>NC_046221.1:60880185-62227685 GCF_009819885.2 Catharus ustulatus | reverse complement strand
AATTCACCTCCGCTCGCATACAGGCGAAAGACCTTTTAAGTGTAACATATGTGGAAATCGCTTTTCCACAAAGGGCAACCTGAAAGTTCATTTTCAGAGGCATAAAGAGAAATACCCTCATATTCAGATGAACCCTTATCCTGTTCCAGAATACCTCGATAATGTGCCCACCTGCTCTGGAATCCCGTATGGGATGTCGCTGCCCCCCGAGAAGCCGGTCACAACATGGTTAGACAGTAAACCTGTTCTACCAACCGTCCCGACTTCCATCGGGCTCCAGCTGCCCCCCACTATACCTGGTGTGAACAGTTACGGAGACTCTCCAAGTATCACTCCTATGAGCAGGTCACCTCAGAGGCCTTCCCCTGCCTCCAGTGAATGCACTTCTCTATCCCCGAGCCTCAACACTTCTGAGTCAGGTGTTCCAGCATCTGCTGAATCCCCACAGCCCATTCAGAGTGGATCATCTCTGATCAAGACAGAACCTGTCACTCTGCCTCCCACGAGCACACGGCTCGGGGACCTTTCTGCAGGTGGGCAAGTTTCTGCAGCTTCCACATCTTCAATTCCTACGGTGGTTACAGACAGCAGTGTTGCAACAAGCCTCCCAAACCCTGTGCTTCCAGCAGTGTCTGACCAGTTTAAGGCAAAGTTTCCATTTGGTGGTCTGCTAGACTCTATGCAAACATCAGAAACCTCAAAACTACAACAGCTGGTGGAGAACATTGATAAGAAGATGACAGATCCAAATCAATGCGTCATTTGTCACCGCGTGCTTAGTTGTCAGAGCGCTCTCAAGATGCATTACAGAACACATACAGGAGAAAGGCCATTTAAATGCAAAATTTGTGGACGTGCCTTTACTACAAAAGGCAATCTAAAAACACATTTTGGAGTTCATCGAGCAAAGCCACCACTTAGAGTACAGCACTCGTGTCCCATTTGTCAGAAGAAATTTACAAACGCGGTTGTTCTTCAGCAACACATTCGTATGCATATGGGTGGGCAAATTCCAAACACGCCATTACCAGAGGGCTTCCAGGATGCCATGGACTCAGAGCTTTCCTATGATGAGAAGAATGTTGACACACTGAGCAACTTTGATGATGACATTGATGAAAATTCTATGGAAGAGGACCCGGAATTGAAAGACACTGCAAGTGATTCATCCAAACCCCTTATCTCTTACTCTGGGTCATGTCCTTCTTCACCACCTTCTGTGATCTCCAGTATTGCTGCTTTGGAGAATCAAATGAAAATGATTGATTCTGTCATGAACTGTCAGCAGCTGACCAGTTTAAAATCCATAGAAAATGGATCAGGGGAAAGTGACCATTTGAGCAATGACTCCTCATCAGCTGTTGGTGATCTTGAAAGCCAGAGTGCAGGCAGCCCTGCAATGTCAGAGTCTTCTTCCTCCATGCAAGCTTTGTCTCCTGTGAATAGCAATAGTGAAAGTTTCAGATCAAAGTCCCCCGGTCTCAGTAACCAGGAAGAACCACAAGAAATACAATTAAAGACAGAAAAACCAGACAGCCCGCCACCCACAACTGAAAATGGAGGTGCATTAGATCTGACATCCACCAACCCGGGAAGACCGGTCATCAAAGAGGAGGCTCCTTTTAGTCTGCTGTTCCTGAACAGAGAACGTGGTAAGTTTAAAAGTACTGTTTGTAATATCTGTGGCAAGCCTTTTGCTTGTAAGAGTGCATTGGAAATTCACTACCGCAGCCATACTAAAGAACGTCCATTTGTTTGTACAGTCTGCAGTCGTGGGTGTTCCACTATGGGTAATTTAAAACAGCACTTACTGACGCACAAATTAAAAGAGCTGCCTTCTCAGTTATTTGAACCCAACTTTACTCTAGGTCCCAGCCAAAGTACTCCTAGCCTGGTCACCAGTACAGCACCTACCATGATCAAAATGGAAGTGAATGGTCACAGCAAGCCGATCTCTTTGGGTGAGGTTCCCTCGCTTCCAGCTGGAATCCAGGTTCCTGCTGCACCACAGACAGTGATGAGTCCGGGGATCACCCCTATGCTGGCACCCCCCCCTCGCCGGACTCCCAAGCAGCACAACTGTCAGTCGTGTGGGAAGACCTTCTCCTCAGCAAGTGCACTGCAGATACACGAGCGCACCCATACCGGTGAAAAACCGTTTGGTTGCACAATCTGTGGTAGAGCTTTTACCACAAAGGGGAATCTTAAGGTAAGAGGCCACATAAAACTGTAAAGGCTTGGGGAGGGGGCGGTTAAAGAGCACTGCTCTTGAGCTCAGTAGGTTTTAGTGCTAAGCATTTGTCCCAAAGATATGTGAGAAGGGAGCTTCGAGGAAATGCTTGCTGTACGGTGGCAGTCATTATGCTTCCTCTGTGTGGAAGATAAGGACTGGAAAGTGGCTGTGCAATGATGTGAACTTTAAAACTGGTTCCAGGTGTACATGCAGGCATGTTGTAGTTCTGACAGATGTGATGGCAGACCCAGTCAGCTGATGGACCTGTTCTGAGAGTTCTTGCAGACCACCAATGCAAAATAGCTGCTATAAACCAGAAGCACAGAGCTTGATCAGCTCCTTGGGTGCCTCCCCAATTTTTATTTTCTATTCCACTTTGCAGCCATTGCAGAGTAGAAAGCTGTTTTTCACAGATTTACAATGGGTAACTACAGGACTGTTGGCTCCTCTTCCTGCCATTTGGTTAACCATCAGGATGCAGCCTGGGGAAGACATTTTAAATGTCCTTTTTGAAAATACTTTTGAATATTTAGCAAATTAATTGATGTTTCTGACGCGAGATAAAACATGGAAACAGACAGGATGAAAAAAGAAAAAGGGAAAAACCACCCATCTCCTAGTATGAGTAATGCCCTTGGTAATCTTCAGCATGTGAGGACTTCCAGCTTGCGTGTGAAATTGTCTAACCCAAGAGAGTGTGTACCCTTTAGTCTTGCAGCACTGTTTGTTTTCACTGAGAAGAAGCAAATGCACATGGAAAAACTACTACGGAACTGGGTTTTCTTTGTGTGGGCTGATTGGACCTTAAAATGGTGTCTTGACTGGAATTGTTTTTTTTTCAATGCGAATTAAAAGGCATTTATTTAAAAAAAGCAAGAGCTACTGTAAGTAACAGCATTTCAGGCTAGACACCTCACCAGAATGTGCTAACTTGGCGGTGCTTCTTGTCCCTGTTCACTCTGCAGGTTCACATGGGGACTCACATGTGGAATAACGCCCCTGCACGCCGTGGCCGACGCCTCTCCGTGGAAAACCCCATGGCTTTGCTCGGTGGCGATGCTCTCAAGTTCTCCGAGATGTTCCAGAAGGATTTGGCAGCTCGGGCCATGAATGTTGACCCCAATTTTTGGAACCAATATGCTGCAGCTATCACTAATGGACTTGCTATGAAGAACAATGAGATTTCTGTCATACAGAACGGAGGCATTCCTCAGCTCCCAGTAAGTCTAGGCGGCGGCGCCATCCCGCCTCTAAGTAACCTTACTGGTGGCATGGACAAAGCTCGCACGGGCAGCAGCCCTCCCATTGTCAGTCTGGACAAAGCAAGTTCTGAAACGGGAGCCAGTCGTCCATTCACCAGATTTATTGAGGATAATAAAGAGATTGGCATAAATTAAAAGCATTCATTCCGAATAACTGTTGGACCTCTACTCGACACAACACTTGTCCTGTTCCATGTACAGCTTTTGAAGCTAAGCATTAGTTTCCTGACCTAAATGCATAGGTTCCCTTTAAAGTTTTACCCATAGCAGAAATACATAACTTTGTGGCTGCTGAAAAGTTGTCTTGCAAGATCTGCATGGTACTTCTTTCAACAGTGAGTTTGACTGTTACTGAGAACTTTGAAACCTTTTAATTTAACAGAAAACAAACAAACCAGTCATGGGATAACTTCATTAGAAACAGAAAGAGGCTAGTCTACATTCACTTTGCTTCTTACAAAACTTACTATCACCTGAGAAAGGGGGGCTTCATTACGGCATTCTGTCACACTTATTTGTTGGTTTTGTTCAAATTAGTTAGCAACCTGGACTATGTTTTTAGGAATCTTAATCTTAAATAAGTGATTTAGTACCCCAATGCTGTGTATTATTACAGTATCCTTGTCTGTAGTATTTATAATGTTAAGATTATGCGGGTAACAGACAATATACTAGCCCCAAACTTAAATGAAGCTTTTGTACTGCAAAATACATCTGGCTATGTGATTTTTCTTTTTTCTTTTTCCTTTTTTTTTAAAGTAAGTTTTGTTTTACTATGAATAAGTGGTTTCTTTCAATGCAGGCAAAATTGTGAAGTTTTATTGGGAAAGATAGCATGCTTTTCATGTGCAAGTACCTGTCAGTAACAAACCTTTTTTTATTTAAATATTTGTAGCTGCTATGTGGACAGTTGTTCTATTAAATGAAAAAAAAAAATGTAGTGTGGATTTTAGCTCAGTGATTGGAAAACAAGTTACAGACAAACCTTATCACCATAAATTATTCACAACATTATAAACAGTTGTGAGTAAATACTCCGTGTTATCAAAGCTGTACAATAAAAAAGGTAATGTTTGTATAATGTGGTTGCAAACTCTTAATTTATACTATTGCACTTTTAGTATTTTGTATTAGGGAGGTTTGTCTATAATTTGAAACTGAACAAAGGTGTAAACTATTTTATAAATAGTACTTTGACTTAAGGAATAAGGAGGCGGACCCTGTTGCAGTTTCTTGTTTTGTTTTAAGCTCAAGCAATGAGAGATCTCTATCAACTAAGCAGAAAATTGCAGAGAACTGTCAAATCTTTAGGAAATATGGGGACTGCTGTCTTACATGGAAATGATTAATTTAACTTTTCTATGATGCCCGCTTAATAGCGTGACCACCCCGACAGAATTCTGATACATTTATCATAGGAGTGTGATAATAATACAAGTTTAGGATAGAGGAAGAAGAAGAACATTATGTAGGTTTAATTTTGCTATAATCTGTTCTGTCTCTTTCACACATAACCATGAGAAAGACACTGACTGCCTAATAATAGTGGGAACTAAAAAAGAACTCTTGGGCAGCGTGAGCAGTAGTAACACACAAATGATCTGTATTTATTTCCAACTGTCTGATTATCTTTTCAGATTGCTCCAAAGCACAATGTACTCTGATTAATCAAATATAATTTTACATTGATTGAATTGTTGGAATTACACTGAGTAAACAAAGGGAACGGTTCTACTCATAAGTTAAGCGGGGGACGCTGAGGAGACTGGGGCTAATCAAAACTTGAACAGTAAATGTTTTGTGTACTACCTCATTTTTGTGCATTACAAGCATGGTGGAGTTGACACTCTGAACTTCCGTCCAGCAGAATTGCTTGAGGGACATTATGGGTAGCTGGGTAACAGCGCAAGGAGTTTTATGCCCCTGAAGAATGAATCAGACAGTGAGGTCTTCTCAGTTGAGACTGAAAAATAGGACAATCTTTCTTATAAAACAGAAACCATTACTGTAAGAGGATGGACTATTTCTGCCATCATGTAATGGAGTGAAAAGACGTTCAAAGACTTATTAGTTGTTTGTTTCTATTGGAAATGAACAATGAACTCTGCAGCTCCATTTTCTACAATGATGAGATAGAGATATATAAATATATATCTATATCTGAGCATAATTATGTGTCTGTAACACCTCTACAACATAACATAATTTTTTTGCCACAGTGTGTGGGTGGTTGGGGGTGTTTCCAAGCATTAAAGAAAAAGAAAACTGAGGTGGCTTAATGTTGCTGTATTTCAGCAATTGAATGTTTTTATTTATCTGTGTAATTTTTGGTGTGACTTTTTTTTTTGTTAGTATTTGGTACCATGTAGTGTTATCTCTATTCCCTAAAAAGGATGTGTATAAGTTTAAAAAAAAAAAAAAAAAGAAAAAAAAAGAAAGAAAAATAGAGAAGAAAAAATGGAAAAGGAAAAAGAGAAAAAATATGTAAAGTGTTGTAAATAAGATGGTTGATGATGGTACAGTAAGATTGACCCCATTTTGTATTCAGGGTTAGGCCATTCCTCTCTGCATGGTGAAGAGAGACACTATTTTTATACTGTGATACCATGTAGGGCTAGGAGCCTCCCTGAAACAGCTGGGAATTGTTACCTAGATCCAATATTTTTTATTATTAAATCTTGTTGGCTTGACACATCTACTGATTGAAATGGATGTCTTAGTCTAGGTTACTATTTTTGTCATATGGAATTGAATAAAATGCAGGATGTAATATTATTTCTGAATTGCGTTCCTTGATTACTCTAATAACAGAGCAAGATATGAGACTAAGGTCACTTGTGTTAGATTGGTGTCAATGACTTCTAATCGTTGCATCTGAAAATCAGAGTAAGGTCGACACCGTATAGTCAAATGTTTTTCTAATTTATATTAACAGTGCAAAGGGATAGAATTATTAAAATCTCTTTTCCAATGAAAATAAATTCTAAGACCATTTATCTCAAGGTAGTAGAACAAAAAAAAAGACACAATAAAAATATTTTGGAGGGGGGAAAACAGACTTCGGAATGACTACTGTTTCAAATTGACTGCTTTCTCAACATTTATCCTGTACTGTCCAATGAAAAAGCCTCGTTTTCAGGTTGTTTAAACATCTGCCTAATATTCATGATACACTGCATGATAAAATTTGTGAACAAATTTATCAGGAGCAGTTCGAATTCTAAAATACAAAAAGGAAAAAATTGAAAACTCGCATCCATTCATTCCAAATGACATAACCTATACCTTAAAACCCATGGTTTTGTTTTGTCTTTTTTTTCCAATAGCCTCAATTACCAAAGCATGTCTAACTTTAACCAAATTATTTTTTCACATTGATTTAAATGAAAGTATTTACATTCTTAAGGTTAGGCATGTGGTTAAGTATCTCCTGCAAAAAAACCCTGTATGTTTGAGTAAACTCCAAGCTGTTATATTCTGATGGTGAATGCCTGCTGCATTTAAAACGGACAAAAGATAAATAAAAGAGAAAAATCTGTATTAATCATTTTTCAGTGGCCTTGTTATGCAGATACTGTGTTTTATAAGACGAACCCAAAGAAGGTATGAGTTTCCTCAGGTGACTCAACAACAATGATAGATTTGTGCTTTTCTTCTTCCATGCACGTCCCTGAGTCTTGCTGAGAGAAAACATGATATGCAAAAGAGAAGAAAAGCAAAGGAGAGCTGATAGCTGTGGTTCTGTTCAAAACACAAGAGGAAAGTTACCTACTTTCCCCTCCTCCCCCTCCCCCAAAAAAGGACGAAAGCAGAATGGTATCTATTTTTGAATATGTATGGGTTATTTTTTTTATCATATGAAGACATTAAATAATAAAATATGCTACACAGATGAAAATGGTCGGTCTGTTGAATTACAGATGTTTAAAAATATAGTCATGTAGGAACTCTATGTATGATCAGAAAAATTGCCCGTTATGATTTTTTAAGGGGAGCATTCCAGCAAAGCTTTCAAACTTTTCACTTCAATTTTCCCATGAGTTATTAGAAAGAGAGCATTTATTAAATTATTGAAATAATCTAATTAATTGATCGAAATAACTTAATTTTACCCAATTTTTTCCATTTTTTTTATATATTAGCCCTCCATATATTATCTGTTCCTTTACCTGTTTTGTTCTTTCTCTTTTGACAAATATTTTGTTTTTCTAAAGCTGTATTTGTGTTGTGTTTGTGATACCTTTAATTTACTTCTCTGCATGTACTCTGTCATTTGGAAGATACTATGGTTTATTTTTTTCCTTTTTCTCTAATTCCGCAGAGGTCAAAAGAGCTGCCTGTTTTTTACGTCTATGTGTAACACTAGCATAATGAGTGATGAAGTCTTCAGTGATGTGATCAGGTATGTGCATAGCTCACAGGATTTGCTAACAAACATGCCAATCCCATTCCTTCCTTCAGATGAAGGCATGAAGCTAGTTAGTGCTGCTGGTAGAGGCCAGCTGCAGGTGGGCAGGAGGATGGAAGTCCTGATCCTAACTTCACTCTGCCTGCTTTTACACGACTGAAGCTCTACTGCCTTTAGTGGAGATACTCCGGGTTTATTCTGGTGCAAGAGGAACTGCTTCCAGGTTCAGATGTCTTGCTTTTCTTTACACATTTTCAAAGCAATATTTTAAAGTATGTCTAAGCAAAAGCATTCCTGATTTTATTTTTAAAAAGAGGGAAAAGAGAATACATATATTTTAATACCTTCCACATGATTATCCCAGTTTTAAAGGAGGTCCTGAAAGCTGAATCTAAAAATATATATGGTTGTGCCCCTTAATATATAATTCGATGTCATCATGCGACTATTCAGAGTATTCACATAAATGAGTAAAAGAACCTGTAATTTTTATGCATAAAATAATGGGAGACTCTTGCTACAGTTCTGCTACACAAGGTATGCATTGACAGGGAAATGTCTTTCCTTTACAGATATGAAAGGTATCAACAGATTTATGAAAAGAAAAATACATGTTTGTGCATGTTAGAGTGCCAATGATTAGTACCTTGTTTTTTCAGAGGGAGAATCTCTCAATCAGTTGGTAAAGTGACAAAGTTGAAAGCCAACATCTTTGGACTGTGGCACTGACATTTTTAAGGATGTGAGCAAGTTCTTGGTTAGATTAATATTTTGCTTAAGAACAACATACTTCTGGGCCTCTGGGAATCAGGAAACCAGGCCTCTGGGAATCCCCTTGCAGCATCAGCTAGCACCTTGTAGTATTGGGATGAATTGTCCCATCAGTAAGATGGGGTAACACTTTCATACCTACCTCACAGGGGTGTTGTGAGGAATAGTTTTATGTTTGTACAGTGTTTCAAAGATGGAAAATGCTTGGTATTATCACTGATTTTAGAGACTTTACAGTACATGTACTATTATTTATTATTTGTACTCCAGTAGTACCTATGAGCTCCAGTCAGAACTGAGAGGCCTTATGCTAAATATTGTACACTCACCTAGTTGGGACTGATAAAAAATTTTACTCAGTAACATTTTTCAACAGAGATATTTCATTATCAAATGCCTATTTGATTACTATAGGGTCTAATTCAGTTATTTAGATGTTCAATTTGATTATCAGTTTTAGGCTATGGCAGAGATTTATCTGGTATCACATTTTGTTTTGAGCTTGTATGATTTTCAGAAAAAGTGCACCAATTTTCTATGGATACTCTACAATCAAATCTTGACATCCATGGAATTCTACTGTACTTTTTGCTATTAAAGCTAAACATTAAAACACGTGTGTGTGTATACATTATTATACACAAATATATAATATATATACCTATAAACATGTATGTTTTAATTTTCTTTAGCTACTTAGATTAATTTCAAACTGTGTGTGGCATATTTTGCTCAAGCATTGCCCATTTCAGATGCAATTTAAACATCGTTAAATGGCGTTGGCTCTCAGTAAAGATATAAAAACTGGAAAACATGACAACAGAAGACATATTGCTGCTATCATATTTTTGAAGGCTTGTAAGGAAAGTGTCTAAGTCTCAAATGTATTAAAAAACCTTCAGTAAGTCATAGAAGTCTTTACTTAGATTATGTTGAAATAAACTACTATATCAGAATGAGATCATTGTATATAAGTATGTTAAAATGAATAAATAATTCCAAAGGTAATGCTTGCTATCATTTGGATGTTGAAGAGAAAGTAATTTGTTTCCCAGATTGGCAAATGATAGTTAATATTTTTTTACAGGTATCTGATTTACAGTACTGTGTTAAACAGCCTCTTTAGCATCTGGTCATGTGCTAAATATATTGGCTTAATTAATTCTGTTAATAGTCTTGGCTTTTTATTTGATTGTAAGGAAGGTTTTTGGTTTAGTTTCGATTGAATTGTCATCAGTGATGCTGGTCTCACCAAGTTCACTCAGGCACATCATGGAGAAAACATGAGCAACAGTTGGTAAATCTAGTCTAAAGAATGTGTCTTTCTTTTCCTTTTGGGTATTAGTGACATCTCTCCAACACCTCATTCCATGCTGGTTACCAGCCAACACATTGTAGGTTGTCATCTTCCTTGTGTGTTGATTAGCGCTTGTGGCTCAGCCAATTTTGTTGAACACTTGGCCCTTGTTCTGCTACAATGCACACTTCATATGGGACCTATAGATCCACGGACATAAGTATCATATTTAAGACAGGCTGCTGGTGGACTAAGTAAGTAAGTAAGGAAGCAAGTGAACACCTCTGCTGGAAGTCATATGTTGTGTGTGGTGAATAAAACGGGCACATAAAAGGATGTGTTCATTAGGAGGTTTCTACCACTTTATATGCTCAATAACGTGCTTGATACAGGAGGATTGGTTTGGGTTTTGCTGTTTTAAACAATTTTTGTAAGAGCAGTTGTGAAAAGATACCTTAAAAAAGGGAATATATATTTTCAGGTAAGAGTTTCACAGGCAGAACTTGACTGGGACCTGCCTTTTTTCTGCCCATTTTCTATTAAATTACTCTTCCCAACATAGTCTTCTAGATAACTTCACAGTTATAATTTAGCCCTTCTCCTAGGTTTCAGTGAGCCATTATTCCATTCCAAACAGGCTTACGAAAACTAAAGGGCTTTAAATTAAGACATTAGCTAATGCATCTAATGGGTAACAGAATCCATTTCCCTGTGTACTTTTGAAATTTTCTTAAAAGAAAATTCAGCCAAATCTTAAAACAGTTTCTTATGTATCTTGTGTCATTGAATATGATATCTATTCCAATATTTGACTACTGTCTGGGCCACTCTGTAGTACTTTCCCTTACACTGGGTAGCCCAGCTCTCCACACTTTGCCCTAGGTAATGTAATGACACGTGCCAACCAGTATTACTCATTAAATGGATTTTTTTTTCAATGTGTTATCATGCAACTTATTACAATAGCTGCAATTCCAGCCTCACAGAAGGTAGATTAAATTAGCCTGGTAGTCTGCAGCCTACATATTTCTTCTTCTCCAAGCCCTACTATCTTCATGCAGTAGTTTGCCAGTGTTTCCTCTGTGATGAGTCTTCTGATTCTTTTCAGCAAAGTAGTGCTGCTGTGTTCATTTCTTTGGTTTCATTGTCTTTCTGTACATGGTTATGTTCTTCACATGTTTACTTTTAAGATAGTGTTAGATTTGCCCAGTGTACATATCTGTCCTTGTATTATGTTGAGATTAATTTCTGTATTGATTTTGGGGCCTGGACATATTATTTCAACTCATATCTCCACCTAACTCCAATTATTTCTTTTTCTGGGACTAGAAGATATTGCCCAATGAAGCAAAATTCAGCAGCCTGAAACTTTGAAGAATTTTAAAATGTTTTTCCAGCTGGGATTACTGCACACTCGCATGTTGAACACTCGAGTTTATTAACTTCCACTCTCTTACATACACAAATAGTTCTACTCTTAGTACCTTTATGTCTGAAAACTTTTTCAGACTGACCTTGATTTTGAATACTTTTTAAAAATAGCAGGATATTACTTTTCCCAAAAACCCATTCATTTAGTGGCTAATGCTTCCTATGCAACAAGCAAATTGTATCAAGGAGCAATCAAATGTTGCTATTATTTGAACGGAACAACTCACCTGAAATGTTGACATGGAAGTAAAGCTCAGATGAGTACAGTGCCTTTTCTTCACAAGTGACTTTATAAGTAGCTTTACCTTTATATCTCTACTGCTAAATTTGGGAAAAATCAAAAAAGAGATCGCATACTGCATGATAAGCAACCAAAATAGAGACCATGGCAATAGTGGCATTAAGCACAAACATGGGCACTGTACCAGAATTAAACACAATAGAAAATATAAGACTTTAAGATACTAGATTTTAAAAATATACATCATCAGGAAACAGAGCCATACCTCTATGCAATTAACAATCATGAGCTTTATTTTGGTTTTTTGACTGACTTACCTGAAGTCAAGAGCATCTGAGGGAGGCCAAGCATCATGTCTCTGAGTTCAGTTTCTTGTTGGACTCAAGATACACTTATTCAAGTTCAATTGTTAAGGCTGGGGAGCTCCTGAAACCAGAAATATCATTTAGTCAATGCTAGTGCGTATGAACGTCACAAGTAGATTTTCAGCTTACCTCTACTCCACAGTCTTAGAAAAAAATGGAATATTTTATCACTTCTAAAGCTTACCACAGGGCTCCACAAGAGGAATAAAAATGACCCTTAGCACATCCTGATAAGTGCATCTTTTTTACTGGGCACAGATATTCTAATTTCTACAGAATCACTCCTGATTTACACCGGTATGGGTAAAATCAAAAGGCAGTAGTGACTGTATCATCCCTTTTTCATCAGAGCAAGATGCTTGTCTCTTTCTTAAACCATAATTTTTCAGTGCAATTTTGTGGTATAAATCACAGTACACACTGGAACAAGCATGGTACAATCAAAGTATATCTGTACTTCAGTATGTCTCAGACCTGAGGTCAGTTACATCCAAAGGGAATATTGAGCCCCCCACAACCCACCTGGATATTGAATGGGAGCCTGTCTCAGCCTGAGCTGAAGCTTCCCATGAATATGTTGCAGTCTGATAGGGCAATTCCTCTCTGCCTGCCCTGGTCCTGGTCAGCTCAAGGAGACCATTAAAGTCTAGGAGGAGAAACATTGCTTTCCTGAGGAGCAAGATGTGCTTTTAGGAGTCATTTTCTATCCTGCTTTTATGTAGCTGCACTTTTGTAGTAACTGAAATGGACCATCAGACCACTCTTTTCAGCGTCTTTCTCCCTTGCCATTAAGAATTTGACTCATTTTATGTGATTTAATAAGTCACATCTCATGTTCCTGGGAAGCTGGGCTT
This sequence comes from Catharus ustulatus, assembly GCF_009819885.2. Taxonomy (NCBI): domain Eukaryota; kingdom Metazoa; phylum Chordata; class Aves; order Passeriformes; family Turdidae; genus Catharus; species Catharus ustulatus. The sequence goes on along the minus strand of NC_046221.1, from coordinate 62,214,823 downwards.
CTTGCATCATCTCATGTGCAAAAAGCAAATCACTCCTTGTAGGTTTTCCGACAGGGATCTCCAGATTCACTGAAGCTGTCAGAACATCTTTTAGCACCTGCTTATTCATTATTTTATCTAGGTATCTTATCTAGCCCACTCTTATTCCAGCATAAGAATGTTATTCATGGTTATTCGGGAATAATATTTCCTGAACACTTGTGCAGACAGAGTAGTCCCTTAAGTAATGAGTTCAATTAGGCTAAGATACACTATGTAGCAATTCAATAACAAAAGTCCTGGGAGGTAGAGGGAGACGAGGCTTGCCAATTGCTTACACACAGTATGCTGGATGACAACTAAAGACTCCGTGCTGTGGCATATTTGGCACATGCTGGCCTTCAGTTATGCCTAGCAACTCCCAAGGTTTGAGCAGAGCCTTACTAAGGTTTTAATCAAGGGAAAAAAGTAGCATGGTGTGCAAATTAGTAAGACAACAGGCTCCATTTGAATCTCTTTGGGGATGTTTATTCTTACAGAATACCAGCATCCAAAAAAATCAATTTATCTTCTATTTTTGCCTAAAAAAATGTCAGTAGACAGATTAATTTAGCAATTCACTACCGTGAACACAGTGTATTAGATTCAGAACTGTAACTTAAAAAAAACTACTCTCAAACCTTGAAATGCATTAAATTTGACAGATTTTAATTAGGAATTGCAATGGATTCAGCATTTGGTCTGAATTTCTCATTTCATTATGAAAACATTTAAATATTTATTCTAAGAAGATCAGTTAACTGCATTTTAAATGGGCTAAACATTCTACCATGTTCTTGAAATGACATGCCTCCATTATATATTCTTTTGAGAGAACAATACATTCCAAAAATGCCTAGAAATCTTCTTTGGCTTTGCTTGTAGGCTAGTGAGATTACTCTTCTCAGTTTCCATTTCAAGTTCCTTTTGAGGACCCTGACTTGTAAAATGTTGCTCATTTTTAGAGAAAATTCCTGCAAGATTTAAAATCTGCCTCAAGGCATTATAATAACTATTCAAATGATAACAAAACCCAGAACCTAGCAGCACTACACAAAAATAATACAGAATTGAAGGATTCTTATGCCAATACCTCTGAGTCATCTGCTTCTCAAGCTCCTGGTTTTGTGATAGCAACGGGATTCTGCCTGCCAGAGTGTTAAGCATTCATCTGCAGTTTCTGAGGAGGTGACTGCCAGTCAAATCTTTTGACTGCTTCTGGGGTTAAGTCTTCAGAGGCTTGAGATATTGATAGAGATTTCTTAGCATTGATTTTTATGGAGAATGTTAAAATGTAAAGTTTCACTCAAATGCTTCAAATGAATTACCTTATTTCAGCTGTCTTGAGCCACAGAAGCAAAGGGAAACTTTGGGTAATTCAATAAGAGCCAAAAGCAGATTTCAGCTGTTGAAATTATACCACAGCCTCAGAATCTGTGCTGTTATGCCATTCATGGTCTACAAAGGTTATAACTTGCCCACTGGTTCAGGATCCTTGAGCTATACCATACCTGATTGCTGATTGACCTAATAAAAGCAAGACCCTAACACGGTATTGGAAAACAGAAAAAAAGTGCCTGTTTCTCCCCTGCAAGACAGAGATTTGACTGTTCTCCTGAGCACTTAAAGTTGATGTACTATAGTTTTCATGATTAAAGCATTACAGTAGAGTTGAAACTCTGCCAGGGATTTCAATATGGATTTTTTGTGCTTTGTTTTTAACTCATCTATATGCCAGTTCATTAACTTGAGGTAAGCTTTTCTCAGCTTGTATTTGACTTCTGCTGTCATTATTCTTATAATTGGCTTCTGTCCATGCTATTTTGTACACTAGCAAGTTGTACTGTTCTTTTCACAGGATGTATTACTCAATAACTACTTGTAATGTAACTGAAAGCATTCAGAGAAATCACAAATACCCATCACATTGCTAGTTTTATTTGTTAAGATGTCAGATACTATGCTCCTTTAAATTCTTACCTTTGGCTGAAAAGGGTAGATTTGTGTCCATTCTTTTCTTTCAGTGTACACCTAAAAGTAGGGCCACAGCCCCTAAAATGGCCATGTACTTGGTAGTTGATTCTCTTTTCAAAAACCAGACTCACACTAGCTTGTGCCTGAATCTGAAGTTTGTATTTCTCCCAGAGTGGCATAACCACATTATATAGTCTCCCATGAGTTATGTTGTGATTTATATGTAGGAACTGGGACAACAGGTTTTTTCTTCTCAGAATGATTCTGAGATTTTTGTCACTTATATAAATGTTGCTACCAAAATAACCAGGAAGGAAGGAAGGAAGGAAGGAAGGAAGGAAAAGAGTGGCAGAGAGCTAACTGAACTATTGTGCATATAGGAAAAAATCTCTTTGTATATGATGTCTTCAAAGAATACAAGACAAAGGTAACACACAGTGCATATATATTTTGTGCAGACTGCAGGCCTTTCATAAACAGATTTTGCTTATATGCCTTTAGACAAAACCCCACCTACAATATATTCCTTGTCTTCAGTATTTCACACTCTGAAAATCACTAACTTTTAATTATCAGCTTTAGTGTTGCCTCAATGTCAAACTTTAAAGTTCTAATTGCTCCACTGACTGCTATAAATGTCCTATTGCAAGTTACAGCAGTACAGTAACAAATTCCATGGACTCATTCTGAATATATAAAATGCATCTGAGCTAAACAATGCTCTTATCTAGGATCATCACCAGCACTTCAGGACTCATTGCCTATGTTCTGATATAATGAAATTGGCCTTTCAACCCTTCTGGAGGCTCAAGTGTTGCTGCAACTGCAGTAGATTTTGTATTTGATGGATGTGCCATAATATGACTTGATTTTCTTTGAAGAAGCTGGATGGACTTACTGAATAAAATTTTTGAAATGCTGCTGAAGAGATTCAGGTAGAGACAGAGGATGGGCAGACAATGGGGGTCCAGCAGAGCCATTGCAGATCTGCTCAGTTTGTATCTTTCAGAGACCAAAAGGCTGAGTGAAAGGCTTGGAAGCAGACAGCCATGCCTGAGAGGTAATAGAAAAAATATCATACGGGTATGAGAAACTCAGCAGACCTTTCTGCTCCTCAGTTAGTGAACTGGCTGGAATGATGGTCATTCCTAAAAGGCTGCTGTAGGCAGAGAATGGAATGTAACACAGTTGATTTTGTTCTCTCTAGTTCCTCCAAGGATATTTTTCTACTTAAAAACTTGTTGTTCAAATAAAAACTTTTATTCAAATAAAAATTATCTTTCCTGAGCTGGGGTAGGGAAGAGACTTAGGAGGCAGTAGGTCTGCACCAAAGCTGTAGTGGAAACAGAGCATCATGACTTTCTGCATATTTCAACATAGCAGCTTTCTTAGGCTCTAATAAATGCTCTTTTCCCTCATTCATTCAGCCAGGGTACAAACACAGCCAGCGCCTGTTTCTGAACTGTTTGAGCTTCTGCAGTTCCAAGTGTCTGCACATGCAGGGTAAGAAGATGATGAGGAAGGCTTGCATCTGTCCTAGACAACAGGTGGTAAAGGAGATAGGAGGTAGCAAAGCAACTGGTAAGGAATATCTATCCCCATTAGTTGGCATGGCCCATACTTGGGCAGGAGGTGAAGGCATCTCTTCCAACACACAGCTCATTGCAGTTAACTGCCTCCAGGATGATTTCTGACTTTCTGAAATAGTTTGAAACTAGCCAGGAAATATGGTTTCCACTCCTACAGATCTTCTTCCCATGCAGAATGGACTGTAACTAAGCCTGAAGTTGCGTTTGCTTTTATATGGTATCAAATGAAATTTAAAAGAGTGATCACATACATAGCTAAGAAGAGGGGAGCAGGGTGCTGGGAGAAGCTCATATCTGTCACCTCTAAGTCTCCCTGGGTCTGGATTAGTTTGCTTTAGAGGCATAATTCACATTGCTGTTACTCCCTGCTGGATGAAGTACTGGGAATTAAAAAAAGGTTAAAATTGGATGAAATAAAAATATTAATTCTAGACAGAAGGAATGGATTTACTTATGAGCATTGGTCAACCCGGTTCTTGCACATGTGCAATCGTATTTGGTACCTGTATTCAAATCACAATGATAGACTTAAAAATGTATTTAAAGAAAGAGCAAATAATTGTTTAACCACCCCATTTCTGAAACACCTGTATTCTCTACAATGATGACTTGTGTTTTCCCATGCCATTAACATCTGAATTCAGTGGTCTGGGTTTTTGATTTCTTCTGTATTCCTTGCTTATGCCACTTTTAGGATCAATCTGCCTATATAATGCTACTGAGCTCCTGAATACATGCACATTTTCAACTCTCCTCTCCCACGTTTTTTTCCCCCTTTTAGTTACTACCATGGCTTGTGAACCTTTATAACTCCACTTCTGCTGTTTTAATTAAATTTACCTATGGAAAACAAAGACATGAGATCTGGCAGTCAGGCATCTCAGGGACACAAGGTGGTCTGTTACTGAATAAAGTGATGCTTGAGAGGTGCTATTCTTTATGCATCATCATGATCATCAGATAAGGAAGAATCATATGACACATTGCAAGAATGCTTTGAGGAAAGTGAAATTCTAATCCTTTCCCAACATAATCATAATGATGTAAATGTATCCCTTTATGTGGTGTAAAATTGATTTTTCCTTCCTGTTAACAGCTGTACAATTTCTGTTCTGCACACATTTTTCTTCAAAACCACCTGGTTCCCTCTGAGTACATTGCTGTTCTTTCCCTCATCCCTTCTTTAAACTCATTCATTTTTTATTTATTTTATTTGCCATCCTGACCTTTGGTAAGGTTAAAATGATTATTCAGCAGTTGTGCACTGTTGAATTACCCGTCTTTTGTTCCGTGGTCTATTTTGTTGTTAGTGTACTCCGTAGACGCCTTTGACTCAATTATCACTGATATTGTTAATCTCTGGGCTACTCAAGATGAATTCCCAAACTGTATAAAGATGACATTGGTCTTTTCTATTCTTAAAAGACTAATTCTTTTGACAGAAATCCAGGAAACTTCAATCTGTGAATGAATAAGGTAAAAAGGACAGAGCAATGATGTGATACTTTTTATCACACTGACATTGTAACTTGATTCTATTATAACTTCTCTTAGGAATCTGATATCCTGGACCAATAAAAAGTATGGTAGCCTTTATTTTATGTAACAAAAATCTAGCTTGTTCATGTACACTGGTGCACCTGAGCTGTCAGAATGTGGTCAAAGGAGTGCAAAGGGCTGTGCTCTGTTCTCAGAAATAACTTGTGGGCCTAGAAACATAAGGAGTTCCAGAGATGTCCCATGATACAAGGAAATTTTACTGATTTGCTGTCTTGATAGGGGAGGGGGCAAACTATTGTGCTGCTGAGTTCTCACGGGAAGGCAGGTGTGCTGCAATAGGTGTCTCACGAGCTCACAGGACTTTTCCAGCACTTGAACTGAAGTAAAGCCTGAGGTTTGCTTTAGAAGTACAGCAAAAGGCCTCAACATGCAATTGGGTATATGTGCTTGGATCAAAAATGCCAAGAGCAGCACCCATCAGGACACCAGGGGAGGTGATCTCCCATAAATACCATCTGCTTTCAGCACCAAATGCACTCTAACAATTTAACACTATAAAGCTAAAGCACATGAAAATTAGGTAAAAGGAGGATTTTACCCTTTAGTCCCTGATCTCATTGTGGATTCAATACCATAATTTAAATACTAATGTTGATTTTAATCGTTTAAGCCTACCTCTCACTTTTCTCCTGCTTTTCTGGCCTTCCACTCCTCAACCTCCCCATAGATATGATTCCTGCCTAATCTGTGTTTACCTGCGACATCTCTCCCTAATCCCTGTCTTCTGACTCACACCTCTCTAAGCTCTGACACTATATTCAAACCTCACACCTGCTTTTATACTGGAATATCTCATTCCCTTGGCTCTACTCACACTAGTCCAGGAGAAGTCAGTTCCTTAGACCAAGATCCATCCCAGTTCTGGAATCTCCTGGATCTTCTGAGTGAACCAGTTATGGCTTTAGCCTGATTAGGTGGCTTGGACAGGACTCAGATACATGGCATGAAGGAGATTATTCAAAAAGGAGGATTAGACAGATAATAGCTAAATTGGCAGGGAGGTTAATCCCGTGCATGTGCAAGAGGGACAACTTAGCTGTCAATGGACTTTTCCCTCTCTCGTCTGCATGGCTGCTGGGATAAGATAGGTGGGGAGGTCTGCAAGGTGAGCTGGGTGTGTGGAAGCAAATGGAGTTTAGGAGTAGCTCCAACAGCTCTGAGTCCCACTGCTGGCCCTCACAGCCGTCCTAAAATGGGAGTGGGCCTAACCATTTAGAGAAAGATACAGATCCTGGACTAAGAGCCATGAGTCTACTTTTAGGATCTAAAAAATAGATTTGGATGCAACATTGATATGCATCCATATGACCATATAACATACTTTATGTCTGTATGGCTGTTCTATCTGTCTGAAAAAACATTACTGTGCTACTATAAAATATCTATTTCCAATGCAAGTGCAAAAACAGCCAGAGATAATACTTTTCTCTTTTCTTTTCTTTTTTCTTTTCTTTTCTTTTCTTTTCTTTTCTTTTCTTTTCTTTTCTTTTCTTTTCTTTTCTTTTCTTTTCTTTTCTTTTCTTTTCTTTTCTTTTCTTTTCTTTTCTTCTTTTCTTTTCTTTTCTTTTCTTTTCTTTTCTTTTCTTTTCTTTTCTTTTCTTTTCTTTTCTTTTCTTTTCTTTTCTTTTCTTTTCTTTTCTTTTCTTTTCTTTTTTCTTTTCTTTTCTTTTCTTTTCTTTTCTTTTCTTTTCTTTTCTTTTTTCTCTCCTCTCCTCTCCTCTCCTCTCCTCTCCTCTCCTCTCCTCTCCTCTCCTCTCCTCTCCTCTCCTCTCCTCTCCTCTCCTCTCCTCTCCTCTCCTCTCCTCTCCTCTCCTCTCCTCTCCTCTCCTCTCCTCTCCTCTCCTCTCCTCTCCTCTCCTCTCCTCTCCTCTCCTCCCCCTTCCCCCTTCCCAATTCCTCCTTCCCCCTTCCCCCTTCCCCCTTCCGCCTTACCCCTTCCCCCTTCCTGTGGCAATATTAGAGGTGGTAATGATATCAATAAATCAGAAAAGTTTAATTTTGTCATAGGTACCTCAGTCACTGAGGACTTTCAGTTGGACTAGAACATTGAGACTTGTATTTACCAAAAGGATCCTATTTTATTTGTCAAATATTCTTCATTTGTAGCTTTAGCAATTATCATTATTTGATTCTTGTTGTTCTATTTTTGGTCCTCTTTCTCTCATAATATTTTATTTCCCTTCAGAAAATGAAGTATATTTTGTTTTGCAACATTCTCTGCATTATTCAATCCTACTTACCTTCAAATATTCTTAAACTACATCACAAAATTATATTTGTTAATTTGGTTTTTTTGTGTTTGGCTATTGACTAACTCACAAGTGCAGAGCTCTCAGGTATCAGCTGTGGTATTTTCTTTTCGTTGGCAATTCCTTTTGCCTTTCATATAACTGGCCGTTTTACATAAGCATAGACAAGCTAAAAACCCCTGAGATTTCACTCTAAATTTGTTTATTCTAACTGAAACAACATGTGCAATTTTTATTTACACACTTCCATATAAGAAGCTTTCAGAGATCCTGAAAAATTAATGTTATAATAATTTCTTTATATTTTTTATCATTATTCATTTCTGGGCAATGGATCTAATCTTTCAGAGTATTTAACATTTCAACTGGATTGAAATCAAGTTTCTCTTTCCAAATTCATTCCCCACAGATCAAAACTTTAACTTGCAAGGCCTTGCACAGTTTGAGTACATGCAGCCTTTGTGAGATAATCAGTTTTACTGGAGATGCAATAATGAAGTGAGATATGGTTATGCAATGTTTGCAGAACTATATGGTGCTATTTGCAGTTAAACTGGGGTTTTGAATTTTTAATGCCCAGAAGAAGGACCAAAACCAAGATCTTCAGAGAGAGACTGAGATTTATGATCCAGCACAGGCTCCTAAGTTGGTACGGAGCCTCAGCCAAAACATGCATGACTAAAGTCCACTAGAGTAACAAAATTACCTTCCATCCATTTGAGCTTAAAGATATAATTGCATCCAAAAGTATAATTAAGCTCTTGTCACTTACAAGAAAGCCAGCAAAAAATAGGATCCTATGTTAAGCTAGACTGTCATCTCAGAACTCTGTGCTGCTTGTTTTACACCATGGAAAGTTAGAGGGGCTCAGTATCTCTCTTTCCACTTACTTGTGGCCTCACTTTTGTGTTGTCTTCAAGGGAAGTCAATAATTTGATAAATCATCAGAGTAATTTCCTGTATCACCTTTTTTTTGTCCTAATCAGGTTGAACTCATTTTAAATTGTGACAGAACTGCAAATGGGAGTGAAATCCTTGTATAAAGATAATTTTTTAAATGCAAACATGATGGTCTCAAAATTAAAATACGGACCCATATAAAGCACATTAGTTTGTACTCCTTTTGAGTGTCTTTTACTTGCTATTTTTTTCTAAATCACAAGGTTTTTGCTCATTCAAGAAAGCAAATACATCTAATTATTGTGATGTGGAGAAGAGACTTTCCATTTTTGAAGTTATCCTGACTGACAATAAAACAGCAGTTTTGCTCAGAGAAAATAGCCAAAAGCATTGTAATTATTCTGCTATTGCATTTTCCATGTGCTTGGTTTTGAACTGTAATTATTTACTTTGTTTTTAGACTTGCCTATATTTACCCATGGTCAGACTTTTCTGCTTTTGTTTGACTCACATTACATCTAAACATTACTGAAAATATAAACACAACTGTGCTTCAATTACTATTTTCCTTCTGTCCTAATCAGGCTTTTTTCTTCTTCATTTTTGTGGCTATTATTTACTCCCCTTTACCTACTCTAGACTGTTTCAGTACTTCCTCTTTGTCTCTCTGCATCCCTGTCTCACTCTTTTTTTGCTGTGTACACTTCCACATAACTGTGGGCTGCCAAACAGTCTTCCTTCACTTCCTCCTACTTTTGTCTTAGAGTCACTGAGCTGCCAGAATCACAGGAGCCCACTCATTGACTGCAGAGAGAAGCAGGTCAGCTCTGTCCACTCTCGATGCCTTGATCCTGTATGAGAGGAAAGAATGAAAAAAGCTCCAATGAGTTGCTTCTTTGTGTGTCTTCTGTGTCCTGTGCTGTCTGCCGCAGTTTTGCAGCCTTCTTGAAGTATAGCATTGTTTGGGTCATTGAGAAAGGAAAAATGCTATTTAATGTATTCACACATTTCAGTGAGACCATTAGTCTTGAGGTTGGATGTTTTGGAACATTCCCTACTGTTTCTAAACCAGCATTTTATTAATATAATATGAGGTAAGTTAGAGATTTTATTACTAATAAGAAAGCTTAAGGCATTCCCATCCACATTGCAGTTCTTTTATTAAAAGCCAGACATACATCTATGCTGGTGCTGAAAAACTGAGCCCAAGGGAGGAAAAGATTAATCAATATGTTGTTCAAAACTGAATGAACTCCATAGTGTACAAGATTGAAATTAAAAATATTTTCTGATTGCAATTCTCACTGTACAGGAGATGAAGCAAAAAGGAAGAGCAATTTTAAAAAGTGAAAAAGCTCTGGGGGAAGAAAAGTGAACGAGCTAGTATACTTGAGCCGCACATGAAGTGTTGGGGTAGTTGGTGTGCCTGAATATGCTTACAACATATCTGAGCTTCTGGGCTTAGACCCAGAAGGATTTTTTACAAACTGGCTAAAAGAGTTATTGATACAAGCCAATTTAGCTGCCCCAGTTGTGCTGACATCTGTCAGGAGCCTTCTTGCTAAATAAACTTCTACTCCTCCCTTCCTGTGTACTGTGCTGGTGGGTTGTGTAATTGTTTTTGCAATAAAGAGGCTCCTTAAAACATCAGGAATTGCTTCTAATCTGAATTACCAAAGTTCCTCTCTGGGAATATATATCCAGATTACACTATGTTACTTTTGAAGACGAGACAGATGTTCATGGCTGTGAAACAGATCTTTCAATATATTGGTTTTCTCCTTGTGCAGTTCACTACTCAGCCAGACTTTGGGTACAAGGCAAGAGGCATATGGGCAGATTTTAACTCCTGATGAAGCAAGTATGTTTACACAGGATCAGTGAGAGTGAGATTTCTGTATTTTCAGAAATTAATAAATAAAAAACGATCCTCTTAGAACGCTTCATGATGGAGCAGCAAAATATGGTATTAAAACATCCTATAACACAGTGGTTTCATTTCTTTATGTGATATTTTTATTTAATTCCTAAAGTAAGATTCAGAGGAAAAATGCATATCATCATTCAAGGATGAAAAGTAGAAAAAGTAGATATGTTTTGGAAGTCACTTCTCATATCATCATGTCATGGCTGAATTTTAGTTACCTGAGACAAACTTCAGCAAGCAAGCAAATTAAGAAGTAAGACCTCTTGAACCATATATTCCAATCATAAATGCTGTGTGCAGCCTTTTTTTTCCATTGGATATGCTTATGTGCACATGGAAATATATATATGTAGTCCAGTTGTTTATAGGCTTCTTACACATGAATATGACCTTTATATCAGGGATATGGAAACCTTCTGAGGTGCCTGGCAAAGGGACAAGGCCAGTCAACTGTTTTCATTTCATAGAGTGTCTCCTCAATCTTGTATTGCACCCTAGTAATGAGGAGTAACTGACTGCTAGGATTTACTCTATAATGATATTATGATAATTATATCATGTCACCTCTTATTCATCTGCCTCATAAACAGACCTAATCTCTCACATGTGGAATTATTTCCTGGCATCTGATCACTTGCCCGTAAGTCCTTCCAGTTGATTGTATTTTTGCCCTGTTTTGTGAGAAGTGCTGACAGACAGTAAGCAGGATCAAATCTGAAGGGCAGTTATTAGTTTGTGGGATCATATGATAAACGCATTCTAGAAAGTGTCTTCTATTCCATCTGTTAATACTTCCTAAAACACTGTGGTTATGTGTGTGCTGTTTTTATGTTCACTTTTAACTTATGGCTGCACATTGAGCAGATGGCTTCATTTGAGCCACACACAAGGATGTTGAGGTCTTTTTCCTGAATGTTTACAGTTAATTTAGAAAAGCCCAAAACTCCCACTGAAGTCAATGGGGAAAATAAAGAAGAACTTCTGAGGAAGTCTCTGAGGCTGTCAGGATGTAACAATCTAGCAATCTTCAGTATACTTTGGAGAAAAAAAGAAGACATTCTTTTTCTGAGATACAAGCTTGTTAATATGATAATGCTGATAGCTTTCTTTTGGTAAAATTGGATGTATGTAATATAGTTATCCATTTCTTGCAAGAGAGATGGTGCAATTAGAGAATTAGGTCACGAAACTATGTTTCCTGACTCCACAGACCAGAAGGATGTAGGATAAAAGTTCCACAGCTGAATGTTTCAGCAATCTTCTGGAGGTACATGGAGCCATTGGTACTTAGCATAACTGAGAATCACACTTTACCTAGGTGACTCTGCATGGAATCAGGATCCATTTTAGTTGTTCTGCTTTTGAGGTGTTTCCCCCTGGGTCTAATGGTAATGTTGCTGAGAATAATGACTCCTTTAGACAAACCAAGGAAAAGTAACAGAGGGCAACCCAGCAGTAGGAGCAGGACTGTGAATTGGTTCCCATCACTTGCCTCCTTCTTCTGAAAACCACACATGGAAGATGTACAACAGCATAGGACATGTTTTGCTTAAATCTAGAAGTACAAGGTGTAAGCAGCTGTATCTCAGCTCAGCTTCAGTGGTGGGAAACAGGTACTAATTGGATGCAACTACTGATATTTGGCACCTCTGTGGTCTTGGCTCAACTAGATGAACAAAGGCATCTACAATAGGGGACTTTACAATCCTGCCCTGAGTTAATAAATGACCAACAGTGTGTGAAGAGCTCTAGATGTATGCATGTCCTTGGCATTGCTGACCAGACATGTAGCTGAAACTCCTGTAGGAAGCCAGTAATATTTCAGTAGGTCTTGCAGTTCTTACGTGAACTCTCTTTAGCATTTGAATAGAAAGCATACTGTCCTCTATCAAACTCTATATTTATTATTGTATTCTGATGCTTGGTCCCTACATTTCATTACACTTCTCAAGAACCATTTCTTTCTGTGATGCTTTTACATGGCAATATAAATCTATTCAAAGTGGTAAGTGGAATTTGCATAAACCTAAAATTTTGTGAAATTAATCTAATCTATGCAGTTAAAATACTACTTTCATGTATTATTACAGTTTTTGTTGTGCAGGTATAAGCTGAGGTTGCTTGTTGGATATAATTTGGCATTGCAAAAAAGTCCTTTCTCTAGCTACCTTACAAGTAATTTATGCAGATTGCTTAAATAACAGTTACTTATGTGCATTTTATGCTAAAACAGATCTTTTCTTAAAAGTCCATTAGGGAATTAGAGAAAACCATATCCAGTTACTGACTCTGTTCTGTGAGTTGATGAATAATTTGAGAGTTTTCTTTTTGCAAGCTTATACGTTCATAGATAACCATTCATCGCTAGTGTGGGTATTTTTCCTGTCAAAATATTTCTTTTGCAATAGGAATTTACTGAGGGAAAAACAGGGAATTCCATGTCCAGCCGTGAGGCTTTTGGTTTCTTATAGTGACATGGATAGATTGGGAGAAAGCCTTTAAAATCCTGCTAAGGGTAAGAAAAAAACCAACATGTCCACTTTTCAGACCAAAGAAATTCCATCAATAATTAAAATATATATGAGCTAACAGTAGCTCAGTGACAAAACCTGTAGTTTGTGAGGGGCAAAGCTGCAAGATACAGTTAGATTCCAAATAATCAGGAGGCTACTGAGAAAGGTTTTGTCTAGTTCCTCTGGTCATCTCTTGAGTAAGAGCCTAACACAGTAGTCTGTCCATTCCCTTACATATAACAGTATTGTCTAAACTAAGAAGAACAAGAAGCATCAAAAAATGTTAAATGACAGAAGGAAGTCATGATAACTTTATTTTGAATGCTGGCACTTAAAGAAACCAGATGGAAAAATCAGATCTGGCTGTGGCCAGTCCAAGAGCTAGTGAACACGCTTGTTTTGATTCATACTTCTGGCCAAGATGACAAGAAGTAGCATCTTAGTAGAACATGAGAGGTTTGACCCTGTCTCCCATACGTATGAACATTACATATGAATTTAGTGTCATCTGAGATTCCCTCAGGGATCCCACCTGCCACCCTTGGCTCACCACTTCAGCAAGGTTAAGACCTCTTTTGTTCCTGTATCATGTTTGCTGGGCCCATGCAGAGGTCTTGGCAATCCTAGGCACCACTCCTCTGTTTTTAGGAAAGTGAACTGTACACAAGATGATGGCTGGAGCAGTTTTTTCCTCATCCACTATTACATCTAGATAAACTATGCACAGTTTTTGGTATGTGCATATTTTGCAGTGTGTTTTAGGCAAAGGACTGAAGGTGAGATGTAGCTGAGCAAAGTGCTGGGTGACAATAACTTAAACCACCACAGCTGGTTTTGCAGTGAAGAATTAAGAGCTGCTTCTTTGGCTGCTTAGGAAGGGGAAAGTGGTGGGGGTTTTCACGGGGGTTTTGAAATTGTTTTACTGAATTGTTGGATAGTAAGAGCTTAGACCATTACACAGTAACAATGCTGTGACACTCAAACATTGTTTCTAATAGAGGGTCAAGGTATTAATTTTTAATTAGGGAAATAAAAAAAAGGTTAATAGTTTACAATACTCCCATGTGTTCTTCATTTGTCTAGGCCCTCAGTTAATTATAAACCTAAGAGAAAAACCCAATATCCTCTCACCCAAAGACCTTACTGTTATCACTAATTATTCACATATTTTATAATATCTACATTCAGGAGGAAACAGGGGACTAAACTGAAACATGGATTCACTACAAACAAATATTATCTTTATTTAAAGAGACAATATTCTCCAATTCTCCAATTAAGTATCAATCCCATTGACTACTTCCTGTGTTTCAGACAAAACTCTCATGTCTCCCTTGAATCTCAAGCTTTAATTTCTAGTCAAGGTATTAATTAAGCTGGATTGACTTCAAATACCTATTGAACACAAATTTACATCTGCCTCATGTAACAGCTTTGAAAGCAGTGGTCCTGTGAGCCCCTATCTTCACCAGCTCTTTGGAACTATGACCTGTTCAGAAAAGTATACAAAAACTTAGAAGGCACAGGTGGATGCCTGTATAATGGTGTTGATCAGCACCCCAGTGGTCAGGACTCTGCTTCCTGAGAGCCTCTCCAGGACAGGTGCTTCCTGATGGTCAGGTTGGGCAGGTGATTGCTGCCTGGCATCTTGGAACTCCTGAATCTGGGTATTCTTTTTTCCTTTTTTTGCCTCCAATAATCTTGTTCTGTATCTAAATGTTTGCTATCCAACCATCTGATTTTTGGCCAGGACTTCAATGGTTCCTTGCTGACGATTTCCAAGACTGCAGAAAGCTGCCAAGGGGGTCATTAACACAAATCCATAAACATCTGCTGTGAGAGGGAGTTTTTTTGCCAAAGCTAGTAAAATTGGGAAGGAAGTAAAGCTGCCCCAAAGAAGTCAAGAGAAGCAGCTCTTCATCTGTAAATGAAATCAAGCTCTGCTGGGAACAAGGACTTTTATTTCTGTGTTCGGATTGATGGTTCAGCAGTCTGGTGCCTGAGCAATCTCCTGGAAACTGAAGCTGAAGTAGGAGGGATTTGCTTCTGGAAGAAGAAAGATGGGAACTTGACATCCCCTCTGCAAGATGTTGAAGGAAATGCAGGAGCATACATACATACATATTTTACATACTGATTAGGGTGCAGTCATTTATGTACGTTGAGGTTTATACAGCTCATCTGCCCATTGCATGCTGCCAAATGTTAGGTGATGATAGTACATAAGTGGTCTAGTACAGTGAATTTGATATCCTTCCTTTTCCTCTTTTTCTCCTACCTGATAAATCTGTGTGTATTGAAAGTACACAGATGCATGTATCTAATCCATGAACTATGTGCTAGGGAAGAAAAGGATCAGACTAATTTCTAAGTAACTGGGATGCCACTCAACTGAGTTCCAGATCATGCTCGAGACAGCTCCCCCAGGTGAAAGACAAAGCTTTTTATCCACTCATGAAGCACCCAGTGACTTACTGGGAAAAGAAGTGAATTGGGAGAAAATTCTCTGCAGGTTAAGTATATTCTGTTATAGAAGAAGCACAAAATTAAAGATCGTGGACATCTGAACATGTCTGATGCCTCTCAAATCAACCTTCTAACTGCACGAGAGATCCTACTCACCTCCAGAAATACAAAGATCACAGAGGATGTTAGAGAGGATGAGACAAAAATATCTGTGATGGGCTGCTTTGCAGGCACACTGAACAGTTGCCTCATTCATGTGGATGTAAGTTCCAGTATATATTAATGAGCAATTATGTGATGTGATCTAGGGAAAAGTTAGCTGGCAAGTAATTTTAAAAAACCCCTTGTTTCAGAAAACAATGTATTAAAATATTTAACTTTATCGATTACCATTCCTGGTGTTTCCTTTTTCTGTAAATAAGGATGACAGGAAACCTAGAAAACAGCATCTCCTATTTAAAGATATGACATTTACAGGTGGAATTCTCCATGTAAGATCACTATACTGAAATGGAGGACAGCCCAAATCAAACTTTCCACTCACTTCCAAGTAAGGACATATCAAACAAGTCTTTTGGACTCTCATGTTATTTTTTGGCAAGAGTACATAGAATAATTTATGTAACTACATAGGATATAATTATGTAAGCAAAAATTATTGATTTTGTGATTACATAGAATACAGAATAATATAAAAGAATAATTGGGTCTAAAAATTTATAGGAATATTACAGAATTATTTTAGCTAGTCTCTGGTGAGGGATGGTCTCTCCCTGTGATATTAAGATACTACTATCAGTTGTGCACAATTTTGCTGAACTTTTAATCAAAGGTTTCCACCACGGAGAATTATGAGGAGGTGGGATTTTTTTGCTTGCTCACTGCAAAAACATTTCTGTTGTTTCTAAAAATGAGATTAGGGAAAGCACATCACTTTGCCCCTGTTAACTGTGAGTAGGATTCTTTCACTAAGATATCCTAATGCTCTCATGGATGGGAACAGAGATTTGAGGCTTGATGTGGCATGGTAGAATTTTCTTTCAGGGATGTTTCTTTTGTCATTATCGAACATTAACTGCCCAGATATGGCCCCATTACAAGTCTTTAGAAAACGCCTGTTTTCATATGCTCTTCATAGAGTTCTCAGGCTGGCTGCTGCCTTCGTGAAAGGGCATGTTCACAGTGAATGTACTCTAGCTTTTTACAGATGTTCTTCCTGGGTCTTTCAGTACCAAATATGAGATCTGGCATATCCCCTCTTGCCCTTTGATGCCCTTCTCATGTACAAAGGAAAAAAATCCCTGTGTAGAATAAGAGGGAGAAAGAACAAGTCCTAGACTAGATCAGTAAAGACAAAATCAGATAGGGTCAGGATCTGAAAGGTTAGACAGTCAGGCCTTGGGGAAGACTCTGACTGAGAGAGTAGGGAGTCTGGCATTCAGACTGAGGATGGAAAAGATGCCTGAGACTTAGTAATGAATACAGTAATTTCACGACTATAAGGCGCACCCTTTTGACTAAAATTTTCCCCGGAACCTGGAAGTGCGCCTTATAGTCCGGTGCACCTTATCTGATGGACAAAGTTCAAAAAATTTGCCTACCTGGAAGTGAGAGCTGCGAACCACGGGGAGAGCCGGCAGGGCCATGGTTGCGAGGTGGAGGCGGGGCGGAGCAGCTGTGGGCACGCCCCGGCCCCGTGGAGGTGGAGCTGCCCCTCCAGAGGCACACCCTGGCCCCATGGAGGCAGTACGGCCCCTCTACAGGCACCCCCCGGCCCCGGAGAGGCAGCACGGAGGGGTGGCGGCCATACCCCGGCCCCACCGGATACAGGCAGGCCTGGGGGCCCGCAGCACCGCCCCTCCCGGGTACAGACGGGCCTGGGGGCCTATGGCTGCCGGGTTGAGGCAGGGCCTTGTCCAGCAACCCTGCGGAGGGAGCTGGGGGCGGAGCCTCGCTGCAAAAAAAAAGTGCGCCCTGTAGTCCAGTGCGCCTTATGGTCATCAAATTACTGTACAGAGGCAGGACAGAGGAGGGCATTCCACCCACATAATCTGGGAGACTAAAACTAGCATGTCAGAGGTGAAGGTTAGTATGGGAAGAAGAGGTGTGGAGAGTCTAATAGAGTTGCCTGACATTAGCTAAGCCAGGAGATTTAAGAAAAAATAGTCTGTGTTCAGTGTAACTAAATGGTATCATAAAGTGTAGAGAGCTGCATTGGGACTGTGGGAATTTGGAGGTCAAATGATGATGCCATTTTTGTCTTACTTTATTAGACTAATAGAGAAAGGCTGAGATTTTGGTTGGTTTGTTTGGTTTTTTCTTTGTGCAACTTTGAAAGGGAATTAATCCTTTTTTTTTTTTTTCTGACAAGCATAAAAAGAATTCTGTTCCTTAAAGTGCAAGCATTTATGAGGACTCAGTGAAGCAAGAGCCAGAAAAGCTTTAGAACAAGTACAGTGCTTGCCTTGGAGCATGTGTTACACCCTGCATGATATTAACCACCTAGAGGACTGGTGTACCACAGCACACGCAGTGATACCCTGCAGTGTGGTCGCTTCTGATATTTATACAGCCTAGAAAACACAGAGACTCGAGGGAGAAATGATCTCAGAATATAAATACTTTCTGGTAGAATAAGGAGCAATGGCCTGAAACTAAGAGAGGAAACATTTAGACTTGCTATTAGAAAAATGTCCTTAATGGTGAGAGCAATTGGGCAGAAGAGCAGATTACAACAAGAAGAGATCAAGGAACTGCTGCTATTTTCAATTACATTAGGCTGAGAATAATAGCAAAAGCTAACAATACCTGTGGAAGTTCACTCTAAGTGTTTCATACTTACAAAAAGTAGTATTTTTAAATAACAACATACAGTTATTACTGGTTCTTTTTCTTCGGATTGTTTTTCAAAGCAGTGGATACAATACATAATGATTGTAACCAAAGAAAATGGACTGGGGGAAAACCATAGGAAACTGAAAAAATGCCTGATTAGATTCTGAAATTTCTTCACCAGAGTGAAGTTACAGCACATACACTCATGGTATTTCTCTGTTACCACTTCTGGAAATAGAACAATGCTGAGTACCATGAACTGAGCTACCTGGGAGAGCTAAGCTGGTTAGTGACAGGAGGGATGTGCTCAGCAGTAGCCAAATCATGTGCAACCTCACTTTTCCAAAGAGGGGAAGCTTTGCATCTCTGAAACTCAACTGATCTGCCATAATGGAGGCCTGGAGGAGTAGTCATATAGGGCAAAAAAAAAAAAAAAAAAAAAAAAAAAAAGACTAGATGTGTTGTAGTACAAAAGAATGTCTTCAACTACTTTGCCATTTGAAGAAGGTAGACCTCAGAAACCTTTGCAATGTTAATACGTTTTCTCCTGTTTATTGCCTCTTGCATAAGCCTTTGTGTCAAATCAGAATCTCGGTCATGCACTAACTCTAAATTATGACAGTAGTAATAATAAAAACAATACATAGTTATTACAGTTTTGGCTTACAACATGATCTGATATAAGAGAACCAATCACATTATTTGAAACAGAGAGAGGCAAGCATAATACCCCAGTGCAAGATGTTGCAGAAATAAAATAATAATCTCATAATGTTGCTTTGTTTCTGATTTTTAATAGCAGGCAACATCTGGAATAAGTAAATGTTATCTAGTTTAATGAAGAATCAGAAAGGCTACATACCAAACCCTTTTACAATTGAAAATAATGAATGCCTGTGGAAATATTTTTGAGTTACGACAGAAAGGAAATTTTTATTGTTCTTAGCTACTCATTTGCACTGTTGATATTAGAATTTAAACCATCTTAGCACAAAGTCTCTGAACCAAAAACAAGTACAGTAATTTCATGAATACAAGCCGCACCAATTTGACTAAGATTTTGCTCCTAAACCGGAAATGCGGCTAATAATCAGGAGCGGCTAATAAAACCTCAGAAGTGCCTGCCAGAGTGCTGAGCCGAGCAGCTGCAAAGTCGGCATTTTGCGATTGTTACAAATCGCTACTCTGTTGCACCGCGGGTGGAGCCTGGCTCCCTGTAGGCAGCACGGGGGGCGGGGAGAGAGGCGGGAGAGCTCTCTTTCCTCCTCTGCCACAGCCCGGGGGAGAGACGGGGGGGGGGGGGGGGCCCGCGCCGCCATTGCCGCGGCCCGGGGAGGAGAGGGGGGACCCGGGCCGCCCCTACCGCGGCCCGGGGAGGTGGGGGGAAGCCCGCGCCGCCATTGCCGTGGCCCGGGGAGCCGACGGGAGCCCCGCGCCGCCATTGCCGTGGCCCGGGGAGGGGGGGGAAGCCCGCGCCGCCATTGCTGCGGCTCGGGGAGCCGACAGGAGCCCCGCGCAGCCATTGCTGCGGCTCGGGGAGCCGACAGGAGCCCCGCGCAGCCATTGCCGCGGCTCGGGGAGCCGACGGGGTGCTTTGTCCCCACCCGCCGCCGCCGCGGCAGGAGCGGGGAAACTCTGTCCCTGCCCGCCGCCGCTGCCGTAGGAGCGGGGGAAGCTCCGTCCCTGCCCGCCGCCGCTGCCGTAGGAGCGGGGGAAGCTCCGTCCCTTCCTGCCACCGCGGGGCAGCGCCGACCCGGGGTGACCGAGCCCAGTGGCAGCGGTGGCCGGCCCCGAGCTGCAGCACCGGGCTGGGCCATCTGGCCCCGTCAGCGGCCCCTAGCGGGCCGAGCCTGCACAGCCTTAGCTCAGCCAGTAAACCCCGCCCTCCCGCGGTTCTGTTACTAATTGCACGCGGGTCCTCGCTGCGAGCGACAAAGCGGCTTATATTCGTGTGCGGCTTATCTATGGACAAAAACCGAAATGTTTGCCAACACTCAGAGATGCGGCTTATAGTCAGTGCGGCTTGTATTCGTGAATTTACTGTAAACACTGACTGAGATAAATAGTGAGATAACTGATTGAATGTAACACCTGATAATGGTACTGGGATGCTTCAAAGCCCCAACAGATGTTATGGCTCAAAGAGGATGTTCATAAAAATATGAATCTATATATCCTTTTGAAAAGTATTTGTCTCTTTAGGCAGCAACTTAAATCAATTAATATCCTCTACAATAATGATGAGGGGAAAGCAGCTACAGAAGTTAACAAGCTGAAAAGGTAGTTCCTGAGCTCAGAATGTATTTTTCAGGAGTAATGTTTCACTGTAGACGTGATGATCCAAAGTGCCTCACCTTTTTGCTATATGAAATATATGATGGCACAGGTACTTCAGCTGTTTGTCACACCAAGCACAGGAGACTTTTATTGAACTTTCACCATCCATTGATTATCTGCCATAAATTCTGGGATCTGAGTTTACCTATTTGTTTATATATAAAAATATACTTAAGGCTCACAATTTAAAAAAGATTTTGCTGCTGTTAAGACTTTATACTTAACTATGCAAACACAAGTGATATAAAAAACTCAGTGAGGACTTCAGCATCACCACACAAAAATAAGCTTACAACTGTGTCACGTAGTCTTGGAAGATTAATTGATAAAGAGGCAAAATTAGCTTGTTCTTATCTAGACTGTCCATATTTTTATTTTGAGGAGTAGGGTTTTTTTTAATCCCATTTAAAAGATCTGCTCCATTACACTGTGGCTTTGCAATAAAAGCTCAGTGTGGGACAGAGGAACAGCTGTGATATCTCAGAAGTATCTTAGTGAACCTAAAATTGCCTCACAAATTTTTTTTTCCCTTTGTCAGAAACTTGGATAATGAGGCTGAATGTAATTTAAGTTTCCTTTAATTTTCTTGAAGCTCTTAGAAAAAGACTTCATCTCTTTCTTTTTATCTGTGGGATAAACTTTTCAAAATACTTATTTTAGTATCCAATTTTCCATCAAAACAATTTTATATGTATGCTTTTGATAAATCTAGCTTAGAACCACAAACCATCATATTTTCTATGATCCAGAAGGGGGCTAAGGTAGTTTTTCCATTTGTAGAGGCAGAACTCTGCTAACAAGGAGCCAAACCTTTCTTTCAGCTTGTCCCTTCTTGCCTTTTCTTTATAACTAGGAATCTGTATGCAGCACTGGTCTCTGAAAGAAGTAAAACACTTTTTTTTTTGCCCTTGCAAAAAAAGCATAAGGAGCAAATGGTCAATCAGCACCTTGACTTTTGATTCCTTCTTCATAAACAAGCACCCTTACCCTTCAGAGACAACATCACAAATATAGATAAAAGATGGGTGAGAGTTCTCTATGGCTCATTTACTAGAATCAAATGCAGCTCTCAGAAGAGAGCCAGTAAGGACCATATTTTCAAACAAAGCAGATAGGTCCACTAAACGTGCCAAAAACAAGGCAGATTTTGGGGGTAGATAAGAGGGCACAGACCAGGTGCCCTTAACTCTTGAATGTGAGTGACAGAAGTAGTTGAAATCCTGGCAATGGTCCATCAGTTACATGGATAGAACTCAAGGAACGGTGTCTTGGCTACACATCTGAGAAGGGTGGAAGGATGTAACCTTGTGCTCTACAGAGTTGTGTACAGCATAAAATGGAATTATGATAAGCCATAAGAACAAACAATTCTAGCAAAATACTCAGTGTCTTCAGGATGGCAGGACTGCAACTGCAACAAGATGGGTACAGTCCACAGTGCATGCGAATGTTACATGGACAAGATCTTTTTAAAATCTTTCCTCGTAAAATGGATATATAGTTTTAAACTATTTAATTCATAAGGGAAGTTTAAGAATAATATAAGCAAATGTCTGCAGTACATTGAAATTCTGAAAATAATAACAGCACAAAATTCAGCACTGAAAAACTCTTTCCTGCCTCTTGGGACTCAGACACTGGAGAACCACTGACTGCCAGATCTGTGCAGCAACATGATGAGACTGGCACTTTGGGGCTACATCTTTTTCCTGAGCTGCATTAAAAAGAGCAACAGGGTTATTTTGCTTTTCTAAAGCAATTATTATTTTTGTCATGGGGCTTTATAAGATCAAGATTAACACTTAGAGAGAATATATGTATGTGTTCATTATTACCACTGTAACAAAAAATGTTTCAGAAATATTAGAAATATTGGAATACTGGAAATATTGGAAAACCCCCTTTTTGATTATTTGTGGCATTTTTGTATTCGTTTGCATTCAGAAAAAAACAACTCTTCAAAAAATGAAAACTTAGTTTACAAAAGATGTTTGCACATCATGGAAGAAATCTGCTTTGAGCATCCTCAATAACTTTGTTAGTGACAGAGAAGCCATATTCTTAGAGCAAATGAAATGCAAGAGGTGATGGTTGCTCAGAGCAGCCTAAATGTGCAAGAACATCAATCTTTGTCTTCAGTTTCTTAAACCCTCAAGGAAGACCTCAGCACTGCCCTGAAATAGACAGGAATTAAATATGATTGGGTTCTTTCTACTTTTTGCCATTTATTTACTACAAAATCATCAGTTTATAGGAATCTGTTGTTAAGAGATGGGATTGAATGAAAGGCTAGAACCTTCATGTCCTCTCTCCCTTCTTGAGAGGGTGCAGCCCTGCAGGATTGGAATCTGCAAATGGGTCCCATTTGCCCTGAATGAATGCACAGCACACTTGCTCCAGGGCATGGTTTAAAGACTACGTGTCTTTTGGCCAAAGAGTAGTGTAGCATTTCCAGTCCTGTGGCTGACTGGACAAGAAAAATACATACAAATATAAACATCTGAGTTTATCTCAGCCTTAACTATTTGTAGAGAGAAGGAACTACGGATATTTTTCCCTGTTTGCTACTTCTTCAGTGCAGTACAGAATGCACTTTAGCTATGCCAATGTGGTCCATGAATCTGAGGCACGAAAGAAACAAAAATACCATAATCACCCCTTTGGAAATGCAGGAAGATTTAGACAGAATAATTACTGAAGCTGGAATTTAGCCAGAATGCTGAGTCTGAACACATTTTCCGTTCCAAATGCTACTGTGGATCCTTTCCTGACTGCATGTGGCCAGAACCTGATTTTTTGCATGTGTTACAGCAAGCTGCCATCTCCTTTCATCCTTGTCCCAAATTAAGAATGACATATTACATCCAAATCATAGACCTGCATTATCAACAGCTCATAGAACAGTCTTCAACATAATCAGTGTAAGTAATTTACCAGATAAAAGAATGTTAATAGCAAGTACAGTATAATTTATGTGGACACAAATTGTACCTATCTTTCAGAAGAAGAAAGGCACTGCTGTGTACAAAGAGTGGATCAAGAGCAAGGTCAAGTGTAAGCACTTCTGTTTAACATGCAAAGCCTGAAAACAGCAGGAAGAGCTTTCAAAGACAGATGGAAATTATACCAAATAAAGTTATTATAAATAATTGCTGTTTTTACGGTCCTAGTGGGTTTGATATGAGAGGCAGTTAAAAATGGAAGACCTATTCTTTAGAAGGCATTTGATGAAGACCTCATTTCATCAAAAGGGTTGAAAGTTTACAACTCGTAATACTAGAGGGAAATGGTCATTTTAGTTAGCTAAGTTTCTTAGCTAGTGTGCATAGATTTATATGAAACACTAGTGCAGGAGATTTTGTTCACAGTTCTTGCATCTCAGTTATACATGTCTTTAAAGCAAACATAGGTTTACTTTCACCTTTGGATTTATGGAGCATCTGTTCTTTCTGAAATTACCAGTGCCTAAAATGTAGTAGATATGGACTAGACTGTGAAAATTAAGTACTTTCTTGATATGTACCAAGGCTTGGGATTTGTTAGCTGCACAAAAGATCACATTTTGCATATTTTTTTTTCCCTCTCCCCTTTGTAACTCTACTTCATAAGATTAAAGGAAAATATTCGGAACTGTCATGCTGTATCTTCATAGTATCTAACAGCAAAGCTTCCACTTCTCAGGGAACCAGCTCTTTGTATCATGAGAGATTTCCCAAATCTACTCCTTCAGCAAGAGAAGAAACCTCAGGCTCTTTGCTCTTCTGCTAGAATATGGACTTTCTGGAGCACAGGAGAAAATGGCACTTAAGTAACTGGCTTTTCAGAAGGTTCCTTAGGTGGGACACAGTTTGTAATTGATATAATATGAGGAATGGTTATTAAGAGCTGAAATTACATTCTGTACTGCATGGAGACCACCTCAAGAATGTGTTGTCTACCGTTCTGAAAATCTTCATCTTCAGAGATCTGCTACACAATCCGGTGGATGGGGGGCAGATTTATGTGTTATGAAGCTCCCTAATTTTCAGCAAGGTAATTAAACCTGGAATAAGCTGGCAGACAGATGACTTTCTGGACAAGGTACTGAACTAGGACTAAGGTAAATGTGATTTTTTTCACTGGAATTCCCATAGATGTTTTAGTTCATCACTGTTCAGTTCTGGTCCTATGTTTTTATGCTGTGAAAAAAATCCAGCTCCTTCCCCAAATTTACTTGGAAAAAGTAGGGAATAAATGAGGCCAGATATGCCACACTAATAGTACCTTGTCAGCACATATCAGCACATTTGCTTCTCGGTATATACTAATTTTCACCAAATTTTCTTTGTCTTCTTGAGTCAGTCTTGTGTCCAAAGGCGTATATCTCAGGCTTGTGCCTTGTAAGCTTTGCACATCTGATAACATATTCCATCTGGTCAATTCTCCTAAGTCTATCCAGACTTTTAGTCATGCTCTGACCAACAGTGAGGGTAAAATGATTTTAACTGGTAAGTGAACAATAAGACATGTCAGGACTCTGCAGAATTACTGGTCCCCGAAACAATGCTGGTGATACAGGGATGCTTTAGCTGATGCCTTTTTCTTGAAGTACGTGCCACGGCATGTAACAAAGGCAGACTTTCCAAACTTCACAGACAGAATGGGAATCTCAGTCACAGTACAGCTGATATATGGGTATACACACACACATACACACACACACACATCTATACTTAACAAAGGTAACTGAATGAAAGCCAGATCCCTTGTAGCTAGGTTATGATACATTTTTTTCCACTGTCCTCAGTTGTGTTCTTGCATGACGTCACTGCTAAAAACCTTTCATGCTGTACCCACTGTAAGGAAGCAAAGAAGACAGCAGAAAGGCTCCTTGCTGTAAAGACACGAGAAGCTGACCAGGGTGACTGAGGAGAAATTGAATCTCAAATACTCACAGCACCCCATTTACCTCACAGTTAATGACACAATGATTCTATGGGTCTATGAAGCCTAAGGCTACAGACCCATTCTGAACTCCACCTTTTATGTACCACTGCATCCACATTGTTCAAGTTTGAGAAAGGGTACAAGGATATATTTCTCCTCTATCAGTGGTGCTTCCATCTCAGCAAAGTCTTCAAATAAGAATCCTGTAATGAAATTAGTTTTTTCTTCTGTTAGAGATGATGTTGCCCATTACTAGTACAAAGGGATATGCAGTGAAAAACAGTAAATTCTATTTTCCAGAAGAAACATCTTTGACCTTAAAATAAAGTTACATTTATTTTCTTGAAAATGTTGTATAAAATTTGCAGGGTACCCTCTCTCTTTTTAAATTTTTTTTTTATACTGCTCAACTTGACTCTTTCCAGAAAGCCAGCTGGATACAACTTGAGACTACATATGCATCCTAGAAGATCAATATTGAATAGTAATGTGTATAATAATTCATAAATTTCATTAAAAAAAAGGAATAGGTCTATGATCTTGGCACAACATTATGACTCAGTTCTAATCCCAACGAATCTGCTTGTGGGCAAATAATTTCAAACTGAATTGTCATACTGAACCAGAGGTCTGTTAAATTATTTCCAAGCACCTTTCTCATGGCTTGCAAAATGGTCACTCAGATATTTCCTTGTTTTAAATGAAAAAAGAAAGCCACAAAACAAAATAATCAGGAGGATAGGAAAACAAGAGCATATAATCCCTCCCAGAAAGTCCAGCTTCAGCATCAAGAGAAAATACCCTGTCTTGTGACATTGATAGAATTAACAGAAAAGAGTATGACTTTTCTTTTTTTAAACAGAAAACTTATGCGAGAAGAACAATTCCCTAAGATTCCCACTTTTCTGAAGAGCTTCTTCCTTGACTCTTACCCTGCTTTCCTCTTGCTGACAACCTTCTGACCCAAAGTGCAATGCACATCTCCCTTTCCCTCCCTCCTTTCTTTTTAGCCTTCAGAAACGACTTAATTAAATTTCCCTGAAGTCTGTACAAGGCATGGACTTCTTTAGATTCCTTTCACAAGAAATTTATTTGGGTGTTAGAAAAATCTTTCTTTTTACCAGAAGACTGAAAAATGGCAAGGCACAGCTGACTTTCCTAGCATCCTTACAGTTGTACATATAATCTACAAAGGAAATTAATGCTGTTCATTCCCTTAGCTGTTTGTTTCAATCTTGTTTTGTCTGTTGGGCTATTGCACCTTGCACCTGTAATTTTGGTTATATAATTATTTCCACTAACATCATGGACTTTGATTCCATACCTCTGTGATCCAAGAAATTAAATTCTGGCAACTTCAATCTAAGTTTATTTCAGACTTTAGGTATTATTTTTAAACAATGGACTGAAAGTGGATATGGTCACCGTTTTTGTGGATAAACTATTTACTCTGCTATAGGAAGTACACATTTCTTTTCTGTTTTAAGCCTCTTCACAAGAATGTTATCTGCTTTCAAAAACCACTGTGTTTGGCTACCAGTTCTTCCAGATTTAGGTAAGTTAGAATCAGATAAAGATATTGGAAGTGGCAGGTAACTAATGTTTGTAGACTGATTGGTCTTTATCCTAGTATTTAGCAGACAAAATTGATTTCCTTTATCCAGTATCATTGAGGGAAACCCTGGTTTTGTGGAAGGAAGCTGACCCTTCTTAGTTCTGAAAAGAAGCAATGAATTTTTTTTTCCATTTGTGGGAAAAATGGAAAAAATGGGAGAAATGGAAAGGGAGAAAATAATTGCAAATTATAGAAGTAGGCAAAATCCACTGGAATTATTTGATTATTGTAATGGGAAGCAATCTCTCATTGATAAATAATCAGTTGACTGGGAGCAGATTGCTTCTCAGTGCAGTACTGGAGAAGAAGGTATGCAAGGACATGGTGGGGCCACACCTCAAATCCTGTGTCCAGTTCTGGGCCTCTCACTGCAAGAAGGACCTTGAAGTGCTGGAGTGTGTCCAGAGAAGGGAAACAGAGCTGGGGGAGTGTCTGGAACACAAGGCCTGTGAGGAGTGGTTGAGGGAGGAGCTGGGGATGTTTAACCTGGAGAAAAGGAGGCTTAGGGGGGACCTTATTGCTCTCTGTAAGTGCCTGGAAGGAGGGTGCAGTGAAGTGGAGGTCAGCTTCTTCTGCCATGTCTCAAGTGAAAGGACAAGAGGAAATGGCCCTCAGTTGTGCCAAGGGAGGCTCAGATTAGATATCAGAAAAGAAGTTTTAACTGAAAATGTGATTAGGCTCTGGAATAATTTGCCCAGCAAGATAGGTGGTGGAGTCGCTGTCTCTGGAAATGTTCAAGAGCTGTGTGGATGTGGCACCTGGGGATATGATTTAGGGGTGGTTATGGTGGTGACTAGATGATCTTGAAGGTCTCTTCCAACCTTGATGACTATGATTCTGTGAAAATAATGTTTCCTATATGGATAAGAGATACAAGAAAAATCTGTAAGGATCGAATTGCTGCTTGCAGTGAAGTCAGTATACAAGGAGAAGATGTTTAGGTTTTAGCAGAAATCAGATCTGACTGGCTGAAACATCTGAGCAAAAGCAGGTTTCAGAAGCAGTTCTGAGGAGAATAAGAAACTTTTTTACTATTTAGCCTGAACCGATGGCTGGGACAGACATAGAGAGAGATCAGAGAAAGGGGAGATTTCAAGTAATTTCAGACTTTTGAAGGATATGCTTTACAAGACAATAAGTATTTTGTCACTTAGCATCTGGGAACTTTTTTCTTCATCTACTCCTGTATAGGTCCCAGAACAAAGAATCCCTAACCCCATGTGAAGAGCTTGGTCACTATTGTATCAGAAACTGCAAAAGGAAATCAGATCCAAGCAAATCTGATACCAGCAATCACAACTGGATACTTGAGTTTACACTTGGGCCTTGTTTGTCCTTCCATGACCTTTTCAGAAGCTCTGAAACAACACAAAATTTGTATTTAATCCATGGGTGTATTTTATTTCAGTTTCAAGAAGTAGTTAAAACAGCTGTATTTATTTACTTGAAATATCAACAGCATGGAATTTGAAGAAATAAACCTACTGAGAACACCCAAAAAGCAAAAAAAGAGTCCTTTGAAAGTGCTGGTGTGCTTTGCTGATAATTTTGCACAACAGATCATGGGAATATTTTATTGGATAGTCTCTCATTTTAAGAGAAGATCAGAAGTGGGTAATCCAGCTGAAGAGTTTTGAGTCCATGGGTTTTTTCATTCTCCCATTAGAAATAGAAACCTAGCACTAAATTTACATACAATAAGAGCATGAGAAGGAGTACATCAGAAGCTAAGTAGAAATTAAAAGGCATGGGATTTCGAAATGTATATTGGAGCAATTTTTAAGTTAGAGGTTAACCTAACCGAAGAGATACTATGAAAAATTACTGGATGGTTGTCAGTGAAGGGCATTGTGAAAATGCAGTAAAATAATGAACATTGTAATACAATTTTCTCTTTTTGTTTATTCACAATAAACACTTAATATCTTAAGTGGAATCAACACTGATATTTGTATCAGAAGTAAACAAAATTTATCTTTGTTTCTAAACCAATTTTATTTAAGTACCCTAGGATTTGCACATTTACTGCCTCAAGTGTTGCCAAGCAAATTGGAGAAAATGCCCTTTCAGCCAGACATGTTACTGTCTAGAAGACGTATCTCTAATAGAATACAAAATCCAGAATACACCATATTTTTCTGATGTAATTGGAGAAGATATTTCTTCCATTTTATTCTGAATGACTGACTTGGTGGAATACAGGTGAGGGTGACACAGGACTGGAGTGAAGCCAATGCTGAGGGACACATAGTTTAATAAGGATGGACTACAAAAGGAGGAATAGAGATTTCGCAGTCCATAAATCCAGCAGGGCTGCAGAGAGTTGACATTTACCTAAGAGAAGACCTTGAAAGAAGGTCTGAAAGAAATGTAACAGCTGGGAGTGCAATTAATTGACAAACACTGAATGTTGTGAATATTAAAAATAAAATGCGTAGAAATAGAATTTTCTTCTAGCTATGTAGACAATAATATTTTTAATATGTGAGCAGGATTTTTTGTCAGTATTTTTATAGTATAGTAATATTTTAAATTATTATTTTTACTTCTTTTTGCTAGTTTTAAACTTGTTTATTTTGGTGTATAATTGAATTGCATGAGGCTTCATTGTCTGAAGTGATCTCTTGAAACAAGGATGCTTTCAGAGAAAACAGCGTCTCCACTTTTGTTCTTTCCCAGAGCAAGACAACATTTTCTTACATCCTACTGATATAGATAGAAGATAAAAAGGCACTGCTATTAGAATTATTAAAACTGATAACTGCAGCTGCTTTAGCTCCCTCTGTTTTGTGCTTGTTTTTCTCCCTTTCTCTGACAGTGTAAGAATTTATTTGGTGCAGTCTTCCTTGGTGCCCTCAGCTCTTCCTATTAAAAAAAGCATATTCTTTTTGTGTTGCTGTGCTTAGGTCTTAGTGGTGATTTTTTTTTTTAAGCCTCCAAGTGTTTTGGACCAATTTACAATTTGATGAAAATTTGAAGACAGATACCAAGTTGGTTCACCACTGACGAAAAAAGTTACACAAATAGAAATATAAGAAGGTTTGAAGAATTATGAGGTTTGAAGGATAAGGCGAGAAAATATCTAATATATAAGTAATGTAAATTTTGTACCATATAACCTTATATGAGGCTTACTGAAACTTTTTCTTTTGTTTTATATTCAACGATTTTAATATCATTTCCACAGATTTACTCCAGATTAAATGATTTTATAATTTGGCTTTGAGAAAGATAGCAAAGAATAAATTAGCTTCAAACTGCCTTTAATTTCCCCTGTTACCCTAGCCCACATCGGATACATAATCAGGACTAGGAGGGAGGGAGCCCTTAACCTTGAATATTTACAGCAGAAATAGAATGGTAACAAAAGTATAAATTATTATTAAATGCCCTCTGGGGTTATCAGGCAGAACTCATTACAGATAGGTTCTGCACCTGTAGCAGATACATGCAACAAATGCAAAGCAGTTTCCATGCTGGCTCATATCTAGTCAAACCAAGAGTTCACAAGATCCATAAATCATAGGTTCTGGATCTCTGCCACTTGTCAGAAATGCAAAAGTTACACAAAAAAGAAGCACAGAAAGGATGATACAGAAAGTTTATTTCAGAGTGGTGCTATATTTACTTATTATCACAAATGTATGTTATCATGACATTCAAGCTACAAATGTTACTTAGCCAAGTATTGAAATGAATATTACAATATTAATATTAATATTGAAATGAAAAGTTTTTCTCATACAGAAAAATAGCACTTGCCTGAAGTGTCTGAATACCAAAATCTGGATCAAAAGCAAGTTTATTCTGTGACCTTTCACTAAATAGGAAAGCAAATATTATTTTCAGAATGAAGAGACATTTTCTCAAGGCATCTTAAAAAGTCAACCCATATCATATGTCAAATTGTCAATTCTGCATGATGAAAACTTTTATATAAATGTTTTAAATTTTCTTTAAAAAACAAAAGACAGGATCACATTAGAGGCAGAACTGAATAATAATACATGTTACACAATCAAAGATCCTACACTTAAGAGCTTTTATCATTTTATAAAAGTAGTGATGTAAAAAGGCAATTAGAGTGATCAAGAAGATGAAATCATGGTAGATTTCCAGCAACTGTCTTAACTGCAAGCTTTAAACATATATTTGAAGTAATAAAAACAGCATGTATTTAAAATGATTTTGTCACTCTCTTGGCCACTGGTGTACTAAAAAACTCATTTTCCACTTCTTACAAGTCTTTCTGGTTGAAATCTCCGTAACAGGTAATAGAGAAGTATTTCTTTCTTAAAACCTTAAAGTAGACATAAATAAAAGAATGCTTTATAGACTACATGAGACTCAGCAAGAAATCAAGACTCTAAAGGCATTTATGGTTCCTAGTGATTGCCTCATGCTGGGGACTTTACAAATCTGACAATAATAAACCTTTCCTTATATATTCTCAATCACGTATTTTTCTATACATACGGAATTTACAAACACCTACGCATAACTGATTAACATTAGGGAGAGTTACAGGCCAAACAACTTGTTAAATAACCAGAAATATAACCAAATAACCAGAACTAAAGTTCTGCACAGACAAGAAGTTAATCCTAGGTACCAACTTGTGAAGTAAGTGCTTTCTGTTCAGTTAAAAAATTGCTCTGCCACAGGCTTGAATCAATTAATAAACTGGAAGCAATAGCTTTAATACTCTTGGCCTCAGTGATCTGCAGTAACTTCCTTAGCCACATGAGGATTCTGAATATATAGATAATAATATTAACGTTTAAAATTTTAAAGCTGTGAGATGTGCAAAATTGCAGTAACAACAGCCATGAAAGCACCTAGGACTGGCATAATTGTTACCCTGAGAGTTTTCAGGGCTGTGTTTGTTTATTCCAACACATAAGTTACAGCCATCAGAGCAGAGCAGGCAGGAGATAGGCAGGAGCACCACACACACAAGCGCACCCTATAAATTGCCATGCAGTGGATGCAACAGCAATGTACCCTTGAGCAGAGTCACCCATCCACACCTTGGGCACTATTACTAACTGTGCAGCCAGCACCTGAAAGAGGGAAGGGACCCTTCCCCTCTGTCTGGTACTTGTAGGACCTTATCTGGGTTACCATGTCCAGTTTTGGTCTTCTCATTACAGAAGCTCATTGTCATTCCGAAGTGAGTCTATGAAAAGGTGATCAAGATGGCCAGGAGGCTGGAGAACGTGATGTATAAGGAGAGGTTGAGAGCTCAGCCTGCACGGTTTAGAGTAGAAAAAGTTAACAAGAAACTTTGTGGCTAAATAAAGCTACTTAATGTCATGACATCAAGAAGATGGAGCCCAGACTTTTCTCAGAGATGGATGGTTTTGGTGATCCTGTGTTTCTCAAGTTGGAACACGGGGAGTTTTGAGTATTTATTAGCAATTTGTTTATCACAAGATAAACACTGCAACAGGTAGCTCAGAGAAGTTATGGAAACACTGTGCTGTCCTTGGAGGTGCTCAATACTCCACTGCACATGGACTTGAACAACCTGATATTAAACATAATGTCTTGGAGCAGGGGCTTGGTCTTGGTCCAGACATCTCTTTCAATATGAATTACAGTTCTGTGATTCCACTGGTGAAGTGATCCTGATTCAAATACACGAACATTACAAGGATTAAAAGAATTAAAAAGCTAAATAAATATCTTTCCCCGTTGCGGCATTTCCACGTGTGACCCTTTGAATATGCAGCAAAGTCCTGTTACATGCCCGGCATAGATATTTGAATATCTGCCTATACAACCCTTGTGCTTTCTGTGTAACTGTTGTTCCTGTCTCCTGGTTCAACTTCAAGAGTTCTGTATATGTCAGTAAGTTCAGAATCCAGATAAGAAGCTTAAAGTCAAAATTCTGCTCAGTAATTTGCACTTGGAAAGTACTCCCAGTGCTCCATAACCTTCACTCCAGCAGACAGGAGCATCCTTCATTGTAAGCTGTGTGTTGTGGTGCCTCCATAATGACCATCCTCCCTTGGTCAAAGGTACACCTCCAGGTACAGCAACGCTGCAGCCAGAAGTGTTTGGGTTATAGGAGCAAATTTCATTTAGCAACAGGCATTGAGGAAAAAAAGGAAACCATTTTCTTTCTCCTATTTTGGAAAGTCTTCTGTATTTGTAATGGTGTTAGGCCTTTTGCTCCCCCACAGCATCTGATTTTAGGGGAATACCAACAGATAACATCCTACGGTGATCACATCTATCTTCCAAATCAGCTTTTGCTCGTGGTGATTTGTGTATCAGCCCTGTGAGGTCCCACAGATTGGTTCATTATCTCTGACATACAGAATGTCCAACTCCATGTGGCAACACCTGCCTCTGTTTAATGGCAGGAAACCATCGCTGGCAGGCGTGGTATTTCAGAAGCTGAATAATTACAGAATCACAGAAGGGGTCAGGTAGGAAGGGACCACAGGGGTCATTGGGTCCAGCCTCCCTGTTCAAGCAGGGTCACTCATGTCACAGCACCGCGTCCAGACGGCTCGAGTGCCTCCATCAAGGGACACTCCCCAGCCTTTCTGGGCAATCGCACAGGAAAGAAGTTCTTCCTCACGTTCGGGTGGAACTTCCTGTGCCTCAGCTCCTGCCCGTTGCCTCACGCACAGCCGGGAGCCGAGCCTGGCTTCCCGCTGCCATTCCCGCACTGTGGCGATGCCCGAGCCCTGAGCTCCGCGCGCTCCGCCGGCCCCGCACGCGCCGCCTGCTTCCCGCCCGCCCCGTGTTTACCCCGAGGCCCCGCCCCCTGACGTCACCGGCGTGGCCGTGACGTCAGGAGGGCCCGGGCGGCGCCCGGCGGGCGGCGGGGGGGCGCCCCCAAGATGGCGGACCAGATCCCGCTGCGCCCGGTGCCGCGCAGCGCCCAGCGCAGGGCGGCCTATTACAGCAGCGCCGCCGCGGCGCAGCGGCACAGCAGGTACGGGCAGGGCCGGCGCGCTGGGCGGCCGCTGCCCCTCTCCTTCCCCTCTCCTTCCCCTGTCCCCAGCCGCGGGCGGGGCGGCGTGCGCCCCTCGCCCAGCCCCGCTGCCCTGCGGCGCTCCCGGACCGCCCGCCCGCCCGCTCCGCGGGGAGGGCGGGAAGGGGCGGCGGCCCCGCCGTGGATGGCGGAGCGGGTGTCGGCAGTCGCTGGCTCCCGCAGGCCTCCGCGGCGGTGGCCGCTTCTCCCGGGCCGCTGTCGCCGTGTCCCCGCGGCGGGGCTGGGGCCGGGACGGGCTGCGGTGGCGGCGGGAGGATGCGCAGGGCGCCCTCGGCCCGGCTGCTCCCGGCGGCGGCCCCCGCCCGCGGGTGCGGCCTTCGCTCGGCCGGCCCCACCGCCCGCAACTCCGCGCAACTCGGCTCCCTCGCCAGGAGTTCACTTAGGAGCGGGATGCCCGCGGCGGGGGGCTTGTTTGGGCGTCCTTAGTAAATATGTTGCGAGCTAGTTGCTGGGTGCTAGCACAGACACACCATTCCTGATTGTGGGAATTAAAATAACTTCAAATTTCCTAAAAGATACGCTACTGGGGTTAAGCAATTTGGAAAATATAATTTGAAGGTCTGCCATCAAATTGTTTCCAGGTAAAAAGTGACCGTTGCTTTGCTTCCCATTATTCTGAATTATTTTTAGATATACTGTTGTGAGCAAGCAAAAACTTCGCCCCATAATTTTGGTATCTCCATTGGATAGCACTGTTACAGTGAATCATGTGATTATAGTTGCTTGTTACAGGTTTCTTTCCTCTTTTGGTTCTTGTAGAGCCTTGTTTGTGGATAGAAGGACTGGAGAGAAGAGTTGTAGGATCTGAAGTAAATGGGCTTGCTAAGAACAGAATAGCTGGTGCTCTTGTTCTGGTTCAGATACAGTGATAAATCTGTTTCATAATGAATGAAATGTATTTACTTCTTCGTCTAAATGGCATAACTAACAAAAAAGATTGTTTAAAGATGTGCAAAATAGGTTAGGCTTACATTGTGTTGTCTTGATTCTTAAACTAGACAAAGGTTTTTTTATGAACATTCACATGTTGGTAGGACAGTCTGCCACAGTATTAGCCTTCCCCATCTCACTAATGTCACTTGAATGTCTGACAATTTGTAGTAGGTTTGTCCTCAGTCTTGAGGTAGGGCGCTGTCATCATCATTCACCCTGGTCCTTAGAGAATTGAATCAAAGAATGCTCTCACTGAAATTTGCCTCTCAGTAGGTCTAGTGCTTGAGAATAAAGAGGAGGATTGGTAGCAAAAACTTAGTCCAGACTGTGAAAGGTGCTGGGGGTTCTGTAGTAGGTTAACCAGGAGTGTTCTGGTGATTTGAAAAATGCTGTAGATGTGATGGGTTAAGTCTGTAAGTTAGATGGTTACACAAGTTAGTTGAAGGTGTGTGTGCAGATGTCACTGCAGTTCTTTAGACAAACTATTTAATTGTGGCTTTTTAAGCAGTTTTAACAAGCTGTAGGAACTAGCAAGGAACTATCAACTCTTTACAGATTTGCTTCTTGCCCTGTCTTTCATGAACATTGCCCTCCAAAGATTGTGATTACGTTCCTTCCAGTTTAGATGACATCTTTCCGAGTCATGGTCTTTCATAATTTGTGTATTTAACGTAGTGATTCTCCTCAAAAGTGATTATTTATGTTTTTCATTACTCTTGTGCAACTTTTTGTAGCTATATAAAACCTTTAAAAATTGACAGGCTTATTTATTGTGTTTCTTCATTTTTGATCCCTTGATTAATAGATTGCTCATTTGAGCTCTGAGAATTAGAATACTTACACCAGCCTTTTCACTCACTTGATTGGATTTATTTTACTAAATGTGAGTTTAATAGGTTGGTCATTCTCCTTCAAGAATACCTTATCTTGAATTTGTGAGAACATCTCTGGAAGGTGTCCTATGAACCTGCAATAAAAACGTGGGAATGCTTGTGTGGAGTCTACTACAGCTGTCTTGTGTAGAGTCAAAGGGGAAATGTGGCTATGCAGAACATCAAATTCCACCTTGTAAGTCTTATGGCTCTAAACTTGTAATTGAACTGCAACTTCTATGTCTTTATGAATGATTCATCCTGCTTTTCTAATCTTTATCTTCAGCACAGACTCTGAAGAAGTTTTGCATTCCTGTGGAAACTGCAGCAAAGGTCCTGATGTCAGATACTTATGAGAGTGTTGAAGTCACTGAGGTCTCTGATATGCAGAAACCTGGCACGTGCATGTACGCTTGAGGATTTTGTATAAAAGGGTGTAATGCGTGTCTCTGAAGGTGTCTAGGAACAAACACCTATTAAAATATCCGAAGTTGGTATGTCAGGTTTAATCCAGTGCAGTTGTTTCTGGACCTTCAAGAGTCTTTGACTTGCTTTGATTTGTTTCTTCAGTGAAGAATTTACGGGTTTTTTTAAAGGCTTATACACACATCCATAGGTGTGGTAGTGTTTTTAACTCCAATTAACTGTCCTGCTGCTGTGCAACATCAGTTAATACAACTCGTCAGTTGCTAACCCTTATTGGCCTCACAGCTAAATTGTAGGATGACTTCTTTTGCATGAGCTAAGCAGTCTGTAGGAGTCTTTGCCAGTGTTGCTGTATCTCACTTTGCAGTGAGGACAAAGACTTTCATACTCAGTGTTTCTCCATTATGCACTTTGTGCTTCTGAGATTTATTTAGACAGACTGATAGTGCATATTTTAAAGCTGGAATATATTTGCCCACACATACCTAAAGAAACTTTGATAATATGCACACTTCTGTATAAAATTGTAGCCAGCTAAGAATCATGAAATGACCTGGGATGTATTTTATATATAAATAAACATGATTAGATTAATGTATTTTATATATACTGTATATGCTAAGACCTGTTAAAAAGATTAAAAATATGTGTTAAATATTACCTATGGTTCAATGAACACTTGCATCCTGTTCTGCTTTTATTTCTGGTGTTTAAGTGCAACTCATTACTCATGCAATAGAAATTCAGTTTTTATATTTTCTGTCATCTTTCCCTACCTCAGATGGACAGAGAACTGTTCATGTGCTGCTGTTAACAATTAGAGAAATCTATCTTGGAGGAAAAAGTTGTTCACCTTAAAGTTAATTTGAAAAATCCTTGCTGTTGTTTAGTATATAAAACTTGCATAGTTGTAAAAAGGCTTGGGGGAAAAAGCTAATTGGTTCAGCACTTGTTTCAGCATCTTGTCCTTCAGCTTGAAGGTTGTTACTACAGGAAAATAGTTGCTGCTTTTTGTTTGCATGGTGAGTGAGAAGGAGGACCAGAGAACATTCAGGTTCACCTTAAATGTGCAGTGAGGCTTATTCTCATCTGTTTGACTTGTATTTGTCGCCATCAACTGCAGAGTAATCAACTGCTGAGCAGAGGAAGGAAGTTGACTCTGCTATGCCTGTGCTGTCATGTGCGGTTGAGGGCAGGAAAACAAGAAGCCTGGTGGAATTTTGAAGCTGATAAGGAACTAAACAGTCGTCAACCATCATTTATCCATAAAAAAGAATACCTGGTTTATTCAGGTGTTCTATGCTTACTGCTGTCAGTGTATGATTGTATTTGGCCTAATAGGGCTGAGGAGAGAGGTGTTGGGACTCCTGAACTGGTCTCAGAAAATCACATCTTTCCAGCTCTCCTTTACGTGACATAAATTCACTTGCACTCCAGATATTCCTAAGGGTGGTGTCATGAAAGATACCCACTCACTGGGAAGAAAGCTCTTGCATGATTGTTCATGGTGTGGGCCACAGTAATGTATCTTTGAGTGGCACAACTGAATATATTAGGTGGTTGTGGCAGGGCAGGTTGTGGAACAGATCAGCTGTTGTTGCTTCTCTCTGCAGTTTTCCACTGATGGAGCAACTCTGTTTTAAGGCAACTGACTACACTTATTTTGGAATTCTTTTATGTCATTAGTGAATAAAAAAATTGCACAAGAAGGAAGAAAGAACCAAATAATAGGATAATGTGTCTTTAGTACAGGTAAATTAAGGATACTTGTTGCTTGACAATTTATGAACTGAAGCTTATTTAATGTGAAGTATGTATAATAGAAAAAAATGAAATCTGTTCCAGGCAAAAGGGAATGGAAGTCTGCAGGACCTGAAGTTCAGTGAAAATCCATGTGGTTCCCTGATATTTACAAATCTCAAACCAATTTTGTAGTACACAGAAATAAGATGATTTAATGTAGCAATACTCTTCTAATGCTTTTCATTGGAATGAAAGGTGTCCTCAGCAATCTTCTAATCCTTATGGTTATGATATCTCAAGGTGTTTTGCTAGGTTCCACAGTGAACCAAAAGAGATAAAAATGTCAACAGATAATATTCAAGGCGTGTACTGTAATTCTGTGGGGTTTTTTAATTTCTGACATAGTTTGGTATGAGCTTTGTTAAAATACCTTGATTTCTGCTACCTTTCAGTTGTTTGCTAGAATTGAGTCCTAATTCTAAATTACAATGTGATTTTTAGAGTCTAGATTTTTTCTTTTGTATTCCAGTGTTTTTTTAGTATTTCATGTGTAATAACTAAGAATAATGTCTCCAAATTACTAAAAGTATTATTTGATGAGACCATGTAACAATCTGAGCTTTTAGGACGTAACATCTTTTATAGAATGGCATTCACAAAAAGTTAGTGACTTACATTGCTGTAAATGTGGATCTGGAAAGCCTTGCAAAATGTCCATAAATGTTCAAACCCCCCGAATATTGATATAGATCAGTGGAGTTTACCTATTGAATAGGCTATATGCAGTGATATTTGGTACTTTGTACAGTTTTCTGAAATGCTGCTAGTTCCTATGAATCTCCTTACCTGGGTATTTCTGAATGTTTACAACAAAAATTCTTACAATATCTGGGCAGAGTTATACATGTTTCAGTTTAATCTTCTTCCCCATGCACCTGTTAATTGAATGGCTCTACATATTTCATCCTGAAAATGAGCTTGAAAATGATGGATGAAGCTAAATGACTGACAAGATTGACATTAATTTGAATTTTAATATAGCTTTTGTGCTAAAACATTCCGAAGATGGAACTGAATTTACTTTTGAACATCTGTGTTTTTAAACTGCTGTTGCAAAGTGACAGTAACTTCTTCAAACATCTGTTGTTTGACCGGAAGCAATAACTTGTTAAGTCCAGGAACGTTAACTATAAATATGGATGTTACTTTTTTTTGTAGAGATAGCGTTGTTAATGCTATTCATTCTGCTGCTCTGAACATGGTCACAGAAACTCCTGGAAGTTAAGCAGCTGTGGGAGTGTGTGGGTGTGAGTGCTGCTTAATAATTCTCCCTACGTATACTGGCACACCTGCACTTCCTTGTGGACAAAACTCCTAACATCATCCTGGTTCCTGTGGTGCTTCCTTTAAACCAGAGCTCCTGTCTTGTGTTGTTTTTCCTCTGGCAAGCAAACAGGAATGGCAGCAAAATGGATGCATCATTACAGATGAGTATTCTGTTTCTGTAGGACAGAAATCAAATCTTTGCTGGAGGTAGTGACTCAAAGTGAAATGTATCAGTAGTTACTGTGATACCAAAAGTTGCAAATGTTACAGGTTTCGCTGATAATTGCTAGAAATGTCATGAACTCTGAACAACTAAATGTGTTATTCCTGGGAAGTGTTTCAGGCTACAGGTGCTGATGGGTAGATGTTGTAGAGTATTGGGAAAGAGAACACATCAAATTACACAGCTGTATATTATGCTGATGCATTCAAATATATATATGAATTACAATACACTTCTGTCTTTTGTTTCAGCATAAGGAGAAAAGGATCAAATGTGGTGTTGTAAAGAAATCTCACTAGAATAGTCCTTAGGAGAGTTGTCTGTACTGTTATGCCATTCTTACAAAGTGGATCAATCATGTATGTCCTTTGTTCTTTTCCAGCAAAACTCTTGTCCCCCTCTTTTTTATAGGCTTCACCTGAAATTCAAAATGTTTGTCTCTTACTCATTAAAAAAAATAATTCAACATTGATGTCACTTTCATGCTGAACATACTGCCTTTTGTTTATTAGCCTTTCCTGGATCATGGTTTTGGACAGAGATTCACCCCTGTTATTTGGAACTACGTTACTGAGTGACTATTAGTCTTAGTCTTAGACACCATCTCTGAATTCTGATTCTTCCAACAGCATTGTTTGTGTGGCAGCATTGTACGTGGGATGCTGTATTTGTGTAACAGTGGTTGCGTTGGGTCTTTTCAAGATTGTAAGTTATAGAGTACCTCTAGTTTTTAGAAAAAGTATTTTGTGTATTCCCATTCCTGGACTGTGTTTTGCTTTCTTTGCTGAAGACTTTATTTATAGGTTAATACTGCTTGTTGGGACTGACTCATGACTTAGGATAGGTGTAGATTCTGAGACTTCTGCCTGGGACAAAGATCCAAGGAGTTTGATGTGTAAGTCCTGAAAAATAGTTTTGCCATATGTTAATATTTCCAGACTTGTTATCCAGTGTGTGTTGTTATTATTAGGTTCTAGGACTTTTACTTTTCAGAGCAAAGGTTAATGATTTAATGATGCAGGTAACCATATGACATGCATATAAGCTTGCTCACATTGACAACTGTAAAATAATTTTACAAACATTGAGACTTTGATTGGCACCATACTTGAGAAGAAGTTTGTCATATTTTATCTGCAGACATAAATTTAGATGACATAGGAACTTAAGGTGATTTTAGTAAAAAAGTGGTTTTTAATTGCAGTTCTTTAACTTGACATTATGTAGAACTGTGCATTTGTCTTTATGTTTTTCTCATCACTAGTAATGGTCGTTCATACCAAGATAGGTTTACAGACAGTTTTTAGCAAATTTATTCTTAGAGCAACTATCCTGATCTGAAGTGTGTTAATCACTAGGCAAAAAAAACTTTCAGAACTTCAAATTACTATTGCAGATGTTACTATTGTTTGCATAAGCACAAGTGATTGCATGCTTAAGCTATTATTTTTGCATGCCTTCCTGGCTTGTATCTATAGTATCTAAATGCAGTGATTTGTATTGCTTGGGCAGGCATTTGGATTGCTAAGAACAAGGAGAGAAAACAATTGATTGGGCTACAATGTCAATAACAATACCCAGTGACAGTGATAAAATGGCCCCGTTGTTCTGATCAATGACATGCCCTTCTAATTAAAAATAGGGTTCTGCTGAATGTAGATGATGTTTCCTAAGGTCCTGCTGTGTATTTAGGTATTTCTGGTATCTATTTGTTAGATACGGAGACTCACTCATCTTGTCATGGGTTGAAAAAGATCTTGTGTTAAGGTATGCATAGCGATTTGTAAGGTGAGCTAGGGGTAATAAGGATGGGTGCCTTTCATTGTGGAGGCTTCATTACATATCTTCTCAATTTGCTGCTTCTGTATATTATTCTAGGAAGAAAGTGTGATGTAGGAGGGAGAGAAGGCAAATAGCATTCAGGATATTTGATTTTTGTAGGTGTCTGGTGGAACCTGTAGCTTTAGTACCTGTTTTAAGCAATTTTTTGTAAAAGCTACTGATGAAAGTGAGCTGCTGTGGTAATAAATTTCTATTATGCTTGTAGACCTTTAGATAAACAGATAAAAGGGCTTTTCTCTTAGTTCTGCAAGGCTAAAGATACCAACTTTTTGTTTGTTTGGGTTTTTAATTTGTTTGGTGTGGATTTTTTGTTTGGTTGGTTTTGGTGGTTTTTTGTTTGTTTTTGTTGTTGTTTCTTGGTTGATTGTTTGTTGTTGTTTTATTTTTTTGTAGTAGTAATTCAACAATGCTGCCCTGTGGTTTTCTGTATTATTTCTCTGTATCATTTGGGGCTGGAGGGGCAATGATTTTTTTGGTCTTATTGCAGAGTTTGGTTTTCCTCATTTCAGTGACCCAGTCAACAATAAATTTGCCTGCATACAGTAGAAGTACTTTTTCCTTCTCTTTTGTTGTCCATTGGATAAATATGCACTATGGCGAGAATGTTGTAGGTTTTTAAAGATCCTGGATGTAAATGTTCAGCTTTACAAATACCCAGCATCCTTAAAAGCTGTTAGTATTAACTGTGGTTACTCCATAAAAATTTGTAATAGCATTATTTTGTGTGAGTGTCTGATTTTTTTTTTAGATCAGGACCTGTGTTCAGACTTCCCATGTGACACTGATTAGGGGTGTATTTGCATTAGAGGCACAGCTGAAGCTGAATAGGGACATAGAGCAGCAAGTTGCAATAAATTTTAAAAACTTCTGAAATAGCTTTTCTGTATTCTTTAGGAAGAGGTTGAAGGAAGTTCTTTAAATTTCATGCATTTAGCTGTAGAAAATTATTCCGTTTTCAACTTCTGTTGTAATCTAGGATCAGTAATCTTCTGTTGTAATCTAGGATTGCTTTGTAGTTTAACAGAATTTACTGCTGTGTGAAGCATAGAGGTGATTGAAATTAGAGGAAAAACATAACATCTAATTCTTAGAAAAGCAGAGTAGTATTTGAGGAAAATAAGTACAGTACACTAATTTCACGAATACAAGCCGCACTGACCATAAGCCGCATCTCTGGGTGTTGGCAAAATTTCGTTCTTTGTCCATAAATAAGCCACACCTGAGTATAAGCCACTCTGTCATTCGGAGTGAGGACCCGTGTGCAACAAAGTTGCCAAATAGTAACAGAACGGCAGCAGGTCGGGGTTTACTGGCTCAGCTAAGGCTGTGCAGGCTCGGCCCGCTCGGGGCTGCCGATGGGGCCAGGGGGCCCAGCTTGGTGGGGCCGCTCAGGGCTGGCTGCCGCTGCCACTGGGCTCGCTCGACCCAGCCCGGCGCTGCCCCGTGGTGGCAGGCAGGGACAGAGCCCACCGGCACTCGCGGCCGTGGGCGGGGATGGAGCCCGCCTGCTCCTGCTGCGGCAGGCGGGGGCAGGAACCCCCCGCTTACCCCACGGGCCGCAGGGATGGCAGCACGGAGCCCCCCGCCTTCCCCCCAGGCCGCAGGGATGGCAGCATGGGGCCCCCCTGTCTCTCCCCCGGGCTGCAGGAGAGCAGGGAAGGAGAGAGCTCCCCTGCCTCTCCCCCTGCCCCCCAGTGCTGCCTGCAGGGAGCCAACTCCACCCACGGCGCAACAGAGTAACAATTTGTAACAATCGTGAAATGCCGGCTTTTGCTGGCAGGTTGCTCGACTCGGCACCTCGGTTTCCACTTCTGGGGTTGTAAATGTCAGAAAATTCTTCACATATTAGCCGCTCCTGAGTGTTAGCTGCATTTCCGGTGTGGGAGCAAAATTTTAGTCAAAATGGTGCGGCTTGTAGTCATGAAATTACTGGTATTTCATGATTATAAGCCGCACCTGATTATAAGCCGCACTTCAGGTATTGGCAACTGTCTTGGGTTATAATACAGAGTGTGATAAAAGGTATCTATTCTATCACCATCAGTTGAGGGTGGGGGCAGTGATCCTTATCTCTGCGGGAGATATTCTGCTAATGGGCCATCCATTGAAACCAGGTAGGGCATTGTTCTTTATCTTTTCACAACCCATCCTTCCTCCAGCGAGTCATTTTCTGCTAATGGCCCATTGAGTCCCACTGTGGGACTGATAAAATTACTGCATCCCATTGGGACTTACTCCAGCCAGGGGGAAGAGCCCAACATTTCTTACCAAGATTAAAAAAAAGAGGTTTTGGGACACTAACGTAGCCCCTTTCTCCATTGGACTCCAGAGGAAAACCGGATTTCTCCACATCACCACTGGACCTCTGGAGGGAAACTGCACCTTCTACAGGAACACTGCTCCAATTGAATCACATCTGTCACTGCAGGAGGATGCAGCCACCATTTAATGGGACTGCTACCAACACCCTGCCTGACGGGTGTCGGGGTTGTACTCTGACTTTGTCAGGGTTTGGAGTTTGTTTCTTTGTAGTATTTTTATTTTAATTTCCCTAGTAAAGAACTGTTATTCCTAATTTCCATATTTTTGCCTGAAAGCCCCTTGATTTCAAAATTATAATAATTTGGAGGGAGGGGGTTTACATTCTCCGTTTCAAAGAGAAGCTCCTGCCTTTCTCAGCAGACACCTGTCCTCCAAACTAAAACAGCAACTTTTTGTTCTTTGTCCATATATAAGCCACACCTGATTATAAGCTGCACTTTGGGTTTGTACCAAAATTTTAGTGAAAATGGTGTGGCTTATAATCATGAAATTACTGTATTTGGAATTTGATTTTTCTTGAGTAACTTCCTA
This sequence comes from Catharus ustulatus, assembly GCF_009819885.2. NCBI lineage: Eukaryota > Metazoa > Chordata > Aves > Passeriformes > Turdidae > Catharus > Catharus ustulatus. Next base: position 62,170,684 of record NC_046221.1, on the reverse strand, counting down.
GCAAAGCAATTTGTTTTATGGATACACTGGTTATTTAAGAGGAAGGGTTACATGAAAATACATTGTATAGCTATAAACATGGTTATGGACAAATGTGCCTTGCTTAATAAAATTTATGCAGCTGCAGCTTCCTGGGAATTTTTTTCTTCCTCAGAGGACATGATCTGGACAGTTTTGTCAGTGATACAGGCAGTCTACCGCAGTTGCTGATTTGGTGGTTCATCCTTTAAGAAACAATTCTTGCTCTTCATATGGATATGCCTGTCACTTTCTTAATTTTTTTCTCTTACTGCTTCTCTACAGTTTGGCAGATTCCTCCTTTATCTTCAGATTTGGAAAGTGTTCACATAGGCTGGAGGTAGAGCAGGATGGGGTATGAGTGAGACAGATTGTGCAGCTTACTCTGTCCTCTGCCTGTGATGGGAAGCAGAGAGATTCCTGTGGCTGCCACAGCCACTCAGCCAAATCACCCGCTCTGGGCAGGGTGGGACATGGTCACAGCATTGGATGGCAATAGCTCAACTAGTCTTTCTCAGTTTTTTTACTCAAGACTTTCTACTGCAGCCTCTGTTCCATGCTACTTTGCATTCCACCAGGTCCAGTTCATGAATAGACTCATGATCATGCATTCCTTTTTCCTCCCTTACTAAGTTTGAGAGATATTGTTTTGAGACATCAGCCTTGTTTTCTTTCTTGTGGATAGCAAAAGTGATAGGTGATGAGGAACAAATATTTATGCAGGATCTGACACAGTGCTTATATTTCTACCTGGGTCTTTTTATCAAGCAGATAAAAAAACCCTCTTCATAAATACTGCTTCTGCATTTATTCAATGAGTAAAACCAGACAAGCATGCAGTCACAATTGCCCTGTGTCTTGCACCTTCCTGCTGCACCCTTGAGTATTGCTCTTTTAGAGTAATGGAAAGCTGGCAGAAAACACAGAAATTATTATGGACCTGAATAGGTAGCCAAGTTAGATTTAAATAACTCAGAAGGGCTTCCCTTACCTGTTAAGGTACCTATGAAACTCTGCAGCTGCATCTACTCTGGCGAACAGCGATCAAAGTGGAATGGTGTAGGTACATGTGACTTGAGGCATCATTTTCACAGCAGATATTGATATCAAAAATTGACTTTAAAGTATTTATTGTGCATTACTTTCTTTCAGTTAAATCGGTTAAATGAGATTCCTCATAGTAGTCAGATGTTGTGGAAAGTTGTTTAATATTAATGTTCCTTTTTTCTTAGAAAACCATATTTTGTCAAGACAGTTTTCTTCATACCTGATTTTGTAGCAGTCATGCTGAGAGTTTTGATGTCTCCACTCTGGCTTCTTTATTCATGTTGCTTTCAGTGCTTCCCTATTTTAATACAAGTTTCTAGGATTATACTTAATTGATTTGTCACTCAAGGAAAATCAGCACTTCAAGCAATTAAGTGCAGCAAAATACTAGGTAACAAAGACACAAAGATTTTTGTTCTCATCCTAGTTATGAAAAATCCATTATTCATTATCTTACTGTTTTTAAATACTGAACTACAATTTTCCAACACAATGGCAAAATTGCTTTTGAAACAGAATAAATTGCTTGCCAGTTCAGAGGCTGTATTTTGAAGTCAGGCTTACCAAACATGATGGTGCTTATGCTCATTATCTTCGCTACTTGGTGAAGCTCCATATTTGAAAGTACAAACCTAGATACCAATTGTGGAAAAAAAACCCAAAAACTTTGTCTTTAATAAAACGGTAAGCAAATCTTGAAAAAATTATGATTAGAAGATCAACATATTCTGCAAATATTACCACATTTACAAAATAGATTTAAACATTAAGAATATCTGTGAATGTTTCTCCATCAAATCTCTCCCACAATTCGCTTGCATTAAGGTGTTCCTTCAAGAAAGATTTTACCCTGTTTACGGTGTTACTGTTGTTTGTAAGAGATACTATTTTCAAATCAGACACTTGTTAACTTTGTATGGAAGTAAAAGGGATGTGTTACTTTGTGATATCCATTACAGCTGGCAGACTGATCTCACTGGGTGGTGCTAAAATACATCATTAATTGGATGTTCAAGAGCAAAACACAATGCAACATAAAGTTCTCTATTAAAACCGTGATACTGTAATTTAGAAATTTAATTAGAAAATATTATAAAAGCATTGAACAGGAGTATGTTTAAACACAGGTCTGTCTTATTGGAAGTCTAAGAATAAAGTAGTATCTTGAGTTTTTTCCAAGTAATGGTTTTATTACCTAGTGTTGATCTAGTCTGAGAGAAATCAATGTAATTCGGTATAATATGGATGTTAACATGTAATAACACCTGTGTTTTGTGAAGAGAATTTTTTGTATAACTTTTTTCTTAGTCCATTAATAATAATGGTAAGAGAAAATATATTGCTAGATTGTCATGTTAAAACTGAACATCACATACAGCATTTTACCAACAATATTGTGAAGGTCAAGTTTTCTCATGTTTATTTTAAACTTTTTTATTTTTATGTAGGTGTCTTAGCAATAATTTGGGAAGCATTTTCCATGCTGTATTCTCACATGACTTTCTAGGAGCTCCTATTTTTTAATATTAGCACAGTTTATTTTAGTTTGAAACTGTGGTTGTTTTCTGCAGTGTGGTAGTGGTTTTACACCATTTGAAACATTGATGAAGATTTCTTGTCACAAGGCCTAATGTACGGTAATTTCACGATTATACGCCACACCATTTTCACTAAAATTTTGGTCTGATCCCGGAAGTGTGGCTTGTAATCAGGTGCAGCTTATATACGGACAAAGAACAAAAAGTTGCTGTTTTAGTTTGGAGGACAGGTGTCTACTGAGAAAGGCAGGAACTTCTCTTTGAAATAAAGAATGTAAACCCCCTTCCTCCAAATTATTATAATTTTGAAATCAAGGGGCTCTCAGGCAAAGATATGGGAATTAGGAATAACAGTTCTTTACTAGGGAAATTAAAATAAAAATACAGTACTACAAAGAAACAAACTCCAAACCCTGACAAAGTCAGAGTACAACCTGACACCCCGTCAGGCAGGGTGTTGGTAGCAGTCCCATTCAATGGTGGCTGCATCCTCCTGCAGTGACAGATGTGGTTCAGTTTAAGCAGTGCTCCTGCAGAAGGTGCAGTTTCCCTCCGGAGGTCCAGTGGTGATGTGGAGAAATCCGGTTTTCCTCTGGAGTCCAATGGAGAAAGGGGCTACGTTAGTGTCCCAAAACCTCTTTTTTTTAATCTTGGTAAGAAATGTTGGGCTCTTCCCCCTGGCTGGAGTAAGTCCCAATGGGATGCAATAATTTTATCAGTCACTCAGTGGGACTCAATGGACCATTAGCAGAAAATGACTCGCTGGAGGAAGGATGGGTTGTGAAAAGATAAAGAACAATGCCCTGCCTGGTTTCAATGGATGGCCCATTGGCAGAATATCTCCCGCAGAGATAAGGATCACTGCCCCCACCCTCAACTGATGGTGATAGAATAGATACCTTTTATCACACTCCGTATTGTAACCCAAGACAGTTGCCGACACCCGAATTGCGGCTTATAATCAAGTACAGCTTGTAATCGTGAAATTACTGTGCTTAAAGTTCCAATACTCAGTTAACTTGCACCTGGGTGTGGAAAATATTTGTTTATTATTATTATTCCTAGTTATGCAGTATTTTCTAATCTGGTCTGAGCCCATCCCTTAATGGTGTTCCATACCAAGTGATTCCAAGGCAGTGCAGAAATCAGCATCACCTGCCAAAGAAAAGAGGGAGTGTCTAGCTCAAGACTTGTTAAACAACTGGGTTTGGGGCTCTTTGTTCCTCTTCCTTATTAGAGTTTACTTCTTAACTATGTTGATATCAATATATTATATAGTCAGTGTAAAGTATGTGGTGTACCTTTTTGATAGAAATTAGAGATTTGGTCTCTTGCTTCCCTCCTTCCCTTTCCTGGCATCCAAAAAAGTTAATAACTGCTTTAATATATATTCTTGTATACAGTAAGGCTCAACACAGAAAATCTAGGGGGAAAGGAAAGGAAATGGTTTCAGGATTTTGTATTAAATATATAGTGAGTTAAAAAATATGTATGTGTAATATTGCTTTTTTAAAAAAAATACCGTATTTGTCTGTTAAGACTTTGGACTGAATACTGTTCAAGGTGCTGTTCTGTCAGCAGAACTCCCTCTTGCTCAAGCAAGGCCACCTACAACTGCTTGCTCTGGATTGTGTCCAGACAGGTTTTAAATGTCTCGAAGGATGGAGATACCACAATCTCCCTGGACAGCTCATGCCTGTGCTCAGTCATCCTCATGCTACAAGTGTTTCCTGATGTCGAGTTGGCACCTTGTATGTTTCAGTTTGTGCCTATTGCCTCTAGTCCTGTGACTGGGCACCACTGAAGACAGCCTGGCTCAGTCATCTTTGCAACCTCCCTTCAGGTTCATAGGCATTAATAAGATCCTGCTTATGCCTTGTCTTCTCTGGCTGAGCAGTCCCATGTCTCTGTTCTTTCCTTGTAAGGGAGATGCTTCAGTCCCTTCATGATCGTCATGGCCGTTTACTGGACTCTATTCAGTGTGGCCATATCTGTCTTGTACAGGGCACTGCTCCAGCTGTGGGAAGAATCTCCTCCCTTGATGTGCTGGTAGCACTTTGCCTGATGCAGGACACTGTACCTTTCTTTGGAGCAAGGGCACAGTGCAGGTGTCTACCAGGATCCCCAAATTCTTTGTTTCCAGGCTACTTCCCTGGAGTAGCCCCCAGCATGTAGTGGTGAGTGAGGTTGTTCAGGTGCAGAACTTTGCAATTCTTCTTGCTGAACTTCCTGATGTTCCCATCAATCGGTTTTTCCAGCCTGTCAGATTTGCACGGGATAGTGGCATGTTCCACTGGCCTGTCATCACTCCTTCCGGTTTTGTGTCATCTGCAAACTTGCTCAGGGTACATTTTGCCCCATCTTCCACATCATCAGTGGAGATGTTAAACAAGACTGAGCCAGTATGGATCTCTGGGGTACAATGACTTAGTGTACTGATCTCCAACTAGACTTTGTGCCACTGACCACTGACTGGACCTGGCCATTGCAGCAGAATTCAATCCATCTTGCTGTCTGCTCATGCAGCTACTGCAGGAGAATGAGAATTTTATGAGAGACAGTTTGTAAAACCTTACTGAAGTCCAAGCAGACACTATCCACTGCTCTTCCCTCATCTACTAGGTCAGTTATTTAATCTTACAAGTTTATCTTACAGGATAGTTGAGTAGGACTTTGCTTTGGTGAAGCCATGGTGGCTACTCCTTATGATTTTGTTGTCCTTTTTGGAAAAGATTTCCAAAGATGAGCCATTCTATCACCTTCCCAGGGATTGTGGTGAGACTGAAGGGTATGGGCAGGTTTCCTGGGTCCTCTTTCTTGCCCTTCTTGAAAGGGGTAGTATTTACATAGGGGTGGCATTTGCTTTCCTCCAATCTTTAGTCACCTCTCCCAGTTGCTGTGATTGATCAAAGATTATTGGAAGTGACCTTGCAGTGACATCTGACAGGTTCCTCAGCACTTGTGGGTGCCTCCCCTCAGAGCCCTTAGGCTTTTTAATGTTTTTACATATAAATATATATAATATAATACTAAGAATATATATATTTTATCACATATTTTATGTATTTTATTATATATATATATGTAATATTATACTATATTAAATAAATAAATAAATATATTAACATTCAGTTTGTTTAAGTGTTCCGTGACTTATCTTCCTTGCTTTAGGCTTTTTCCCTGTTTTCTGAGTCCTGGGACTCCTGAAAGTCAGTCTTGCTAATCAAGATTGAAGCGAAGAAGGCATCCAGTACTGCAGCCTTTTTCATGTCCTGTTTAACTATATCCTCTGTCTTATTCAATGGGACCCCATTTTTTCTAGTCTTACTTACCTACATACTTTAAAACTTCTTGTCTTTGGCATCTCTGGCTGGATTCAATTGGATTTGGCTATAGCTTTCCTAGCTTTGTCCCTGGAAGCTTGGACAATGTTTTTATATTTCCCCAGGTTACCTGTGCTTATTTCTACCTTCTGTGCACTTAGTTTTTTGTCCAGATTTGGACAGCTCCTTGTTTGTCCAGTCAGGGCCATCCCATTGGAGGAAATCTCTTGAATTTGGAACAGCTGATCCTTGAATACTAACCAGCTTTTTTTGGCCCCTCTTCTCCCCAAGACCTTATTTCATGGGACTCTTTCAAGCACTTCTTGAAAAGGCTGAATCCATTCTGAATTCCAGGATTGTAAGCTGCTTGATACCTTCCCCCTGCTCTCAGAGTCTTGAACTTCACCATCCTATGGTCACTGCAGTCAAGGCTGTATTGTCCTTCACATCCTCAGTGAGCCCCTCCTTGCTTGGTGAGTATGAGGTTCAGCAGAACATCTTGCCTCATGGGCTCCTCCCGGGTAATTAGAGGAGGAAGTTGTCAAAGTGCTGCAGGACCCTCCAGGATTGCCTGTGTCCTTTTGTGTTGTTCCTCCAGCAGATACCAGGGTGCTGGAGGTTCACCTTGAAGACCAGGTTTTGAGAATGTGAAGGTACTCCTCTCTGTCTGTAAAGGGCCTCACCCACATGGCATTTCCTGTTCAGGTTGTCTCTAGCAGACACCTACTAAAATGTTACCTTTATCTGTTCTCTCTTTGCTCTTAACCCAGAAGTTCTCAGCTGCGTCCTCATCCATCTCTGGGCAGAGCTCCCTCCAGCAGCACTCCAGCTGCTCACTTGCATAAAGGGAATTAATTTCCAGTTTTGTTAATTACTATTTTTATATGGTTTGGGTTTAGGTTGCTTTGGAGAGAATGGGACAGTCCCAGGATTCACCTTGTAAGAGATGACTTTAAATACAGTTTCATAAAAATTAAATTTACTAATTCTGAGTAACAGTGCATCTTCTTTCAATCATCTTCCCAGAAGTATAAAAGTATGAAATGAGTAAGTCAATTTGCAGGTACTTAGGGGAATTTTCGTACTGAATATTCCAGTATTTTATCTTAGCTTAAAAAACATCCCACATACATAAAATTAAAGTGAATAATAGTTTCTGGGGAGGAAAGGACCGCTGTTACACAACTAAATGTTGTTTGCATGGGTCCCACAGGTAAATCTTCTTGACTCACTGATTTTTTTTTGTGTAGAATTATAAGAGTAAGTATAATGTTCTCATAATTAAAACAAAGATACTGATAAGTGGTGTAGAAAGTGAGGCTCAAAGGTCTGCACACACAAGAAAAGGCATCAGGAAAGCAGGTTAAAAAAGCACAGTGGAAATATAAAAGTGTACTTCTGTGAAAACTGTCACTTGTGTCTGCTATAAGCTTTGCAAAGTAACTTCTGTTTAACAAAATCTTACAGAGAATCTTTTGAAAAGTAGGAAGTTGCAACTTTGTATGCGCAGATTATATAAAAACTTAAGAATTTCCCTGGAATTATTTATGCTATGATTGACAATGATTGCAGGCTTTTTGCTGTATTACACAATATTAACTATAATTAGAATGTCTTGTTAATGTATTAACAAAAATGCATGAGATGCATAGATGAAAATATCTCCCTAATAAAATTCCGTATAGCAAAAATTAACTTGCTACTTTAGGACATTCCCAGTAATAAAAAGTGATATATTGACTATTTATGCAGTGCTTTTTTCTCATTTTGCCAGGTACCAAGTGGAAGATGAATCCTCTCACTTGGATGAAATGCCACTAATGATGTCAGAAGAAGGCTTTGAAAATGATGAGAGTGATTACCATACTTTACCAAGAGCCAGAATTTCTCAGAGAAGAAGAGGCTTAGAATGGTTTATCTGCGGTGGCTGGAAGTTCCTTTGCACTAGGTTTGTCACACACTAGTACTTTTAATTAAAGTTTTTAGCAAATTAAATAAATAGTAACTTTGTATTGTGTGATGTGTGCAGAGTACAGAACACAGAATAATTTGCTTGTCATGAATCTTCTGATTTATTCGCCTGCATTTTCCCTACTAGGACATTGCCAGTTAAAAACCATTCTGAAGAGCTGATTCTATTGTGCTTCTCTTGTCTGCCTTGCTGGTTTGCATGAGAGGTCATGAGCTAAACTTGTATTAATCTGAGGTCCATAATTTTCTATGTAATCATGGTTCTCACTTCACTCAGTACTACATTAGGGTAGAGGGGTTAAATTTTTTACTTTCGCAGATATTAATGTGTTAAGTTTGTGGTATATATAAATTTATTGATATTGCTGTAAGAGAAAAGCAAATTCATTCAACTAATGATTAGTTAACCATTTAACTTTAAAGGTTAAAATATAAATGTAACTGGTGGTCTTGGAGCGAATTGCAACTGCAGTTAACTCTTGTGATTTGGTTCTTACCTAGAGGCTTTCTGTGCCAGACTCTATGCAAATACCTTGGAATAGTAATTTTTGAATGAATTTTTAGCAAAACTTTTAAGTAGAGAAATTGCCTTTAGTATTATTAAGGATCTTTCTTTTTCTGTAATTTGGAGTGATAAAATTTGAGAATCAGTAAAGTGAGTGGAGCATTTTCAGTGAATTTAAATGACAAATACTTTCTTTGGCAGATGTTTTTAGAACTGATTTAGATAGAAGTCTTCACAGCTGGTTTTCATGGCACTTTAAGAGGCCTGTTGTTTTACCTAAGCAAAGCTGTGTTTGTACAGCTTCAGTTTTTTGAAATGATTTTTACAAAGCTTTAAAAAATATTATCTGTGTTGATTTCTGTTTCATATAATGATTTAACAAAAACTCATGGTTTATTAATTTTATTATAGGGATTACAGTAAATTCACGAATACAAGCCACACTGAGTATAAGCCGCATCTCTGGGTGTTGGCAAACATTTCGGTTTTTGTCCATAAATAAGCCGCACCTGAATATAAGCCGCTCGTTCGCAGCGAGGACCCGCGTGCAACAAAGTTGCCAATTAGTAATAGAGCCGCGGCAGGGCGGGGTTTACTGGCTCAGCTAAGGCTGTGCAGGCTCAGCCCGCTAGGGGCTGCTGACGGGGCCAGGTAGCCCAGCTCAGCGCTGCCGCTCGGCCGGGCCGCTCAGGGCCGGCCGCCACTGCCACTGGGCTCGGTCACCCCAGCCCGGCGCTGCCGTGCGGTGGAAGGCAGTGACGGAGCCCCCCCCGCTCCCACGGCAGCGGCGGCGGGCGGGGATGGAGCTTCCCCCTGACCATGGCGGCGGCAGCGGGCGGGGACAGAGTTTCCCCGCTCCTGCCGCGGTGCCGGCGGGCCGGGACGGAGCCTGCCTGCTCCTGCCATGGTGGACGAGGACGGAGTTTCCCCGCTCCCGGTGCGGCGGCGGCGGGCCGGGACGGAGCCTGCCTGCTCCTGCCATGGCGGGCGGGGACGGAGTTTCCCCGCGCCTGCCGCGGCACCGGCGGGCCGGGATGGAGCCTGCTTGCTCCTGCCGTGGCGGGCGGGGACGGAGTTTCCCCGCTCCCGGTGCGGCGGCGGCGGGCCGGGACGGAGCCTGCCTGCTCCTGCCATGGCGGGCGGGGACGGAGTTTCCCCGCGCCTACCGCGGCACCGGCGGGCCGGGATGGAGCCTGCTTGCTCCTGCCGTGGCGGGCGGGGACGGAGTTTCCCCACTCCCGCCGCGGGGGCGGACCCCCCGCCTCCTCCCCGAGCCGTGGGGATAGCAGCACAGAGCCCCCTGCCTCTCCCCCGCCTGAAGTAGGGAACTCCCCTGCCTCCCTCCCTCCCCTCACGTTGCCGGCGCTGAGCTGACCCCACCCACCGCGCAACACATTAACCAATTTGTAACAATCGCGAAATCCTGGGTTTTACTGGCGAGCGCTCGGCTCGGCACCCTGGCTGGCACTTCTGGGGTTGTAAATGTCAGAAAATTATTCACATATTAGCCGCTCCTGAATATTGGCCGCATTTCCGGTTTGAGAGCAAAATTTTAGTCAAAACGGTGCGGCTTGTATTCGTGAAATTACTGTAAGTGTTTGGAAGGTAGAGGGAAGGAAGGTAGAAAAGGTTACAGTAGTGTCTGTATATGTAAATGGGTTTTGGAAACAGTGTTTCTGGTACAAAACTACATTTTAGTTAAAAAAGATTTGTAAGTATTTAAAGAAGTTGTTAATCCTTTAGACATGTCTTAAAATATAGATACCTTTCAAACAATATACTTTCATGTGAGTTCAGTTCTGTAAGTATTAGTGATTATTAGTTACTGTGGTTATATTCCTGTAAGTTTTATGAAAACAGGCGAATCTGCACCCTGACATGGAATTTACAGTATTTGGATAGAGACAGACAATTGCAAGGTGAGTTTATGTTGGAAATACAGTAATTTCATGACCATAAGGCGCACCAGACTATAAGGCGCACCCCCTGGAAGTCGGCAAATTTTGCAACTTTGTAGATCATATAAGGTGCATCGGACTATAAGACGCACTTGTTTTTTGCAGCGAGGATCCGCCCCCAGCTCCCCCCGCGCGGTTACTGGCTGAGGCCCCGGCCCTGCGGGCACCTGGAAGCCCCAGACCCGCGGGCACCTGGAAGCCCCAGACCCGCAGGCACCCAGCAGCCCCGGCCTCGCCTCCAGCTAGCAGCCCCGGCCCCACAGGCACCCAGCAGCCGCAACCCCACGACCCCGCCTCCACCTGGCAGCCGCGGCCCTGCTGGCTCCCCCTGTGGCTCACAGCTCGCACTTCCGGGTTGGCAAATTTCCGAACTTTGTCCATTATATAAGGCGCACCGGACTATAAGGCGCACTTCCAGGTTCGGGCCAAAATTTTAGTCAAAAGGGTGCGCCTTATAGTAGTGAAATTACTGTAATTAAAAATTGTAAGAGAATGTTACAAGAAATGGTCATTAGTGCTAAAGATTGCAGAATTTCATGTTCCTGCTTGCTTTTTAAAATTGAGAGGTACATCTCAGCTTTCAAGCCTAGAAACTTTCAAACCTGTTCTTTAAATTACTTGTGTCATAATTGTGATGGATTTTTGAGAAGGAAAAGAGAAAGGAAATTGCCCTATTTTTTTTTTTTTTGCTATGCTCTACGCATGTGTGTAAAAAGAAAAGGCTTTACTAAGGAAGAGGCTTTGGGGGAGTACAGCTTCTGCTTTGGTAATTTTCTCACTGAATTCAGACACAATAAAGAGTCCACTTGGTCTTGCATTTATAGGCATTTTAATCATATTAGTGTTCTCTATAATAGAACATCGTAGCAAGTAATTTTCATTTTTAATGGAAAAAATAATAAAAAATTACCGTCAGATTCTAGCAGAAGCTTGAAATTTCAGTTGGATATTAGGACACAGAGGATACTCCCATAGGAAAGCTGCAGATGCCTGCTTAGATGAGGAAAGTGAATCCCATGGTATCTTATCTACTAGTCCAGTTAGGCTGGATATAAATCTCCTCTTGGCTGATCATTTCTGAGTGAGTGTGTAAAATTGTAGTAGGGAGATTTCATCTGGGCTGAGAGCATTATTGAGGCTTTGTAACTGATAAAAATCAGGTATATGCAAGTCAGTGTAAATTATTCTTTTTTGACGGTTTCTCATTATAATAGCAGTTTACAAATTTTTGCTGGGGCCCACAGAATAGTTTAATTTTTGAAATGCCAATTTGCAGTTGATAAAGTTACCTAGGATCATGCAAAAAGTCATGCAAGAAACTTGGAGGCTACTGTATTGTCACACCTGCAGTATTTACTTACACAGTATAGATGAATTAGTTACAGTGTTTTTATGGAGTGTAAAGTATTAGTTTGGGATACAACTGTGCGTTGATGCTTTCACAGTTGAAATGAAGAGGAGCATGTGAGAAAACATTTTTTGTGTATGTTGGAGTATTCATGTTAGATGAACTACTGAAACTTATTTCCACAAGACAAACAATTATTTTAAGTATAATGTAAGATTAAAGCAGTCTGAGACCTGTTCAGTTAAATAGAATTTAAAATTTCACCCTATTTTTATGGAAATCTGTACCCCATACCTGCATGTGGGTGAGGTTGAAATCTCAGCTTCAACATCCAGAATTTCTTTTTGTACTTTAAATGAAATTGTAAATTTTTCAAAGCTGTGACAGAAAGATGAACACAATAAAAGACTGGGCATTATTCTGGAACTGAGCTCAGGGGGCCCTGATTTCTTTTGGGTTCTCAGTGAAAGTCTTGTGTTTGTGTTCAAAATCACTTTACATGTTGCAAACAAACAAAAAACCCCCATACCCAGTAGGGGTTTTGTCCGTCTTGCATTGTTAGAATTAATCTCATTTTTGTGAGAGGAAGCTTTCAATTTCTTATTTTACAGCTTTAGAATTTTATATTCTATACATTTTTGTTGCTATGTCACAAACTCTTATTCTTTAGTCTAAAATGTTTCACCTTCTTTGCAGAAGCAAATATGGAAGGTTTGACAAAGTTCTATGTACTTGAAAAATGATTTTGTAGAAATCTTTTATTCAGCTTTTATAAGCTGAATATATAAGTTTTCTAAACTTCAGTTTAGACAATAGACTTGTTGATCAGGTCTGAATGGTGTGAACTTTATTTGCAAATCTCCAGCTCTTTAAAGGGTTTTTACATTTGCAAGAAACAAATCATAATTAAATCAAATGTTGTCTTTGATTTTGAACAAACTGAAGACTTAATTCAACCAATATAACTTTTAACTTCAGAAACTGCTTATTTCTTGCTTTCATAGCACAGTTAAAAGAAAACTTTGTGATATAGCAGCTGTTTTGTGGTTGTAATCATTTCCCCTTTAACTTACAAATTCTCTTCAAGCTTGTGAAATTATAATGCACATAGATCAATACTCTGGAGCTCTTTGGGCTGGATTGATTTCTTTCTCATGAGATTTACATTCCACTTGTTATCAAAAAACACTTTGTCCCTATGAAAATGGTGCCATTGAATGGCATTTCCATATGAAGTGAAGGGGATATCAAATGCTCGGATTAATTTGGGCTCTAAGATGGCCTGTACGCTTTCAATTAATCTGCAACGCATTTGTTATGCAGAAGCATGGGAAAATGCTGATCTTTTGAGAATGACATGACCACTGTGTTGCTTTTGGCCTGATTACTGAAGCTACCTGTTGAGTACAATAATTACAGTATGTTTTCTTTGCAGAACTAGTTTCTGCTACTTAAAACCTAATAAGGAAAAGCTGACCCTTGTAGACAATATAGAGCTTTTATATTATCTTTCCATTCTGATGAAAATGCTGTTTTGTGAAAGATACTGGCAGTTAAGCTTGTAGGATAAAAGTAATGAAAAGAGAAAATAAAAAAAGCCTTTATTGTTAGAACTGCAGAGTCAGTTGAGACTTTTACTTTAGCTTTTGACTTGTAGAGATACAGTCCATTTATGAAAACGTGAAGGGTTCTTATTTAACAATTACTTCAGGTTTTAGTTTGTTGGTGGGGAGTTTTTTTGGTTGGTGGATTTTTGTTGTTGTTTTTAATTTAAATATGGCATTGGTTACTAATATGAAGACACTGGTTATTTTTCCTCCACATTAATATAATATATTAGGAAGCAGTTTAGTAAAATGCTATTTAATAGATATGCCTTGAAGTTCTTTAATAAATTTGTTATTTTTCATATATACAGTCTGTTGCATTGATGCAGGCAACACAGCTTGCAGCTATCTTAAGGAAAAGGCTTTCTGTGAATGTGTTGAATTTTCTAGGCAAGACCATTTGAAATACAAACTTAAATCAGGAAACAAGGATGCACTTTATATTTTTTTATTGCTGAATCCCTAGCATAATATGTAATTTTACATAAGAGTTCAGAAAAATCTGAAGTATGTCTTGATCATGCTACATTTTGCGTTATGTTTCTAGGCTATTTGAAGCTCGCAGAATGCTACTCCCATTTATCACACAAATTTACTGGATACAGAAAGCCCGTGAAAGGGTCTATACCCTTAGTCAAAAGTATGTTCTGTAACATTGGGGAATGTTAATTCAATAACAGATTAGAAATGTGTTGGATGTTGATAATCTGAGTTAGAAAAATCTTGGGTAGACTTAATTGGTGTTATATTTGTGAAATAATAGAAATTTATTAGGATTTCTGAGGCCAGCATATCCAGCTTTTATTCTTTCTGTGATAAAACAGTAATTGCTGCTAAGACTAAATAGTAGAATCTAACTGATTTGTATTTTTGTGGTAGTAAAGCTCGTCTGAACTATGACAATACTGATTTGGGAATAACCTCTAATATTTTCATCATCCGTGACTTTTCGCATCTGAGAACTTGACTTTTGTTAGCTCCCTGTCAGTCAAATCCCTTTTATCAAAGGTATGACAATTGTTTCCCAGTCAAACATGACTCGTGTGTTTGTACTTTTGGCATTTGCTAAACTAATGGTCATCATACTATCTACTGAGCTGTAGCAAAAAACAGTGTCAAGATGGGGAGACTCCACGGAGAGGAAGGCAGAGTACAGTAATTTCACGATTATAAGCCGCACCATTTTGACTAAAATTTTGGTCCGAACCCAAAGTGCGGCTTATAATCAGGTGCGGCTTATATATGGACAAAGAACGAAAAGTTGCTGTTTTAGTTTGGAGGACAGGTGTCTGCTGAGAAAGGCAGGAGTTTCTCTTTGAAATGGAGAATGCAAACCCCCTTTCTCCAAATTATTATAATTTTGAAATCAAGGGGCTTTCAGGCAAAAATATGGGAATTAGGAATAACAGTTCTTTTCTAGGGAAATTAAAATAGAAATATAGTACTACAAAGAAACAAACTCCAAACCCTGACAAAGTCAGAGTACAACCTGACACCGTCAGGCAGGGTGTTGGTAGTAGTCCCATTAAATGGTGATTGCAGTCCCCTTGCAGTGACAGATGTGGCTCAGTTGAAGCAGTGCTCCTACAGAAGGTGCAGTTTCCCTCTGGAGGTCCAGTGGTGATGTGGAGAAATCCGGTTTTCCTCTGGAGTCCAGTGGAGAAAGGGGCTACCTTATTGTCCCAAAACCTCTGTTTTTATCTTGGTAAGAAATGTTGGGCTCTTCCCCCTGGCTGGAGCAACTTTCAATGGGATGCAGTAATTTTATCAGTCACGCAGTGGGACTCAATGGGCCATTAGCAGACAATGACTCGCTGGAGGAAGGATGGGGTGTGAAAAGATAAAGAACAATGCCTTGCCTGGTTTCAATGGATGGCCCATTAGCAAATTATCTGCCATTGAGATAAGGATCACTGTCCCCACCCTCAACAGATGGTGATAGAACAGATACCTTTTATCACACTCTGTATTGTAACATGCGGCTTATAATCAGGTGCGGCTTATGTATGGACAAAAACCAAAAAGTTGCTGAAACCCAGAAGTGCGGCTTATAATCAGTGCGGCTTATAATCGTGAAATTACTGTAATTATGTTGCCTTAGGTGAATGTTTAATTTTAGCAGTAGAGAAGTCCTTAGTGTGTGAAGAAATGATTCTACAAAAGAGACTGTGCCTAATCAAATATTCAGTCTGTTTACAGTTCAAATTCAAAAAGTGATTGAACAATGCAGGATTTCAAAGATTGTCAGGGAAATCCTGTCTACAGAACTGTAGGCAGAGCTGTCATGCTAGCTCACTTTCTCCAGGAAAACGTTATTTCCTTGGAACTTTTTTCCTACAGAACTGTCTTTAAATTTCTCACTGTATAACTAAGCTGTCTTTTCTGTCTCCACACCCCTACCCTGGAGACTAACAAGTTTAAAGCTTTAATGCCATGAGCAGTTTTATCAAATAAAAATCCAAGTTGGCACTGAGTGGAATCATTCTACCTTCTGCTGCAAACATATAACCTGCGTTGTTTCAACTATTTTGACAGTTTTTAGGATTTTTCAATGTTGGGGATGGATATAACTGAAAATAATCCCTTTTTATTCTGCATTAGTTTACAACTGGATTGATTTGCAGGCCTGGTTTTCCCATGCAGTTGCATTAGTATTTGTGCCAGCACAAGGGAAGGAGCAAGAATCCACACCTTTGTTATGGGGGAAGAAAGGTACTGGACATTTCAGCAGCAGGATCTGTTCACAGCCATTAGACTGATTGTGGAATCACAAAACAGACTACTGTTCATTTTGCTTTAAAGACAAGTTTAAGTAATAAGATTTCTGATTTGTATGTTACTAAATAACAGGGCTGAATTTTGAAAGTTGAATTAACACTATTGCAATTATTGTGATAGAATAATTATTTGTCACTATTTTGAAATTACTGGGAAAAGCTGATGAAAGGATGTTTGATTTTTGTAACAAAAATAAAATACATTTTTACATCTATCATGTAGTAAGAGTTTCAGGGAGAAAATCTTAAGAATCCAGCATTTAAAATTGAAGTATTTCAAAGGTCAGCTTGTGTGTATTGATGTAGGGGTATTTCCATAACAAAGTAATTGTTGCTTTGAATGATTTTGCTATTGACATTTTCTTTAAAAAGAGCTACCAACTTTGAATTCTATTATTTGGCAAAATTTGTAATAAGCATGGGATAATGTAGACTACACACAAGAACACTTCAATAGGAATTGTGGGAATGTAAGCTATCAACCTTCCTTCCCTGCAATATTTGTGTGTTTCATGATTCTGTAATTCTGAATAAACAGACTAGGAAATGACCTTAAGAGATTTCCAGTCAATTCCTTGTCTCTACAGAATGAATTATATCTATCACTGATGTCTGATCTAGCCACATCTCAGAGATCTGCAGCAATTCCAACCTCCTTAAGTGTCTCCTCCACCCCTGTCATTAAAAGAGTTTACTCAATATCTGCCCATGTTGTGCCCACCCTGCTTATTGATTTGCCACAGCTGAAGGTCCGTCATTAGTTAATAATGGTGGACCTAGAGAATAATTTTCCCTTTCTTCTTTGCAGCTGGTTCTTGCATACTTGAAACCATATTAGGTCTACAGTCAGGCTTCTGTGAACAACTGTGCTTCTTTTGGTGTATCTAGTAGTCAGCCTGCCCTGCTTTCTAGACCTGTAATTGTTTTCTTGCTCTTGTGTGTGGTCTCTGTTTTCCCAATAGACCTGTTTGTTGAAATTTGGTATTCAGAATGGTCCTGTAAGACAACTGAGATCATGCTAGTGCTGATTGAGAGAAAGGAATACATTCATGACTTGCTACAAGTATGCTTGTCCACACTGAACAGATGACTTTTTTTGCACGTGTGTAACATTCTCATGCAGTAACTGAGCTACCACCTGGTTTTCAAGCATTTCCTGGTTCTGTATTTGTGTAGTTGGTTATTTCTCTGTAAACTGTGTTGTACTTGTACCTGTTCAACTGCGTTCTATGTCTTCCAGGTAGTTTTTTAGTTTTTCTAATCTGTCAAGACAGCCTTGAACTCTAGTGTGCTCTTTGCATGTACCCCTCTCCTAGATTTTGTGGTCTGAAAAATGAAATATTCAACAGGCAATTACCCATTAAGTTCTAAATAAAGCTTTACAGACCTTCATTGAAATTGCTTTGGTCTTATGTAAGCTACTCCGCAATTATGATTATTCCAATTGCATCAGTTCCAAGAATATGTCCCTTTACTTTTCTCATTATAAATGCCTTGAGAGTTAAATTTTATTAGAGATATGAATCATAGAATGATTTGGGTTAAAAGGGACCTTTAAAGACCATCTAATCCAGCCTCCCTGGCATGGGCACGGGCATACTGCACCAGATCAGGGTGCTCAAAGTCCCGGGAATCAGTAGAGGACATGCACTCTCAAATGGTAGTGCAACTGGTTCTTCTCAGAGTGAAATTACTTCTATTTTAGAGATTGTTCCTTGACATGTTGTGATTTCTGTTTCCTTACAGGTGTGTACAAATACATATGAATAGGTTGACTATACAAATTAATCCAGTAAACAGTGCTGAGGTGATTGGATTGTAAATTTCTTTCTTGTTCTCAGCTGAATTCTTTCTGTTAGTTTGAATAAAATTTGTAAGAATTTCCTAATGGTTGTGTTCTTTTTGCTGCATCAAAAATATTGCCTGTATATTCAAAAACCTCATTAGAAATTGTTTCTCATATCAACATCATGAGCTGATGTCGCTGAAACCTGCTGTTATCAGCTCAGTCAACTGTAGTAGGTGAAGAGCGTGGAAAGCCTGTCGGCTCAGTGTTCTTGATTTCCTTGCCTAAAACAGACTCCCACCATTATTGGGGCACCTCCTCATTGTATTAACAAATACATACAGAAAAATTCTCCTGTAATGTAAGCCAAAAATATACAGTGTACAACAAACCTACTTTTCTTTGCAGTGGTTGCTGGATGGTCTTTCTGCCCCTGTAGATAGTACTAGCAAGTACTTAAGCTTGATTACATTATGTGAGTTGAGTCATATCCGTGTTTGTTCCTTGTTTTACGGCTGTTAGTAAATAGTCTGTTGAGCCTCAGAGGCATCATTCCATTTGCCACCTTCTGTTCCTCCTTGTTGTGACTCCTTCCCACCAGTCCTGTATCCTTGTCCAAGATGCAGTTGTTTAAAGGTTCTATGCGCTCTTCTCTATCTCACTGCTCATGGTTTAAACTTCTTCAGTAAATCTGTAAGCTGGTTAGGCAAGGATGCTGTTCCTTTCTTCTGTGAAGTTCCCCATTGCAGATCACTGTGCAGTCTGCATTTACATAGTAGGCTTTTTGTGTATGGTTTTCTGGTTTTGTTTGTTAGGTTTGGTTTTTTAAAATATTTGACAGTATGGCATTAGCAGTGCTACAGAGAAAACTGAAGATTTGCAAATTATGTGGTAATTGTATCCAAAGCTGCTGACATCTTTTGAACTGTATGGAACAGAAGCCTTATTTCCTCTTAAGTCATTAGCATAATCTGAGTGTTAGTAATCCAAGATAAAGAGTTTGGCCAAAGGACTATAAGGTATGATGCAGAATCTTATTAACCAGAATTTCTTGAACCTGTGTCAGGGTATGGTGTAGTGAAACTTCTCATTAGTGCATTGGGGTTTTCTGCTAAGGATGTGCAAGTGTTTATATATGCATATGTCTAGATGAGTTCACAACTCTGAATTGCCCTAAATTTTAAAAGTTAACATCACGCATGCTCGTTTAGATGTGGCAAACACTTTTTAGCCTGTTTTTCATAGGTATTTGCCTTCAGGGATTCCAGGTTTAGAAATTGTGATCTTGTATAGTGAATCTGTAGTTTTAAAATAAACAATTGCTTTTCTTTTCAGTTGTTCTGATTGGCTCATAAACATTTGTCGAAGAAAGAAAGACCTGAAGGCTCGCACAGTGTGGCTTGGGTGTCCTGAAAAGTGTGAAGAAAAATACCCCAAAAATGCCATAAAAAATCAAAAGTACAACATCTTTACCTTTATACCTGGGGTAAGGCCACTAAACATTTTCTGGGCTGACTGTATGTTCTGTAGTGTTTTTTTACTATCCTGCAAAAAGATGATTTTATTTGACCAGGCTCTTCTTTTTCTTTCTCTATTTGTCTCAATGACTTCAATGAAAATTAATATTTGAGAACAAGGTTGCATTTTTTATTAAATTGTTTGATTTTCAAGAGGATATGTATGTAATTGCAGTTTGAATGGTTGGAATTCTATGAAGCTTTTGAAATTTGAGATGGGTTTCTTTTTACTTTTCTATTCAGAAAATTTGAAAAAAAATTTTGACACATTCATGAGAAATTTGAAATCCTTTTTTAAAAAGAAACATTTCTGCATGCAAAGGATTGAATTCAATTGAGAAGTAAATAGTTTAAAATTGTAATTTGGTCCCATGGATCTTTTCTCATACTCCTTGCCATTGAAAGTACAATAAATAATTACAGTAATTTCACGCCTATAAGACGCACCCTTTTGACTAAAATTTTGGCCGGAACCTGGAAGTGCGCCTTATAGTCTGGTGCACCTTATATAATGTACAAAGTTCGGAAATTTGCTAACCCGGAAGTGTGAGCTGCAACGGGGGGGGCGGTGCCGCAGGAGCACCGAGTCACGAGGCGGGGCGGGAGCGGCGGCCATGGCCAGCAGGAGTTGCGCGAGGAGGGAGGGAGCTGCTGCCGGCCCCGGCCCAGACGGAGGGGAAAGAAGAAGCCGGGCAGTGCCGGGCCCAGGGAGAAGAAGAAGCCAGGTGGCACCAACCCGGGCGCGGGGGGAAGAAGAAACCGGGCGGCCCCGGGCCGGGCGCAGAGGGAAGAAGAAGCTGCTACCGGCCCCGACCCGACACAAGCCGCGCGGGGAAGGAGGGAGCCACTGGCCTTGAGCCACTGCAAGCCGCAGCCACCCCGAGCTGCGCCTTGCCAGCCGGCACCGCAGGCGGGCAGGAGTGCCGAGGCCCATGGCACGGGGAAGGCGCCTGTGTTTACAGGCTACGCCAATCTGTGAAAAATGTTTGCACATTGAGCACCTGCCAGTAATTCGTAACTTTGTTGCGTGCAGCGCAGCTCCTTGCTGCAAAAAAAAAAGAGTGCACCTTATAGTCCGGTGTGCTTTATGTAATGTACATAGTTGCGAAATTTGCCAACTCCCAGAGGTGCGTGTTATAGTCCGGTGCACCTTATGGTCATGAAATTTCTGTAATTCCAAAATGCACAACTCCATAAAGGACGAAAACAACTAACATCCTCAATTTGTACCACAAGTAGGCCTAGTGTAGTATTTTTTAGAGTTGAATTTGCTATTGCAGTCTTTTTGCAGTTATTTTTGACTTTGAATGCAGTTCTTCAGCAAATGCATTTGTTGTGGAGTGGAAAGTTTTTTTGTTCCTTTTTTCCTAAGAAGCCGAATTGTGTCTTAATTTTAGGTTTTTGCTTGTACTACACACCGTTTATATGAAGACAAAAAGAGACATTTGTTTTGTCTAGTTCATCGCTTTTGAAAAATTGTGTTGTTATAATGAAATTTAGCAACAGAGAAACAATTTTTTGAAACTTTAGTTAAACCTAAAAATGTATCCTAGTGTGATACTGTACATTTTAGTATTACGCTTTTACTCATATTTTTACAAATACCATCCAAGAGTCCTGTGTCCCATAGTAAAAACTGAATGTCTTGTACTTTGGAATACAGACATGCTTTGTCTTAAGTTTTTTATTTAAATGATCTGCTGATTTATAAGAGTATTGATTCTGTTCTTCTGGCCTCTTTAGTCCAATGACTGGCAGGTGTTTTGTAATGCATTTCCTTATTAAAACAACAAAAAAAATTAATGGCCTTGTAATTAAGACTGATCTCCTGTCAGGAAAGAAAATGTCACTTATCACATGAGGATAAAATATTCTCATCATTATTGGACAAAGTAAATGTTTTCTTCCAAAGTTTAAATTATTAAATACACTGAAATTGGTTAAGCCACATATGCTTTCCTGAAGGTCACAAAATTCATTAAGTATATAGTAAGCCATTGATTATTGCAACTAGAAATCTGCAGTGTAGATTACAAATTGTGAGCCAGATTCACATTCCTTATAGGGATCAGCCATAGTTTGCAATTCCCTATTTTGAGAGAGAATGTTTGTTCTTTTTTGATCTTTTAAAAATCTTGGTTTTACCCAATAGATCAAGTAATATTTTTAATTTGGTGCTAGTATTTGAAAACTCAATAGTAACTTCAAAATGAAGTGAGGTCCTAAATGTAAACCCCAATAGTTGGTGAAAATTAAATGTTTTCACATTTTAATTTTATACGTAAATTTAGACTTTTCATTAGTAGAATATTGTTTAGCTGTCTTTTTTTTTTGGTGCTGCTTAACTAGAAGTAATTTGTAGGGAACATCACTGTATTGGTTCCAAACCTGTAAATAAAACAAAGTCATAAATATTGACTCCAGTGATCTACTCTGGTTGAAATTTTCAACATGTGAAATGCTGTGTTCTCATCTATGGTTTTTTTAACATTGAGGCTGGCAGTGGGTAATATTCAATGACTTTATATCCAAATGCCAACTTAAAATAATGTTTAGATTAACAGAGGTTTACTTGCTGGCTAAAAGAGTTGTAACATTTCCAAAATATCAGCTAATTTCTGAACATTACATGAAATACGTGCTGCATCTCCCTTTATACCAGTCTGTTCAATTTCCTTTTACACTTTCATATACATCTTGGTACAGGTGCTTAGGAATTTTGCATGAATTTCCATTAAACATATCTTCTGTGATGAGCAGGTTTTGAAAATACCTCTCCTGAACTTCATGACAGTGGTTTTATTAGTTTTATGTAGCTGGCGGCTTTTCAATTTGCTTAACTGGACTGAAGTGCTTAGCTTTGTATTGAATGATCTGTCAGCGGTCTGCCAGGATTCAAAAGATTTGTAGGAAGGTGCTTTTTAACTTCCCCTTCTCCTACAAGATCTGTACCTCCTAAAGTACTGTCTGGACTTTTCTCTGACCTGGTGAATCAAGTTTTTGTAAACATTTAAACATACTAGCAGGAATGTGTGTATGAACTACATCAGAATCTACATAAGGTGCAGGTTCAGCCTGAACTACTTGCGTTTTGGAAGAAGGCTCTGACCTTTCTAACAACTTCTGATTTCACTT
This sequence comes from Catharus ustulatus, assembly GCF_009819885.2. NCBI lineage: Eukaryota > Metazoa > Chordata > Aves > Passeriformes > Turdidae > Catharus > Catharus ustulatus. The sequence goes on along the minus strand of NC_046221.1, from coordinate 62,148,154 downwards.
TTTTTGCATTTACAGTTTTATTGGTAAGTCATGAAATAGTATTCCATGCTCTGAAAAAAAATCTTATGCTTGGAGGCTGTTTGGGTAGTCTCTTGCTGAGCCGACAGCTTTGAGGTACCACCACTTTGTTGTGGCTGCCAGAAAGACACTTTGAACTTTCCTGAATATTTTTTCCTAGCACATAGGTTTTTACATAATAAGTAATAATGTTGGACTGGCAAGAGCAATAAATATGAGTCAAATAAATTTGATTTTTATGCAGAAGTCATTGTAATATTAACTGAATTATTCGATTAAATGATAATACAATCTCTGAATGTGGCTTTTTGATCTATTTTGAATTTTTTATCTTTGAAATAATTGATTATTAATTTTCTTAAGTCTCAGTGTTCCAAGTTCAATAACGGCTTCGCTTAATGCTGCTAGAGGTGCCCTGTTACCCTGGCTTCCTGAAGAAATAGTGAAGTCTTTGAAGATTCAAAATTCTATAAAATGAATGATGTTCTTAGCATTGTAATTACAACCAAAGCAATCTTGAGAGCATGCGCTTGCTGAAGTGGTGCTTTTAATTACCAAAGGAATCTCTGCATCTGTCATTGCTTTGTAGTATGGGACAATGTATTCTGTGATAAGTCTACTGTGGCTTCACATAAAAGTTTGATAACTAGCTCTGAGTTTAGACCAAATCTTTGATTTGAATTATAGATATATCTTATTACCTGTATTTAAATCTTTGCACAGTTTTCTTGATACATAGTCCAGTTTTCAAAATACCCAAAATACTCTACTTTTTCAGAGTATAAAGAGGCAATGCTATAAATGGATTTTTCTCAACTAAAATGGCAGTATAGTATTAAAATAATGTAGTGGGGTGTGATGATATGTAATATATTGTGCTGTGTAAGTACTGTAATAGTGCCATCTATAATAGTATGACACATAATGCTTTAATATCGCCTATCATGAAGAAGTATACTTTATGTATATTATGAGTACAAATTTTAAGACATTTATCTGCTTTCTTTTTCATTTTAGGTTTTATATGAACAGTTCAAGTTTTTCTTGAATCTCTATTTTCTCGTCGTGTCCTGCTCACAGTTTGTACCAGCACTGAAAATAGGCTACCTGTACACGTACTGGGCTCCTCTGGTAAACAGAAAAATACTATTAACTAGAAGTTTGGGGGTTTTCATGTCTATGTACATTGCATAAACCTGCAACTGGTAAACTGCAGTGATCAAAGAATATAACAGAAGTAAAATGTTTATTTGAAAGCTTTTGTTTGACAGCCTTCCCTTCCACTTGCCTACTGTGCCTCTGCCCCACAACTGGTGTCAGTGTGTAGTGTTCTGTTCTGCCTGCTGGTCACTCAAGAGTTTGAAATAACCAGCCAGCAAAAAAACTTCAGCTACTAGAGAAACTTAGTAACGTAGGTAATTTGTGTGTTAAATATCTTCCCATTTATTGTTATTTGGTGACTACTTCATGTTTTCAGACTAAGTCAGAATTGTGAGCATAATTTTTTTTAATTCCTTCTGTATCAGTTTTGGTCACAAAACCTTTATTCACAAAAATTGAGATAAAATATTTTAAACTGTGGATAAATCAAGAGGAAATGGTGCCTTGAAAATAAGTTATTAATTAAACATGCTTCTCCTAACTGATCACCCTGCCACTCACACTGGCTTTCTTTTGATACGTCTTTTTATTATTGAGCTTTCTGCAGTATTTTCTAGGGAAAGTGTTCAAAACGCTTCTGATTCTGGTTTGCTATGGTTTGGAAACTGAATTCTCTTCAGAGGAGACCCTTTTGGTTGACTACCGTCTCTATTACCATGATTTGGAATTATTTTCTTATTTGTAACCAGATCATTGCCTTTTCTTTCATTTTCTTCCCAGTCCCTCCACACTAGGTTTAAAGGCAGGAAGAACAAATGCCTTACGTTTTAAACTTTTTAAAAAAATTGGTATTTTTCAGTACCATTTATTCTCAGTAGTATTCAAGAAGAACTGTGACATGCTGACTGCTTGAGTAAAGGTCGTTCTTAACAAGTCAATAGAGTAAATATTCTAGATTGATTTCATTGTTTTAATTGTTGTAACATGTGTCCTTTTAACTGTGGATAAGTGGAGAGACCATCCTGGGTGTTCTTCCCACCTCTCTTCCCAGACTTGCTTCTGCTGCAACGATAAAACAGTTTCAAGGTAGAAAACTTGTTCAACAGTAGGATTTTAAATGGATATTTATAAAGCCTTTGTAACTGACATAGAAAAGACAGAAGAAAAGACAGAAGTCAACCTTGTCTGGAAGTTGCTTTATTAAACATGATGTGCTGTGTGCAGTGCTATATATTAGTGGGGTAGTAAGGAAAAAAAAACCAGTAAACCCTTAGCATCTCAGCCCATTTCTATCCTGCTCAAAGAAGGGAGAAAATACTGTATTTTGTGAAAACCAGTGATCTGTTTTATAAATAAGTTTGTCTTATTCAAAGGTATTTTGAGTTATACATCCCAGTTTTCACATACAGCTTGAAAATACCAATATCTCAATATGTTTTTTTGCTAAACCCACTTGTTTCTACTTCAATAGCTTTTCTACTAATGATCAACCTCCAGGTAAAAGGCAGCATTTGAATATTGAAGAAAGCTAAGCATCTATGAGGAAAATACAAAACATTTAAGTCTGATCCATTGGTCTGCTTTTGCTGCTTAAAAGATAAGTTTAGGTTTTTTGAAGGACATGTAACTGCTGATAAATCTTCAGTAATAATCAGAGGAGTAGCTATGGCTTATATTTTCTCTCAGAGTTTTAAAGGAAAATAGTTTGCCCTGATACTTAAAACCAAATGACTAGAAGCTGACTATTGCTAGGACTGTTTTGGGGTTTTTTGATGGTTTACATGGGATTTGTGGGTAGTTTTGTTAGGATTTTTTTTGCCTTTGGTTTATTTCAACAGTTTTTTTACAGTACAGATACATTTAGATCACGCCCCGAAATTCTTAAAACTAGACTATTTTGATAATTTATTTTCAGTTGCTCTAGGGAATGGACTTCTCATTTCCACTCCAGCATGCAAAGGTTTTGAAGCATACAGGTTGGACTGTAGGCAGTACACTAAAGTTACTTACCTGCTTGCAGTTAAAGAAAGATGACAGGTTCCCTTGTTAAACTGGCTTCATAATTTTAGCTCTCCTTTGGAAGAATATCAATTTCCTTTGAGCAAATGTGTGAAAAGAGAAATGTCTTTCTTAAATTCTTCCTCATAGTCATGGTCAGCTGTCCTCAGCTACTCAGCAAGGGACTGCCAGAGGAAATTCTTGCAAGTAGCACCTTGCATTCTGTGTTTTGATTACTGTCTAATAACAAGGTGTGTGCAAATGAGAGATATGTTTGAAGATGCTTCAGGAGTGCCCTTTTTTATTCTGCTTAAATATCTATATTACCAAAGCATATGAAAATGCTGCTGTCAGAAAGGGGGAAAATCTGATTTTTCGTTCAGTTGTGTCTTGAGGAGTAAAAAGAGAATGCTTTTGCATAGGCTGTTTTTTGTTCTATGTAGTTCCACTATAACTGTAACCAAGTAATGCTTAGCAATAGGGTCACAGCTGAATGCACCTTGGAATTTTGGTGTGGAACTGCAAAACAGCCCTGAAATCTGTAGGAGGATTTTAGTCAACACTTTTAGGAAAGCTCTACACCTTCACTCCTTTCATACTGCTGGTACATTAGGGGAAGTTTGGCAAACTGTGGATTTCTGCAAGACAAGTCTAATGGAATAAGTTTTCTTCTATAAAGTAATGGTGGTTGTCTGAAGCTAGATAGATCTTGTAGGATCTTATTTGTTAGTGGATTTGTTAAAATTTGAATTTTGTATCCATTTTATTTGTAGTAATTAAAGTTCCTTGTACTGGTCAATGTTTTATTTCTCTTTCACTGATGGAGAAAAACTCAAGTGCTGAGACTAAGCCGGAAGATCTGATGAGGTTTGGAGATGCAGAGGGGAAATTTATGTGCTTATCTATGAATTATTCTGTGTTTTCTAGCTTACCACCATTTCTAGCCAGAGACCATCACAGCTTAGTGAAGCACTCTATGCGCTTCCAGCAGAATCTGCAGTGGCATTGACCTGTGAAAGGAGCAGCTGAAGCATTTAGACACTTAAATTAGTTTTTCAGAACAAATCCCCCCTTTTTTTTTCATATTTGTGGTGCATAGCTAAATAACTGCATTTAAGATGCAAAATAATCAAACTAACCATCCATTTATCTTTTTCTGTGTATTGGGAAAAAGGCAGTTTTTAATCATTAGAATTGGAGGCTTTTAAAGTGTTTTTTGGTAAAGCCCGAAAGTTTGTGGACAATAAGGAAATATGCTTATTGAAACTAAAAAGGCTGTCTTTTAGTAATCCCAAGCATCTTCCTTTTTTGCATTTAGAAATGCTGTCTCAATTATTTGTATTTGGACAAGTAGTTGCTCTAATTATATTTGTACAATGTGCAAGTATGATTTTGTTTTTCCTGAACTAAACCAAGATACTATTTTAACTTATTGAAGAAAATACTCGAATCCAAATTAAGAAAAATAAATGTTTTAAGCACATGTTCTTACTCTGTATGGTGTTCCTACTTGTCTATTTCTGTTCTAGCCCTGAGAGTTCTGAACTGCATAATTGTATCTTTAACAGGGATTTGTTTTGACGGTCACAGTGGTACGGGAAGCCGTTGATGAATTTCGACGATACAAGAGAGACAAAGAAATGAACTCACAGTTGTATAGCAAGCTGACAGTACGAGGTTAGCACCATTTGTATAAATCCTTTAAATATTTCATATTTTTCATATACATTTGGAGGCTTTCAGTTAAAAAAAATGACTAGTAGTTTCAAGCTAAAATACTCAGAATGAAACTTATATTGGACTAAATAAAGCATGTGATTTTCCTTAGACAAATATGATGGTTAAATTTGACCTACTTAAGAATTCTAATAAATATTTGGTTGGTTGTCAAAGGAAGGTGTATCTATATAATTGTATATGTTTAATAATTCTGCTGCTGATTATTATCCTTACTTCGAAGTGCAGTTTGCCTCTGAAACTGATGCTTAACAGTAACTCAGCAACACTGTCAACTATGCATCAAGCATATGTAGGAAATAAGGGAGCAGAAAATAATTAATTAAAATTCCCTAAAGCTTTTCAAGTTTGGTGGATCTATTTGTGCATAAAAAAAGGAAGATATATTGTGGGTCAACTTCAATATCAAAAATATTAATTTTAATTTTTGCATGTAATTTGTAATCTGTTTGAACAAGCAATATCAGGAACAGCCAGTTTTCTTTAATGAAAGGAGAAATCAGTTATTACTTGTTTTGGACTCAACATCTTTAACAGTTTTCGTGAAGCCTTAAGGAAGTAAAGCACTTCATATGTGAAGTCACAAATTTGATAGTATATTGTAAATTTTAAGCATAGGCATAAGAGAGAGCTATGCATTGCTCTTCACTTCTATGTGCTTATCACTTTTTACTATTAGATTCAGAACAGAGTGCCACATAGAAAGGTGCCAAAAAATAATGAATGACCTATTATCAAATCTAATTAATAACCTTATAATACAACCTTACTATTACCATAAAAAGTTGGGTATTTTTTCTTCTCTCTGTTAAGGATTTTCTTTGGCATAAGAATTCTATAAGTGGGAAGTTAAAGGAATGTGAGGTTACACCTCAGGCAGTTATAGTATATGGCAGACATTGTGCCAAATGTAAACTCTTAACTTCTTTTCAACACATCTTCAGTGGGAAGAGCAACATCACCAGGTCTTGGAATCTTGATTAGAAACTAAACTCTTGGAGTAGCTCTAGATAATATTCTCTCCATTAAATAAAAGGGTTAAAAGCTTGTAATGTAACACAGATATGGTATTGGAAGGTAAACAGTCAATAGTCTCATTAGTGATGGCATAACCGAGCAGTTGAGAGGCATTCACGCTGCTTCCTTACTGTATACATACTTGCATTGTTTTCTGGAGTTTCCGTACTGAGTGGAGCAACTGTCTCATGTTCTTCCTTTCCTTGGCAGTCTGAAATAGTGTTATCAACATTTAGAAGTACTACTGTTAAAATTTGTGATTTCAGCATTTGGGGCAATCGTCATGGCTATATTTGTTTAACACAAGGGTGGAACTGCTGGCATCCAGATCTTCTTAGAGTCATTAATACAGTCTATTAGAAAATGGACTCTTAATGGCTTTTGTTTCAAACTTGTAATTTAAACTGCTAGTTGGCCTATTCATTTTTTTAGACCTGTTATGGTCAGCCACTGAACACCCGCCTTGAAACAGATAGTACAATCCTACCCTATGCAGCAACAGTGTTAGTAATCTATAATTCTTAATTCAGGAAGCACATGTGCAGTTTATAGTTACCTTTGTGATGTAAATTTCAAGACTGACATTTGCTCTTTCAAGAGCTAGGTTTGGTGCTGTTTGTGCTTCTCTTTTTTGAACTTATGTTTAGAGTTAATAGACATTTAAGCAGCATTTAAGTAGAAGTTTTGGAATTTCAATTTCCTGTTTCTCTGCTCATGAAATATTTTGTGAGGGTATGTGTATTTGAAAAATCCTTCATTTTGTGGCTTCTCCTAGAAATAAGGAAGTTTTCAATGAAAATTGGATTTGGTCACCTTAGAGATTTAAAAGTACTATAGTATACAGTAGTGTGTAGGTAAAGCCCGGCAGTTGTATCAAGAACTGACACATCTGACACATAGAGAGCAAGAACTTATTAAAAATAAGCTTTAAAAATGCCCCCTTTTTAAAAAAAAAGGATATCAGCTCTTAATCTACAAGAGTGTTTGTCTATTTTGACTTTCAGATTTTGGTGTCAGTGCCATCGTGAATTCATGCTTGATTTTTGGTCAGTTTTGTGTGTTTTTTGAAGACTGATCTTCTACAAAAGTAAAGATTCAAGAACTCTGCTTGTGATGAGCTCTAAATCCCATGTTGGCAATTATGTGTGATCATTGAACTATCAATGTTTTGAGTAATGATCAGTTTTAAGAGTGAAAACATTACTGCAGTCACCATTAAAAACTGTACTATGTGTTGTCACAAACCCATATATAAAATCACAAGTAGTGATAAATTGCACTTTTTTCCTAATATAGGATTTTTCTGTTCTGAGATATTCTGAAATGGAGAGATAAAATTTTGATACAAAAAAATGGGACTTCTTCCCATGATAGTATTAGACCAAAATTTTTTACATTTCAAAAGGATGTAGGTTTATCTTATTTGTCTGTGTAAATTAATAAAATCAAGTACTGTGCTTCCATACACTCTTTTTAAAAATAACTTTAGGTATAATTACTGATTTTTAATTATTGACAGTATTCTTCAAGTGGAAAAATTTGGTTAGGCCTACTATACTGAAGTACAGGCTAATGGTTTGGAGAAGGAAGGCTTTGTTACTTGTGAATGAACAAACTCGATACTGATTTAATTGAAAGCCAGAAAACTGATGCTGCTCTTAAGAGTCAGTTTTCAGAGTGGAACTGCACTTTATGCTGCTCTAACATCTTTTTCTTCCCTAATGATTTTATGACTTTTGCTAGTTCTGCAGTCATTTATTTGAAATATTTATTTTTTTCCATCTCAAAGTTAGAGAAACTGGCAGAGATGTTAAGCAGATTGCCCATGTTCAAACTGGACAGTGGGAAAACTTAAAATTACAAGGTTCAGTGTTCAATTTTGGTTGATAAAAGTGAAAATTCAATGAAAATAATTTCTAGTTAATTGTTTTCCAAATTATGTATATACTAAAGGAAAATAAGCATATTTGCCGCAATAGAAGTCATTGGGATCTAAATTGTGATTCATTATGTCCATAAAGATCATGTAGTAGGCGGATTTGTAAACTAAATATTTTTTATGCAGTGCTGTAGTAGATTAAAATTGGGAAGTCTGTGACTACATATCAGGCTTAACTACCTGTTGGAGTCTTCCTTAATCTTGGGAAATCCTAAATATGTAAAACATGTGAATGCTGTCTTATGACTTGCATGTTGCTGGTGTAAGAACTGTCAGCTTTTGAAGATATTCATGCTAGTAACTCTTGATAACTTTGAATTTCTTTCTAGTAATTAAAAAACTTGAATATTTATTGTAATCAGCTTTTTTAAATAATAATGAGCTGTTCAGAGCAGGAAATCAAGAGAGAATGGGACATCTCTTGAAAGTGTTACTTATTTGTAGCTGGACAAGTATTGGCCAGATTAACATCCATAGGCTAATTCTGATTCATGAGATGTGCAGTGATACACAGTTCACTATGTGTCTTGTAACATGGAAAAGCTCAGTGACCTCTTGTTGAATTTGCAGTGTGTAACTGCATTTTTCAAGTTGGCAAACCTGCTAAACATGAAGTTTAAATTGTTTTTGTTTTTTCAACCCTTCATATCAAGCAATGAAACATGCAAATCAGTAAATGCATTGAAGTTTTTAAGTGAACAAGTCAATTAAGTCTTCCGTTTTCATGTCTGTCATGTGATTCTTTCCCCTTGTTTACTTGATTATGGTATCAAATATATTATGTTGTTCAGTGTATGAGAAATTCTGCTCTCCTTATCTTATTAAGATGTTTGCCACAAAATGTTTTGCTGCATAATAAAGTCTACAGATCCTTAATAGACAGTTTACAGTCAGCATTCAAGTTTAAGTTGGAAGGAGGAATTTCTGTTTCAGAGCAGTTCACCTACATATCCTTTTGTAGAAAACTGCAATGGGAAAATAATTAAACCTGGGCATGCAGGTTTGGGAGGTCTTCTGTTTTTCCTACCTAAAGGGCTATTATACTTTCAACACAGTTTCTTCTCTCATGCACTTAGGTATGACCAGTTAAGTGTTTATATGGACTGCTATTCTGAAGCAGAATCATCTCAAGTTTATGAACAGGCTGTTATCTATTTTAGTTGCCTGTGAAAAACCAACTGGATAATAAAATTGTAAAGCAATTTTAACTCTTCTCCCTTTCCATTCTTGAAATTGACAGTTATGAACTGTCAACCTAGTTTACAACCTTCTGAACCTAGTTAGATTTATCTGTACAGTGTTTCTGAAGTTTCCAAGAAAGAAAAGATCAAGAGAAAATAACTTAGTATAATAGTCACAACTACTAGTGGCAGAAGAAGTGGCCTGCATCTGTCTCTTTATCTCGTGATGTTTAACATGTTGCAGAACTCTCACTCTGCAACCTGCAAAGCAAAAGAAAAATTGAATGTCAGAAGAGATAAGTTTAATGAAATAATTCCATCCAGGATGCAAGAAAAACTTAACACTTTAAGATACTTTGGCTGTATCTTTAAAGGCTATTAAGAACGTAACGAAGTTGAGAACATACATTTAAAATTGTGAAATTAAGAAAATATCAATAACCAGTAATTACTATACAAGAGGAATGAAAGCTAGTATGTTTCTTTTGGAGACCTACAGTGATTTCAATTTTTTTTTTCTTTTTTTTCCTTTTTTTCTTTTTTTTTTTTTTTTGTTAGAATTTCAGCTCTTCCAGAACAGATTGTCCCTCTGCTTTGAAAAGACAGTGCATTAAGAAACCACATTATATCTAGAGGTACAACATTAGGTCTTTATTGCTTGTAGCATTTCAGACCTACTGAGGACTTTATTCCGGGTATTTCGACCATTTGGAACAGACAAGTTTTTAAAACTTTACATAAATTTTGTCTGATTAGGGAATCAGCACTAACAACAGAAACAGAACTTGAAATTTCAGAGTCAGAAGGAACTCCAAATAGATGCCAGAAGAAACAAAAAATCAAGGGGACTGTTATTCCACATTTTTGAAGCATTGAGCAGATTGGATAAGGAAGAATTTTACTCAAGAGTAGACAGGACATGTAGGAGAGAAGCTAGAAAAGCTTTTTTGTAGAGTTTTACTGTTGGTCGTTAAAGACTAACCTCACTTCACTATGTAAGATGGAGTTTGAAAGAACATGCAGCACTTGCTCTGGAAGATCAGCATCCCCACCCTTGACTTGCTGAAACGTTAAGTTTCAAAACTTTAAGTTTTGCCTGTCTGCTGTGCTCTCCTCCAACTCCCCATTATGTTATGTATACTCTAATTATGCTGGTAGTTTGGGCTAATGGATATCAGGAAGAACTTTGATGTGGTCTATACTGCCATCAGGCAAGAGTTTTGTATATATGGGTTAGAGACAAGCACTATTACTAATTCCACAAACTCTGCTTCAGACAGTATTAAAGGTACTAAGGTGTAATAGCAATTTACAAAGAATTTGAAAATGCTATTTTGAGAAGTGTTTGTTCTTTCAAGAGGGGCAGTCGAGTGATGGAGACACTTTTTAATAAAAAGAAGCATAGTCTATGGCCACATTTTGTTTACTTCATTTCCTAATTTTTTGTGTGAAGCACTTGTTAGCACATATGTGAGATATTTATTAGTTTTTCAAATCATTGCAGTTCATTTAAACTGACTTTATCTCGGGAGTATAATGACTTACTACAGACACATTTCAGTGTTCCTGTTCTGAGTAATTTTATACATTGCTTTAGGCAAAAGCCTTTTGCCTTGGTGGACTATAAAGTCTGGATGCGCAGCCACTTCTGACAGCTTTGGACTTTTTATTGGTAATTACACAGATGGCGAAGTGTGTTTTGCTACGGAGATGTTTTTAGAGAAAAAATAGTTTGCAAAAATAATTTATGCAGTGAATAACATTCAGTATCTTTTTTTTTGTTAAATGCATCTTCACTAAGATGTAGTATTGCATTATTTTAATGTTCTCTGAAATGGTATCTAATGAGTCTCATTTTTGCTAGCCTGAAAGAAAGAGTTATATGTTGACTTTCCAGAATTTTGAGTCACTTTTTAAATTACTGCCACATTTTACTGTTTAGTATTTATTGTAGTGTATCCTGCCATTCAAATTTATTGTAGAATTGTTCTGTATGTATGTAAGGCCTTTTCCTTATGTGTGAGGATGTACAGGATGATCCAGCAAAACATGTTGGTGTCTAATAAAGAGAGCATTCTGTTCTGTTATACTAAGCCACCTAGAAATCAGTTTGATAAGGAAGCTTTTCAAATCATTAAGTGAAATTCTTGGAGTTGCTAGATTAAGTACAAACAAAGGTGCAGTGTGGGTTCCCCTTGGTGTACTTGACACCAAAAATCTCTACTTTATGTCTACCCTACATCATGTTGCATATGACCATTCTACCTTATCTTGGCCTCTCAGGCTTACTGTCTTTTGGTCTTTACTGCAGATGCAGTTATAGCCTGACTGTTGAAAATCTGGTTGTTAAAGTGGATAAAATTGCCAGTAGATGTGTTTGGTTAGTAACTCTGAATAGTTTTGCTCATACATAACTGTGTAGGTGGTGTAGATCTGAGTCTTGACATAGCTTGTACTACTAGAATTTTTGTGGCTGTTACTGCTATGTGATTGACTGATAAATTGTTGAAAACTGTTAGCAGAAGAATGGAAAACAGTATAGGAAATTCTATCCTTTTGGTAAAGCCAACAGACTTAGGAAGCAAAGTAACTGCAGTATTTTTTCTGGTATATACTATTCACTTCTAGTCAAAACTTCAGAATTTTTAAGGAGAATTCTCAGGCTTGTGCAGGTAAGCAGGTGAAATATGTTGATTCTATGTCAGACTTGTTTTAGTGGTTGAGCTTTAATATTAGTTATTTTAAATTAAAAAAAAAATAAAAGCTCTTGATACATTGACATTAATTTCCATATGTATCTCAAACTTCTTGTAGAGAGTTGTTGATGTTCATGCTACAGCTTTTTATACCTTCTGCAGTCTTCAGCTACTTCCTTTCCCCTCACAGATTTATCTGCTGAAGATAGCCTTTGTCTTATATTTGAGAGCAGAGGACAGAAAGTACTTCTGGCAAAACTAGTGTTAAAGGTCACTATCAGTAGCAAAGTCTGGCTCTCAGAAGCAACTTTGCAGACAGGTCAAACAAAAATTGTGATTTTCCTGACATTGCACATTTTAGAAGTGCAATTTTAATGGAAAATGTATTAAATATTAGCTGTATATCACAGGAGTACATCTATTATTGACTGAATTAGACAAAGCAACTGCTGTTTTTGCATGAAATTTTAAAGAACAAGTACAGTAAATTCACGAATACAAGCCGCACGGAATATAAGCCGCACTGCTGGTGTGTTGGCAACATTGTTGCCTTTGTTAATAGATAAGCCGCACCCGGAATATTAGCCGCACTTTAGTTTGCAGCGAACTTTCACAAAGTCGTCATTTAGTAACACAATCGCGGGATCGCCGGGGCTTACTGGCTTACTGTCGACCTCGGAAACATTGTTTCCAAGTGAAAAAAGACACACCCTTTATTTACAAGCCGAAAAAGACAGGAACAATAGTGTGGTCATTTTGTGAGCATTCCCAATGGATCCGTGTTGCCTTTAAACAGCCACTTAGCCACGCAGGCAGGCAGCTGAGCTCCGAGCGGAGCCACATCTCCGTGCTGGCACAGGAGCGGCCGTTGTAGCCCTCGCAACCTGCGGGGGGAGGGGCCATTGTAGCCCTCGCAGCCCGTGGGGGGAAGCGGCCATTGTAGCCCTCGCAGCCCGTGGGGGGAAGCGGCCATTGTAGCCCTCGCAGCCCGTGGGGGGAAGTGGCCGTTGTAGCCCTCGCAGCCGGGCGGGGGGAGCGGCCGTTGTAGCCCTCGCAGCCGGGCGGGGGGAGCGGCCGTTTTAGCCCTCGCAGCCGGGCGGGGGGAGCGGCCGTTGTAACCCTCGAGCCCGCGGGGGAAGGGGCCGTTGTAGCCCCCGCAGCCGGGCGGGGGGAGCGGCCGTTTTAGCCCTCGCAGCCCACGGGGGAAGCGGCCGTTTTAGCCCTCGCAGCCGGGCGGGGGGAGCGGCCGTTTTAGCCCTCGCAGCCCCGTGGCCGAGCGGCCGTTGTAGCCCTCGCAGCCGGGCGGGGGGAGCGGCCGTTTTAGCCCTCGCAGCCCCGTGGCCGAGCGGCCGTTGTAGCCCTCGCAGCCCGCGGGGGGAGCGGCCGTTGCAGCCCTCGCAGCCCGCGGGGGGAAGCGGCCGTTGCAGCCCTCGCAGCCCACGGGGGAAGCGGCCGTTGCAGCCCTCTCCCTGCGAGCCGAGTGGCCGTTCTACCCCTCTCCCTGCGGGGAGAGAGGCTCCCCCAGCCCTCTCCCTGCGAGCCCAGCCAGCCCCGTAGCCGCACAAGACTGAAAACACTTTAAAAAGTACAGAGAAATATCACACACTTTTATCGAACTGCCGAGGTAACTCACCCCAATAACACCCCCCGCCCCTCAGTAACGCCGCCATCCACAGGCAGGCAATAAGCTGTTCTCTGATTGGTTCATCGTCGGAACAACGGGAAACCATGGATTTCAGACTGTTTTGGCTCGGGACTGGACCAGCATGATACTAGGTAAGGGCAGATATCACATTTTTGTCCATAGATTAGCCGCACCGGAATATTGGCCGCATTTCCGGGTTTCCACCAAAATTTTAGTCTTCTTGCTGCGGCTTGTATTCGTGAAATTACTGTACTCAAAATAATTACTCGTAATGTGAATCTTACTGCCTTTTACTAAATGTAAATATAAGGAATTTTGGTCTCTCTATTGTGAGTTGTAATGAGAAGGTCTCATTGATTTGCATCCTACCCTTTTTTTTTGCTATACTTAGTATAACAGAGATGTGACTGTGCATTGACAAATCTGCTACTCATAGTATTTGTGATTAAACTTCAGACTTTTTGCTGCTCCTTCTGTGCTTTTGTATGTCTTCTGTTCTAATTTGTTCCACCTGTCATTTAGAACACTACCACCTTACTATGTTTTGACATACTTGTCATTTTATACCTGGTGCTTGGAATCATGGTAGTATTTCTGTTGAAGGAAGATCATAGTTACAGGAGGTGTGTTTCAGTTCAACAGGCTATTCAAATATGTGTGTGTGTTTATATCCTATGGGGATTTTGGGTTTTGGTTGTTTTTTAACTCAGGGAAGCAACTTTATTTTGGAGTTGTAGACCCGGGATTAGAACTCCTGAATTCTAATGAGATCTATAATAACATATTTTGGGCAATAGCTTAACCTCTCTGTCTCAGTTTTTCAGTCCATCAAATAAGAATGTTAAAACTTAACAGTCTTACAAATATTAATACTCTATAGAACGTATGGAAATTAAATTTGAAAATGTGCTCTGTATATTTTTGAGTGAGTTGTTCACAGCAGTTACTGAATGGGCAGCTTTAGAGAATGAAAAACTTCTATTTCAGCTTTTCTAGAATTAAATCTTTAGGCATTTCTTTGACTTCAGAAAGATTTGCATCTTTTATACTGTAATTGCCAACATTATCAGACAGTGCCAATTACATCAGGAACTTTAATTGTCAAGCAAAGATACCTGTTGGTAACTGGGCTGTGAATAACAACTCGTGTGCAAGACTCCTCCATGACTCTAAACCTAACAATTCTCATCAGACACAGAAGTGCTGTCCAGTTGATGGGAAATATTTATTTTTCCAATTTTATAACTCTGTTACAGATACTACAGATCAGACTTAAGATTCTCCCATATGTATTTTTTCCTCTAATACTTTTACAATAGCTAACTGGTTACAAAACTGGAATTTTTTTAACCACTGGGTTATTTATTCAAACAGATGAAATATATTTATCAATGTGTTCAGCAGATATCTGTCTTGTATAAATTATAACGTCTTCACTTAACAGTAGCATCTATAAATAACACTTGTGTTCTGGGATTTATATTTTATTATTCTTTATTGATGTTGATTAAATTTCTTCTTTTTTTTTTTAAGGTAAAGTGCAAGTTAAGAGTTCAGACATACAAGTTGGAGACCTCATCATAGTGGAAAAGGTTGATACTTTTAAAATATATTTTAGAGAATAAAGATTATTAACATGCTAATTATCTTCTGAAGAAAAGTGTATCAAGGTACTTATCTGTGAAGTCCTAACTAACTAGTATTTTAGTATTCTCCTATTTGAGAATCTTCAAGGGAGTCTATTATAGAATTAATTATATTTTAATTGAATGTATATATTTATCTTCTATGAATAGGTATATGCTTAAATCAATCATTGAAGGAAGTACAGGATGAAATTCCCTGACATGTGCTGTGCCAAGCTGAATATTTTAAGATGTCTTCTTACTTATACCTTCCTTCTGATGGTTGAATCAGTGTTTCTCTGTCTGAAACTTTCAAGGATAATATTTATTTATGCATGTATATTTATATTTATATTTATATTTATATTTATATTTATATTTATATTTATATTTATATTTATATTTATATTTATATTTATGTATTTTAATATAATATGTATCTAACTATATATAATTAAATAATAAGAAAGTTTGTATGTTTTTAAATGGACAGAAAGCTTTCCAGTTTGTTTGCAGATGGTGAGTGAGAGCTGTGAATTCTTTGCTGTGTTAGCATTATAATAAAGATTGTTGCTTATTTCAGTTGCCTTTCAGGCTGCTAAGAAATTGTTGTGATCTTAGATGTCAGCTTAAATTTGGTGTCAGAGGTGGCTATTTTTGCTTAAATTACTTCTGGAAAGGTGACTCACTTTCTGGATACCTGCAACTAATTCCCATCACACTTTGTATTAGAAAGCTGATCCATTGAGATGCTGGAAGAAGGCACCTCAAATTAAAGCTTATATCTACTTCTCGTTGATTTGGAAAACTCCTATTTCTTTACTTTCTGTTTCTTCTCTAGTTCAAAGTAAAAAGCAATACACTGAAGTCTCATTCGACTTGCTGCTCTCAGCAAAATATGTATATATTTTAAATTTCTTTTTCATGTGGTTTGCACCATTTCTTACTTTTTTCCTGGTTTTTTTGTCCACTCTCTGTGCCTTATAACTTTTTGGGCCTGTCTGAGCAGCAAGTACTAGGCTGCACAAGGTAGGCACTGGTATGTCTGACCTTTACATCTGTTTTGCTTTTTACCTTTTTACCTTAGAGTGCAGTGGAATTGGCTTGCACATGCTTGCTTCTGCTATTCCAGAACTTCTAGGAGACACAGATATTTGCTTTCATTTTTATTAGGGAATTTTTAGGCCCTTCTTGAACTCTAAACCTGGAATTAATTATTATAGAGTGTAAGGAAGTCTCTGATGGCTACTTAGGTAATCTACCTTTCCTGAAATTCACTGTGATCCATCTGTCTGTTGGATTATACTAGAATTTGGAAAACTGGAGTTACTTTGGGGATCATTCTGTCATGCATGAAGTTGGTCATTAGCATCTATTTGAACAGTATTTGCAGTAGCTTAGGGCTCGTATGTTGTGAGTACCTGAAGTTTCTAATGAAAAAAAGTAATGTTTGAGGATTTAGAGAAAGTATGAGTAGTGTGCTTTTTGATTAAGATTTTAGTCAGGTGTATCAGTAAGATGCATATAATGGTTTGAATGTAGTATTTCAGCTTCAAACTCCCTACTGCCCCAGTAGAACTACCTTTTTTCCTTTTGACCTAGCTGAGGGTACTTTCACACTAATGAAATTAAATGTTTTCTGGTTCTGTTGAAGAGTGTATTTTGTTGGAGCAAGCAGTTTTCAATTTCAGAGTATGACTCTTAAGCCAAAGAACCAGTCAGGAGTGAAATGTTCAATTGCTCACTCTAATGACAGAGAAACAAGTTAACATTGTATTTGACTGGTAGATGCATCAACAGCATTTCTGCAGTGAAATTAATGACTCACTTGAGCTGAAGATCCATATGTTAACTAGTGACTGCATCACAAATACTAACAACTTAAGTGAAAGGCTTTTCTAGATTTAAAGTTTGAATATCCTGTGATTATTGTCTTTTTTTTTAATAGTCTAATTAATTTCAAAGTATTTCTTAAGTGACTGTAATATGCTTAAAATAGTTTAGTTTCAAGTAATACATATATTGTTTAAACTGAAAAATTCATATTGCACTATTGCTAGTGAGGATGAAGCCTGAACAGATGAAAATATTGCCTAATTTTAAAAGCTGAAATACATCCATATCTGTTAGCTGAAAAATGGTCCCCTGCCTTGAACAATCATGCTGCTTCTGGGTGTTGTCCTTGGCTTGTGTTAAGATACAATTTTAGTTTCCTGTGGAAGCATAGATGTACATTAGTGTTCCTAAATAAGACAATTGAAGGGATGAGTTGTTGAGTTCAGATATTGTTATTTAGCCACTGTACCTTATTGACTATTTGGAATACATTTTGGAGATGTGAGGAGGGCATAAAACTCAATAGCACATTTAGTTACAGTGACTCATTGATGAGCCAGCATTTAACAATAACAACACATAATAGTGGTTTAAAGCATGAGAACGGTAATGCATATTCTTAAAACCTTGAGAACTTCTCTTAGACTTGTAAAGGTACAAAATTTTTTTCTTAGTCTTGGGTGTAAAGTGAAATTAATCCAGTATTTGCAAGGATTGCTGTTAATGAAGTATTTCACAGTGTGCAGATCCAAGAAGACAACCGGGAAGTGCCTCTTGTGTTTATAACTCAGAGGCAAGTGGCTGTATTTTAGTTAATGATAAAATTCCAAGGGTCTGTAGCTATTCACAACTGAGGGGAGTTAGAAGACTGACTAGGGAATAGGAAAAGTTTACATAAATAACGATTTCATAATAATAACATGAGAAAAATAGAAAAGCAATTTGAAAGCTATGCAAAGAGCAGTTTTTGAGTGAATATTGTAGCCTGTGTTGCAAGAAAGTATAGATGTCTTTATGGGTTTTCTTGTTTACCAGTCTGGCTATTATTCCTGGGTGGCATAGAGTTATTCACTGGAACCCTGGAGCTGGGGAAGCACTTGCCTCGTATTGGCCATTGGCTGACTGTAGTTGGATCTCTAGGACTGAATCTGGAAGTCTGCAAACACTGAGATAAATTGAAGCCCTCCTTTTCTGGAGCTCTAATTCTGCCCAGATTTAAGAAAAACAATGTGTTCAAGTAATTTTCATGACTTATATTTTCAAATTTCCATATATGTTAATAAGCATTTGTAGTATCATCTCTGCGGTAGTTGAGATTATGTAGTTTTTTCATGGGTTTCTGAATGCTTGAAGTTGTATGTGTTGTCATTTTAACTTGTTCTACTTCGATAAATATGAATTGAGAGGGCTAACGTGATTGACATACTGCTACTGTTTGACTGTGACAATGTACAACAGAATTTAATTTTCTCCATAATGAGATGTTAAAGATTTTTGTAGCATACTTGCCATCTGTTTCTGTGTAGTCACTCTTTTATAGTGACTAGGTATGTATCTGCAGGGCTATCTTTGCTGTCAGCAATAATAGTGACGATGTTTTTGGTACCTAGTACTCCTGCAGTGTCTTTCTGCCCACTTTCTAATTATGAAAAAACCCATAACAAAACAAGATGTCAATTTTAAATACAGTAATTTCATGATTACAAGCCGCACCTGATTATAAGACACAGCTCTGGGTGTCGGCAACATTTAGGTTTTTGTCCATATACAAACCACACTGGATTACTAGCTGCACTTTCGTTCGCAGCGAGGACCCACGTGCAACTTTCACAAAGTTGCCAATTAGTAACAGAATTGCAGGATCACGGATTTGCTGGCTTGGCCCCGCTCAGAGCGGCTGCCAGGGAGCAGCCCCGGCCCCGCTCGCTGCTGCCACCGGGAAGCGGGGGAGCAGCGTCCCCGGCCGCTGCCACCAGGAAGCGAGAGAGCGGCGTGCCTGGCTGCTGCGCTTCCCAGGGCTGTGGAGCACTGCCGCCACCGCTCTTCCCGGGGCCAGGCAGTGCTGCTGCGGCCCCACTTCCCAGGGCCGTGCGGGCTCCGTCTCGGCTCTGGGCTGCTGCGGGCTTGGGCTTCTGGGTTGGGAAATTTCTGGAATTTATTCATATATTGGCCGCTCCTGAGTGTAAGCTGCACTTCTGGATTAGGAGCAAAATTTTAGTCAAAATGGTGCGGCTTATGATTGTGAAATTACTGTACTTTAAAGACAAGTTAGTCTCTAGCCTTTCCTACATGGTAGGATACATTCAGAGATATTTATACAGAAAAAGTGTCATTGTTTTACAGGAAAGAAAAATGAGCAAGACAGAACACAAAAGAAGGCAAAATCAATATGCATGTTTGTATTAAAAAGAGAAAATATTCACATGACTACAGTAATTTCACGATTATAAGCCGCACTGAGTATAAGCCGCACTTCTGGGTTTCAGCAACTTTTTGGTTTTTTGTCCATACATAAGCCGCACCTGATTATAAGCCGCATGTTACAATACAGAGTGTGATAAAAGGTATCTGTTCTATCACCATCTGTTGAGGGTGGGGGCAGTGATCCTTATCTCCATGGCAGATAATCTGCTAATGGGCCATCCATTGAAACCAGGCGGGCATTGTTCTTTATCTTTTCACACCCCATCCTTCCTCCAGGGAGTCATTGTCTGCTAATGGCCATTGAGTCCCACTGTGTGACTGATAAATTACTGCATCCCATTGGAAGTTGCTCCAGCCAGGGGGAAGAGCCCAACATTTCTTACCAAGATAAAAACAGAGGCTTTGGGACACTAAGGGAGCCCCTTTCTCCACTGGACTCCAGAGGGAAACTGGATTTCTCCACATCACCACTGGACCTTTAGAGGGAAACTGCACCTTCTGCAGGAGCACTGCTTCAACTGAATCACATCTGTCACTGTAGGAGGATGCAGCCACCATTTAATGGGACTGCTACCAACACCCTGCCTGACAGGGTGTCAGGTTGTACTCTGACTTTGTCAGGGTTTGGAGTTTGTTTCTTTGTAGTACTGTATTTCTATTTTGATTTCCCTAGAAAAGAACTGGTATTCCTAATTTCCATTTTTTTGCCTGAAAGCCCCTTGATTTCCAAATTATAATAATTTGGAGGGAGGGGGTTTACATTCTCCATTTCAAAGAGAAGTTCCTGCCTTTCTCAGCAGACACCTGTCCTCCAAACTAAAACAGCAACTTTTTGTTCTTTGTCCATATATAAGCCGCACCTGATTATAAGCCGCACTTTGGGTTCGGACCAAAATTTTAGTGAAAATGGTGTGGCTTATAATCGTGAAATTACTGTAATTTGATCACAGTCTATAACTTTATTATTGGGGGACAGAGGGGGAGGAGTTGATGGTCGCCCTCTAGTGATCAGCAATAGGACATGAAGAGATGGAATCACAAGGATATGCAGTGACAGTACAAGGAGTAATGACGTTAAATTGAAAAAGGGTAGATGTAGATTAGATAGTAGCCAGAAATTCTTCACTGCAAGTGTGGTAAGATACTGTAACAGATTGCCCAGAGAAGCTGTGGATTCCCTGTCCCTAGAAGTGTTAAAGGTCGGGTGGATGGGGCTTTGAGCAACTCTGGTCTCGTGAAAGGTGTTCCTGCCCATGGAAAAGGATTGGAACAAGATGATATTTAAGGTTTCTTCCAACCCAAACCATTCTATGATTCTGTGAATGAAGCTGTGTTAGGGGAAGTTCTGGGAAAAGGCGTGTCACTGAGAGGCTGGACAGTCGCTGGAACAGGATTCCCAGAGAAATGGTCACGGCACTAAACCTGTTTGAGTTTCAGGACTATCTGGATGTTGCTCTTAGTCAAATGGTTTAGTCATGAATAGACCTTAAAGCAGCAAGGAGTTGGATTCTGTGATCCTTATGTGTCCCTTCCAACTTCAGATGTGCTATGATTCTGCCCGGTTTTGTCAGGCATAAAGTATCTGAGTCTTGGATACTCTGCCAAGTGAATGTTTCATTTACTCAACATGAAATGTGTCCTCTGTGGAAGTTGGTAGTGACTTGTAGGTAATGCTTTTGTATTATCAAAACTTCTATTTAATTCAGTATTAGACCATTTGACTGTTATTTTTGCAAAAATTTTGGGTGTTGGTGAAGTGCTTTAGCTTGTTTACAAGTAACTGGAAGTTTGTAGGCATGAAGTCAGTAACCTGAAACTTGTGTAATGGATTTTTGTCAGAACTGTCAGGGGAGCTGCAAAAATGTATAGCTAATCTATAGTAAGACTGTATATCTGTTTAATCATTATTGTCATTTAAGGACAGGATTATTTAATTTTGAAGTTGCCTTTTCCTTTTTCTCTCTTTTCCTTCTAATAGGTGCAAAATAATACAGTTTAAGGTTAATCTTTTTTCTGCATTTTCTTCCAAATTTGAATGAGATATTCATAGTTGAATCTGGGCTCATGGTGAATAATAAATTTCATTACATCCTTAATTATTAGCTTATATGAGGCAAGGTTCAAAAAAATGTTGTGCTAGTTACAGATGAATACCTCTTCAGGGAGTATACTGTTGCGTACAAGCAAGTGAATTTTATCTGTAAAAGCATAAAGAGTTAAAATGGGAATTGCTGCAAATGAGGAAATATTAATGGATAAAAAAGCATAATTTTAAGTTATGCAGAGGGTTTTTTGCTACCTATGTAGAATTTTCAGGTAAACTAAAACATGCATCTATTTTTAGTGTTTCCCAACCTCCTCATTTTTCAGGCTTCATCTTTGCTTATGATAGTAACCCTCTCTGTAGCCCTTTATGGCCCCTCTGTACTGAACTTCCTGTAGAGAATACAGTTGCAATTGCTACCAGTCTCACTTATAAACTGATATTGTTGAGAGTATGTTAGAAGGGGTGAAAAGTAGCAGTCTCCTAGAGATTCAGAGTTTACATCATCTTATTTTGGATGCTAAGCCCATAGTCTGGCTGTTGACTCTGACAGATCTCTTCAGATCACACTATCCCAAGTGGCACTGTTGTGGTTGCATGCTGATCTTGGGAAACTTTCTTTGGATTAATGGAAAACCTTTCTTTTTTCCTTTTCAGTCCTGTGTCTTGCAGATTTTGATATATTGGTTATTTTTGCTTTCTCCAGTGTTTCATTCCTAGTCCCTGTGTTGGCTGTGTGTAACTGGTGCTGGTAGATGCCTTGGGAACAAGTGGGGAGAGAGCTGAGGATTTGGGTAGTCATGTAGCAGATACCATGTGTGTGGGAGACTGGTATTGTTCATTTTGTTTAACCTGGGAAAGCTTGGATTGGCCTTTCTGTAATCAACAAATAGTTGAAAACTTGATACAGACAGTTCTGTACTGGAAAGGAAAATGGCAGAACAGGTACATCTCATCTGACTGTGCGTATGATTCCATGCCTTAGATAGTGAGGAAGAAATTCTGTTCATTTTAGATATGTGGAACAGGAAAATGTTGTTCCCTGATTTGCTATTTCCCCTGTGTGTGTTTCTGTGTGTTGGAAGAGAGAAGAAGCCTTGGTATACATATTTGTGACTTGAGTGCCAAGACATATATTTTAAATTTACCTTTTTTTTTTATTTTATGTGTGCTAACTGAATGTCAGAATTCTTGCTCAGTGAAACTATGTTTTAAGATATTTCTGTTAGGTGCTTATATACTTGAAGTACTGTTTTCAGCCAAGAAAATGTTAATCTGTTTTTCAGCTATTTATGATTCACTTATAAAGTACATCTGAAAGGATTAGCTGTTGTTTGCTTATGGTATAATTTTTCGAAAATATTGATTTCTGAATTGCAAATGCTGAATGTAAAGTACTGTGAGAAATCCTATTTTAATTGAGTTTCAATCCAATTGTGACCTTTTGGTGATAGATCTTACTGGACTTTTGATTGGAATTCACTTTTTTTCCTACTTACAAAAAATATACCTTTTTTTCTTCTTCTCCTCTCAGAATCAACGAATCCCGTCTGACATGGTGTTTCTTAGAACCTCAGAAAAAACTGGTATGTTTTGACAATTCACATTGGTTACATGATAAGTTGGTGATTGTGGTAAAATTTTATACATTGTGGCAAATTTGAAATGGATAAATAGATTGGTGGAACTTCACCTTCATCAGATTAGTGGGAGAGAGTCCGTATGTGATAAAGACATTATGCTTGGGCTGTAAACCAGGAGTAATCTTACTGTGAAAATGAGATTTGTATAGATATGTTTCTCTACATGGATGACTTTTAGGAGCTGTTTTAACAAAAGGTTTAAATATTAAAAACACTAATAATATTTAGCAAATATATGTATAAGACTGTAATTCATTGGTATGATTTGACATTATTTTAAATTATTCACAAGTGATCATTGTCTTGCAACATACATTTAAATGTCATCTGATTGTGTTTCAGTTATTAAATTGAAAAGAACTCAAATCTGAACCTACGAATATGTGTTTAAAATAACTATTTTTGGAAAAACAATTATTACAATGATCTGAACTCCTGAAATAAGTTTTTTTGGTTTTTTTAATTCAAAATAACACTACCTTTTCAGTCAGTCAAAAAAAAAGCCAAAAACTAGGAATTTTTTTGGATGAGAGAAATAAAAGTGCTACTTGTTACCTCTGTTTCTCTTCACATGATGGTAGGGGAGTACTCTTAATCTTTGAGAAACAAATATCTGCTTTATAGGAACCCTATAAATTATAGCTGTTTTGTAAAGTTTAGAAATTGCTACTGGATACCCCTGTGTATAACTCAAATGAGTTTTCCTCCTTTATATTACCATTTCTCTTCAGATCCTGAAGAACTGTCTGGCATTTGTCAGACAGCACTAAATTTCACAAAGCTAATAGCTGTGATATTGGTAAGCCCTGTATTTGTGGCACATAGTATTTCATTGTGGCACTGGAGTTCTATGATATATTTCAGATAAAAGCCTAAATTTGTAGACATCATTTGAAAGAGAAGACAAAAATATTTCTGATAGCCTATGGAACTCTGGTGGAGCTATATATTAGCTAAAAGAAGAAATTACTGTAATGTTAATGCTGATTACATGCAGTGATCATCTATAACTGGCCTGGAGTGACAAAGTCTCCTAGTGGTCTTATATGAGCTCCATTTTTGTTAACCAGCCTCTGGTTCAGGATACATGGGCTTTTCTTTTTATTCTCTCTCAGAACAACAATCTATTAAAAAACCTAGTTTTCTATTAACAAGTAACAGGTTAACTAGTTTTATTGGTGTTACACATTTAAAAACAAAACAAGAAAACAAAACCACACAAAAATAATTTCCTAAATTTCAAGCATATGGCAGTAATTGTTTTTTGACTAAAGATTGAACACTTACATCTGTAATTGTTTCTTCCTGATGTTGCAGTTTTGACTGATTTATGCTTTAATTTATAGTTGAAACTTTTAAGTACTTTGTGTAATAGTTTTTGCATGGTTTTATGTTCTATATGTAATTTTATCTTCTGTGTAATAAAGCAGTTTCACTATAGCTTCTTACTATAAATCTGTAAAGAGTAAAGTGGAGAGTTTGAACTAATCTCAAAATCCAAACCTCCCTGTGAGCTTCTTTTGGGGTCAAGTACAATTTTCCAACTTCAATATTTACATTTACATATTAATGTAGTCTGCAACACTGCAATATCCTACATCATCACTCAAAAAAGAAGCAATTTGAGTTATAAATGGGCAGTTTACAAAGTTCATCCAGAAACTCACCTCCACTGCAATTTTACAGTTTTCTAGGATACTTTTAGCTCTGCAGCAGCTACATTCTGGAGTATCAAGCTATTTTGATAAAAATAATTTCTTATTATGTATATTTTTTTCCTTTCTTTTTCAAATGCATTATCTTTTAGGTAGAATGATCTCTTCAAAGATCTGATGTAATAACTTGATGTCAGTTGTGCACCAGTATCTAATTTCTAGATTCCTGTGTTTATTAATCAGACTTTTATAGAAGTTGTAGTCTAAAGGCTCATATTGGTGGGACTTCTTTTGTATTCATGTGACAGTCTGTAATATTTATATTCCTTTCTTTCATGGATGGGGGCAGGTAGATGGTTATTTGTATTTGGAGTTAGGATTACTTCCCAGAGGGATGGAGCAGGTGGAAATCACTCCTCAAATATGAATTCTTTCCTGCTGTCTGACTCCCTATATAATGTTTCCAAAAGATTTTCATTTACTGCTGTCTGACTCCCTATATAACAGAAGGTTTCTAAAATATTTTCATTTATTCCAAAATAAATAAAAACAATTTAAAAAAATTAAACATTAAATACTTGGGGAGTAATATGTATTTTGGAGTTCTATGTGTTTGGAAAGGTAGGATGGGATGATTTACAGCTGAATCTTGATTTTGCTCATCATATGTGGCAGAAGTGACAATCAATTTGGATGATTTGTCCCATTTATCAGCCTTCCACCAAATAAAAGGAAATGTTTCTACTGAGCTGGCTGCAAAAGATGGTTTAAAAATTATTTTCATTTTCTGTATAAGCAGGCAGCATGCCAAAAACAACTGACTACCTTAGTGTAAAGCTGCTATGCAAATGTATGCAAGATCTCTGTTACACCAACACAAAACTCCCATGTTGAAATTAAACTAGATCTTAAGTGGCCCTTAACAAAACTCTCAGGATAATTTTTAATTTGTTTGGTACGTTCTCTGCATTTCAGTTGTCTATATGTCATCTCAATCATAAATCAAAGGCTAGACAGGGCATTCCAGTTTTCATCATATAGCTTTATAATTGTCCACTTTCGACTGAAGTGTGTGTTAATAACTTCATTATGGGAGTACCACAGATACTGTGTGTGTAGAACACAATAAAAAAATTCAGAGATTAACTCTTTCCTTCTCTGGGCTGCAGTCCTTGTGCACCATATTGGCTGTACCTTGGTGCAGTGACTGGCTTCTGATCCAGGTCAGGCATTCCTATGCTAACACATGCTCTGACATGAGCTGGGTCTGGTCCTTCCTGAAAATCTAATGCATGTGTTTGTAAGACTTGGTGTTTCTGGAATGTTTTTACACTTTTTACTTTCAAATGTGAAATTCTGAGAGGAATGCAAACTTTAAGGGTGACTACAAGGTGTCAGAAAAGAATGAATGAAACTTACTTTTTTCCAGGCAAGCTTTTTATTTACATGCCTCTAATAACTTCAGGTTCTTATTATTTCATGGTGAAAAGCTGGCAAATGGCAGTGGCTGGTTCTGAGCTAAGCAAACATTGATTTTAGCTATCAATTTTTGCTAGATCCTAGAGCAGATGACTGTTGGAGCTGGCAGCTTAGCTTTTCTTTTGTTCATATGGCTCTTTCATCCTCTTGTTTCACAAAAACTTGGGGAACTTCCTAATTTTGACATCATTGCTCTGTCATACTTGGTTGGAATCGGCTACAAGTCAAAAGTTATTGGGAGAAAGGTGGCATGGCAGAAGAGCATTGTACATGGCATTAGGGCTAAAGGAACTGATTGCCTATGTCTGCAGCTGGAATAGGATAAAGGGGTAAAAAAGTAAAAAAGGGGTAAAATGATTCAGGTCTTGTGATATGCTCCTAGACACTAGGACTGCAAAGAATTGTTTCTAGTCTGTACAACTGCTAACTGCTTAGGCCTATGACAGACTAATCACAGTGCTGGTAGGATACTGACTGTCCTTAGTAGCCTTTTACACGAGTAAGAACTACTTAATCTTCTTTATTGTTCCTGAGGTCCTGTTTGTCACAGATAATGCTTTGTGATGGTCTGAAGACCAGAGCTGGGTTTTCTTTTCAGCCGTTTCTGGTGAAACTGGACTTCCAAAGGGTGAAATAGTTTTCCTGGTCTGCTTCAGCTTTCCTAACCATGGTATTTGAACCTAGCATGTCTTCTGCATGGAGTTACATTTTTTGGTAGACACTTGATTCTGTGTAGATTAGCAGCCACTACTTCTAGAAAAGTAGTGCTTTTTTCAAGAGAAAGAGTACTGCATTACAATATTTCTCTTTTAACAAATTTGTAAAAGTTTGTAAAAAAAAAATGTATATGTAGAAGTCTGGTAAAATAAAGTCACAAATTTATTTTAATACCTGAGCTACTGTAGATTTCTCAATAGCTACTAAATTGACAAAAGAGGTTTTTTTTGTTTTGTTTTGTTTTTTAATTGCAGAGGTGATGCTCTGTAGAGCGCAACTTCCGGTGGCTCATCAGTTCCACTGCTGTCGAGCATAGTCTCATGCAAAGGTTTTTATCATAAACCAATTTTGGTTCTGTTTGTTCTTAAATCCAGTACATAATAATTTACTGGTGTGGACATTGTAAAACACTGTCCACCACTACAGCTGTGCAATGCAAGCAGTAAGGAACTGGAAAATAATTAAAAATTTTTCACAATCCATTGTTGAGAATCTTTAATTCTTGGCTAGGTAATGCAAGTTGCACAGTTGCTACATCTGGTATTTTTCAGGCCACTCTTACATTGTTCTGGTGCTTGCTCAGCAGCCCATTTCTCCAGCCTGTCAAAGTCCCCCTAAACATTTCCCATTGCATAAATCAGCGTTTTGAATTCCACTTATGAAACTATTTAAAAATCGTATTTACTCAGGCATAAAATACTAGTAGCAAACATGTTTATACTTTTCAGAAGTGCAGCAAAAAGAGCAATCTCCCTTGCATTAAAATTTGTAGTTAAGAGTTTTCAGGATTATTTACTTGTAATTACTTTAACAACAATGGTATAAGTAAAATATGGGAATAAAACAGGAAAATAATTTTTATTTTGAGGCTTTGCAGCAATTTGTTTCTCTAGCAATATAACTCTCAGATTTAATTTTTATTTTAAATGCTAACCATTTAACTGGCATAAACTCTGCAATGCGAGTACAGGCTTAAATAATCATTCATGCAAGTTGATTTTCTGTTGGAAGGTGCTATGAATTAACCAGTAAAGGCATACTCCAGAATCTACCATCTCAAACAAAGTCTGCTCATTAAGAAGTCTTTTTGAAAATTATGAGTTTGATGAATTCTGATACATCAGAGTCAGATGATGGGTTCTTAAGCATTTCTGTGCAAAAAGAGAGCATTGTACCACCAAATATGTTTTACTTGTTTAAAATAGCTAGTTTTGTAGGTCTTAGAAAGAAAATATTAGTCAAATATTTATGTCAAAGAATGAAACTCCAAACTCGCTGCAAGGAAGAATATAATAAAGGTGATGCTAGTAATATCTGTTTATCCTGGACAGTTAGGAGTAAATATTCTACAAATAACTTATTTTTCTGGGCCCCAGTCTGTTCTGGAACTTCAGATATTTGAAAATCAAACCACAGGAGAAAATGTCAGTTTGGAATTCTGTTGTGCAGCTGATGTCACTTTTTATTTCTTCATAAAACCAGCTACTGCAGAATAATAAGGCTGCAGGAGTTGCATTTGTCACACATTCTGGAATTTTCTATTATGTTTAGAAAACAAGTGTTGTAAAACCTACCTGTCTGGAAACTAAAATGCTTTGAAAATCTATTGCTATAGAGAATGATAAATGACTAGAGTTAAGTTTTGCACATACGGCCAGATAAAAGTTTATCTTCAGGGCATGAGTAGCTGCCAACAATCTGTCCAAACTACTTTAATCTGCTTCTCTACTTCAGTTCCTATTCTGTTTTTAGCATTTGATTTAACTCAGGCTTGAAATGTTTTGGTATCTGCTTTAAGCCACTGAGTACTGGTGATTTGATGTGATCAGCTACTTGTTTAAGGTGTAGTCAGATAATATGAATGTTATGTGGTGGAAGGAGGTGGTCTCAGCAGACATTAGTCTCCCAATAATATTCTACTCTCTTAGAACTATAAAATTACGTGGTAAAATATTTTTAGAAGACATGATAATATATACAATTCCCTAATTATTTTATTTTCTTTTCTGTGCATATTTGTTAGACTAGTACAATCCATGTGTTTTATTAGATTTGCAGCAAAATAAGCATTAACAAAGAAATATTTTTGGGTTTTTCTGTATTTAAAAAAAAAAAAAGAAGACTAATAAGAGTCGAGAAGATTGATGTGTAAGGGGACCGTGTATTGTGTTAGGCATAAATTAGCCCCTTATTTGTCATTGATAATGCATTTTCCTAGAAATTTGAGGGGATTTGTTGGCTTGGCTTGGGTAGCAGTCTGAATGTCTCAAAATCCCAAGCAATTCCCCCTGTTTGGGAAACAATGTAGAGAAACTGAAGGTGAGAATCATCAAAGCAGATCCCAGAGGCAGGGCAAGTAAGGCAAAAAAAAAGTGTATATTAAGAACTGATAGACTTGTTGGTATGTTGGTAAGTTTGAAAATAAAAAGCCAAAATTACTCTTGCTAAAGTAGGGTTCAAAAATTCCTTGTCTAGAAGTTTATAATATGTTGTCTGTAAAGTATCTGTAAAGTCCAGTGTTAAATCTTCATAGTTGGGTCTGTTGTTTCTTCCCAGTTAGCAGTAAACAGTAAAGGAAAATTTGCTTTTCTCTGCTGAACTTTTAACTAAAAATTTATCCTCTTGTTTTTCACATGCCTGTTGTAACCTGATGGCTTTGTCAACTCCTTTGACTTGTACTTTTCTGTGTTTAAGCTTTGTGTGATAACAAGGCTTTTTGTTACTGCTCCCCCTAATTTAGTTAATGGAATGTCCTTCAAGTTGATTATAATTGCTGCTGTTAAAATCTTGGAGGCAAAACATGTTCTCAGTGGATACTGATATATTTTACCATACGAAATGCTCCTTAAGTCTTCTATAAGCACTCTTCTTTGAGATGTATAAATATTTTTTGTGTTACTGGTCTTTAGAAATACGTAAGTGCATAAGAGAGGTTGATGGGGACAGTGAGTTCTACTGTGCTGCCAAAGCTTTCAAATGATGGAGCTGTTTAGTTAGTATTAGTCTTTTATCTGAAAAGTGAGAATTTGTTCAGTGTTCTAAGCATTGTCTATGGCAGACTTTTTGATTTAGTCATTACTCTGAAGATGTAAATAATGCACACCAACTTTTTTCTGTATCAAAGGAGATTTTCTGTTTCAAAAGGGTTTCTGCAAAAAGAGATTTGCTAGTATGCATCAGAACAATAATGGAACAAAGTGGTGCATCAAATTTTTATTAAATGGGAAAGATTGATGGTTTTGAGTATCCTTGTGTATATCTCAAAATAATATAAATCAGTAGCTAAAATTTGAGAATGTGAATACAAATGTAGACTTTTTTTTAAACTTGGAACATTGTTTGCTATATCTGAAAATTCCATAATGTTTTAATAGAGATAAAAATTCTTAAAGCGTACTGAATCAATACTGCAATTCAAAAAAGATGCAGTGTGATCAAGCTTGGATTAAAAAACGTCTGAGTTCTTGTCAATAAGGAACTGTGATGAGTTTAAGGGTATCATATTGACTGTGTATTAATACGTGGTATCCTATAAGACCATCTGCTGATTGTTTAGAATGTAAATGAAACTGTTCATGGATCCAGTGACTGATGGCTTAAATTCCAATTAATCAATTGCTTCATCAGTTTCTTAATTCAGATCAAATATCTCGAGTACACACAGTTCTTCCCCGGTCTTGAGAGAAATGAATGCTTTTGAACTAATTTAATCAGTCTTCTATAAATGTGCATACTCTGGAATGGTGATGTACCTTAAATGTTTAAGGTGTTTCAGATGTCTTGTGGTTTTGTTCCTCCTTAGAAGCCATCATAATTGAAAACTTCTCATTAGAGTAGTAAATGAAACTCTTTACTCCAATATGTCATCTTGGTGCTGCTATTCACCTTGTCATCAGTTTAAAATTTTCATGTACATAGTCACTTAAGTAATATAAATGATTTAAAAATTAAGTTGTTTGTAAATGATCTGGTGTAAATTGTACAAAGTCAAAGTCTGCTTTTGTTTTGCTAGCTACGTTCTAGTAACCCATCTATATCAATGTTTTTCACATAAAGCAGGAAGGCTGGTAATATTGCCAAAAAATATAAAGCTGTTTATGACACTGCAGTTCCACATGCCCTGTTTCCCACTGACCCATCAATTAATTCATCAACACTTGACACAAGCTCTTCACTCTGACACTTATACCAGTTGATCTTAATTTGATTGCTGTTAAAACCTTCCTTTCCTGACAACTGTTGTCAATTATACAAAATAAAATCAAGTATTCATAAGTAGGCTGTAATAGGATATAGGCAGACAGATTTAATAATTCAGTTTTACTGAGGCTTGAAAGGCATTAGTTGTACTGTTGTTCTCATTTGTAAAAAATTCATTGGATACAGCTCTGGAGAAAGAAGGCAGACATAATTTTATTTATTTAGATTTGACAGAGAAGCCCAGACATGTAGTGATGGTTTAGCATGATCTCTGTTTAAGAATAACTGGCAGGAATTCTTATCAGTTACGTATTACAGAAAGTAAATGTAATTTACTTTTATGATTTTTTTTTTTTTTTTACTAATTTAAGTGCACACAGTTGCTTTTTGACAATATCTGTAATGGAGTGTGGAATTCAATCCTGCATTTATGCAGAAAAAACAATACCTTTTCAAGACTGGGGTGCCTGGTTTTAATATGCTTGTAAAATATGCATATTCCTGTACATCTGCTATATGCAACTAAATAATAGTTGCTTCCCTCTGATGCATCTTTCTTACAGTATAACATTAAAATGTGTGCTGTGGCATATTTGAATTATTCCTATAAGTTCGCTTTAGTGCTTATTGGCAAGTCAACTTTTTCAGCTTGGCGATAATTGGCAAAAAATTTGCAACGAGAAATCTGTTAACTTTAATTTTTTTTTACAGAACATTAAATATAGTTTTCAGAACTCTTGTGTTGATTAACTTCTTATACACTATTCTTTACTACGTACACTAACGTTTGTAACAAATACCATGTGTGGATTGACTGGTAAGACTCTGTGCATTTGAATGTACTTGTGAAATCTAAAAAATAGAAATATTTTAAAAAATAATTTCACTTGTAAAATGCTGATTAAATAGGTATAGCCAATGACAAGATCTGTTCAAAGTTATTGCTCAAACCAAGAGCAGAAAAAGTGAAGGATAGAAGTGTGGAACTCCTTTTATAATGTGTCATTTGCTTTGTTGCTTTTTAATGCTAGTCAGAATAAATTATTCCTTAACAGGGTTTTTTTTTTTTTTCCATGAATTGAGAATCATCTTGTGTGTCATCTCATGACTTACAACTGCTTTCTCAGACCCTCTTCCAGACCAGGAGTTGGGAAATGAAAATTAAGTTTGGATACAGGAAAAGTTGGATAGTTTGGTTTGTTATGTCAAGAAAACTATCTTTATTTTTCATGTTGCTATTTGTCAAGAAACAGGGCCAGTCCTGGAAAGCAAGTATTAGCATATTTTAGCTTTAAGTGCAGTAATTTCACGAGTACAAGCCGCACCATTTTGACTAAAATTTTGCTCCCACACCGGAAATGCAGCTTACACCCAGGAGTGGCTAATATGTGAATAATTTTCTGGCATTTCCAACCCCGGAAGTGGAAACTGAGGTGCCAAGTCAAGCACCTGGCAGTAAAACCCGGCATTGTGCGATTGTTACAAATTGGTTACTCTGTTGCGCCACGGGGGCAGCTCCCTGCAGGCAGCATGGGGCGGGGAGAGGTGGGCAAGCTCCCTCCCTCAGGCAGCCCAGCCCAGGGGAGAGATGGGAGGCCCTGTGCTGCCATCCCCGCAGCTCGGGGGGAGGCGGGGGGCTCCTGTCCCCGCCTGCCGCTGCCCCGTGGGAGCGGGGGGACTCCTTCCCCTCCTGCTGCTGCCACTGTGGGTGCCGGCGGGCTCCGTCCCTGGCTGCCGCCGCGGCACAGTGCCGGGCTGGAGTGAGCGAGCCCAGCGGCAGCGGCAGCCGGCTCCAAGCGGCCCTGCCGAGCGGCAGCACCGAGCTGGGCCACCTGTCCCCGTCGGCAGCCCTGAGCGGGCCGAGCCCTCACAGCCCAAGCCGAGCCAGTAAACCCCCTCCCCCGATCCCACGATTCTGTTACTATTTGGCAACTTTGTTGCACACGGGTCCTCGCTGTGAGTGACAGAGCGGCTTATAATTGGGTGCGGCTTGTGTATGGACAAAGAACGAAATGTTTGCCGACACTCGGCGATGCGGCTTATAGTCAGTGCAGCTTG
Source organism: Catharus ustulatus (assembly GCF_009819885.2). Lineage (NCBI taxonomy): Eukaryota > Metazoa > Chordata > Aves > Passeriformes > Turdidae > Catharus > Catharus ustulatus. The sequence goes on along the minus strand of NC_046221.1, from coordinate 62,115,141 downwards.
TAATCGTGAAATTACTGTACTAGCGTATTTTCCAACCTTCTCTTTGTAAAAGCAAAGCCAGTAGCCTTCATGATCAAGAAGGAAGTAGGAAAGAAGCTCTGTCTTTTCATCATGCCACTCTACCTAAACTTTTTGCTTGCCATTTTCAGAGTCTGATTTGCATGTAATTTCCATGAATCAGTGCATGCATTTTGAGATACTTAGGTTCAGTTGTGCAGTCTAGGATTATTTAAGAGTATTACTGCCTAACAGTGAACATTAGTTCGTACTTTTATAATTGGTAGGATATTCTGTGTCTGGTTATTTAAGGGCACTGTTAGGCTGCTAAGGAAAGTGTACAACCAAACAGTTTGCCTAAAGCATCTATGAAAGAAAAATGTCTGTGATATGCATATATATAAAAATGTGTATGTGACAGGAGATGCTACAAGTAACACAGTTTTGATTCTGCAGCAAACGAAATCAGCTTTTCTAGGGCAGTGAAGATTTTCTTTCCACACATATTTCAAATATTAAATCTCATTGTAATTAAGATAATATGTTTTCTTTTTTTTATTACAGCTTTCCATAAAAATCAAGTGATGCAATTTTACATAGAATAAGTTATTTTCTTGTTTGGAAGTAATTGGTCTTAGTGTCAATACTGCTATTTTGGGTTTCTTGTGTTAAGTACACTTGCTGTAAAAACTACTTGTTAAACAGGCTGAATATTAAGCTAATTGTTCTAAGGAGAAATCATCCATGTTTATTCTTAACAGAACCAACAACATTTCCAAATCAAATAGAACAGGAACAAATAATTTAATTAATACACAGCAAATTTTCTTTCCTGAGTTACTTTCTCAATAAACCCGCAACTTAAAATACATTTAAGAATATATGTCACATCTCAAGTGATAACTTGTTTTCGGAAACCTATTCTAAAAACTGTATTTAATATTCTGGAGTACATATATAAAAATAAAATGGAAGTGCTTGATAGTAGCGTAAGTTCGTACACTTTACTATAATTTCAGGAATTTAAAGATAGCTGCATATAAAGAAATTAATACATAAAATGTGATTAGCAAGTTTGGTAGTATAAAGAAACTAGATTAGGCTATCTGATGATGATGTATTAAGAGAAAGCTTATTATATAAATGTGTTATACTTGATTAAGAAGCTTCCCTTTCTGGTTTGGGGAAGGATTTTTTTTTCCTGCACATTTCTTTTAGGGTGAAAATATAACCAACTTTTTCATCTCTATTTCAAAACATCATAAAAGCTACTAAAGTAAACTTTATTTTTCTTCAATATTCTGTTAGCACCCAAAATAGCTTTAAAAATATATTTTTTTATCCATAATATCTCAAAAAACATAGGTAAGTCTGTTAATAATTCTCAATGTGTAATTATCAACGTATCCTTAAAATGTGAAGTTACATAGTTATTTCAATTTCTTAAAATTATTTTCATATTGAGGTGCATTTTTTCCACAGAAAAGCAACCTTAGGGTAAATTCTGGGCAGAAATCAAATAATTGAGCTCTTGCTAAACCACCAAAACAGAATTGTAGTCCCAGGACTTTTCTAAGCATTCAAGTTTCAAAGTTTCAACTGAAACGGTTTAAAAAACCAGTTTGTTTGCTACTTGGGCAGCACCTTGTATGTGCATGCTCTCTGTTGATTCCTGCCTGTCTTCAACTGATTAGACTAAATGAATATTACATACTTGTAAATTAGTTTAAATGTGCTCATGAAGTTTGTACCACTTTTGGAAAATGCTTAAGCTATTTAGGTCCAGTGTAATTTCCTTGAATCAACCTTAAATTCTAATTCAGATAATTCCAAAATTTTCACTTGAATGATGGAAATAAGTCAGATGTTCACAATGTACAACTTTGTCTGCTAATTTTAACTGTCTAGTTAAGGGAAATGAGCATCTGAGTGCTTCACTTTATAAAGTAAAAGTTTTAATTTTGTAGTTTCTCATTTACAGTAATTTCACGACTATAAGGCGCACCCTTTTGACTAAAATTTTGGACTGAACCCGGAAGCGTGCCTTATAGTCCGGTGCACCTTATATATGGACAAAGTTGCGAAATTTTCCAACACGGAAGTGGGAGCTGCGAGGGGGGGCGGCGCCACAGGAGCGCCGAGCTGCGCAGGGCGGGGGGCAGGGAGCCAGTGGCCCCGGCCCCGCAGGAGTGGGGAGGGGAGGCAGGGAGCCAGTGGCCCCAGCCCAGCAGGAGCCCCAGCCCGGCTGGAGCGGCGAGGGGCGGCTGGGAGCCACCAGCCTGGCAGGAGCGGGGAGGGGAGTCAGGGAGCCGGTGGTCCCGGCCCGGCAGGAGTGGCCGGCCCAGCAGGAGTGGCGCGTGGGGAGGGAGGCAGGCGGCCCCAGCCGCCACACAGGGTGGGAGGAGAGGGAGGGAGGAAGCCGGTGGCCACCCCGAGCCAACTTGGAAGTGTGAGCTGCAGCCGCACCACGGCAACCCTGAGCTGCCCCGGACCGTGGGGAGCCCCTGTTACTAATTCGTTACTTTGTTGCACGTGGCACAGCTCCTTGCTGCAAAAAAAATAGTGTGCCTTATAGTCCGGTGCGCCTTATATAATGTACAAAGTTGTGAAATTTGCTGACTCTCGGAGGTGCACCTTGTAATCCGGTGTGCCTTATAGTCGTGATGTTACCGTACATGTAGCCTTATGAAAATTTTTCATGTTCAGGGCAGTGTGTAATTTTTCATTTTTAGATTTTTCTTTTTGTAAACAGCTACTTTTGACTGGTAAATACTTAAAATACTTAATCACATTTCCTTAAATGCCTCCTTTTCAAAAGCAGCATAAACTTTAAAAAATATTTCATTCTTTGTGTGCTATAAAATAGTTCAAGAGTTATTTCTGTATTCAGAAGGAGTTTCAACTCCTGGCATATATAGAAGATTTGGGGATTTCTTTTTTTTTTTTTTTCTGGAAAGTCATATTCAGGTTAGAAATATAAGATACTTTTAACAGTGTCCTAAAGCATTCTGCTGAAGTATGTAACACAATTTTTACAACATTTTTTGGGTGAGTTTTTTGGTTTTAATTTTGTGGTTGGAGGAGGACGGTGCTTAAAATGCTTCCAATGCTTTCAAGCATTTTAAAATGGAAAAATGAAAATACTTATTTTTTCAAAAGACATTGATTTTTAGAAGTTGTATGTACTGCCAAGTCAAATACTTCTCAAAGGTAAAGTATGCGTGATTTCCACACAATACACAGTGGGAAATATTTAGTTTTACAAAAATGCAAGGTTTTTGATGGGGTTGAAGAGTCATTTTTATACTGTCTAATTACATATTTAATCCTTCATGTTTATACCTTAGTTAAGCCAGGTTACCTTACAGAATACAGTAGTTTCACGAATACAAGCCGCACGGATTATAAGCCGCACCCCCGGTGCCTCGACAATGTTGCTGTCTTTGTCAATAGATAAGCCGCACCCCGAATATTAGCCGCACTTTCGTTCGTCGCGAGAATCCGTGCGCAGCTTTCACAAATTGGCCAATTAGTAAGAGGATCGCGGCATAGCGGGCTTTACTGGCTCGGGGCGGGGCCAGGCAGGCTCGGCCCGCTCATGGTTGCCGACGGGGCTGGGTGGCCCAGCTCAGCGCCACGGCTCGGCGGGGCTGGCCGGGTGGTGCTGCCGCCGCCGCCGGGCTCGCTGGCCCCCCTCTCCCGTCAGCACCGCCCCGCTGCCGCGTTCGCTCGCCCGGCTGGCAGGGCTGCCGCCGCCGGGCTCGCCGTCCGCCCCGCTGCCGCTTTCGCTCGCCCCGCGCCGCGCCTCGCGAGCGCCGCGCCCGCCCCGCGCCGCGCCCGCCCCGCGGCGCTTTCGCGGCTCGCGGCGGCGCGCTCGCGGTTCGCGGCGGCGCGCTCGCGGTTCGCGGCTCGCGGTTCGCGGCTCGCGGTTCGCGGCTCGCGGCGGCGCTTTCGTGGCTCGCGGTCGCGGCTCGCGGCGGCGCTTTCGCGGCTCGCGGTTCGCGGCTCGCGGCGGCGCTTTCGCGAGCGGCGCTTTCGCGAGCGGCGGCGCTTTCGCTCGCCCCGCCGGCAGGGCTGCCGCCGCCGCCACCACGCTCGCCGGCCGCCCCCTCCCGTCTGCACCGCCGCCGTGTTTCCTCGCCCTGGCCGGCACTGCAGGCCCCCGCACCGCCGGGCTCCCCCACGCTGCTGGCCCCGATTATGCTGGGCTTCCCCCGCTGCCAGGCAGCCCCACCCGCCGGCCTTCCTGCTTCTGCCATGCTCCCCTGCACTGCTAGCCCCAGTTCTCCCGGGCTCCCCCGCCCTGCTGGCCCGGGCTCTGCCGCCCCCCCTGCCCCGCCCTGCTGGCTCAGGCTCTGCCGCCCGCCCCCGACACTGCTGGCCCCGCCTCTGCCAGGCTTTCCCACCTCTGCCGGGGCCGGCCGGGCTCCAGCTTGGCTTGGGGCTGCCGCGGGCTCTCACTTCCGTGTTGGCAGCTTTTAGAATTTTGTTAATAGATTAGCCGCCCCGGAATATTAGCCACACTTCCGGGTTTCCACCAAAATTTTGGTCAAATTGGTGCGGCTTGTATTCGTGAAATTACTGTAGTTAAAATTACTTAGTCAAATCTACTGCAATATTGGAAGTGCAGAAGAGGCTTGTATTGTTTCGGTTTTGCTTTTGTGATTACTGTTGAAAGCTGACTTGGCAGAAAGAGGTCCTCTTTTCTGGATAAAAGGGAAACAGGCTATGAGATAAGTTATTGATGAAATTAACTGCTGAAGTGAAGAGGAAATGCAGCTGGCCAATACATGTCATAGTGTGAGCTCTATTAAATGAATATATGTGCAGTCAACCATTCACAGCAGCCACACTGGTCTTGAACTGCATTGATCTATAGTATAATTCTAAATGAAATTGATGCAAGAGAGCAACCATTGACAGCAAGGGTAAAGAGAACCATGAAATGTCTTGTACAGGAAAAGTATGATGGAGAGTTGGCTTGTCTATGCCATGGATAGAAAGTGCAGTGATACTGTGGTGTTTCTAGGTGTTCCTAGGTACTTCACACTCTTCATTATAATGCAGTGGATGTCACTGACTATTCAAAAAGTGCTTTATAGTATTTTACTCTTAGAAGAAAATCCATAAAGAATTCTGTTAAGAATTTAAAGCCAGCTTTTCAAGAACTTCAGACAGAGCTTTGCAGCTTGAATCTCTGAGCTTTGGGTGAAATTTAGCTATGATAATTTTCTGAGAGCTGTCTCAATTAATGTTTACAATGCACTTAATATAAATAGAGCTGTTACATGAAAGCTTGTAAGATTCTTTCAAGTCTGTTGTGCAAAAACACTGCCTTTTAGTCAGGTACAATTTCAGGTGGCTTCTCTCTCAAGCATGATGTTAGCTCATCAAACTGCTTAATTTGCAGGCTTTGATGGATAAAACATTGGGTTCTATTAGACTTTGCTTACACCAGGGTCCACTTGACCTATAGAATAAACTCTCTAAATTTATGTTCACTGGTAGGTACCCTTTCCTGGCATACTGCCTTGACACATTCTAGCAGACTCTCTTCTTGTCTGTAATAAGACTCAAATCTGGATAAACTCCTTTGCAGTGTTTCCTTCCACTTAATTGCTACCACATCACTTCTAGGGGTAAAACTGCTTTGTTAGGTTTTTATTGGATTGGTTGAAATACAGGCAGAAATATGTGTGTGTTTATATACGTCTGTAAAAATTTACAAATAACTTGTAAAATCTATTCTTTGCACACCCATAGCACCCAGTAACAATAATGTATAGATTTTTTTAGCTGTAGTATAAAGGAAATTGTAATTACTACTTCAGAAATATGTCATTCTTCTCTAGCATAGCAATCATGAAGCGTTGCTGAACTTTTACCACCTTTTTAAAAGGCTTCAAGATTGATGGAATGGCAATAGATTTTCAGTGTTTGTGTGTGGTCTTTTGTGAATCTTACATTAGTAATGTATGTAATACTCCAGACTTGACAATATCCATCGAACTAGTTATAGGGGGTGAGGGTAGGCTCTGCAGTGGTCTCAGTTTTCTGTTTCTTCAATACTGGTCTTCTGTCTGTACAGCACACTGATTCTGTTCTGTGTATATCAGTGTGTATCTTGAGTTTCCCTCATATCTTAAGTACTTTGCATGTGTTGACAGATTTCTTTAGTCTTGGATTGCTGATACTTGCAGATGATTCAAAAATATTTCTTTTAAGTATAATACTTTCAAATTCACATTGTTTTGAATGCTGTCCATGTTAAAGACTTTTTTTTTCTCTCAGAATGTTTGAAAACCTATTTAGATATTTTGAAGAAACGCATAAAATAGACGTTACCTTCATTTATAAACAGACATATTGTTAATTTAATTGGAAAAAATGTTGCAATTGTGTGATATCTAACACATTCCTGGAAGGGAGCACACAGACTCTCCAAAATACAAATAATTTTATATGTTGCATATTTATTTTTAAAAATGGTTGTAATTTGTGTTGTTTTCACTCCTCTGCATGTTTTTATCCAAACTGAATTTTTAAAATAATAGTTTAATGTCTCTTTTTAATTTCAAGGTTCTTGTTTCATTCGAACTGACCAGCTGGATGGAGAAACAGACTGGAAACTGAAGGTTGCTGTGAGTTGCACACAAAGATTGCCAGCTTTAGGGGTAAGCATACTGTTTGCTTTTAAGTTATCTTCTATTTGTGCATTTATATATGTTATCCAAAAGATTGTTACAGTTACTGTAAGTTTTGAAAAATACCTGTTACCGGGACCTTAGTTTTTACAATAAAAAAGACACAGATATTCCACTGGATGCTGAACAAGAAGTTGGTTACACAAATATTCCTGGTTTTGCATTGAGTAGAAACTGAGTCAGAACTTGATTTGTATCTTTCAACCTAGTGGTTCTCATTGTCTGCACAGAGATAGGTTCACACTCTCCAGAAGCAAGTCCAGTTGCAGTGTTTTCAACCAAGTGTTAGACTGCAAGTGCAAATTATTCTTGTTGCTGGAACCATTGCTTTAATCACTTACTTGTGAGCTTGGGAAAGAATAGTCTGCTCCTGGAAGGTGAACTGCTTTTTGTTGTCAACATTCAGGTCTGACTAGGTGCAATGTGCAGGTTCTTGCAAGCAGAGCTCTCTAAGAACCTCCTGAATGTGGGTTTTTTTGAGTGTATACATGTGTTGTGTCACGCGTAAATCTAAAATCATGAAAAGGGACACAGGTGTGTGTGTGTATACATATCCGAAATAGACGCATATCTAAAGAAGCAAATGTGAAATTGTATAAATGTTTCCTTTACAAGAAGCTGAATTGTTTCCCTTGTACTGGGAAAACTTTCTGCTATACCGGCAAGTTGGCTTGGTATTGGGAAACCTCCTTTGAAAACATACTCAAGTGACAAGCTTGTGAAAATTTACCTCTACAGCGTTTCTGGTGTTTTGACACTAAATCTTTTAGGTGTTTTATTTAAGGCAAATATACCTTAAGAAACCTGTTTATATTCCATCTCAATAGCCAAAGTATTAGATTATCTGCCAGATCTTAGCAGGACTTCTGCAGTAACACTTACAGAAATAGTTGCTGCCACAGTGATGTTAGCAAAAAGAAAAAGTTTTCTCCTGTGTTCATAGTCTCTGAGTACTGGCTTGACAAGTAACAGGAGAAGAAAGAAGTAGTTACATTGCAATTGCACTTTAGAGTATTGAGAACAAAGTTTGAAACTAAAGGTTGGTCATGCCAGACAGAGATGCCAAGTCAGGCTTCAAGTCGTGAGTTCTGGTGCAAGAACATACAGTAATTTCACGACTATAAGGCGCACCCTTTTGACTAAAATTTTCCCTGGAACCCGGAAGTGCGCCTTACAGTCCGGTGCGCCTTATCTGATGGACAAAGTTCAAAAAAATTGCCTACACGGAAGTGAGAGCTGCGAGCCACCGGGGGAGCCGGCAGGGCCATGGCTGCCAGGTGGAGGTGGGGCGGAGCAGGGGCGGGCACGCCCCGGCCCTGTGGAGGCGGAGCCGCCCCTCCAGAGGCACGCCCCGGCCCTGTGGAGGCGGAGCCGCCCCTCCAGAGGCACGCCCCGGCCCCGTGCAGGTGGGATGGCCCCTCTAGAAGCACCCCCCGGCCCCGTGCAAGCGGAGCCGCCCCTCCACAGGCACCCCCCGGCCCCGTGGAGGCGGAGCCGCCCCTCCACAGGCACCCTCCAGCCCCGTGGAGGCGGAGCCGCCCCTCCAAAGGCACCCACTGGCCCCGTGGAGGCGGAGCCGTCCCTCCAGAGGCACTCCCCAGCCCCGTGCAAGCGGGACGGCCCCTCTAGAGGCACCCCCCGGCCCCGTGCAAGCGGGACGGCCCCTCCACAAGCACCCCCCGGCCCCGTGCAAGCGGGACGGCCCCTCTAGAGGCACCCCCCGGCCCCGTGCAAGCGGGATGGCCCCTCCACAAGCACCCCCCGGCCCCGTGCAAGCGGGACGGCCCCTCTAGAGGCACCCCCCGACCCCGTGCAAGCGGGACGGCCCCTCTAGAGGCACCCCCCGGCCCCGTGCAAGCGGGACGGCCCCTCCACAAGCACCCCCCGGCCCTGTGGAGGCGGAACCGTCCCTCCAGAGGCACCCCCCAGCCCCGTGCAAGCGGGACGGCCCCTCCAGAGGCACGCCCGGGCCCCGTGCAGGCGAAGCCGCGCGTCCAGAGGCACCCCCTGGCCCCGTGCAGGCGGAGCCGCCCCTCCACAGGCACCCCCTGGCCCCCTGGAGGCGGAGCCGCCCCTCCACAGGCACCCCCTGGCCCCGTGCAGGCAGCACGGAGGGGCGGCGGCCATAGCCCGGCCCCGGAGAGGCGGCACGGAGGGGCGGCGGCCATAGCCCGGCCCCGGAGAGGCGGCACGGAGGGGCGGCGGCCATAGCCCGGCCCCGGAGAGGCGGCATGGAGGGGTGGCGGCCATAGCCCGGCCCCGGAGAGGCGGCACGGAGGGGTGGCGGCCATGCCCCGGCCCCGCCGGATGCAGGCGGGCCTGGGGCCCCGCGGCACCGCCCCTGCCAGGTACAGGCGGGCCCGGGGGCCAATGACTGCCGGGTTGAGGCGGGGCCTCGGCCAGCAACCGCGCGGAGGGAGCTGGGGGCGGAGCCTCGCTGCAAAAAAAAAGTGCGCCCTATAGTCCGGTGCGCCTTATCTGATCTACAAAGTTGCGAATTTTGCCAACTCCCAGCGGGTGCGCCTTATAGTCCGGTGCGCCTTATGGTTGTGAAATTACTGTACTTTAACAAATACTCTAAAACCTGAATTTGAATTTAGTATTTGTAATAATGCTTCTCCTGTAGTTTTTAACATTTAATCAAGGCCTTCTCTTGTTTTCTCATTAAAAGAAAATCATATACAAATTTCAGATACGTGCAATGTGTTTGACTAAAATACAGTCAACTTTCTATCTTGCTTTAATGTTTTCTTTTATTTTGTTTAGTTGTACTTTTCCAACAGTTACTCCTGTGTTCAACTTAGTTGCTATGTTTTGTCCTTTTTTTTTTTTCTTGGAAACATCACTGACTGCAGTTGCAAATTCTGTGCAAAGCATGGGCTCAGAGTTTTATTTGTTGGTTATAACTTTGATATTCTGAGCTTAGAAGTTTTGGTGTACTGAGGCTGATGAAATCTGGAGTAAGTTACAATGCAAAGGTTTTCTGCCTTATCCTTTGGAAAAAAAAATAACCTTTTGCATTAACTTTTTTTTTTCCTCCTAAAAAATCCAAATTTTTATCTTTCTCTTCTTGTTAGGAAGAAAGCATGGAATTACCTTTCTAGCTTTCTTGTTAGGTAGAGCATGACATTTTTGTATTGCAATTTTTATTATACTATGTTCTTTGTTTAAAAAAATGAAAAATCAATTATCAATAGACTTGACAAAGCATTAGGCATCTCTGGAGAAAATGCAAAATTATGGTTAAATCTGTGCAGTGTGATTTGGAGAACTAAATGATTGTACTTTTTTAGACTAGTAAATCAGAATTGGTTGAAGTTGGCATGTCTGCATTTGAATGGTAGGACATGCAACCTCATCTTCCAGCAGATGTGAAGGTTCACTTAAGGTGGTGGTTGTTTTGGGTGTGAAGAGGAGGGAAGGCAAGATATCGCCAAAAAATTATTTGTGGATCTTGGACATGATATAGAGGAGTGGGACACAATACAGAGGAGTGAACTGTACAATATAGTAACCATTTCTTCCTTAGTTTTTTCCACTTAGGGCTGTTAACCTCCTCTAACTCATCTGGGCTTCTTAGAAGATCTTGATACTCTCCCTCTTGAGCTGTAGGTGATAACCTGAGTTGTACTATAAGTGCAGTTAATCAGGAGCTGCTTCCACTTAACACCTTTCTTGGCTGCCAGCACCACATGAAAGCCATAAGCAGTTGCTGTGCCTCTGCCCTTTCTCACACCACTCAGGTATTGGTGCTTGCCAGGTGCTAGACAAGGCTTTGGGCTGACGTTTTGGGGTGTTACCAGATGGATCACATTACTTCAGCCAGCCTCTGCCCACTGTGGCCTGAGGGACTCATCACACATCCCTACCACAGTGGCTGTGCCACAGGGGCTTCTCCACATGTTTGTGATGTACTTTCAAAGCTGAGACTTATGGTTCATACTTCCATATTAAAATATATATTTTTAATAATTAAAAAATGTAATTTATGCAAGCTGAGCATAAAATAGATTATAAACAGCTAGATTTGTGTTGGATAGAATAAACTCTCCATAATTGTCAGTCATTTTGAATTCTTCAGTTGTAAAAACATAACCAGTAAGTTTGGAAAAAACCTCTAAGATTGTTGAATCCGGTAAACAGCTCACTGTGTTCAAGTGTACAGTTCACTGTACCCAAGTGCCACATCCACATGCCTTCCAAACACTTTCAGGGATGGTGGTTCCACCACTTCCCTGGACAACCTCTTCCAATGCCTGACCACCCTTCTTGTGATGAAATTTATTGTAAGGTCTAATCTAAACCTTCCCTGGAGCAACTTGGGGCCATTTCCTCTCCTCCTGTCACTTATTACCTGGGAAAAGAGACCAAGCCCCACCTCACTACAACCCCCTTTCAGGTAGGAAAGTGAGTATCTTGTGTTGGCATGAGCTGTCAGCCGTGTCACCAGAGCAGCACTGTAATTCTACCCACTGTGACACCCAGAACAAACAAACCTGCAGACCTTCAGAGCTTTTCTTAAAGAACAGATGACACCACCAAGACAATCGGTACAGATTTTGTTGTCTTTCTAAAGCACTTAATGTGATCAGAGAATTAAAATTTCAGAAGTCACTTAATGATGCCTAGGCAGCAAATATGGTAACACCTAGGTTAGGTTTCTTGCAGTTTCATAGTTATAGGTGGGACGGTTCTGGCAATACATGAGTTCTGAGGCATTCTTCTCTAGCTTGTGTGATCAGCTGTATTTATTAACAGCAATGAGGTCACTGTAATTTTCAATAAATGGTGACTTGCTGATTTATATCAGAAGATCCATACGGCAGTAAACAATACCATTTACATTTAATTAGTTTTATTGAACCAAAGGCAATTTTATTTGCAATGAACTACATGTTATGATTAAGAATGTATTTTAATGATCTTTAAGTAAGGTGAACAAATGTTGCCCTTGACCTAATTGAGAAGGTTTTTCTGTGTTATTGATAACTGTGGGGATTTTTAAATTGTGAAATGCAAAAGAGAACATTTTCATTATAGTACCATCACAAAGTCATTTTCTGACTTGCAATGTAGAAGAATGAAATGCATTCTTCTCAAATATTATTTTAAAATATAAGATAATTAAATGCATAACAATTTCTTCAGAAAAACTCACCTACTGTTATAGAAGAGTATTTTTTTTTACTTGAGATTCAAGTCTTTCATGTAGTTTTTTTTAATCTAGAACTGTTACAATCCCCATGCAATCATGTTTTTTTGTCTTGAGTAAGAAAATAACTGAGGTCATTTGACCTTATTGCATCCTTAAAGTGATGTAATTTTAGATGTAGAATACTGTTTCTGTTGAAGGTATCAGTAGAACTATTTGGCTTCAGTGAATAAGCAGTTCGGTGTATTAGTATGAAAATAAATCTTTACTGAAGCTGAGTTTCACAAATCCCCCATTAGTTAAATCATTAATAAAAAGTAGTGGCCTTTTCTAAAAATAATAGAATCAAATCATTTATTTAAGGTTATTTCCCTTTCCCCTGCTTTTATATTTACATGTACTGTTGCTTACAAGTCTTGATGTCTCCTTGTTAAAGTCACTCTTGTGATTTCTTTCAAGACATTGAGAGGAGAAATGCACAGCTTTCATACTAAAGAAAACCAGCATTTGGTTAAGAAACATCTTTGTATTACAGTAATCTTTGCTGGTTGTTGAATGGAGTTCATAGGAAATTTGTCTTCTGTATCATTCTTTTTTTCTTTACCTTGTATTATAAAACTGCCATGTTTTGTTGGCCTGAGAATGGTATCCATTTGGAGTACAGAACACTTGACTACAGAAAATAAGAATCTTTAAGTCTTTTCTTTGCCCTAATAGTGAAAAAAAGTACTTCAGAAATCAACTGAGCACAGGTAATAGGCTTTTATGTCTTTTTGCTACTCATGAATGAAATGCCAATTGGCTAAAACCCAAGATTGCCCACGGAGCATAGGTTTTTTAAATTTTTCAAAAAAACCCCGTGCACTTCTGGGATACTATGCCAGTTCTAGCTTGTTGCATTTCAGAGTAATGGCAATAATGTGCATATCTCAGTTTTTCATGAAGATAAATAAGTTTGTTTCATAGTTGAAATTCAAAAAGGAAGAAAAGAAAAACACAAATTTAGGTGTTAAATCAGAAATACAAAAGGGAGCAAAAACATAAAAAGACGCCAGAGGATTATGGTAGATAGAAATTTTTATCTTTGAAATGTAACAAAGAAGGAGATCATGGTAGGAAAAAAATAGAAAGATTAGAAACAAGGAGAATATATCACTGTACGAGTGCCAATTCCCTTTAAAAAGGCGGATATTTCTTCTTTCTTTTAATTTTGCTTCCCACTAAGGCATTCTTTGAAAAGAGAGAATTTGACGCATTTCAGTAGCAGTTTTTATTGTGTATAGGAGCATGTGTGTGGTATTAGTTTCCTTCTGTGTTATCCACTACTGAAAGACTCTTTATTTTTACTTGCATAATAAAGCACATAATAGCTTAGATGAGCTAAATTGTAGGTGATAACAGATTGGAGAGAAGTGAATGATGAAGATATAGGACACCACGTGTGTATTAGTTTCATATGAATTATTTCTTGTGAACCCGTTGAAAGTAGGTTGGAAGAACAAGGGTGCAATGAGTGAACTTCATGTGATAGACTTCAGTAAATGTCTAGTGGTTTAAGATAAAGATAAGTTGTGAGATTCAGTGTTCAGATTTCATTCATGTTCTCAAAAGCTTATGAAATATAAAGTGTGTGTTTTTTGCAAGCTGTGAGAGATTTTTTATCTGAAGAATATAAACACAATTCATTATTTATAGAGCTACACATTTTTAAACTTAAGTCACACATATTTCATAAATGTACTTTAGATTTTACGAAAACATTCATTTTGATAAGGAAGAGGAAAATTATAGTGATATTCATCAATCTAGCCATTTTATTGGAGAAACTAAAGGATAGAAATGCTGGGCTTTAGGACATTAACATGGGTAGACAATTGCACTTAATTGCAGTTTTACTGTTCAAATTGTGAAACATTGCATTCAAAATTATGGGAAAAAATAATGGCCTACTTTTAAAAGTAGCATTTGAGCCAAGGTATGGTTATATGTCTATGAAAGAGGCTGTAAAATTAATTCTGCTTTGGAAGGCAGCACATTCTAGCTAGCATGAACAGGGTGTTGTACCCATGTAATTTGGTCCCCAGAGATGGTGTTTGATTAGCCTTCTGCAAGATTCATCTAGTAATAAGGGATGGAGACAACCCAGATAATTAGGTGCTACATAGAGTGGGAAGGTGTACAGCCTTGCGTTTGATTAGAGGTTAGAATTCTTAGATCAACTGGGACTTGGTATCAAGCATCTGCTCCTCCCCAGAGTAGAAATTGGATTGTTGTGTATCCATGCATGAATGCTCAACTCCTTTTGAAATCCCTTTGCTGCTGTTGGTCATGACCATCTAAAAAGCACCAAAAAGTTTGCTTTTGAGATTGAAAAATTCCTTTTTATCAGGGTTTTAGTCTGCAGTATTTTTTTTTGTGGAAGGTGGATGTTTTAGAACAATTATTTAATGTAATAATTATTTCAGAATTTTGAGGTGAACCTCCCTGGGCCTCTAGGGACAACTCTTAAGATCTAACAGTCATCAGATTTATCAGATTTTTTTTTTCTTTTGTTTATACTATACTGCCATCTGTTTCTAGAGGCTGCTACTGTACTGTCTTAGGAGTTTCCTATTCTTCTTAGTTTTAGAGTAGGAACATTTGTGGGTTATTTGCTGTCATGAGTAGTAGTACCACATATATTAGACCAAATTTTATCAGACTACTTTTGATGTATCCCTGAATTTAAACATTTGAGTAATCCTGTTGATGTGGTCAGGCTTTCCTAAAGCTAATAGGGTTTTCTCATGGGGTTTTCACAGAGGTGCTAGAGTATTCAAGAGAACTCAAATCCATTTTGTTGTTTCCTCTTGTACTCAGTTGGTTTGTCCTTGCTGGAAAAGTGGGGGGTTTTTTCCAGTTTCATTTTAAAAACCCAACCAATGAAAAAAACAACCCTTCTGCCTCTTCTAATTTATTTTGAAAAGGAAAAATACCTGGAAAATATTTGAAGATTACACTATTAATAATTAAAATGGGGCTGTCAAAAGAAAATAAGTTAGATAAAATATCTAACTCGTAGATATCAACGTGAAATGGATTACTCTACAGAAGATTGTACTGGAAAAAACACAATGTTTCTTAGTTGGGTAAGAGTTGTGTGAGTTTAGTTTAGGGTGGGTTGGTGGGGGTCATAAACTGGAATCTTTACCAGATTTTCAAAATAAAGGATTATATTTAAGTTTAAGTAATAGTAAGTACATTATTCTGTTTTACAGGATCTGTTTTCAATCAATGCATATGTTTATGCTCAGAAGCCACAGCTTGATATCCACAGTTTTGAGGGTACCTTCACACGGGTAAGTAGTCCATGTAAATACAGGTTCTACTTCCCTCTTTAATACCTCAGTCCTACACGTAGTGTCAACATTGTATCAGATCTTTCCTTGTCTTTACAGCAGTGTTTTTTCCTGTGATCTTACCGTGGCAATACTTCATATAAAAGATACCCTGTTAAACATGTATTGCAGAAAACTAATGCATAAGGAAAAATTCTGAAAAAATCAGAATTGAGAAGTTGAATATGTTGGTTGACATCACTTTAATCTTTCTATGTGAAACTCTTGGAGTACAGTATATTTTGTTTCCAGGTATCTGATGTATTGTTCATATATGTCAAAAACTGACAAGTTGAATAATAACAGTAGCCTGAGACAACACATCTGCTAGTTTATGTGCAATAAAATTGTTCCTTGTTTAACAGCATTTGTGCTGTTCTTCAAAAGTTCAATTTTCTCAGAAAGTAAAAATAAAACTAAAAGCTACTTATGGGGGCTTTTTATCTAATCTCTTCTCCAGAGATAATTATATTCAAAACTGATTCTGAAAATAATAATTCAATAATATCTATGACTTGTTTCTGTTGTTTTCAAAAGGTGGCCTCCTAAAGTTGACCCTTGTAAGCAGTGTCCTAATAGGTAGTAATTCTTTTTTTTTTTTAAATAGATTTACAGTTTTGTAGCAGTATGTTAGCAGAAACAGTGATTGTTCTGTTTGTTTTAGCCAAACTCAGTGGTGTTAGACTCATTCCTCCTGATTGTTCGTTTCTAAAATAATTTGAGAGAATTAGCTGCTGGGGAGGTAAAGAGAAGGGTTTTTACCTGTGACTCAAATTGGTAATAGATTTTGTTCTGTAATTTGAATTCCAGTTCACAATTGTAAATACTCTGATGAATGAGATATTGCAGTTGCTGACTCTCAATGACCAATTTATACCTGTCCCATAGTCCATGCTGCCTACAAAGTAAATGTCATTTGTTCACATCTTCTAAAGCAGTAAGCAACAGTATTTACTTAAACCTTGTATTGACCAATTGTCTAAATGAAACTTCAATTACCATCTGTAAATTCATATTATTCGTCTCAGTGGTTGAGTGTGTACTCTCCTACATACATATTGAATTCTTTGGAATCTTCTTAACAATTCTGATATGAGTAATTGAGACATTGGGAAATCATCACAATCATTCGTGTTGTGGCTTCAGTTTGTACATGTCTTAAGATCTGCATGATTCAAACACCCCAATATGTGTAAATAACTGTGGTGCATTTTATGATTTCAGGATTGCATATAGATTTTTTCAGGTGCTTCAATAGCAATAGTTTAAAATGTGTAAAGCGTCTGAGGACATTTCCCTCAAATTTGGTTCACAGTGAATCATGCTAGAGATTTTTCAAAGGTTGGTTTTTGTTAGTCATGTACCTTCTGCATTGTGAAATGTTGTTTTAGGACACTTGTTTACTGATTTATCTTTCTGCTTTTGCTGTGAGTCCTTGCTTCTTACAATAAGTCAGTTCTTGCATCTAATTTCTATTTTATGTTAAAGCAAAAAGAAATAGTGTGCTTAGTGATGCTAATGCATACATTTTTTCTATTTAAGCATTGATGTTCAAAGAATTCTTGCAAGGGTAGGTTGACAAGGTAATAGCACATTGATTTTTCTTTTTCTTTTTTCCCCCCATTATAGAGACAGAGTACTAACAATGTAAAAGACAAACTTAGATAATTTCAAAAAGTGTGTGTCTGTAAAACAAAACAGAAACTTGGGAGCACAGTGCTGGAGTTTTTATGAGCGAGCAAGGTCTAAGTAAAAATCTATCCACGAAAAACCTGAGAGCTGACAGAAAATACCTTTTTCAGAACACCTGCATGATCATGTCAGGAGACATAAAAACTTTGCTGTACTCTAGTGATATCTGCTAGCTTCACATAAAGTTATTTTCCATTGTTCTCCATAGATTTTGGTGTGTTATATGCAGTCAGTGCATGAAAGTGAGTGTGTGTCCTTGAATGATCATGTCTGGCCCTTAAATGATGGCATAAATTAATTTCTCTCCTCCTTTCACATTTACTGGACAGCCTATCAAAAAAACAATAGATGAGGTAGATTAGTGTTTTGTGGAAATTTATGAGGTAGCTTTATTTGTTTTGAAGGCATCATCCATGCCTTGGCTGAGCTTATTTTTAAATAGTGGTGTACAGAACAAGGATGTAAACAGATGTAGCTACTAGAGTTTCTCTTCTGTCTGATACTCCTCTATATGCTTGATAAATGAGGGAGGTATTTTATCAATGCTAAAAATCTGTTAAAAGACAATAAAAACTAACCATGCTTCTTAACTTTTATCAGTTAGCGCCTAAAGGGTATTCTAAGAGCATTACATCAGTGGGCATTGGCATAGCTAGTATTATTTAACCTTTGCTCACTTCTGTACAGAATCATGGAAAGTCTCTATTGCTTTTAACCTTGGCTATTTTTTGTTTAATTTGGGGGTTTTTCTTTCACTATACCCTTAGGAATATTTTCTTTTTATTTCTTCTATATTTCAGCTCTATGTTATCCCCATAGTCTCTTCATTTACTTTGGAAATATATCTTAATTTTTTGTATTTTAATAGCAATCTTAGAAAACAAATACCATTGAGTTTGATTCAACTACTTCAATAATCTGTGTATGGTACAGAACTATTTTGTATAATATATATAATTTTTTAAAATATAGCATCTTGTTAGGTGCTTAAAAAAATCTACCCTGATGCAAAACCTGGTGCATGTAGCTGTATTCATTTATGAGTAGAATCTCTGGCCTGATGCTAATTATACAGATGTTTTCTTGGATATGTCTTGCATTTTAGTAGAGAGAATGTTATTTTTTAAATTAATGTTTTCTGTTAAGTAATTACCTGTTTTGAAGCAATGGTTGTGTTCCTTTCAATCTGGCTTACTTCTAGGTTGCCACTGAAGGGAATGGCATTATGTTTTGAAATCCTTTTGACTCCCTTTAAACAGACAACTTGACCAAGGAGCTAATGTGTATGGAACCTAATCTGACCTTGTCCAAAACACGCCAGTAAAAGGAACACAGCCAAAAATTTAACTGTGGGATTGGGTTGGGGAAAGTATCTCTTTCAGTGATTCAAGAAAATTAATGTGTATTCCACTTTCTTTCAAAAGTTGATGGGGGTTGTTGTACTGCATCCTGTCATGCAGAAACAGAGAAAAGGTCAAATAGAAGTGGTATACTGGTTCACTCAAGGATTAGGTATTTAGTCTCAAAGACCTCTCTTGTTCTTTGCAAAAAAAATTCTAAAAAATGATAGCTTTGAAACTTTTTAAATGACTCCTTGAAATTTGTCATGATCCTTGGTCAGCTGTATTATGAATTCATGAAAGGACTTTATGAAATTAATTGTGAAAGGACTGAGAATGGGTTGTATTCAATTTTTATTTCACTGATCATCTTTCTCTCTGCACATGCAAGAGCTACAAACTAATTTCTGAAAAAAAAAAACCTATAGATAATTTAAACATCTATGATCAGTGCTGCTCATGGATTTAAAAACTGAGCCTAAATATGAAGCTTGAATATAATACTGAAGTGCATTATTCTGGTAATGAACTTAATTCAGAACTCAAAGACCAAGAAACATACAGCTGCCAAATGAAATTCGATCCAGCAGACCTTAATTGGAAACTTTGTCAGCTGGACAAAGAAGCTCTTGTATGTCAAATTTCTGCTAGGAGAGCGAGTGATGGATTTCATTTACCCCAAAACATACATTGTTCTGTTAGTGTCAGAAAATTTGCAGAAATTTCTCCTTAACACGGGTCTGGTCTCACTCAGGAATTGCAGTTCTTAGTTCTGATCCTTCCGTGCTTTATCTATCCCTACCATCTCTCCAGAAGTACAAATAAAAATAGTGTGAAACAACTAAGCCCATAACCCTTAAATGCACCTTATATTTTTAATTTGAGTAACTTAGGACAAAAAAAAAAGGGTAAGTCATCATCTGTTTGAGCATGGAAGGTGTGGTATTTGGGAAATGGGATGAATTGTAGAAAGCTGAAAATGTTAGGTGAGGGTATAAAGACATGAAAGCATCATAATGAAATAAGCAGAAGATAAGGGCTTGGCCAGACCATTCTGTGAATGAGCATCAGTGGAAAGAGAGCGAGCTCATTTGATGTTTTCCTATTTTGAATGACCTAAAAGAAGATATTTCACTAAATCTTGTACTAGTGGTAGACATTGAACAAGTGGCTTTCTCCTGACCCTGATGTCAGCTCTCCAGAATCACTGTAGGGCTTTTGATTTCTTCTTGTAATATGGAAGAGTTTCACTATTCGGTCTTAAAATCTGCTTACTGAAGAATAAGGGAAAACAATGGATTTACCTGGCTTAGTATCCTGTTCTTGACAATAACCAGAAGCAGAGTGCTGGGAAGCAGAATACAACTAAAGTAAGAACACAGTAGTACCTCCTCAAAAGAGCCATCTGTCTCTTAACTCAAGATGTGGGAAATTTCCTGAGTTAGAGCTCTTTTCTGTAAGTAATCTGCAATGAATTTTACTTGTCTAAACTTACCCAGTTCACCCTTGAACTTGTGTAACCTTTTGACATGGAAATGGGAGGAAGTTACACAGGTGAAGTACATATTTAAGAATGATTGCCTGTTATTTTAATTTTGCTGACTTTATTTATGACTTCTTTCTTCTTTGGTAAAAATAAGCAGTATCTATCCTCCCTTTTAAGGTGCCTGTTTCATAGATGTCTGTCATATTGCCCATTAGAAGTCAGGTTTCTTTAGTCATTTCTAGTATGGAAGCTATGTTGACCTCTGTTATTGCTCCTTTTGAACATTTTCCAGTTCTTTTTACTTTCTGTTTGGAATAAACACAAGAAATAATCGCAGAACCCAAATAATTTGGGAACAATTATAAATCAAACCAGGAATCTGAGCATTAAATTTTAGGAATATAGCAAATAATTCTTGCAGTAATCATTCCTGAGGTAAGAATAAAAAAATAATTCTCCTTTTTCTTAATTTAAGGCTACTCTTTTAGAACATTGATGATTCTTCACAGAATCACAGAATATTCTGAATTGTAAGGGACCCACAAGGATCATCAAGTCCAGCTCTTAAGTGAGTGGCTTATAATGGGGATTGAAGCCATAACCTTGGCATAATTAGCACCATGCCATAATCAATTGAGCTAATCCCAGATCATCAGAATATAAACCTTGATTCAAAATTTGTAGTTTTCTTCTTGGGGCTAATTCCATATCCTACCTCTCTTCCCCTCTGTTTTTGACAGAATGGTTCTCCATGCCTTTTAAACAACAATTTTTCCTCACTTAGGAAAGTAAGAACTGTAGTCTCCTTGCTATATAGGGACTCTGGATCTATGCACAAAAACTTACGTGTTTAGCTGGAGATTTTTTTTTTTTTTAGAAACAGAAATTTCTGTACCGCTCATCCTGTGCTTGATGGTTGTTTCAAAATAGAGATGAAGGTTTTGATTATTGGCAACATGCCGAATTTATTATGTACTTTGATAAATAAGTCATCTCCCCTTTCTTGCAAAATATTTAGCAACAATCTGTAATTCGATCAAATACACTTGATTATCCTACCTCCTAAAGTTTCCTCTAGTTATAAACAGCACATTTCACAGCTGCTAATGAGTAACAAATCTGTACACGCTCCAAATTGATTATGAGAGATTGTCTGTTTACAATCTGCAGATCATTATTACTTGGGAGGAGAGAGGGGAGGAAAAAAAGGGGGAAGTTTAAAGTAATCATGGAAGCAGTTTTCTATTGGAATTATTTTCCCAAGGAGTATATATTTTGTAAGCATGTGGTAAGATAATGCAAGCCTGAATTTAATTTTAAACATCTAAATATTTTTCCCTGAAGTTTGTATGTTGATCAGGTGCAAAATGATGTTAACCATAGTTTACTGTATGAATTACAGATGATTTAAATAGAGAACAAGGTGTTAATTTTTGGGAGTTAGTGTTCATAACTCACTTTAACTGCATGCTATAACATACTGTTCTGCAGTTTAATACATCTGAGGAAAAAATATGCTACTTTAAAAATACTTTTGATTAGTTATTTTAATATGATTGGATAGAAGTAATATGAACTTCAAACATTGTTTCACTTTTTAGAAATTTATTTGTGTCTGTATGTGTAATGAATGCTGTTACAGAGTGATTGATCCAAGGATGCAAAAATCCTGTGTCAGTTATTCAGATGGTTTGACATGGTTCTTAACTTTTCATGATGGTGATTTACTTATTAACCGTTCTTATTTTTTACAGGAGGACAGTGATCCTGCAGTTCATGAAAGCCTAAGCATAGAAAATACATTATGGGCAAGCACAGTTGTTGCTTCAGGTAAGTGCTGCAATACAGAGCTGCTAATGTACATAAATACTTCCATGCAAGTGCATCCTTATTTTTCAAAAGCCATTAATGTTTCACATTGTAAAATACTTTTATCTTCCAAAATGTTAAACTGTTGCTTTTTTACTTTCCCATTGGTTTCATCACGCTGCTCGAAATATTTTCATACATTTTTAATCCTCCCTAGTATCTTTGGGAGTTTTTAAACTTAAATTTTGGTCTTTCAGTAGTGCAGTCCCTTGTAGCCCACTGAAGTCACTGACCTTTTTGATTCAATTAAGACTTTAAGTTGTGAGGTGCTCTGTTCAGCTCACAGTGGATGCTTTTCCCTGCTGAAAAACAAGAGTGGTTTTGCATTTTTTAGGAGTTTTTCTTTTATGTAAACTGGCAAATACTCTGTATTTGATCTATTAGGCAAAGCCTTAATCAGAAAGAATAGGTAAGTTACAAAGTGATGCAATTTTTAAATACTGGGATCTAAATATCAGTACTGTTTCATATATGTTCCAGATATTATAAATGAGTACACATTAATACCTAGATGCTGTATTCAGACTTTAAGCCATTGTAACTTTTTGGTTTTTAGAGCAGAAATTTATTTTCTTTCATTTTTGCTCTATGTAAGAAAAGTCAAAAGGCCTGTGGTTATTCTTCTGCATGAAGAGTGAGAATAAGGAATTGAGAGAGCATGATTTTTGAAGAGAACTAGGATTTAAGATGGGGAATTGGAACAACTGGGAACAACCAAGAAATGGGAAGAAAGTAAAAGAGTCTCCAGCTAAATCGTAAAGTTAGTCCCTACTGTGAAGACTTCTTACATCAGAGAGAGGCTTGCTGGAAGGCTGTGGGGAAGAGATTAATTCTGAGGAGGTAGCAAAAGAGTCTGTGACTGAACACTTCTTTCCTGAGTGCTGATTACTGAATGCTGAAAAGATAGTCATGCTCTTCGATTCTTAGTGTTGTTTGGTTTGATTGCACTGGAAAACGATTCTCTCTAAACTGTTTCGTCAAATGCCTAAAATTGTCCGCAGTTAGGTTTTTAACTTAGATAGCCAAGATCTTTAACGTTGTATAAAAGGATGCTTCTCATGAATTATAAATTTCAATACTGCGTAAACTTGGTTTAGTTTCCTTTTCCTCAAATCTATGTATGGAGGAAAACTGCACTCAAAGAATATGCATTTGCAAAGTCAGTAATTCTGAATCAGTACATTTGAATTTTAATAGAAAGCTGTTCATGTTTTCATTTCCACGGTAGATGATTTTGTTTAGAAGCGTAACTATTGACTGATTGCTCTTGATCTGCTATCTAAATTTGCCACCCATATTAATGTAAACAGCTCCTTAAAATTTATATCTTAGGATAAGTTTGAGGTTTTTACTACTGAGGGGTCTTGTGAAAGTTTAATTATTTATGAAGGACTTTAGCTCATTATTAATGATGACAGTGGAAAAATCTAAGAAAAGATAATTCTCTTGTTGGAACATAGTTTTAACGGTGGAATAAGACTTTAAGGCAGACTAAGGGCAAACTCACTGAATAATACAAGGTTAAAAATATTGACTGACTCTTCAATACTGCAACCCCTTCTGAAGGGAAAATTAATGTGATCAAGAAATTAAAAATGGTGTCATGGTGTGCATACAGAAGTTAGCTTGAATTAAAGTACTGGACAAAAAATAATTTCTATCAGCAACTGATTTTGTGACGTTAATTATATCTAACCTTTGGCATATCACTCATTTTGCTGTCCTCATTTCATGTATTAACTACAATTTAATACCATGGTAATGTGCTTCTCTCATGTAAGTACTCCTTGTCCTGTAGGGCAAAAATCCAGATCTTAAGAATTACTCGGGACCTCTGTGGATGTAATTTTAGCATTTTGAAAGGATTAGCCCTTCAGACCAAAAGTAGGAAATTATTGGCTTCAGTCTGTTGCTTATCTAATAAGGCATTTGTAAGGTTTTAGAGGTACACTGTGCATATAGTCATGAGGAAGATCATGAGGTAAAGCATCTATCACATTGTTAAAATTAAGATGTTCTAGATCTCGTTGATAACTGATGTATCATTCAGTTGTTTCCATCTCACTTTCAAGTTGAAAGTACATAATTAAGTTAGAACACTTGGTGCTGAGCTAATTAAATTTGCTTGGGCTTTTTTTTAAAGTAGACTTCAAAACTGAATTTCCAAGATTTGTCACAGCTAAAAATCTTCATAAAAATACTGGTCACTGTCTGACTGCATTATAAACACTTATAAGCTGACTTGATATGGAAGGATATCAAAGGTAGACTCTACCTACACAAGTTTACAGGACCTCTGCATTCCGTCCCCTAGTCTAATCAGTCACAACCATTAATTTTATCTGAAAATTCTAGTGGAAGAATATGCTTGTGCACAACTTCTACAGACAGGTGACACTAGGATTCCCTGAAAACAGAAGAATAAACAGCCCACAGCATGTGAAAGTGTGCAGTCTTCCTACTTGCCACACAGCTACCTCACCCACACTTTCGTCTGATTTCAGTGTCCATACTGTATAGGTTCACAGTTCTGTTAAACACAGGTATTTTTCACCAAAAAAGTCTGTGTGCAAACCTAATAATTCTATTACTGTTCCACTTTGGTTCAAGAAAGGAGGTTTGAGGCCTGAGTCGAGGTAGTGGGGGGTAGAGTTCTTCCCTGCAATGTTTCCTGTACATCTCTTTATTTACCCTAAGACTCTTCAGTACAACAGTTTTTAATGCAGTCTGGCTTGGAAGGCTGCTTCCTCCAGCGCTCTCTAAGCAGCCTGGACATCATCTGTTACTAAACCCAGCAAATGTGTGACTCACTGTGCCTGTTAGGCCCTTTTCAACCCCTTGTAGGTTGTTACAAAGCGTTCTGGGTCAACCTATCACTAGTATCTTGACAATACTGACTGATGGCATCAGGAGCAGACACAGAGAACTACATCACTGACAGGCAGGAAAGTAATATGTACAGTAATTTCACGATTACAAGCCACACCGTTTTGACTAAAATTTTGCTCCCAAACCAGAAATGCGGCTTACACTCAGGAGCAGCTAATATGTGAATAATTTTCTGACATTTACAACCCCGGAAGTGCAAACCGAGGTGCCGAGTCGAGCAACCTGCCAGTAAAACCCGGCTTTACCCAATTGTTACACATTGGTTACTCTGTTGCACCATGGGTGGAGCCGGCTCCCTGCAGGCAGCGCAGCGGGTGGGGAAGGCGGGGGAGCTCCCTCCTTCAGGCAGAGCAACCCGGGGGAGAGATGGGGGGCCCCCTCCTGCTGGACCCCTGGCCCGAGGGGGAGGCAGGGGCTCTCTCTTGCTGGCCCCACAGCTTGAGGGGAGGTAGGGGGCTCCCATCCCCGCCTGCCACCGCCTCCGTGGGTGCCAGCGGGCTCCATGCCCCCCTGCCACCACGGCGCAGTGCCGGGCCGGGGCGAGCGAGCCCAGTGGCAGCAGCAGCCGACCCCAAGCGGCCCCGCCAAGCAGCAGCGCCAGGCTGGGCCACCTGGCCCCGTCGGCAGCCCCGAGAGGGCCGAGCCCTCACGGCCTGAGCCGAGCCAGCAAACTCCGCCCTCCCGCGATTCTGTTACTATTTGGCAACTTTGTTACACGCGGGTCCTCACTGCGAATGACAGAGCAGCTTATAATTGGGTGCGGCTTGTGTATGGACAAAGAACGAAATGTTTGCCAACACCCAGAGATGCGGCTTATTGTCAGTGCGGCTTGTAATCGTGAAATTACTGTAATTGAGTTGCAGATACAAAGCCTTATTTAATTTTAAAAACAGTTTTGTATAGGACATACAGGACAATTTTTGGGTGAGGGCGCTCTCCTCTCAGTGATTAATAGATGCTGAATTTCCTGATACTACTCTTTGACATATTACAAACACCACATTGCATCAGGGAGGGTAGCCCACTACCTCCAGTATAGATGCCATTGCTATTTGTCAAGGTGATACAGAGGGTCAAGGTTAGGCTGGGAAAAGTGTTTGGGGAATTATGTGGGGAAATACCGCAGAAAACTTGAGCTCTGGTTGCTGATGCCCTGACAGTTCCAGAAGAGAGAGACCACAAATCAATTATTTTGCAGATCAGTAACAGTAAATTTAAATGTATGAAGGTTTCAAGAAATCTTATCAACTGCATCTTGAATGCAGATTGCCAAAGCTCATGAGAATATCAGAATACTACAATAATGGATTCTACAGAGAAAAAAAAGCACCTATTGCTAAAGTGGTAGAAGTGACAAGAAAAGTATTTGCTATAATTTAAGACTTTTTATTCATGAATTTTGGGAACCAAAAAACTGATTCAACAAAATTGTCATTCCAAACAACTCAAGAATAAACTATTTCATGTCATTTCTTTATATCCAGATATAATGTTCAGGAGAATGAGATTAGTCAAATTTGTACATTTGGAAGGCTTTTGCTTTCCTTGGATTTAGTATGTCTCTTTACTCCTTAGAATAACAATAAGCTAAATGGGGGGGAAAGCCCATTTTACCACACCTAATATATACCCATTTTTAAAATTGGTACTTTAGCTATCTAAGTGAAGATTCCTATGCTGTCCAATCTGCATGGTTTTCTACCCTTTGTTGTAAAGCTCTGACAGAGATCTGATGACCGTCTGTATTTGTTCATCCCAGCCCTAAAAAGGACAAAGATTAACGTTCCTGGATCACACTGGAAGCTGCTGGCAGGGATGGAAATCAAAAGCCTTTCTTCTCAAGTCCAAAGCATGCAGTCATTCTTTTGTCATTCTTTAATAAGTGAAATAGGAAAAATATTCTGACTTTTCCACTTACAGGCAATATTCTAGCAGGTTTTTTAAAAGTAGCACTAAGGCACAGAGTCTCTGTCATTCTTAATATCTGTGTTATCACTGTGGAATTAATAACAGTGCCTCTAGGAAAGGGCATTTTGGTTAGTGAAAACTTGCAAAACTAGTGTCCCTGAAGAAACACCTCTAAACGTAAGCAAATAACTTAAACCACTGAGTATTCTGAAAACCTCTTAGTTTATCTCAATTAAATTTCTTATCTTTCAGATCATTTATGCTTGTGACATCAATGACTGTGGTGTTTATGTTTATTGAAAGCTTTGGCAGGTTTCATTTCAGAAAGGGAGAAAGGAAAGTTAGCGGTTAAATTTTAAAAAGCCTCAAACTTCAGTTTTTTGTTCTCTGCTTGTGATAATGACCAGTGTGGTTCAAATGCTGAACAAGATAATGCAGCTTTCTGAGAAACCTGCTGAGATACCTATTAAGAGAAAATTTGTATTAATGAAATTGCATCATAATTTTGGCAGATGTCAGTCTTACGAAGTCACTTTAGATAAAATCAGAACAATTTATATAACTGCACAGCTGTCAAAAGCAGTGTTTTTCTGCCAGCTCCTACCTGCAACTTGTAATTACAGTAATTTCATGACTATAAGGCGCACCCTTTTGACTAAAATTTTCCCTCGAACCCGGAAGTGCACCTTATAGTCCGGTGCGCCTTATCTGATCTACAAAGTTGCCAAATTTGCCAAACCGGAAGTGTAAGCTGTGAGCCGTGGGGGGAGCCGGAAGTGCCACGGCAGCTGGGTGGAGGCGGACCGGGGGCCCGCAGCACCGCCCCTGCCAGGTCCAGGCAGTCCCGAGGGCCTATGGCTGCTGGGTAAAGGCGGGCCAGGGGGCCCGCAGCACCACCCCTCCCAGGTCCTGATGGTCCCGGGGGCCCATGGCTGCCGAGTGAAGGCAGGCCAGGGGCCCTGCGGCACCACCCCTCCCGGGTCCGGGCAGTCCTGGGGGCCCATGGCTGCCGGGGTGAAGGCGGGCCCGGTGGCTCACGGCACCACCCCTGCCGGGTAGAGATGGGCCCAGGGGCCCATGGCTGCCGGGTTGAGGTGGGGCCTCGGCCAGCAACTGCGCGGGGGGAGCTGGGGGCGGAGTCTCGCTGCAAAAAAAAGTGCGCCTTACAGTCCAGTGCGCCTTATGGTCGTGAAATTACTGTAATTTGAGCACACCCTAGTTTTTATATGGTTCATGTAGTGCTTGGGAGATACCAAAATTGTTATGATCTCACACCGGATTCAGAGTATTCCAGACTATCTCGAGTCTGCTTTTATTTTTTTTTTTCTAGACCCATGTTTGTTCTAGTGGTAATTCCACTAGTGTATAAGACCCAGTTTGCAGAGTCCCTGTACATAAAAATATGTGAGTTGTTACTTTTAATAAGCTGGGGCTTGCAGTACAGCTGTGCTTCCAGAAATCCCAGACTGGATACAGTTCATGCTCTCGTACACCAGAACTGTCCCTGTTGCAAATGCTGTGGGACAACAATGAAACTAGGGATGGAGTTCCCTACACCAATGTACTTCAGATCTAAGGAAACAGTAGTTACCACTGATACTGTGCTAATGCCAGAAAGTTTAAAATCTAAGATCAACAACTTGTTTTTAGAAGCAGTTTAGTCAGATCTAACCAAAATTCTGCTCTAAGTTCAGTAGTCAAAATGGAATTTATCTGACTTTCACCTTTGAAACCAACATTTCAAGGAACAAAATATGTGATAAGTAGGACAGTTTGTTTTTTCTGAGCTGCAGCATCCTAGCCAAGTGAAACTTTATATAAATGTACCATCTGGAATGTAGAGTCATCCCCAACTTCTATTGAACTAAATACCTGTGAAGGCAGAGATTGCTGTAGTGTGCAGGAGGAGATTCTCTACAGCATATTGTCCAATATGTTATGACTATTAGACAAGACGTCAGCTCAGGATCACTCCAAAATAAAGTGCCCCAAAGGGGTATGTGGACATTGGTTGGGCACAAGAGAAAGGGTTCAGAAATTATGGATTAGTGACTATTGGAGGAATTTTGAGGTGGCGTGAGCATTGATCAGGG
The DNA here is from genome assembly GCF_009819885.2 of Catharus ustulatus. Taxonomy (NCBI): domain Eukaryota; kingdom Metazoa; phylum Chordata; class Aves; order Passeriformes; family Turdidae; genus Catharus; species Catharus ustulatus. The sequence goes on along the minus strand of NC_046221.1, from coordinate 62,086,634 downwards.
GGTGTGAGGGATAGTACTATGCATCACTTATTTCACTTGGGTCTTTGGGGCTGTTTTTTGGTTTTAGGGTTTTGTTTTTGTTTTTTTTTTTTCTCATTACAGTATTCATAATCATTAATATTATCACAAGTATGACTAATATTGGTGTTATATTTTACTTTATTTCAATCAATAAACCATTCTTGTCTCAACCCATGAGTTGTGATGCGGTTTTTTTGGGTAGGAGGGATTGGTTGGTTGGTTTTGTTTTGTTTTCTTTTTTTTTTTTTTTCCTTATTCTCCTCACCATCCTGTTGTTGGTGCTCTGGGGAGGAAGTGAGTAAGCAGCCGCATAAAACTTAGTTGCCCAGGATTAAACCAGAACACATTCTTATTTTTGAGTAAATGCAGACATCTTTCACTATCATCTTTTTTGTCTTTGGGTGTTTCTTCAATTTTTTACAAGCTATTACACTATAAGATTAGCAGTAGCAGATCTTAAATGTGTTTCTAATTGCGAAAGACAAATTAAGTTGATGTCAGACAAACATGTAATATTCCCACTTTTAAAAAATTTTTCTGTGCAGGGAATTTTTTAATAGTTTTGTTTATTATTTCTTTATAGCATAGTGACCACCAAAAAATCGCATTACTGGTTGTACTGCCATAAAGCCATTTCAGGTGACTTTAAAAAGTAATAGAAATAAGGGGAGGTTTTTTTTATACTAGAAAGTGTTATGTGACATATTAATAAAAAATTAAATTTTGTTTAATATGAAAATTTATTTAGTGATGCTGAAGCCAAATTTTCCTATACCATGCTGTAAAAAATGACTAAAAGATAATTAAACCTAAAAGATAATTAAAAAATTAAAAATTGTGTAAGCTAGTAAAGGTAATATTTCTGCATAACATTTGATCAAAGTAATTAGTTTGCTGAACCGGATTTTACATCATTATAGAGGTCAGATATAGCAGGCAATTGGTGTTCAGCACCACTTTCCTCATTTTTTTATTCTCTGTGCAGTTATTTATGCTATCCTAACTTCTGAAAACAGTTGGAGGAAATTTTAAGTTGAAATACAAGTTTCTAATGAGTTCCATTGGAAGTATTGTTTCCATAAAAAAGAAAGAAAACATGTTATCATCTTTATGGATGTTTATTGCAGAAGTTAAATTGATTCTTCATTTTAAATTCTGAAGAACAGCACTCTCAGCATAAATGTTGGGTTTTTTTCATACAATTGATTAATTTGAGGAATTAAGTTAGTACAAGTTTTAATTCGAGAAAATTTTCTCTCATTTACTTGACACCTCTGGGGTTTTGTTTGTTTTTCAGGAACTGTAATTGGTGTTGTTATTTACACGGGTAAGGAAACACGAAGTGTAATGAACACATCCAATCCAAAAAATAAGGTAAGTTAGAGTTACTCTGGAATTGTCAGATTCTGTTCTCAGAAAACTTAAAAAAGAGACGTACTTAAACGCAAAAATCTAAAAGTTTTTACTGTGTGTGTTTTATGTGTGCTGCTGCCTTGAATTTTGATTCAAGAAGTGAATTCTGCCACAGTCTCCTTTTGAAAGTAAAATTAATCTTCCTTTAGCTAGGAGTGTTACAGGTAGTAATGTGGGCATTTGAAGTGTGGGGGTCTTTGAAGTATCAGTGTTCATCTTCAGACCTTTATAATTCTGTCTCACAGCTAAATATTAATTTTCACTTCTCCAAGATTATTTTACTGAAAAGTATTTGGCTACAGATGCACAGTAGTTTTAAGGAGTGCTTATAACAGACTGAAGTTTATTCAGGTTACCAGTGGTGGTACAACAAGATAACTGATGTTCCAGTCAGTACTCAGAACACTCTTTCAGGGATTTTTGCAAGCAATTAGAACCTTTTTAAGAGATTTTTCTGTCAAGCAGATACCAGAAGTTTCAGTGCTTCTTTCTGTACAAGATTCTTTCAGTTCTAAACAAAGCAAATAGCTCTTCACTTCATCAGTAACGTTTCTAATGTAAGCTGGGGAGCACTCTAAATTTTAAAGAAATAAAACTTCAGCTGTGGGCTGTACCTTACAACCTAGACCTGTGTTTAGTAAGAAGATAATTATATTAAGAAAGGCAAAAATTATTGCAAGAGGTTTAGATAAAAAATCAACTGTGACAGGTTGCCATTTTCACGCCATTCATAAGTTGCTCTGAGTAGGAACATCAAGAGTGAAATGATAATACAAGTTGCTTGAAGCAGTTATTGCAGTCCCCTGAGTGTATTGATTTGTGTTTCTGATAAAGAGATGCTTTTAAATGTCTCATTGACAGAGACAGGTGATATGTACCATTACGAGGATTAAAATGGCCTTTTATTATTTTCATCTTTGGAACATGCATTTTAAAATAATAGAGTAAAATGGAACCAGAATGTTTGTGGTGTAAGGTTATTTTCTCTTCTTCTTGATACAAAGATGAGCCCTTTAGTAACAGAATCTTTCTCTTAAGAATTCTGAACAACTTATGACTAATAAATAATTCTCACAGGTGTTTAAAATTAAATTATTTAGTGTAGTAAACAGATAGAGAAGTATGTGTGAGTGTAACATGCATTACCTAAATTCAGCAGATTCTGGGGATGTATTGGGATTTTAGTAAATGTTAAATTTTTTGTATGTGACTATTTCAACAAAAGTGTTCGCATGGAGATTTTGTCTCTGTGGATTGAACAACTATGTTGAAAGCAGTAACCAACATGTAACATGGCCAATAAGAATGAATTTGGGAACTGAAAACAGGAAAACACTTACAGCTCTCACAGCTGTGTAACTGATACAATGGAGTGCTGCACTGCAAAAAAAAAGTAGATGTAAGTAGATGTCATTTTTAAGATGTAGTTTTAGCTGTACCTTTCTGTGGAGTCTGCATCTTAATGTCTATCTTCTATGGTTTGCATACTTTTGTATGACAAGACACTTGCTGTCTGTAAGTGATATTTTGTGCTAACTAGCCATGCAGAAGGTAGACAAACAGTACTCAGTTCATTCCTTGTCTGTGTATTCTAGAATCTTCCTGGGTTCTATCAAGTTTATGATTACATATTAGGTAGCGTATGTAGCATTAGGACCCAAGAGAAGGGCACAGGGAGTCTAAAATAGTCTTTGAGAGTAGAAGATATATTACATTTGAGAGATTAAAGATTTGAATATTAAAAAAAGAAATTTGCATCCAGCTTGATGAAACAAAATTAAAATTAAATTGATCAATTGTACTATTGCTGCAAACTTAAGAGGAAATAAGTCTGCAGCCTTTTCTGCTTTAGGAAAGAATTGTTTGAAATACTGTTTGAAAATAGTTTTAAAGGCACATTGTCTTTCTCTACTGCTCTTTGAAAACAAATAAACATAACACTTTAGAGATTTTCTTGTACAACGTCTTAATACACTCTTGTTGGGAACATAGTTCAATGATAGTGGTGTCTTCTTTCTCTGGGAGAAAGCAAACACTGAGATCTATGATTCCCAAATTACACTGTCAAAGCTGAAACTCACATGTCCAGAAATAAGCAAGAAATATATGAGCCTGACTCTTTTATCAGGCCTCTCTTCATTGAAATACAGATAAGTGCTACAGTTTTATTTTTTGCTGGAGAATAACATTACCGCTGTACTTCATACTATAAATTTATTTTTCCTAATGGTAGATTTTTAGTTTTCCTTCTTAATGGTAGATGCTTTTTGAATTAACCAATATTAAAATTTAGAGATGCAGACCTGCTCTATAAACACTCAGCAAAAGACTAAAACTGAAATAAGTTTAGGAAAACTTGGATAAGAAAAAGTGGGAAATTTATGTACCTGTTCAAGCATGAGATTTATCTGTTTGTTAAACTTAGAAGGATTTATTGTGTTTGCTGAAGTATTTAGTCATTCAAGCAACAATTTTCTTAACTTAAAGTCAACACTTACTTGTTTTATTACAATTGTAAAAATTGTTTCATTGCCTAAGGATGCAGACAATCTGAAAAACACAAAGATAGAGAGCATAGAATTTTCTTAATGGATCAATTCAATATGTTTTTAATTCCAACAATATAAAGAAAAATTATTTCTGGCAATGTTTAATTTCAGTCTAAAATGATATATGTTCTGTGCTTCAGATAAATGTGGAAGTGGTAACATCAACATTATAGTGTAATGACTCTTTGCATTTTACCTCATTGGCAGTCACATCAGCTTACTCAGGAATGCATTTCCAGCCTTTAAAGAAAAAAAAATCAGATTGAATTGTGCTCCTCACAATGCTGTAATCAGTAATCAATCCTATTTGGATAGATATTCTTAAACCTTGGCTTTCTGGATGAAGTTGGACTTGTCAATGCTAAAGGTCATTTATAGGTGTTAATTAACCAAGAGGGAAATTAACAAACTAAGGTTATTTATTTATTTTGTCTGGCATTTTGCAGTGTTCTCATTCTTACCTATTTAAAGTGCAGAACAGTTTTTTGTTATCTAAATTCAGAGTTGCTTTTGCAGCTTTGGTCTTCATAGAAAGCAAGACTGTTGGTGCAGCCCTTCTGCAAATGTGACTTCTTTCCATCAATGGAAACAGATTTTTGTGGGTGAAGTTAAAAGAACACAATATCCTTGACAGGAGATGGAAATAAATTCAAGGGAATGTATTTTGTGTACTAAGATTGAAACATTAAAATTTCTTGGATTTTGCAATATATATAAACCCAAAAATGTGCACACTAATGCATCAAAATTAGTAGAAATCATCTTAAATGGAACTCCTGAGAAATCAGTAGCCTCTCTAAAGAAGCTACAGCATGTAATCTGCCTAGTGTGCTTCAGATTAGTATAAAAATAGTTTTAATGTTGCTAATCCTTACAAGCCACATTCAAAACACTTTTTCCCCACTCTTATTTTATAGAATTCTACATCTGCTGTTAAATTTTAATATCAGAAGTAAAACTTCATAGTAACCATTTAGTGTTCATCAAAATAGTAATATTGTTTTTACCCTAATTCTTAACTATCCTGAAAGCTATCTGCTTTTGTTGCTTATTTGCTGTTTTGATTTGGTTTTTTTAACAAATGAAAATCTCACAAGGGTTGTTGGGTTTTTTCCTTTTTGTGTGTATATGTTGCCCTTGGTTATTTGAAAACGGCCTTGCTATTCTGGTAAGTTGGGGCAAAATCACTTTGCTGCTCTGTCTCTCTCTGTCTCTCATTCTTTCTCTCCTCCCACAGAATTTCTTTCTGGTCTTTTCTGATCGGCTTTACTTCTCTGTGTTTAACAGACTGTTATCTATGCTCTTTCTCCCTTTTTTACGAGAATGATCTTTGAAAAATATTTGCTAGGAAACTACACCCTTCCCTCCAGTTCTTTATTTGGAGTGAAATGGAGTGGCTGGAGCAGATCCATGTGTTCCTGGAAACTGATGCCACTTCACCAATTTCCCTGTTCAGCATACCTTTTTCAATACTCAAAATATATGCTGCTTCTGCCTTGACACATTTTTTGGAGCACGACTAAATTAGGTTGTCCAGCATCTTGTTAGTGGCATTACTAAGTCATTCTTATCTTTTCTACCCCAAAGGCTGACATTTCTAAGTCCAATTTGCATTTCTGTTTAGAGCTTCATAAAGCATTGACTTTATTCTGCTGCTGCATTGTTGTGCAAGAGCCCAGTAATTTCACTTGCATACTTTTTTTTACGAAACTGATGGTTTGATGTTCTTAGTCTGTTTGACTAGCTTTCTCTGGCTGTATGTCACAAGGGTCAGGGTAAGAGTAGAACAGTGGAAACTGTTACATGGCTCTTCATGGCAAATGTTAAGGATTTTTATGAAAAATGTTTATGCAGCACTTTTTATTGGAGTATAGTCTGCTGTAGTTAATCCTCCTTAAAACTTCTCTTTGTATTGGATAAAACTGAGAAAGCTCTCACCTACAGGTAGTATGTAGTCCCCATACTTAGTTTGTCCCCTGACAGAGAGCTTCTGTCCAGGAAAGTGCTTAACTGCCAGCTTCCCATGAAGTATGAGAATCCCTGTCTCAGTGTATGGGAGAATTTGTGGGACCAGGCCACAGGGAAATACATATATTGTAGTGTTGTTGATGCTTTTCTCTCCATGTGCTGTCATCTCTGAGCAAAGGAAGGAGAGTAGCACCTTGTAAAGCCTAGAGTGTCTCAGCAAGAAGGATGGAACAGTGTTAGGTAAGGAGGAAGACAAAAGATTATTTTTCTTTAAAAGTTTGTAAAGAAAGGGGTAGATGACAGAGGAGGCATCTTTGTCATTCCAAAATTAGAACGTAGGAATGTTGATGCTTTGAAACAGTCAGCAGTGTTTTGGCAAACCAAAGACAAAATTTGTCTGTCCTTTACTCTAAGACAGAGAGAACATCTACCTACTTTAATTACAGTAATTTCACGACTATAAGGTGCACCCTTTTGACGAAAATTTTGGCCCGAACCTGGAAGTACGCATTCTAGTCCAGTGCGCCTTATATAATGGACAAAGTTCAGAAATTTGCCAACCCGGAAGTGTGAGCTGCGAGCCGCAGGGGGAGCCGGCAGGGTCACGCCTGCCAAGTACAGGCGGGCCCGCAGTGCCACGGCTGCCGGGTGCAGGGGGGGCCTCGGCCAGCAACTGCGCAGGGGGAGCCGGCAGCAGATCCTTGCTGCAAAAAAAAAGTGCACCTTATAGTCCGGTGCGCCTTATATATCGGCAAAAGTTCGGAAATTTGCCGGCACCCAGAAGTGCGCCTTATAATCCGGTGTGCCTTATAGTAGTGAAATTACTGTATCTTTAACACCATTAACTGAAATAGAAAGAGTGTCAAAGTGGGAATTTCAATTCTTAGGTGACTAGTGTGGAAAAAGCATGATTCCACATAAAGGAGCTGAGGTTTTCCATTTTCTTTGATATATAGAAAACTGGAAGAATGCTAGATTTATACCATCATTTTAAGACAGTAAGATAACAATAAGACTGAAAGTCTTGGTTGACTTCCTGAGTGTATATATGTAGACAGAGTTCAGTTAATGCAAACAGTCTGTTGTGCTGGGAGGTTTTGTACACTCAAGTATTTTGTTTACAGCATGCTGCTTCTTTTCAGAGACTTGGTGGGGCGCTTTTATCCACATTAGCAATGTTTTTTTATTCTCTTGTTCTTTACATTGTTCTCCTCAAAAGAAATAAAATGGTAGTACTACAAATGGAAAACTGAGACCTGAAAGATAAAGGAGGTGGGGTAGGGGGAAAGTGGAAGAGTCACAAAAGAAGCAGGAACTGACAGTGGTCAGTTTAAGGTATTCAACTTAATTTCTCATCCAACTTAGTTGAATGTTTTACAGTACTCTTAGGTTTCAAACCTAACAATAATATACAGAACAAGCGAGGGAATGGCTCTTTGGTAGTGAGAGAGAATTCTCACTGTACTCTGGGTAAACTTCTGAGTTTACTGTGTATTTTAGAGTTCATGCCAAACTTTCCCACTGATTTTGCAAAGCCACATAATTTATTCACAGCTGTGAAATTCCTACAACTTTACATTTATTCCCTATTATAAGGCAATAGAAATATGAAAACTGATATGTGCCAGAATGTGAATGACAAGCCACAAACCATGTCTAATTTGAAGTCCTAAATTCTTGTGATTTTCATCAAGAATATTACTTGGTGTTCTGTGATCTCTCTCTTCCCATTTTGGAGACTCCCATTCAAAAGTTGTTTGGATTTTGGCATCTTAGTATTTTTAGAACATATGAAGGTTAGAGTTTGTCTCGGTAGCTCAGTGTCATTTCACACTGGTGTTTAAGGAAGGATCAGTGATGGAGTATACTATTTCTGAAGTACTCTATTAATCTATTAAAATAGATTAACTTCACAAAATAGAACAATTCTTAAAATGGATCAAGTTATGGAATAGCAAGAGCCTTCTATTCAACTTATTCATCAGAAATCAAATGTATTTTACCTGTGGCAATCTAGGCTAAAATGAATGATTTGTGGTAAAATAAATAATTTGAAATGTTGTCGTTTTGCAGGAGACAGTGCTAAAGGGAGAGTCCCTGCACGTTTGGCTTGTTGGAATATCCCAGTAAGCTCTCAAAGAGGCAGACCCTGAGAGCTATTTCCTCTCAGCGACTGCCTCCACTGCTGCTGATCAGCTCAGGGAGTTTGCTTTACCTTTACATTGCTCCTTATGGATTTGTTGCCATTCAGAATTTAATCATGCTCTTGGCAAAATGCAGCTGCTGGGAGGTGGAAAGGGTAGGGGCAAAGGGCATGGCCTCTCAGAGGGTACTTGGAACCTCATCCCATGGTTTAGAACTGCACCACTTTTGGAAAGCTCTACCTGCAAGGCCTTGCTGGCAGTGAGGGAGCCAAAGTGGTGGCAATCAAAATACTGATGTTGTAGAAGGAGGTTGTTGTGTGTTTTCCTGCATTGGGGTTATGTTCTGTGCACTAGGTGTTTGTTAATAAGAGCAATGTACCACAGTCAATGCTTTTTTGTGGGTTTTTTTTCCTTATTGTGTGTGTTTTATTGGAAATCTGAAACCTTATTTTTGGAATTATTTTTTCCTTAGTGAAGATCCATGCAAATAGATTTCTGAAATGTACTAGTTCCAAAAACTTGATGCTGCAACTGTGTAGAAAGTCAGGTGTGCCTCAGGTCCTTACGAACTCTAATTGTTATTAGGAAAAACCTATATAATTTGTCTAATTTTTATGATTTCTGTAATTGTTTTCATATTTTTCTGAAAAAGCCTAATTTTTTTTCAATATGGAAAGGAATTATATAAGAAGGAAGAGAGATGTTAGTTTTAGTGATGGGTAAGTTCAAATATATTGATTATTATTTTTTACAATTATTATGAAAGAGGGATGTCCTAAATGTCAGAAACCAGGATGTTTAAGACCTGCAGGGCATTCTTAGAATAGATGCTCATCGGATTTTCATAACTTTTATTTGGATGTTTTACAAGCATTAATTATTGTTTACTGTTATTATTGGATAGCCTTCTCTTTGTGTAGAGCAAGTGTAAAAAACCATCTTCTGATGTTTTCATTTATGTGACTCAATTCATGCAGCTGAAGTCTCATGTATTTCTCTAATTACTGGAGGCTCAGAAACCATCATGACATACGTGACTTAGTCTACAGTGATGGATATCTAGAGGGAAAGGAAAATTCTCTCCATATCAGGACATAGTATTTGTTTTGATGTAGGCTGAAAATAGTGATCATAACTAAGATAGTTTACTACTGAGTTATGTTTGCACTCTTGAAGTAATGAGCTTGTCATATTCTTAACAAATACAATCTTTGCCCTTCTTTTTCACTTCAGTTCAGAGAGCAAGCCTGTGGATACATTTAGCATTAAAATCAGCATTCCAGCTTGTGCTAGATGAAAATAATGTGTTTTGCATTGTGGATTAGTTTGTAGAGTTGATTGCTTTTCATATTCTTAAAGCTCATTCCCCTCTCATCATATCTTTTGGAAGGTATCCCAAAATACTGTTTATACAAAACAGCATTCAGTTTTATTTCTTTTATGATTTGGAGACATTGCGGAATCTTTTCTTAATCTCATAGTCCTCAAGGAATCCACTTAAATATTTTCTTTTGTAAAAGCAAAGATAGATGGCTTGTGACTCAGCTCAAGAAAGAAAATAAGATTCTTACTGATGCCTACTGGGTGTGAGGGATAGGCTTTTTAATTTTTCTTCTTTTTTGCTTTTTTTGGGGCTTTTTTTCTTTGTTTTTTGTTGGTTTTTTTGTTTTGTTCTGCCTATCACATAGAGCTCTTTTTCTAGTCTTAATTTCACTGCAGTTGGAAAGTTGTTTATGTCGAGTTCTTTGAAAAAAAGTTGAAAAACTTTTTGATTTAGTTTTTTGTGATTCCCTGCTGTATGTAGATCTCTGGAAGAGATACAGCCAGCACCAGTCCCCTGCTTTGTATTCAACATACAGTAATTTCACTATTACAAGCCGCACCGTTTTGACTAAAATTTTGCTCCCACCCCAGAAATGCGGCTTACACTCAGGGGCGGCTAATATGTGAATAATTTTCTGACATTTACAACCCCGGAAGTGCAAACCGAGGTGCCGAGTCGAGCAACCTGCCAGTAAAACCTGGCATTGTGCAATTGTTACAAAGTGGTTACTCTGTTTCACGGCGGGTGGAGCCGGCTCAGTGCAGGCAGCACAAGGCGGGGAGGGAGGAGAAGGCGGGGGACTCCCTCATTCAGGCAGCGCAGCCCGGGAGAGAGACAGGGGGCCCCATGCTGCCATCCCTGCGTCCCAGGGGGAAGGCGGGGGGCTCCCGTCCTCACCTGCCGCCGCTGCCGCAGGACCAGGCAGGCTGCCGTCCCTGCCTGCCGCGGGAGTGGGGGTACTCCTTCCCCTCCTGCCGCCACGGGTGCCAGCAGGCTCCATCCCCACCTGCCACCACCGCTGTGGGTGCTGGCGGGCTCCGTGCCCGCCTGCTGCCGCAGGACAGCGCCCATCCGGGGCGAGCGAGCCCGGTGGCAGCAGCAGCTGGCCCCGAGTGGCCCCGCCGAGCGGCAACGCCAAGCTGGGGCCACCTGTCCCCGTCGGCAGCCCCGAGAGGGCCGAGCCCTCAGGGCCTGAGCCAAGCCAGTAAACCCCCCCCAACCCTGATCCCGCGCTTCTGTTACTATTTGGCAACTTTGTTGCATGCGGGTCCTCACTGCGAACGACAGAGCGGCTTATAATTGGGTGCGGCTAATTTATGGACAAAGAACGAAATGCTTGCCAACACTCGGCAATGCGGCTTATAGTCAGTGCGGCTTGTAATTGTGAAATTACTGTACCTTTCTTCTGACTACATTCCCCCTTGCCTGTTTCTGCTTCTCCATCCTGTTACTCTGGTCTAATACTTCTACTAGTTCCTTCCTTCCTCCCTTCCTTTCCTTCCTTTCCTTCCTTTCCTTCCTTTCCTTCCTTTCCTTCTTCCTCCCTCCCTCCCTCTTGTTTTTTCTTTGACAATGTAGTACATTTGTCAAGAAGAAAGTTAAGTCTTTGATTAAATGAAATTATCAAATAATCTGTCACAATTTGTTTACCTTGAAAAATGCTGTCTTGGTTTGTGTGCACTCGTTTTGCTATGATAAAAGATGATGATCCTGGTTCACCTCTTCAGCTCTTATCTGCATCTTTCCATGTGTTCCTTTCCCCTTAGCCTATCTAGCCCTGTCACCTTCCTTTTAAAGCTCCTTTCATCACAACTCATGTATCTTTCATCTGCTCTGCTATTGAGTTGTTGGCTTCAGCTTCTGAATGCATGGTTGATTTTTAGAGTTTTATGCATGGAAGAGATTCCCCATAAGCAGCTGAGTAGCCATTTCATTGACCTTATCTATACATACTTTTGAAATTCTCAAAGGTTGTCTGGCTGTATGTCCACCTCTTATTCTCACTTTTGGGTTTTTGTTTCAGCTGTTATTGTATCATTACTTTGTCCTTTGCACTCAATTTGTCTGTTCCTTGGCTTATTGAGGTAGTTTATGCAGTACCTATCTGTCCATAAAAGTGTTGTATTCCATGTATGAATCTTCCCCTGGCCTTTTTATCCTCTTGCATTGAAGCATGTATTCAGTCAGTATCTTACTCTTGCACTGAAGAAAAAGTGTGTTTGTGTAGCCCCTCCTTTGGGACACAGGTTTGAATTGTTTAGCAAATACATTAGCTGATGTTCCTACTTGTTTTGTAATGACTCTCCCCGTTGTGAGGTTAAAATATGCTCTGTATGCACTGTTTTATTTTTAAATGTATTTAATTCTGTAAACACTAGGTGAGCTTTTAATGCCTTGCATAATATTTTATATTCTATTTTGACCTTCCAATTTTCTTTGAGGCTCTGAATAATTTATTTCTAAGTACTGAAGAGTTTTATAGTTGTGCTACACAACAGTTTCCTTGTGGAAGGTCTACTAGCTTCCAATGACCCTTAGCTGCCATCTGGTACAAATTCAAAGTGCTTCTGTCATCTGCTGCTAATTGCTGTCACCTGCATATTGCAGTTACTGAGCAACTTGGAGTGCAGTAAAGCAGGAGGCATACTGCTTTGTATAGCTGCATCTATCCATAATACCCATGATTTCTTTATTAATATTAATTTAATAATAAAAGAAGTACATGCCTTATGAAACGGTGTGAATTAATATAAATGACATTTCATGTTTATTTTAGTAACTTTCAGGGTTTAATCTGACATTCAAAAATGTGTGTAGATTTGTATTATAAATATATTTATTATTTCGGTGTTCTTCAGCCTGTTTATTCTGCTGAGATTGTTCAAACTGAATCTTACAGAAGAGTTCTTTAATCTTTTTTGTAAGCTGATAAGGCTTAGTCAGGGCACTAGCCTACAGCACCATATTATATTAATGTATTTTACTTGTAATTTAGAGAACAAGAAGAATATCCTGATCTGAAGGCTAAACTGTCCCCTGTGGCACTTGCACAGCTGATAATCGTGAACTAGAAAGATGTGTATATCAAATAGTTTACAAAATGAAGCCAGCTGTGTTTCCCTACATACTGTGGCTTCCTGACATGCATCATTAAACCTTATTAGCTACTTCCTTTTACAAAGATTCTTGTAGTCTTGAACATTGCATATTAACATTTTCTGCCCCTCCAACTGGAAATTACTTGCTTTATTGTAGAGTGTCAACTTGCTCTAGTTTCTGATATGCGTTCTAATTGGTACTTTAGAGTATAATCATAGTGAAATACCACTCCGTGCATTTCTTTATTTGGAAAATTAATACAGACCTTTTCACTTCATCTGTCAATCTGTGCAACTTTTCACACAATTCCCAACTGTTGGGATTGCTTGTAAACCATTAAGTATGAAATGGTTCATGAAATGTCTTTAAGAATATAAACACAAAAAGGAGGCGTTGACTTTTATGGTAGGATTTGGTTGTTGTTGTTGCTTACTTAATAGAAATAAAGCTATTTCAGCTGATAAATTTAATGATGTAAAAACCATCAAAAATGTAGTGATATTATAAAGTTAATTTTTGTTGTTGAGATGAGGCTTTGTTTAATAAAACCACCATCCTCCACACATGCACACACCACTTGATTGCTGAATTCTGATAATGAAATTCAGCTCTTAAACCTTAGGAAAGCAGAATTTTTGAAATATTAATGTCTCTGTGGGTAAAAATAGATTTAGGGATTAAGTGCAAAAATCAAAATATGTATTATGTATATGCATTTGTACATATTTACAGCTCTTTTGTGTATCGTACCAGAAAGACAATGAAATACTTCTGATCTCAATGCACAACATTGTGGAAAATATTATTCTAGAACATTATTTGTTTGTATGATCCCAAGAATAATTTCAAAGCAACATGTTCTGTTAATTGTCTTGAAATATTTTGTGTTTATTTTAGGACAGGAGGCACTAGTTACACAGATATTATATAGATTATGAATAGCATGTAACTGTATAAAGAAAAAAAAATTAAGAACCATCCTAAAAACCTTTTTGTTGGTATTCCTCATCTAAAAAGTTTGATATTTGTTTCCGAAGGATAGTTTCATATGTAAACACACCAGTGCATTAAAATTGAGCTAGAAATTCTAGAGTTCTGGTCATAATTTCTACTATGTATTTGAGTCAGAAAATTGATATTTTTACATAATACTAATAAGAAGTTACTCATCAAATCTTATCTAGAAGTCTTCATTGAGAAGATTTGTTTTTTCTGTGCCTTAAATGGTTGTGGACATTTGCTCTGGATTTATTTTGGGTATTTATACTCAGACTTGAAGAAGGCTCACTCCCCTTTCTTTGGCATTTTACCCTATGTTCTGACATTTAATCTTTCAGGCAACTACTGCTGATTTCCCACTGTATGGGGCAGCTTTCAAGCTCCTGTTTAATTTAGAAGTAAATATAAAAACAAGTTTTTCTTTCAATATGTATGTCAGCCTTTTTGAAACATTTCTTCTCAGTTTGCAGGCTAACAGGCTTTTATACTTGGTAGTAGCTAGGGGCAGACAAAAGTTCAATGCAGTCAAAATGCTCTTTCTCAGTTCCTGTCTCAGACGGTTTTCCATTCTTGAATATTATTATATGTGAATATACATTCATATTCCTTATGAACAGGATTCAGATGTAAATGCTTTGAAACAAACTTTGAGATGCTTTGTGTTGTGTGGTTGTTCATTTTTTAACCTGATTTCCTATGCAAGAATACCTGGAGGCTTACGTTTGTATCTGGACCTGTGCTGAGACAAGGTTTAGTGACAGACATGGAGTATACAGTAATTTCACGAATACAAACCGCACCAATTTGACTAAGATTTTGCTCCTAAACCAGAAATGCGGCTGATACTCAGGAGTGGCTAATATGTGAATAATTTCCTGACATTTACAACCTCAGAAGTGCCTGCCAGAGTGCCGAGCCGAGCAGCTGCAAAGTCGGCATTTTGCGATTGTTACAAATTGTTACTCTGTTGCACCGCAGGTGGAGCCTGGCTGCCTGCAGGCAGCACGGGGGGCGGGGAGAGAGGAGGGAGAGCTCTCTCCTTCCCTCCTCTACCGCAGCCCGGGGAAGAGACGGGGGGGCCCCGTGCCGCCACTGCCGCGGCTCAGGGAGGCGGCGGGGGACCTGGGCCGCCACTGTCACGGCTCTGGGAGGCGACGGGGGACCCGGACCACCACTGCCGCGGCCCGGGGAGGAGGGGGGAGACCCGGGCCGCCACTGCTGCGGCTCTGGGAGGCGGCGAGGGGCTCCGTCCCCACCCGCCTCCGTGGGAGCGGGAGGGGCTCCGTCCCTACCTGCCACCACAGGGCAACACCGGGCTGTGGTGACCGAGCCCAGTCGCAGCGGTGGCTGGCCCCCAGTGGTCCTGCCGAGTGGCAGCGCTGGGCTAGGCTACCTGGCCCCATCGGCAGCCCCGAGCGGGCCGAGCCTGCACAGCCCGAGCCAAACCAGTAAACCCTGCCCTGCCGCCGTTCTGTTAGTATTTGGCAACTTTGTTGCACGCGGGTCCTCACTGCGAACGACAGAGCGGCTTATACTCGGGTGCGGCTTATTTATGGACAAAAAACGAAATATTTGCCAACACCCAGAGATGAGGCTTATACTCAGTGCGGCTTGTATTCGTGAATTTACTGTACATAGCAGAGGAGGAGGGAGGTTGTAGAAATGCTCCACCAATTAATGAATCACTGCATACTGCCAATTTTAATTCCTCCTTCAAGAATTTTTATTCATTCTCTTGCATTTATTGGCTAATCCATCTTCTGAAAGTTTCCTCAATCACTTTAATAATCTGTGTTGTATCTACTGTATTACTTCATTTACATTTCCATGAAGAAAGGTTGCAGCTCTGATTTCTATCTACTTTTATGGCATAAGCACCAACTTAATGTATCAGTGTTTCTCATTGAAGTTTTTTTCCCAACTTTCAATAACTTTTAAAATAGCAAAGTGTAATAAAATAAAATGTATGTAATTTACCTGGAAAGAATTTTTTTAAATGCACCTCTCAATTTTACCTTGAGTTAAGATGGAAGGAAAACATATCCTTTTAACTGTCTTTCAGCTTACTTTCTGTTTGGGGTAAAATGAAATTGTGAAACTTTAAAATAAGCTTAGACTTTCTGGGTTCGTGGCTTAATTTATTTAATTATATTCTTAATGGAAAAATTGCCATGTGTTTTGATAACCTTAGCTTTGACCTCTCTTACCTCAGCCCTGTAATGTGAGATTAAACTCATTACAAAATGTAATAATCTCTGCTAATAGCTTAATCTAGATAGTCTATGAGGTGATGAGTTACTAACACCTTATTTTGAATGTGGAGTAAGAAAATTTTGGATTTTTTATGTATACATTTTCCAGTATTCAATTTCAAAGATGTCTCTGAAAAACCTCTAAGGTTCTCATACTATTTATGAAATATTATTAAACATATTGTTCCATATGTAAAACTCACAAATTCAGTCCCTACTATGAAAATACTACATTAGTGTAGTTTTCTATTTGAAAAAGCTATTTGCACCAGTCAGCCACATGGTCTGAAGTGTAGATATATTACTATTCCCAAAATTTAGAGCTAGCTGCTGCTGTCAATTTGTCAGGTCCTTTTTGTAATTGCTTTTTTCTTGAAGGAACCTAGTACCTGTTACTGAGCTTTTTTTTTTCTTTTTTTTTAAATATATATGTCACATTTTTTGCATTCATTTATATATATGCAAATTCTACACAATAAAAGTTTTGGAACTAGTTCTCCCTGTGCTAATTTTGAAGTTATTTTGGTACAGCTAACTATCTTAATTTCTGAGAGAATAAATCATATTTTTTTAACCTACTCAGATTTGAAAAAATGCCATCTCCATTGAGTGTGTTTTAATAATAGTAAGTAATGTGTAAAGCTGCTTATTCTGTATTCTGATCCTTGAAAGACCTGATTACATGACAGCATCCATAGAAAAGTCTTGAGTTGAAGCTGATGGCCAAGCTTAAAGAAGATATAACAAGCACATGTAAAAGGTACATATGAAATATAAATCTGAAGATAATGTTCCAGTGTAAAATCAAGCACCTTTAAATCCTGCTCTTCCCCCACCTCTGAGAATTCCATGTCTTAGCAATATTGATCAGATATAAAGAGGACTGTGAGTGCTTAGAAACTCTAAATGTCTTCTGTGCTGTGTATCTAGATTTTTTAAATTGCTAAAATAACCCCCGATGAATTAGTTTCACTGTGTGAATGCTTTTGGCTGTTGAAGTTTCCAGCAGGACTAGTTATCTTAGATCGCTGAAGCAGTTATGCTGAATTAATGGGTGGTCTTGACAAAATGTTTTCAGCTGATAGCTTTTAATAGGAAGAGAGTATGTTTGTGATACAGCACAGTCCGTGTATGGATGCCGGAATTGAAGGCTGTTAACCTTCTCGATTTTTTAATGTGCTCTGTCCACGTCCTGATCATTCGCGTTCGTGACAAATACGTAGCCCAGTCGGAGAGCATATGGTCTCACAGCATCTGACTGCTGCTGCGTTCAGGTGCCGGTCTGTGGCTGGATGGAGGTGTGCGAGGTAGCGCTGTGCAAGGAGGAAATGGAGCGGTGCGAGCGCGCAGCCCGCAGTGGCGAAGCGGCGCGCTGAGCTCGGAGCGCTCGGACGCGGCGCTGCCGGGGGAGGCTTCGTGCGCGCGCGGGCGCGGGCGCCCTCTGCTGGCCAGAGCGCGCCCGGCAGCGCTGCCCGCACCAGCCTGCCTTCGGGCGAGCCGGAGAGGGCCGGGTGGACATCCACGGCTTGGCTTCATTGCTCTGCGTAAAAACTCCTTCTGAGAGCAAACGTCCGACTGGACAATGTTTAAAGGCAGTAGCATTGTTTACCAAACCGCAGAAGTGTTAGTGAAAGCCAGATTTATAGTCAGGAGGATATTAAGAATGAGTCGTGTTCAGTTTCTTTCATGGAAATCCTTTGAAACACGGTGTGTTACTACTATTGGCATTCAGGTAAACCAGGATACAGCTGAAAAAGAAGACACACTTAGGAAGATCATGAAATCTGGGACGTTTGACAAAACGAGTGCTTTAATTCAAATAACTGAGCCCTACTGAAGTGCAGTTGTGGAAATAGCTCACAGTTTTTATTGCAGTAGATAACTAGAGAGAGCTAAGCGTCTCTAAAATCCTGGAGAGGACTCTCAAGCTTCAGTGTGAGTATCCAGACTCAGATGATGTTGAGTCTGGAAAAGGCAACAATATAAAATGGATGAATAAATGAGGAAGAGAGAGAAAGAACGGTATGAGCCCTTTTTTTTTTTTTTTTTCTTTTTGTTTTCTTTTGGCATTATAGATATTTATATTTACAAAAGGAAATTCTGGTTCCAAATGGATTCATTTATTTAAAAAAAAAACAGATAAATATTCATTTATGAGTAGTGTGTTAAAGTGAGGCTCAGCAAGTCAGAAGGGTAATTTCAAAACATAATAAAAGTATTCTGCTTTTAAGAGCAGTTAAACCTTGAATATGCATCAAAACACTACAAAAAAGGACTTGAGCTTCTCTTTCATTGGACAAAAACCTGTATTTCTTCTTGACTTAAAATTTCTACTGTTTTCAATGCCTGTGCATTGGAGATGGACTGATTTATGTAAGAATACAGAGAAGTAATTGTAATTTGTTTCTTTGGGGATACAGTCAACACCATCTGAAATTATTTGTTGAAATCAGTATAGAAATGATATAATTCAGTTCCATAAAACTGCAGTACTAACATGATACCAAATATTTCAGTTTGCTCAAAGGTTTGGTTTCATGAAGGATAAATATTTTTTTTGCCAAAGGTAAGACAGAAAATGTTACTGGAATCAAATTAACTATTTTCTGGTAATTACTTCTGCATAAGTCAAATGGAGTGGACTAAATAAGTAAAGTTTATTTCAGTTTTATGAACTTAAGTAGGCCAGTCCTCCCCCTGCGTTACTCCTCAATTCTAAAATGAACCAAACCTGTAGAAGGTTGTTAGTGCTACAGAAAATGTTTTCAAGGTTTCATTCTTGCTCTTGCCGCTAAACTAGTGATGAGACTGTGTTTGAAAATTAGTATCAGAAAAAGCAGGGAGGTTACTTTTTTTACTAAATGGTCACTTTATAGTTTTGTGTTTTATTTGCTTTTCCCACCTTTGAATCTACTGATTAAAAGAATGAGAAAGATATTGATTAAACAGTGTACCATACTGTATGAAAGATTTGGTAGGTTTGACATTAATCAAGTCAGGTTTGTAGAAAAATATATTTGTGCAGCCCATTGCTTGAGTACGGGGAATTAAGGCAACATGCTTGCTAAACCTGAATTTACTTGTTTTGATTGATAGTTATATTAGCTTAATGTGGTTACCTGGATTGCTGAGAAGTCAAGACTTTGAATCATAGGAATTAGGAGACTTAAGAAGGAAGAAACATTTACAGATTCCAAAGTTACTCTTTGTGGTTTTAGTGTCAAAGATTAAGGTGGATAGATAAGGATGTGTCACTTTATTTAGCCTTTAAACACAGATTAGTAATCTGTTATTTCTAGGGACCATAGGGAGGGTTTAACAGATTATTGAAGAAAGTTATGGGGGTTTGGAGAAATGCAGCTGACTGTATAGTATAATCTATATAAGTTCTTTTTAAAATTATGGAATCCTACTAATAATTTTTGTTAGGCAAACCTTGTTTTTGTCATCCTGCAGCTGAAAGATGTATTATTTGAATTTTAATACTTCTAAATATTTACTGATACATACCTCTTACATCTAAGTGTAAGCTGCAGTTAATGGAAACATATATAATATAGTAGTATTCAAGGCTTAATAAATTAATTTCAGAGCATGTATGAAGAGTAGGAAAGAAAATTTTTGTGTTTATGTTGCAAATTAAAACCCAAGTCCCTCTCAAACATGCATACCATGAAATTTCATTGTAGTCAATGTAGTGTTTGGCAGTGCAGAACCAGGCTGATTACTGAAATATAATTACCTTTGTGGAGGAATTTGATTGCAGGGGGAAGTCTGTCCAAAGACTATGCCTTAATACTTCAATAGTATTAAAGCAGGGCACTTAAAGGCTATTCATGAGCAATTATTTCTAATGCACTTTAAACTGTAATTGAATTAAAAAATTATGCGCTGACTATTTTGAGATATCTTTGCCATTTTATAGCATTTAATTATCAAATTTTGCATTTCAGTATTCTAGCATTTTAAAAGTTCTCATTTTCAAAGTAATAGGCATTTTATAGTGCTAAAAGAATTGTTCTATTGCTACAATAGAAGATAACCTTTTTTAAAATTTAAGCATCTAGGGCAGGAACAGCAATATTGTTGTTCAGATTGTATTTCAGTAACCAGAAGAGTTCTTGTTGTTTTCAACTTTTTAATGAAATCAGGATTTTGTTCATAAGATAATGAATTATACCTTGTGGCCCAAAATGTGAGGTACAGACTTTAAATCACTCCCTTATACAAAAAATGAAATATTTAAAAAACTTACCAACTTTTTTACCATGCAAGTAGACAATTGATGGTATAAGCCATTACTTTATTGAGAACCATTAGCTATTTAAAACTCTGTGCATAAATTAAAGAGGAGCTAAATGGATTTGCAGTTGTTGCCATTAGTAGCATTTTAAATTATACAGGCAATTATTGTGTTCATTTTCATTATCGTAGAACAGCCCCTTTGCAAAACTATTGTGGTTTTTGTAGACATTATGTACAAATTTTCCCTTGGAGATTAAAATTTCCAGTGGTGTGTTTAATTTTGTTAAGTTGTTTCAAATAGTACAAATATTATGACAAGTAGAAGAAAATTTGTTTTACTAATATGTTAAATAGCAATAAATGTGGAAAATTACTCCAGTTCTTAATTCATCTATTTCTAATAGTTTTCATAGTTATTCTAGTTACTATTTTCCAAAGAATAGAAATGGCTTTCTTAAGGCGGCATATTTTACAAATGTCTTGATAAAATTACAGTATAGTTAAAATGACGTTTATTTACTTTTCTAATATTCAGATGAATTTTAGAGAATGTTAGTGAATTTTTACATTAAATTTATCTGGATAGTTCAACAGTGTTTCATTAGTTGACTGCAGAAATTGTTTAAGTGGAAAGACACAGAATTAAACTAATTCAGTATCTTTTAGTACATTGGAGTAACTAGTTTTTGAGAAATGGAGAATGCATTTCTATTAAACTTTCTTTGTGTGCCTTCTTAAGTAGGATTTTGCAATTGTCTTCATTTACTATAGTAAATAAAAATACTAACATTTGCTATGGCCAGTAACATGATCTATATTAAAAAGAATGGCATTAATAGAAGCAAATTAAGTGTTCTTGAGGAAAAGATTTATTGTGTGAAAGAATTTTCAGCATCAACTTTTTTATGGTCATAATACGTCTCCAAACACCTTTTTGTTGGGTCTCAAACTTAAATTCACATCTGTCTTCATCAATTAGAAAGGTATTAATGCTTTGAGTTAGATATATATCAGTGTGCAGTGGACTAAATTTAATGTTTCTGTCCTAAAAGTGGCATTCTTTCCAAAGAAGCTCTTTATTCGTTTTTGTTCTGGGGTGGGGTTTTTTATGGGGGGTGGAGAGGGGAGAGATAGGCTTTCACTACCATGATGCAGGGAAAAAAAAGTGTGAGGTAGTAGTTATGCATATTGCAAGACAGTGATTCTTTATTTTATTACAAAAAAAGACCAACTCTAGAAGGCCAGATTAAATCATTCCTTTCACTTTTTAATGGGATTTGGATGAATAGAGTAAAATATGCACTTTGCATTCATTGATAGCATCTTTAGGTTGAGGTAATTGAGTCTTTTTTCCCTGACTGAATGAATAATGACTTCATCTGATCCTCAGCGAGGCCTGAAACTTAGGCTGCCTTTGTCAACGCAAAAAGATCTGGGCTTTGAAACATGCTCTACTTCCCTGGCTTCATTTTTCTTCATTTTAATCCAAAAACCTATTTTTCTCAATAATTCAAGCATAAACTATGTAGTAGTTGAAGCAGCGGAAATTGCAAGATATTTGTCCTCGTTGTGCTGCTTTTTAAATGCAGCTGATAAATCAGCCGCTGTGGTCTTCAGCTGCCTAGTTCTCTAGGGAAGGGACAGCCCATGTGTAAGCAAGATTGCTGGAATTTTTAAGAACTATATTTAAAGTGCTTCTTTTGCAGACTGTTTGTTATCTAAGGAAGTGTTATGTTTTACTGGTCTTAATGGCAAGACTTGCAGATAAAAGGGGCATCTGTGATGGGGCCTAGGAAACTCTTCCTGACATAATTTTCCCACATATTTTACTGACTACTAGAGCATCCCAAAAAGTGGAGTAAAAATACCCTAGCTGACATCATACGTTATTGAAATGGTGAGAGTCTTAGTTACATAGCTTAAATGTATTTTTTTCATGAGAAACAGTGGATGATAGCTTCTCGTAATGTTTTACTTAAAATGTTTCTAAATCAAATACCTTTTAATTAATGTGAAGTTGAAACTCTGTTTCATTATATTGCTTTGAAAATGAGTATTCCACTTGATTGTTGTTTTTATTATATATTGGAGAAGTGAAAGCTTTCTAGAATTAAAAATAATTTCTGTGCCACTAGTTCAGATTTAGAGTGGGATGATAGCATAGTGACAAGTCTCAGTGCACTTGTCACATGAATGAAAAGTCACAGGCTCCATCCCATGTGCCTGTTGGTCCTTGAATTTAACAGGGATTTGATCTTCTAGAAGTCAGTGAGCTCCCTACTAATGTAATACACAGTGCCAGTATTTTTGCTGCATGCATGACAGAAGAAAATTGTCCCTGTTCCTTTGTTCATCTGTAATTGTCTTTCCTCCTTGACCTTCTGTGTTCCTGTCCTAGAGCAAGGAATGGAGAAAGGATGTATCAGACTTGAAGGCATTCAGAAGGCTTGGCTGGGACAGTTCACATTGGTTCTGGGAATTGTTAATGTTAAATTGTTAAAACCAGGGAACGTCTCTTGTGTGCAAGCATAAGAATAACAATCAATGCAATTATCAAAGTTCAGTTAATTGTTACAAGTGCATGGATTTTTAATAGGTAGGAATAACCAAAGCAAATAATCACTAATGGTTTGCACTGCAGAAGCACAAATTTAAGAAAAACTCCTGACTAACTTGGTTTCTTTTTCTTCCTCCAGGTTGGTTTGCTGGACCTGGAGCTGAATCAACTGACCAAAGCCCTGTTTTTGGCTTTAGTTGCACTGTCAGTTGTTATGGTAACTTTGCAAGGATTTGTAGGCCCATGGTATCGCAACCTTTTCCGGTTCCTCCTCCTGTTTTCCTATATCATCCCAATCAGGTATGTATAAGAATGAAAGCAAAATACTGTTGTCTAATTTCACTGTATGTGGCTTTCTTGAAATTTATACTTGCTTCTCATTGCAAAGGAAATTGATCTTATCAGGAAGCTGAAGGAGAAGGTGCCAACAAATCTGCTGATTCTTGAAGGATCACTGTACAGAAAACAATACTGTTGTATTTTTTTTTGTATAATGTTCATCTTACTGGAGTAATCAGGATATCTAATCCTTTGCTAGCATAAATGTATTAATAAGGATACAATGTTGGTATATGAGAAAGTGGTTTCAGGGAGCGTGCAGTTGAATGAACTGCTCGATGCATTATGGAATTTTATTTTTAATGCCTTAAATACTAAAAATGTTCCATTTCTCTGGTTAAACTACAGACGTTTTACCCCAATAATGATTAATTTAAACTGGATGGCTGAATAATGTAAGTGCTCTTTTACAATGAGAGGAGTTTTAACATGTGTAACCAAGTAGAGACTTGCCCTGAATTAATTAATTCATTAAGCATGAGTACTGTATATTCAAATTGCAGATAAACTGGAACGCGAAATAATATCCATGTGTGTAATCAAGTCTTCTGTGGACACAGAAGTGAGAACACTGACTCTGAAATGAATAATTTTCTTTGCATGGGTATTGAATTTCCAAAATGGAAATACTGTTTCCTGTTAAAATACCCAGTGTTTAGATTAAGGTAATGGTTAATTTTAGATCCTCTTTAGAACTGTTCAGTTTGAGATACATCATTCAGTAAGCCCAGTGATCAGCCAGAGTTAGCAACATCTAAACTGTAGCTAGATTTAAAACCTGTCCCCTCAGGCATGCACACAATATTTAAGTTCACGTAGTAAAGAAAAGAAAAATAACAGGAGGATTTCATTAGGCCTTTTAATCTAAACTTACATTACTTGCACATTATCGTGATCACATTTTTTAAGTGCATGTCTGTGTGAAGGAAATTTTATCATATTTGACATATAGGATACTCAAGAAGCCTCTGTCTTAACATTTTATAAACTTAAAGGACTTTATTTTTATAGTACTTTTGGGTTGCAAGCGAAACTGATTCTGTGGGAAGTTGAAGGAGAAGGTTCTGGCAAATCTACTGGAACCACAATTTTGGAATATCTTTCTCTAAACACTGTCCTTGTCTCCTTTACTGCTTGTATGATGCTGTTCAGTCATGTTACCACTCCCCGTACACAGTTACTAAGTATTAAGCAATTTATCCATGTGAAGAGGCAAAAAGGCCTCCATTCAAATGGTTAAGTGTACGTTCTACTAAGAAATGCACTTTGAAACTTCCAGGGGAGGGGAAAAATGTGCTAAGGATATAAAGGATCACTTCTAACTAAAGGATAACTTTTAGCCATTTTAATCTTTGTTGCTGGATGCAAGAGGGTTAAGGCTATATAGATGTTGTAAGTAAATTTTACTCTATATTGAAAGTTCAACATATGCCATTTAAAAAACATGTTCAGCTCATTTTCAATGTAAGAGTTGTTTAGTGGACTTGTGCAATAACTTTTCTCCAAAAAAATTTCTAGTATGCATCTAATCCAATCTACAATTGTTTGTGGGAGATAATATATAAACTAGAGACTAGAAGTATTAGAGAATATGGTTGGTTTAGTTCATCAGACAGGAATTTAGGAGAGAATGCTTTTCTCTGTAGGGTTTTATCTGTTTCTCTACCAAATTTTTTTCAACTAGGATCTTCATAAATACAGGGTTGCTTCCCACACTGTCAGCAAAGTGAGCAACTCAGTCATGCTGGTACTCAAATATGACTACACTTCCCTTCCTCTCTTCTGCACGTTTAGCATGGAAATGACTTAATTTTTAGGCTGTATTTTGGGTGTAAACTCTCAAAGATTAAAATTACAAAGCAAAAGACATTGAAGCACCAAGTGTTGTATGCTCCCATTATTTTTAAAATAGCTATATGGGGGGAAATAATGAACTTACAGATGCAAACAAAATGTCAGAGATTAGGATTCACTGGTAGTGCATATCTGGACTCAGGCACACACAGTGAAATGTATTGCTTGATAGTTTTAGAGAATTCAGGCAGTTTCTAATTGGAGAGCTTTTTTGGAGTTCTGTTTGGCTTTTGTTTTGCAAAGCAAGGGAACTTTCAGGTATGCAATAAAAATAGTTGTTCATGGCTAGATATGTTTGATGAAGATCATCAGGAAGATGATGATAGAGTTAGTAGAATTTAACTGATCTCTGTGCAGCCTCTCCTATAGTTAATAGGAACTTTTCAGGTGCTTCAGAAAGAAGCTGGTTCCTTGTGATTCAACTGCATCCTAAATACTTGTCTAGATCAATGTTTCTTTGCTTTGTGCAGGGTGTTACTGTGGGGTATACAAGACTTAAATATAAACATAAAACAACTGTGAAGCAAAATATAAACCATCCCAATAAGCAACACCCACCCCTCACCTCCAAAAATTCAGCCCCCAACATTGCACATGTTCTGTGGTGTACAAGGAATCAAGAAAAATAGAGAAAAAGTAGTACAGTAATTTCACGATTATAAGCCGCACTGATTATAAGCCGCACTTCTGGGTTTCAGCAACTTTTTGGTTTTTGTCCATACATAAGCCGCACCTGATTATAAGCCGCATGTTACAATACAGAGTGTGATAAAAGGTATCTGTTCTATCACCATCTGTTGAGGGTGGGGACAGTGATCCTTATCTCAATGGCAGATAATTTGCTAATGGGCCATCCATTGAAACCAGGCAAGGCATTGTTCTTTATCTTTTCACACCCCATCCTTCCTCCAGGGAGTCATTGTCTGCTAATGGCCCATTGAGTCCCACTGTGGGACTGATAAAATTACTGCATCCCATTGAAAGTTGCTCCAGCCAGGGGGAAGAGCCCAACATTTCTTACCAAGATAAAAACAGAGGTTTTGGGACACTAAGGTAGCCCCTTTCTCCACTGGACTCCAGAGGAAAACTGGATTTCTCCACATCACCACTGGACCTCCAGAGGGAAACTGCACCTTCTGCAGGAGCACTGCTCCAACTGAGCCACATCTGTCACTGCAAGGGGACTGCAATCACCATTTAATGAGACTGCTACCAACACCCTGCCTGACAGGGTGTCAGGTTGTACTCTGACTGTGTCAGGATTTGGAGTTTGTTTCTTTGTAGTACTGTATTTCTATTTTAATTTCCCTAGAAAAGAACTGTTATTCCTAATTCCCGTATGTTTGCCTGAAAGCCCCTTGATTTCAAAATTATAATAATTTGGAGAGAGGGGGTTTGCATTCTCCATTTCAAAGAGAAACTCCTGCCTTTCTCAGCAGACACCTGTCCTCCAAACTAAAACAGCAACTTTTCGTTCTTTGTCCATATATAAGCCGCACCTGATTATAAACCGCACTTTGGGTTCGGACCAAAATTTTAGTCAAAATGGTGCGGCTTATAATCGTGAAATTACTGTAATAAACAGATTTTGAAAGCTTAGTCCATCTCTAAACTGTTTTTAAGATAGAATTATTACGCCCAAAATGTTTTGAACATCCCCACACTCCCTGAAATGTTTGGCCCTTAAAAGTGTTTCTGTCATTGATGTTTTCTTTTTCCATATGGAGAAACCATAGCCCTGGGAGCCTCCATAGGTAGTCTGCTGCCCTATAAAGTCACGCTATTTTAATTTCTTAAGACTTGTCAGGGAAGGAGAATATAAAACAAGTCTTTGACAGTCTGTCCAAAACAAAGTAAATCTCTCCAGGATTGTCTTCATACATTATCTGAGTTTTTCCATGTTCCTCAGCATTTTCAGGCTTTTTTTCTAGCTAGCTCTAGCCAACTCAAGTGTATCACCTAGTGCAGTTGTCACATAGCAACCTAACAGGGAGCATGTGTCCTCAGGCATGTCCATGCTGCTGCTCTTTGTAATGCCAGTGTGGAAGTTCTTAAATCTGTGATGTCACCTTTACTTTTTAAATAAGGTGCTTTTGTTGAACAACTTATATTTTTTTGATTTTCTGTTTTCTAAATGACAAGGGTCAGAGAGCAATAACAGTCATGCTAATGAAAAGCCAGCACCCTGACTGGGGGAAGATACTTTAATTTTAAGTGCAAGAGAATAGAAGAGATTTAATCAATATGAGATGCAAGATACCAGCTACAACTGAGATGAAAATTCCAATGCTTGTGTATATGGGTGCAGGAAAGATATTAAGGCTGTTAGAGAGCCTTGTCACAAAATGATTTTGTTCTTTTCCCTGGCCTTGAGTACTAATATGTCTTTATCAGTTCACTTGAGTTATCATAGCAACTGGTTCAGAAAGCCCAGGCCAAAGAAAAGACTTTAGTGATAGCACTGCCCCACAAAGTGGATCCCCTCCAACACCAATCGACTTCGTTCATTCATTGTCCTGTCTTCTTCATCACCTTGAAAGGCAAAGTAGGTTGCACTTTGTGTTGCGGTCTTCTTATTGTTTGGGTTTTGTTTAAATAAATAAATAAATAATGTAACCAGGGAAGTTTTTCAAGATAGTTTAGGTTTAACCAAACAATGTTTGGTGAAATTGCTACCTCACATATAGACATGTGAGTCTGGTAGCTGTATGTGCTTCTGCTTAGCTGTTAAGAACTGTAGAGGATTTACCATAAAATTTTAAGATGTTGTCTGAAGATGTGTTAAAAATGTGTATCACCCAGGCTCTATATTTAGTAGCAGTTTAAAGCTGGATTGACAGGGGCTTAATCAACCATCCTTTTAGGAGGATCCTTTACTTTAGTGTGAACAGAAGCTGAAATGTCTCTTGTCCCTTCCTTTGGACACCTCAAGACTCCTAGTCACTGAGCTGTTCTGCCAAAAGAAGCTGTCCCAAATGACTGGAAGGAACTGCTTTGCACTTAAGTAGTAAAGTTTTGGCGCACTACATGGTTCAGGGCTGGGGTTTTTTCTGGGTCTGTAAAAGGAGCACTTAAATCCTCCAGGTTATGTCAGTCTATTCTCAGGGGCAGTGAGAAAAACTCTGCTAGGAGGTCTTATGTCTGAAATTCATTAATAGCCCCTCAAATCCCAGATCCTACAGATATGAATTTCTGTGTTTTCTGGAGATCCAGGGAACTCACGCATATGCAGACTGTCTGACAGCAGCAAGCAGCTATGCTGCTTTCAATCATGCTGTAGTTTCTGCTGTGCTGGAACTCTAATCTGTATAATCTATAGATGTGAGAGTATCAATATATGAAGTCTCACAGAGAGACAGACTATATATAGATATATGATGCAAATGTTTCAGTGTGGAAGAGCTAAAGAGCTGCTTATGAAATGGCTTAAGGAAGTGGTTTAATACACATTTAGTGTATTGTGCTTTAATACCGTAAAAGGATATCTAATGCAATCTCTATAGAGACTGAAATACATTGTCATGCTTCATGACATTTTACTAATTAATTTTGCAACAGAAATTATGGTGTGTCTGTCTTGGGCTAAGAATGTCTTACACTGTCCAGTGTGGTGCTGTGCTACTGCCTGAGCTAGCTTTGTGCCTCTCAAATGTCTGATATTCATGCTACATAGAAAAACCACAGAGGTTTTAAGATCATCAAGTCCAACTATTAATCCAGCACTGCCAATTCCACCACTAAAACATTTCCCTAAGTGCTAGTCTGATCTGTGGGTCTTTTAAAATACCTCCAGTGATCTAGACTCTACCACTTCCCTAGGCAGCTAGTTCCAATGCTTGACAACAGTTCTGGTAAGGAAATTTTTCCTAATATCCAATTTAGAGTTCCCTTGGTGTGACTTGAAGTTGTTTCCTCTTGAGATCGACCCCTACCTGGCTACAACCTCCTAACAGGCAGTTGTAGGGAGTGATGGCATCTCCCCTGAGCCTCCTTTGCTCCAGGCTAAACACCTCCAGCTCCCTCAGCTGTTCCTCACAGGACCTATGCTCCAGACCCTTCCCCAGCTCCATTTCCCTTCTCTGGACATGCTCCAGCTCCTCAATGTCTTTCTTGTGATGAGAGGCTCAAAACTGAACACAGCACTCGAGGTGTGGCCTCAGCAGTGCCAAGTACAGAGGGTCAAACACTGCCCTGGTCCTGCTGGCCACACTATTGCTGATACAGGCCAGGGCCATCGGCCTTTTCGCCACCTGGACACTGCTGGCTCATGTTCAATAACTGCCAACCAGCACCCCCAGGTCCTTTTCTGCTGGGCAACTTTTCAACCACTCTGTCTTCAGCCTGTGGAGCTGCCTGGGTTTGTTGTGACCTCAGGGCAGGACCTGGCACTTGGTCTTGCTGACCTTCATACAATTGGCCTCTGCCCATTGACCCAGCCTGTCCAGACCCATCAGTAGGTCCTTCCTTCCCTTCAGTTGATCAACACTCCCACCCAACTTGGTGTCCTCCACAAACTTATTCAGGGATTGCTTGTTCCCCTCATCCATTATTACAGATATTATGAAACAGGACTGGCCGCAATACTGAGAATAATCAGTATAAAAAAGAAGCACTCTTTAAACTGGTCTGTTGAAGTAAATCTTCCTTCTTTCAAATCTTGCAACACTGCCTATTTGCTCCTAGGGTTTTTTTTTCTGGTTTTAAACCTATGGTACTACAGCAAATAATGCTGAATTTCTGTCAACTATACCAAAAAAAACCACCCCACGTTTTAAATATTATTTGTGTTTGACCTTTAATGTCAATATTGCCACCTTTGTATAAGAGGCCAAATGAAAGACAGTATCTGACCTGTTAAATGGGATAATAAAAAAGAAATACTTTTAATCATTATCACTCTGAGCTGCACATGCTACATCTCTTTAGGCAAAGGTGCTTGTTTGACATGTAGTTTGTTTGGTTTGGGTTTGGGTTTTTTTTGCATTCTTCTGTGTTTTAAGCCTGTAAGAAATTTACAGATTAATTTTTTCATTATCTATTCTCTGGATTACCTCCTGGATTTTTAAGTTCTATCTGCCTTGAAAAACTGCATGTGCCACAGTCACTAGAGCAATACAGGGTTGATACATTTTTTTTACCTCAAGTATTTAATCAGAAATATATGGGGTTGAGTTCCCTTTTAAAGTTACATTCACTCCCAGGGTTTCATGCAAAATGCTATGTTTACCTTCCTTAATTTTCTTTTATATGCTCGCGTAATAGAAAATACTTAGAAATATTAGTACAAGAGAAGTAGATCATTAATGAAGCAAACAGGAACACACTTCTGAGGGTCTTCTTGGGAGTATTACTTTTACAGAGAAGGAAGCCCTGAAAATAAAAAGACTACATCTCAATTACTTCATTTATTTTAAAAAGTATATACTACTTTGGATACTCATACTGTATCTGGAGTTGTGGCAGGGCTTTTGTTTTTTGGTTGCAAAACTTTTACATATAAAGAACTACTCAGGAAGTTAGGAAAAAAACTCTACCATCTAATTTTTAGTCAAAGTCATACTTGGATTTTATTTGGCACAATATCACTTTGTTCACAAAATTGTCCTTGGTAACTTCATTAGGTCTTAATTGTTTTTCACTGAGTTATGAATGGTAGAATGTTTCTGGAGTTCCTAAATGTATTTGTCAAACTTTCGTAGTAAAGATCCTTGCTTATTGGCAAATGTGTCCTTTTGACAAAGAAACCCAAATCAGACACCTTTAGAAGAGGGCCTTACATCATTACAATCCATGGGAAAGAAAAGAAATTTAGAAGTCCTGTAAATAGGAGTGTTTTTAATCTAAAACACTGGTGTTTTGAGGGAGTAAGAGGAGAACTATTTGTTTTTAACATGTAGTTAAAAGTGGTGTGGATTCTGAAATGTTGTGTTATTTATTTGCTCTGAAGTTGAATTGCAGAGAATGCCACCCTGGCTCTTAATGACATAAATCCCCAAGTTGGATAAAAATTGCCTTAGGATTGCTTGTTCTAGGGTAGCTAGTGCTGAGGCGGGGAAACAAGAAATGTTGCATTACTGTGTTTGCTAAATATGCTCATTCTCTGGAACAGCCTTCAAATTCCTATATTAACATACTCTGCCTAGATCTTGCATGGTAATTGGTTTGCTAAAAATCAGTGTTACTAATGCAACAGTCACTAATGCTACGTTGAATGCTGTTCCGTGTGTTTTCATGAGTAACTGATGTGTTTGGAGTTTGTTTAATTGGATTAAATTGAGAAGGCTTTGAAAACTGGTGAATTTAAAATGTTTTGGTTATATAATGAGGTTTCTTAAAGTCTGCAAAGAAATTATGGGAAATGATAGCTAATATTATCAGCCACTGAAAGTAGCTTTATTTTGAGTAAGCTTAATGTCTCCTTGTTTTATTATTTAAAAATTCTTGGACTTTTCAGTGAAGTATTTTTATCCATCCCTGTGAAGCTCTGTTGGAGAGGTTTCTAGTTTCAAAAGCAAACTCACTGTTAATAGGCCATCATCATTTTTAGTATTGCATCAGTTTCCATAATGTGCTAAGTAACAGCTGCAATGATTTCAAAGATAAAGATTTCCTCTAAGACAAAAAACACCAAGTGAAGGATGCTATAGAATAATACAGTGTACAAATTTTAGAATTAATGCTAAAAAATTCATCTATAGCACTCGTTTTTATTATTGTTTAATTCTTTATTCATCTTACCAATTTAAGCATGTACCCAGTGTCTTTCTGTGTGCCAGAAAGCTGTCTCAGACTGTCCTAGTCATTGGGGAGACTATAGACCAGCAGTGCCAGTCTTCTATTAGGTCCATCAGCATAAAGGGGGTACCTTTTGTTCTACTTAGCAGTACATGCTGGAAAGATACAGTAATTCCTAAAATGCCTTAATGATTTGAAATATGGATTTCCCCTCACTACTCAGCAAGAGAAGTTGGAGTCTTATTTTCTTTTCTCTTTTTTCTTACCTTTAAATTATATTCAAGTATATTATCGTTAAGTACTCTGAGTGTTTGCAACATCAAAACATATGATATACATGCTTATAAAAGGTGCAAGTGAAGATGCACATGCACTTCAGCTTTGGGAGATTTTTCTGATTCTATCTTATTGAAGCAGTTTTTCCTGTCTGGGTAAGTTTGTAGATCTCCGTTGGAAGAGCAGCCATGTGGATGTCTGTGTGTGTGCCATGTACTTGAGACTGAAGTGCTTAAATAGAGCACTCCATCTCAGAATTCCTGTCTTGGTAGCCCAACCACAAAAAAATATAGCCTAAATGCCTCTTTGAAGTAGGACAGTAAGCAGCTTTCATCATTCAGTTAATCCACTTGCTCCTGGCTAGAGCAAATGTCCATCTGTTTTAAAATAAAGTGTGTCCATGTTTCTCTTGTCAAGTTAGATGGAATCTTTTGTACTTGACTGCCTAACTAGCAGGTTCACATCCCTAAGAGGAGTAAATCTTTTGCTGTTCCTTTGGTTTCAGTGTGACGTGTGTTGCTTTGGTTTTTCTATTCACTCTTAAAGTTAACAGACAAGCATAATAAGAAGGCAGTTTGCGCAGTACTGCCTCTGGATTGAGTAAGATAGGGTAGAACTGTAGTTAACCAGTGTGAGGCAAGTTACTTCAAGTATTTTTCTCACTATACTCTAGCATTTTCAGTAAAAAGAATCTGTAGAGTCCTCCTTCTGTTGTCTGTCCTTTTTTTACATATATTTGCACATCTGAAGACAGATGAAATTAGGGAATATATTGAAGGACTATTTGGGGTATATCACCAGAGAGAAGGATGCTTCTCAGATGATGACGATTTTGGTAGGAAAATAAGATGTAGTTAAAGCACAGAATACCATCCTAAATGGTAAATCTTCTATATAAAACCTATGTTTCCTTTTACACTGCAACATCTTTTGTCTTCTGCTGTACAAATTCAGGAGGTAGGGCATGTAGAATAAACTTTTTTTTTAGTGTGTATCAAAATTTCTGACGCTCCCACAATTCCAGGTAAATGCATCTCTTGTTTATAGGATAGTGCAGATTGTGACTCACTGTTCCCTCCACTGTTACCTCAGGTAATTTACAGTCTGTTGCTGTGATTGGAAGAGGACAGATGAAAACTCCTGATAGCTGCTCTTTTTGTTACGCAGTTAAGTCAGGATGATGTCAGGACTGTTACAAAAAATGTCTGCAGTGCATTAGCAGTTTTTGACCTTGATAGGTACCTTTGAAAAGTTCTAAGAGTTACATTACTGTAAACTGTTGCTTAACTTGTGTTGGTAACTTAGCTACAAATAGTTCACAGATTCGCAGAATATGCTGAATTGGAAGGGAGTCATAAGGGTCATCCAGTCCAACTTCTGGTTCTGCATAGGACCACCTTCAAAAGTCACACCAGTGCCTGAGAGCTTTGTGCATACACACCTTGAACTCTGTCAGGGCTGGTGCTGTGACAGCTTCCTTGGGCAGCCTGTGCCAGTGCCCAACCATCCTTCGGATGAAGAGCCTTTTTGTAATATCCAAACCTCCCCTTACAGAAATCAGGCCATTCCCTCAGGTCCTGTTACTGATGACCATAGAGAAGAGATCAGTTTGCGCCTCCTCTTCCCCTCATGAGCAAATTGTAGACTGCAATGAGGTCTCCCCTCAGTCTCCTCCAGGCTGAACAGAAAAAGTGCCCTCAGTAGTTCGTGTAACCACTTTCCTACCTTTGTATAGGTTTTTCAGTATTTCTGTTAGAACAGAGTCGAGAGAAATCAACACATGCCTATTTTTTAGTCACTGCTTCTCTGATGAGGCAGCAGGAACGTGGTGAACAGCTAAAGAAAAGTCGCATTTTCTTGGTTTAGAGCAAGGTGGATAGAGTTTTGTGTTGGAGCATTTTATTATGGGGAAGAGCAATGTGGTTAAATGATTATTGTAGCATAGGAATACAAGATGCGTCTTAGTTCTTATATAATGTAAACATGGAAATAATAAAAAATGAATGCATGGAGTGAACTGGAAAAAATACTTTTGATTTTGGACTTCTATGTATAATCAGTAAAACTTGCTGCAAATTGAACATTTTCTATTAGAGAGCGACCCAAAGATTACTTCATGCCAACATGCTATCATGAGGGTGCAATTTGCTGCTTCAGCACTTTTCTCTTTTTGTGATGGACCCTCTCAATCTACCATTTGGGAAGGACAAAAATAACATTGATTTGTTGGGAAAGAGAAATTAACAACTATAGTTATACTATCCTAAAGAAATAAGGTTTTGTTTAAAAAACAAGAAAACCCCAGTGATTTGAAAAGGTACAAAAATATTTGTAATTTCACATCAAAGAGAGCATAGGTGGCATTCGGGTTTTTTAGTAGATAAAAGCTGTGACTTGAATAGTGATCTGTTCTTGCTATATGTTACCCACCTGTGTAAGAGTAGTAATGTAATTATGTCAAGAGTCTTCGTAAAGTGTTGGAATCTGTCTCATGCAGAATGCTACTAGAATGATACTGCATTTGTTTGTATTGCCATTTCTTCCGAAAGTCTGGGATGAAACCTGTGATATATACTTTACAAACACATAAAAAAAGCAATGTTCCAAAATTTTGGTTCATATAGGTTTAAGATCTTTCTTTTTTCAGATATACTAAAAAGAGCTTCTAATGTTATTTTATAGTTATAACTTTCACTTTACCTAATATTCACACTGATAATGGTATAAATTTCCTTTGCAGTTTACGTGTCAACTTGGACATGGGTAAGGCAGCCTACGGGTGGATGATTATGAAGGATGACAATATTCCTGGAACAGTTGTTCGAACTAGCACCATACCAGAAGAGTTGGGACGATTAGTTTATTTACTAACGGATAAAACAGGTATATCAGGTTACCATTCTGAAATCTGATAACTTTTATAAAATTTCTAAATGTAGTTCTCTACTTGAATATGCTAATGTAAGAGTAGATTTCAACTACCAATTTTTGTTTCTCAATAAAATTTTACACATTTGCTTGGGGACTTTTACAAGTACCAATAGGCTTGGGTAGGCCAGTACTTGGATGTTAAAGTCAGTGTTTGGAAGTACTCTGATTTATTCCAGTGGGAGAAGCTCTTCAATAGCAAGAGGACACTGTACAGCATGAGTAAGAGTACCATATATCTTCCTCTGAAAAGACTCTGGAATAGCACTCAGGATGCTGGTTTATTCTGCACTTCATTGCTACTGCAATATTGTATGGTAGTAAGTTAAGAGAGAGCAAGTTATTTCCAAAACAAGTCATGAGATCAGCTCCAAAATGGTACCTGCTGTCCCAGTGAAGGTAGTTACTCTTTATGTTACCAAGACCAGTTCTGGAGCTGCTGAATGATTTCATCTTCATAACTGTAACCTGTTACTGTACCTCACCTGGTCTACTGGAACCCCCAACTTTTACCAGGATCAGAAGGTAAGTACTGAGAGTGTGAAGAATATCTTGTGTTACACTTTCTTGTTTCTTTCTGAGATTGAATAAATAATTTCTAGTAGCTATAAATGAGTTTTTTAAAAGAAACTTATCTTCTGAACTGAGAAAGTTCTTTCTTGAAAAGCTTGAAGAATTCTTTTACTGGTTTTTAGTAAAATATAGTTCAAAATTGTGAAAAGCTGCTGGGGAGGGCAGGGGTTGGCCTCTGTTGTACTTCTCTGAAAGCATAATACACAATTTATATCTTCTTCTGTTTGAAATAATTCCCTATTGCCTCCCATGCTAACACTTCCATTACTGCATATTTGTAATGCAGTGTATATAGAATATATCGTCACATTTTTTGAAACATACTTTCCTTTTTTCTTCTATAGGAACATATATTATCCTATATGCATCTGAATGTAGTTCTTTATTTTGTAAAACGAAAGTATATTGCTAATTATAGTGTGGCAGTTCTTCAGAGCAAGTGAATGATTGTTTAACAAGTCTCATTTCAGTTACCTAATGATTTTGTATGCTATTTGAAACTGCTTATTGATTTTAATTGCACCCTTCATCATGATAATTTACGTCACTTTGAGTGCTGTCACATTGAAGACTTGAAATATGTAATTTACAGCATATGTTTGGAAAAAGAAATATGTTCAAAAATAATTTATTTTCAAAACAATGAAGTAGAGTTCACGTACAAAGTGAATTCTAAAGTTAGTTACAAAACACTACTTTCTAAGCAAAACCAATGTAGACTTTTTAAACTTTGCTGATAGAGATTCCAGTTACCAAACTGGAAATGAAGTTCAAGTGTTGAGGTATTGTACTTACAGTTAGACTGCACTGAGAATCTTAGGTGTTGCTAAATAAAATACTTAGTTTTCTCACACAACTCTACAATGCAGAAATTATATTCTGTCTCTGATACTTACTACCTTGTTTGACAATTAAAGGATTGTTTGAAAAAATAAAAAAACCTAAAAACCTCCCTGCCATTGTGCTACTTGAATACAACCATTACACTTAACCTAATAGAAGAGCGATTTAAACCAAAGTTTTTCTCCTTAAAAATAATCCACAAAAAAATTTAGTGATACCAGATTTTTCAAAGCAGAACTGTGGTATTCCATCCTTAAATCTTTATAAAGATACATTTTATTGTCTTGTATATACAAGGAGAAACAACCCTGTTACGTGTAAAATTGTGAGGTTTTTTGTTTGTTGGGTTTTTTTTCAACCTACATCATGCCCCTTGCAGTCACTGTATTTCTGCTTAAGAAGCAGCACAAGAGTATATGCTTAAAAGCTGCTAAATAGACAAAAGTTAAAAGACTTTTACCAGGAAATGATTGGATCCAAACAATCATCCAGTGCTTTTCAGAGGACCGAGGTCCGCTGTGCTCTGGTGGAAGGTCTCAATCTATACAGTAATGATGTAGAAATGAAAGTGAAGGCCGCACTCTAGGGCAGTAGTTTGAAAGAAGCAGAGTCAGCAGTCTCACTCCTATGCATTTTTACCTGAGTGTCGGCTGAAAGCTGATGTAAGTGAAAATAAGCCAGGAGTCCTGGAGATGTCACCAACTTCACACCATTGACTGTGCCTTGCAGAGATGGGAAACACTGCTCTGTTTTAATAATCTTAAATGCCCTGCAAATTTTAAACTTTTCTTCATTCAGAACAAACACATCGACAGTGTACTTTTTACCCAAGTATGTTGGTAGCTACTTCCAGTTTCCTTTCCTGAATACATTTGTTCTCATTGTGCATTTTATGATAAATGTGAAACATACTGTTAAGTAATGAACGAAGTCTGTACTCTTAATCCATGATTGACATTGCATGATTATACAGTTTATAAGGTCTGGTCTTAGCACTTTATCATTTGAATTTTCATTTCTAGTCATATAAACCAGTTAATTCTGTTCTTGTGCCCACTCAAGGCCTGGCTATCAGAGGATAAAGAAGGGAGTCAGTTTTGTAGCCATCTTTCCAAGTGGATGCTACCAAAATGCAGCATTAAAAGGTTGATTTAGTTAAATGTGAACAGGCGAAGTTTTTCTCAATACTGAAAAGGAAAGGGAATCCAGAGAACTGTCTGCAAAAATCTGATATTGTGGCCCAAGCTCCACTGGAAATGATTGAGAATTAGTTGTTGAGTCTAAGGAGCATTGCATTACTAACATAATTGCAAGGTAGTCCTTTGTATGATTGTAAATTGGGTTTGTGCTTCATCAATAAGCTTTTTGACAAGAAGCGTCCATCACAGTGGCTCTCTCATTTGCCACAGTATAATAGAAAATGAAGTATCCCAATAATTGCATTATAGTTTCCTTATTGTGGGACAAGAAAGCAATGTGGTATAATTAGGTTTGATTGGAGTGCATGTTTCCGGTAAGATCTGAAATTAATGATGTTGCTATAGTGACACATCTGCGGCCACCAGTGCGTGAAACATAAAGTAATTCATTCGACAAGAGAAGACATCTGTTAACTGCAAGGATGCAGAGCATATTGACACTGACCAGAAATACTAGACGTTATGTGATAAATGAACAAATGATGCTGAAACAGGAGGACAGATAATTTGTACTTAATCTGCTGGGAGAACTTTAATCTTCTCACTGGTTGCATTTGACAATGCCATTGTTTAAAGAACAATGCTGCAGAGAACTCATAAATTTTAAAACTTAACTCAGGGTGCAACCTATTAAAGCAATACATTAATTCCTTTGTTAGGGAGTTTTTATCTTCATGTAGAACAAAGCCATTACTAAAAACACTCAGTAAAACAACAGGTTTTTTAGGACTCACGTTTTAATTATAGCATCCATTACCCATAATACCACGTTGTTTGGACTTGAATCACATGTAAGTTTGACAGAAAAGCATCATCTGTTATGATGGTGGGTAGCAGTTTGCATGAGCATGGTATCTCATGCTCTCCAGGGTACAAAAAATTCTAATTGTGAAAAAAAAAAAATTTGGCAATATTTAATGAGAATTTTTGTTTCTTTGTATGTGGGGTAGAAAACCACCTGCTATTCACAACAACTACCGACGTGTTCAGCTAAAACAAACGTATAGTGATCCAAATGTAGTTATTTACCAATGCATGCACTTGTATTTGAGTTCTGTAATTAACATTTTAGTGGGTGTTTGGACCAAATGAGATACTTAACATTGAACAGATGCATAGAGCAATGGGATTCTTGAATTTTTTTGAAAAATCTGTGTATTAGAGGTTGGTGTTTATGGACTTTTTTGTTAAATGTGCCTAATGGTAATGTGCTACTAGAATAGTGAATTTCAGTAATTGTTTATGAAAATTAATCTTTTTAGTTGTACTTTGATTCAGTGTAAGCAACTAGAGAGAAAGAGTAATTAAAAAAATGTTGATGGAATAACATCTCCTTCCTTTACTTAGATCCAGATAATATATGCTCTGCCTCTAAGATTTTTAGTACCACTAGATTTGCAGGGTGAGTAGAGCAGACTAGAAATGGAACATTTTGAAGGAGACATCTTACAGGAAGATTCCAGACTAAGGAATCCTTACTTTTTGTCTTCAGTTGGACTCCCATCCACTGAAAATATCCAGCTAGCATGATGCTGCTCTTACGTTGCAGAATACACAGATACTGTGGTTGTGGGAGGCAGAAGGCACAGAGGGAATGGGTACTGCTCCTCACAACTGTGTCATGGTTTAGGAGTGGTACTCTCTAATTCATTGCCCACAAGTTACCTGTTACCTCTACTGTGACCTTCTACCCAGGAAAGATTAGGCATAGCTCAGCTCTCTTGGTCTTCGTCCTCATTCTTAATAAGTTGTACTGGGATTTACTTGGTTTGAGGTTTTGTATAGGTTGTGTTTATGGCATACTCATAAATGGAGCAGCTGAACAAGCAGACATATGCTACGTATGCTTACCATGAGTTTTCTTTTTCCTTTTCTTCTTATATACCAGATTATATTTTTTCCAGGGTTAATAGAAAAAAAATTACATCTCCAGATTGTCGACAGTCTAATTATTAGACTGATTAGACCTAATCTCCCTAAAAGTTTCTACAGAAATGTTCACTTTTACACTGATCTTTTATCTCTGTAAGCAAACAGCTTAAACAAAGTACTCAAATATTATTTGAAAAGTTACTCATCCTCTTACTTTCTCACAAATTTCTAATTTTTCTGCTGTACATATTTTCTTGCTTTTTCTTGTTTTGGACTTTAGAGATTGCTGGTATTGGTCCAAATTACCAGCTAGTAATACAGGATCAGAATGATCTGCATCTGCTTCTCACAAAACAACAACAAAAAAAATCTCTGCTGCTCTGTTGTGAATCACATCTGTTGCCACCCAAGGAATGATGCCTTCAGGACTTTCTCCTTAGAAATTAATTTCCTCTTTGCCTGCTTTACTCTGTGTTTAATGATACAATTGGAGGAAGGAAGGAAAAAAAAAGCTCTTAGCTTCATTAAAGAACACACTAAATTTTTCTCCAGCAATTCTATACTAACTTTTTTGTCAGGCTATTTTCCTTGTGTGGTACCTGCATTCCAGAGCTAAATTCAAGAATGTATAATAGTAGAAGTAGATAGTATGTTATGATGATAATGTGCTTTCTGGAAGAATTTCTAAAATAAGATTCTTTAAATCTAATAACTCTTCATATTAGCAATGTCCTGAAAGTGTGGAATTGATAACTAGGTCTTTAAAAAATATTATTAAAAATAGCAAGTTCTTTCACTGTTCTATAATACTTATCATCTTGAGCAGACTAAAAGAGCTCTATTTTGTGTTGTTTTTCTTGTTCAAAAAGTGGGCTATATTAGAAAATCTGCCTGTAGATATTTGAAGGGTTTGCATCTGGGGGCATAAAATGCAAAATGTGTTGTTCTGTCACAGAGTATTAGTCTCCAACTAAAACACTAAAACTTACAACAGAACTGCTGCTGAAATTATAACATGACTGATTGGCACCATGTAATATACGGAACAAGTTGTTGGGAATGTTTCTGTCCCATTTTGGCCTTTCATTCATTAGAAGAATTTAAAAGCAAATTCTTAATTTGCACACATGATGAAACTTTATTTCCATTTGGATAGCTGAAAAAGGTGTATTTTGTTAAGGTGGGTTTTTTTCAGATTTTTTTGGCAGCTTTTCATAACTTCACCTACCCCTGTTGGTCTAACAACACATCAGGTTTATAATGGCAGTTCTTAAAAGTCTTATGTAAGTCTTGAGAAGCGTAAGACTGGAATTGTTTCTTTTCTTTGGTTTTGTTTTTAGTTATTTATCATAGATATTTCCTATTAACATAGCTGATTAAAAGGGTGGTATAAGAGATATATAAGATGCAAGTATTGAATCAGGATTTCTGGCATGTTTATTTCAGTGTCTTTGTTGATTCTTTTTTCCTCACCTGGTTTTCCTAAACTTTCTTCCCTGGCTTCTGTTGTTAGAAGATAGAAAAATCCATACTTTTCTGTGCAGAAGCTTTTCTTCTCAGCTTGCTGAGAAAGAGGGGGTGGAACACACAAATTTTCCAGCTATCTACCTTTCCCTCACCAAGCATGATGTGGAGTTGGACTGATTTAGTGGTGTCAGAAGAAATAATCTTTCAATATAATAATCATAGGGCTAATTTTGTTTCCTGCTCAGTTTTCCCAAGCAGCAATTACGGAAGTAGTGGGAAGCATATTTGACAGTTGCCTGCTGTCTCACCTTTTGACTAGCATTTAGTTTCACAGCTCCTAGAGAGAGCTTTTTAATTCAAAGGCTTGGCAAAGCCAAGGGCAGTGAGAAGGTATTAGCACGCCTGGAAAGTTAGGAAGGTGATAAAGATTGGGAAGATTGGCAAGGAAATTTCTTGTACTGAATATTTTTGCAAAGTGTGTGGGTTTTGGTTTTGCTTTCTTTTAGAAATGGAGATTTAAGTTTCTCATTATTGGTGGACGTTTTCATGTTTCTCATGTGCAAACTGGAGACTGAATTTTTCTAGTCTCGAATTAAAGTAAAAAATGTAATGAAATTTATTGAAAGATCTCAATAAAAGTACA
This sequence comes from Catharus ustulatus, assembly GCF_009819885.2. Classification (NCBI taxonomy): domain Eukaryota; kingdom Metazoa; phylum Chordata; class Aves; order Passeriformes; family Turdidae; genus Catharus; species Catharus ustulatus. The sequence goes on along the minus strand of NC_046221.1, from coordinate 62,045,334 downwards.
GCTTCTAAAAGTAGAAAAGGTGAGTTTATGCAAATACTGTAGAACAAAATAATTTTGTTTTCCCATATATAAAAGTAACCAAAAATTTCCAATTTGCTAATTATAGAGATCTGGAACTTTGTCTTCCTGGGTGTTTTCCAGCCTTGGAAATGTTCAGCTTCTCATGTAAATTTTTAATAATGTTATGCATATTTTGTAGAGAACTTATGCATTTCACATAAACCTTATTTTAATTATTTTTAAAAATTCATATGATATGACTAGAGAAGAAAAAGTCCTCAACAACATGTAAGGAAAAGCAAATGGGAAGTGTAGATTTTCAATGGTAAAAGGGGGAATTTGAAATTAACATCTTGTACTAGTAAAACAGAAAGATAGGGTTTGATAGTAGAGTGTGGTTGCACAGCAATGGAGAAGAAGTGTCACTGTACAGGTATCACCCAGAAGTGGGAGTGGTAGACATCTCAAATGCAACTGGGAATGACATGAGACTTTTACAGCCCTGGTGAACCTTTGAAGATCTCTGATAGTTCTAGCCCTGATGAGTGCGTAAACTGGATGCTGACTGGCCAGACAGTGTTGTTTTGCAGATAGTTATAGCATATGTCATGCTTTTAGTCTCTTCTCCTGTTGCTTAGCATGTATTTTGGCATACTGGGATGAAGATTGAAATAAAAATAGTTAAGGTAACTAAAATTAATATGAAATACTTTATTCTGCAGTACTTATTTCCAGATAGTTTTCTTATACTCCATGCTTCAAGAACATCTACTCTGGTACCATGTTGGGTTTATTTTTTTATGATCAGACTTATGCATTTTAATGACACAAAACTGTGTGGTTAAATACAGGAATAGCTTTATACTATTTTTATACTTGCTCAGCCTGAGTAGCCATAGGGAAGAATTTTAGGAAAGGCCATTATCAAAATATATTTTTGTGAGCTCACTATGGAAAGCTAGGCAGTAGTGACCTCTTTCTGCCTCACATACCCCATCAGGCAAGGCTGAAGCCCCCACCCCTCAATTAGATGTTTTTCAAACCAGAGGACATGACTGGTTGGCAGAGGTGGATGCAGTGTCAGTCTGACTGACACCCTGTAGTTTCTTACAAATGTGAAGTGAGCACAGAAAACACTGATTTTGTTCATTCTGCCTTATTCTGCTTGGAGGCTGAATCTGTCAAATTTGGAAGTGATACTACATCTTAATGACTTAATCTAGGTAACACTGACACTGAGTGTGCTCAATTGCCAGAATGTCTGCCTCGGTACATGAAAACTTGTATGAACTTTTGAGGTTTCCTGTAGGATTCTTTTTTTTCTTTAGATTTTCGGATACATGGTGCAAACTCTTGCCCTGGCTTTTGAGTCAGTTCCATCTACGAAGTGCAAATTTAATTTTTTGTATTAAAGAAAATGTTTTGTCTCTTCAAGTTTGCATATTTAGTTATTGGCAAAATCAGGTTGAAGGTGGAACCAGTGATTTCTTCCAAAATAAGTAACCCAAATCTTTCACCACAAACATTCCTTTAATTAACTAAATTGATGCTAACTCATAATTTATTCCTTCTTTTCAAAGGAAAGATTTTTTTGCAGGGGGAGGGGAGAGGAAGTGTTTGGGGCCATCTCACAGTATTTCTCACTGCTTTATAATACATTTCTCCTTTATTACAGGAACACTTACACAGAATGAGATGATATTTAAGCGCCTCCACCTAGGTACTGTTTCCTATGGAACAGACACAATGGATGAAATACAGAGTCATATTATAAACTCTTATTCACAGGTATTTCATAAATAATTTACATTTCGTTTTGAAGGGGGTGTTTAATGACATTGAAGCATTGTTGTTAATGGATAGAATTTGAGATGCTATGAAAGTTGCCATGTGTAGGTATCTCTTAAGAATATGATGGAAGGGAAAAATATGAGAGAGTACACAGTTCTCTCCTGATTCCAAAGCTCCTCATAATACCCACTTTAAAGAGATTTACTTTTCTGTTCTTCACTATCAGAAATCTGTGTTAATCTGTCTGTGCAGTGCAGTCTTTCTCCTTCCAAATCATCTAATAATAAGCTATTCATTACTGAGACTACGAATTACCAGGAAGTGTCCAGAACAACGTGAACAGTAATTATATATTCAAAGTTATTCATCGAGAATAGACATCAAAAATCCACATTAACTAGTAAAACCAAATGGTATAATAGTAGTTATCAAAATAAAACTTACACAGGTATATTTAAAAACTCTTTTTTAAAAAATTGAGATGATTTCAAACAGCATAAAATAGGCAGGGAGAAAGTGAGAGAAAATGGAAAACGCCATATTGCTTAAGAACAAAGTGTTCCTGTGATGTACAAGAGTGCTTGGTCTGGAAAGTGTACAGGAGGATTGTGACTCCCTGTCTCTGTGTGACTCAGTTATGGGATTCTGCAATCATTACTTGCATTTCCCATGTACGTAAACTGTTTGGGTGCTTGCTGCAAACCTTCCTAAACACCTGATTCTACTCTGAGATTAGGATCAACTTTGTGCTTTATTTTTTATTTCTATTCTTTGAAACAAAAAAATAAGAAAATTGACAGAAGAGGAAACAAATGAAAAGTTAACTAGTATTTCCATGTATACAGTATGATAATAAAAATTTATATAATTTTTTTCCTGTAGTTAACTTGGATACAAATACATGACTGCCTGAATCAGTGTCCTGGTTTAGGGCAAATTTGGGAGGAAACCTCTGAATGGGGTCCTTTTAGAGAGCAAATTCAAGTGGCCCCTCCCCCAACAGGCCAGTTCCAGAAATATTTCCTTAAGAGAAACGTGGAAAAAACAATTTATTTAACAAGCAAAGTATTCACAAGCATAAAAAATGGATAATATTAAACAATAAAAACTCCCGCTGTTCTGAAGAGATGGCAAATTGAAAAAGTCCTTCTTTCGGAGAGAGTCCTCTGTGGCTGTTTCTGGGCTCACTTACAGTAAATTCACTAATACGAGCCGCACTGAGTATAAGCTGCATCGCCGGGTGTTGGCAAACATTTTGCTTTTTGTCCATAAATAAGCTGCACCCGAGTATAAGCCCCTCTGTCGTTCGCAGCGAGAACCTGCGTGCAACAAAGTTGCCAAATAGTAACAGAACAGCGGCAGGGTGGAGTTTACTGGCTTGGCTCGGGCTGTGCAGGCTCGGCCCGCTCAGGGCTGCCGACGGGGCCAGGTAGCCCAGCCTGGCGCTGCCGCTCGGCGCGACCACTCGTGGCCAGCCGCCAGCTCTGGACTCACTCACCCTGGCCCGGCACTGCCCCGTGGTGGCAGGCAGGGATGGAGCCCCCCCAGCTCCCGCGGAGGTGGGCAGGGACGGAGCCCCTCGCCTCCTCCCCGAGCCGCGGCCATGGCGGCACGGGGCCCCCGCCACCTCCCTGAGCCTCGGCAATGGCGGCACGGGGCGCCCCCGTCTCTCCCCCGGGCTGTGGCAGAGGAGGGAAGGAGAGAGCTCTCCCTCCTCTCGCCCCGCCCCCCGTGCTGCCACAGGGAGCCAGGCTCCACCCGCGGTGCAACAATTTGTAACAATCACGAAATGCTGGCTTTTACTAACAGGTGCTCAGCTTGGCACGCTGGCTGGCACTTCTGAGGTTGTAAATGTCAGAAAATTATTCATATATTAACCGCTCCTGAGTATTAGCCGCATTTCTGGTGCGGGAGCAAAATTTTAGTCAAAATGGTGCGACTTGTATTCGTGAAACTACTGTAGTTTGTCTCAGTCCCTCCCGCGTCCTGGGCCCAGGGACACAGGCGTGAGCTCTCGGTTCTTTTCTGGGTTTTCAGTCGAGGGCAAATCAATTCCAAGAAAAAGAAAATCCACGGTCTGGGGAACTTCTCTGCCTCAGCTAACTGAAGAAACTAAGTAAAGGCAAAGGAGAGCTCTCTCCCACTGTCCACTGCAGACAGCACAGAAGGATGCGGGGCAGGGAGTGCAGTTTCTGCAAACAAACTCTGTGCTTCTTCTTCCCCCCTTCGCTCTCAGAACCAGTCTTAAATGTGCAGAACTTAATATCCAGCATAAACAGAACAGACAGCTGGGGATACCAGCATCATAAAGTCACCCTAGGACACAAAGTTAAGTTTGTAGACTGACCTTGTCTATGTCTTCATTTTCTCTTGTGAAAGGACTGTAGGATCATGAATTGATTGGAATATCTAAATGTGCTGTGTTGTAAACTATGGTTCCCTTCTTACTTGCTTAAAATAAAAATTTATTTTAACACCACACTGGACCCAGGTACTTTGTAGCTTTTGGGAGGAGAGACAGGAGGGAAGACAAATGAAATGTGTACATTTTAAGTTTGCAACAAAAATTCTTAATTATTTTCTATCTATACAATTCAACAAATCCCTTTCTTGAATTCTTTTCCTTGGATAAATCTATTTCAACCTTAATTTTAGTAGGTATAGCCATGAATAGTAAGTGAGATACAATGATCATGCCTTGGAAATGGGAAATGGAGTTCTTTCACCTAAGGATCAGCTGTCCAAATTTGTTTCAGAATGTGTTACTGAAATTAACTGCTACTAAGTTTATAAAAATCACCCAAACCTGGCTTTCTTATGATCTATCATTTGGGTATTCACAGTAACAACTGTAGCAATAAATGGTATTAACTGACAGTTTTGACCTTGGTCTGAGTGAGTTTGACAGCTAAGCACCAGTCTTCTAGGGGACGCATACTCACAAATTCTGGTTTTATATTGTGCAGTTAAATATGCTACCTGAAAAGAATTGCACAATTCCTGGAATTCTTACTACTTAAAGCTTTTACTAATTTACTGTAAAACATAATGAGTGGTAACCATGGTTGCAAGTTTTTAGTAACTGTAACATACTTAAAACAAGAAATGTGAGGGAAGCTTTTCTTCTCAGCTGTGGGAAAAAGATTTCCAAAATGTAGGTTTGCTATTAGTAGATGATGAAAAGAACCTTCTTGGAACGTCCTTTTTTTCAGCTTCATATAACAATACTTTATGTTTAAATAATGCTTTAATTATGCTTGTGTTAGTAGCAATTCGTTAAAACTGAACAATGATGGAGTCTCAGTAACAAACCAAGCAACTACTAAACAATTATTTCAATCTGAAAAAGTATGGTGAGGTTTTTTTATTTAATCTATGATAATAGAAGCTACTGGTTAGCTAGGCAGTGGTTCTTGTGTGACATTGATTTTATCCCTTGTTTGTGTTCTGTTTTATTATTACAGTGGACCTACTAGACTATTGTCATCTTAATGTAACACACAAATCTATTATAACTTGATTATATTTCCCCACTGGAAGCATTTTGTGATAGAGGGCATAATCTTTAATGGAATTTGTGTGAAATTAAATTATACAAGCATCAATAAACATAACATAATTCAGAAGGAGTAAATCAGCTTAATTTATTTGTGACTGTAATGGCATCAGCGTTAGCAGAATGCAAATGCAGAGGTTTAAAGCAGTAGCTGAAAAGCAGTGCCAGATGAGCAGAAAGTTAAACCCTTTATTAGACAACACTGTAATTTGATGGGCAGAATGTTCACGGTTCAGCAGATTGCAGTCAGGAGGAAAAAAGCGTGGCTTCTGAAAAGGTTTTCTGAGTTACATTGGAGTGAACGAAAGAGCCTGTGGTGGTACTGCTGATATATTTAATGTGCTGACTTTTAAACAAAAAAACCCAAACTCAACCACCAAAAACCATTAACCCCCCTAAAAACCCCAACTTATTTTAACTAATTATGAATATGTAGTATTTTTCAGATGACGATTAGTTCTGTCATGCACTTGAGCATTTCTGAAGGGTAACTTAAAACAGTTCTAGTTTAATGGTTATGCAACAGTAATGTGATCTTCAAATATGTGTCAAACTGTTATTTTGCATGATTATTTTATTAGATTATTGCATTCTTGTAAGGACAAAAACATTTCATTTGCGGCAAAATTGTAATACTGCATTCGTTCATAAATAATACAGAAATTACGTAAGTTACAAATTGAATCAGAAATATTTGTATTTTAATGGCTCCTACTATTTATACTTAAAAATAATCCTGCTTTTGTTCTTCTGTTCTCTTCTGTTCTGATTTCTTCTTCTGATCTCTTCTGATCACCACAAATGTGATCTTTTAAAATACAGAGATTTACGTGAAGATTTAGAGAAAAGAGTTTCTTTTCAGTTTAATGACACAGGTAAAGAACAACAAAACAGCAAATTTCAAAATTTTGTCTCAACATTTCTGAACTCATCCAGTTGGTGACTGGTGTAATATTTTTTTAAAGGAAAAGAAAAAAAAGATTCATTTAATGCAATAGACATGAAAGGATTATTGTGGCAGATGACTGAAAAATGTAAAATCTGAAGTGAGGTAGCAGGGGTTTCTACACAATCCAGTCAGCCTATTCAGGCCTTTTCCAACATACTTGTTTTCATTTCACATTTTTTAATTGTCTTCAGGCTCTGTCATTGAAATTTGACTGTAAATGCAAGGTGATGATGAGCCCATAGTTATGTATAATTTCTTAAAAAGATTAGGTAAGACTTTTTATGAATCACAAGCTGAATGAGTTAACTTTAGGTTATATAAAAAGAAATAGGTGCTTACTAGCCTAATCATTTATCAACCTTTGTAAAGGAAACAGTCAGATATAGATAGATAAGTATTCATGTTTTGTTTCCATTTTTGAACTTTGGTTTACTATTCATTGTGTTGGGTCTTAAAGGTCCACTCTCAGAACAGCGGGAACAGTACGAGCTCAACGCCATCCAGGAAACCTCAATCCTCTGCACCCAAAGTCCGAAAGAGCGTCAGCAGTCGGATACATGAAGCGGTGAAGGCCATTGCACTCTGCCACAATGTCACCCCTGTGTATGAATCCCGGGCTGGAGTGTCTGCAGAGACAGAATATGCAGAAGTGGATCAGGACTTCAGTGATGAAAATCGAACTTATCAGGCTTCCAGCCCTGACGAGGTTGGTATGCAAGGCTGAAAATATTTATATTTCCTAAAAAGGAGGGTAAACTAAGTTAAAAAGAGATGTGAAAAAAAGTGTTTTGAGATTTCTTAAAAATTACAGTAAATTCACGAATACAAGCTGCACTGAGTATAAACCGCATGGCTGGGTGTTGGCAAACATTTCATTTTTTGTCCATAAATAAGCCACACCCGAGTATAAGCCGCTCTGTGTTCGCAGTGAGGACCCGCGTGCAACAAAGTTGCCAAATAGTAACACAATGGCGGCAGGGCGGGGTTTACTGGCTCGGCTCGGGCCATGAGGGCTCGGGGCTGCCGACAGGGCTGGGTGGCCCAGCTCGGCGCTGCCGCTCGGCGGGGCTGCTCGGGGTCGACCACCGCTGCCACTGGGCTCAGTCACCCCAGCCCGGCGCTGCCCCACGGCGGCAGCGGGGCCACAGAGCCCGCTGGCACCTGTGGTGGCGATGGGAGCCGGGGATGGAGACTGCCTGCTCCTGCGGCGGCGGCACGCGGGGACGGGAGCCCCCCGAGCTGCGGGACCAAGCAGAGAGAGCTGCCCCGCCTTCCCCCGAGCCGTGGGGCCAGCAGAAAAGAGCTGCCCCTGCCTCCTCCGAGCCGCAGGGCCAAGTGGAGAGAGCTGCCCCTGCTTTCCCCAAGCCGCGGAGCCAGCAGGAGGGAGCTGCCCCGCCTTCCCCACCCCCTGTGCTGCCTGCACAGAGCAGCTCCACCCGCCGCACAACAGAGTATCAATTTGTAACAACCGCGTAAATGCGGGGTTTTACTGGCAGGAGCTTGACTTTGCAGTTTGCACTGACTTGGTTTGCACTCCCAGGGTTGAAAATGTCAGAAAATTATTCACATATTGGCCGCACCTGAATATTAGCCGCATTCACAGTATGAGAGCAAAATTTTGGTCAAAACAGTGCAGCTTGTATTCGTGAAATTACTGTAGTAGTAATCTGTTTTTATTTTTTTCTGCGGCTTAGAAAAGATCTGCTAGTTCTTTGTTGTATCAAAGCATTTTCAGTTATTTGACTTAAAGATCTCTGAAGTCAGTGCTTTTGGATCAATACTGTATTGAGGATTGCAATTCAAGTTTTATTATTTATTATTATTCTCAAAATATTAACATATGAATCATAGTATAATATTAAAGGGAATATGAAACTGTTCTGAGTGATGGACAATCTAGTACATTAGTTAGAGATGCTGGAGCGTGTAGATTCTTAACAGCAAAAAACAAACAAACAAAACCCCCCAATAGAAACAAACTAGAAAAAACCCATCAAATCTCAAATGCTTCTGTAGAAAAGTTATTGAGCTTCAAATTCTAGGCAGCTTCATAATCTTTAGGGTTCTTTCAAAATTGCATCAAGTGCAGCACAAATTTAAAACACTAATTCGATAAAAACATGCCTTTGACATCTGCTGAAATCCAAATTTTAAACAAATCCCAGTGCTTTCATTGGATTTCAGTTGTTGTTCTGAATAATCCTAAATTGATTGCCTAAAATTCAATCTAAAAAAGATACTAGAAGAGAGAGCCAAAGCTCATGTTTCGGATACTGCAAAGAGTTCACTTTATAAAAATGTGTGTAATTGGTACAGTAAAATGGAGAAATAGACTGTTTTGAAGTTGATTTGCATCTGAAAGTGAACAGGTTGAGGAGAATCTGTGTTTTAAAGAATTACTAACGTTTTCTGAAGGTACTGTTGTTGTTATAACCCCAGGAGCTTAGTCATAAGTAAAATAAAGTTGTAAGATGTGAAGAAAGGATTATGTACAGTAATTTCACGATTACAAGCCGCACAGATTATAAGCCACGTGTCGGCAACATTTCATTTTTTGTCCATAAATAAGCCACACCGGATTATTAGCCACACTTTCGTTCGCAGCGAGGATCCCCATGCAACTTTCACAAAGTTGCCAATTAGTAGCAGAATTGCGGGATTGCGGGGTTTACTGGCTCGGCTTGGGGCCATGTCGGCTCGGCCCGCTTGGGGCTGCTGACAGGGCTGAGTGAGCCAGCTCAGTGCTACCGCTTGGCGGGGCTGTTCGGGGCCAGCCACCGCTGCCGGGCTCACTCGCCCCCGCCTGCACTGCCGGTGTCGAGCGGGCTGGCCCTGGGCCGGCCCCGGCCCGGCGCTACCGGTCCCACTGCTGCTCTGTGTTCTCTCCCCCCTGACCCGGGGCCCGGCGCTGCTGGTCCCACCACCACCGCGTTCGCTCCCCCTGGCCCGGCACTGCCCCGCCGGGGCCGGGTGGGCTCAGCTCAGGGCTGCTGCCGGCTCGCATTTCCGGTTGACAAATTTCAGAATTTTTTATCACATATTAGCCGCTCTGGATTACAAGCCACACTCCGGGTTTGGACCAAAACTTTAGTCAAAATGGTGCAACTTATAACCGTGAAATTACTGTACCTTAAAGCTTGAATATTTTTCTAGCTGTTCAAGTTGATTTCATACAAGACAATGTTTCACAAACTTCATCCTTCATCCACATAGTGTATTATTCATGTATACATTTGGTTTTCATGTCTGATACCTCACCATATGTAATGCTAACAAAACTGTAGCAGTTCAAACTGCAGGCTATAATTGCTAAAAGTAACAAGTCTATAGCAAGTATTTTTAGGAATGCAAGAAATAAAATTTACAGTAATTTTACGATTATAAACCGCACCATTTTGACTAAAATTTTGGTCCAAATCCAGAAGTGCGGCTTATAATCAGGTGCGGCTTATATATGGACAAAGAACAAAAAGTTGCTGTTTTAGTTTAGAAGACAGGTGTCTGCTGAGAAAGGCAGGAGCTTCTCTTTGAAATGGAGAATGTAAACCCCCTGCCTCCAAATTATTATAATTTTGAAATCAAGGGGCTTTCAGGCAAAGATATGGGAATTAGGAATAACAGTTTTTTACTAGGGAAATTAAAATAGAAATACAGTACTACAAAGAAACAAACTCCAAACCCTGACAAAGTCAGAGTACAACCTGACACCCCGTCAGGCAGGGTGTTGGTAGCAGTCCCATTAAATGGTGGCTGCATCCTCCTGCAGTGACAGATGTGGTTCAGTTGAAGCAGTGGTCCTGTAGAAGGTGCAGTTTCCCTCTGGAGGTGCAGTGGTGATGTGGAGAAGTCTGGTTTTCCTCTGGAGTCCAGTGGAGAAAGGGGCTCCCTTAGTGTCCCAAAACCTCTGCTTTTATTTTGGTAAGAAATGTTGGGCTCTTCCCCCTGGGTGGAGCAACTTCCAATGGGATGCAGTGATTTTATCAGTCACTCAGTGGGACTCAATGGGCCATTAGCAGAAAATGACTCGCTGGAGGAAGGATGGGTTGTGAAAAGATAAGGAACAATGCCCCACCTGGCTTCGATGGATGGCCCATTGGCAGAATATCTGCCGTTGAGATAAGGATCACTGCCCCCACCCTCAACAGATGGTGATAGAATAGATACCTTTTATCACACTCTGTATTGTAACGTGCGGCTTATAATCAGGTGCGGCTTATGTATGGACAAAGAACGAAAAGTTGCTGGCATCCAGAAGTGCGGCTTATATTCAGTGCGGCTTATAATCGTGAAATTACTGTAATCTGTCTTCATGTAGTAACAAACTAGAAGACATTACATACATTTCAGATGCCATAAACACAGCTCATAGTGTCAATGGATTGTAGAATATAAAGAAGTGGCTGGTTCTGCATGACTGAAAATGGCAGTCAGAAGTTTTAAAACTAAAACTCTGGGCAGTACTTGAGATGCTGATCTTTGACTAAAACCAATAATCCATAATACTGTATGTGGTGTTATATAGTGTGAGCTGATCCACATTATGAATTGAGAATCCTGGAAGGACATTTGTTTATGCCAGAAGGGCATTTGTTTATGATATGTAGTTGTATAATGTTTGACTTGTATTATGTACATGTGTACAAATTTTCATCTACACATGCATTCATATTTACTAAATGTTTCAGTTTAATGAGCCTGTGAGGTACTACTGAGTGTAATGAATGACTGCATGAGCAAGGCTCTGCCTATGAAGATATGATGACAACTATAAATTAAGTAAACATTCTGCTTTAATAGCCAAAGGTAGTACTAAATCAGGTGAAGAGATGTGCAGTTGAGAGAGACTATCTGAGTTTTTCTCCCGCTTGCTTGTCTCTCCCTGTGGGCTTTTTTATATTTGTTCAGTTGTTTGAAAGCTGAAAATGCTACCATGAAGAGCAATTCTCCTCCCATATTTACTAAAGAAAACAGCTGTAAGATTGGAGAATTATACAAGCGGTGCCCTGGGAAGACAGTAGGGAATTTGACCTTGGAAAGATGAAAGGAAGGCAAGGAAAGTTGATCAAGTGCTAATATAATAGATCTGGGACTCAGGGTGGGAAAGGAGGTAGAAGAAGAAATCAACAACAAAGAAACTGTTTGTGCTGGAAGGGAGAGAATGCACATATATCCTTTAATAATGCTTTTTTTATCATTTCAACTCATACATTAAAACTATATGGCAGTGAAATTAAATGTTTCCATTCTAAAACAGCCTTAAATTTCCTTTTTGTTTCTCAAACAATGCTTGAAACAGTAGTAAAATTATCATATTGAATAAATATGCTTTAATATAATGAGAATTTGATGTTAAATGGAGTCTTATAAAAAGATGAAGCTACAAAAAGCCTGTAAACAGCATAAAAATTGCAGCATGACAGAAAAAAACCTAAGAGTTGAAAGACTAGCAGGTCTTTATCATAATTTTTTTTAAGACTTCTATTGATGCAATGTTTGCAAATCACTGGAGCCTAAGGAAAATAATGTAAATGGTTCATTATTTAGCTTATTGAACTTTCCTGCAGTTAGGTTGACGGATGATGCCAATGTTTCCCAATCACCAAAGTACCATTTTAAAAGCATTTTTTATTGAATAAAGTGCTTTGAATATTGCACCCTGGAGCTTTATTTAGGGAAATGGTTCAATTGATGTTTTCTGTTTAACCTTAGCACTGACCTATCACAACATATTTGGTTAATAAGCAACATTATCATTTAATAGACTTAACTGGTTTTATGCATCGTACTTTCTCAACATTGCAACTCTGTTCTCTTAGATTTTGTTTATGGATCTGGCTTGACTGCAGTCTTTTGAAACAAGATGTTATTTGCACAGTGGTCTGTTGCATTATATAATATTCCATGATCACACGATAGGATGTAAAGAGCAGAGAACAGTATGTAAGTATAAACTGTTCTTCCATGTAGGAAAGTATAAGAAACAACTCTGTAATATGCTGGCTGCACAACATACTTAATGAATTGACTTGAGGAACTCTTAAAATTCCTCACATCTATGTGTGTATATGTGTGCATCCATATACAGATATAATATAACCATAACAAAGTATGCACATTTAGAAGTAGGTACATTCATCATAAAAGATGTATTTATCTGTTGGTAGAGTAACCTGAGATAAGTAACTGATTTTGTATTCATAATGCAAACCCACTTATGCCAGGCTCTTTGTTTCTTATGATAAGTGATCAATATTTCATTTTCTCTGAAAGAGTGGAAAGTTTCATTTGTCTGTCACTTGTCCTCTACAGCTGTAGCATAGCAAACAATAAACATTCACTGAGAACCCACTGGAGGAAAAAAAAAGCCAAAACAAAATAACCACCCAGTTTCGACTTTGCTGTCATAGGTGTAGGTTCTTCTCATCTGTAGAAAGCCAGCTACCTTAATGTAATGAACAATCATAAAAGGATATAAGCTAAGTAGGCAAAGCGATAGAGTTCAAAGGTCAGAGACCCAAGCAATTCAGGGCATGCTATGAACAGGAGCCTTTGAAGACCTTTGCTCCCCTTAGTCAGAAAAGGTTGATCAGTCATGATTTTTAATGACTGCTTACTCTCATAAACCAGCCATTTATTGGTTATGCTTTGTCCTGCACTGTTATAGTCTCAAGCATTCCTAATTCCAGGATCTTGAATATTTAAATACTACTTTAAAGTGTGGTCAGTTATTTAATTCCAACGTTTCTGTCCAGAGACAACAGAGTTGCTAAAATTAATTACAAGGATACAAAGCCAATCATTTAAAAACAGACAGGAAAATTATATGCCCTTAGTGAAGCAGCTTTTGTGTTTACAAAAGTGAAGCTGTAATGTATGAGACATGTTGTATTGTTTAATTCATTTTATTGTGTGTGCTTATTGAAGCAAGACTAATTGTGTTGTTTTGTCAATGTATTGTGAAAAGCAAATCACTCAGTAGCATAAAACCATCACTTGCATGACCTTCGAGACCCACAAAGAATAACTACTCCATAGCTTGTCTTGAATATTGATTGGTAGTTTTTTCACATGATCAAGCTGTATTTTTAAGTTAATAATTTTATTTTAATTATGAAGAGGTTTTTTATGAAAAATGATGGACTGCAAATGTTAGTTATAAAATCACTGTTTATAAATATAAACAAAGTAGGGCTGATTGGAGACAGATATGAGTTGTTGAACAGTCCTAATGGAAATGGTTGGAAACACTCAGGCAGTGGGGAAAGGATGTCTCACTTCTTCTTTTCTGTTTCCAAAACAATGGCTTTAGCTTTAAAATACCACACTTACAATGTCTGTATACCTTGTACAACATTCTTATTTTGAAAGCAGATCCTATTATCTGAAGATGCTCTTATATACCTTGAAAGAAGTACAGGTCAGTTGCATGAGAATTCTTCTAAGCAGCAAAACTAGCTTACAAAATTTCCATCTCTAGTCCTTCTTTCTTTCCCTACAAATTGCTCCCTCATATATGCCAAAATCATTGAAGACTTTACTTATGCAGGTTCTTTTTTGGTTAAAATGGTCAGGTTCATTGCAGGCTTCCAGGAAAGCTGTGAGTACCATGTGGTGGAATGCCCAAACTGCCCTCTGAGGTGGAGAACTGCCAACTGCAGCCACAAGGCAGTGGATCCTTTTCGTAAACTAATGTTAGCTCAAAAGAGAATATTGTACATTGAAAGTGACAATTATTTGTTCATAAACTGTTTTGAGCAACAAATACTATAAATTTTGAGCAGTTCACTATTTCTGCTAGGGAGCAGAAGTGATAGTCTGGGCTATAAGGAAAGGGAAGCAGGAGCTGGGCTTGATAGCCAGGCTGCTAGAGGCTGTGGCTTAGTGATGGGGTGTACAGCCCCACAGTATCCAAGAATGGTGAGCAGAGCATGTCTGTGATCGAAACCTGTAGTCAAGAGTATGTATTATTGTACAGGTCAACCCTAACCCAGTGCATAAGCTGTCTGGTTCAATTTGGTTCCAGAAATTAATATTTTTAAACAAATGGGATGATTCTGTCCCCCAAACATGGACATGTGGCCATGGTGTTTGGCAATGGTGCTTTTGAAGTTTCACCTCTTCACACCCCTCTAGAAATGCACTCGTTCCTCAGGTGACTGAGTTAGAAACACATTCCTACTTGGAGAAGCTGCTTCCACCTCCTGAGCTGGTACTGCTCTGGGTGATGTTGTGGATTGCAGAGTTACTGCTTTATTTGGGAGAGTTTCCTTATGAAATCTCTGAATTTGACTTTGAGTGGAAATCTGAGACCTGGTAGTTGAGATGTTTGATATTTGGGTCTGTGAACTGTAGAAGCTCAGAGGTTTGGGTGGCCTCTAGTGGGGAGACTGCTGACAGAAGCAACCAGAGTTCAAGAGTAGGCATATGGTAAATGGAAGCATCTGAAAGATTTAGAGTAAGAACACGAAATGAGGTGTTTCTCACTGACTCGCATCAGATCTGTTGCATTTCTTTCCTAATTTGGAAGTTGCTGCTTGGACATTGTCACATGAAAGGTGGATGGCCCTTTGAGTTGCTACTGAGGAGGAAGAAAATCAGCAAGTTAGCAACCAAAATCTCTCTTTGCCTCCATGTACATTACCTGTCCTTGGAACACTACACACTTAGTGGGTTCACTGCGTACCTGTGTCTCTGTAATGGGAAGACCATTTACCCACCAGTAGGCTTGTATCTCCCAGGCAGCTGGTTTCCATAGAAGGGAAGCTTTGTGATAAACCAGGAAGATCCATAAAATACTCAAATAAGTCCCTAATCTGGATTCAGGAAGTTTGACACATTTCATCTATATATGTGTATCAGCAATTTAACAGTCATCAGCAAATAAATATTATCATTCCAATGGATTCTTTTAAAACAAAATGGTAGCATCATCATCTAAGCCTTTTGTGCTTGTGCAACCTTTAATCACTTTATCTTATCTGACTTCATCCATTATGTTAAGCTCTGAAGAAGCCAGAACTGCTATATTTTCTTGGCATTCTAGGGGCTCTTGATTTAGACACAGTAGATGGAGAGACCATTTTAATGTAGAGTTTCAGAAGTGTATTGAAGAGAAGATCATATACTTGGAGAGGGGAAACCTCAGAAGAGAGAATTGGCTAAAAATCCTTTTTCTGAACTCTCTATAGCCAGCCTTTCAGTAGGTATGTACTTGTTGAGACTTGTAATATAGGTGTTCATGCTATTTGTGAAATACTTGTTTAGAAAAAAAAATTCTACGTTCTAAAAGCTTCAGGTATTTTAATGATAGAAATCTGGCCATGTTGTTTTGGGTGCTGCTGTGATTCATTCTGAATGATGGGAGTCAAACTCATCTTTCTCCCAAGTTTTTTTCAGTGTCCTTGTAGCATGTTTGACTCTTGAGCCTTATTGACTGTTTCTTGTATGGTATTTGCCCTGATCAATTTAAAAGAAAAAATAAATATACCATTGTGTATAGGCCAGGTATAAGAATACAAAATGACTGTGCTGCAAAATGCTAATTCAAATGGTATGTGAAGCCAAGCATAAATGAAATAATAAACAGATTTGAGTCTCCAAATTTAGAACACTTTAGTCCTAGCTGCACAGGGACACAAATAAGATGATAGGGTTTTAGTAGAAAGATGCAATTTACAGGTCAGAATGTAATAGTAACCCTTCACTGTGAAAATTTAAAATTAACCTTGGAAGTACTGGATTGTTTACAGCTTATGTGGTACTTCTGGTGAAGAAGAAAAGTTTGTAAAAAGGCTTCCTGTAGTTTTCAAGAATTTAAGACGGTGCTTTTCCATTACTGCGTCTCACTATATTCTCATCTGTTGGTGCCTACACAGATGGCACTACTAGGGTTTTTTACAGGATTTTATTCTAATTTTAGATTTTAGTAGAAGCTGAGGTGTTTTATTTGCTTTGTGAAATTCTTAGTGACCATCATGTCTGTTGAACTTACCTAGAGAATTTTCTACTTTCACGTTTTTTACCAGAGTGCTTGATTTTTGATAATTTTTCATTTTTTGAGTGCTTGATTTTTATTTGTTTTTCATCTTGCCTGGGATTAATAGCAGAACCTATTAATCCATAAAAATCATGTGAATTTTGTTTAATTATCTTTCTAATGATTTAAAAATCTGGTTTCTGGTAATGATTAGCATTTGGAAAGCTATAAGATTGAGGAGGAGAAGTTTTCTTTAATCAGAAAAAAATTAGGTATGGAATATGTCTTGTATATAAAACGGTAAAATCAGTAGAGCAGTTTTCCTAAAATACTAATTTTTTTTAAGGAACAAATCACATGCGGTGGTGGGAGATATTTAAAGTGTAATAGAGGAAAATGTTGAAGCTAGATGTCATCCACTTCAAAGCAACAAAATTTTGAAAACAGGACTTTCTTGTGTGAGTTTGTAGGATATAGTATCAAAAGCATGGTTTCCATCTTATTTGATGTCAGGAGTCATATTACTGCTGAAACAAAGTATTAAAATTATGCAAGTGAGCAAAGTAGACTAAAAATAAGGTCCTTTACTTACCTATTTATTACCTCTTACATTGTCTCAACTTGAATGGAACTGTAGATATAATGAAATATTTTATACAGAAATACTCCCAAATTCTTTTACTTACATGATGGTCTTGGTGATATAGAAATCATGTTCTCATTTTGCAAGATTTCTACTCGATGTCCTTGATGTAGTGTTGAATGTACGTGGGGTGTTTATTAGAATAGTTACTTCTGAACAATATATTCTGAATACCTCATTTTCAGCAATAAATTCAAAAAAGTTTTTATATTCTTCATAAGAAATTTTGTAAGCTCTTCAAGGGAAGCATGTAATTTGATGTGTTTTTATACTCAGTCTGCTGCTCTTCACTTTTTTTTCCCCCAGATTCTTGGAAGAGTTTAGACTTTCATTCTAGCAATAGTTGTTTGGCTTTAGCCTACTTTATATAGCAGTAACATAGACCTTTCACATTTAAATATGTCTCTTTTTTTTTTTTTCCTTCTTCTTTCTTTAGGTGGCTCTGGTGCAGTGGACTGAGAGTGTGGGTCTCACTCTGGTTAACCGGGATCTGACCTCAATGCAGCTGAAGACCCCTGGTGGACACATCCTGACGTACTATATCCTGCAGATCTTCCCCTTCACTTCCGAGAGCAAGCGCATGGGCATCATAGTTAGGGTAATTTTGGGGATTTTCTGGGTGTTCGGTTTGATTTTTTAAAAATGTTGGCAGATCAGACTAATTCACTCCTTCTGCAACAGACAGTACCACAGAAATTCATTGATTACATTTGCCTGTGTGTGGATTCACTGAATATGCAATGAATGTTGCATCATTAAAATGTGTAACAAGCATTTAGGCTAAGTTATTTGTAAATTTTTAATTACCAGGTATTTCATAGATACGGAGCTTTCTGGTTTGGGTTGGTATTTGCCACCCAAGAAACAAAATATAAGTTAGAGGGGATATAACAGTGATATTTTAAAATTTAGTTTAGGGATGCTGAGAATTTGTTATGTTTGTTGACTTCAGTTAGAGCTGGTCCTCTTACATGGAAATAGAGGACATATATCTCAATGGAATCAGAGATAACACTGGAAATAGTATCATCAAGTAATAAAACTTACCCACTTCTTAGCAAGGTACTTAATCTTTTATAAATGAGAACCTATTGTGTGCTTCAGAAAGCAATTAAGTTATTGGTGGGTAATTGTTTTGACTTCATAAACAGATATTGCTTCCCTCCCCTTCCATTTCCTTTGTAAAATTTTAGGATGAATCTTCGGGAGAAATTACATTTTACATGAAGGGTGCAGATGTTGCCATGTCCACTATTGTACAGTACAATGATTGGTTAGAAGAAGAGGTAAGAAAGAAAATCAACATTTACAAAAATAAATTTTTTATAAAAATTTAAAATCTGAAATATGTCGGATATTATTGGGATATGGAGTAATGGATTTTGAACTTCAGTTATGCATACCCTGAATGGGTTTTATTTCTAATTCCTAAGTAGCATACAAGAAAAGCGGAGCTGGTAGTAGTAGCAGGACACGTTCCTACTTAAACCAAGGAAAGTTGTTTTTCATTGACTGACCTTTCACATAAAACCTAATTACTTCTGAGAAGTATTCTGCTATCAATCTGTTTATCCTGAAATGCCCTTGTTTCATCAAATCTGCAGTGAGGTAGGATTATGAATTACAAACTTCGACAAGCATTGTGTCCAAACTAAATTTTTACCACATTTATGAAACTTCAAATAAAATAATGACTTAATTTCAAACCTGATTAATATTTTTTCACTATGTGTTCTCATAGGTACCAGCACTCATCTTATTTTTGACCCTACATAGAGCCAATATGTTAATACAATGATTACACCATGTATGTTCATAATGGTATTGGCAATATGAATCAATATCTGCTGCAGGGCAGTTTGATTTATTCGGGGACATGAATAAATTAAACTCCCTCAAGACCTAGCAAAATGTCATAAAAATTACTTTTGGCGATAATGATGCACAATTAATTGTAAAATACTTGTTTAATTTATTTAGCTTTATGAGGTCAAATCAATAAGTGTTTTCACTGGAGAGCCTTGTTTTTCATTAAGACACGCTATTCCATGCCTATTTTTAATGTGTAGATCCTTCTCTGAGAAGAGATATGTTCAGTGAAAAAAGAAATGTACCTCTGTTATGTGCCTCAGAAGTAGTTTTGATTTATTTTAAAGCTTCAACCTAAAAGAAATTTCTTTAAGCTAGGAGAGAAGATATAATTGACTTACTGATAGCAAACCACTTCATTTAGGGGACCTGAAGTATAATTGCTTTTCATCCTGTTTGTGGCCTCTCCAGAGCAGTTTGAGTCTAAAGAAACACCTAAATTTGTGGTACAGATGCACCGTGTTAGCAGACAGTATAAACGAGAACACAGGATTGAATATTTGCATAACTGTTCTGTGCTTTGGTTCATTTAGTGCGGCAATATGGCACGAGAAGGACTGCGCACACTGGTTGTTGCCAAAAAATCACTTACTGAAGAACAGTATCAAGATTTTGAGGTATGAAAGCACAGAATGATCTTGCACATTATCATATTTAATTACTTCAAGGGGAACATTCCTCTTTTTTATGTTTTAAAGTTGCAAAAAAGATGATTCGTATTTAAAAAATACATAATTGAGGTATTGTCCACAGTCTGTTAAAGACTTTGTCATTCATTAGTGATGGTTCTGCATTCACATGTAGGATCCTGTTTGCTTTATTTGTGGGTTGGACAGTGTTTTCCCAGAAGCTAGTGTAATGTTATTTTGTAGCTTCAGCATGACCTAAAAAAATCTACTTGTTCTCAAAGATAAGACCTTTCCTTCTTAGAAGCTGTGATGCCTAATTCTTAATAGTTCTTCAGGAGGCATTCTCTTTAGGTGCGTTGTCACAAGAGCCCTGTGTAACATTGGATATAAAGTAAAAATGCTCTTTAGTCTTGTTCTTTGTTAAAGATATTTAACGATAAACATTTAGCCTAATGAATCCATGCTATCACTGAGTGGTAGACTGAATGCATACTTAATGAGTTGTAGAAAACTCTAAATGGTTTTGTGTTTGTGCAAACAGAGTCGATATAACCAAGCAAAGTTAAGCATACATGATAGAAACCTGAAGGTTGCCGCTGTTGTAGAGAGTTTGGAACGAGAAATGGAATTACTGTGTCTCACTGGAGTAGAAGATCAGCTGCAAGCAGATGTTAGACCAACTCTAGAGATGCTAAGGAATGCTGGAATAAAGGTACATATTGCTGATATAACAGGTTATCATTTACTAACTTTTTTAATCAAGACATTATTTATATTTGTCTGTACTTATTCTTACTTTCAAAGTAAGAAATGTGTCAAGCCTAAGCACATTCTGAGCATGAACTAGCAGAAACAAACAAGACACTGTGTGTGAAGTTCCCTTGCCTAACACAGATTTCATCAATCTCAAGCTTACTTCTGTAGGAAAACTAGCAATGGATAGATGTGTGTGTGTGTCTCAGTCATTTATCCCCTGGCTCTCTGCAGTAAACTGTCCGTGCTGACACTAAATGAGTTTGGCACAAGATTTGTGTGACAACAGTGTTTTCCGGTTTGGCACTCATAAGAAGTTTCAGCAAACATCAAAAGGTGAATTATTTGAATTACAATTCAGAACTGCCCTTGTGGTTTGTTCAGTTCATGTTCAAGGGATGGCATGAAAAGCCATGCATAAGAGTTGGTTGGCTAGACCCCTATCAGTTGCACATATACAAGTAATGCATTTGTTTGAGGGGGGTTTCAAGTCAATATATGAACAATATCTGAGCGGATGGGGCAAGATTACAAACATTTTATTCTGAGGAGTATCAAACTCTGCTCCAAATGGTTGTAATGACTTTGCAATGGTTAAACTAAGTCAAACTCAGTGGGATATTTTGCATATGGTGTTTTTGCTGGACTTCAGCTCCTGCACTGTTTGCTGGAAGGACAGCTCAGGAAGGCAAAACAAACCAGGAGAATTTTGGAATACTATGACAGTCATTTCCTTACACTGGTGATTGAGTCATCTTACTAACTAGTCATCTAGTCAACTAGTCATCTAGTTCTAACAAACCTTCTTGGTGTTAAGGGGCTGAGAAAACTGTCACACATTAAGAACATAGCAACTTTATCCCTTAAGCTTTACTGCCTTGTCAGTTCTGTGTGGTCAGTGAGCAGGATCTCTTTGGAGTGTTGGGACTGTAGCTCATGTTCCAAGATTTGCAGTCTCATGGCTTGGCTGCCGCTTTGAGATTATCACCAGGGTCACAGACTGTTGTGTTGCACCATTTTGCTACAAATGTCATCTGTATCCTCACTTTTCTGATCAAGGTAGTATCAGAGCTATAGGGAAAGGATTTTATGCTTCCCCAGAGCTTTACTTTGTCTTCATACACATTGAGACATTGGCCCTTGTGAGAACAGAAAGGGACATTGAGACATTGGCCCTTGTGAGAACAGAAAGGGAATGGAACTGCAAAAATAGACAGTTCTTTTCTGTTTTGCATACTATTGCAGTAAATACTGTTTGTTAATCTTACTTTAAAATGCACAAATCAGTATATTTTCTTGACTAATCTAATCCAAAAAGGTGCCAGAGAGAAGTTGGAGAGAGATGTCATTTAGATTTGGAGAACAGACATGCTAATGTCCAAAGGAGTAAACTCTTACATTAATTTGCAGATATGGATGTTAACGGGAGATAAACTGGAGACAGCAACTTGCATTGCGAAAAGCTCTCACTTAGTGTCTAGAAATCAAGATATTCATATTTTCAGACCTGTAAGTATAGATCTAACATTTTTGTTGGTTCATCAAAGGATGGCTAATAGCAGTGTTGCTGTATTCAATTAGTAGTTGGCTGATTGTTGAAAGTTGTTGGGTTATTGTACTGAGTATCCTAGTAATGGTCAAGAGAGTAGTACTTAGGTTGTTATTCAATGCTGTAAAATTCATATAAGGGCATTGGTTTCTGGAGTTGTTGATGTGCTGTAGAAATCTTTGCAGCCATATTTGGATGATGCAGGTTCAACACGCATTTCACACCCTTCATAACAGACATAGCAAGATACCTGTCAAGAGTGATGGAGAGGGGTCTGTGTGAGGTAAGATGCTCTGCCACTAAGAAACTGTCCATCCATTTAGGCTGTCTGAATGTCATTCTTTCTTGTTTTAACTTTTTCATGGATAGAACTCTTTAGAATAAAGCAAAAATAATCCTGAATGAAACTGCGAACATCCTCTGTCTAAACATAGATCAAATTGGTATGAGAAATTTTTTTTCATGTCATTATATACATGTGCATTTTATCAACAGACTGTTTAAGTAATTGTTAGAAAAGTAGACTGAATCTTCTTCTATACATTTCATATGCGTAGTATCCCCTTAGCTAAAGCCAAATAAAAATAGATTTTCCGGGTGCTGATTGATGCTGTGTGATCAGACATAATGTGTCTGTTTGTTGTAAATTAACCACTTGCACCTACAGAAATAATTATATGAATATAATTTACATGTAAATGTATTTTCTTCTGAAGCATCAGAGTGGCAAATTAGGCCCTGCAGACTACTATTTGCAATTAAATTATTAATGCTTCTGATAAAACTTCAGATCAATTTTTGTTGACCTTTCCATGTTGTAACACCACAAATTAAGTCTTCCTGAACAAAATGTATTTAGTTGAGTCAGATTTTTATTTTCATTACCTTGACTGGTAATAGGGGATCAACATAAAACTGTGTTAACTTAGAATACACAAAGTTTTAAATTAGTTAGAAAATGCATTTATACAGAATTATTTCTGTGGCTGTATTTGTTACAAAGAAATAACTTCTGAATTAATGTAAGAAAATATCAAACACTCAAACACTTCTACCACAGTTATAAATTAGAAAGAAAAAATTGTTTCCTACTCTCTTTCCAAAAACCTGTGGTTTGTTTTTAAACAAAACTGTTTCTTTTTAGAAGTCTCAGCTTCTACAGTTTGTAATTCTGGAGGTATTTACAAATTCAAAATACAGTATATATATATAAAAAAAAGAGGTTTCTCTCAGGTGAAATGTAGAACAGAGAGGACAATCACTGCTCATCAGTGTGCGTAAGTGCTGACATCTCTTCATTGCTGCAATGCAGAAAGAATGTACTAGGCCAACACAGTCTGGTGTTCCTAACTGCTGTGAGACAAGGAGATTGCTCTTTACATGCCTAATTGTGGGAAAGAAGGAAAAAATTCTGAATTGCGGCATGCGTATGGGTTTTTTCTCTTTGCAAAGGCTTTTTAACGTAACTCAGATTTTATGAGTAGTAGAGCCTTCCTGGAGAGAGGAAAGTTCTTTGAACTGCATCTGGGCGGATAGTAGTGGGTCAAGGACAAAACTTCACATTCAATGTAATTAAGATTCATATATCTTAATAATTATTTAATCATAGTGTTGACAGAGACAAAATTAAAAGTGTATTCAGAGCTTGTGTTTTATTCTGTGCTTGGAACTTTGTCTAGCATGATAGCTCTGAAATACATTGATATTTATTGAGGGAAAAAAACACACAAAAAAACCCCAAAACCAAAAACCAAACCAAATTAAAACTGAAACAAGTCAACAAAAAAAGCAAACCGAAAAAGCCACCAAAACAAACCAAAAAACCCACCACACCCAAACCTGCCAGTCTCCTCAAAATCTGGTTATGATTCCAATTTTTCATATTCTGTTTATAGCTTAAAACCTTTTAAAATTGATTTAGTAACCTTTGACTGGGTTTTTTTTCCCATTTCACAGCTGGGCCTTTCTGAAACAATTATGTAAATAAAAAAATCTATTATCTAATTCTTTCATATTTTACCACTAGATCTTGTCTTCAGAGTCATGCAAGATCCAAAAGGATTAATACTAATGAGCATCTTTATGTGCCCTTTGAAATCTGTGCCTGTTTACTGAAATTGAAGGAACAATTAATAGAAACACTTTTTTGTTATTCTAAGAGCCTATATTAATGGTTAATAAACAAAACCAATTGAGGTTTGCTTGGGAAATTTTTCTATTTTTCTCTAGATCTGCCAGGGCGGCTCAAAATTCAGATATTTTAAAGTGACAAAATCATTATTATTTTAGCCCTTGCTGACTTTGATGAGGAACCACTTAAACTGACTGCATAGATTTTACTTGTTTGAGGATTACTCTTTCACTTCATAAGATTTGAGTCTTACAGCAAAATTCCATGGGTATTAGACTTACAGTGGGATAAAACACTTGAACCAAGACTTCTGGGTATGAGTCCTCATAACTTGATTTGTTTAGGCAGGGACGTTTTAAGAATATCACAAAATCTTTTAACTGAGTGTTTTTTATTGAAGGTTGCCACTCGAGGAGAGGCTCACTTAGAACTAAATGCTTTTAGGAGGAAGCATGACTGTGCCTTGGTGATATCTGGCGACTCACTTGAGGTAAAAACTTGGTTTCTGTACAATTATTTATGTGTTTATGGCCAGAAAGTAATGTATCAGCATCTTCACACTCTTTTTCAAGTATTTGCCCATACTTTTAAGTAGTGCTTAGAGATACTTTTGCTTATCACTGAGCGCAAATTGGATGATATATGTCGTAGGTGTGCAAATGTTACTGGGTTTCTAGTCTTCTGTACAGTAACAGGATGGAATTCGTATACAGCATGCTTTAGTACTCTCTGTTCTCTTAACCTCAAAGCATGTTGGTGCTCAAAGTGACATTCTCTTTGATTTTAAAAATAATAAAGGCACAGTCAGAAGAACCTTTTTTTTTCCTCCCAGTTGGATGTTGTACTTGGAAAACTTCATTAAAAAATGTTTTTATGCGTGTTTTTGCTTTGGGTTACATGTAATATTTAATTGTAAATAAATCCAAGCATCTTTTTTTTCCTCAGGTTTGTTTGAAGTATTATGAACATGAATTTGTAGAGCTGGCTTGTCAGTGTCCTGCTGTAGTGTGCTGCCGATGTTCCCCCACCCAGAAAGCCCACATTGTGAAACTGTTACAGCACCACACCGGGAAACGCACATGTGCAATAGGTAACTCTTGGCACAATCCTCCTAGTAAAATCTATAATAAATGTAATCAGCAGGTGGCACCACAGAGAAATAGCTGAAACAAAACCACAGAGACTTCTTTAGCAACCTTACCAACAGCCAGGTATTGCATAGTTGTGGCACAAAATGCCATTCCATGAGAAAGGTGTGGTTATCTTCTCTATTCTGCAGGAAGGTCTTGATTACTGAAGTAATTAATCATAAGTCATAGATTAATGTAAAAATTTAAAGGTGTTTAAGAGCTTTCTCAAATACTGTAAGGCCAGGAGAATAAAACCTCTGAAGAACTGAATATTGCAGTGACATTTTCTAGGTGATGGAGGAAATGATGTCAGCATGATCCAAGCAGCAGACTGTGGAATTGGAATTGAAGGCAAGGTAATGTTAACAGTTTCATTGTGAAATGTGTGTCACATAGCAACCTAGTAGAATGTGATTAGAAGCTTAATTCTTAAACAACAGCAAAATGATCATTTACTTTTTCTAGTTAAAGTATTCTGCAAGATGATAAGAATGCATATTCTTCAGTATTTTTGCTTGTGTGTCTTCTGTTTTGTCTTTTTAAAAGCAGAAAATACTATAGTTATTTCTGTGTAGCATTTACCTGGAAGAAGCAGGAGAAACAGTTAAAATGGTTACAGCTCACTGCATCTTTGAATATGCACAAAAAATTGTCATGTCTCGGTGAGGGGTTGATTTTCAAAGAAGGAACAAACTTGTCTTTTAAAATTAATTATTGCTTAGAATTTTGAAACTTGATACATTATTTTGCACTGGGCTTCATATTTGAAATATTTTTCTTTTGTTCTAGGAGGGAAAACAAGCTTCTCTAGCAGCTGACTTTTCTATCACACAATTTAAACACATAGGTAGGCTGCTGATGGTACATGGTCGAAACAGTTACAAAAGATCAGCAGCACTTGGTCAATTTGTCATGCACCGAGGCCTTATTATTTCAACTATGCAGGTATTTAAAACTTTGTTTTCTGAATAGTTAAAATCGCTATGTCTGTCTTTGAAATGTCACGAAATCTTATTCACTATTGTTATTTTTTTCTGTGTCATACTGTTTTATATACAGAATTATATTAAATCATTAATTATCTGCTTTTTGTAGGCTGTATTTTCATCAGTCTTCTACTTTGCATCTGTTCCCTTGTACCAAGGATTCCTAATGGTAGGGTAAGTCAAAGCAAAAGTTGCAATATCTGGTGATAAATACAGCAAACTAACTGGTTAAATAACACCGTGGGCTTGGTGTCATCCGTGTTTTCCATGCATTTATCATGGGTACACTACCAAAATTTGGGATGAGTGTACCAAGTCACACTAGGTTGGATATGCACTGTGTGAGGAGGGAAGTCTCGTTATCAGTTCTCTGGAGAGAAGGATCTGCACAGAAGAAGTTACCACTGAACCTGTGCACATACAAGGGAAATACAATAAAGAAAATCTCCCAGACCAGGTTCAGCTGTCACACAGATTGATGTACATACCTCAGTGAGAATCACAGGGTTTTATGTTAAAAATGGAGCTGAAGCTGCTAGGAAATTTCCTCTGAGAGTGCACTGTGCAAGTTTGCCACATAGATTTCCATTCATGTGAATATGTGCAGCATTAGAAGCACCTTGGTCATGTTGCAGCAGCTGGTTTACTAATATGGTTCCCCAAGCTATACAACTGAGAGCTGTGCATGTGTTCATGTTTGTCCCTGTTCTGTCCCTGCTGACCTAAGAGCTTCTTTGTAGTCTCCTTGTAAATAATAACTTGAATCGACATTAACTTAAATCTTAGTGAAACCATGGTCTAATTAAACTGGACTTTGCAGAGGCAAAAGGTAGAACTCTCTAAAATGTTTGCAGAATTTTTTCTAAGTTCCAGGGAAGTACATATGAAAATATGTATCTGACATATGTACAATAAAATCCGAAGCCACTTACAGAGCTGTTAAGACTCTTATTCATCCACCTACCTACTCCAGATTGTCCAAAATACAGTGCTCTATTTTTTCTTCAGTTTTCATACATCCATCTGTAGATGGATGGAATTTAAGTGTCAGGTCTTTGGACTGATTGTCCAAAGTGCAAGTGCACAGGGAGTATGGTAACAGGTGATAAACTTGGGTGATAGAAGAAAGAAATGTGTTCATTGGTTTTGAGTGGATAAGACCTCTGTAACTTCTCACAACTGACAGCTCTCAGAACCACAAGAGAAGGTTGCATGTGAAAGCTGCCTAAGTACTGGAAAAAGGAATCAGTTTAATTTCACTTGCATAAAAACAGTAATTGAACTCTGTAGATCAGTTTAAAATTATGTCATACGAAAGTGTTAATGTGTGTTCTTTCCTTTCCCCTAGGTATGCAACCATATATACTATGTTTCCAGTCTTCTCTCTAGTATTGGATCAAGATGTGAAGCCAGAAATGGCATTGCTATATCCAGAACTTTATAAGGATCTCACAAAGGTATGAATGTCCTCAGTGCTCAGCTGCAAACAAATGCTAAAATATCCAGTGTGCAAAACTAGGAATTCTTGTAATCATTTTCTTATGGTATTCCAAGCAAGACAGATTGCACAACTATTGCCAACATCTGTACTATTAAAATAATCCACAGTACCAAACATTTCAATCATTTCTATTAATATATTTCTCCAGTCACCAGTGATTGTACTGAAATAATTCAAACCTTAAGGTATGTTGATAAAGCAGCCTTGACTCTGGCCCCAAAATCTCTGATGTGGAGTTACTTATGTTTACATTTTCACATCTTATTTTTCCTTTTTAATTGGTAGATTAATTTATATTTTTTTTCCTAACATGCAGAAATTACTGCTCATGTCTTCAAAAAATATCTTATTTTAAATAACAGATATTTGTAACTGATATATCTGAACTCAGTCATCCATAGATACTGCAGATGGTCTTTTTTAGGGATAGTAAATTTTCAAATGTGTTTCTAAAAGTTCAGCAGCAGACTCTAGTTAAAGAATATCCAAACTTTTCTGAGTCTTTTTCTTTATAATCACATTAAATTAGCTATTACCTATGTCAGTCTGGGATCATTTTTTTTCCTCTCTTGGAGATCTTGGTTCTTTCTCCAAGAACCAAGAGAATCTTTGAAGTTTTTGAAATTTCAGTCCATGATCAAACTCAAAAAGGCATGGCCTTCACCTGCTAAACAGAGTCATAAGCTTGGAAAGCCATTCACAGAACTTGGAACTTGCTACAGTAATGAAAAAGAGCTGATTCTTGCCTGTTCTAGATTGACCATTATTTTGTGGCTAAATGGCTACTTTATTGGACACTTTATCCTTTAAAATGTGTATCCTTTCAACTCTTCAGTTCTAACATGTTTCATCAGTACCCTCACAGAATGCAAGAGTCATATGACATGTACAGCATTTATTCTTTGATTTTTGCATATGTTTCTTTCTGTACCATCCATAACCAAAAGATTTACAATTTATTTGGTAATAGTTACTTGCTGAAAATTTGCAGTAGTCATAAATTTATTCTATGAAAGCTAAAGGGCAGTTTATTGAACGTTTAGATGTTACTAGTAAATAACTAGTAAAGATTTGCTTAAGGTTTTGGCCAGTAAGTACACAATGCTGTAGTTGTTTTGAAGACTGCATTTTATAAATAAAAAAATAAACTAATTTTACTGTATTTATCATTCTGAAAACCAGCCAGCGCATTGCAAGCTGAAGTATCTCTGATGTTTAAGGCTTTAACTTACTCCCAAATTTAGACTTTGTGCGATTTCTATACAAACTTGTAAGGAAGAATTGTAAAAACAAGTAGAAACTTTGTAGCCTTTATCAATTCTTCAAATACTGCTTGTTGTACTTGTAAAATGTTTCTCTAGCAATGAACTATTAAAAATACATGAGCTGAGTAGATTTTTTTTTCGAAGTTGTGTTTAACTATCCTCTCACATGTTTCCCTTAGGGAAGATCTTTGTCATTTAAGACCTTCCTCATCTGGGTTTTAATCAGTATTTACCAAGGTAGGAGAGAGTCCTGATTTTGCTGAACTGAGAAATTTTTGTCTGCTATTAGCAATACTGTTTTTCAGCTGCAGGTTGAATTCCCAGAGCTTAACATTTCATCAGCAGTTATATATATTGCTTTCTGTTTATCTTGTAAATCGATATTCCTGTAGTGTGCCAGGCCCATTCAAAACACAGCATGATTGGTATTTTTATTGGTGCATGTCGCCTAAAAAAGGACATGTTTTTAATTAAATGCTAATCCAGAAAAATTTTAATGAGTGCTTATCACATTGCATGTATTTACACAGTAGTTTTCTTTCATTGAATGACAGAAGTACTGTTGAAGAAATCTGAATTATGTAATCAGTTGAGAGTAATTACACTTTCAACAATATCTCATTTATTTGCAGTACTTGACAAAATGAGGTTAATTAACAGTTCATCAGATATATTGCACTAAAAGGTGTTTAATTTTCTAATAGTTTTGTTTCTGTATGGCTTTACTTTGGTTGGCTTATTTCACATGTACAAAGTGAATTAAGTAAATAGCCTTCTTTTAGAAAGATCAATGTTATTAAAAAAATACTGGACAAATGTTCATAATGAGCAATCAAATGCTCTGTGTGCAGCTGTAAAAACTGGTACAGTGAAATTTCTCTGTGTATTGCCAACCTTGTACACCTCTCCACCCCACCAGGTGGTATTCTGATGTATGGAGCCCTGCTGCTTTTTGAATCCGAATTTGTACACGTCGTTGCCATTTCCTTCACTGCCCTGATCTTGACTGAGCTCTTGATGGTTGCACTGACCATACGAACGTGGCACTGGTTAATGGTGGTGGCTGAATTCCTCAGTCTTGGCTGCTATGTGGCCTCTCTTGCATTTCTAAATGAATACTTTGGTGAGTAAAAGTATTTGAACAAAGAACTGGTTTGTATTTTTAATAATGTTAATGTTTTTTGCTTCCTTTTTTTTTTCAAATAAGAATAGTTGATGTTTTGAAATGCAACTTTCTTTATAAGAAATATAACTGAGTCAAAATTAGGCCTACTTAATGTTGGGTTAAAATATTCTCTTACAATCTTTATCCTGTTAGTATGGTTTATCTAGATTATAAACTTTATTCAAACCACTCATGGCTTTTCCATCCTTGGTCTGATATTGACAGTCCAAATTGCATACCTTAAATTGGCTTTGAGATTTGGACTATTGAAAATAGACAGACTTTATCAAAAAATCAGGATCTTTTGCTGAATTGGTGCATTATTTTGTACACCAGACCAAGTGGACCTCATTAGATCTAACTCACAAGGCTAAAATTGCTGAAATATTGCTGGGGAGTAATGCAGCAGCCTAATAGGAAAGATACCTTTTATAGGAACCTTTGCTTCATAATTACAGTAAGCTTGTATTAAGCTTGTTTTGCTTTAAGTTTTGGTATGCCATACTGTGTCTTAAGGTTCTGATTGTTCATAGTTCACGAGATGAACACATTTTAACTGCAAATCTTAGCAGTCAGAAATCTGAGCATCAAAATAATACCTATTTCTTCTTGGATCAACTTATCCTTTATGAAAAATAAAGTATCTCGGTGTGATTTTACAAACATAACTTAAAGAAATATACATAATAGCTTTAATTATATCTCACAAGGAGCAGAATCCAGCTCCTTCTTCTCTGCCTTTTTGTATCTGATGAGTATGGAGTTGCCCTTCTTCAACTGTTCATTTCACATAGCAGAATTAAGTGTTACATGGCAGTTTCTAGAAGTCTTACAATTCTGCCTTCACTCTCTCAGTTCCCAGGTGTTCAGTGCTAGAATACTGTGTGTGCATTATATAATTATTAATTTAATCAGTAAATGCTTCGCTGCCTGGTCCAGGTGTTCTGTTACTTCCCAGATTTCTCGGGAGTCAAATTTTAGTCAAGAAACAACCCTGCTGGGCTTGGTACCTGTATTGCACATTATTTCAGGTTTGCCAGAGCACCCTTTTGTTTTCTCTGACACTGAGGCACAGACACATTAATTGAGATTATTGGTTTGATTTTTTTAATCTCAGCAGCCAGATTACAAATTAAAGGAACAAACAAGAACAGATATAGGTACTTGCACTTGAACCCAGACTTCCAGGAACTTCATAAAGCAGAATTTGCAGCTTCACCCTTGAAAGTCTCTCGTATTGGTGACAGCCAGTCCTTCAATCCTTTCTGGTGTTGTTCTGTGAAAAACACTTTTAGGTGATGTTCACAAAGGTGTAAACCTGCAGGAGCTTTGTTTCTTGCAAACTTTTCCATAAAGGGGAATGTTTTCCTCTCTGTGTTCATGTATTTGCTGGGCAAGCCCAAGCAACTGAGTTCATAAATGGTTGCGTGGCTTCTTGCAACCCAGGACTTAACTTCTCTATTTTTTCTGTTTGAGAGTACTGAAAAGGCTGCAGTTTCATGAGATTTTGTAAAGATGTATTTTACTGTGTGTTATTCACCAGGTACTCTGAGAAAATGCCTTTTTCTTACTCTCACTTCTGCTTAATGCTTTCTGCTTATTTATTCTTTCTCATTATAACTGAGGGGAGGGAGCTTTATTGTGTATGTGATGTAGCATAAACCTAAGTGATGGTTTGCAGTTCAAGAAACAGAACAACTTCCATGAATCAGGAAAAAGGGTCCAGACTAATAGTGCTTTACTTCACTGGCAAATAAACTTATTTCAGTGATGTTGCTTATAAGGATCATCATTTTCCAGAGAAATTATGAGATGACATGGCACTCAAATTAGAAAGGCAAAAATATTTGATGCTGTTCTACAGCTCTGACTCATGAAAGTAAATTATTTTTTATGTTTCTGAGTTAACTGCACACCATGGCCTTTTTAGGGTGTCTATGATAGGTTACATAGGTTTTCAGTATGTCTGAGCAGGCTTAGGCTAAAACTGCATAACAAGTTTATACATTAAAATTTAATATGCAAAGTATTTTTAATGAGCAGAGTTGGAACAGTAAAGCATTTCTTTATTGCATTTTCTGAAGTGAATTTTCATTCACATGATCAAGTTGTTTATACAACTTGAAGTGTTATTCACTTGAAGTGAAATGCAAGAAAAGTGCCAAACTATTCACAATCTTAAAGCATGACCAAATATAAAATCTTTATGTTTTCAAAGTGCTTTGATTTATTGCTGCTTAAAATAATCTGATTGACATGTGAAACGCAATACTAATCCAGTTAATGCTACTATCATCTTTTTTATTTCCTCTTTGTGTAACTAACCTGTTTGGGTTTGATTTTTTTTTTTTGCATAACTTTTGTATTTTCTGTAAATCTATCCTTTCATTTTCCCTCTTTATGAAACAGGTATAGGCAGAGTGTCTTTTGGAGCTTTCTTAGGTAGGTGAAGTTTAACTTTTCTTGAAATTTTGGGATGACTTTTTATTTTTTGATCTTTAAAGATTCACTCAAGAGTAGCAAATTTTTTAATATATGCATTTGTAAATAATGGGAAAAATAAAAAAAAAAATCTTGAAGTTCCCTGAGTTCCGGGATCTTTCCATGATAATTAAGTATGACCTAATTATCAAAAATATGGTAAAAAAAATTCATTAGCAAGCATAGTGTGTCAGCATTCTTGTTAATTTTTTATCATAAACAATTAGCTTTTCCAAGTGGCTTGTAGCAATATCACTACATTGTTTTTCCTTGAAATTTTTGGGCTGTAATTTAATCTCTATGATTTTAAGAATCATTCCATGTAAATGTTGTAAGAAAAATAATACAGAATAAAAGATCCAAACTAGCAAAATTTCTGGTTGGGAACTTACAGTGGGTAAAAATCATTCTCACTAGAAAAAAACATAAGATTACAGTAATTTCACAACCATAAGGCGCACCGGACTATAAGGCACACCCGCCGGGAGTTGGCAAAATTCGCAACTTTGTAGATCAGATAAGGCGCACCGGACTATAGGGCGCACTTTTTTTTTGCAGCGAGGCTCCGCCCCCAGCTCCCTCCGCGCGGTTGCTGGCCGAGGCCCCGCCTCAACCCGGCAGTCATTGGCCCCCGGGCCCGCCTGTACCTGGCAGGGGCGGTGCCGCGGGGCCCCAGGCCCGCCTGCATCCGGCGGGGCCGGGGCATGGCCGCCACCCCTCCGCGCTGCCTCTCCGGGGCCGGGCTATGGCCGCCACCCCTCCGCGCTGCCTCTCCGGGGCCGGGCTATGGCCGCCGCCCCTCCGTGCTGCCTGCACGGGGTCAGTGGGTGCCTGTGGAGGGGCAGCTCCGCCTCCACGGGGCCAGGGGGTGCCTGTGGAGGGGCGGCTCCGCCTCCACGGGGCCGGGGGGTGCCTGTGGAGGGGCGGCTCCGCCTGCACGGGGCCGGGGGGTGCCTCTGGACGCGCGGCTTCGCCTGCACGGGGCCCGGGCGTGCCTCTGGAGGGGCCGTCCCGCTTGCACGGGGCTGGAGGGTGCCTCTGGAGGGACGGCTCCGCCTGCACGGGGCCGGGGCGTGCCTGTGTAGGGGCGGCTCCACATCCACGGGGCTGGAGGGTGCCTGTGGAGGGGCGGCTCTGCCTCCACGAGGCCCGGGCGTGCCTCTGTAGGGGCCGTGCCGCCTCCACGGGGCCAGGGGGTGCCTGTGGAGGGGCGGCTCCACCTCCACGGGGCCGAGGGCTGCTTGTGGAGGGGCCGTCCCGCTTGCACGGGGCCGGTGGGTGCTTGTGGAGGGGCGGCTCCGCCTCCACGGGGCTGGAGGGTGCCTGTGGAGGGGCGGCTCCACCTCCACGGGGCCGGGGTGTGCCTCTGGAGGGACGGCTCCGCCTGCACGGGGCTGGGGCGTGCCTGTGTAGGGGCGGCTCCGCCTCCACAGGGCCGGGGCGTGCCTCTGGAGGGGCGGCTCCGCCTCCACAGGGCCGGGGCGTGCCCGCCCCTGCTCCGCCCCACCTCCACCTGGCAGCCATGGCCCTGCCGGCTCCCCCCGTGGCTCGCAGCTCGCACTTCCGGGTAGGCAATTTTTTTGAACTTTGTAGATCAGATAAGGCGCACCGGACTATAAGGCGCACTTCCGGGTTCCAGGGAAAATTTTAGTCAAAAGGGTACGCCTTATAGTCGTGAAATTACTGTAATTAACTTTTTGTTATGAGAGAGTCTTGCTTTTAAACTGAGATTCTGTTTCCCCTAAAAATTGCTTCAGCTGCAAAACAGTGTAAGGACCATAAAGGAACTCTGAAGTTCCTGTCTGAAAAGAAATAATTGGCAAAAGCAAAAGGCTGAGGTTAACTTTCTGTTGCTTTATTGCCCTTTTTTTTTAATGGGGACAATAGCATAAGCAAACAATTAAGAGACTTTTATTAACTTTGCACTGTGGAAGTTGCAGTTTCCATGTTACTGGCTCCCATTACTTATTTTCCCTTTTTGTTTCTGCAGATGTTGCCTTTATCACAACTGTGACCTTCCTGTGGAAAGTGTCAGCAATCACTGTTGTAAGCTGTCTTCCACTTTACATTCTCAAGTACTTGAAGCGCAAGTTCTCTCCTCCAAGTTACTCCAAGCTTACCTCGTAAAAGTGATGATATTCCTATGGTTTTTCACTCACTCCAGTCTGCAGATTGCATATTCACTGTGCTTTAGTGTCTATGGATTCATGTTGGACTAACTAAAGAAGCTTAAAAAAAAATCAAAAATCAAAAGGGATAGCGTGAACAGAGCACAAAAAGAGGAGGAAACATCTGACAGATACAATAACACAGAAGTACACTAACAACTATCAGAGATAAACTAAATTTTCTTCATGTTGATTTTCTTTTTTTTTCTTTCAGTTGTTATGATTGTAAAATAAAACCAAATTACCTTTGATTTGACAATGCTTCTGAATGGTTTCATTGCTTCTGTAAAGGATCTTTTGCTACTGTAAAGGATTTTTTCCAACTATGTTTATCTCTGCAAGTTAAGTTGAAAGTTTTTTTATTTATTACATAATTTTTCATCTTTAATTATTGTATAACTTCCTAATTCAAGCCCTTTCTTTTAATGTTTATATATGGAAAAGTTAATTCATCCATACTTACTCTAACAAACCTAATACCTGTAAATGCCCGTGTCTGTATTAGCAGCTATTATTCCTCATCAGGCATTGATTAATATGCACTATTTGAATTATGTACTGATGTCTACATAGCACAGTATTATTTTAGGAACTGTTGTCCTGTTCTGTACTCTCCATTTCTGGCACCAGTAAACTACAGATGTGTGATGTTGACAGCAGTTCTTTAAATGCACATTACAGCCGGGTTGCACAAAAGCTGTTTAAAAATTAAATTATAAATTCTGTACATAATTCCACAGCACTTATTGATCTGTACAGATATCAAAACATGGCTGCTCAGTAAATATGTTTTAAAGTTCTTATTCATTTTGTATTTGTAAAACTGCAAATAGTGTCAAAGTACATTTCTATATATGAGAAGTCCAGTAAACCTTGTATTAGCTAATATGTTTAAATTGCCTTGTAATCTGTTTACTTAGGTTACTCAGGTAAAAGAAAATAAGAGAAACACATGAACATCATGGAAGGAAAATCTTATCATCTTCCAAGTTGTAAATGTTATGTTTTTATTACTTAGTTTGGGTGCAAACTTGTCAAAAAAAAAATCAAAACATTTTTGCTTGTAAGCTATCAGAGTTGAGTATCTTGGCTGAGTTAAGACACTTTATAGCATCTGAAGATTTGTTCCAGAAACTCAAATACTCTGATGCAATCTGAAGGGTCCAAATCTTGCACACTGTAGTGGCAAGTAGGATATATTAATTTTCCATTGTGGTATCTTTGCTTTCTCACGAAGTACATATAATGAATTTGGCATAGTCTATTAATCAGTGGAAAGGAATAGCATAACTATTCATGCTTTCTTTATTAAATATTTATGTGTGTATTTTTAAAACCCACTTAATATGGATGTCATTTTTATGTTTGACTGTATGCCTTTACAACATAATTCCTCGTTTAGTCTCTTTTCCCTCATGCCACTATTGCTTTGGATGAGTAATATTTAAGTGATAATTATAACTACTTCCTGGGAGAGCAGAGGAAACGGCTGCAGAGCTATTTGGATTCCACCCCACTCCATTAATTTTTGCTTTCAAAGTTTTTCTAACTAGCTATTTATCTGCTTTTTTTAATTTTCATTCCTC
Source organism: Catharus ustulatus (assembly GCF_009819885.2). NCBI lineage: Eukaryota > Metazoa > Chordata > Aves > Passeriformes > Turdidae > Catharus > Catharus ustulatus. The sequence goes on along the minus strand of NC_046221.1, from coordinate 62,009,206 downwards.
ATTATAAAAGCAATAAAGCCTAATTTCTACCAAATATTAGTGGTACATGTATTAAATAAACTACTGAGGTAGAGCTTCCTTTAATTACCTGACATCACAGACTAGCTTGCCCTTTCTCTCCCTCTGTGAACTCGCTTCTGTTAATCCCCACAAGATGTCACTGTTCTTGCATATTAGCAGGAGCCTTTCTGCATTCGGTGTGCTTTTGTCAGGATGCTCCTGATTTACATTTTTAGTTTAGTTCTGTGGTATTTTTGTCACTGATTTGCTTTAGTTTTTTGTTTTCCTCAGTAAGTGATGATTACTTTCAAACAATTAAGAAAGGTCACTGGTGTGCAGCTCTTCTGAAATGTTGGTAGCATTTTCTTCAAACCTTTTTGTCGTACACGCTGTGGGCTCACAACCAGATCCAGGAGATAAGCAAAAGCTCAGAGTTGGTCATCTTTCATCTGTACATCATGCATCTGTGAAATTAGGCAGAAAATGAGAAAAAAAAACAGAACTGCTCAGTTAGAACTTAAGTTTATTAATTAACTAATAATACTATTATATTGTTTCTCAGCATTAAAGCTCTTCAGGTTAATGTGATAGAAATGTATAGGTTCTGTACACAGCTATAAGCCTTTCAAAAGTGCAGTCAATTCAAGTGCCTGCTTCCTTAGTACTTCCAATACACAGCAACGGTCCAGTTTCAGCTCACTCTGTTTTAAGGATTGTGGAAGCCTGACTCAAGTCACTTGCCTTGCCTTTGAAGTTCAGCTTACATAAACAGATTTAGGCCTTGACTCTGCAAGTTACACGGAGAAGGACCTTAGATTTACTTGGTATTAAATAAATGTTTACTTTTGTGAGCTCTTATGTCAGAAACTTATTTCTGAAATGGTAATCATGTCTCTCTGAAAACATATGTGAAAAACAATTTCAGAACTGGGACAGAATGGAGGAGCAAGGTGTGACCAGGAAATACATCTTCACCAAAGTAACTTACATAACAATACGTGGACCATGTTTAATAAGCACATGAGCTAAACACCTAGATTTCCAATGTAGTTTGATGGAAGAGGAAAAGGAGAGATCCTGGAAAAAGGAGAGTGGTAATTATATTAGGTTTTTCTGATGATATTCCAAAATTATGTGTTCATGTAACTCCTGGAAAACATTTTACTACGTAAGATATTAGTTTGCAAATGGAAGATGAATTAAATCCTTGCATAATTAACATTAAATTTGTAGCACTCGTCCATGAATATGAGTGTTTACACCAATGTTTTTATGTTCAAACTGAGTTTGCTGACTCATGCAATCAGAATTCAGCTGTGTAGTATCTCCTGTTTTCTTCCTAAACCTTCAAAGTGGTTGTTAAAAAATGTGTCATTGCTTTTATACATACACTGGAAGTGCTTGTTTTCTTGATGAGCAGCTTCCACTTGAGGAAGCCTGTATTACAAATGTCCTACCCTCTGTCTGCAGAAGTGTGAGCTGAAACTTTCCTTCAATCTCCATTTAAAACATGTCTGAAAGGAGGAGCTCTGCAGCTGGGAAACTTTTTGGACTGGACAGCATTTCTGGAGGTATTTAAGCAAGAATTTTGATAGCCACTTATGCAGTTAAACAGCTGTTCATTAGGAGGCTCAGCTTCTGTAGGCAAAGAGGTTTTCCCCTCTATTGCTCTCACAGGGTTTGCTGGAGGGGTTCCTTCATCACTGCAGGCTGGGGCTGTTTGAGCCTGATCCACCTGGGGTTGCATATTGACCTCATGAGTGCTGGTGAGAAAAGCCTCGCTGCACAAACAGCAGTATGGACTTCCTCAGAGGCTTTGGAGACGGGCTGTTAATAGAAATACCCCATTGTGACCCCTTTTCCTGTCCTGCAGAGCTGTGTATTCCTGGGTTTTATATTGACAAAATAATAAGAAAGGGGGTTGCATCTGTTTGACACTTGCATACCTTCACGTGCCCAGAGCTATTAATGGGGCTCCAACAACTCCTGCAGGGCAAAGGAATTTATTGCAGAGTATGTGGGCTCTGGGTGGACGGTTCTCCTTAAAAAATGACAGCCACAGAAGGAGATCAGGCTGTTCTACTCTTGCCACTGATGCAGAAGCTTCTTCTTGTAGAACCTGCTTACAGTGACATCCATTTCAATTTTACCTTCCATGGATTTTCTCCTTATTTTTGCTGGCCAGAAAGGTAAAATGTGGGTCAGCGGTCTCTTACAATACTTAGTTGAATAACCTTTCTGTATCTAGGCTGTTATTATTATAACTCAATTGAAACTTGAAAGCAATCAAAAAAGCCCTTCAATATGTTAGGCCCCTGTAGGGAGGAAAATCAGTACAAGTGAACAAAGACAACACGGATCGAACATTATATGTAAATAAACAGGAGGCACAATGTCTTTAGCACTGTGTTAAAAAGCGTAGGAATTTCTTTTGTAAACAAAACACACTTAAAGCAAGTTACTTCCCAACAAGTATTAACTACCCAACAGATGCCCTCAGCAGGGTTCACAGCTGTTATTGCAAGTGGGAATTTGCTCAGCCAATTGCCAACAGAATCCACCTCAAATAGGCAATTGCATTGAAAGACCTGTTCACTACTTCATCAACCAAAATAGTCATGATCAAAATATTTTACAGCAGAGGTGGTGAAAACTGGGTGCCATGAACAGAACAATGAGAGCACACTCCACAGTGGAGTTGACAAATTCTGCTTTATTCTTTCATCTCTGACCACGTTTTAGCAGAGCTGCAGCTGACATTTCTCCTGATTGTAGTCTCCTCCTGCCCTCTAGCATGCTTTCAATGTGAGATGGTAATCAGCAATATTAAACTTCTAAATTGCTCCAAAAAAAGCAGGCTTGAGTAATTTAGGGTTTGGAATTTAGCCTTTATGCATTACTGAGCTATGAAAAGATCATCATCTGCTCTAAGGACATACTATGTACTATAACTGTGATGCATGATAAGTATTTATGTGTCTGGCTTTATTCTTCTGGCAGTAAACTATATTTCCTCTGCTTTTGACAAAACTGCTAAGAATAAAAAGAGCTTTGGTTATAATGATCATGTAGCTTTAAGCAAGCAGTACACAAAATAGACCATTGTAATTCTTATTTGTAGAACTGCTTTCCATTGTTTCTCTATAATATACACATCTAGTTTTTTCCATGGGCCCTCTGTGTTTTGCTCTAAGTTCTAAGCATGCATTTGATTTTGCAAAGTAAACACACGTTGTGTGGAAGCAAATTATAGATAACTACTTCAAAAGTCTTTTGAAAATGAATTCCTGGCTGGAAGGCTGGGGGTTTCTAATGGATGAGCAGACCTGTAAGGGGTAAGTGTATGTACATATGTTTTGTATTCATTGCAATTACCCATTGCCTATTTGAAGGAGAGATCTGGGAATTCTGAGTCAAGATGCTCCCCTAGGGAAAAGCTCTATGCTGCATGTGCTCAGAGGAAGATGAGCTGTTGTTTCCCTTGTGTGTACAGTAATTTCACGATTACAAGCCACACCATTTTGACCAAAATTTTGCTCCCACACCGGAAATACGGCTTACACTCAGGAGCAGCTAATATGTGAATAATTTTCTGACATTTCCAACCCCGAAAGTGCAAACCGAGGTGCCGAGTCAAGCACCTGCCATAAAACCCAGCATTTACGCGGTTGTTACAAATGGGTTACTCTGTTGCGCAGCAGGTGGAGCCGGGCTCCATGCAGGCAGCACAGGGGTGGGGGGGAGGCGGGGGAGCTCCCTTCTGCTGGCCCCGCGGCCCGGGGAGAGGCAGGGGGCTCCGTACTGCCATCCCTGCGGCCCAGGGGGAAGTGGGGGCTCCCTCCTGCTGGCCCCGCGGCTCGGGGGGAGGCAGGGGGCTCCTGTCCCCGCCTGCCACCACCGCGGGAGTTGAGGGGCTCCATCCCCGCCTCCCACCATCACTGCGGGTGCCGGTAGGCTCTGTGCCTCCCTGCCACCGCAGGGCAGCGCTGGGCCAGGGCGAGCAAGCACAGCGGCAGCGGCGGCCGGCCCCAAGTGGCCCCGCCAAGTGGCAGCGCCGAGCTGGGCCACCTGGCCCCGTCAGCAGCCCCGAGCCCTCACAGCCTGAGCCGAGCCAGTAAACCCCGCCATCCTGCGATTCTGTTACTATTTGGCAACTTTGTTGTACGCGCATCCTCCCTGCGGACAACAGAACGGCTTATAATTGGGTGCGGCTTGTGAATGAACAAAGAACGAAATGTTTGCCAACACCCGGCGATGCGGCTTATAGTCAGTGCGGCTTGTATTCATGAAATTACTGTAATTGCTGGTTGCTGCCTCCTCTTGCTGTTGAATTCCAAATTCATCTGCAGGAACACAGCTACATAGGCACTTCCTCCCACAGTTTCTGCTTCCCAGAGTACCTTCTCCCTTCATCAGGGTACTGACTCTTCCATGACAGTGACTTGAATATGTCTGTTGGTTTTCTCAGTCCCAGCTGAATGGGGTTTATCCCAGCTGTAGAAGGTAATTTTCTGTGTGAGAGTCATGAGCAGGACAGGTGACACAGATGCAGTCTAGTACATACTTACACTTATCCAAATGCAACTGAAGCAATTGTAGACAATCTGTGATTGAAAATAAATAAATACAACAAACCAGCACACGTACAATTTTATCAAATTCTAGGAAGGAGGTGAAGGAAAACAAAAGTTAAGGGCTTTGTAACTTTTACTCTCTGGCTGTAATGGTTTTGCCTTGCTTATAGTTGCCTTTCAATTTCTCGCATAATCTTCTTCATATGAGAAAATAGTAAAATATTTCAAGTGGCTAAATTATTAATCTGATTTTTTTAAATATCCTAGCTGGAGGCCTTCACATTATCTTCCTATCTGTACATGGCTAGTTTTAATTCTGGTAGGTCCGTTTACATCATTTTTGGTATTATAATGCATTGAGGGTTGAAAGTTGAAAGCAAGATATGAAGATATCCATACACTTGATCAGAAATTGGATTTTATCATGAAGGATGCCAAGATTTAAGATTCAAGAATCATGAAGTGTTTTATGATAGTATGATTCTATGAAATAAGAAGTGGAAGGAAGAATTCTGCTGCTTACAGCAACTTAGGTTTTAAATGCCCTTAACTTGTGCAGACTTCAGAGAGAAAAAACCAAACAAGAAACTCACATGGCAAATCTTATTTGAAAAAAACTAATAGCATTTTAAGAAAGTAAGCCTTTTAAGATGACTTTGAGTCTCACACCTGAATGTCTGGAACTACTGAGAGAAATTATTTTTTTAACAGTCCATCTTGGGAACACCTGCCTGAAAGAAACAATTCCAGACAGTCAAAATGCCATGCATTTCTGCCTAGCTCAGATGTCAGTCTGGCTCTGCTTGCATTAGAAGAGATTTTATTTCTCCTGACCAGGAATGACCGGGATGGGCTGTCACACTGCACTTGCATTGTCATGTTACCCTGATAAGGACAACCCCAGCAAGGACCCTCTATGCTTTGGTCCAGCTTTGCCCACTGAAATGCTGGGACACAGGTGGAAGAAGTTCCCAGTCTGAGCAGTTCTCCAGTTGTTGAAACAATTGACTTCTGTGTAAACTGGTTTTTAGTGCTCGGGGGAAGCAGGGAGGAGAAAAATAAGCTCTCTTTGTATAACCTGAAGCAGATTTGGGGGGAGTGGGAAAAAGCCAGACTGCAGTCACATAGCCATGCTGCCAACTTGCTATCTGTCCAAAAGCAATTACTTGGAGATGGCAGGTGAGAAGGGAGAACAAGGTTATAGCTCAGCTGTAACGCAGAGCCAGCCACTGATCTGGTACGTAGCAGCACAGGAGTCTTTCTTCCTGACATGCAGGTAACTCACTCTGCCAGTTCAGACATATCATCACTGTGAGTGATGGAGTTCACTGCTGGAAAAGCAGGGAAAGGCTTCTTACAGCAAAGTCTGCCCTAGAGGCAGCTACCTCAGGGCATGGCAGCAGAGAGGTCCAAAAGTGCAGAACTTTACATGTTCTGGTCAGACCGAGGACATTGCCTTTGGAGGGAGAAGGCTGGGGAAGAAAATGGGGGAAACTTCATTTTGCCTGAGGCCCAACAAAAACCCTCACTCCTCCACCCTGTGTTACACTGGACAGTGCAATAGAACATCCAGACTGTGCCATTCTGCAGGATCCATGCAGCTCTCTGCAGCTTTCACCTCCCAGCCCCCTGGAGAAAAGTCCCAAGGCTTCTTGCAGGTATATTGCAGGAGCCCTGAGCCAAGTCCCTGGGGTTGTCTGTCTGGCCCTGTGCCACCCAGGGCTCCGTGTGCAGGCACAGCCAGCCCATAAGCACAGCGTGCTCCTTTGACCCCGCACTCACAGCAAGTCACTTGGCATCACCCTAGATAAATGATCTCCCTCAGTCTTCCTGCAAACCATCTTGTTTGTGTTTTGATTATTTGATTGGCCATGTCTTTGCCCTAGCTATTCATCAGCACCTTCCTCTGAGTAACCTGGGTGTCTGGGGCCTCTTTGAAATTGCAGCCTGCTGATCTTGTAGCTGTTGACTCAAGCACAGTCACATCTACATGTGGGTCAGGGTTGGTGACTACAGTCAAGACCTCGTTTATTTGTGTTGTATTTATTTTTAAAGATGGGACACAAATTCCATGAGAGAGACTCATTTGATGATCATGTGAAGAGAATGACCAGGCAGCTGCTTGTGGCTGAACTGCTTTCAGGCAACCTGAATTCAGTATATGCTAGTATATACTGGCAGTAAGGAAGAAATTTTCGAAGGAAGACACCAGATAGAGCCCTCCAGCAACTCAAGGAAAACATGAAAAACAAAGGCTTCTCTATAGTCTTTCTTGTTACCTGACAGTCCTGTTTGAGACAGACATCTCACAGTTCTTCTACTTTGTGTCCCTCCTTTTTTGGTTTGATACTTTTCCCAGGCATAAAAAATGTGGGAATTTTATCTCTTAAGAAGAGAAAGGAAAAATGGGAGCTGCTTGCAAGTCTGAAATACAGCAGCTAATCACCTTCATATTACACAAATTTCAATGAGAATATCAAAACCTGAGGCAGGAACTGAGAACTTGAGATGTGAGGCGAGTCAAGGGGGAAAGTTAATAATTTCCAGTGTTTTACCCATGCAACAGTTTCTATTCCCAGTCTATTCTACCAGAAGTGACTGGTGATTTTAAATGATATTTTTTTAAAGAGGTTTGTTTTGTAAGTAGGAGCCTGGTTTCCAAAAAAATGCTAAATATTCACTATACAGACCTTCAGTCTCTTGATTAATCTTAAGATGGGCAACCAAAATGATCAGCAGGAAGGGAATAAACTATAGTACATGAGCAACAAATAGATAATTGGTTTTGGTATCATATTATGGAGCCAAGTAGGATGCTGGAGATACCGATAGAGGTTATTCAGAGAGAGAGAAAGACCCCCTGTACTCATTAAGAGACTGACAAAGGAAGAAGTTTTGCCACCACTGAGAATGCATGGAAGTGAGAAAATACAAGTAATGGTGAGAGTGAAGTGATAGAGTTAGGATTGGTCTGTAAGGAGAAAGGTCCTAGGATGTCCTAACATGACTTGGGAAGAAATAAATGTTACCTTTTTCTTAGAAGGGGGTAGAATTTTCATCAAGGTAGTAATTCACTGATTTAAAATCTCTGACATGTGGGGGCTTGATAGGTACACATGGCATAAGGGAAGAACTTCTTCACTTTTAACCTGAGATTGATCATCTTCTTTGTCAAGGTACATCACCTTAGTGACTGCTTCACTTGGATTTGAAATTTCTTACATTAAAATGAAGTGTGAATTTTTGCTATATTCAGACATGCTTACTCTAGAAGTTATCTGGTTAACTTTGGTGTTATTCTGTACCCATCACTAATTTTCTTCTCATCCTCCAGATTACTGCATTCTTACACAAATATGTGCACTTCCGAGTAGAGGAGATACAAGTGCAGGGGCTTCAGTCCTGCTCACAGTTCTGCCTTGGTGCTGCGTCTGGGTACAGGTTTGAACAGGTGCCCTGCTGCTCCGCCCTCTCCCTTGCCCCGGGAGCTCCCCGGCAATCTGCTCTTGGTTTCCAGCCCGCGAACTGCTCCAACTCCTGCTGTTCATCTCGTCCAGGGAAAGCATGGCCAGCACTGTCCGAAGGAATTAGTGTGGAACTCAAGCGATAGAATTGAAGCTTCTTAGCACAGCATTATGACTGAAATAGCTGTAAACTCGTTTTAGGGGGCCAGGCGGTGGGGAGAGAACGTCTACAAACTCTCCATGCCAACTCAGTTTCACAGCCACCAGCCCCTTTCACCCAGTGGGAAGCAGTACCTGCATCGTTTCCCTTGCCATTCAGCATCCATGCTTTCCGAAGATGGGCTCGGTTCCAGTTTGAATGATTGATGAGTTTAAGTAGATAAGGGTCAACATCAATAAACACGGGGGGTTTTGCTTTACTAGTTTATTTCCAAGGGCAAGCGTCTTGTGAAAGCTGGTGTTTTTGTACATGCCAGAAGAGGGCGGTGCAAGCCAACAAATAAGTAAAATTCCACATTCATGGTCACCACAACCAAGGGAAAAAAATTCCTTCTTTCAAGGTACTCGTTTTCTAAAACTGTTTCCACAGTATGGGAGAAAAAAGTTTCCTGAACGGTTTAGTCTTAAATTTTTTCAGATGAGACAAAAATCAGTTATGGAAAGGGTTTCTTTCCAGTTCAGTCACTGTCCAACACAATCACTGCAAGTGCTGCTACTGAGGACGCAGTCCCAGGGACAGGCTAATTTATTTACCAGTGTGGGGGTTGAAAGGTGAAAGGGTTTCTGCCAGCAGTCTATCCAAGCTAGCTTCAAACCAAAGTCTTGGGCATTCAGAACCCTCGCCCTCTGAGGCAAGTTTGTGTTTTCTATTAAATTTTAATTGGGAGAAGGGAAGAGAAAAAGTCCTTTAAAGGAAACTACACTACAAAGTGTTTACTGTGATAATGTCTGGATGGTGGAGGCAGCTGGATCAGGACTGACTTTGTGTCGGGGCTCTCATTAACCACTTTTTGCCAGATTTGCTAACCAGTAGTGCCAAGCATCAGAAGCAACACGATCCCATGCTCCTAGCAGGACAGGATGTTTCATCTCAGCAAGACACTTGTCTCCTCACCACTTCTGCATCAATGAACTCCCCAGGGCTGCTCTGCCTTGTGGTGTGGTCTCTGAACCAGCATTCTGGTAGCCCTTTCCTGCTCTACTCACCCTCACAACAACATCCCTGAAAGACTCTCAGCACTAAAATGTGAGCCCATGCTTTGGCCCCTCCATAATTATCCCAAACGGATCTCTTACTCCCCTGCCTTTACCCTCCTCTGATCTGCCACTGGTACCAGCCCTAAATATTGATCATCCAAGCCACTCCCAGGATATAAGAAATCTTGCAATAGGCCTTGTACCCAGGCAGTGGTCACCCTTCAAATGCCTCTGTCAGACAAAGTTTTTCCGTGAGGTCTCCAAGTCTAGCTAGCCATGAACCCCAAACGGAGGGGATACTCCTGAGTGTGTATATGCCCATTTCTGAGGTCTCAGTCTGCCTTATCCTGTGGGTCACTCTGTACCTGTTGACACTCCAAGAACAGTGTAGGAGGTCCCAGGTCTGGGTACTGCTGGAGCTCTGCAGCCCAGCAACCAGTGAAGGAGCTTTCTGTGGGGGAGAGGAGAAGCTTCAGTGGGTGGGAAAGGCTTTTCTTTGCACTGCTAGAGGTTGCTGGCCACTTCTGTGAAATTGGTCTGCAGTGAAATTGGAGTGCAGCCAGCGAAAGTTGGAGCCAAATCCCAGACTTCCAGACTTGACAGCTTTGACTCATGTAACTTGAGAAACACCACGAGAATTGCATTGTGGACTGCTCAGGGCATCAGTGCTGGGCAGCAAGCAGGCAACAGCCCTTGAGCAGTAAACACAAGTGGCTTTCACCTCAAAGACTCACCTGGGGTGACAGATTCTTCAGCTGAAGCCCCAAAGGCAATTTCTGTGAAACAATTCCATGAAACAATTTTCAGCCCCAGTCTTTAGTCTGTCTTTTCACACCTGCCTTTCCCAGAATCAGCCTGGTAGATAGATCCAGCTCTGGGAGGTTGTTCTGCCATTGCTCTGCCTCATAGCTTAACAAAGGCGTTCCTGTCTGCACAGCTCTGTCCGTGCAGTTCTCTCTTGCACTACACACACATCTGTGGGCAGCCTCCTTCTCATACACCACAGTTAAGAGGTTTCTTTAATTTCATAGTTTAATATAGCTTTTAATTTCATACTCAGTGTGCTCAAAAAGCAATCTGAAAATAAATTCAATTGGACTCTTGGAAGGAAGATCGTAATGAAAGTCCTGGAAGCAAAGGAGAAAAGATTACAGTAATTTCACGATTACAAGCCGCACTGACTATAAGCCGCATCTCTGGGTGTTGGCAAACATTTCGTTCTTTGTCCATACACAAGCCGCACCCAATTATAAGCCGTTCTGTCGTTCGCAGCGAGGACCCGCGTGTAACAAAGTTGCCAAATAGTAACAGAATCGTGGGATGGCCAGGATTACTGGTTCGGCTCGGGCCGTGAGGGCTCGGGCCTGCCGACGGGGCCAGGTGGCCCAGCTCAGCGCTGTTGCTCGGCGGGGCCGCTCGGGGCCAGCCACCGCTGCCACTGGGTTCTCTTGCCCCGGCCTGGCACTGCACCGTGGTGGCAGGGGGGGCACGGATCCCGCCGGCATCCGTGGCAGTGGTGGGAGGTGGGGATGGAGCCTGCTGGCACCCACGGCGGTAGCAGCAGGAGGGGATGGGAGCCCCCTGCCTCCCCCCGAGCCGTGGGGCCAGCAGGAGGGAGCTCCCCCGCCTCTCCCCCACTCTGTGCTGCCTGCACGTAGCCAGCTCCACCCGCCGCGCAACAGAGTAACCAATTTGTAACAATCGTGTAAATGCTGAGTTTTACCGGCAGGTGCTCGACTTGGCAGTTTGCACTGACTCGGTTTGCACTTTTGGGGTTGGAAATGTCAGAAAATCATTCATATATTAGCCACTCTTGAGTGTAAGCCGCATTTCCGGTGTGGGAGCAAAATTTTGGTCAAAACGGTGCGGCTTGTAATCGTGAAATTACTGACATTTGTATCATCTTCATGGTTTTCTATAACTGTTCCAGGCTTGCATTTAATGTATCTGCATTAACTTGATGTAGAAGACTGTTGATGAGACTTGAGGCACAGTGCAAACACAGTCTGGTGTTGGGAGGTTGTGGGGTTTCATAACACTCGTGGTTTCACTGTTGTGCCGGAGCACCATTTAGAGCAGAAGAGTCATGAGGTGCTTTTTGGCATTTTTCTTAGCAATGAGGAAAAGGATTCTCTGGCTTTGCAGAGGGGAGAGTCTCATATTTGGACTGCTAGGGCTGTGTTCCTCCTGAAAAAAACTTTTCCATGGCTTTTGGAAGGTCCTGCTCCACAGTGCATGCCAAGCAACTCCAATAACTTAACACATTTAGTTTTCAGAGACTCAGCTAAAGGTTCTTAGATAGAAGTTTAACCCTCCTAATGTTTGCAAATGTGTCTTGTTCTAGCTGCTAGTGAATTTGCACTCTCACATACAGCAACAGATGCAAAAGAAGAGATGGGGTTCTTCCTGGGACTTTCCGGTTCTGCATACTCATTTAGAAATCAATTTAATGCATTTTAATTGCCTATTTTTCTCCTTGGTTTTCTCTTTACAGCTACACACCAGCAAAAAATAATAAGGTAGAGTCTAGCCAGGCAGACTGCTAATGAGGAAGCTTGACTCAAGAAGATTTTAATTTTCAGTATTTGCTCTTCAAGATAGCTACTTCAGCATGCAGGGATGTCACAAAACAGGAATGCTTCTAATGGAACAAAGGCTTTGGGCTTGCACGTCATTTTGGTACACAAACAACCAAACCCATCCTTGACCAAACTACAGGAGTCTGGCAATCCTTTTCAGGTTGCTGGTCCCCTCCATCAAATCACCCCAGTAAAGAAAACTCTAATTGTGCATGGAGTAAGGTGTGAAAAGAATGAGAGAGACAAAATTCAAGCTGTGAAAATGGTGTATGTTAAAAGCCCAATCTCTTGCCAGCCTTTCAAGATCCCTCTGGCAAAGAAAAGCTTCTATCTCTGCCAAGCTGACTGAAGTGCTTCTCAGAAAGTCTCCATCCATGGGGCATCTCTGTGAGAAACCAGAACTGGCTGAGGTCAGTGGCATCCCTGGACAGCCAGAGTAGGCAGGATAGCACAAAGTCATGCTGGGTGTTGGGATCAAAGTCAGCCTGCCACCAACGTGCCCCTGATTCCACAGCTAGTGCAGCTCAGCTGTGACCTTGGCACCACTAAATGTTGTATCAGAACCTTGCCATTGCTGCTGGAGTAGTACATTACAGCTGGAGACATCTGTCTCCATTATAACCCTTCATATCCAATAGCACACAGTTCCTATCATTTCATTTTTTAGGTTGAAAAGGTCCGAGTTTCATTCCTGTCCAAGACCCCTGTCTTTGGAAAGGCTGGGCTGCTCAAAGCTTGTTGAAAATAATAGCAGAGGAGAGTATATTTCTTTACACCATTGGACTGTAATTCATTACCTACTTTATATCAAGTGTAAAGGATGATCCTCAACAGGGCACAGCCACAAGTGAAGGAATAAAACCTTGGCACCATATTTCATCACCTGGAAAATATTTCATTTCTCACTCTCATCCCCTGAGTTACCCTATCATGCAACAAGCACAGGGGAAAGGGGGAGCAGGGACTGATATATGCAAGCATCTGGCACACGGGGCCACAGTCAAAATTGCTGCTAGAGTAGTCCAAATCCTATTCATAAAGTTTGTGAAGGTGAGCCCAGAAAAGTTTAAAGCAATGATTTTGTGTTTGCTGGAGTTTAACAAGGTTACTGACTCTGCCTAAGAAAATGAGGTCAGTAAAATGTATACAAGTATTGGAGTATCAATATTAGGAGGATAAACTTGGGTTAGGGAAGAGAGAAGTGCAATAAAGAGCACCATGCACCAGAAGAGAGCTTACAGGGCAGATCTCCTGGGGCTCGGAGCCGGGACTTGCTCTGTTTAAGAGTTTTACACAAATGAGTCCGAGGCTGGCGCGATGCGCCGGGTGTCCAGATGCAGATGACATCATGATAGGAGGGGAGGTTGCTGATAAATTTCAGGAACGTACTAGACTATAGGAGGATTTGGAGACACTGGGGGGAACAGGCTAATACAAAGGAATTCAATATTACACAATGGAAGGTTATTCATTTAGGGAGAACCAATAGCACATTTAAATGCAGGTTTAATGAACTAGAGCAGGAGGAAACTAATGAAGGCAAAGACTGCTGGTGCTGAGAAGCAGTAGGAATAGCAGCAATCTGACAAGTAAGTAATAGTGCAGCTGAGATATTGGAAAAGAGGGCTCATGCTGCAGCCAGGGAATCCAGGGCTTCACATCGGGTCATTCATTCCATGTGGCAGTGAAGGCGCTCCCAGCAGTGAACTTGAAGTATGAAAGAGGCTGGTCCCCAGTACAGAGAGGAAGGCTACAAAGGGCACTTCACTGCTGGCCCTGTTGTGTGCACTGGGACAAGGAACCTTGGATCTAAAAGGAGATGCTTCCAGATGCATGGAAGTGAAGGTGGCTGAGCACGTGTTCAGGCTCACAGGGCACTTGGTTGCGAGCACAGCTCCAGACATGCTGCCTTTGGAGTAAATCAGCTCAGTCTAGGTCTCCTCTGGCTGTGGGGGGAGATGCTCTCGGGGACCAAGTACTGGCAGAGGGAATGAGAAGGTCTTACAGGAGCCTGTCAGTAAAACAGAATTTCCAGGGGATGTAGAGTTTATGGGCTAGAGGGAAAGGAGTCCCTTCTGCACTGGGAGGGCATGTGCAGCCTTTTCTGACTCATGACCATCCAGACTCAACCACTGGCCCCTGGGCTGCTTAGTGAAGCACATGCACATGCCAACAGCCCAGCTTTGTGTCCATCTTCCTGGGCCCCTGCTTCCATGAAGTCTCCTGCAGCAATTCTGCTCCTTCAGATGAAACATAGACATCTGGGAGAAAAAAATGCTTTGCACTGCCTGAAAATGAAGGTGTGATCCTGTGCCTCGGAGGATGGATGAGGTGAAAGCCGCCATCCCCACAGTGTGCAGGAACTGATCCCTACCACAGGTCCCAGTCTGCCACAGACATCGTAAATCTGATGTTTCCCTTCCCAAGGAAAGGGTCTGCTCTGCTGCCAGCTTGAGTTCCTGTGTACCCAATGAGCCTTTCCCTCATTAAGTACTTTTGAATGAGGCAAAAAATGTGTTGCCACCCCCTGTACCAGAAACTGGGGAATTCTGAAACTTTAAGTATTTCCAGAGGTAAAATACAACACCTGGTACCAAACCTTGTTACCGTTTCTTTGCAAATCTGACAATACTGCACAAGTACAAATAGAAAGTTAGACAGGCTCTTTTTTTTTAGCTACCCTGCATTGCAAATTCCATCAGCAGAGCCCAGGAAGAAATGCAAAGCACTGATGTTTTCATTTTTGATGGCTGTTTTGCCATGTGAAGAGAGTTCCTGAATCACCATGGTGAGAGCCCGGGGTCACACAACAGAGATGGAATTCAGCCAACTGCTGGCATCCACCTCAGCTGGGACAGCTGCGGGAAGGATGGTGCACATCAACCCCAGCCAGCGTCTAAGTCTGCCCTGTACCTGCCCACAGTTTGGCTTTTTGCAAGGGTAAAACTCAAAAGGAAACAAAGGGGCACTGATGCAGCATGTATCATTATGAAATTATTTCTCTGAACTAATGTCTCAGTTTAATTCAGTCACGGTTTTCTGTATATGGGTCTGCTGCGGCTGTCTGATGTCTATCTTGATTTTAAAAAGTCGGTGTCTGAACAGATGACTGTAGCTCCAAAAAGGTTTAAGGTCCTTTGCCTGCAGTCACTGGCTGCGTTCCTAAACTGTCGTTTAAAAAGAGTCCACTAAATCAAAAGCCAGGTAAATCAACAGAGCACTCAACATCGTAATGAGACCGGTTATAAGGTAAATTACAACATTATTCAAGCACACAAAATTCCTCCTCTGGCATTTGTCCTGCTAAGTGCAATGCACCTTAAAAGTGGTGAAATGATTTCTGGCAGCTGGCGAAAGAGGCTGTGTCAGGGGGATGGGAGGCTGAGTCCAGCCTGTGTCTTTGCACCAGTTTCCAGCTCTGGGCAGCAGCTGGCCACTGCTCAGGTGTGCTCCTTGCCTTGTTTGAAAGGTTTATGGATGGGTTTTCAAAATGGTGCCATACCAGCCATAAACACTGGCCATGTGCTGCTGTCTCAGTTTCCAGCAAATCTTGTTGCAATTTTCAAAGCAGGGGACTAGAAAGACTTTAATTAGGGCCTTGGTTAGGGAGGCTCAAGACTTATAAATCTTTTGTTACAATGAATGAAATTCTGAACAGATGCTGATGCTTTTGAAGCTGCCAAGACCCAAAAGATGGGCATGCAGACCCTAAGGAGGTGGCCACTTTTATGAATGTCAGATATAAAAGGCTGTAAGGATACAAGGGCAAGAAGCCCAAAACAGAACAAAAATTCTACGCAGAGCAGAGTTGGCTTTGTCTGATACATATCTTGGATTATGAGATTCTGTGTGCTATTGTAAGGAAATGTTAGATATTGGTAAACACTGGAGAGAGGGGGTCCCTCCCACCTTGCTTTTAAAACACTTTTGTGTAGACAAAGCTGAAAGTTTTCATTCTACAGGACACAGCCTGAAGAAAAAAATTGCCCCAAGTCTTGCAAGTAACGCAGGGCACCAGTCAGGCACAGCCTGTTGTGGAGCACTACTAACCTAAATCCTCTGGTGGAGTGAGAACGAAGGAGTTTTGGTTGAATTAGAGATTCCTGGAGAAATACTGTGGCTACTGTGTTCAAAGGTTCATGCAAACCATCCCTCCCAGACTGCTGAGGCCTAAAGAAAAGGAGAGAAAAGGAAAATGGAGAAGGGAATGCACAGACTCACACAACTTCACATAATATGAAACTAATCCAGCGAACACGAGTCAGACTCTTTGGTGATTAAAACATCCTGTATAAATATTCTGCAGTATTTTTTAAAAGGACAACACTACATGCAAGAGCTGAGAACAGGGGACAAATTTAATGCTTTGCTTGCAAAGATGAGAAGAAGGGGTAAAAAGTGGTCCAAAAGTGCCCACTGAAGCCTGCATCATTTGGCTCCTTCGTAGAGCAAAGAACTGGTGTTTGTGGCTGGGAGGAATCATGTGTCAGATGGCCAAGCTGCACAGGGAATGCCAACATGGCTGTGGGATCCACAGAGGCCTCCAGCACTGGGGGGCCCAGCCCAGCAATCACCAGTGGTGGGAAGTACTGGGGCACTGCTCTGCACGTCTGGGGGAGGAGAGAGGGGAGGCTCCTTTTCTGCTCCTACCCTCTCTCCTTCTACAGCATACAGATTTTTTTCTTCTTGTGATTTCTGCAGTACAAACTGACAGGGCAGTGGAAAATGGGTGGGAACCCGAAAAGGCTCTGTCCCAAGGCAGAGGCTCTGTGGCCTGCTCTGTTCCCTTATCCCAGTCCAGCTGCTTTCCCTTGGGAGAGCTGCAGTCCACCAAGTGCACTGTTTCCCATGAGCATCGCCTCCATGTGCAGCCACACAGACGAGTTTCTCAGTGTGACCTAGGCCACACAAGCCATTGTATGCTGTCTCAGCCACGGAGGAAAGGTGTAGAACAGAGCAGCAGTTTAACCTAATTACTGGTTAAGTGCAGCAAGCGCTTTGTTTTCCAGGACAGCCGTCTCTGTGAAGGGGAAGGGAAGCAGCAGCTCGCCCCCTTCTTGCTGTGGGACATGCGGATGGAGAGGGACTGCCCAGGGAGCCCGTACAACTCTGTGGCAGACGTGGATGGTAAGAAGAGGGCCCGGCAGAAGGATTCCTGTGGATAAGCAGGAGAAGGCTCACTGCGTGGCAGTGATGGGGGAGACATGTCCTAGCAGAGAACTGGTGACAAGGGAGGATTTCTAGGTGGGGTGCATGCCTGTACACCCCTGTGTGGAGCATGTGGAGCAGAGCCTGTTGAGGTCCCACCAGCTCTGCTGGGATTTACCCGCAAGGAATTAGGACCAGTCAGTGAGGGACTAGATTTGGACAGCGGGAGCCCTGTGTCTGATTTTAGTGCCCGAACTGGCATGCAGTAATACCTGCACGGGGAAAAGAAGGGTGATGGGGAGTGGGGCAGCAGGAGCATATCCCTGCTGTCCACTGCTGACCTCTTCCACATGTGGGCTGTGATGGTCAGCATGTCATGCTGGAGCCCAGGGAGCTGCTTAGAATGAAGCTAGATGTGGAGACCTGCCTCTTGCATCTTCCCTGGGAGGTGAAGAAGCCCTACAAGATCACCAGCCACGTCTCAAATGTCAAAGGCGAGGCCGATACTGGTCCCTGCTAACTCAGTGCCAGAGGTCACTTAAAAGTACTCCGCATACCTTCGTAACTTTTTTCCCCTCGTTTTTTAACTTGTCTTTACTTCTGTTGAAAGAAAATCTCCTGAAGTTCAAAATAATGAAGGCCGATGGTGGCCGTAGCACTTAGAGGCAGGATTTAGGGAGGAGATGTAGGGAAGCAAAGCAAAGAGGGCCAGCAGGTGTGCGAGCCTCGGTGGCAGCACGGGACAAGAGACCAGGCATCGGGGACGTGGCTTTTAGAAGCGCCGGGGCGCGTTTGCTACAATGATCCACTGAAACAACAGCCGTCTAAAAATAAGGTTGTTTTCTGTTCTAAGCTCCTTTTAACTTCGTTAGTCATCACCGGCTCCCAAAATAAGCTCCGTGTAACAGTCTCTCCTAGTAGCGGCTGTAAACAAACTCGGGGAGGCGGGAAGGAGGCGCGGGGCCGAGAGAAGCGGAGGCGGGGCGGCCCCGGGGCGGCCCCGCGGGGCTGCGGGGGCGGCGGGGCCGGGAGCGGCGCGGCGGGGCCGGGGCCGGGGGTCGGGGGGCGGCAGCGGGGCCCGCGCTGCGCCGCCGCCGCCTGTCCGCGCCGGCTGGCGGGGCCTTGGAGCGGCGCCACGGTGGTCCGGGCAACGGCATTAAACAGGAGGAAACAGACGGGGGATTCCGTCATTTCGGCGGGGAGCGGGGAGGGGGGCGGTGGGGCGGCAGGAAAGGAGAGTCCCGCAGAGAGCAGCGCGGCTCTCGCCCGCCTCCGCCCCATCCTCCCGGGAAGCAGCCGGGATCTTCCCCCCGCCTCCCCCCGCGCCGGGCAGCCCCGGCAGCCGCCCCGGTGGGCGCGGGCCCGGGCCCGGCGGGCCCCCCGAGCGCCGCCCCGGGGCCGCCCCGTCGGGGTGGGTGTGTGAGGGGAAGGGGGGGGGGCTCTGTCAGCGCCGCCCCGCGCCCTCCCTGCCCCGCGGCGCCCCCTGGCGGCGCCCCGGCGTGCCTGAGGGGAGGCGGGAGGCCGGGAAAGGCCGCCGGGGGCTGAGGGCTTCCCCCTTCTGTTTTCCCCTTCCTCCCTCTGTTCTCCCGTTCGTTTTTCCTTGAAAGAAAAGCGTGGCCCTTTTGGTTTAGGTTTCGGGGTTTCCCCACCCGAGGGAACGTCCGAGGTCGGTGGAAGGTGCTGCGCCTTGGTGGGCACGCGCCTTGGTGGGCACCGTCTTCCTCCGCTCTTCAGTGGAGGAGCCCGCCCCGAAGAACCGACCGCGGGCTCCCGTTCCCCAGAAGCAGACAGGATTTCGTTTATACTGGGTTTATTTCCAGCCACACATGGGTGTCAGGCACTAGATTTATGATTCTCTTTTTTTTTCCCTTCACACACCAGATATGCTCGAAGCCGCCCCAACTCCCCGCATGTCCCATTCCAGAAGTTTGGAATGGTCCCCTCCTGCCAGCTGTGGGGGCAGAGAGAGGACGGAGCGGGAGCGGGGGGCGAGGGGAGCGGCGCTGGGAGCGGGGGCGGCGCGGTCCCTCTCAGCAGCTCCCGGCCGGGAGGCTCCCGCCTGGGCCGGGGTATCACGGCTGCGTCGGGGGCCGGGACGGGGCATCCCGGAGATGGGAGGTGGGAGGAGGAGTCGCTGTGGGATGGAAATCTCTCCTTCTCGCCGCTACGAAGGGATGAGACACAACTGTGTTGCTGAGATATTTACAGAATAATAATAAATAATAATAATAAATCTGCAGCGACTGAAACCGAGTCCGCGGGTCTGTTAGTAATTTAGCAGAATGGGATTTTCCTTTCTCTCGCCTGCCAGTTGATGCTCTTTTCCAAATTTCCACAGCGGGGGAAGCCTGCGATTTTTTACATAATGATTTCAGCATGCGAGGCTGCCTCGCCTTTTTTTTTTTTTTTTTTTTTTTTTTTTCTTCCCCCTCTCCCTGCCTGCCTCTTTCGCTCCCCGGTCTCCCTTCTTTCCCCCCTTCACTTTGCGACCCCGGCGCGCCGCCCGCTCTCCCGCAGGAGGGCACCCGGCTGCCGCAGGCTGAGGGGACCCCGCGGGCGGTGGCGACGGGGCCGGGGCTGGGCGGGCGCCGTGCCCCGCGGAGGGGCGGGCGGCCGGCCGGCCGAGCCCGTCGGTGCCCGCCGCTGCCCGCCTCCCGCTGGCCGTCCGCCGGCGGCGGGGCCGGGGCCCGGCTGACATCACGGGGCCGGGGCGGGGAGAGGGGCCGGGATGGGAAGGGAGGTGGCGGGGGGGGGGGCGGGGGGGGTGTTTTCCAGCTTTAAAAAGGCGGCGCCGGGCGCGCAGCCCTGCGTCAGAGCGAGACTTCCCCGCTCCGCACACTCACTGCCCCCGTCCCCCGGCTGCAGCTCTCCGCGGGCGGCAGCGCCCGCCGCCCCGTCCCGCCGCTTCAGCGCGGGCAGTGCCTCCGAAGTCCCCACGCACACCCGCCCTCCTCTCCATGCCCCGTCCCCGGGGGGGCGGCGGCAGCGAGCTCCTGTGCCTCCGCGGGCGCGGCTACTACGCCGGGGGCGGCGCGGCCCCGGTCACCGGGTCGTGAAGGCGGGCGGGGGGGGGCGCGGGACAGGCGGGACAGGCGACGAGGGGCCGGCAGTGGCCCAGGGCGCGGCGCCGGGCTCCGCCGCCCCGCCGGGTGGATGCCAAGCGCTGCCCCGCCGGCCGCCGCCGCGCCGCCGTCGCGGGACCCATCCAGCGGGAGAGAGAGGCCGGCGGCGGCCCCGCAGGACGGCGCCCGCCCGCTCGGCAGCACCATGAAGGCGGCGGAGGAAGGTAACGGGCGGCGCTGCGTGGGGCGGAGGGCGGGCGGGCGGCGGTGTCCCCCGGTGTTTCCCCGCGGCGGCCCGGAGGCTCGCCGGCGGCCGCTTGCCAATAGGTGTCTCTTTCGCCTCTCGCACGGCGCCGCCGCGGCCGCGCCGCTGCTCCCGGTCGCTTCCCGCCGGTCCTGGGCCCGGGCCCGCTCCCGGAGGCGCTGCGAGAGCGCCTGGGATCCGGTCAGGGGCACACGCTCGGGGATTCCCTCCCCATCCCGGGGTTTGACTTAGGGGAGGTCAGTATACAGCCCGTCATTGCGGCCAACCCACGCTCCTGGGAAAACGAAGGAGTCCCGGGCAGTGCCAGGCGCTGTACCGGCGCTCCCGGCACACCGAGGCAGGCGGGCTCTGCCGCCCCGCGTACCCCGCGCCCTCGGCGGGCGGGCGCCCTGCCGCCGCCGTTTCGGCTCCGGGCGGGCTCTTGCCCCGCTGTCCCAGCTCTGAATCACGGCTTCTTTCTCTGCCCCTTCCCTGAAAAGTGCTCTGAAAACACGTCGGCAAAGTTTCCAGAGGGACAGGCGGTGGCCGCGGAGCTCGGGACGCGCGCAGCTTCTCCGGGTTGAACTCGGCCCTGCCACGGGTAGCGTCTGGCTAGAGAGGGGACCGACTTCACCCTCTCCTCTTGCCAATCGGTACTGTTCTCCTCGCGGAGCATCGCCATCCAGCACCGCTCCGCCTACCGCCGAAACTTTCGGCTCTTCCCGCTGCTTGCGGCAGCGGCCCCGGTAGCGGGCCCCGCGGGCATCCCCGCCGGGCATCACCTCCGCGCCGCGGCAGGTGCGGGGCAGCTCCCGGCTCCCCGCTGCGGGCCCGGCGGCTGCCCTGTGCCGTGCTCCCTCCTCCCCTCCGGGCTGTTCCCCGGCTCCCAAGTTTCTTCCCTATCCGGCGGTTTCTGCTGGTGCTCGGGCAGGGCTCAGCGAGCCCGCACGTCCCGGGCAGAGAAAGTTGTGAGGAAGCGAAGTGGGGGGGGTGCTCTCCGTGTCCTCCGCGTTCATTCCGCAGCGCGGGACAACGGGACTCCATTCCCTGAGTTTGTCCCCGGAAAGCTGGAAGGGAGCTCAAGACCCATCTCTTTTAATTTTTATTTTTTTAATATTTATTTTTATTTTTGCACAGCTGTTTTCACCCTAGAGGTTCATTGCAATTGACAAGATTCTGCCAGTGCGAAATCTACAAGCGCAGCCCTGACTGAGGCCCCGCTTGTAAAGCGGAGAGCCTTTTGGGATGGAAGTTAATTATACTGTATTTAATAGAAGTGGCTGGCGTGCCAGTCGCACACTCAGACATCCGTGAGCTGCGCACACGGTGCTTCCAATGCCCTGGGCTCCAAGGGCACTGAATACACCACTTGTGTTCTACTAGTGTAAAAACTATATCCAGAGGCAGCTGACGTAAAGGGCGTTCAGCAGCCTCGTGTAAAAGAAAAAAAAAATCCCCCCTCTTTATTTCTGTGGCATTTCTGATGCCTATGTTAAAATGTGCCAACCCTCGCCGATAGTTCTCTTCCCTGGTGGTATATTTTGTAAGGGACTAAAAAAGAGTCCAGCCAGAAAGTGTGACCCAATCCAGGAAACACGTAGGGGAGCCCTGCGCGTCAGGATTGCTGCCTGCAAATTAAGGTGCCATTTGATTGCCAAACGACAACAACCAAAGAAAATACTTTATTTCTTGTTTAGTCAGGGAAGAAATGCACAAAGAGTCCCTGTGGGAGGACCTCGTTTTTTTTCTTTGGGTAGTAGCGAGGTGTGGAGTCCTTTGCCTTTGAAAATGCCAGTGTTTATGCAAGGTTTAATGCCGTGGGCAAGTCGAATTCGCCTTCAGGCTGGGGGGCTGCATCTGGAGCAGACCGTCTGATGCATCCCTTGTTGAACCTGCTTTATGGAGTTGGAACAACTCCAGTTAACTCCAAGGAGAGTCTGGGTGGGCAGTGGCCGAGCTGGTGCATCGGTCCGTGGGTCGTGCAAGGGCGGCTGGTGACACGGATATGGCCTTGCCGGGGCGCACCGCCCCCCATCGCTCCTTTCGCTCTTCTCAGTTCAATGACACTGTTTCAATCTGGACTGTTAGCAGGAGGGCCTCTGTTACTCTGTCCCCACAAGTGCTATTACTTCGTTTCTAACCTTTGCATGGCACATCTGTCCTCTTTCTCCGCGGGAAGGGTGCCAGTCGAAATATTTCATCGACAGCACTAATACTGGTGTCACTGGCAAATCGAACCGTCTGTAAATAGCGTGGGACATTTCACCAGCCTTGCAGGTACCACATGCGGGAGAGGCGAAGAAATCGAGGGCAGCAGGCACTTGGGAGCTTCTCCTCGCCTCCCCTTCGGGGCACTCCAGGCGATGGGCGTCTGGAGCAGAGCGGCGGCAGGGAGGGGTGGCACTACTGGAACCGGGGCCTGGCGGCTGGGACGAGGCGGCTGTCCCGCCTTTAGGCCCTGCGCAAGGGGACAGGAGGCACATCCGTGCCCGGAGTAAAAGGCTGAGGGCCGTGCACGGGTAAAGCGGGGCGCTCCTTGCGGTGCGGCCTGAGCCGGAGCCCCGGGGCGATCACGGTCGGGGCCGGCATAGGGAGGGGTTCCCGTGCTGCCAAGGCCTTTAGCACACTCGGGTGACTCAGCCCCGGCACTTCGGCACTCTCGGCCCCTCCGGGGCAAAGCCCAGCTCGGCTCCTGCGAGAGCCCAGCCTGCAGCGAGGCTCGTCCCGGCGAGGAGGGGGGAAAGTATAATGGACTCAGATGGAAAAAAAAAAGTGTTTTCCTGGCAGTTTAGGACGGAGATTTCGGTCGCAAGCCTGGAAAATGGTATTCCCTGAGTTTATAAGAGAATACTATTTCCATAACTGCTAAAAAAACCCTGTTCCTTTTGAAACCTTGCCTGAAGCTTCGGCAACTGAGGAGCCGAGCCGAGGACGGGCGAGGACGGGTGCCCCTTTTCCGGGCGGAGACCTTTAGACCGGCCCGGTGTAACATGACAGTAAAGCACCTCGAAACATAAAGAAAGTATTGATTTACTTTGCCTTAGTTTGTATCCCGTTCTAGCGGGAAGAGGGACAGGCAGGGCAGAGCCGTGCCCGCCCCGCCACCGGAGCCCTTTGCAGGCGCCCTCCCGGTGTGTGCGGCGGCCCGGAGAGGACCTTTCCGTCCCCGGCGCACGGAGGCTGCCGGCACCGTTCCGAGTCCCGCTTTACTGCGCTTTTTATAGCAGCTGGCACTAGTGGGTGCTGCGACTAAGTGAAATAAATAATAAATTAATGAAAGCGGAGCCTCTTGGCTCACAGACGCGGCGTGGTGGGCACCCACGGAAGAAACATTTATCAGTTGTCAGCGGAGAGGGGACACGCCGGTGTCCCCCCTGAGTGGGCTGAGCAGCCCTACCTCCCCACATTCCTCCCGCCGAAGCGCGGAAGGAGCCGCTCAGGCTCCCCCGCCGCTGCTGCCGATCGGGAGCAGGTGAAGTCCCGCTCCCCGCCCACCCCCGGGCTCCCCATCCCGCCCACGGCGAGCCCTCGGCGGTCTGGGGTCCCCCCCCGGTGCCGGGTCCCCCGGGTGGGGCAGAGCTCCTCGCGGAGCACGGGCTGCGCTGCGGGGGCAGAGCCCCGGCGGGAGGGTGCGGGGGGGGTGGCCGGGCACCGCGCTTGTTTGCATCGACCCGGAAACATCAACAGCGGGCGGGAGGGCGGATCGGAGGCGGCGGCGGCGGCAGCGAGACAGGCCGCCCGTCGGGGCCGAGGTCACGTTACCGAGCGCAGCAGCGGCCGCCGTCCCACGCCGTGCCGGGGCTCCTCGCAGCCCGGCCCACCGGCAGCAGGTGTCCGGGCGCGACGGGGCGAGCCCGACGGGGCGGGCCGAGGCTGCGCCACCACCGCTGCCAGAGTGCCAGAGCGCGGCGGGGGTCGCGGCGAGAGCCATGACGGGCGTGGAGGCCGAGCAGGAGTTTGACTTCGATTTCCTCTTCGAGTTCAAGCACAGCGATGAGGGTGGAGGTGGGTCTCGGCGGTGCGGCCGGGGCACCTCCGGGGGTGCCGGCGGCGGGATGCTGCGGGGAGCCCTCCTTGCGCTGCCCCGTTCGGGAAGGGGAAAGGCTTCCTCCCTTGGCGGGGAGCGGGCGGGGAAGCCGGCAATCCCGGCCGGACAGGTCGGCCCGGCCCGGGCGGTGCTTGTCGCTTCAGCCGCGCCGGGAAGCGGCGAGCGGGATAGAGTCCCTGCCCGGGCGGCCAGTGCTCCTCCGGCAGCGCCCTGGCACAGCGAGCGAGGTGCAAGGGAGAGGAGTCGGGGGGCCGCCGGTGCGGAGTTTTTAGAAGTTTGGAGTTGTTTGAGATGCCCGGACCCCGCCGTTGACCGCTCGCACGGCTTCGTCCGCTGGCTTTGGGTCTTGCCCGTGGCAGACACGGGCCAGTTGAAAACTCACTTCAGCCTCTTTTCCCCATCCCCCCGTGAGCCGGAGTTAGGCTCAGGGTTTAGCTTGAAGGTCATCCGCAAATAAAAATAACGGGCGTGAATTTGTCACGGGTCGCAACTGTTCCCAACTCTGGTGTCTCGGTCCGGCTGTCTGTTTTTATGGCTTTAAGCAATGCTTGAGGTAGAAACGAGGCGAGCAAGCCTGGAACCGGCAGAGAGAGAAGGTTGCCGCTTCCTGCAGCGTGGTTAACTCGCTGCAGTGTCGGTGATAGCGGGTCGCCGTAAAGAGGTCTTGTACAAGTGGATGACTTAACGCTGCATCAGAGTACGGCTGTGTTTGTTCTGTGCCTTATCTTTTTGCCTGTAAATTCTAGCAGGTTTGCAAATCGTTACCTGCCTAACACAGCGTGCCAGGATATGAGCGAAGGTGTTTGAACCTTTCTAGCTCTCCCTAGTTGCCCACCTTTCTGGCACAATATCCGTGTCCAAATAGTTGTTATGAGCTCTTAGTTTTTAGAAGGCATTTTTTAGAGTTTTGCAGCAAGCTTTTCAGGTAAGTGTTCTAGTGATTAGACCCCTGAGTGTCTGAAGTGTAGGGGCCTAAGCAAATTAAGTATGAAAGTACAAGTCCAAGAAAAGTACTTAACTCCATTAGGCAATTTTGAAAGCATAAATTTAAACACAAACATAGATGTGGCTACATCTTGAGCAATGTAAGACAGCCATCATCTTCTCTAAGGACCCTACAAGCTGCAGGTGTTCAGCATTCCTATTTAAAGTATGTAAGTAAAAAACGGTGGTGCTCAGTACCTTGCAGGATCAGCCCATTAATGATAGAAAGAAATAAAACTTGCTTGCTTGTGAAATTAAGTACAGAAAAAAAGGAGCTTTTTAACCACTGCAAAGGGAAATGGAGGTGTGCTCACAATTCAAAAGGGTCCAATTTCTTGTCCTAGTTATACTCAAGTGTGGATTTGTTGGAACAGAAACCTGCACTGGTCTATCTGAAACTGGGGTTTGGCTCAGGATATTTAAATACCCTGTTAAATGTGCCTTGATAGTCAGTACACTGGTTCTGGGTGCCTCTGTGAATCATAGTCATAACAGTGACGCCATGGCAGAGGCATTACCTGCCTTTCATTTGCTTCAGGACTGTCAAAATATCCTACATAGCTACATTATGTGATGAAGCATTTCATTTCTACCTGCCTCATTCTCTCTGGTGAGGAAAACATTGGCATGTTATAAATGCTGACTATAGATGTGTGTTTGAGGAATTTTGTAAATATGGAAGTTTTGGAGAATGAGCTTTTTCAGAAATTGTAGCTGTGGGTTTTAGCCCACAAACCGAGGTCGCCGTCTTGTTCCTAGTTCTGGCCTTTGAGGCTTTTATATTTGGTAGACATATTTTCTACATGCTGCCTGTAATGTTAAGATACCTAAATACATTTGGAAGGCTTTGAATCTTGCATCTTTCTATTTTGTGTACTATTGTATGAGTTGTATGATGTTATTTTTCTGGGCCCTTTAAAAGTTGGCTTTAAAAAAATGCATAATAGTTCTAGAAGTGGCTATTCCTTGTCATGTGAATTAGGGAACTTGTTGCTCATAGTGCTTGAGCCTGTCTTTTAATAATTTTTTTTAAACTGGTTTCAAAGGCTTGTCTGAGCTTTGTATTGCCTATTCAGCCTGGGCTGCAGATCTCCAGCAGACTGCAGTGTTTGAATTTCACCCCAGTCATGCATTTGAATTTGGACAAACTGCTGGGCTCACAGTACTTATCCCAGTTATTTTGTTTGTTTACCTATTTATTTTTAATACAGGATCTAAAAGCTCTGATTCTGCAGTCAGCAGTGGCAAAGCCCACCTGGTGGGTGCAGAGCTGGGGCAGCCTGCCGGGCACTCGGTCCCCTGCCTGGGCTGTCCAGCTGCATGGTAGGGACTGGCTGGGAGAGGTTCCCAGCTGTTCCATGTCACCAGTGCAAGGGTATGTGGAAGGAGAGCATAGTCAGTGTCTCAGCAGCAGTGTGGTGCCATGGACATCACCTTCCTCTGGAGCTGGAGGAAGCAATGAAGGGGCTGAAGCTGCTCTGAAGGCACTACTCTAGGCCCTTTCGCTGAGCTAATTTCCGAAACAGATAAGGTCTTACCACTGTTGCACCATGTTGAAGGTTTTTTCCATGAAGGGCAGGAGGGAAGTGGTGGTTCTTGTGGTGACACTGGGTTGGTGTGGCCAAGTTACAGGGCAGCAACAAAAGGGAACTGATTTTGGAAGGAGGGGATTCTGATTCCCCAGGCAGATCTGCACTTTGATGTGACCAATGCAGTTGGATTTTGTCAAGTAGTACCTCTTTTGCTGTATTTCCTGCCTCCCTGGCTGTTTGAATAGAGCATGAAGCTTCAGCATGTTTTGAATAATCCAGTGTTATTTGTGGCACACTGCAGTGTAATTTAATGACCCTTCCTGAGCAAATGGCCAGTATCTGAGAGCAGACTAGAGAGCAAGTTCAAATGCTGTTGTTGCTCATCATTCCCGACTGTTACCTGCTGTGACATACATCAGCTGGAGTTGCTGTGAAGCTGCCACAGCGCATTAATTTTTCCTAAGTACCGTTTGCCTTGGAGCCATTGCCAGCCAGAAAGGTGAGCATGGGATCACAGGTGGATGACACCAGAGAGCTGATAAACAAGAGAAAGAGAATAGCTGGCTGTGCTGGTTACCAGCTCAGAGGCTCGTTTGCATTTGCAGAGCTCCCTGGTCGCCTGGGGAATAGCAGGTGCAGTAATTAACACAGCCTTTCCGTATCTTCCAAGGGAAGGTGTGCAAGAGGACTGCCAAGTGAATTTACCACCTGGGATAGAGAGGGGCAGGTTTTCTGTGTGGACTGGCTGTGGCCACGGGGGATGTAGAGCTTCTCTGTGTCCTGCAGGAAAGTCATGCTGCTGCCATAATAAACCTCAGGGAAGGCTGATGCATTGCAAGCACAGTTTGGGGTTGGAGCTGGAGCTGGGTGCATTTTCAGACTGCTGAGAGGAACCTGTACACCAGTGGTACCCAGACTCAGAGTTCAGGAGTTGTCCCTGGTAGAAAGCTTTTGCTCTCTCTTTTCCCAGTAAAGTAAGAGATACTGGCATTAGGGGTCATGTGTCCTGGTGACACAGAGCCTCCCTATATCAGAAAGAATAAAGATCATGATTCCTCATCCCACCACAGCTCAGAGCACCAGAGCATGTTGTCCTTGGTTGAGGGCTGCCCACTTCCCCAATAGACAGCCTGCTCATATCTCTGGGTGGCAAAAAGAGTCACATATGCATCCCTGGGACAGGGGAGCAGAGCTCAAAGAGTCCCTTCAGCAGGCAGACAGCAAGACAAGGCAGAGATGATCCCATGTGGACCAGCTTTGTGACACTGGTCCCTGTAGAGCAGCAGGGATGAAGGCATGTGAAGGGAACATTGTTCTCTGTGTTTGGTCAGGGAGCCTATTGGCAGAAGGCTGTCACCTTCCAGGTTTTCCACAGTGGCTGCTCAACTCTGCTCTTGCTTTTGTGCACCCGGCACTGTTAAATGGCTGGAGAGCTGGGCCAGAGAGCGCTGCTGGCAGCACTCAATGTGACGTGCGCAATAACCAGCAATTTCAGTGGAATTTCAGCTGTCACTGAGTAGTGAGACATCCATGTTTATCCTTCACCTGGCCTCTGCCAGTTGGGCTGGAGGATAAGTGGTCCCAGAAACCAGAGCAGATCAATAGAGCCATCTTTTTCCAAAATCCTAGTTAACTGGAACCAGTTGGAAACTTGCTGTAATGGAAATTTCGGTTGTGTATAATTTTTTTAACAGAATGCAGTTGATCTTGTTCTTTGCTTTAGTCTGCCTCCACTTTTTGGTTTTTTGTCCAGTTTTTTGTGTATTCCAACTTTTCAGGGAGGGATTTTGGCTTATTTATGTAAAAACATATCTCTTCAGTTGCATCTTTGGATACTGTAGTCTCCCAGAATCCTGAAACAATGTTGTTTGAAGACTTTTTTGCTCTGAAGGTTTGCCAAAGAACCATGTACTCAAGACCAGTTCTGTCTGTGTACATTCCCCATCCCAAGATACCTTGTCTTGTTCTGTTCAGTTAGTGGCATTTTCAAGGATGCAAGTCTGCAACCTCTTCCCCAGCATGGCATGCCTGTGGGCTGGGTTGTTAACCACAGCTGAGCTTTTGTGTGTTGTGCCATGTCCCTCCATTTCAGCTGGGTATGTTACTGAGTGAATTTGTGCAGCACCTCATGTCATTCTTTGTTGTTTGTTTGTTTCTTCCAGAACACTATAATTATGCATCTTCAAATGTAAATGCTGGCTTGCCTCTAAATGTGGCACATTCCTCATTGTCAACTCCATGTCATGGCCTGCAGACATCAAATCCCGTCATTTCAGTTGTCCCATCGACAAACCATCCCTCTGGATACGGAGGACACATTGACAGCGGAGCCTCCGAGTACTACCTGCCGCCAAACATGAGACCTAATGGAGCTCCAGCACTGGAGAGCCCCAGAATTGAGATCACGTCTTACATGGGATTGCATCATAACAACAACCAGTTTTTCCACGATGAGGTGGAGGAGGCCATCCCTAACGCCAAGCGGTCACCTTCCACTGCCACTCTGAACCTGCCGAACATTGAGGCATATAGAGACCCATCCTGCCTCAGTCCAGCGAGTAGCTTGTCTTCCAGAAGCTGCAACTCCGAAGCATCTTCCTATGAGTCCAACTATTCATATCCATACACGTCACCTCAGACCTCTCCGTGGCAGTCCCCGTGCGTCTCTCCAAAGACCACCGACACAGAAGAGGGCTACCAGCGCAGCATGGTGGCCTGTACTTTGCTCAGTTCCCCAAGGCACTCTCCATCAACGTCTCCCAGAACGAGCATCACAGAGGAGAACTGGCTGGGGGCTCGCAACTCTAGGCCTCCGTCTCCCTGCAACAAGAGGAAGTACAGCCTCAATGGCCGGCAGACCTCCTATTCCCCGCACCACTCCCCTACTCCTTCTCCGCAAAACTCACCGCGGGTGAGTGTCACGGATGACACGTGGTTGGGGAACACAAACCAGTACACCAGCTCCGCCATCGTCGCTGCCATCAACGCCCTCACCACTGACAGCACCATCGATATGAACGATGGCATTCCCATCAAGTCGAGGAAGACCGCCATTGATCACACCCCATCCATGACTCTCAAAACCGAACCGGCTGGCGAGGATCATGGGACCATATCGCCAACTGCTGACTTGTCACCAGAAGACTTCTCCAGCTTTCAGCACATCAGGAAAGGAAACTTCTGCGAGCAGTACCTGTCTGTGCCACAGCATCCCTACCAGTGGGCCAAACCAAAGCCGCTATCTCCAACATCCTACATGAGGTAAGGAACCCTGACTTAGAGGGCAATTCCAATATTATCTTTATTGCATGCTTTTGTTTCCTCCTTCCCCTTCCTGTTTCTGTTTCCTGCCAATCTGCCCATCCACTCACCCCACTTTACTGTCTTGTGACACTGCCTCTGTTGTTGGTGTGATGTGACCAAGAGTCAAGCCTTGAAGGGTAAAAGAGGCTGTTCTAGGAGCTGGCTATGCATAGGTTGTAACCCGTTATCCACTTTCCAGGGGATAGCCCCAGGCTGGGCAGTCTGGAAATCAGACATTCAGAAGCTCAGGCAGCAGGACAATTTGGTGCTGTCAAACCTGTGGCTTTACTTGAAGTTTATTATGTCTCAGTATTTTTATATTTCTGGACAAGGATGTGGTCTTATTATGGTGACTGCTGCAGGGCCTTTTACATTTATGCTTCGTGCACAGTGAATACAAGTTAAGTAAGAATACGGTCCTTTGTGAATTATTTCAGCTTATCTGAAAGTGTTTCAGCTCATCTGAAGGCTGTCTATTAATCTTTTTCTGTCTCTGCTGGACGGTTACTCTGTTTTTTTCTGTCTTCCCCACTACTTCCGTTTAAAGAAGAAAACCTAATTTTTCAGCTGATAGTGGTTCAATCTGTTCGTCAAATTTATTTATCATAACTGGTTGGGCTCTGGATAGGAAGCAGCACAGAATAGCTGAAATCTGAGTTCATTGCATTCTCTTTCTGTCATAGACTTTATTTTGGAGTATTCTATAAGCTGTAATATACAGAAGCATGTGGTACAGAAAAATAGTTCAGCTTTCCAAGGGTTAGTAAAGGCTGTTCCTAGTCCCTGGTTGTGACAGTCACCCCGTTTCCTCCTCCTCCCCAAGCACACCTGGCGTCTTGCTCTTGACAGTGAAGCTGCCTTTCTCAAAGCAGTGAGTGTGTAGCTGAGGTGTTTTAATTAGCAATGCATTCCCTGGTTCTCAGCTTGTCAGTCTCACCTTTCTTTAGCCAGCACCTCTCTGCCATGTGCTGTCTCCCGAAACTGAGGTGGAGTGGTCCATGGCTCTTCATGTTATAGCACACTCCCCTTCCCCATCATTCTTACTCTCCTCTGCATTGCCAAGTTCTTTTCAAGACCCTAGCTCAATTCAGTGCTGGGAAATGCAGCAACTCCTTTGGGTCTGGCCACCCAGAGTTAGGCACTCACTGCCTTTCAGAGCTGGGGTGGAGACTTCTAACACCAGGCAAATCCTTCAGAGCCCTCCCATTTACTGAGAAAAAGCCTTTTATGCTCACCCACTGCAGAGCCAAGTAGCCCGTGTTCATCAGAGAGGCCGGCCCTCGGCTGTTGTGTCGGGGGCAGCGTTTTGCCGACGACTTCAAGGGCAGGAATAGGACAGTTTGACCAAACAGGCTTTTATCTTTCCGTTGCAGCAAGCGGCCGTAGGCGCTGTGCCGCGGTCCGTCAGGAGGCACCCGGCGTGCCTGCGCGCTAACACAAACAAGAAAGGTGAAGTGCACAGAACGAAGCCCCACTATGTTGTGTATTTAACATTTTTTCCACTGTTTTGGTCTTGTATAAAATATGTTTCCTGGTTTGCAATATGTTTCCATGTGATCTCATTAACTCGTGCTCTAGGGCAGTTGGAAGTTACTGTTGAAATGTGATTTTTAAGTTATTTTACCAATCAGATACACTGACAGTGCTTCCTTCCACCAAAAATACGTCTAGTTTTATGTATATGAAAGTACTGGGCAACTGAGCACGGACGTCAACAGGATCACAGCCTACGCAACAGAAACTGTTATTTTAAATCTTTCCAAAAAATTGGTTAAGAATTTGTCACAACAGAGCTGGATTTTTTTCCTGTTATGTTACACATCTGTTCTATTTCAAACGCGAGAGCTGGAGGGGTGGATTCCAACAAACAAGTCAGGCTCCAAAATCTACCCGGTCATAATGATTTTGAGATAACCAGATTTGATTACCTCCTCTGTCTCTTCCTGAATATGCGGTACAGTTTTCATCAAAAGCCAGCATGCCTTGCAAAATTGCTGATGCCTTTCCCTCCCTCTCTTGCATTCCCATCTCTTTGGAAGCAGGAGGGAGCAGGCTCAGGCACACCATCAGCTGAGTGCTGTCTCCTTTCCCAAGGTTTTGTAGTGGGCATCCATCTAAAAAGAAAACTGCTTTTTGCTATTGTTACTAAAATTGATGATGTTTTTAATTTGTCATAATTAAAGTTCAGTCTGCTTTAGACTTTTCAAATCCTGAAGCAGGGGAATAATAAGAGTATATAATGAGAGTATAATAATGCCTGCCTTAACAGAAATAGAGTCTTTATGTATTTCGTGGGCTCGGATGCCCAGTCCCCAGGCCGTGAGCTCTGTGGTGCAGATCTGGGCTCACACATCTCCCCCCAAACTATGAACATGTGACCGTTCCTGCATGGGACTCGGCACGCGGGTGCAGAGGATCACAGGACAGGGTGGGAGGGTAGAGTCTGGCCTCACAGCTGAGGCTTGAGTGCACAGATTAACCCAGGGCTGGTGGGGATTTATCTGCAGTCCTTTGCTTGCAGCCCAGGGCCTTGCACTAAATCTTTGGATGTAGAAAATACCTTAAAGACCAAGAAGAGATTTCAGGGGAAGCATTGGAACAAACACTGAGGTAACAATAAAAATCATACCTTTTCTAGACCAAAGTATACCAGTCTGCCTCAAAAAGCCCTGGAGGTAAATCATGATGCAGAGAGTCAAGAGATGGTCTTTGTGAAGCTCTCTTTCAGCTTTTATCTTCAAATTCTTTTTTTTATTATTATTTTGGTATTTGTGCATTGTGCTGTCTCATGCAAATGCAACAATTTTCTGTCTGTAGTATCTCTCTTAGAGTTACTGCAGTAAATATTTTTGAGAAAAGCACTCTACTGTGCAGTTACTGTACAAGCAGGTGATGCTCTGTGTTTCTCAAACCCTTGCTGTGTCACTGGTGTTCCTTCTGTGCTGTTTCTCCACCTCTCCCAAGTGCTGTGTTATGCAGAATGTCTTGTGGGCAAAAATGTCAAAGCCAAAATGGAAGTAAAAGACTGGACTTCTACCCTCAGCTATGGGGGCACTGTTAGTGACTACTTCCAAACTAAAATTACATGTTTTCTATTCTGTACTTGCTCATATGCAGGTCCTAAATCACCCTATATCACAACAAAAAGTGTCATGTTTTTGAGTATCCTGCGCATTTTATATGGCTTCCTCTTCACCTGCTGTATTTGACTAAACACAGCCTGAGGTTTCCTGGAGGCAGTTTCTTACTCTTTGAAAAGTAATACATTGTATTTATAACAAGTGTTATCGATTTAATCCAAGGAGTGTGTTGGCCTTTTACACTTAAGCTTGCACTAAATGTAGTGTTTTTCAAGAGAAAGAAATGGTTGGGTTTGTTGGTTGGGCGTATGGCGTATATGAGGTCTACCACACCAAAAGGAGTTTCCAGGAATAGACAGGTGACTTTTAAAAGCTCCCCATGGTGTTTTCTTCCACAGTTTATTTTTTTAACAGTCAAAAGCCACATTTGCTTTAGCTGCAGTCTCTTTTTCAGGCTCAAAAATATGCATATATGTTTTTGACCTCACAGGCACATGGTTTTACATATGGAGACTGAAGTTTGTACCTAGCAAATGTATAGCTGGATACCTCTCTGCAAGTTGCAAAAGCACATTTGACTTTTTTCTGCATCAGTGAGCTTTTTTAGGGTTTTTTGTGAATTTTTTGGATTCTACTTTTGGGACTCTGACAGTATTAAACTCAACCATGCAAAAGATGAGGCTCTAAATTATATTTCCTTACAAACTATGATTTCAAAACGTTGCAGACATTTTGTTGCTTTCTTTTGATTTGTGGAACCTTCAGATAATTTTGATTTTGTGGGAGCTCTTTGTTTGTTTGTTTGTTTGTTTTTGTTTTTTATTGTTAGAGGTGTTTTGTTCCAGATCATGAGATAAAAGGCAACCCTCTTTGGGAAAAGTTTAATTGCTTGAGAAAAAGGCACCAGCAATCTTAAGATGAGATGAGATGAGGTGAGATAGTCAGCGGTGCAGCAGCACCGGATTTGCTGACCTGTGCATCCATGGCGAACTTGCGTGTTTATGGCAGGCGAGAGGAAGTTCTTCAGACAAAGCAAAGGCAGGGCTGTCTGGGCAAGACTCAGTGAAATGGGGACTTGTGGCTGTGTGGCAGTGACCATCTCCTGGGACTCGTTAGTGTAAATTGAGGGGCAGGCGCTGGGAAGTGAACAGGGAAGAGCCCAAAATATGCTAACCTTTTTCTCTTTTCTGCTCTATTCCTGCCGAATAGGGATGTTTGGATGCTTTCAACATGTTTGTTTTGATAATCATGTAGCAGTGATTTTTTATTCCATTTGGTTGCTGTACCATAAGGCTGAAGACTACTTGGAAGCCTGTCTCAGTAAACTGATATATTTTTGTTTGTTTGATTTAATCCTCCCCACGCTTTCTCCCAACTGTTTTTCAGTTCATTCAAACAACCCTGTGAGCATCTTATTAATGGCCTTCCTTCAACTGCTCATTTTAACACCCCAGGATTCTAAATTCAGAATAAGCAGAAATGCGATGCCAGCCACTTGTTATCTCCATTCCTGCAGCAAGAGTTTCTTGTCCTTTCTCTAAGCCATCAAATGTGACACTTCCCATGTGAACTAATCTCTGGGTGTGATTTTTTAGGACAGAAGGGTGAAGTATTATGTGGGAGAATGACGACGACTCATATTTTCAGACTTCAACATGAGGAATTCCAGTGCGCCTCATGCGCTTCATGGGAGAGCTACTCGCTCCACATGCCAGCAAAATACAGCCAAGTCTGGGGTGGGACACAGCATCTATTTTAACAGCTCACAGCCAGATTGCTCAACTGTCAGGAAATTTTAAAAAAATAGAGAGTAAAATCTGCCCACATTAAGTCATAGGTGAAATATTAAGCAGGTGTATTTTTCTGACCACAATCAAGTTGATGGACACGTCGCCATCATCGTTGTTTTCTTACTCTTTCAAAATCACACACAGGGATCTTTCACAGGCATCCACTTCAATGTGAGACGAGTAATAAATAATAAATCATAACCATATTTGCATTTGGCACAGAGTTGGAGCAGGTTCAAGCTAGCACCTTGGTAAAAGTTTCAGCAGCCCTGTGGTATCTCTAGTTTGTGCTTTTGTTCCTATAGGAAAACTCCTTGTCAGAAAAAAATAAGTTTAGCACAGGGCATCCAGTCTCAGCTGTACTCCTAGGCCACTCACTTTACTTTGGGTGCTGAAAGACACTGAGCATCTTCTCCTTCTAGGCAGCGACTTAGGCCACTCTCAGTCAGCAGTCTGGGGTAGATGACTCCGTGCTGCAGTACCTGGCCAAGGGCAGGGTCAGTCCCAGGGTGAGACTGGCAGTTGTTCTTATACCTTCTGCAGTTTAGGACAAAAATGTTTGTGAATCTCTTTTTCAAGTGGCTTTGGGCACCTAGCGGCTTAGAAAGTGTAGTAATAATTTAATTCCCAAATGGATAGCAGTCATGTGAAAATGGAGCTTAAACACCTTTACAAAGTTTAGCAGAAGTTTTTGGCTTTGTTTCCTCCCTGTCTATATTCCAGTGGGCTGCTTAGTATCTTTCTTTTCTTTTTTTAAATTTTTTTTTGTAACTTGATAAATCTTTCTGCTAAAGGCAGAAGTCAGCCAGACTGGATAATCTGTTTTTGATTTAATCATATTGTGTATCTGGTGTATGCAAAATAAATCACTATTCATCTGGTTTTTAATCTGATTTATGTAGGATGGAGTTATATTGAGCCAGTTTTCTACAGCCTAGCACCAGGTTTTGTGAACCTGCCTTGAAGTGACCATACCTCATTACAGCATTTAGGAGGGCTACAGTGGGATTTATTAGGGCACAGAAAGAATGGGACAGGTTTTTAACTGGTGGAAAATGTCATCTGAGGGAAAAACACTGATGTACACTTGATAGGAGGACTGCATTAAGACCTTTCATTGCTCTTCTTGACTGCTGTGGTGGGGATCTTCTCCCCTCCACGTGATGCTGGCTTGATGAGGTAGTTTGAACCTTTTCAAATGAATATTTGCAGCAACCAGATTAGATTTTACCACTACACCATTTGTTTGGGGGCTTTTTCCTTTAACCACATTTAGCTGCAGAAAATTAACTGCATGATGAAGATAACCTAACATAGGAAATAGCTCTGACAGCCCAATCCATGACACTGCTAAATGCATCACTTTGCTTCCTTTATCAGGAAAACTCCCATTAATTGTCAATCTATAATTGGGCAGGTGGTGCTTTGGAATTCTGATTGTATATCTGAGGCTAATAGCAAACTGTATTTTTATTTCCAGACTTTATTTGAGAACATGAATTTAACAACTTAATTGTATTAACAGTTTCAGGTGCTGATTTGAAAGGGGGTGGTGATTTGCGTGGTTTTTTTCTTTTTCTTTTTTTTTAAAGAGATATCATAAATTACAAAACTATCACTTCTGTGTATCTTAAAACAAAAAAATCCAACCCTCTTAACTTGAGGGCTACAAGCTGTCAGTCAGAGTTGTCCTTTTTAATTAAGTGTTAAAAGTTTCTAATCTGATAGATGTTGCATCCTCAGAAAAAAAAGGAGTCCATCAAGTGAGAATTTACTTAAAACCAGAAACATCTGTTTAAAAATGTGTGCTGATCATCACCAGGAGAGACACAGCTGTTTTGCTCTACTCTTTGTCATTTATCATTACTCAAATATGCCTCATCCAGATTATTTTTTTTCTTTTTCAGACTAAAATATGTGTACCTAAAGTGCTAGGCAAAGAGCAGTGGCTACATACAATGGCCATCTGTCTGTAATTTTCTGCTGTCTCTTCATTCCTTGTATGAGTGTGTAGTAGCAGAAGAGCTTCCCCTCACCTCCAGAGTGGGCCCTGCCCATTTTGGGAGAAAAGCTTGCACAGGAGCTCAGAAAGTGCAACATCCTGCCTGTAGCTGTGGCAGGAGCTTCCATGTGTGGAGGGGCAGAATGAAAATTCAGAGTTTGTCCCTGGCAGGATCTTGCCAGTGGAGAGAGTGCTCCCCTGGCTTCTCCTGGATCCAGATGTTCATGGAAGCTCAGAACCTGTACAGAGACAACATCTTTCTTTTAGATAAGCTCCTACTTAGGGTGAGCTGGGATGGATACTTCTCTTTATCTCTGCTATTGGGCTCCATGTCCTGAAAGCTGGAATACAGAATAGTTTGATGTTTGGAGCCTGCAACTTGCCAGTGAGCTCTCCTGGAGTAGCAGGAGGTGCCCAGGGAGCAAAGGTGATCATGGTCCTCCACCAGGATGGGACCTGGTGGCTCCAGCTGACCCCTGTTATTTGTATAGTGTGTGTCCATAGGCATGCAAATACAAGGCTTAGGCTTGTAAACAATGAAGAAAGATAATGCAGGGAACCTTAGCACCACCTGAAGTCTCAGCAGTGCACATGCACACAGGCTTTAGCAGATGTGAGTTCAACATGCTCATGATACAGGGCTGGTTAAGTGCTCACGGAAACCCAAAAGGTAAAGCCAAAAGTGCCCGTGCTAGTGGTAGAAGTCCTGCTCTGCAGCGAAGCCAGCAGGGATGCTGAGAGCTGTAATGCTTAAGCAGCCACAAGTGCACAGAGTGTGGATCCCTGGGGTGGTAACAAGGAGTATCCAGCCTCCAGCTGAACATGTGTTTGTAGTATACACATCCAGTGTGGAAGCTCTTGCACATCCTTTCCCCATCAGGCAGCTCACAGGGAAAGGAAAGATTTCAGCTGTGATCCCTGCTGCTCAGACTGTCCTTGCTCCCGGGCTGCAGCAGTGAGGCAAGGATTCAATAAATCCCCAGTGCCCAGCCTCCTGACAGGCTAGGGAGAGCTGATGAGCCCTCACCTGCAGGATGCGGTGGCACCAGTCCTCTCACCGTGCCAGGGAGCCCTGGCCCATGGCACCTACACAGGACCACGATTTTCTTTTTTCTGGTTATCTTCTCCAGGTTGATGGGAGAAGTAATAAAGTTTCCCATAAAAGGGCAGGGGAGTGTGTTGCAGTTGTGCTGTTTAACTACTTGTAAAGATTTTTGAAGGATACTCAGTGGAGAGAATTCACCAAAGGAAAGAATATAGAGTGGACAT
This sequence comes from Catharus ustulatus, assembly GCF_009819885.2. Taxonomy (NCBI): domain Eukaryota; kingdom Metazoa; phylum Chordata; class Aves; order Passeriformes; family Turdidae; genus Catharus; species Catharus ustulatus. The sequence goes on along the minus strand of NC_046221.1, from coordinate 61,970,930 downwards.
GAAATTAGTGTTTTAATTGTAAAGCTTCTTGCTTCGATTTTAAGATTAACAAGTCTGTCTCAGGGCTGCTGTTTTTACTGTCCTTGTTTCTTTTCTTTCAAGCATCAACTTGGCATTTCTTAGAGGTCTCCCAGCTATTTTCAAGTGTGATTTTATACTGGAAGAGGATTTCTAAGAATGCCAGTTCCTCACCATTGCATGCTGTCAGGCTGCTTGTTGGTAATGAGTCCTTAGTATGTTAGTTAATTGCAGAGTCAGCGTTGGGCCAGAAGAGTGAGCTGCATTTTCTGCAGGCTAGCTCATCACCACCAACAGGATTCATAAGCACGTTTTGACTTCAGAGCTCTTTCCTTTGCAGTGAATTAACCCAACAGAGATCAACTTTGCTTTGTGGCTCTCAGATATGCTTTGTGTTGGGAATGAAGCAGGGAAATGGCTTTTTTTCCTTCTTTCCACCCCCTGTAAGCAGAACAGATTTGTTGAAACCCATTAGATTCATTAAATGCCAAACTAGTTTGGCATTCACTTTCACAGCAGAAATTTCCTTCGTAAAACTCTCCTGTGTCTTTCTGCCTTTTTCCTTTTGCTTCAAGAGTTATGTATATTTGTAATCTATGTCTTAAAAATTTTCAATTTTGGATACAAATCAGATAGCATCTGGGCCAACAGATATGCTCGACTCATAAATCTTCCTAAAATAGCCATTACCTTCTCAATTACTTATGTCATGACATTATCCTTATGGATGAAATTTATACTGTAAGATGGTGAAGGATGAGCTGCGAGACATGGGCCTAAAATAATAGTGCTGGCTGCTTGTGGTTTGTGATAGTGTGCTTGATGTTACTTTCTAATCTGTTTTCCTTTCCATTGTAGCCCATCCCTGCCTGCTCTTGACTGGCAGCTGCCATCTCACTCAGGACCTTACGAGCTACGTATCGAAGTGCAGCCGAAATCCCACCACCGAGCTCATTACGAGACAGAGGGCAGTCGAGGGGCTGTGAAGGCATCTGCAGGGGGCCACCCCATTGTGCAGGTACCAAACCGTGTAACGAGTGTCGCGGGTTCTTGATCTCAGTGCTCTGTGGCAAGCGCCATTTCTTCTCTAAAACCAAAAACTCATGGAGATTTTTCCTGTCTTCAGAGGCTCCTGCATGTGAGCACACCTTAGAGCATATTTTAAACTGAGTGGACCAGGGCTTTAGTGAAAACCATGCAAGAGCAATGTGAATACAGGGTGGATTGCTGCCCTGCCCGTGTAGGGCTCAGTGAGTGTTCAGCTGGCAAGTGATGACCGTGGACCTATTTGTGCAGTCAGACTCCAGACATGTGGTTTATACTGAAATCAGCTGGGGATGTGCCTCAGTACATTTAGTCCTTAACTTGCAGTTGGATCTAATCAGAACTCTGAATGCATGTTGGAGAGCAGAGCTGTAGCAGTGATGTGGAAGTATGTCGCTGGTTTGGATGTTGCAGTGAGTTCTGAGCAAAGGCTTTTGGAGTTTCTCTGTTCAGTTTCTAAAACCCTTCCAGCTGCTCTTGAAAGCATCTGAGGCCTGAATTTCATGAATTCTACCAAGCTCTTTAGTTACTCTGTATAAAGAATTTAATTTAATTACACTCTAAACTGACCCTTAATTTGTTTATATGAGTAGTCTCATTCATTTTTAAAGGGCTTTGCTCAGGAGTGGGAAGAACAAGATTTGGTTGTTTAAAAATGAAAAAGAAAAAGCAGGGGGAGAGAGTGGGAGACAGTGCCTGTCCCTCCTCAGCTGCTGCTTTCTCACCCAGCAGTTTAATTCCCAGTGCCGCCTATCAGGGTTGTTACCCTCTGTGCAGCAGAGCCCAGGTTTTATTGCTGCCCAGATGCCACAGGACCCGTGGATGCCAGGGCACTGCTGCCATGCTCCCACTGCTTGGGCTCGTGCCACAAGCCGTGCTGCGGGAGTCGTGGCTTGTTGAAAGCCTGGATGGCTCAAGATGATGTACGGACCACACGTGCAGGGCTGTGAATGTTTGTTTATTTACTGTAAGCCCCTGTTAGCAAACACGTCTGAGGAACGAACGGTGGGAGGCTGGGATGATGCTGGGCAGAGAATGCTGCTGTGTAAATGTGTGCTGCTGCCACAGCTGGAAAAGGAAAGGGAGGGGAGTTGTCGGCAGCAAACACACTTTAGCTCTGCCAGAACTTGTCAGTGACATGGGATTGTGGAAGTTGTCTGCTGGAAGTTGAAAGGATTTAGCAGAACATTTGTGAGTGATGTTAAAGAGGGGCTTGTGGCAGACATGCTTGTTTACAATTAATGCCTACTCTGTTTGTGGCTTGATGCAAGGAAATGCAAATGGGGAGGCATTGATTTCCAGTGGCCAACTTGGCACTTAAAGTTTCTTGTGTGCATTTTGGAAAGACTGAATGTGATGCCAACATTTAATTGGACTAAATGTGTCCAGACATTTCCCCTCTCATCCCCTGTCCCGGTCTGTCAGGAGGGACCATGCTGCTTCCAAACACAAACAAGTGTCAGAAGAGAGGAGAGGAAATTACAGAAGGCCACTAAGGGACAGAGGAGGAAGCAGCCCTGTCAATTGGCTCTACCGACTTAATAAGGATTAATGTATTTTTCAGTGCTTTTATTACAACCCAAACATCCTTTTCTCCAAAAAGAACAGAAACATATAGAGGTGCAGCTTTTCCATGCTGACATTACCATCATAGCCAGTTATCTGTTTGAAGAAATGCCCAAAAGTTCTGACTTAGACCAGAGGTGAATGGATGGGTGGATCAAAATACTTTCAAAAAGAAACGAAGTATTTATAAATAATTTTTGTAAGAGAAATAGTAAGTACTTACAAATAAAGAAGTACCTGAAAAATGAAAGTATGTATAAATAAATGGAGGAGGAGGAAATCCAGGGAGTAATTTCTGTAAAATTGTTGACTGGTAAAACCTGAAAAATGCATCTCTGAATCCTCAATGTATTTCCAGATGTTGCAGCTGTTTGGGTCAGGTTTGATTCATCCCACTGGGTTATACAGAAAGGAGCCCAAGTTTTGAAGTTCAAACCCAGATGTAAGCTCAAACAGAATCTGAGTGTCTTCAGGAGAAAGATTTTGGATCAAGCTTTTAGCTCTTTAATATTTCTGATGTTTTTTCTATTCTGTTGACTCAGGGAAAACTCTCATAAAATTACTTTGACCTCTCGTACTACCCTTTTCTGTTGCATTTTTCCCATGTTGACAGTCAGGTCTTTCTTATGTCGGTACTTTGGGGAAACTTGTTTTAATTCTGCTGTTGTTAAATCTCTTCCCCCTGTATCTTCAACAAGAAGAGAATATGAATGAGGTCTCTTTCCTCTCTCTGTTTTTCTCTCTCTTTGTTTCAAACCCCCTCATGTTGTCATATTGCTTCCCAAAGTAGGAGAATTAATACCTCCACAGATCTGTTGGGCATGCTAAGGCAGAGGAGAAGTAAATCCAAAAATCATCCACTGTTCATAGCATGGTTCCCAAAAAAAATTGCCCGGAGGTTGCTTTCTCTGCAGCCAGAGCAAGTTTATCTATTTTTCCCAGGCAACATCAGCTTCCTTGCTGCTGATCCATCTCTTGTTTTAGGAGGTGGAATGTCTGAGGATCAAAGGTTTCTGAGGCAAGCATGCTGGATGAGGAGAGCAGTAGCATAGGAGGGCAGAAGTCTCTCACGGGTGTGACATGAAGCCCAAGCTTGGGACCCAGTTTTTTTCCTTGGCTCCTCCGGGCTGGTGATTCTTCTGTGTAGCTGGAGAGGGCCACATGCAAAGCAGAGGGCCTGGTGCTGAGCACAATGCCACCAGTGTAATGAGATTGCTTTTCCCTCCCAAATCTGAGAGAGAAGGGGCAGGCAGACCTAAGCATGGCAGGCTGCCTGAGGAGCTCATTCTGACCCATGCAAAGGGCAAGCCTGGTGCCTGCTGGGGGCTGCCTGTGGCAGCAGTCGTGTCCACCTCTTGCTCCTTATCATCTCTACATTGTGTGTCGGACTTGCTCACTGGAAGCTCCCGTGGGCCATCTCCCAGGTGTATTTCCTGCCAGCAGGATTTCCTGTGGATTTCCTTCTGTGGAATGGCACCACCTTCCCCGCTGCACTTAGGAACGATATGGTTTGGAGTGCTTCAAGTTGCTCGTGAAGGCTCATGAGCCTGGTAACACAATATTCCTCTCTCTCACACTTTGCTTTTGCCTGTTTGGGTGTTTGGCTGCCATGGCAGCTCCAAGCTATCGCTGTTCCCGATTGCTAAACGCTTGGAGAGTGGGATGAGCTGGCGCGCCTGGCGAGCTAAAAATGCCGCAGAGGATTGGCAAGTGAGTGGTGCTGGGGAGCGGTGCTGGTGAGCTCACGGCTGGCACTGGCTTTCACCCCTTGGCTTGGCAAAGTATTTTGCGAGTTGCTGTTGCCTTTGGTGATTTCAGACTGGAGCACTCCCACCTCTGAGTCAGAACAGGGATGGTGCTCCGGCTGGGAAGCTGCATGTTGTGTCAGGTGACTGTTAAACCTGGGACCCCTCCGAGGAGCAAAATCCTGTCTGTCAGCATCCTGCTGGCACCTACTCCTTCTCAAGAGTTCATGGCTTGGGTGAGGATTTTTCAAACAAAGCAAAATGAAGTGAATGGGTTGTTTAGGAAACCCACAGCATTACATAGCTACAGATACATTTTAAGTGAGGTGAATTTAATTAAAGGGGTTTACATCCAGAAATCTCAAAAATATCCTCCGTTTGGACCTATCTCCTAATTCTTAATTTTGAGAGTAGTGGTGAGGAGTTGCACAAGATGGGGTTTGTATTCTGGCCAGCAATGGCTCTGTTTATGCTGCAGGTATGTAATCCAGCAGATAAAAGTTTGGGCTCCCCAGGGAGGGATGGCACCAGATTATAAATACATGGTCTGTAGATATTCTAATTAACAAGTCATCTTTGAAATAAGTCAAGCACTTTGACTGCCTGAGATGGAATTTTTACAAGCAGGGTGTGGTGTATCTGTGAGATAAAATCCAAATACTCAAGAATGTTTAATTAAAGGGCATGATGTACTCCCATAGAAGATTGTACTTTATGGTGAAAGAAAATATTCAAGTGCATGGAGTAGTCTAGTAAGCACTTTCAAAAGTCATTACTATTATTAAACTTTTTGACACAAAATATGCCATGAATTTTCTTCAAGATCACTCCTGACATGAAATTGTTTAGAAAAAGGAAAGAAAATTAGTTGTAAGGGTTTTTTCATTTTTTATCTAAGTTTCTTAGATAATACGATCCAGAATTTGTTTTCCTCTTGAAAAATTAATATGGAATATACAGTGAATGCTGCCTTGCCTTTCACTGCACCCCTTTGAGTGAGATGGTAGAGACTGTGTATGGCTCCTGTGCTCCAATACAAAATTTCACCTGAGCCTGTGAAGAGCTGAATAGTCTGAACTCCCTCATTTAACAGGCAAAACACAATGATTTGTCTGCTGATTTACATATTCAAAATGTTGTCTATGCCAGGAGACTTGCTCACAAGAGTCACCTATGTCTTTTCTTGACAAGATCTCAAGATCCTGTTATGACTAACAAGTGTCAGACTCTCCTCTATGGCAATCACTGCCTCTGTATTTTTTGTACATCTCCACATCACCATAATTAGGTACCAACATTAGGCCCTGAGTTATTTGTGCTCCTCAGCAGCACATGGAATGTCTTATTGTTTGCTTCCCATGGATCAGCTGGTTTGGTTGCTTTCACATAACAAACATGAAGTCCCAGAGCAGGTGCTGGACACCACAGGTATCTGCCAGAGCCATTTTATCTTCAGACCGATAAGCAAAGAATAGCTTTTGCAAACCCCTTGGGGAATAGAAAGCCTCACTGACAAAGCAGTGTAACTTCAGGGGACATCACACTTAGATCAGCACTTCCCATACACCTGGCTTCACATAGCCAACAGCACGAGGTCAGACAGTCCTGTGGTAACCAGAAGGCTAGATGGGAACAAGAGACAATTGAAGAGCTAAAGGAGAAGACTAGAAAGAGGTGTTCACTGCTGATGACAGGAAGAAAGAAGATGAAGGTATAAGCAACCCAAGAGGAAGGCTCTTCCAGACAGAGCAGACCAAGTCCTTTGCAGCAATGCTCTGGTGCACAGCAAGAGTGAGCACAGGGCGAGTCCCATTGTTATGGGACATGCAGGGTGCTCATATGGGCTTTTCTTGGTCCCCACTGCAAGTTTGTTTTAAACAGCAGAGCTGCCACTCTTGCTGAGTGAGTCAAGGGGATCAGACAGAAAAAAAACACTTCCTGGTGGGTCCAGCTCATGGCCATCTGACACCAAAACAAGAGGAGAGGATGTGGAAAAAATAGCATTAGCTGCTTTCCCCTTCCCTCTCTGGATATATCAAGGCAGAGCAGAGAGTATATTCTCGTTAGTAAGCAGTGATTCAATTCATCATACCACAGAGAACTTCCTCTCTGTGCTACTCTTAGCTTCTTTTTAGAAGGCAGCATCACCCTTTTGCTCACATGGAAATACAATCCTTCCTTATGGTGGGCATATAAAGACATTGGCAAGCACCTGTTAGCCAGGTTGCAATTAATAGCACAAAGCCCTGCAGTAACACAACAAACCAGACAGGGAGCCTACACTTTATGGCCTTGTTTTAGACAGACGGTATTTCTTAAGAATAAATCTGAACCGAATGGCTTTCTCACTTCTAGCATCTGCATAGTTAAAGCAGAACCTCAAACTAGCAGACAGATAATCAAAACTGAAAAGTAGAATGATTTGGCAGATGTTTTAAGGCTGCTATTGCTTCTATAAATCCAGCAGATGGAAGAATGCCCATTGAAAGCTTTTCATCATCACATTTTTGTTTTGGTTTATTTTTTGTTTTGGTTGGGTTTTTTTTTGTTTTGTTTTGTTGTTTGGGGGTGTTTTTTTTGTTTGTTTGTTTGTTCTTTTTTTTTGTTAGAAGAGTGTATTTAGGAAAGGAGTTTCTCATTTTTGGGTTCTGCATGAAGTTAGTCTCACAGAGTAGCTCCACAAGCACAGCTGTATCACTAGCTTGTGGCCTCCCTGAGGAGGGATAAGTCCAGAAGGGAGCCATCCTGGAAAGTGTGCTGCTGTCAACTGGAGAAGATTTCATAACCCTGAAAATGCAATTTCAGTTCTGATTTATGAGCCATACTGGGGACAGGCCTCTGTTATTTGGTGCAACGGCCCTTTACAAATGAAAAATGGAGTTTCCATCAGCCAGTGCTTGGGGGATGCACTCTGCTCTCTGTTAAAAATGATACTTCGCCCACGCTCAGTGTGATGGACACTGCAGTACATATCCCAGCTGTTAGGATGCTGAGATGTTCAATCTGGCTTTCCAGCCTGAAGGCTTCAGCCCTAGGTTTGCCTTCAGTTTGGAATAGCTCAGTAGCTGCAAGCAAAGCAGAAGTTGGTTATGGCCTTGAGGGAGGAGAAGATGGAAAGCCTTCCCATTCCTCTGCTAGTGTGTTCTCCATTCCCTTGGGAAAGGGGGTGATGACATCAGCTCCCAATTGCCCTTTTCATTGGCCTCTCCTGGTTTCCTTCCTGTCTTCCTCTTTGCAGTAGGGGAGTCTGTCACTTGTGTGGGCTATCTTCTAGCTGTCCTCTCGGGGCAGCTGATATGGCAGCTGATAGACCACCTAGATTAGAGTGGAAGCAGAGGAGTCATCTTTATCTCCAGCACTGCCACAGAGGCATCTCACAGAGCCATCTTTCTGCTTCCCTTGTCAGGCTGGTTTTGGTGACCACAGCACATGCACCCTGAGTGTCTACAACCAGAGTGATAGAAGTCTCTGCAAAGTCAAGAAAGGCAGGAACATAAGTGTAGTTGTCCTCTCTGATTCCTCATTTACTTTTCCTCAGACCTTGTGCTGCATCCTTTTAACTTGATGAACTGCTTTCAATGTAGACAGAGGGCTTTTTCTGCATGTTGTCTAAAAGGGTGATTCAGCATAATTTTGGAAGTGTACCTCTAAAATGTGTGTTACTACTTTTCAGGGAGGAATCAGGATTCATCCTTGACTGTTAGAGTGTGATACTTTTTCTTATCCATTCCATCCTTTTTGTCCTGTGCTTAATATTGCATCACTCCTGCTAAAATTTGCAGATGCCATATCTCTTGCTCTGTCACAGAATCAGAAGGCAGAGTCAAAGCTGCAGATGCTTCTGATTAATCAGAAGAGGCTACCAATAGTGCTAGAAATGACTACTCACTTTTCTAAGCAAAATACAACATGCGTGTATTTTTTGCTTGCCTCAAAATACCAGACCTCAAATAGAAAAAACCCAACAAAACCCTAAACTGAAACCAAATTACATTCAAAGCCATATTGGGGCACTCCTGAAGTCAGATAGCTTAGCCTGCTTAATTCCAGCACACACTTAGGGGTTTACTGACTCTTTGTTAGTTTAGCCATTTTGGAGAAAATAAGATTGGATGGGTGAGGTGTTGACAACTGGATTGAAAATAGCTTTTCATGGAGGTTCAGGTGATATGTGAGATTGTGGTCTGGGCATGAACCACAGTTGTCATTTGACTTAGTTTTGGTTGCAGTTGAGAAGACCTACACCAAAGTTACCAATCAGCAAATCTGCTCCAGACTTGCCAGACTATTGCCTGTTAACATGCACCCAAAAATCTGAAATGAAACACAGTTAAAATTAAAATGCAGCTTTACCAGAACCCAGATGCTTCATTATGAGCTGAGCTAACCTACCTGCCAAATACTGCTAACCTACATGAGGCAGGCGATTAATTTTTTACAAGTCTACTTTGGGAACTAGACATCTGTCCTCTATTCCTAAAAGTAATATCTCAGGGCAAACGATTTTTTTTTTTTGGTACTCCAAATTACATAAAACATAAATCATGGAAATTATATTGCCTGCATTCTGTATGAAGATATACTGGGGACCAGTTCATATTTCAGATCCCTTTCACACCAACCTAACTCCAGTGGAATTTCTGGTTTTATGCTTTCTAATTTTCATGTGTAAGAAGAGTAAAAAATTACATCTGTAATACACCTTGTGACCTGGAATATCAGTATATATGGTTATAATATAGATTTTCCATTTTAATTAGTCATTATTTCAACTAACAGGCTGAATCAGTGTAAAATATGGTGTCAAATTACTCAATTGCTCTCTCAAAGTACATAGCATCTTCCATTATGAACAGAGGTTTATAACTTCTTTCCTTGTGAAGAATAGCTTGAGATCTTCTTTGATACATGCCATGAAAGGGAGATGATCCATTACAGCATCTGCTGTATACATACACAGAAATAAGATTTGTTGCATGCTGTCAGTGCAGTGAAATCAAAGAAACTTTCTCCTCCCTCCACATGTTTAAGAAATAATTTAGCAGGAGTTGCATATTTTCACTGAAACAGTTGAAACATGCTAGTGATCAATTTACTTACACATGGTAAAAATAATATAGGTTGCAGACAGATTTGTAATGCAGTTTTTAAACACCTGTTTTTAATGTTTCAGTACCCAATAAAGCAGAGGAGCTCCTGCTTTTGGTTTGCATGCAGACATTATGCACATTGGGGTTTAAAAGTCTGCTGCCTAGGTTTCAAATGCAGTAGACAGCACTTGCAGGCACAACATGGGTACATTTTGGGGAGTTACAGACTCTGGAGTCTCCCTCAATGAGTTTTGCTCTTTGGGACACTGATAACGTGGTGTTACAACCAAATGTGAATCCTGGCAAAAATCCACAGTCCTCACAAGAAAGTGAACTGCTCCCTTGCCACTTGCAATCCTACTCATGTAGAAATACTGCTGGTCCAGTTCTGTGTAATGAGAGGGGAAAGAAATGTATGAAGTGGAGCAAAGTGATCTGTTACAGTGAAACCAAGCACTAAATAAGTCCTTAAACTTTCCTGAAGTGGGATTAGATGTTGAATATGTGCTTAAGTTTTCCTACCAAGCAAGAATACATTGATTAATTGGCAATTAATTGTGCAATGTATTGTCACTCAGGTTACTTGGCTGCAAAATCTTGCGTGAGACATTTTTGCTGCTTTGCCACGGGTGTTAAAAGAGATTGGGTGTCAGGCGTGAGTGTGTGGGGCCGCCAACTGCCCAAAAATAGCATCATAAAGGGGAGCAAGTTGCAGTAGCTGCATTCTGTTCTTGCAGGCCTCTGCTGCTTTTCAGGAGACCTACTAGGTTTTCCCTCTTAAAAACCTGATGCTTTTTGGGCATCAGTTGCAGGTTCCCTTTATATTGCTACTTCCTTTTGATGGTTTTCAGGTGAATGCTACTAACTGGATCCCCCTTTTCCTCCATGTTCGTCCCTTTGATTTTGGGATCCCTCAGGATGACTACCTCTTGGTCTTGTTCTGCCACCATTGTGCCTGTCCACATCTAATGGCCATGAAGTCTCTGAAGCTTTTACAGCATGTCTTGATAGCAAGTCAGATGTGATGGTGCTGGAGCCAAGCTTTCCATCACTGTGCAAAATCTTCCCATTACTTTCCTCTGTCTTTGGGCAAATGGTGCCTTTCTTCGTGTCATCTAAGTGTGCAATTTAGACTGTTCAGTGAAGTCTACTAGATTTAGCTGCTTGCTGTCCCTGTGCCAGCATGAAAACAGCAGCACCAGCATGCATATTCCACGCAGGACACGGATGCCCATCCTTGCTGTGCTTAATAAGCCACACGTTCGTGTTCCCTCGGCTCTGTGCCCATGGAAGGACAGTGGCTCGCCTTCAGGAAGCCCGCAGCACATCGTGACTGCACAAACAGATAAATAGCTAGAAGGGAGCAGGGTGGGAGAGAGATCACGTTTCATTTCTGGGGAGCTGTTCAGAGATGAGGTGTGCATGAAGCCCTGGTGCAGCTCACACATAGAGGGTCAGTCCTGAGTTTTCATCCCACTCTTCGCATTTTCACCCGAGGCAGCTGCTTGTTTTAGCACTGCAGGCAGAGACACCTGTGCCTCAGATGTTTGCGACATGTCAGGATTAAGAAGCTTGAGCTAGGCTTGCACGGTACTGCTTGTGCTCACCAGTTCTTGTTGGCCAGAACCAGCAGCGCCTTGGCTCTCCTGCGCGCACGCTCCGGGATGTGCTCCTGGGCACGGGCAGAGGAGGGATGCGAGTGCCTGTTGTGGATGAGACGGAACCATTGCCAAGGCGAGCACCGATGCACAGGGCACTGGATACAGCCATGGGACAAGGGGGTGGATGTGGGGCAAGGGGGATGGATGTGGGGCAAGGGATGTTCCCAGCGACGTGCCTGGGACAGCAGGCAGCACTGGGCTGCCACCCCCTCCTCCTGCATATCCTGGCCTTACGTGTTGTTGTTATGATTGCTATGGAAATAATTTCAATATGTTTCGCAGCTCTGAGATGCTGTGTCTTGCATTGTTTGGATGGAAAGCTGCTTGACTGGTTTTGGAGGGTGGCTGTACATGCACAAACGCTAGCTGATTTTTTTTCTGTGGTGGAAAGTAGGAGATTCACAGCATGGTTTTAATTAGAACTGCTCATTTAGTCTTTCATTGCAGTGTGTTCTTTAGTTGAAAGATAATTTAATTTTCTTTGTTTTGGAAGATTTTCGTGCTTGTCTGTGTGAAATGTCTTTATTTACTGTGCCTCATTGTGCTTTGTGCATAGCTTTGATTATGAACAGAGTCAAAAACAAAACTTCCCTGGGCTGGATTATTTTCTACCTGCTGTGGGTTTTAATACAGTCTCACTTGTATATATGTACCAAGTGTCTGCATTTCTAGGACAAAATCACCCGAGAAAATTGGCAAAGCGTGCAGGGTTAGATTTAGCTGTACAACTCTTACTGACTTGGACAGGAATAGCGTGTCTAAAAGTTGTGAAGTGCAGAAGAAGTGTAACTGATATGGGTCAGTTTGGTTTTTCATCTTGGGGAAGTCCACAGAAGATATCACTTGTTGACAAAAAGGCAAAACCCCCCCAAAGTCCTGTCTCCTCTTGCAGAACACTTGCAGTATTGAGATCTTGTAACACCTCCTCTCAGTGAAGAATATTTAGTCTAGCTGTAACACAATGAAGCATGGATCAATCTTGTTTATAAGTACAAGAATATTTAGATATTTCCTGACATATCAGAATTAAAAAAAAAACCAACAAAAACTACATAAAATATGTAAATCTCTCCCGTAGGTGCAGGAGCTCATAAAATTGAATTCTAGATGGCATTTTTAAATCAATCCTTAATAATCCTGAAATAATTTTCTAAATGGGTTTCAAATTAATTTTCAACCACCTCTTTTGCAATGATTTTGTTTTCATTATGTGGGCCTTATGTGCTGTAACTCTGACTCTGCAATAATACAATATTCTTCAATATAGACTCAGATATTGTTACTGAATACGGGTTATAGAGTGTTATTGACCACAAATTGGCGTACAGCTGTAGACTTGTACACAAACTCCACCCACAGCTGCAAACTTGAGCTTCCAGGGACAAACAAATTTAGACCACAACTTGCAGGCACTTGTGCTAGCATCTAGGTACACAAGTAATCTCAAGCACATGTCCTGAATACATCAAAGCCTCATTTTCTAATCCCTCACGGTTGTGAGGAAAACCTTAAAATATGTGAACTGGCACAGCCTCACTGCTGGCTGCAAGAGCCCCAGTTGAGATGGAAGCAGGTTGGAGAGTCTTTGCTAAGAGCAAGGCAGTGCAGTGAAAAGCTAGGCTGAAGCTGGGCTATGGCTCGGCAGTTTTTCTGTCCTAAATAAAATCCCTGAAACTCTTATCTCAAATAGATTTTACAGGGGTAGTTGCTCTAATCACAGGGTAGTGTTAACCTGGAAGCCTATCTGTAGTAGCAGATGCTTGTAGGAAAATGGTCTGGTGAGTAAAAGAATATTTCTTTTTCCAGTTTGAGTAAAAATAAAGAGAAATATGACGAAATGTGGCCCTTGGCTTCTCCAATTATTATTAAATTCTCTTTTCCCTTTTTGTTGTAGAAAAAGGTGTGTAATACATGTTTGAATGGAATGTAAAAAGTGGTCATTAGCAGCAATAGGGCTCAGGACTATTTTTATTACTATTTATGCATGCCATCCAATTTTGAAACAATGACAACAGCAAGGCCACTGAAACTGTATAGTGCTCCAGAAATTCCTGTGTGCTCCAGAGCAGAGGTCAGCAGTACTGCTGGGACTAGGGGGGGTTGCTGCAGTCTTTGCAGGGAAATGAGCTGCTGCTTTGGGACGCCCTTCTGAGGAAGGGAGGGAGGGGTGAGTAGTCCCATCACAGGCACAGGGAGGGAAGCTGCAGAGAGAGCTGGTCAAGGGTCTGTCTTCTGGCCATAACCATCTTGTACCCAACCTGTGCCAAGGCTGACTCCAGGACCAGGCTAAAGCAGGTCTCCAAAGTCAGAGTGGAAAAGCCAAAGCACTGAATTTAAGCTGTGGTGGAACTGACTTTGATCTTTGCCTCTGGGAGTGGAAAGGGCTGCAAAGTACCACTGTCCGAGGTGATGGTTGAGTACCCCTGCTGTGGAAAACTGCAGGCAGCTGCCTGAAATGAAATGCCTGATGGGGAAGTGCAGAGCATTGTATCTGTAGTGGGCTCTGCTTCTGCAGGGGCCTTTTCCCAAGAGCTCTGCTCTGCGTCTCTTCAGGAAAAGCACAGTGTGTGCCTCGCAGCACTGCCCCAGGCTTGTGGGACACTCATGCTTTGAACTGTGGCCTGAGCAAGTGACAGGGGCAAGTCCACATTTCAGGGTTCATTACGTGTCTGCCACTGAGCTAATTGCCTTGGTGTGTCTCTGTAATCAGGGGAAGGCTCGTCGGTATAGAGTTTAGCGAGCTATTAATTTTATTCTGATGTGAACATCTGAAGCTGCTTGGGTAAATCACAACTTCAGAGTGCCTGTCTTGTTTTGCTGGCTATGACGGCAGCCAAGGTGACCAGACCCTGTTGCTGTCCAGCCTGTATGTGTTAAAAGTTAGGTGACGTGAATCACTGGGCTTTTCCCTTTTTCTTTTGACTGGATGCGTTGTGTACAATTGTTTCTAACTGTGCTCAGCAGGCTTCAAGGTCTTACCGGTTTGCCAAGACTGAGATGTACTCTCAGGTTGGGTACTCAGGTAAGACTGGAGCGTGGCTTTTAAGGGTGGAGCTGTGCCTTTTAAGACCTTGGCATTTCTGTCTCTTGACCCATGCCAGAGCCTCATGTTTGAAGTCAGCAGGTTGATAGAGACACAGTCTTGGTTTGGGTGTAAAAACACAGATTCTGGTCTCCATCACCTCCTTGTCAATACCTCCCTTCAAAGGAGAAATTGTTTCCCTCACCATCCTCCTCAGTTCCCAGTCATGCACTGACATTCTGCTCCGCTGACTGCAGCAGGGTCTCATCCATTAGCAGCAGCAGTTAAACTGCTCTATAAGGCATTTATTGGCAAGTTCTGCTATTAATATTTGCAACATTTTATTTGGCCGTCCTACTGGCTTTAAGCAGGGTTGTGGTACTAGCTTGTCAGTATTCAAGTCAGAAAATCTAGAGCAACAGCTGTTGCTAAATAATATTACTCAGTGTGACAAAATTTAGAATGATTGATTGAAAATAGTCCCTGTATGTTGAAAAAGTTTATTTAGAAGTCTTTCATGCTTATTTTATTTACTTGCAGTTGAAAATCTTAAGCCTTTCAGTTCAATGTAGCACTCGTGGCAGAGCCCCTCATGATATGCTCATTGGTCAGTCTTGCCTATTCCATCCATTTGGTTTTTGGGATTTTTTTTCATTAGAAAAAGAAGTGGCATCAACCAATGGCATCACTCTCAAGCAACTTACAGCATGGAATCCAATCTCTCTAGATTTCTCGTAGTTTAATCAGATTGTTCTGAAGATCAAAACCTTGAATTCGAGTTATGAGATATACCTGACCTAATTTTATTGCTGCATTTGGATGCTTTCCATGGAAGACATGCTCTCAGATAAAACTGCAGCCTAATCAGAGCTGTAGCACCAGGTGGATCAAAGGTGGTTTGGGGAAGCAGAGTAGGATCAGAAGTGACCTGGCACTTCACACTGCCCCTTTCTGCTCTGAGACAGGAGTCACCAACAGCATTTTTATGAGTCTTGTGTATGTGACAACACCACTTCTTTAGGGCTGAAACAGCAGGAGCAGAATCTGTCTTAAGGAACATACACATGCAAATAGCACTTCTCTGACTCCAAAGAGCAGTGGAATTGCATTAATCTGCTTTATTTCCTGAGGAACATGGCTGTAAATTGTCCAAGGATTGGAACCAATGGTCTGTTAGTGCTGCATTTTCATTGTGAAGAAAGGGTTACCTGGTCCCCTGGCGCTGTGGTTACTGGCTTTGTTTTGTGAAGAGGCTGAAGCACAGATAGATTAAACAAAGAAGTCTGGAAATATGTGAAATGTTGTTATGATTTTTTTTTCTGCTCTAATTAAGTCATGATTTCTGATAAAGCAAAAGCTCTCTGGCAGTGATGGAGATAGGAACTGGATCGCTCCATGCCCAGCTCACCTCACCTTCATCTAAGACATCCTTGCTCTGCACTTTTATAAAATGCCTTGGAACATTTTCCTTCTTTTAATTAATTCCTACATTAAAAAAAAAAAAAAAGAAAAAAAAAACCAGCCAGAAATGGACAGAAGTACTGTGAAAGTTGGAAGCCGTCAGTATTCATGTGACTTTTAAGAAGTGAGGAGGTTTATTTCAGACCTTCAGCCAGCCTCCTTTCCTGCTCCCTCCTTTCCTCCAATACAGAAAGCAGTCAGGGCTTGATTCATGGACTGTCTGATTATAATAAGTCTTACTTGGGGCATACAGCTGTATACCATGCTAGTGCACTACATGCTTTGTCTGCCTCTACCTTTGTGTGTTTAGTTCCTGCTCTGTGCTGTGGCTTTTGACTCCATTAGCTAATTAAATAGCAAAATGTCTCACATAAGGTTTTTTTTTTTTGTCTTTTTAAACAAGTACTTGGCAAATCAGAGAAATTAAGAATTGGAAGTCTGTCTGTAGTAAGTTTTCATGGCGACAGAACAGTAAGTGCAATATTCATATTATGAATACGGCTCAGTATTTATAGCTCTCCAAATATTTACAGAGATAAAGCCTTTAAACATAGCCCCAGCTTTCTGTCTTCAGTAGCAGTTTAAATAAATGTCATTTGGAGAGAAGTTAAAATTGAGGAGAAAGGCAGCCATTTCTAGTCTAATAGCGTCTCACTGGTGTCTCTGAACTCCAAAAGTTTTATGCCTGAGACTGTGTTGTCCCTGTCCCACATGAACCAGTGTTTATCTTGACATGCATCTCAAAAGCATTGGCCCTTAATCAGATAACTCTCATGGGTAGATGGGTGCCCCACTGTCCTCAAATTCACAAGGGTGAGAATTCAGTCAATGCCGTTTCTGTAGCACTTGTGAGCCACCGAGTGAAAACGTGGCACTGAGGGCGTGTCTTGGATTGGAGGAGTCACCAAGGGATACTGGCAGTGATGCTGTAGCATGGCTGGGATGGGCACTGGTGAAGGGCATCCTGCTGACAGCACCTGACACACACCCGCGGATCCCGGGCCAGCCTGTGCTCACCACAAACGGGAGCGTGCTGGGTGCGAGCGGTGCGTCAGCAGCATGGTGAAAGGCAGGCTCACATGTAGGAGCTTGTCCAGGGTATCTGCCTAAGAACATGTAATAAATTCCTTCTGCAGGGCTCTTGTGGTAATTTTTTTTTTTTTCTTAACCCGTGCATGGCCATGGGTATGACTATCCAAACTGAAAGCCATGATGGATGCTGAATGCAAATGTTTGAGTAGAAACTCTATTGAATTTCTAGAGTTTCTAGAGTGAGGGGTTGGGTAGTTTCAGGGAGGGCACTGTTGTATTGAACTTACATCCAGACCTGGATTTGTAGTCCTTGGAGCATGATGAGGCAGCAAGGATTAGGGGAAGAGCATTTCTAGGGTCTTGTAGTAGAAGATATCATGAGAGCAGTAATGATTTCTCAGTGTCCCAGTGAATAGGGTGCCCAGGACTTACAAATTCATTCTGTTAGTATCTGCTTTTCTGGTGGACATCCCTCTTGTGAGTCTAACACTTTTAGGAAGAGTGTGACACGGGTTGATTTTTAGATACGTGTATTTTTGAGAAGGAAAATCCTTCCTAGAAATAGGGAGCAGCATCTTGCGGCTGTTTAGACAAGGAGATTTCGTGGCTGTGCTGAGAGCCAACAGCCACGAAGGCTGTTTTTCCCTGGATAGAGACTGAAATTACTTGTGAGCCAGTGACTGAGTGTACAGCATCTCTATTATATTAAGATTAATAATTCCTCAGCGTATTTGCAGCTGGAAGTTTTATATAGATCTTTATTCATCATGATGTGAACAGCTGCTCTTTTGCTGCTCTGTTAAGGTCCAAGTGGCAGCCCTAGAAAGTGCCACATAAAACACACTCCTGCTGTTTCCATTCACTGCTCTCCCGTCCAGCTTTAGTCCTTGGCCTGGGGTTGGCCCCTTGCAGGAGCTAGCCATCTTATTTTTATTTGTGGACCAGCTCTGACTACATTTGGATCATAAAACAGAGTTTGAGTGAATCCAAGGAAAATCACTTTTAGAAAGAAAAAATAAATCCTAAAAGTAGCACAAAAATCTGTAGGAATTCCTGTTGCAATTTTATTTTAAGTAAGTGAAGGATTACGGGGTAACATGTCTCATTGCACAGAGCATAATTTATTCTCCTTTTTTTGCTTAACTGCATCAGATGAAGTTCAGCAAAACCTGTCACCACCAGAGGGTCATTCAGCTCCTAAGAAAGTGTTTTATTTTCTGTTTGGTTGTTTTATGAGGGATTGCTCTGTTTTGTTGAGTTTCATTTTTTCATTCTGAAGTCTGTCTGCTCTGCTGTTTTAAATAAGATGCACCCCTTTTTCTGGCTTGTGCTCTCACTGGAGTGTCTGAGCAGACCAAGTTTAGCACCTGAATAGTTAGTCACTCAGACAAAGAGTCTGGAGCTGAACTGTGCAGCTCATCCAAAAAGTGGCACCCCCTATTGCTTCCC
Organism: Catharus ustulatus; assembly: GCF_009819885.2. Lineage (NCBI taxonomy): Eukaryota > Metazoa > Chordata > Aves > Passeriformes > Turdidae > Catharus > Catharus ustulatus. The sequence goes on along the minus strand of NC_046221.1, from coordinate 61,952,842 downwards.
TGCTTACTGGCAAAGGGAAGATTTTCCTGGTCAGGATGATGTGCTCCTCTCAATCCTAGGTACACGGAAGCCCACGTCTGGAGATCTGGAAAGAGCAAAGGGCACACAGGTGGTATGGCAGTGACTGAAATGTGTACACCTGCAGAGTATGAGCTTGAAGGTGGAGAGAAATAGCTGGAAAGAGACAGGGCTTCTGCAAGACACATGCCTCGGTGGTTTGCTGGTGCTCTGTTGATGCTGCCTGTCTGCCTCATTGGCATTGCCAGGGCTGCTTGCTCCTTGTCCTGTGGGGATCTGAATCCCCAGAGTAGGGGCTGCCAGCCGCTGCCTGGCTCGCGCTTTGTAGCTCAGGGTACAGCTGCCTGCTTGTGCCCTGATGCTGCGCTTCACCAAGCAGTACATCCCTGATCTGCAGAAGGACTGCCCAACTTCCCTCTGGAGCAGAGGGGTCAAGGGGAGCTCCATAAACCAGTTCCCATGGCACCTGGGATTTGGGAGAGTAGCTTGTGAGCAATCCCCTGCCTCAGGACCTCTGAGGTGTGTTTTTTTCTCAGACCTCCCCCAGCAAAAGCGTTAAGGGCCAAACCAGGTCAGATTAGGTATTAGAGAATTTTGCGATGGTGAGGGCAGTCTTTTCCTGACTCTTTTTTTTCCAAAGGTGTAGGTTGCTGGCTCCCTAAGCCTTCAGCAGCAGGTTCCTGGGCATTTTCAGCTGGGGGCATGGTGGCAGGGCAGCTCAGTGGCTGCCCAGGCGAACGTCAGGCAGGATCTCTGCAGTGCACACCAGAATAGATGCCCTGGTCTCCTGACCTCAGCCCCTGTGCCTGCCCTTCACATGATAGTCACTGCAAAGCAAGATCAGCTTTTCCCTCCTGCTACTCAAAGCCATGATGCAGTGGCTTACGTCTTTCAGTGCTTCCATGTGGGAGCCCAAAGTAAATTCTTTTTCTTGAAAATTAGATTCATGACACTATTTTTATGCGTGCTCGGTGCTAACTGCTGAAATCAGTACCCAAAATGTTCGTGCACTTTCTTTGTAGTTTAAACAGCTTGATCTTTGATTTGGTTTTAAGAATACAAGACACTGAGCACTCACTGGTGGTATTTTATTGAGGCTGTATATTAAGTTCACTTTAGAACACGACTATTTGTTTCATTTTATCATTCATCATGTGCAGTTGCTGAAAAAAATACTTGCTGCTTGAAAAAGTTAACAATAAAGCTATTTACGTAGTGTATGGCTCTGAATCTCTAGCTTAAAGAGACAAGCAGCACTTGTCTTGACTTTAAAATGTCCCTATTTTATGAATTTTATTCTGTTTGACCTTTTTTGAAAGCAATGCAATTGCTTTCCAAAACATTGATGGGTATAAAAGGGAAAGAAGCCCTGTTACACCACACTGGGTTGTTAGTCTCCCTGATGATTCTCACTAGACTGGCTCGGGTCTTCCTTGATCAGTTCTGGGAATGCAAATGGGACAGATGGATGTGTAAGGCATTGCTGTGCGTAAGCACTGTGGTACCTGCTGCAAGCAGTGTGGCCATCAGTTACATGGTCAGATAAGTAATTATTGTTCTCAATATTTTTAGGGGCATAAATTGGTGTATTTACTTGTTGTCTTTACTATGTACTGAACATAAAAAGCCAGGTATACACACAAGAGGTATTGTTGATATGGATGTTTTCTGTGGCATTTTTTGGCACATCATTATTACTAAGGAGGGAGCCCCTATGGACCTCAAGAGTCTCAAGCACAATCTGCTGACTGGTTTTGAGAGTGAATACTAAATCCCTGGTCATGCCCTGCTTTCCTATTAGTGGGAGCTCAACCTTTAATACATTGGACAGGCTAAGCCCCAAATTATCCCCCAATGTTCATTTAATATATTTGTGAAAGAGTCCGGGTCTGGAGGAATGTACCACTGTAGGGTTTTTGCAGTCCTCTCCCCAAACTCCCAGGAAGTGCACTTGGAAGCTGTCACACAGCATAACTCCCTCTCTTCCTGACTGATGTCATGGGTGGTGCAGAGGGTGTATCTGACTGGTGTGTCCTGTGAGTACAGGACCATTCTTCAGTGGCCTCCAGGAGCCTCTCCAGACAGAGGACTCCTTGTTACGACAGGTAGCTTTCTGAGCATTTCAACAGATGCTTGGGCATGCCAAAAGCATAAAGCACTTGGAAAGGGAACATGCAGAATATTTCAACTGCGTTTCTTAAAATAAATGCTGTGGCTTAAATAATAGAAGTTTTCCTCACAGGCTGTAGAATAACCACTGAAGCTGAAATAGCATTTGAGTTATTGGATGAGGCGTTTGCAAAATTTCCTCAAAATTTAGTAACTGTAGCAAGGTTTGGGGAGGTTTTGCTTTTTTTTCCCCTAGTGCTTATGTTCAAAACACCTCATCTCCTTCTGCTCATCATTTTCCAAGTCTGTTCAATTCCAATTGGCAGATTTATTAATGTGCACCAGGCGCACATTTGGAATCCAGGCAGCCTCAGTATGCTCATGTGTGTGATAAACTGGAGGTCATCGTAGCAGTAGGACTGAATCAGATAGTACCTTGCAGTCAGCTCATGGCTGTGAGGGGTGACAGCCCTGTTTCCTTCATGCTTCATTGCCCACTGGAGGAAGATTCCTGGTGTTCAGTGCCGTGGCATCTGGACACATGAAAACATCCAACCCAGCACACAGTGCATCTCCTTGGGGAAAAGCTGGGGTTTGCTTTGGCACCCTGCACTGAGATGAGCAGCAACCTACTGGTGAGAATCAAGATACGTTGGTGGGAGATAGTGCTGGGAAAGCGATGACGGAGAGGTGTAGGAATCCCAGGGAAGGCTTGTGCGGTGGCTCAGCCGGCGCAACCTTCTCCCTCCTCTTGCATAAGACGATGTAAGGTGACGAAGAGCTTAGCTGTGATCAGTCCTGTTCTGGTGTTAATTACCAGTGACTGCATCGTTTTTGATAGAATTAGAGGAGTGTGTAATAGGCCTGCAATTAAGTTTGATTTTGATCTTAGCAGCTTCAGACAATAAAAATGAAAATGTCATTTGAGATGAGTTCAAGTATTTTTAACAGTGTTGCTCAAAGAGGAAAAGAGCAGAGTAGTCAGTGTTTGGTCAGAACAAGAGAATATGACCTACTTTCATTTCAAAACAAGACACTTGGCCACACAGTTCTTATCTGCATATTTAAGTTTTTCCTGCATCTTTCCTTTGTACCAAACCAGGTGACGCTGTATCACTGCCTTTTTTTGGGAAGGGAAACTCATTCAGAAACACTGTGCTCCTGGTCCTTTTTTGCAGCTAATTCCTTTTACAGTTTCACAGCAGGGGAAAGTACACCTCTTTCCACTTGGATCTACGTATTGCCAAGCAAAGCATGCTTGGTAGGAAAGACACATCCTTTATTATGAATGCTGTAGCTGAGAGCACCTTTGTCACCCATACTCAACCGCTGAGTTATTAAGAGCTTTGGACTGTGTTACACAGAGAAAAAGATAAAAATAGGGTGTCTGACGCATGCATCCCATGTTACACGCCAGGAAACTGAATCGCTCTTCCACCAAGTACAGTACCCCAGAGCATACATGGAAAATATGCACGGATATGAACATGCGAGATCTTTCCTCACCAAGAAACATGCTCAGTCACCCTTTTTTCCCATCCCATTTTACATTGATGTCGTTTGATATTCCCTCTGACTGCTGGCAAACCTAACAGCCTAAAGTCCCACAACTCTGCTTCTACTGCCACTGCTCCTCACTGTTGAACATGTGACAATAATAGCTGTCTCCCATGTCTTGAGGGAATTGTGGAATATTCTTATTTCACCCAGCTGGCAGTAAGCAGGATCTTGCCCATCCACCAGGCATCTGCAGCATTCTAAAAACTGAAAACTCCCAAGGCTCAACACTGTCTGTCATGGAAATCACACACTGGGTGCATAATCTAAAATAAGACATTCACAGTATGTGCCCCTTTAAATGTTAATCCTTGCATCGCTTTCTTTTATTGCTTCTGTTGGCATACGCGATTATGTGACATAATGTAAAAGTAAATAATGTGATGCAATGGGTAAAGCCCAAAGGGAAATGCAAACTGGAGATCAGATGCTTCCTAATACAGAATACGAAATAAAACTTACAGTGACGTGTGAATTTTTTTCTTATTTTGAGGGCAGAAAAATCAAGTATATAGCAATTACATGAGTCTTTCTGGATGTTTCTGGCACTTTCTAAGTCAGGGAGTAAGTGACTTTGGGTAATGGATCCAAAACAAAGTATGGCTCTTCTCTAGGACAGGGCCTTTAAAAAGAGCAAACATAAATTTAGCTTTAAGATCGCAAACCTTAAAAAACAAAGCAAAACATGCATCTGAGATCTTACTATTTATTTTCCAGCATGTGAACACTTTTCAGGGGAAGCCAGGTGTGCAAAGCTGAGGACTATGGGTGTTTGACTGCCTCCTGGTAGGAAACCTGTGGGAAAAGCACAAGCTGAGGCTCAGCAGTAGGTTACAAGGTATGGCAGCAGCCAAGTTCAGATTTAAAGATAAAGCCTGAAATAGCACAGCCCAGTGCAAGACCAACATTTCTAGTCCTCTTTGCCCCTATTCAGTAAAACATATGGGTACCTTGGTGTGCAATTTTGCTTTTGCTGAATCGAGGTTTGAGTTACTCGCTGGTCTATTTTTACATTTTAAGCAGCCTTGTAACTCAATATGTGTTTGTTTTAATTTTACACTCTCCATAAAAAGCATCCTCCATGACGACTTGGAGAAGTGACCACTGGCAGTGCACAGAAATTTATTTGCCTGGCATGTCACAGTGTCTTACTTTTCCCCCTGCAAACCCACGTGCTGGTCTTGACCAAAAATACCCCAGGATAGCTTGTGCCTCCTCCCTTACCTAAGCTTTGCTGCTGAGGCTGTGGAAGTGGTGAGGCATGGAAGATCATCTTGGGACAAATCCAGGTCACTCCACCAGCCCTGCTCACATACTCCATTGGAATTAATGAGCAGCTAGGCTGTCATATGGGGGAAACAGGGTGGTGATGAGTAGGACAGTGGCTTCCCTGTGGCCACTGACTGTACCAGAGGCACACCTGTGACTGCCACCTGCAGCTCAAACTGCATGCTTGTCTCTAGGGGAGAAAGCCAGGAATCCCTCTTTTTGCAGCATAGTTCTGATGTGTGTGTCAGGGGCCGTAGGAGTGGGTGTTCCATGTGGAGCTGAAGGGAGGTTCACAGCCCATGGCATCCTGCTGAAGGCAGTGTACAGGCATGGCTCTGCTTTTCTCTCTATTGTTTTGCTGATAGTGCAGGTTTTCAAACTGCCACTAATGTGTTTTTAATTTGACAATGCTGGCATGGAACCCTGATATATCATCATATCATATCATATCATATCATATCATATCATATCATATCATATCATATCATATCAATCATGTCTCATATATCATATCATCACAAGCCCCTGGCTCTGAACTGCCTTTGTATGGTGTCTCAGGAATGCAGACCTGATAAAAAAGTGTAGCGCTAAAAATGAACCTTGTCCTCCTCCTGTCCCTGCATCCTTCCAGCATTCATGTGCCTTAGGTAAGGATATAAAAATTGCTGCACCAAATCAAACAAAAATGCTTCTCTTCTCTTTGCTTTTCTGACCAAAGTGTGGGGTGAAAAATTTACAGTGTGCCCAGTTAGTGATGGAAGATGTGTCTAGGCTCATTGTCCTCCCTTCCTCATGCATTGGTCATTGTGGTACCTGAAACTTTGCCACTATGAATTGCTGTTGCCATTCAGCATGTTTGATATTGGAGAGAGGCCTGTTAGCACCCACCAGAATTTTGCAGAGCTCAAGGAGTAAAAGTGATTCAAGATCTTTGCCTTTAATAGCATTCCTGCTCTCAGGTGGTAAAATACCCTGGAGTGATAACATGAAATTTCTTTGTAAGATTTAAGGAGAGTGCAAACAGACAAAATACAAATATAAGCAGCATTTGATATATGGGTTTGACCACCTGCTTTCAGCTTTATTTAGCTTTGAACTTGCATCTACCTTAAAACTAGTGTTGTTCCTCATCAAAGTATGATAAATTTTGACCTCTCATATTCAGTGATGTTGAATAACTCATGCCCTAGCCCACTTGAACCATTCACAGAGGAATCTAAACCTACAACAAAGTGAGCAGGTTTGCTCTAGGGTGTGGCATCTCCTGCGACAGTGCACCTTGCCCACGTTTCTTTCTCCTATAGTTGCTGCATCCTCCCTTCCCTTGGGACAAGGCTTCCCCACTAAGCCCTGCAAGATAACTGTTTTTGTGACACTCATTTCCCAATGTCATGTGGCAGCCACAGGTGGGATGTTGTCTGAGGACTTCACAGCAGTGGCAACCCTGAATAGCTTCCACAGGAGATGGTGTGGATGAGGTCAGGCTCTGCTTCCTCCACATCCTGCGGCAGAAATAATTCTTGTTTTCATCAGAGCAGTCACTGTAATGTGGATGAGGTTCAAGCCAAACCCAAGAGCTTCAATGAGATTTTTGTGTGATTATAACAAGAATTTGACATACATGGTGAGCTACTAATCATGTATATGTGATCTGTCTCCATGCTGTCCCAGGAGGTATTTACCAGCATAAAAATGAGCTAATGAGGGGATGGGTCACAAGCACCATGAGGGATGTCCCAGGAAGCACAGAGATGGATGAGATGTCCTTTCCACTTGCAAACTCAGTCGGTTTTGCGTCCCTCAGTACTGTGAAGGAACATTGAGTTCAGTGTGGTTTTTTGCTGTACACTGCAGCAGAATTTATGCAAAGTTTTCTGTGGATATAGCAGGCGTGCTCAAAAACTCAGCCCATCTAAAGTGCCTCAGGTCCTTTAGGATAATGAGACATTTTGTGAGTGCACCTTTTTATTGTAGCAATATTACATTACAGGAAAAATGGAAGGGGGGAAGCTTAACACATAGCACCTGTCACAAGTTCTCTCCTTGAATTAGGCTCTCCTGCTTATAAAAATTTAATTGATTCCTAGCAGTTTATGTGCGTGGTGCTCAGTGGGCGTTTTCTGTTCTCTTGCCAGCTCCATGGTTACTTAGAAAGCGAGCCGCTCACGCTGCAGCTGTTCATTGGGACTGCAGACGACCGCCTGCTGCGACCCCATGCCTTCTACCAGGTTCACCGGATCACCGGCAAGACCGTTTCCACCACCAGCCATGAAACAATACTTTCCAACACCAAAGTCCTGGAAATTCCCCTTCTTCCAGAGAACAACATGAGAGCAATGTAAGACCAAGGCACCATATCTGACTCCTAGCAGTTTCGTCTTGGTCACCTAACTTAATTTCTTTGGGGTTTGTTTCTTTCTTTCTGTACACAATTTTCCTTTCCTTATATATTTTTTTTGTTTCCCTACATTTCTTTCTGTAATAGTAGGTTTTCGCAACTTTGCTGAGACAAATTGCCCCTAATCAGCTTAACAGCAAAATGAACTTCACAAATATTTATGACAACTGATTTGCTTTCATTCTAGAGTTTCAGCCAATGTGCTTATTTGCCATTTAAAATAAGTATCTCGGTTACTGAGCTGTAAATATCTCCTACCTCAGCTCCTGCATTTAGTTTCTAAATATGACACCTGTTGCTCCTATACGCACTAGCACAAGGAACAGAGCTGATTAAAATTTATCTTTGGATGTCAAAGGAAACTCTTAGAGAGCATTTCCAAGTACCCTCGTGGTTTTTCTGAGATGAATAAAACCACTAATTTCTCACATAATAAAACTCAGCATTTTTCATGGCACTTGTTTACAAGTAAATCTTCCAGAAGTAAGAAGAGTTACCTCTGAGAACCTTTATTCAAAGGTGTTGCAGTTTACAGATTGAGTTGTTAAATTGGGCTAAGCTTAGTGCTATGCAGAAAAGCAAGCATGGATATCTTAGGATATCTGAGTGATAATTAAGTGCTCCGTAAGTTCATTAAACATCTGTAAACATTGATATAGGATGGTATATAAAGGTTAAAATAGCTTTCTGTGTAAGTGACGTACATGAGACCTTCCACACTATTTAATCTGGTCCTGTCTGTACCCCTCCCTCAAATCAACCTAGACCCTTATCTGAGTTGTTCCCCCCCTTCATTCAAATCATCCTAACCATTATCTGAGTTGTCTACCTTGGGAGGAGTTTCTGTGTGCTTGCATTCAAGTACAGCTCTTGGTGTGTGTGTGTATAAATATAAATGTATTCATATTTATATATAGATGCATGCACCTTTGTGTGTATATATAGGAACATAGAAAATAAGCAAGAAGTCCTGACCTCTACCAAACCGAATACCACGGGGAAATCACAATTTCACTCCTTGTTTCTCATACAGTTTTCCATGCCTTAACAAAGTGGAAAATGCAATCAGACACCTGAAGTCCTTCCACACATAGTGGTTATTAGAAGCTAGTTTGCAGTGTCATGTACAACATGCCCTGGAGTGCTTCGTGTAAATAGAAGAGCCAGAATATGTTTAGCTGCATTGCCAGCTGGGCTTAAGAGTGATCACTCAAGACCTGAGGATCTCTCTCAGTGCATTGTGTTAAAAGTCATGACAAGCCTTCAAAATTATTGGCCCTGTTTGCTGCCATCATAAGTTGGTAGGGCTACACTGGGCTTAAGGAAACTCCACCAATTTGCACCCACGCAGTATTTATCTGGCTCTATATTTATCCAGTTTGAATCACATTGGCCATCTAGGAACATTACTGCCATTTCATTCATCTTTCGCCCTAAAATAAAGGTAAATTACACAGACTGGGAGCCAAGCTGAATATTTTTGTGGCAGGCATGCCAGACTGTAGTACAGCTCACTCAAGAATCACAAACAATGCTTTGGCATGTATAAGCCTTACATGTCAATAGTCTAAAATCTCATGTAGTACTACCAATGAATTGAAATTTGGAGCCAAGGACTTTTCTCACACTTTATGTGTTTAGTCCTTGATTCAGTGAAACACCAGAACTCATCTGACCATTTAAACTTTTGCACATTTAGCTGTTGCTATTGACTTCAGATTTTAATGTCCATGACTTTAAAAGCTTGAATTTGAATACTTTTTCCTCCCTGAACATTTGGGTAAGAAATGTATGTCAATAATTATTCAATTTACAAGTGTTGCTATAGGAGAGACAAAATTGAGAAATGCAGTTTCTTCCATCTCTTACAGATCTTTGCATGGAATTTTCACATGGGTACAAATACTCTAATTCTTATGGCTTCATCTGCTAATATGCATTGTTGGGAATCTTTAATACTTTCATTAGTTTCTTTGATTGCATCAGCAAGGGCATTTTTAAAATTCTGAAATCCATACTTTAGAAAAAATGCAGATCAAAACCATGCTGCCGTAGTGCTTGTTTGCAGTTTGCTTCAGAACAGAGCTTCAAAGGTCTGGAGGGGGAATTAAACTCTTTGAATGCAAAATAAAGTTAACTATGCATATTCAATGTAATAAAATGCATGCCTGAGACCAGTACCCAGAAGAAATTGCCATGTAGGCTTTGTAGTCATGGCCAAGGCAGAGGTATTTTTGCAGTGGGATTTTGCGTGCATATGTTTATATGTCTTTTGTTCTGGGAGCTCCTTCTGTTGAAACACTCTTTGACAAAAATCCTGACTTGTAAACTCATCCAGGAGAAAACTAAAGTTTAAAAAAAAAAAAGAGAGTGAGGTCAGAAATTGCAGTAGTTGTATCTGATGAAAAGTACGTTTTTCCCTAATGTGGGGAGAGGACTCTGAGTTTAGTTTTTTCAGGCAAAGCTTCAACTCAGTGCTCAGTTTGGGATTATTTCTAACTCATTGAAATACAAACAAATTGACAGTAGAACTGATCTCAGGGAGAACTATGCTCATTAATAAGAATTTCTGGACTTTGCCCTAGATTGAAAATCTTGTCAGATTTTTGTCCAAATTAGCTATAACGAGTAAAATTGTAAGTAGCCTCGCATTCTAGGTTAGTAACAGTTTCTGCACTGCTGTCTCATCCCACTGACTTTTCTAGTCTCTCTATTTCTTTGGGCTTCAGTTAATCTTTTACTATAACCCTTACAGGATGTGTTGGGGAGGAAGGGTCTTTTAGATTTTCTTCCTCTGGGAACTGAGGTAACATCCTAAATTTATGTGCTTTACAGCAGCCACTACCTGCTGCTAGAGATAGCCCCAACTCAGCTGCTTGGGAGTGCAACTACTAAACAAAGTCTGCTGCGTTCAGCCTGCCCATTGGGTTGTGCCTGACGCAGTGTTTTAAGAAGAGCAAGCAGGAGAGAGTGAAGATAATGCACACTAATGTCTTCCTCAAGTCTTCTTGAAGTGAATTTAATTGCCCTGTGTTTCCCTTTGGATAGCATCGACTGTGCTGGGATATTAAAGCTCCGAAACTCTGACATCGAGCTGCGCAAGGGAGAGACGGACATTGGTCGGAAGAACACACGTGTGCGTCTGGTCTTCAGGGTTCATATCCCACAGGCCAATGGCAGGACCCTCTCCTTGCAAGTAGCCTCCAACCCCATTGAGTGCTGTAAGTAGCAACAAGCATCCTCCTCTTGCTGGGTATTATCAGAAAATCTTTTAATCAATAAGGTTGGAAAAGACATCTGAGATCATTGAGTCCACTGTTGACTCAGCACTGCCATGTCCACACACCTTTTGAAGAGTTTTTAACACTTCCATCCCATATGCGGTCCTTGTCCACATCAACGTGCTCTACATTGGTTTTACTTTACCTGTCTAGTTAGTGAACTTTAATCTGCTTTCCAAAAATATGCGGTTTACATTCAGAACAGAATATCTGTGTCTTAGGGAAAAATGTGTAGCTTTGTGCGTTGAGTGGTGTAGAAAAACACATACTTACAAGTAAAGAACAACTAAACTAATAATAGACCTGGGAATGACAGGGCCTTTGGTTTTGGTGACTCCTTATGATAAAGGTAACTGCTGTAGAAGTTTTAGAAAACATCTCTCATGTCCTATTCATTCTGTCTCCCCATTATAAAGCAAAAACCAGCAAACAAAACCCCATCCTCTTTGATAAGGAGCTAGCAATATACTAGAGCTGACAGACTGGCCTGCAACTTCAGAAAACTGGATTCTATTTAAATGAACAGACTGTATTTTATCCCAGATACACTGGGACACCCTGCAAAGATACCCATACCATTTTTGCTCTGTAAGCCTCATTGGCCTCCCCCACACAAAACAAAATGCATCTGCTTTGTGTGGCTTTAACACTCCAGCATAAGTAGTGAAAGGTGAATTTTAGTCTAACTCCCAATACTATTTTGATTGGCTGGATGGACTGAAACAATTTTTTAAGGTTTTGTTGAATTCCATCCACAAAGCAGATCTTTCTGATGCTGACAAAGTAGGGGGGAAACTTAACATCTGGCAGGTATGTGAGGGATGAGCTCTGGTAGAGAGAAGGGGGAGGAAGGCCTGACCATTCCTAGCTCCATTCGTGCTGGAGGTCAAAGCAAAAAGTGAGGAGTCATGGTTTCATCCTGGAACTGAAGTTTATGAGAGTTTTTCAGTTGCTACACAGCAGGATAAGGCACAGTTTGAATCCATCCCAAACCGGTCTGTGAGAAGGTGTCAAGCTCAAGGAACCACCAAATGTGAAGCTGATTTGATTTTTGTCAGGGTACTGCAGCTTTGAGTGCTATTTAATGAGCAAAAGTGAGGCACAAGCCTGCTGAAAGAAGTGGAAAACAGGAATAAAAATAAGTGCTAGTGTTATTTCCAGTGCAGAATATGGAATAAGCTGGTGCCAAAAACTTACACATTTCTTGATGCATGTGACACCAAAAGGAACTATATAATCTGGATAAAACGTCACATCGTTCTTGAAGCAGCACTGTCTTCATGTCCCAGTTGAGGAGGAATTTGTGCCCCAAGAATACCAGATTCAGTTTACATGGATCCATGTGTGCTGGGGCACTCAGGTTCTTTGGGAAATATTCTCTCAAAAGTGTGAGCTGCTGCAGGATCACAAGGGCCATGGCTGCTGCCGCTGCTACAAGACAGTTTGCAGAATTGACAATAGGGTGTATACTGACTGAAACAAATTTTGGATTACCTTGTCATGTGTGCCTTGTAAACACACAGCATATATGCTAGACACAGTTAAAATATATTCATTTCAATTAAAATGCACTTTCTGATATAGGACATATCAAGCTGAGTTTTAAAACACTTGTTCTTTGTGAGTCTTTTGAATCTGTATTGCTGTTTAACACTATTGTTTACAATCAAAACACTTGAAAATGAACGATGTTTCCTGTAAACCTTGTGACCTTTCTTTGTTTCTGCATCAAACTCAGCTTATCTTATGAGGCTAAGCATTAAATTACTTACTAATGCAGTATTTACTTTTTTGTGTGTTTGTGGTTGCCTTTTTATTTTTTTAAAATCTTCTTTATCACTCTCCAGCTCAGAGATCTGCCCAAGAACTGCCTCTGGTGGAGAAGCAAAGTACCGACAGTTTTCCTGTTACTGGAGGGAAAAAAATGGTGCTGACTGGTCATAATTTTCTGCAAGACTCCAAAGTCATCTTTGTGGAGAAAGCACCAGGTATGTCTTTTCACTCTAGACTCCAGTCTGCCTCGCCACGCACCCTGTCTGTGTCAAATGATGAAAGCACAAATATGGTAATGACATTTTCTTCTGCACATAATACGTTTCCCATGTCACTGGGCAAAGCTGTGGAAAGGATCTGAGCCGTGCCTAATGCTGAGGTTTCACACTGCAGCAACTGTAGTTACAGGTAGACAATAGAGACATTGAAAGTCAACCTTTGGCATTTGTTTATTGTAGCAAAGCGTGAGTGCAGCAGGCAGCACCTGCGAGAGGATCTCTGGTGCCACGTCCCCCTAAAGCCTGCAGTACTGTGCCTCTTCTTAAACATTTCTGTAATTTTTGCTGCTGGTGCTGTGTGTGCACCTGTGTCTCCCGTGGATTTACAAGGCTGAGGAAGACTTGGAGCAGACACATTCATTTGAAGGACAGGTTTACCTCGAGGACCAAAGGAAGGATTAAACACAGTCTCCCTCTGCCCAGCACTGCTCCTGCGGCGATGTGCTGGTGGGACTGGTTCTCCTGCAGAGGACTCACAGGCTGAAACATGGAAATGGCACGGACTGGGATCTGGGGCTGGGGCAGGATGTGCTGCAGGAGCCGTGGGTCATAGGGTGACAGCGCCTACTGGGAATAAGCGGTGGGAGTGGAGCTGGGAGTCAAAGTCCGGCTCTGAAGCGAGACTGCTAAGGATAGTTTTGAGTCTTGTTTTGGAAAGGGTTTCCCTGGCGCTGGCACAAGCTATGAATTCCTCAGCTGCCGACTGAACCCCCCACCCCCACCCCGAACTTAAAACAATCTTGGGCACTCCTCAGCACACCAGCTTTGACGCTGCTCCTGTTTAACCCTTTGTGCACACGAGGTTCCCACGCTGCTCTCCTGCCTGCGGTCCCTACTGGCACCACAGGAGCTTGGGCCATGGGCCAGGATGGCAGGGAGAGCAGGGCAGGCTCTGGAGGCAAAGACACCCGAGCTCAGGACAAAGGCAGAAGACTCCCCTGAAATTTCCCAACAGAATGCTGGGTTGATGAGGTTTAAGTTGCCATAAGTGCCTGGGCAGAGGTAATGCCTTGGCTTTTCGGGGAGAGCCATTGGCACATTTTTGTGAACCCCAGGCACTGCAGCACACATGCTGGGAATGTGACTGTGACTTCAGCAGAAACATCCTTTTTGTTTCTTAAGAAATTTTTTAAAGACAGGAAAAAGGTGTATTGAAATTGAAAAAAAACTGAATTCAGTTCATTCAGTTCTCTGTGTTCCCCCTGGGGGGGAGAGATTTAATGTGCACTTCATTTATATTTAAACTTCCTTTGCTGCACAGAACTGGGTTAGTGTGACATGTCAGGAGTCCTCGATCTGTCTCATTATAAGAAGGAAACCACATAAAAGGGTGCCTTCCTTAATACTTATTTCCTTTCCTCTTCTTTTTTTGAGTTAGAAATTTTCTAAGTGTTGGGTTCCGAAGGATGGTGATACTGTTTGCACACAGTAGGTACTACAGTGTGGATCTGAACACTGTCTCCCTACTCCTATATTCTATACTACATTAGGTACACTAAAAGCAGGATATTTACTGTATCACTTTCAATTAAAGAGTTTAAGGTTCTACCTTTTTTAGTAGTCTCACTTTAGGTTTGTTGCAGTTGGAGGGCAGTAAAACCTGCCAAGGCTGAGCCCTTAGAGTCAGTGTAGCATCTCCAGGAGCTGCAATAATTGTGTCAGTAGAAATGACACACAAAAAGCAAAGCTGCTGGCTAATCTGGGCTGAGCAATTTTTAAGGCTTCCATGGTTTGTGTACCATGCTGACCCACACAGTTCAATGCATCAGAAACAAACAAGAGCAATGTATCATTACCTTAGTGGTAGACTGCTTTGGGTGGATTTCTGAACAGTCACTGTATTTAATGTCAAATGAACAAGTATTAGCAGCCTTCACTTTTGTAAATCAGTATGGGGTGTTTCTTTCCCTTTCAGATCTTGAACATCAGTGAAAGTAGGTCAAGAGAAGCAACACCAGAGTAGTTTCTCTTTCTCTTAGAGAGCTGGTTATGAACCTCTGTGATTAGCTGGAGACATTCATTAGTTTTGCTGCTGTTACCACTTTTGTTTTTGAATTTGGAATGTTAATCACGTTCCTAGTAGGTAGCAGCCAAACACAGCTATTACACAGTAATAGATCAAAGTAATAGATCACTGTGCTCACAAAGAGAACGTATCTTTTGTATAAAATTTAAATATTGTGCTACGTCATCTCATGTGTTCATTCCTTACTCAGGCGGAGTCCCCAAGCCGGGTGGCAGTCTCCTGGAGCTTGTCTAATTCCTCCTAGTCTGCATACTTAATTGGATACCAAAAGGAGTTTGAGAACACTTTTTGTTTGCCTTTTTTTTCTCCAGCTTTCCCTAAGTCTACTGAGTGCATTGTGGTCTGCTGGATGTTTTTCCAAGCATGAGTCCCAAGCTTTCAGTCTTCAGGGCTAGCCGTCAGCTGTTGTAGTCTCTGGAGGAATGGCATTATCCTGGCCTCCTTTGGTGGGGGAGTCAGTCTGAGCAGTGACTCATACAAGAGGGAATCCCTGAAGAATGATCAAATCAATCTTTCTGCCGGGCGGCAGTGGCTTCCTGCTTTCAGCTTAACCCCTTACTAGCTACTGTTCAACCAAGAAGCATATGAAACAGCAAAACAAACTTTGCAGCCCTGTGACTCTGTCTCACACAGGGAAAATGAGGTATCCGGGGGTGAAGGCACGGCACACTGAAAAGGAGAAGCGCTGTGACAACCTTCTCCAGAAGGAGAACCCCTCACGGTGAGGTCAGGCCAAAGGCACCCCTTTGGATGAATAATGAGAGCTCAGAAGTGGACTAAAATTTACTCCAGATTCTACAGTACCGTAAAAAAGTTCTTACATGTTGATGTGAGGCCTTATTTTACCAGGTTTTGGGCAATATTCTGTTGCTTGCGCATCAGACCATAATTTCCCATGATGAGCAATGGTATAAAATGACTGTCGAAGAAACCTAGTAGTAGTGAAAACGTGAATGTTAAATGAACTTTGAGAGGTTCACTCTTTTAAATTCAGAATTTCCTTAGACTGGGGAGTCCCACAATGACTTTGACACTTAAAAATTGCACTAATAATTTTTTTTAATCTCCTTTCACTTTCTGTCTCTCTAGTCATGCGTTTCTCTTCCTGAGATTGAAAAGGGTCATGTGCTTGTCATGGTTCTTGAGAGCCATGTTGAGGATGGCCAACACCTGTCTGCTTGTCACCAGAAGAATTTGTAAATTATTGAAAAGTCTGCAACTCTTTACTGGCAAGGGCCCTTGGTGTCTGTAGGCTGGGGTTTGCTGTGGCAGCAAGGTGTGCATTTTAATTAGAAAAGTAGGTGAAATGAAGTTGGTGTTTGTTAGCTGTGGCAGGAAGTGTTTGGCTAGGAGTGAAAATGCTTCCTTGTTAACATGTGTATCTGCATGGATCATGATCTGGAATTATACCAAAAGACTGATTTAGTTACTTAAAATTTTAAAACTTTTTGTTTCATTTGTAAATTATAAATGTACCAGGCAACAAAAGTTTTGAGGGAAGTTGAGAAAAAGCAGAGATGCTTGGAGAGTGTGTTTAGGGATTGCAAATCTATCAGCTACCTTTTTTAGGTAACATGTTCTGCAAACACTCTTTTTAAAGCTAATTTTAAGGTAATGTGAGTTACTGAACACAAAGCAGCACAAAAGCCTAACTAACTGAAACAACCAGACTGCTGGCTCTTAGTACACCAGATTATGATCAGTGATCTATAAAACTGATCACTCACTGAAAACATCCTGGTTTTCATCCCTCAGTTCACAAAATGTATCCTGTAACTGATGAGTGAAAGCTCAGTGATGAGACACAAACCCAGTATCCCAAGGAACAATGCACAGGAAAATTATGGGTATGTTATGGTAAATTATGGATTATAGTTCCTGGCACACTCTAGGATATTTTGGGATAGAAAGAGTGTTTTGGGGGTTAGAAAAAGTCTCTGAAAGAGTTAATCTACCCTGAAAATCCCTCCTTGCTCAAAAATTTCTCCTTGCTCCTGTAGTTTTTAACACTGGAACTAGCTCAAGTATTTCCAGACTTCACGGATTTGACCAAGTCTAGACACACCTAAAAGATCAGGTTAAACTGACTAAATCTTTATAATCAATTTGTTACCTATGGGCAGAAATGGTCATTGGATGTATTATTATTAATTATCATAGAGTTGAGTTGCCGCTAGTTAAGTCAGAGCTCCAAACCCATTTCTTTGCTTTTGTGCTTAGTGACTAGAGCTCAGGTCAAGGGTTTTAAAGAACAAAAAGGCAGAAATGTAACACCCAACTTCACTATGGGATTAGTTTCTCAAATAACACTGACTTTGGTACTGTTAATGGCTGTTAATGTTGAGGGCCATTTTGTCCTGGTCAAAGGCTGTGTCTAATCTTCCCTGTAAGCAATGCCCCTCCCTGAAGATACATCACTCTCTTTGGTGGACATTTGCAGTGTTCACACTATCTCTGAGTATACAGAGATATACAGACTTCAGTGGTTTTGAAAAACTTCATTACTCAGACTTCAACAGTAATCCTGGCACCTACACACTTCAGTAACTTAATTGCAAAATATCCTCAGCTATTGTGCCCAAAGTCTTTGACGCTCAAAGTTCCTGAAAGACAGAGAAATAAACTGCATGTAAGAAACATTTTCTCCAGGGATTTTTCTTTTTGAATATTTTCAAACAATTAGGAAGCTTTTCAGATTTAGTTATTGCTTCAAATTCTTCAGTCTGCTCTTGTTTGTATTTTTTTAAATAGGTTTTTCTGTCAAAGCTATTTGTCCTCGCTGAAACAAGTTTTGCTCTTTGAACATGAAAGTGTTGAAGTCTAATAGTTATAACTAGAGTAGATAAAAGATAACTGGGTGAAATCACCAGTTTAGGTTATATATATATATATATATATATATATGTAGGTCAAAGGAAATCATAGCTTTCTGTAAGGATTTCAGATGGGAAAACTTAACAGTTTGCCTCCTGTTAGATGTGTGGTCAAGCTCGGTCAGCTGAATTTTTGCACAAGGGAAATGTGCTACAGAAAAGAAGAAAGCCGGATGAATGTAAGTGTCCACTCTAGGATTTCACAGGTTTTTTGTTCCTCTCAAATTTCCCTGTCTCTGGCAAAGATTCAAATCAATCAGTTGCTGCCTTAAGGTACAATTGTTGATCTTGTAAATTCGGCTCTGTTTCCCACATGTTGTGTGAGTAGAATTTACTTTGTACTATGGCAAGTAACTCAAACACCATCCTTTAGCTTCAGCAAAACTTTCAAAAAGTTCTGGAAAGTGATATGTTGACAAAACACTTGAGTGCCATGTGAATGGAACGGATGTGTTGAGGCAGCATGTGGGCTTTTTGGTTTGACTCAGATACACTGTGGAGCTTAGGGTTCAGAGGCTGTTTTGACGTGATGTGATGGGATGGTGAGATGGGTGACCTGAGTCTTGGCAGAGCTCCACGTGGTAAAAGATCTCACATTCTCAGAGATCTTTCCATTGCTCTTTCCATTGCCAGTAGCAGTTTGGGGGGCAGCTGGCCAAAAAGGGGTCATATTTCACACCAGTAATCATACTGTAGCTCACGTAATAAATAAGCAAGTGGCAAAACTCTCCTTCCCCCTCTAGTCAGATAGACAGATACTACTTAATTTTGTCTTTATCTGTCTGTTTATCCAAGTTCAGGACACACGTTCCAGTTGGCAGTAAGCAATTGCGTGCTGACTCATGTGCAGTGAGGTTAAAAATTCGGGAAACTAGATAAACTGGAAACTTCAAAGGCATACACATTGGGAGCATGGAGTTCATGTGAAGGTCACTTGAACCTAGATCCTAGAGATGTATTGATAGCTGAAGGGGTTTCTGGCCACTACCCAGAAAGAGATATCCTTGGGCGAATTGTGTCATCAGATGCTGGAGTCATTTGATGGCGGAACCCTTTCACGCGCACAGGGGAGTAGTGATGCAGCTTGTAGGAAATGTCAGCACGTTTCAGTTTTTCCTGGCTGTTTAGTCCAGGGAATGGTGAAGACAGAGTGGGACAGCAGCCATACGCATGAGATGGTGTCAGCAGCAGCAAGTCTCATCCAGGGTGTTGCTCTCACAGTGAAGAATGAGATCAATCAATCACAGATACTTACTGTGGACAACAAAGAAGTAAGGAATCACCACATGGTCTCAAAGTCACTTGTCTGAGTAATCCTGTATATTTTTTAATTATTATAGAAAATGAGGCTGAATGCTTCAAGTTTATTCTTTCATGTCTTCCAGACTAAGTGGCTTCAAGCAGCTGTATCTGTGCAATCAAAGGTTTGTCTCTGAACTTCTACAACTAGCACAAGATTTCAAATAGTTTTTACTGTTACTGTTCCAGTAGGACTGTCTGTCCAAACACACAGGAATTCACAGCCCTTACAAGAAATCTGAGAGTCTAATGAAGCGATCAGTGCCTAAAGCCAGTGCAGGAAAGAAGTATGGTGGGTTGACCTCAGCTGGCTGCCAGGTGCCCACCAAGAAACTCTCTCACTCTCTCTCCTCAACAGGACACAGGAAGAAAATAAGATGGAAAAACTCATGGGTAAAGATGAAGACTGGGAGATTGCATATCAGTTACTGTCACATGCAAAACAGGCTTCATTTGGCAGAAATAATGTATTGTCAAAAATAGAGTAGAATAGTGAAAAACAAAGGTAAAACTGAAAACTGACTTTACCCCTGCCTCCCTTCCCAAACTCAGCTTCACTCCTTCATTCCCAACTGGTATTTCCTCTCCCCGAGTGGCACAGAGGGTCAGGGAATGGAGGCTTTGGTCAGTCCATAACAGCTCCTCTTTACCATTCCTTCCTTCCCATACTCCATTTGCATACTCCCTTGCTCCACTGTGGGGTCCTCCCATGGCAGACAGTCCTTCATGGAATGCTTCAGCATGAGTCTTCTCCACGAGGTTCAGTCCTTCAGGAACAGCCTGCTTCAGCATGGGTCCCCCGCAGCCATTGTTCCTGTGAGAAAACCTGCTCCTGCCTGGGCTCCCCTTGGCAGGCTGCACCTCCTGCCAGGAGCGTGGGCTCTGACTGGCTGCACGTGGATCTCTGCTCTGCTGTGCTTGTCTCTGTGGGCTGCAGCAGCACCACTGCCCCACCATGGTGTTCACCACAGGCTGCAGAGCAATCTCTGTTCTGGCCTCTGGAGAGCCTCCTCCCCCTCCTTCACTGTTGTGGGGGGTCTGCAGGGGTGTTCCTCTCACTTACTCTCACTCCTCTCTCACAACTGCTGCAGTTTTTTCCCCTTCTTAAGTATGTTGGCAGAGAGGTTCCACCAGCTTTGGTGATGGGCTCAGGTTTGCCTGGCTCAAGGTCCATCTTGGAGCCATCAGGAAGTGGTTCTGTCAGACATGAGGTCAACTTCTGTAATCTTCTCCAACCCTGCAGCCCAACCACTAGCCAGACCTTGCTACCTAAACCAATATAAGGGGATGCCTTCAAAGTACTTAGTTTATGGAGGGAATGCCTACCACTTTTGGAAAATGACAATTTCTTGTCTCCTGTTGCTTTCCTGACATCATGAAGAATTGGTTCATGTCTCAGATGGGTGTCACAGGAAATGTGGGGAGAGCTGAGGGAAGAAGAGCATGTTCCTTTTAGGTCTGTCAAGGAAGTAAGATTACACCTTCAATGTGGAAGAAAATACAATGACATTTAAGAGAGGAATAGAGATATAAATTGTTTCCAAACTGTGTCTTGTTGCTGGGAAGCTGATGTCAAGGCAGAAAATCAGAGGATAGCAGGAGGGACCTCTAAGATTGAGCCAGATGTTCTTGGACAGGAGAAACAAGAAAAGGGACATCAGGGGGACAATGAGATGGAAAAAAATAAAAAATTCTGTTCAAAAGTGTCTGCCAAAAAGTCACAAGGAGTTGCCATAATGGGAAGGTTCTGTAAGTTGAGAAGTTGCAGTCATATAGTTGAAGAGTTTGTGTCTCAAAAAATAATGCAGAAGGGAGATTTAAAAGCATTTGGATCAAATTTACATCTTAAGATGAGAAATAACTAGAAGTAGCTATAGTACAGGTGGTGGTGTTGGCATCCAGCACAGAAGTAGAGGAAAAGAATTGTTCATGGAAGAAAAATTTGGAACTTGATTTAAACTGGCTGTGAGGTTCGTTACTCCAATAGTCTGCAAAAATATGAGACAGATTAGACTGAAGAAGATGGACCAGGAATATTTTACTCAGTTTCAGCTGCAGAGTCACAGGTTCAGCCTACTAGAGTTTCCTAGAGGAAAGTAAAATTGTGAAGACAAGGAGATGACGTGAACGTAATCAAAACCAGAATGAAGTGCTGTCATGACTGCTGGTGGGTGGCTGTGCTGGGTGTGCTTTGTTTGACCTGCTTGCTCTAGAGAGATTTTTCAGGGTTGTCAAGCTGCAGTTTTGCTTGGAAGTTGTGTGTCTTAGACCTGGAATTACTTAAACTTATTAAATAAAACCCTCAGACCAACAATAATTTGAATAGGGGGAGGTGCCAGAGAGCACAAATTGCACAACCAGCTTCCATTCTGCTGAAAATAGTATCTGGCAGGTCTTTCCAATGGTTTTGGCTCAAAACAAACCTCGATCTGTCAGTTGTCAGCACTGTGCCTCCTTTTAATTACCTGGACTAAAATTACAGTTCATTTGCAAACACTGGAGCTCAGAATAATTACGTCTGTTAGACATAACTGTGGTAAAAGGCAGCTAAAAAGGCCTCACCATTCAGGCAAAGTGAGTCCCTCTGCTTTTGGCTTGCCCAGCTGAGCAACCAGAGAGGAAGCGCGTGCCTGGCACTGATTCCAAAGTACCATAAGATCCATTTTGTCCTGGATTTTTACACCTGCTCGCTGCATGACATTCTTATTGTTAATTCAAGGTAAAGAAGAGAGAAAAAGTAACTCAGGAGTATCATATTGATGGCAAACAGACCTAAGTCTACATGGTACTCAGCTCAATACTGCAGAAATGTATAGCTGAAGGAGTGCACAAAATATATATGCTGCAAAAATGCTTATGAGAAGACACCAACAAATACAGCACCTTTGATGTGGAAATAAAAATAGGTCAGTTATGCCTGAGCCCTGCCACGCATGGACAGAGGCCTGCCAGAAGGCATGCCAAGGATAGGGAGCAAATCTGTGGGGAAGTCTCTGTAGCAGCACAGTAGGCTGTGAGGAGGGCAGAACCACATCTGGGGCACTTCCTGGCATGGAAGAGGGAAATAAAATAAGCGAAAATCAGACCAACTGTGTGGTCTCATCGCAAAAGTAGTGTAAAAGCAAAGAGTAGATATGAGGGTGGCTGGAGAGGCAATTAGGGACAGCATGCTGGGCAGTAGGCAGACTATGGCACCAGCAGGAGCTGCACCAGGAAGTAGAGCTTCTCTGAAGGTGGCTCTAGGACTAGGAGGCATCTCACTGCTCACAGGTCCCTAAGAGGCTGAGATCTCAGGAGAGCAAAGTGCCACTGAGGAGATCGAAAGAAAGGTCCTGGGCATTTAAAATTCAGATACTCTCTGCTAGCACACACTGTATTCCTGAGTGTTTCATTGCTCTCTTGCCCATCTTCCCTGTGCATCCCATGTCAGACTGCTTGGCTGGTGTTGGTCCCTCCTTAGTGCCTGACCCTTGTAAATGTCTTTAAGATGTACACTAATGTATCAGGACAGGCATAGAATCCCACCCACTTGGTGGGATCCCCTTCCCTTGCTGGTGTCCCCCTGGGGAAACACTGTTTGCAGCCAAGACAGTTGTAGGACCAGCTGAGAACAGTGTCCTGACTGCTTGTAGCATCCCCAAATCCAAAAGTTTTCTGCCCTGCAAAATCTGGCACTAGTACACCCATGCCAACCCATAAGTGCCAGCTGGTGAGATGGTGCCAGTGGATCATGCCCAGGACTGCTGTGGAGAGTGTTGTCCTCCAAGCAACAGAGCTTCCTCCTCACCTCTTTCATTGCCAGTCCAACCTGCCCTTCCCCTGAAAGCTGATGGCATCTCTGCAGAGAACTGGATAACTCTTAAGTCCAAAGGATGAGACTTTGCCATAGTCTTCATCCCCTTCTTTGCACAGAAACCGATCCATTCCTTCTGAACATCTTCAAAGATCAGTTGTCTCAGTGTCCGGAGGGCACTCACCAGGGAAGAAGGTAGCAGTGCAAGTTGAAAGCTTTCAAATTCTTCATTCCTCTGGGATTTAAATATGCATTTTTAGGGCCAAATAGGAGGGTCGACAGCCTTTGCAGAGCACCTCAAAGTGACACTGCATTGCATCTGTGCCCTGCCTGTTGTGGACATGTTAAAGTAATCTGGGCTGTAACACAGGAATTATTGTTCAGGGTAATCTCACGACACATTAATCAAGTAGTGGGTTCCTTTGGGAGGGTAGGGCTTGTTTCACCATTTTACTTGGAATATATGAATGTAAATACAGATTTACAGTGCAGCCAGTGCAGTCAAACTGTGCTGAAGTGCAGACTGGAAGAATATAAAATGTACCCTGTGTATAGGTAGTGAAATCCTTGGTAATGTCTGTTCTACTTATATCTCAAGTGAACACAGGTCTGCTAAAGAATATAGTCTGTTTTAACCTCCTGTAGTAAAGTGGAATCACTTAAATATATCTGAATGTTCCCATTATGCCCATTTCATAGAGGCAAGATTTAAGTGGTTACCAGATGTTATACCCTCCTGAGTTTCCAAGCTTAGGTTTTTTTTCATTTGTATATTCTTCCCCCTTTCTGCTATCCATCATTTTGGAAAGTTATGCTGTTGGTTTGATTGTTTTCAGCTTGCAAATCCCTGACACTATGCTTGCAGTTCCCTGAGATGCAAAGGTAAATCCAGCCCTAGAAACCCCAAGGGATCTCTCTGGATGGGCAGTGATGAGGGAAGATGCTACAAAAACGGCTTTGAAAAGTCTTTACAGCTCTTTGTGTTCCTCTTCCATGGGGAAAATTTCTGTATCATGGTCTGCAAGGCTCTATGGGTAAATAACTGAAGTTGCTAGATTTACACGACTACTTTTTAGCCCTGCTTCTGTGTTAAAACAGACCTTTACAGTGCCTTTTTTATGTGGAAATCTTGTAGCTGGGTGTGGTGGGGAAGCCGCTTGGTGACTCATATTGCAGGGAATTCCCTGATGAATTAGAGTATTTTTACTTCTGGATTGTGCGCAGTTTCCTTCAACGCCGGAGCGAGCGGCCGATAAGAGCAGGCTACAAAGGCCCATTCACCGTTCAGCTACCCCATGTTAAAACAGGGTGTTTATGCTTTGCAGAGCTGAAAATCCACCCCCCATAACACGGACGTTCATTTTCATCCTTAGCAATCCCAGGTGCTCCGAGTTTCACAGCAGCAAAAAAACAAGGCAGACGTGGATGGCGGTGAAGCACACACGGAGCAGGGATGGCTATAAATAACAGGGATGGGTCTGTAAATGTCAGACTTCCTGACAAACCTGGTGTCTTCAGCTGGCAGTAGTGCTGATGGCCACCTGTCAGCACAGCCTCCAGACTGTGCAGAATGGGCAGGAGCAGCTTCTCTTTCCCCAGCACTGCTGCTACCTCCTTGGAGGAAGAAGGATTTGAGGGTCATCCATCCAGCCCATGTGCGTGGTTCCCCCTTGAAGCCTTGGCTCTGTCAGGTTAATGGCTATTGCTGCTGGCAGTGAGGGAGCAGGGCGCTCTACCAGAGACTCTGCAGGGCTTCTGCCCTGCCCTTCTGTGCATGGATGTTTTGGGTTTATTTCCATGTGGTAAAAAAACCCTCACAAAACTTAAGGCACCAGTATAATACCTTGACCCAACTTTTTAGCTATATAAAGAACTGTCTTTCTCTTCAAAATATTGCACTATAAATCTTAAAAACGCCAAAACAAAGCCAGGCATTTGGTTTGGAGAAGACATTTCTTATTACTTCGTAAAAGTAAATAGTGAAATGAAAGGGAATGAAATAAGACCTTTGGAAAAGCCGTTTTCTCCCTTTTCCTTCGTGCCTCCTCCTCTCCTTCCTCTGCTGACTCCATCTCCCCCCCTCCCTGTATAACAACTGCCCATTTGGGTACGGTAATTCCAGAGAGCAAACTTTAACGGGAATGCCTGAAATGTGTCTGCTTCAGCTTTGTGTTATGTCTGTAATTTGAATTATTTGCATTTTGGAAAGGTATAAATTGCTCTGGTGTACTTGGGTTGGCTGGCGGCCAGGAGGGAGTTGCCTCGGGCCCAGACCAGGCGCGTTGCTGCAGATGTGGCAGGCGTACAATGGAAACTTTTGTGGGCGAGCAGCCCTCACTCCTCCAGCACACACTGACAGGAGGCGGCATCCCGCCTGCTCACCAGGCTCCCTGGCGGATGGGCACTGTGGCAAAACCATTTTCTCTGGCATAGACCAACTGTCTTGAGGCTTAGGGCTCCCACAAACCATTCCAAAGCCATTATTCCTTTTTATTTTATTTTATTTTTTATTTTTTTTTTATTTCAGCTGAACTGTTTAAACCTGCAAAACATGTTTACTGTAAAAGGTTGACGTAGTGGTCTAAGGTTTCCCTCCTGGAGCTGGTCCCAGTCCGTGGGCGTTGAGATTTCCCTCTTGGTTCACCAGACGTAATATGAGGAATTGTCTTTCTTTTTTTTTCCCTTTTTTTTTTGTCTCTTGCTTCATAACAACTTTTGCTCCCTGTGTTTCTGTTAAATGAAATGTCACTAGCTGTCAATGAGTTGTCTATTCCCTACTTCTTTCCTCTCTTCCCTTTCCCCTCAGTTGCTGATGGTCTGGACTGTCCCAAGGGAATTTCTTAGAGCAAAACCCTTATTGTTCTTACTAGCTTCCAAAGACAAGCCGTGGCTCTGGACTTTTATCTTCCTAATAGTTTAGATTACAGCATCTAAAATATTTCTGAACAAACTCCTTTTGTCATCATAAAAATTTCAAAAATGCATAAAGGCAGGGCTGCATGAAATAATTGAAAGATTATCTGGAAATTGAGTCATTTTGAATTTTCCTGAAGTATCGGCAGGAAATAAAAACCAGAAACCTGAATCAGATCATTCATCTTGCAAAACACAAATTAAATATAGCAAAAAACCTGAACTTCTGGTAATCCATTTACAAAGGCAAATTGAACACATGTTAACTTCTAGACTGGACGTCTGTAGGTTTTTTAAAAAAACAGCCCAGCAAACCCTTTCCAAAGCAGAAGTTCCTACACTTCACAAAATGTATGATAAGTGTCAGCATTGTGTTGCTTTTATAACTGATTAAATTAATTAGGGACAGGGAGGGAGTGCCACAGAGGCTGGAGATAAAGGAGGCTGCTCCCAGACAGGGATGTATCCTGGCTTGCCAAATTTTGGTCAGGGTTTTCTACTGACAACCCAGGGGAAGCATCTGTTGGATAAATTGTGAAGTGATCACCAGTCCTCCCAAGAAGCCTACTTCAATTCTGGCACTCTCCAAAGGCATCGTTAAGGAGTCTCAAGCACAGTCTGGCTGCTCCTTCTCTCCCTGCAGCTGAACGTGGCAGTACCAATTAAAGGGATTCCTCTTCCAGCGTCACAAGTTAAAATGTAGGAAGAAACTGAGGGTAGATCTGCTAATTGTTTTCCTATGGAAAGACCTGCCAAATCCACTGTGGTATTTGTGCTGCAGCCTTCATGTTGTGCTCCTTTCCATACATTAAAAAGAAAGGGGTTTTGGACATCAAAACAATTGCCAGGGATAGTCCCTCAGCAGCATTCCTTTCCCGGTAGGACAACTGCACACAAAAATATTATTTACAGACATTTGTAATAAATCAGGCAGCTCTAAATGCGTCACCTTCATCCTGGCCATGAAAACGAAGGGAAAAGAAAAATTGTATTCAGTCTTTTACCTTTCAGAGGGCCGTTTTTGTAAGGCAGGCCCACGTCCATGTGATGAAGTTCAAAATAACTAATATTTGCATTTGCATGTCCCAGTGCTGCAATAAATGTACAAAAGAGATGACATAAAGTCTCAGTTTCCCCTTCATTTTGGTAACATCTCACAGTGGTGGGACTTGTGAAGCTGCATATGTCTCTACTGCCTAGTTCATCCAGCAGTCTGCTTATGGCCTTTCATTTGTGTTTTTCTAGACCTGCAGAATGGAAACCTTACATTCTCTACTATTTTTCTCATTTCTTTTCTGTTGAGGTCTGGAGATGCAAGGAAATTAAAGCCTACCTTGTTTTCCAATTATTTCTGTATCAGTAATGTGTGGGAAAAATGACCAGACAAAGCCAGTTTCTTTCAAAAGATGTATTCCCAGAAAAAGTTATAGTTGTGGCTTAAATCTAGGTTTGCTTTAAAACAGAAATTCAGTAAATTTGGAGGACTCAACATACCGCTAAAACCAGCTCCAGAAGTGGAACCACTGTAGGTGAACAAAGCCAACTTCAAAATGGAGTCTAAAGCTGTGTTTCCCAGCCTATGGCCTTGCCTTTTGACCCAAGTAGCAGACCTGGGTCCAAGCCAGACTAGGAGTATATTAAAATCAAATCCTGCATGGCTGAGTAGCTTCCTTAATGCTACCTTTCTTTTTGTATTGTTTAATATTAATGTTGAATATGACTTACAGCCTAGGTAGTGTTCAAAAGGATCATAGGTAGCAATATTGTCTGAAAGTTCAGTGAATTGAGATGAAGAACAGTTGCATATTTTGTCCAGGCTAGTGGCAGAGCTAACTCCCAGTGGCTCTCCCCCATTAAGGTATCATGAACTCTGGATTGTGGTTCTTCCCTTCAGAAAAGCTGAAGGGGCTCCTGTTACAGGTCACCCAGATGATCTCCGAGTTGGCCAACGCTTCGGGCAATGCTCCTTTTCACATAGGCAGTGCCCCTTCAAAGAGATTGTATTTGCAAAAGTTGTTCCTTTCTTGGCTTGGGAAAGGTAAAAAGGAGGAACTAGATATCTTTTTCTTTTGTCTTTTAGATGGTCACCATGTGTGGGAAATGGAAGCCAAAACCGACAAAGAAATGTGCAAGCCAGTAAGTCTGTCTTAAATATTTTAACATCAAGATGAAAAATATATATTGCCTTCTCCAGCACTGTTACTAAAGAGGGATTTCCAAGGCTTTGGCACTGAAATAGAACAAGTACTTAGGCCTCCCCTCCTGGAAATCTTTCTTTAACGTGAGCATGGGGTAAAAATCCTTTGCTGGAAGCTATCCCAAAAGTAGGAGAGACCATTTGGAAAATATTTTTTCATTGTCCAGGATGGGCCAGCTCCATCTGCTCATCTTTTGTCTTGCTGGGTCAGTTCTTTCCACTGCTCCCAAAGCAATTTCTGATCATTTTCCTTGACTTTCCTCAATCTTCAGCAGAAGAAACATGAGTCCCCTCACAGGACAGCTCCACTTTGGAGTGTGGCTCCCTCAGCCATGACTGAGTGGGAAGTTCGTCCTCTATTCCACGTCTGCGGGAATATGCAATACTTGCAAACCTGCAGGCAAACAATTTAAAGATCTCGGTTGAATTCAGGCCAAATGCTAAGAAGAATGTTACTCTTTCAAAAAGTGCCAAACGAGGTTTTGATGGTCATAGCAGATTCACTGTGCATATGTGTAAGCTGATGCCCTAGAAGCTAAGTCATTCCTTAGCTCCGTACTGGAGCATTTGGCTTCTGACAGTGGAAGATCATCTATATATTCTCCAGCCCTTTTTCATGTTGCACTAGAAGTGCTTGCAACAGTGAATCTCCCATCCACGGAAGCTAGCATGCTTAAAACTTCCTGAGTTGTTATATGAAGATATATTTCACTGTGGAAAATGGAAGTATCTGAGTAATGCTATCCTAATGCCTTTCAAAGGAAATATTGTTAGGTTCAGACATATCAGGGATGACCTGCCAACCAGACCATTGTGCTTTCTCCTGCTGGGTTAGAGACCACAATTTGATTGTGTCCCAAATTCTTGGCAGACTCAGGCTGGAGTCTTGTCCATATGCAGTATCCTATTTGCTGTCCAAAGGGAAGAAGTGAAGGCTAGTGATTTTGTAAATATCTGAGCCATGCTAAAATAATTTCCCTACTTCTAGAATCCTTGGCATGGGGACACTGGGGTTGGTGGGAAGCCATCCTTGCCCACAGACCTTCCCTTCAGGGAGTGTTTCTCTTCCTTCTGGGGGTTAGCTTTTCAATTGTAACTTTTCTATTGTACAGCTAGACTGCCGTAATTGTGCCTTGACTTTCTGATTTGTTGCTTTTGCAGAATTCATTGGTGGTTGAGATACCACCTTTCCGCAATCAGAGAATTACCAGCCCTGTCCAGGTCAACTTCTATGTCTGCAATGGGAAAAGAAAGAGAAGCCAGTACCAGCTTTTCACCTATCTTCCTGCTAATGGTAACAAAACAAATTCCTTATCTCTGCTAGTAAAAGTGAGAGATAACGATGATACATGGTTCTAATAATTCTTTAGTAATTTGAATATTTTGGAAATATGCTTGGTTCTATGAGAGTGAGAATAAATCCAGGAGAGCTGCCTTTGTTTCTGCTGCCCACACAAGAGACTACCTCTGCAGATTATTTCCATTTGCATTGGTGGCAGAGACCTGTTGAAGCAAGGACTTCTGCTTTTGGGAGCTGAAGAACCACAGCCTGAACTCAGAACTCAGATGTGAGCTCTGAGCTCTCTGCTAAGTTGCTGTCAACCCTTGGGCTAACTTTCTAACTCTAGAGGGTAAATTGCATTCAAATAACATTTCTAAATTCACACCACAATATTTGAAGCCTGCTGGGCTCTGAGCTGGAGGTGGTGTGTGGATTCTCCCTGCAGTCATCTCACACCTTGCTGCCTTGCACAGGGTGAAAATTGAGATGGACAACATGGGTAGAGATTGGAGTGCTCCATGTAAAATGCTTCATGGATGGGAAATATTCAGAAATGTGTGCCAGGTTTTTTTTGTTGTTGTTGTTTTGTTTTGGGATTTTTTTTGCACTTATATTGGTCGCTGTGGAGTGTCAATGAAGTCACTCATGATAGTTGAATTCCAAGTAGGCTTGTATGAAGATGTTAATAGCTAGTAAATTTAGATTTTTTAAGATTATTATTTGAAATGGCGCTTATACTGAGAACACTCTTGGGAGAAAGTAGGAAAAAGAAGGATGGTTTTGGTTTTGTTTTTGTTGTTTGGGAAGGAAGAGGAATTAGAAATAATTATTAAGCTATGCTTTTTTGTAGACTTTCCAAGCAAAATGAATCCTTCTGTGGAAAATACCAACAAAGCAATATTCAGGTTATGTCACATGACTTGAAGAGACATGCTAACTTTTTGTAGGTGAAATCCCATAAAGTACACATTTGGAGTTTTCCCCCAGTTAGCATGTATGCACTTTTATCGGGACTTAAATTAAAAACAAGAATACAGGAAACCTGACATGGCAACGAAGTGCTTATTGCATATGTTCTGTGTAACTATGCTTCACTGAATCAGCCTACTTATGCAAACTTCATTCCCAGTGGGGATGTCTGCGTATATTTAAAGACTGTTCATCTCTTAAATTGGAAAGAAAAAGAGTTGTTATTCTCTTTCAAAACACTTTTCAGCAACAAAAATCAGTTGTAGAGACAATCAGGTATTGCCTTGTCACCCAAGTTACCCTCATAAATATTTCAGATTCAGACCTCTTCTTAACTGCTGTTTGTTAAGCAGCATTTTACCTCCAGTCTTTACATAGGCCCTTTTTTACCATTGCATTTTAAACCCTAGGAATAGTGTGCACTCCTGCAGAGTTGGTTTATGCTAACACTGTTTCATGTTTGGAACATCTGATGTTTCATTTGATGTGAAGAGATGGGAATGCATACCTAGTGGCAGCAGACCTAGTGACAACAGAGAACCAGCCTAGGCTTTATTCTGCCAAGACATCTTTAATTATGGTAATTGCTGAAAACATTAGGAATCTTGTTTAGTCTGCTATACCAATTTAAATTCTAGTGAAATCTTTTCATTTCATTGTAAGGAAACCTGAAAGAAAATGTGTAACACCAGGGTAGGGTAAAGGAAAACAGGTATTCTTAGTAAATATTCTTTCCATTCCTGTTTAGTTGTCCACTCACATTCTCTTAATATATATGTATATGTGCATATAGGTAATTGAAAAACATGTTGAGTTCTTTGCAGCCTCTCCCGTAACAGTGGTAAAAGTGAATGTGCTTCTGCAATCATCAGAATTAATAGTACAGTATGTTTTTATTATGCCTGTGTTGTAATGCCTGTGTTACAGCTGTAAGGTTTTGCCCTTCTGTGGCTGGTATTTTTTTCCATCATGCCTTTCAAAGATAGATACAATCATCTCAACTATGTATTTAGAAACCATGTACTGTGACTGAATCAGTCATTTATGCTGCTGTATTTCTAGGAGTCATTTTAGGCTTCATTTGATTTCAGTCACAACATTATTTTACTGTTTCAAGACATTGTAGAAAACCAAAGTTTAGCTCACGCACAAAAAATTACTTGAGTCAAGAACCACTGGGTGATCAGTGTAAAAAAAATGTAGGTGAGATAAGCATGATTTTGGCCCAGGTAACACTTTGTTGTTTAAACAAATCCCACAAGCAAAGAAGGTGTAAGGTTTTGACAAGCAAATGTCAGAGTGATCATGAAGTAAAAGATGTGGTTTTGCACAAATAAGACGGTATCCTGTAAGCTGCTTCTTCTTCGATGCTTTAGGACTAATCAAATGCTACATTTCAGTGCCTACCATAGTTTTGCAGGTATTTCTGCATGAGGGAGCTTTTAAAAGCTTCATGATTCGCATCAGACATGTGTTTTGCAGCTCAGCTTGACTGTGCCAAAGCAAAATACTAAGTGTGGACTAAAGCCTAAATATTGTGTGAGCCCCCTGGCTGTGCTCTGGGGTGGGTGTGGGCACACACAGACCAGTGGGAGAGCCATGGGCTTGCTGTGCAGCTCCCACCCCTGCCGTGGGGCAGTAGGGGTAGCTCCTATTTTCTGTAGCTCCTATTTCTCCTCATTCCCTAGGGGAAAGCAGCCAGTGGATCCAGGGACACGTGACCTCACCCATCCCATCTCCCATGGATGGTCCTATAGCATCTCCATGGAGTACAGCTCTGTGACATGCAGCCTGCACAAGCTACCATCTCCAGCAGTGCTATTTCAACGCCACAGGGCTTCTCCCATGCTGTGGAGATGGGGCAGGATTGTACCTTCCCTCTGTTAGCTCAAGTGTTTGGCAGAGCAGGGATTTACTTGGTGAAGATGAATTTCTGCTTCAGAAATAAAAAACTGCTGTAAAAGTCTTGCTGCTCTGTAAATGAGAAGTCTCAGTAACAAAGCAAAACAGAAAGTAGATGATTTGCAAAAGGAGCCAAGGTCTTGAAAACAGGCTTGCTTAAGTCTTTGGCTTGGGATAGACTGTAAACCTAAGTACTCATAATCCACTTTTAATTGCAATTTTGCTTTACTATTCTGCTAAATTTGAGCAACTCCTGAATCCTGTATTAGCCTATATTGTACAAAAATGACTGTAATGTCATTTTTTAATGTATTACTTCAATAATACACATCACTGAGCAATTGCACATCCATTTTGTCCTGGAGCCTGCAGGCTGTAGGCTCTTGAGACTCCTCCACAGACATACCTGGTGCAGAAATATAAGCGGTTTCCATACCATTCTGGCATAGGTGAATTCCTGCAGCTCATGTGGTAAGTACTGATGCATTTTGCATTGCCACATCCCACCAGAATTTGAAGAGGAAGGCTCTGGACCAGACACTACAGTCAGGAGTCGGAGCAATGCACAATGAGCAGACCCTTGGATGTTCAGCTTTTAAAGTGCCTCCATGGCTGAGGCTCTGTGCAGGGGGCTCTGCAGCTCCGTTATGTGCTGCAGAACATTTTGGAAAACCGTGTTTCAGGGTTGAACTAACTTGGAGAGTCTGAAGAGCACAGGCATGTACACTGTGGTTCCAAATCCTGTGTTTTCATCTAAGAAAGCTGAAGGAGTTCTCCTGCTCAGAAGACTTTAAACAGTAAATGATAAGGATTACATGTCTGTCTGTTTAGATTTCTTCTAAGTAGGCACAAAAAAAAGAGGAAATGTATTCAAGAACTTATTTTTGCAGATAAGAGTGAGTGCTCTCTGTTTTCTGTTATCCAAAAAGTATTGATATCAAGAATGTTGAACACAGGAAAGCTTTTCTTTGAATTTTATTTAGACCTGTAGTGATATTTGACTAGCCAAAGACAGGCTAGTTTGTCCAGGAAATATTTAATAAAAAGGAAAAAAGAAAGTTGATGTGTTTCTTCTACTGGAATGAAAAATATGCTTTTGCAAAGAGTTGATGATAAAGTATTTCCAGTTTCTGTTTCTGTCAGGCTTTCTTAATTGTCAAAGCATTATTAAAAGATCGTTTCATTGCTTCTAGTATTTATTAAAATGGTGTTGATGTTCTGGGTAACTTTCACTTTGAGATGAGATTCGCTACCCACAGGGCCAGATTTCCAACTACTCAGCCATCACTCCCAGAGACAGCTTTTCTGCAATTCCTTTGCCTCCCTGCAGTTATCTGCACAAGTCTCCAAGATGTTGAGCTCCTCTGAAAACCTGGCCACAGTGACTTGGTGGGGATGGAAGTCCTTTGAATCTGTGGGTGTGGAGCTGTGCTGAGAGCCTGCCTGGGGTGACTGGATGTGCCTCTGTATTGTGGTTGAGAGCCCAGTGGCACAGAAGTGAAGCTCTTAACACTGTAGAATAGAATCATAGGATATCTCAAGTTGGAAGGGGCCCATTAGGATCATTAAGTCCAACTCCCCACTCCTCGCAGGACCACTCCTTGGTGTCCACCTGTAACAGGTTACTGCCCCTGCTCTAAGATTATCCCCTGCCCGCAGATGGGTGCAACATCACTTTTCTCATGGCTGCATTGAGCAGCCATGTCTCTGTTTCACCTCAGCCCTTCTGCCCACACCTCACTCACAAGTTAAAAGATGACATCAGCCCGCTTAGCAGAAATGAGGATGCAAAGTGTTGCCACTCTAATGTGACACAGCATGTGGCTTGTGCTGATTGTCTCCTGACACCTCTCACTCTCAGTATTTGTTGAATTTTCCTGTTTGAGGTTGGCAAAATGATTAGCCTGGTCCTTTATGCAAAACGATGGTGATTTGGGGGCTGCTGGGGGAGGGGCCAAATGCAGGGACTGTAGTTGTGGCTGGTGCAATGCGACCTCAGCAGTGCCTCAACAAGGGGACAGAGCGTGGCTGAGCCAGGCCTGGAGCCTCGGACCTGCTGGAGGTGTTTTCTTCCCCAGGAGCATCTGGATGCTGCAAAGCCAGCACATGGCAGGACAGGGCAACAGAAGGGATGGTGAAAGGTTGGCCCCAGGTTGGCTCTGTATTTTAGGTGAAAGTAGGAATCACAGTTACTCATTTTTACACTATACACTGACAGTTTATTTAATTTTGGCTCCTCAGTGGCTGATTGTTACTTCTGACATTTAGCAGAGTAGCTAAAAGCAGGTAAGATTTGTCAGAGTTCTGTTCTCATTCATGGCAATCACAAAGTTCATCATCACTGGGTGTATCCACTCTCATCCAGGAGCTATGGGAGGTCTGTGAAGGAGCAGAGGTGTTGCACTCACCAGCATTACACCCTCAAGTGCTGGGTACCCACTGGAGCTGCCCACACTTTGTGCACTGCCCACAGATCATCCAGGTGACATCCATTTTCAGCAGTCAGACAGAGCCCAGACAGCTGCATCTGACCTGTCTGTCTTGCTCTATACAGAGAGGCATATGGAGAACATCGTTACCTGGAAGGCCAGGAAAAAGCATCACCTGTGTGATGGCCCTGAGAAAGGCAGGGGTGGACAAGCACTATATAGAAGCCCCTGTGTGTGTCTGACCATCAGCAGTGATTATCCCTAATAGTTAACTTCCAGTGCATAAAATTGGTTTTTTTCAGTACCTCAATTTTCAAATATTTCCTTTCAGATGAAGAATACCTAGCCTGTAGTTTTGGTCATTGAATTACTCTGCATGAGCGTTTTGAGGACTCCTTGCCTTGCTTCCCAGTGATTTCACATGCAAGGAGGGATAAAGTCAGCACTGGTGGTATAATGTGTAGCATCATCAAAAAAGACCTCAGCCCATTGGATTTTAACATCTGACAGGGGTGACATAGAAAGCCTTGGCTGGTGCAGACTGGATGTTGTGCACAGTTAAAGATTTAAGGCAGTCGTAGTGGAGCCAGGTGCTGCACTACACTGTGGAAGCAGCAGTAGAGCAGCCCAAATGGGCATATCACTTGATTTTCCTATTCAACACTCTAGGATTTAACAGAGTGTAATGGTGGAAAATTTTGCCTTTAAAGAATTTTTATCTCTTTATTTTGAAAGAAAGCTGATGCATAATCTTCTGAACTAGCACAACCCAAAATTCCCTCCACCCACCTTCTACTTCTCCCCACCTGGTTTAGCAGGGCATGCAACAAGCTACCCTATATAATCTTCTGTCTCATAAATAAGTGTAGAATAACCTAATAGTTTAACAGCTGTTGAAAAGCATTTAGCAAATGAGTTAGCAGGAAAGCACTTCCCAATCAGATAATGTCACTGTCCGAGATTATGTGGTGAGGTGTATGCACAAGGTTTCCATCTCGCCAGAGGTATTCTTGTATAAAATTTTACATATTCATCTGAACCTGTAAAAATCTATACACAAAACCCAAAAAAGGCAGGCAGGCAGGCGTGTTTTAGAGTTAGACCTCCTGATGAGCAATGCCAGTAGTAGTGTACTAGCAAGAGAGGGTGAGTTCAGATACTTGTACAGATAGCAAGAGGCTTCTTTGTGTCTGAGTCACCATGTGCTGGATTTAGTAACTAATAGCAAAGGCTTGGTAGCAACTTGACCTTTAAAAATATTTTGGTTTAATAGGTGCCTAGGGAAAGCACCAAGTTCACAGGCAGCATCTGCACAGGTCCCTGTAGTTGACTGTCTCACAAGATCCCTGGGACTGAGTGCTCATCCCTTGTCACTGAGATTGCCACTGCTGCACATGTGTTGGCAGGGCATTTCAGGAAGTTTTGCTCAGCCACTGCTGCTGGGGTGTTACTGAAGCAGGGATTATGTTTTGTGAGGGCAGCCAGCCCCTTGCCTCTCCCCAACACCGGCTGCTCCACAGTCAGAGCAAGGGGTGAGGCCTCAAATATGCTGGATCCAGCCAGTGCTGCAGCAGCAGCCAGGATTTTGTCTTTGCACAAATCCAGAGTAGCTAAACTGTACATGGAGATGTGTCCAAATTAGTCTCTGGTTGACCAGCAGCAAAGCAGTGGCAGGAGCTGGGGTGGCCTTTGCAGTGTCTTCTGAAGGTGTGTGCCAGTATCAAAACTGACTGACAAGGAAGGATTTCAAAGGCACAAACAGCCTTTCGGAGCTCCACTCAGTAATGGAGATGTAGACACCTAACTCCTCAGTTCTCTTTCAAAGTTTCATCCCAAATTCTTACCAATTGCCAGACGTTTAGTCCAGAAGTTGAAGAAATGTGTGTGCACATGATGAAAAAAGTAGTGTTTTGATTTTCATACTCTTAACTAAAATTTGTGTGCAGGTGCCAGGGAACTACATCATAGTCTGCACCATGAAAGGAAGCTATTTTGTTGGATAGATTCAATCAAATTTAAGGGTAAAATAAATATATTTTAATATATTTTAGTGCCATAAATGTCTACACTGATAATACTACATGGAAATGGGAATTTGATAGTTAAATGTTAATCAGGATAAACATCTGTTTAATTGATAGAATTTTATTTTTTCAGTTCACATCTTTTAATACCCACCCCCCCACCAAAAAAAAAAAAAAAAAAAAAAAGAGAAAGTTTAAAAGCCCATCTGGATTGCTGAAGTGCAAAAGCAAACACACACTTGTTAGAATTGTCAAAAAATATATATAGTTTATATCTGAGCACTTTCTGTCTCCCTTTACTGAATGTGCATGATTTATTATTTTTCTTCTAGGTTTGATATATTAACTTTTTACCTGCTAGAAAGGCCTTTCATTTAAATGTGGGCTTGCAGAACTGGTTGAAATATTTCTCCCAGATTCAGACACACACAGAAGGACCATTGTCTTCC
Source organism: Catharus ustulatus (assembly GCF_009819885.2). NCBI lineage: Eukaryota > Metazoa > Chordata > Aves > Passeriformes > Turdidae > Catharus > Catharus ustulatus. Next base: position 61,916,003 of record NC_046221.1, on the reverse strand, counting down.
TCCAGTGCCTTGGTATGATGTCATAACCCTGATCTCTCTGAGTAAGAAGCTTTGATTTATTGCTAGGGCTGCTGCCAATGCATGGTTCTCAGAACTTCATATTAAATTAGATGACATAATGACATGAGTTCAGAGTCTAAGAAGGCATCACCAAACCATTGAAAACCAATTAGAAATTAATTTGCTTATCAGACTAATTTAGAACAGTGACCTCTGTCATATTTTAATATTCAAAATCGAGGACTGTTTGAAACAGTCTGTCAGCTGACCTAATGCATTGTGAAGCAACAGGCATTTAAAATTTCACTCTACCAAACTTGCATTCTTTTTTACCTTTTTAGGGCAAGGGCCAGATCCTTCAGCACTCTTAAATGAATAATGTTGCTGCTAAATCTGAGCATGCATAGAAAGACTATCATCTTTTGTGTTTACAATTTCACAAATTCTGGCTTCATTGCTGCAGTTCATTATAGATGAATCTCAGCATATGGCAAATTCAGTCACAGTTTTTCATTTTTTGTTCTAGCCAGCTGAAAGTCTGCAAGACTGGGTGCTACCTCAGCCCCATGGGGCATTTCTGAGACAGAATGGTTGTTGCTATTTGGTATGGCTCTGCTGGATTTAAGAAGTGACTGTTTCTGCTGAAAGTGCTCACAGGCTCTGAACAGTTGTAGGGCTTTGTAGTTAATTGCCAGCCCAGGCCTGCTGTGTGATTGACTAGGAGTGTCTCTTTTAGCTGGCAGGGTTTTACCAAGTCATTCAAGATTTCAAATATTTGAGCCAGAAGTTAGGCTAATACTGTTCTCTGTTAAATATTAATCCTGAGAAAATTAGCAGTACTGTCTGTATTACATTGCATGTCCCTGTGTGAAATACTCACTTGTGGGAGTCAGTGATGATGGAAATGGATGTGTGTTATGGCAGCTAGCTCACCATGCTTCCACAGGGATGTACAACAGGGCTCAAAACCCCTTCTCCTATCTTGGGTTTGTAAAGACTTGCTCAAAACCCCTTCTCCTATCTTGGGTTTGTAAAGACTTGCACTTCTTCAAGCATGAGTCAGTGGGTAACACAGTCAGTGGTAACACAAGTACTCAGCTGGCCAGTGAACAGTCCTGTCCTCTGTGTTGTCTTGTGCAGAGGGTTCTCCTGTGAACTGCCCAGGGTTCTCCTGTACAGGGCCCTGATTTGGACTTGATCCTTGAGGGTCTCTTCCAAGTCAGGGTATTCTATGATTTTCCTGTCTAGGAGAAAATGGTGAAGGTGGATACTAAGGTTTGTATTCCATTCTAAGTCAGGTGCTGAGGACCCCAGCTGAGCATCTCAGTCCCCCAGAAATCAGTGAGACAGTGGGTGAGGGTGTGTTAGTTCCCTGTAGCCTCCTTACAATGTTTGAGACACTGTGATGGCAGGTGTGTAACCAGTGAGCACAGCTACAGGCTGTTTGCATTGGTTTGGGGAAGTGTGCCTTGAAGTACCCATAGCCCTTACTTGAGGCCCTCTAAAGTCTTTCGAAAAGTGGAAGAAAACAGTTGGCCTTTCAAAGAAAGAATATGAGGTGATTTATGCCAACTTTTGACACAATCAGAGTATTTTTAGAATGACCAGATCAGACCTCCAGATAGGTTGAGTTTGCAAATACAAACATTGGCAAAGATTTTTGGCCTTTGTTACTCTGTTTATTGAAGATATATAGACTGAGAAGAAGCAGGTAATGGGACAGAGTAGCATAAATAAACCATTAACTAATGTAATGTAGCAATTTGTGATATTGTGTCCTCCACAAGTCAAGTACTTTGCAGTTATTTGTATATAATACTAAAGTTGACATCTGGCTGGAAGGGAAATGTTAATGTCTTAGGTTTCTTCTGACACACTCAGTTTTACAGGTCTGATTCTACATAATCTAGTTCATTAGTAATAGTTTCTTCATGGAAAAAAAAATCCTATAGACCTTCCTTCTCCAAATTGGTGCCTCATGACAACATTTGCAGTTTTTAAAAGGTGGTGGAGTGGCTCTCATGCCAGTCTGTATGATGCTCACACTCACTCTGCACAGGGTTAATGTGGCTCTGCAGCTGGCAAAACACAGAAAAGTCAGAAACAAATCCCTTCACCATTTCATACTTTTTTTGTCTTCCGGTGTGATGTTTATTCTAGTGATGAGATTAGCATACAAACAAAATATAGGATACTGAACAAGGGCTGACTTTTTTACTGTGTTGAAAAAACTCTTCAAAAAAGATAACAATTTGTTCGGTTGAACAAATTCAGGCAGCTCTAAGCATAAGTGCAGGTAGTATTTGTCCATTTAAAGATAATTTGTTTCCCATTACATGAAATAACTGATGCCCATAAGTATTAGCTCAAAGCAAAACAACCCTGCTAGCCCTGAGCAGTCTCTGTTTTCCCTCTAAATTTGTAGGTACCAGGAGTGTCTTTGGTTGCTGTCACCATTTCCAAGTGAGTTTTTGGACTAACAGGAGTGGAATAGAGTCCCTCCCATCCATCATTCCTTCACCTGGTGCAGAGCAGGACTTACTGGTGGTCCTCCATTGGCTGCAGTATGTGTATTTCAGTGTAGCAACACACAAAAAGAGATTCACAATATTCATGATCACTAATCAGACCCCATGGCATTGCTTTTGTAAAGAAAATACTCAGACTGAAGCGACAAAAAAGTGTTTGGTGCACTAGGTAGCAAAGTTGTGCTGCAAAAGAGCTACAATGAAAAGCCAGCCTGAGATCAGGAACCTGCCTCCTGTAAAGTCTCCAGCCTGCTTGCCACCAGGGCTATAACCCTTCCCTAGGTTATAACAAGTCAGACAACTCCAGGGTTTATTGGAGTTGTATTGCCAGTGGTTGAGCTTGGAATTATTTAGCACAGGTGTTTCTATAACAGTGATATATTGGGAAAATTCAGTGTTCAACAACCATCATATTTCCAGCTGTGCTGTGGTTAGTGCTAGCGCAGTGAACCTAATATAAAACATGTGAGAATATTTGCTAGCTCAGGAACTTGTTAAAGGTATTTTCTTACAATATCTGAGTTGCTGTGTTTATCTAGGTGTGTTTCTTAGGTCTTGCATTTTCCTAGAGGGTGTGATAGTGGTTTTGTAAAGCTATCACTGAACCTGGAATCTGTTTTTCTGCAACCAAGTGCATTAGTAACCCTCCTGGCCAGTGTGCAGCAAACAAGCTGGTGAAAATAAGATTATGAGAAATCCAATGACAGTCCATCACACCTAACATATTTGTCTTGAGCAGCACCTGTGCATCTGTTACGTATATAGACCTGTTTTTACTAGGGTGCTAGAAATCTTGAAACAAGTGTTGCAAGCATCTACATGTAAAAGAACATAAAAGGAACAAAGTTAACAAGGGGCTCGGGGGCTGTAAAATAAGGGTAGTGAAGTGCATTCACCACCAACAAAATCTGTGAGTGTTAAAAGAGGTTTTATACATACAGATGGACACGTGTTTTAAGGGGCTCAAAAAGACTCATACACAAACACAATAAATGGCTGGACAACGTGTAAGACGTGTAAAACACATGCAAATATAAATATAGTCAGAGACACTCGTGCAACACATGTATCTGAGCTGAGTTGTGAAAAGATGTTTCATTACTAACTTCGTGCCACAATGGTTTGATTATTAGAATATTATGAATATGATGGATATTAATTTTATTAATTATGAATTATGAATATTATGAATTATGAATAATATTATGAATATTATGAAAAATATTCTCTGGTGTCACCAAAAATTTTTTTGGAAAGAAGATAAATGCCCCTATGCATCCATACTCAATCGTTGTATGCATTAGAGTTGTGTCTGTCTAGAAAGAAATACATCTACAGTCTAGCTTGGCTCTATTATTTTTAATTTTCCTGATTGAGGAAGTGGGTCAGTTTTTCCTGTGCACTGCATCTGTTGTAGGCGAAGCTTCAAAGACACCTCTTTATATTTTAAAGACACTTTGATTTGAGAGAGGATCTTTCTTCTCCCATTTGAGAAAGCAGCTCTGCATTTATCATGACTGAGTTGATGCTTACTGACAATCATTTCTGTCCATATTCTGGTAGTTTTTAGAGACATGACAGCTCAATTAGGGCATTATTTGGGACAGTGGATAGAGCAAGCAGAGGTCTAGAACAGGAATCGGTTTGTCTTGGTAGCCAGAGACTGACTAACGTATTTAGGAGCTGGCATTAGCAAAAATCAAATGTAATTAATGTAAAAAACCAAAAAATCAGATCCTACTCTTTCAAAATTATCTTCATAATTGAAAACTTCTTGTATGTAGCACTTTGTCAAGTATCTTTGTAACTTCATTTTCATTCTGAAAAATCAAAAAGCCCCATCTCTACCTTATTATGCTCCAGTTTACTGCGTGTACAGACATTTATCAAATGGGCCATCGGTAGCTGTAGAAATGCAGTAGTCCATCCAAGTTAAAATTCTTGCCTTGATTACTACAAATCCATGGAGCCCTTGGGTCCAAAGCTTCCACTGAAGCACAGCTATTTGCAAATAGATTTTTATAGCACATTAGTGCTGGAGGAGAGTCCAAAGAAAATAGTCCTTTTCAATATTAGAACCAGCTGTGACTTTCTTGTGCTGATGACTCATTCATTTTTTTTTATAGGGTGGGAGAACTAGGCAAAAGACACACAGAGTCTTATTCACGACGTTGTTTGTTTTGCAAAGGGTATCCTAGCCACAAGCCAACTTGATCATACCAATACGCAACTCATGTTTATTTAAAACCTTTTTTCTTTTAACAGTTCCAATTATAAAAACAGAACCCACAGATGACTATGAGCCTGCTCAAACCTGTGGACCAATGAACCAAGGCTTAAGCCCTCTCTCTAAACCGTACTACAGTCAGCAGATCATGATGCCCCCTGATCCTGGTTCGTGCCTCGTGGCCGGCTTCGCCTCCTGTCAGCAGAGGAATGCTGTGATGTCACCTTCTCCCAACGCAAGCCCCAAGCTGCACGACCTTTCGTCCTCTCCTTACAAGTGCATCCCCAACCCGGGCCACAGTCACCTCGGACTTCAGCAGCCCGCTGGAGGTGTCCCCACCATACAGGAAGTGCCAAGGTCTATAGTTGTGCACCCAAGCCCCCCCGAGCAATCATCTCACGTCATGCTGCAGCCGCAGGTGAGTCAACATCTGAGCAGTAGCTGTCCCCTTGGTTATCAACAAACACTCTATCCCAACAGTCCCTCTTCTCCAGTTCCATCTGTTACCCAAGAGCCAACCTATTTGCAGTCCTGCAGTCCAACTCACTCATCCATAATGGGTCAACAGCAGCAGCAACTGCCGAAGGTTCACAGAAATGAGTCTCCAACAACCCAACCACTGTCATTGCCAGAGTTGCATGAGGAAAGTAATCATAATTTGGCCCCTATTCCTGTAACGATCAAGCGAGAACCTGAGGAATTGGACCAGATGTACCTGGATGATGGTAAGTCTTCCACAGCACAGGTTTGCCTTCACCATGTTGCTCTATCAGTGAGGTCCCTTAACCCCTCCTTCTTTTGAATCCTGGTGGAAAAAAAAGTTCTGTTAATAGCCTGGTGTAAAGGTGTGGACTTTGCTTGGATTGTCTTTATACAGGACCTTTTCATTTCATTTGCAATAATGAAACCACATTATCTAAGCATTAAATGTTGTCAGTTAGCATAGAGCTCTAGCTGCATGACCAATAGCTATGATGTAATAATCTTAACTGTATGTTCTTGGCTTATGCCCATGCCAGTGACCTGTGGAGCTGCAGTGAAAACATATTTAACATTGTCCTGTTCATAATGCAGTGAAAGGTCTGGTGTGTAAATCTGTTCACTGAAACTAAGTGTTACACTGCTCTACTTCAGTTGGGAAGGTTCAAATTAAAAAGGAAGACATATCTTTCAGCGTCACTTTTCAGTCTGTTTGCATCTGATGTTAAGTCTACCTTTTTTCCTCCGCTTTTATTGTGGCCTTGCCGCTGCTTTTTTTTTTTCCTTTTATTCTTTTTTTTTTTCTCTTTTTCTGGTTTTGTAAGATTCTGTATGTGTATGTATTCTACACGCAGAACTGAAAAGTTGAAATGCTGTGCTAAACATGTAAGACCCTAGCTCCCAAACATTTATTAGTTGAGTGTAATAAAAGGGATAACATGGAATTTGGTTATATGACCTTACTGAACTGCGATTTAGCATTTGCTGCTAAGTATCCCAGTAGTCTTCTGGACTCTTACCTTAATGCAGGATGCAAATTCCCTTCCAATAGCCATGTAACTTTATATAACGTACATGCTAGTTGAAAAAGAAATGCCACTTAAACAGCTGCATTGAAACTAATTGGTGCCAAGGAACATCTGAATGTTATTGTCCTTCAGGGAGAATTTAAGGACAATTCATTACACTTTTTTTTTTTATTAAAAAGGACATTTTGTCATTCTATTTTAAACAGCATGCTACTCACTGAAATAGGATTGCAAATTAATGTTCTGGAGCCTGAGTAGCAGCTCTTTGCTTTTCAACTCTAGGAAAATTATTTTTCTTAACAGAAGTTGTTATTGGTTACATGATAGAGAGGTCCAGGGAACTTTTCCTAATTAGGAGTTTAGGTCACTAGTTTTGCACAACACATCTCTTTGACAAGCTTTTCTTCATACGGTGTGCATTTTTATCACTTACCTATGCTGCAAGAAGCATGATTTCAACAAGCTAAATGAGAAATGTACACAAACCAAAAAAAGCCATGCCAGAATTTTGGGTTTGAGAAAAAACAGAATTTATCTGTGTAAGGAGGAGATTTTAGATAAATCTAAACCTAGTGTTATCTTTTGTAGAAAAGCACAAGAAAGGGGCAGCTTTCCTGCTTTACCTCTCAGAATTCCAGCAACCTCTTCTCTGACAGAACCATGAAAGCTGCCTTTGGCTGGTCCCTACTGGAGAGATGGGAATGTGTCTCAGATGGAGGGTGAATGAAGCACCTCATCCATGTTGGCTTTGGGTTTCTCATGGAGGAACTGAGGAACTTTGTTATCACATGGTCTGAGAGAGAGGTTTTAGTATTTTCAACAATGCTCATTCTCTCTGACAAAGCGTAAATGGTTTAGTCTTTAACCTCCTCTCTGTTCCATCACTCTCCTCTGGATACAGATGCACACCAGTCCTCTAACAGATGATCAGAACTAATTGTAGAAGTCACCATGTACATCTGCACTGATACTTGAAGTTGACTTTGACAATCTCTTCAGCTAGCCAAATCCAGATATACTTCCCTTTGGCATCCAACAGGCTTTAAAAATCAGTCTGTGTCTGACCACAAGAACTATAGACCAAGAAAGATGGAACAGTCCTGATAACAGTATATAATAGGAAGAAACCCAAGCCTTTGCAGTTCAATGAATTACATACCATCAGTTCCCTCTGAGGGGGTCATTCAGAAGTGGCTAAAATGATATTTAGGTTTGTCTCAGAGATCACACTGATGGAGCTCAATCCACATGAGCTACCTTTTCCTATCTGAACCTTATCTCACTGCCTGAAGAAAAGGTCATCCATGCTATGTATATCTGAAGTAGACTACTACCTTCTTTATATTTGTCTCAGTATCTGGACAAGGCGCTAAAGGCAGGAAGTGTTCCTTGCTGGATTTGTGCTGGCCAAGACACCCTGTTCAGATCATGCAGAGCTCTGGCATGCCTCAGACATGCAGCACAGGAGCATGAAGCTGTGAGTCAGGCTGGAAGCCTGTTTACTTATATGCTATATGCATTTCATGAAGGCAGCGTTTTCACCACCACTGCAGACATTGGTTTCACATTACATTTAATCTGATGGAACTGCAGGCTCCTATGGAAAGGGTGGCCTCGATCCACCTTGCTCTGTCACATGTTCTTGCTGCTTCCTTTGAGTCATATCAATTGATTTTGGAGCAGCAGAGCAGACTAATGGAAAATTAGCCTGCCCAAAAAAGGAAAATCCACACAGTTTTCTGTTGGGTCAGCTCATGGAGTGATGTCCAGTAGCTGCATCCAGCCCTCGAGAGTGGGGCAAGAAGCCTGGTGCTGTGGGTATGAGGGGTCCTGCAGGGTCACTCTGGGTGGCAGAAGCCCACCAATAGGCCAGAGCAAGTGTGAGTTGAAGCCACTTCTGATGTGATGTTATCCTCCCTAGCAGCTATCTAATCACTCATCCTGTTTTGGTTAAAAAATCCCCTTCTCATGCTCACCTGTTACTTATGGAAGGGTGATGTCTGGGCTCCGTCACGCAATCTCAGAGGGCAGTTTGGCCCCTCTGGGGACTGGCTGGAAAACACTGGTGATTGCTCCTGGTGTCCCAGGGGGTGCTGCTCACTGAGATCAGCATGGAAAAGGCAAAGCACATATGCAGCACCTTTGGGCCTGGTGCTGTTTCATTCACACCTCTGACCATAACAGTGGAGCAAGGGGCCATGAGTTTTGGCGAGTGGCTCATACCAAATAGATGCAACTCGTTTTTTGTATGTGCCTGACTTTTTTTTTTTTTAAATAGGAACTTTTTTAAGGTATCGCCTCTAAGTGTTCTTCTTGTTGGAGGAGTATCTGTAGAATATCTGTAGAGTAGAGTATAGTATCTGGTGGAATATCTGTAGCACTTGTGAGATGGGTCAGGTGTACTTAACTGCTCTCCTTGCCTGCTTCTCCAAGTATGACTTTTTTCCTCATCCCTGATTAATGAAATATTTTAATGACATTAATTCTCAAAGCATCACTCATTTTAGTAAGTATATCTTCACAGCATCTTGTAGTTATTTAATACCTTCAGTTTTATCTAAAAGTATTTAAAAAGTGTGAGATATTGACATATAGCATACATGAGGGTCTACCAGAAAGAATAAAATATTCAATTGATTTTCCCAGTTTATAACTGATAAAATTTTCGTTGGTTGTTTACCACTTTAGGGAGGTTTGATTCATGTATCTAATATACATAGAGCAGTTTTGGACCAGTACCTGCAGAAATCTTTTGGTTTCAGCTTATGGGTTCAAAGTAATATTAATTCCTTTAGTTCTGGAATATGTCCAAATATAGACCATTTACACTGCAAAGTATAGATGGAAAAAAACAGTCAATGAATTTATATAAATAGAGGTCCTTTATATGACATTTTTCTGCTTTGGTAAAGGCGGGTAGCTGAAGTAATATAAAAGGAGCACACGAAGAGAATTCCATTTTGGCAATTAAGTGCTGGTCTTGGCAATCTTATTTTAAATCAAAATCTACAGTAGCCACCTGGGCTACTCATTAAATGTGCTGTCCATTTCAATATGTGAGTATTTGATTCCACATATAGAACGTATTTAAAACTCACGCCGTAAAGTGATACCTGATATATTATGGCTGTGCTCTTGATACTGAAAGGTATCTGGCTTGGATACCAGCACCCATTTCAAATTATTCTGAGTTCAGCCTCTTAGCAAAGATTATGGCTGACTGCCTTTGCTGCCTTCACAGAACAATTTGATTAAAAGTGGTTGAATTTGTGACATTTATACCTGACTTTGGTCCTCTGCAAGAGTCCATGGTCCTTTGCAGGGGGAGAGGGAGTGTCTCCTGTCCTCTGCACCAGGAGCTCTTGCAGATACCTGCAGGACACTGGGGCACCCTGGTAGGTGATGCTGGGACTGACGGTGTCTCCATGTGCATGTGCCACTCCTACCCTCGGCAGTGAAGGTTCAGTGATGTTTGCCTTTCAGATTGAGCCTGGGAGGAGTGTGGGGTGCTAGGCTGCTGGAGCTCATGGAAAATCGTAAGGCAGGCCGGCTTGAGGGACCTGTTTAGTAGAAGTCCATACTGTAATTTCTTTGGAGAAAATACATGTTATTTAGGTATTGATGTGTCTGCTATAGAGCCCTTTGAGACATGAAGTGGAATTAGTATTGCCCAAAGGGATGGATAGTTTGAGGAAGCTACATGCTGATGAGAATTCTTCCTAGTCCCTTGAACTGGGTGTGAAAACTTACCTAATTTATATATTTGACATCTTTATATTTCGAGTGTGCTTCTCTCTGCAGTTATCTAACTAGAACTTGGGTCAAAAGCTATGCTAGTCTGCTCTTGAACTAATCCTCCTTCTTTTCTGTTGACTAGGGCAGCTCAGACAATTTTTCAGAACTTTAGCTGACTTTCTTAGAGGTAAAAGGAACCTGAAGCCAGAGGCAGGAGAGTGGAAGTTCCCACAGCTTTACAGATGTCCAGGCAGCTGGGAACTGGCCAGGCTCACCACAGGAGATGCTTTAGGTGACTTGAAATCACCTTTCTCATCCCCATTTCCCTTTCCTGGACCTAGCCTGTGTGGAACACAGAACTGAGCTCCAAGTCTTTCATTTCACCGGGATAGATGATGCCAAGAAATATTTTTCAGGTTGTAACTGGCACTCCCACAAGCTATTAGATATTTTACCTGCAGCAGAATGACACTCATTTGTGAAATTATTTCCTGCTATTAGAAACATCAAAGAATGTAGTTTTCATTAGAGATGAAAATGAAGCTATTTTGAAAAAGCAAGAAGGAAATACATTGGTAACAGTAGGGGAAAATGTAGGATTCATATTCCCAGCAGATTTCAAGGTGTATTGTACATTCTGTAATCCCATTTGTTATATTAATTCCCAAAACTTTACAAAAGCAGTTTTTAATTGAAAGCAAAGGAGTATCCTGGAGGATTCTTTAATATAGGTACTTGATTACCCAGTCTTGAGTGCTGAAGGCCTGGCTTCTACTCTCAACTTTTGAGATGCAGTGGCAGCCTTGTTGAAATCAGGAGCACGCTCCCATTGCTGGCCATGAGGCCAGAGTTCCAAATGCTGTTGAAAAAAGTGTTCTCCAGAGTGTCCTGAGTCCTGTGTAGGAGCCAGAACTGAAATAACAGTATCTGAAAGACAGATATCCTGTCTGAAGTTTTGTATATTAATTCAGCCTCCTCCTCTCCACATGAATGCTTTCATAAAGGCCTCTAACCTGATCTTGACTTGATCAGATCTATAAATCTTTGCATGGTAAGATGAAAATGCACAGGCCATAAACAAAGGTATCTCATGTTTGGATATGTGGCTAGCAGAAAGTATCAGAACCACATAATCATCTTTTTTAAAACAAGGAGGCTTTTGTTCTTGTGATTGTCTTTGTGCAGCTGTGAGTTTTATAGCACCATGCCAATGAATGCACTCATTGCGACTTGTATTTTACTCTGAAGAGGTAAATTGGGAGTATTAAGCCCCCAATAAGTATGTAAAAGTGGCAAAACCACAGGTAAAGTGTTACTAGAAGCTGCGCTCCTGCCAGCCATTTCATTTTAAACATGGCTCTTTTAAATATAACTTTTTGCAGTAAAAGCTGTAACTCCTGGATGTAATATGAGCTATTGCTAATGTCGTTCCCATGAATTGCTTACAGTGTTGAACCGTTAGATGTCTGACAAGTCCATATATCTCCTATACAGTATATATGAAAGTTTTCTGCGTCTAAACCATATGTTCCTTTTTTACTCCTCCATATTCTGGAAATGCACGTGGTTTGGTGATATAGTTTATTTGAACAGGAACCATAGCAGACAGAATTATTCTTTCGCTGAAATGTATCCTTTTTCATACATCTCAGCTTCATGATTAAAGCAATTGGCTTTTGAGGCGTTAAGTTTAGTCTGCTTCTGCCACAATTATGCCTTTGAAAACTCCTGAGTTCACCCAGTGATTTCCAGTAGTCCAAATGTCATTAGAACAACATGCAGGTAGTCTGCAAAGTCCAGTAACACTGTCTACACTTTTGGCTTGGGCAAGCTTTTCCCTTCCTCCCTCTTGGCCAAGCCTTGCAGCTCTGGGAGAAAACAAATAGCTTTCCTCATGGAAAGTTTGACTTAACCTGGCGTGGTGCCTGAGCCTAGACCCTCCTCGTCTCTAATGATGATTGAAAGTGTACATGCTACTGTGATAAAACATGCTGAGTCGTTAACATTTGGGGCTTGGGCTGTAGGCGATGAGTAAGGGAGGGCTGAAGTAATGCATTCAGTCAGACCTTCGTTGGACTTGCACGTCTGGGTTGGAGGGGGATCCTGTTACACGAAACCACACACCCACAGGAATGTGTTTTGCTGTTTCTAGCAGGTTTGATGAATGGGGTCTCCCAAGAGGCTTGCCAGAAGGAAGCCCCCAGAAGCACAGATGACCAGACTAGGTGTCTTTCCTGGTTTTCTGCAGCCCCAGGTGTGCAGAGCAGACCCGCCTACCTCTTAACTGTGGTATGCTGTGAAATACAGTAGGGAAATATGGTAGGGGACTTTGCTTTCTTTCAACATCAGCACTTACATTTCCAGGGAGGTCCTAGAGTCTTTCAAGAAAGTGTCCAGTTCCTTTGGAGAAGTCCTTAGTGGCTCCAGCCCCATTCAGTGATGCCAGACGCTGGTGGAGGGAGCAGGAGGCTGACCAAGTGAGACAAAAACTGCAGAAAGCAGTGTTGAAAAAGCAATCTTTGGTTGGTGTGCATCTGCACACGCACCTTCATGTTAACACTTGGAGTTATGAAGTGTTTGTCCAAAGCTGCACTGCTCCCCCTCTTTCCAGCTGAGAGCAGCTTGGAAGAAGTCACTTCTCACTCCCATGCCTGGTTCATTCTTCCATTTTCATTCTTCCATTTCTATATCAATGGCTATTGGTGTTGCCATTTCAAATGGTAAAGGTTTTGTTGGTTATTTTCTGTAAGTTCTGTAAGCCCTGGCAGTCGGCAGAGAAGAACTTGCTGTATCTGAGCCTTGGTAACATTTACATCTGCTTTTAAGCCTGGAGCAGTGCCAAGGAAAATACATGGCTTGCAGAAGCACAAGCTTCGTGAGAAAGCTTTGTTCCGATGCAAATTATTTTAGGAATATGTTGTTTGTTTGAGTCATTTCTGCTGAGCTGAGCAGTATTAGCCGCTCAGGTGTGGCCTCGTGCTTTGGCCTCCGTGCTCCCGTGTCCTGAGCCCCTTCTGTCAAAACATTTGTGGGGAAGTTGTGGTGGCAGGCCCCTCTTCTCAAGGGAGCAGAGTAAGGCACAGGCAGCTCCACAGAGCCAGGCTGGCGGCTCAGCCCAGCAAACACATCCGTGTTGGAGGGAGCAGCCTCCCCAGCTTGACGTACAGCGCTCCTGGAGAGGCACTGGCAAGCTGCTGGATCTCCAGGCTGTGGAGGGCCTGCCTCTGCTCCCACTTAAGTCAATAACACCATTCCCTTTGGGTTCCTTGGGAACAGGACCAAGCGCGTGGCTGGTAGTTAAAGCACACATAATAGCTGCATTCATGGAAGCCTGGTCCCTGATAGACAGGCAGAGAGGGAGTTTTTCCAAGCAGATTTCTGCACGGCACCACTCATTGTTTCATCTGTGTCTGCCGGACAGCCGGGGGCTGGGTCAGGGGCCTGATAGTGGCTTGACCATCACTGCAGAGAGCAGGCTGCTCGATAACCTGGCTCCGGGTCTTTCCTCCTCTCTGAGAAGCTGATGCTGATTGCAACCAAAGGGGGCACAGGCTTCCACAACGGGCTTATCACCAGGCTGGGAGGAAGCTTATGAAAAAAAGCAGACACTAAAAAAGTTCCCTTCCTCCTCTGTCACTGAGGAAGTCTGCGAAGTCTGGGCATTGAAAATACCTGGGAACAATCAGTGAGTAAGAAACACGGTAGGAAAACTGCAGTCTTGTTCCTTGCTGGATGGCCTGTCTGGGTTTGGCAGCAAACCAGGGAGCTGGACCAGCCCTCTATCTCTTTTTGCTTCACTTTTAGGTCTTCTACATTTTGCACACCGTGAAACTTACTGCAAGACAAACAGCAGAAAGCTGAGTGAGATAGTGCATCAAGTGTGTCAAAACTCCCAAACTGTATTGTTCCTGAACACATCAATTGCAGTATGAGCACTGGAATAGTCTTGAAAAAGCAGTGCTATAGGCTATCCAAATCCATAATTAGTGGATTAATTTTTTGATCCTTATGTAGTTGTAGCTCATTATCTAAGCATCATGTACACACACAAATGTTCCTCACTTGCCTTTCCTTTGCACAACTGAAACATAATTTCTCTACTAAATTTTCACTCTCCTGCAGCCATACTGCTGCAGAGAATGCAGAAGACAAGATTTTACTCTCCATGTCTGTACTGTCCAGATTGCTTTTGATGTTAGATTTCTGTGGGAGATCCGTGAAGATCTATTCCATTTCGTAACTCTTATGGTACCTTTGGGGTTTCAGAATAGGTATTGCTGTAGATATTATGAATCCATTTTGATATCCTGGGAGCATCAATCAGTTCCTTTTCTAATGCTTCAGGGGAAATATGTGTTTCAGAGCCACCTCATAAGCAAAATCTTCTGAGGATTACTTAAGAAGTAGAAAAAATGCTATTTTGGGTCACAAGAGAAGCCTCCAAAAATAACAAAGTGAAAAAGATGCATTTTAACCTTTATTTCTGTCCTGCACATGTAAATCCATATGCAGATAAAGTGTCTGAAATGATCTATAAGACTTTGTGCTCTAATTCTTTTGCATCTTTGTAGCTATGGTGGGCAAGCGTGATCTAAGTCTCTTGTATTCATGTTCTGAAAATCCTGCAGGTGCCTGTTGAGTAGAGCTTTTTAGAAACATGAGGTCAGGTGGAGAAGCCTATCCCTTGGAGGTTCAGTTCCTGAACCATTGCAGCTCCATAGTGCTGCTCACCTCTGAGCTCTGATTGTCACTAGTGCTGGCATCTGAGCTTTTGCTATCCAGTTATTCTTTCGGAACACTGAAGCAACTGGTAATCTCTTTGCTATTAGTTGACTTACGTTTTTTTCCCTCTGTGATGACTGTGTTCCACCAAACTCCAGGCTGCACTTGCACTCAGCTGTTGGCTTGAGGCCTTTCACCTCACACCATCTGCACGAGGCTTTTTAACAACTTCTCCAGGCATCTTCTTCTTACAGTAATGGCTTTGGGTCAGGACTACTGGGAGGTTCAAATGTTTTTCTCAATCTAACATGACTGTATGAAATTGCCATATAAAAAGAGAAAGTGGTTCTGATTTTTTTCGATTGCACTCTTTGTTTTCTTTGTTCTGAGAAACTTCCCTGATTCATTGGCTGATAACCACTGCACGACACACCATGGGCCCCAGCAGCCAAAGGCTGAAGCTTCCTGAAGTTGCTAGAACAGATGCCATGCACATTCCAATTTTGCAGAGTGCTGTAATGAGTCCAAGTTTTGCCAAGTTGTGCCTCAGCCAGACACTGCACAAGATCTCTCTGGAAGGGCCACCAGAAATGGAGATGGCTATTGTATTCCAGACCCTGAGCTCCTAGGTAACTTTGAAAGAGTTCTCAGGCATTTTTTTCTTGGTTTTTTCTTCCCCACAGAGAGTATGTTAGGATGAGGAAAAACCTCATTTCAAAAGAAGAGGAAGCAAAGCTAATTCTAGGGCTGAAATTGCCATCAGCCACAGAGAGAAGACTATGCTTTTTGCATCAGCAGACAAACCCAGAGGCAATGGCTGCTTCAGAAAACTTTCCAGGAATTCTCCCACTGTTTCTGGAAACCTGTGCTGGACCTTTACAGGCCAGAAAAGCACATTACCATCTATTTACACCACGGACCCACAGTTGGATGAGCTGTCACCACTTGGTAGGAACCTTCGAACCTCCATTGTTACCAAACTGCTGATTTCTGCCCTATTCAGCACATAGTCAGAGTTGTAGAGATAATGGTGGCCTTTGGGGTTTTGCAGTCTGACATCCCAGATATTTAATGCCATTTCAATGGCAGACTAAAATCTTAAAGAGAAACCAGCAGTGCTGAAGTCAAGGAAAGGTTTGCCAGAAGGACTTGCTAATATGAAAGCAGCTTCTTGGTGCTATTTTAGTAGCCAACTCACAATTCCAGAGATAGCTGCAGCCCTCAGCTTAATTGGTGTGTGCTTGTTGGCAGAGACAGAGCTGTGCTGCAAGACTCCAGGCAAAGCTGGGGCTCTGCATGGGCTGCAAAGGATTGAGCACAGGAAGGGATGGGGGAATGGGGCCATTTTTGACAAGTACAGACAAATGCATGTGTGTTTACACATTTACTCTATTTGGGAAACTTAGTAAAGAAAATGGAATAGAAGCTGTCTCATGAAGCTGTAGCACGGTCAGCAAGCATCTTAAAGTTTCAGACTTCGAGTATGGCTGTGAAACTACCTGATGGCGTAATTAGAGTGAAAGAAGGCCTGAGAAAAAGAGAAATGAAAGGAGGGTTAAATATAACATCCCCATGTAAAAAAAAAAAAAAAAAATCATAGATGAGTTCTGGAAGAAGAGGGGAAAGGATGAGTGTGGGTGTGAGAGAGAGGAGTTTGTCTAAAAGTGAAATGGTACAAATGAGTAAAATGAGTAGTAAGAGCCCAGGATTTGACTGCCATGGAAAAGTGTGTTTAAAGAATACCTCACTTTGCCCCAAAATAATTTAAGTGTAGAGAAAAATGAGAGGAGATGATGAAATGAGCATTGTGCTCCTTAAACTTACATAGATCTAAGAGGAACCTTTCTGTCTCTGTTGATCTGCAGTGAGATGTCTGCATTGCCTGCAGGTGAAAAGGTTTGGTGGGCAGCTCCCCTGGGGCAGGACCTTCAAATAACCCCATGGCTTATTTCTGTGTTCTACAGACAGATTTTCTAAGGGATGAGGAAAGGGCTTCAGTGCTGCCGCTCGGTAAAGAAAGCTCCCACAGGGAGACCAAAAAACCCTCAGAAATATGGTGAAAATTTGGGAAGGGAAGTAGTCTTTGAATAAATGCAGTCCCATCATCTGACCTTAGTGAGAAATTTTCGTTTCAGTTTTAAGACTTAAGGTGTAACAGGACATTCAGTAAAAATGAGAAAAATAACAATATATTACCCACAGATTTTTTCCCCAGTTGAAAACTACCCAGAAAAAGTAGTGCTAGTAGAAGTAGAAGTGATCAGACCTTGACAAAGCAGTTGAGGATTTGTAAAAGCTCACTTTCAAAGATATACAACTGAAGAATAAAACAGGAAATCCCCTTACTTTGCAACTTTCGAAAGATGGCATTCAAGTTACATTTAGGATGCGATCCAAGCACAATGAAAATTTTTTCCATCAACTTCGATGGGTGTTCTAAAACAGGATGTGTTAAATCAGGGAAAATAATAACAAACTCTCCAGTAAATTAAAAGAAGATTCACAACAGATTATGAATCAGTGTATTAAAGAATCAATTAGAGTCAGCTATTTACATAAAGAGAGTAGTAGCAAAAGAAATTTTGAACTAGAAAAAATCAGAACATCTGCAGAAATTTCCAAAGCTATATTTAATATTATCTTAGGAAAAGCACCTGGGCCGAATGGTGTCTCATCAAAAATTTCTAAGTGTTTCCAGACCAAAATCACTTGGATACTTCTGAAAAAAAAGTAATCTGCCTAAGTCAAAGAGAAAACTTCTCTCTAATCCCTTCCCTTCCACTGAATTTTGTCATGGGGAACATCACCATCTTAAACTAGATCACCTTCTGCTGCCATGCGCTACTTTGCTGGAACCAAGAACTGCCCTTGCATAACAGTACCATTAGCTAACTGTAGGGTAGACTTTATTATTATAAGGAATATTTTGGATTCAAGCACTCAGCACAGAGGAGTGTATGAAAAGTGAGCAGACTTCGATAGAGATGCCAGATTTCCTGCCAAGAAAGCTACAAATGGATGCACCTTTTCTTTGGTTGTTAGATTAATATTCAGGGAAAAAAATCTGCTATTGAAATTTGCAGCAAACCTACTGTCATTTATTTTAGTGAAGAAGGGGGTAAGATGCAAGACTGTCTACATCTCGTTGTATGAGTTGTGACCCTAAAAGCATTTGGTCAGCCAGCCAGAGGTCAGCCAGATGTATACCTGATGTTTCAGGGCTATTTTCATGGTTTCTCTGACAATAAAATCTAGATTTCTGCAGTAACCAACATGATTTCTCTGCTGTCAATTAAGAGCCTGCTTCAGGGAGGGGTTGGCAGATGCTTGTGATGCCAGATGAGGCTGTATCATGCTTTCTGTTGTGCATGATCCCCTGAGGGATGTGGCCACCACCTCCCTGTGCCTATTTTTGGAAAAATATCTGTGTTCAGAAAGTAGTCTGAAGTCAGATTTACATTTCATATGAAAAACTTTCATTGGGGGGAAGCACCACTGAAGGGGGAAAACCCCATGTCTTGTGACACTAAAATGATTATAAGAATTCTTCACTGAGATGTGTAGGTGGGAATATTTCTCATAATATGGAAAAAAATCTAGATTTTATATTGCTGCTGCAAAATGAAGATCTTATGAATAGGAGAACTTACCTTTAGGTGTTTTTTGATAGAGGCAACTGCAGAAAATCAGCACAGATCCATCTAATTGTAGTGCACCTGCTCTGATTTCTACCTGTTCAGACCCAAAGCAAATTTATTTAAGAATTAAGGCACTATTTGCAGGGACAATTCTTGCTACATCCTTACTTGAGATTATCTTGCTTTTAAGTACTAACAGATATGTCTGTGTATCTCTTTCTTTTCCTTTGCAAACTTTTATTTCTGTTATGTATCTGTGTCTCACATGCCAATGGAAATCAGGAAAGGAAATTAATTTATATGAATGGACTTCATAAACTTCATGATTTACCAGTAATGAAATCCGGGTTTGCAGAATGAGAAATAATAGGGCTTTTCCAAAATATCTTAATCCTTGGCTATGATTAGTGGCATAAAATGAACCATTCTTTCCTACGTGTCTAAAGTCCAAGTTGTGCTCCATGTGATATTCTTTCCAGTCTCATGTCAGTAAATAATTGCCATGCTGCTCTTTAGACTGTCTCTGACCTTCACTATGCTCCCTTTTCTTGAACAAAAGTCGGGAATTGTTGCAGATTGATCTCCTACTGTGATCTGATCTAGTCTAGTGTAGAAGGAAAGCTCGTTAATCCTACCCCCAAATTCCTTACCCAGTTTACTATAAATGTACTGCTCCATAAGCATACATAATGCAGCACAGCCATAACAGTGCTTAAAACAGGATTAGGCAATGCCTCATATTTTCTAACTACTTCTACTTGTACAGGAATACAAATTCACTCTTTTTGTATTGTCAAGAGTGACTAAAAAAAAAAAAAGTTTAGCTAGTTTCAGTTTTATGATTTTTTGCCAGAATATTGTCTAGTCTGCCTAAACTTGGCCAGTTTGTGTAATACCTGAACCAAATATGGTTCATATCTTAAGGAGCCTCTTTTGAGAATGGGAAGACCCTAATACTTTAACATGATCTTGTTTTAACAACTAAAAATTGGCAACTGTGCTGTGTACTCAAGTGAAGCAAAGATTTTTAGTTCTAGAGAAACAGTTTAAAATCCAGAAAAGAAAAACTACATGCTGCTACTAAAACCCTGTGTGTGGTTTTCCACTACTCCTTAAAAAGTGGGTAGGGCTCTAGGATCACACTGTACCCACATGCATATATACTAAAACCAACACACTGAAGTAAACACAGAAATGTGCTTGTCCTGTTTGAGTGGTGGAAATCAGAAGTCTGCTGACCTCAGGGAAGTCTTGCATGCTTCAAAATTCAGGCAAAATAAGAGAACACAACTCTTGACCTCTCTTGCATATCAACATTAAAACGTATCAAATGATATTTTGTGAATAATGAACAAAATAGAGTGTTTACAGTACAGTGCCTGGTATTTTTTCCAGCTAAACCATCAGAGCAGTACATTGCGTATTTGTAGACTACCTTTGCAGATGTCTGTCTGTGTTTAATAGGAACTTGATGCAAAGCTCGTTGAAGCAAGTAGGAATTCTTCAGTTGTCTCCTGCTCTTTTTGTATCAAGCTCCAATTCACAATCACAATGACCTTCACTTAATACTCTTTTAAACCTATGTTGAAAAGAAATAATGCATGAAAATCTCTAATATTGGGTGAAAATTTCAGGACCCAAAACTTGATGCAGACACAAGTTATAGCTCCCAGAGTAACTGTAGAAATACATTAATATGTTAAGGTTAATGGCACATACAATAACCTGAAATGTTGCCTGTATTTCACTGACTGGCAGTGTTTCAAGTGCACTCACTTTGGTTGGACGTGCCGATATTTAAAGCAATGTTTGAGTTGGTTGCAAGGGATCTTAAAGAGATCTCTCTGTATTCTTGCACACTCAATGGTTTGTAAGTATATTTTGTATGAGTGTGCCATGTTTCTGTCCCCCTTCATGCCAATAGGACATTCTTATATTTAAGGTCCCTTTGTGGGACGGTTTTAGAAGTCTCTTGAGTGACCACTCATTCATAGAGTCTGTAATGAGACAATGACAACACTGCACCATGTGTTCACCATGGAAAACAATGTCATTTCAACAATTTTCCATTTTCTGTGATGTTTTTCTCTAAAGAGGGGGCCTTCTGTATGTGTACAAAGATTTCTGTTGCAGCTCTCCATAGATAGCCATGCCAAAGAGAAAGCATGAAAGCTTCTAGGGCAGGACATTCATCCTCTCTTATCTGGTCCTCAGAGACATTAGCTAATCGAGGCATGATACTCCATACAATAGGACAAGTGCTATAAAGCTACCTCTGTTATCCCAGCAAACATGAAGACTTATCATTCCCATGGCCACTTTACAGGATTTGTTTGCTTCTGACAACAACAACCACAGCCTATGGTGCTATCAACTCCAACAATGAATCTGATGCTGTCTCTCTGTGTTATCGTCTCCCTAATAAGTATTTGGTTTTTTCTTCTTTTTTTTTTTTTTTTTTTTTTTTTTGTTCCCACCCCATTTGTGAGAATTTCTCCCCTGGAGCTCTTCTCTATCAGGCCCCTGCAGCTGCTGTTATTTTAGATATGGCAGGAAGTAGGTATTGGAAAACAACGAGAGCTCACAGCACTCAGAAAAATCTAGAAATTCCTCTGATTTACCCCAGGCTCTGGCTCCAATCAAAGCTGGTTGAAAAGAGAAAATTAAAAGCGAGGAGGGGGGAAGTTGGCAGAGGGAAAGGCCCAAACAGACAACAGCGTCTGGGCTGTGTGTGTTAGGAAGGAGAGTTTCAGCCATCATCTCCTGCGGGGTACCAGGGGGATGCTCTGCATGGCCATGTGGGATGGGGAGTGCTTGGCTGGCAGCAGCATTCCATGGCAGAGCTGGGGCTGCCACCCTCTTCAACAGCCAAGAAAACCCCTTCTTGTCTCCCCAGGGACTTGTGTTTCTCATTCTTTTTCATGTTCTCCCCTTGCATGGCTGGTGGGCACCTGAAGCAGATCAGCTTCCCTGGCAGCACTTTTAGCAGCACTTACTGAGGGGCACCAGCCAAAGACACTGGTGGAAAGTCACTGAAGCAGGAAACTTACATCACTACCACCACCTCTACTACTATTATTAATATTATTATCATTATTATTATTATTATTACTGTTATTATTACAACCACTATTATTTTTATTTTAATTTTACAGCTCAGACAGGATACTTTGTTCAGCAAAGACATTTTAGTCACTCTGAGTACCTTTTAAATCAGGCTGACTTTGGACATGACTTTTGAAAGAAAAGAAAGAAAAAATTATAAAGAAAAACACCTCCAAATAGTTCATTCAGCAAGCAGTTTAGAGAGGAAGACATCACTACCACCCGCATACACAAAGATGAATGCAGAAAAATTACTGCCTTTAGGACTGGTTTTAATAAATAAATTGTCCCCTTTGACACAGCAGATAAGGAGGAAGATGTCCACCCACAGACATCACACTATTAGCAATCTAGTTAACATCTGTAAATGTTTTAGGGAAAGAAATTACACTTTGAGACATTTCTTTTTTAATTACAGGCTCCAGATGAGATTTGTTAGAGCAGGGAAATGTATCCCATAGCGACTGATGTCAATAGCAAGCAGTCCCTAAAGCCAGCCAGGATTGGGAAAGCCATGCTGTTTGCTGCTTTTGGCACTGCTCCCTGCTTTCACAATGTCAAAGTTAGAACCGCCTTTATATGCACTTTCCTTTTTTTTTTTCCACAGTAGCTGTTGCCAGCAAACTGTAAACTACCGTATATCACTCAGATTTAAGAACCTAAACTTTAAAACAAATTAAACTCTTGTTGACATTGTAGTAAAAATCAGAATCGAACTGAACAGCTCAGTAAAACTGCACTTTAATTATTTTATGGATTTAAGATTGGTTTCTAGGATTCCCAGACTCCCAATACAGCAAAGTTATTTCCTCTTGGCAGATGTCTGGAAAAAAAAATTCATTGAATGGGTAAAATCATGTGGCAGACACCAGGTTGAAGCCTAAAGGGAGGAAATGGTGTCTCCCCAGCACCTGTAAATATTTACTCTGTGTCTTGACCAGGAGAGTCTTCCGTCCATGCTTTGAAAAAAAAATTTCAAGGTTTTTTTTTTGTGAGTTTTTAAGGAAATAGAATTTTCATCTGTCAAAACCCAGTTTCTAACTAGGTGTTTATATGGGTTTGAACGAGAATGGCAAGCACAGATCTGACCCACCCTTTAGAGCCACATCCAAGCACAGGTAAACGCGTGCAGCACACCAGTGCTCCCAGTCCCTGGCCTCTGCTTATCTTTCATTTCCCTACTTAGCAGTTAATATTGGGTATTCTTTTTATAATTCTCCCTTCTTTTTTTCCTATTCTGCAAAATGGAAACGAAGGTTTCCATCTGATTAATTGCCAGGTTTCCATTCTTTTTAATGTTTCCTCTCAAAGCAGTTCAGAATGAAAGTATTTCAGAAATGTATGTAGACGGAAGCTACTGGAGATAATAATTTGTTTAATGGAACTTTGTTTTACAAAAGGTGTGGTGCACCAGAAGGGCTGTTATGTGGCACAAACAACAATCAATTTGCGCAGCCTTTCATCAAAAGCTTTGTTGCACTTTTTTCTTTTATCTCATCAGTGGAATGTCCTTGATGTCCCCAAAGCTCCGGACTGAAAAGCATTCGGTTCACTGGGTTTTCAGCAAGAGCTGGCCCTTGCTGGGTTACTCTTTTTGCAAGGACTCTTCTGAAGAGAGATGTTGCACATCTGCATGCCCACAGCTGGGTCCTGTGGTCGGAGCTCTCCAGGGAGCAGGGGACCTGCCTGCCCCTTCAAACAGTGTGTAGTTGTGTGGATTTTCCAAACCTGCTGTGTTAGCCTCTGTGTGTTTACCTCCTGCTCTGAATTAGCTGATTTGACCTGACTGAATCTCATGAAAGCAGCCAGTTTTCTTCATTAAGGCATTATTAAATTTTTAAAGCTCCTCTTGAATTGCTGTTAAAGTTCTTCCACTCATTTTGTTGCCTGGAGCACCTCTCAAAAGTGCAGGCCAACTCCTGCTGGAGTTTGGATGTGCTGCAAGATCACAGCCTGGGTCATGGAAGCACCCTATTATCATTTCTCAGCTATTGAGAAGCAAAGGTTTTGAAAAAAGAGGCAGAAAAGCCTGATGCACATTGCGAATGGTTATTTGGAAAGTCTAACGCAAACATTTTGAATAATTTCAGGTCCTTAAGTGTGTTTGAGAGATGAGTATTGTACACCTGCTCTCAAGTGCCTTTTTCTTAGTTCTCTAGTGCTGGCTGTGGCTTTACAGTGCTTCATTCTGGGGGCAGAATTAATTTCCTCTCTAGTTGGGAGCACTGAGCATCAGCAGGGTTCTTGTGTCAAGCACTGAGCTGCAAGGGGGAAGGTTTTGTCTTCCCTGGGAGCCCAGCTGTGATTCTTACTGAATTCTTGCAACTGCATGTGGTGATTTTACTGTTAACATTGTTCTGTCAGTCCATCCAGAGTTTGAGCCATTCTGTAGCTAGGCACAGCATGTGGGAGAGGAGAAAAGAGGAAAATACATTTTGTCATGTTTGCAGCTCTGTCACACTGGGACCACGTACAAATATAAGAGTATTCTTCCAGCTGCAATAATCTGAGATGCTTGCTGTAGGTGGTTTTAGCATCCAAGAAGTGCTGGAATCCAGGAACAGTCTGGGTGCAGTGGTTTTCACTGCCACGTCTCCACACTGGGGACAGCATCCACTGACACCCTGGGAATTTCCACATCATGGCCCAAGCTGCACTGGTATGTTTCCAGTGTGACTCCACTTTGGATCAAAGCTTCCCAGCCAAACTGCATGGGGGTTTTGTTATGAAAAGGTCTGTCCCCAGTTAAGGTGGTGCAAAGCCAATGCAAGAGTGCCATTAAGTGCTGCCAGTGCTCTTGTCCAAGGAGCTATGACGTAGAGGCCATGCACTCCTCTCTGAACTGCAGTGCTCTCCAGCAATAGACGCTGCCATGGCTGAAATGAAATCCTGTGGCATTTCTTACAGCTCACATTATGGTGGTGACCAGGTCATCATGCCAAAAGCAAATTTATTGCGTGACAGATTTTTATTGCATCCATTTTTTTTGCCAGCTCTTTGTAGCCACCAGTTCAGAATCCCAGAGCCAGCCCAGGTTCTTGCCCAGTGCTGAAGATTAGCAGCTGTGTTCCATCACTTAAGGATTTTCCCCAGCTAGCATGACCTTTCCCAGCCTAGTCCCCAGCAGGCTCCTAGGTGGATTTATTTTCCCTTATCAAACACATAAAAATTTTATTAGCCCCACCCAGCCTTTCTCTTCATTCAGCAGCATGTGGCCACTCACTGAGTCACTTCATGGTTATCCTTTCATCTGACTGAGCAAAACCCCTGTGAATTAGAGGTTACCAAACAAGGCTCAGCCTTCACACGGGCAAGGCACAGATGTGTCCCAGCAGGGGCCACCTGCTGTGCCATAGGCGCATTGGGTATGATCTACACAGAGGTATCCTCTTGTTGTCCCCGCCTAGGTGCCCTCTTTGCTGGATGATGTGAATAATGGCACTGACCTTTTCTGTTTGGCATGTACTTGGCTGATTAAAAGGGCTGTAAGGGAAAGAGGTGTTGATATGTGATGATAATAGGGCAAGTTTGGTCCATTAAAAAGAAAGAAAAAAAAAAGACAACCAAACACCTCTTGCTCAGAAACTGATCATATAGACCCTGTTTTAACTTACCTCCAGGACACTTCCATTCTTGAGACCATGTTACTCCTGCTCAAGTCCATCAGATTTTGAGGCTAGTTGAGTGGAAGAGTAAAGTCTCTTGGCTGTTCTCTACCCATGGAAAGAAAAGGGCACTTAGCAGATACTGCTGTGTGACCTGAGGTGCTTGTTTCTTTCCTCCATTTATTGTTTCTTTGCTTTACTTGATATACCCAGCTGCACACAAACTGTTTTTTATGAACAGCAGTGCAAGGTGGCTCATTTTGGAGGATTCCAGAGGATCACTATGGGCCACACTATTA
Source organism: Catharus ustulatus (assembly GCF_009819885.2). Taxonomy (NCBI): domain Eukaryota; kingdom Metazoa; phylum Chordata; class Aves; order Passeriformes; family Turdidae; genus Catharus; species Catharus ustulatus. The sequence continues at coordinate 61,890,636 of NC_046221.1, read as the reverse complement.
TTACATAAAGTCAATTAAAGAGCATACATGCACATCCCATTGATTTGATTTAGAACTAACGAAAGCTTCAGTAATGTGCAATTACAAGAAACTTAATGACCCCTTTATATTGAATGCAACTTCTGTGGCACCTAATATGCTTTGATGAATTGCTCATTATGTGCAATGTTGGAAAAGCTTCTAAAAAGATTAATAATTGTATAATCGATAGAGGAATTCAGTTTTATTTGGCTTTTTTAAAACTCTGAAATCAGCAAGCCATAGAGATTATGGACTTTCTCTTGGTTTCTTTTTTTCCTCCTGTACCCTCAGAATTATTTTTTTTCTAAAGCTAATCTGTCACTTTTCCAGCATGTGGAGAAAAGCCCTTTCTCGAGTTATACAGAAAGGTCTGGCCTAATACAGATGGCCATGTGAGGTCTTAGAGGTTGGTGTCAGCTGCCCACAGAAACCACCAGTGTTCAGCTGGATGCCTGCACTTGGGATACTTCTTTGGCAGGGCATGAAGTCTCCAAGTAGCAGCCTTCAGCATCAGGCTCAGAGCTTTGTGACATGGTCCAGACCCACTCCCCCTCTCCCATTCACTGCTGGGGAACCTTGGAAGCTGCCAGCCCTTGGGGCCATCAGGTGGGCTTTAACCTTGCTTTTCTAACCATAGGATACTTTAGGAGCCTCGTGTCCCAAGTGTTACCCATATTGACATCTTGTTGTGAGGTACAGCAAACCTTGAGACATGGGATTAGGAATATGAGAGTAAAAAGGCCAAAAAAAAGGAAGTTTCATTTCGGTGACATTCAGGATTTAACACTGCCAGACACCTGGAGGCTAGAAGAATAGGCAAATGCGGAATTGCTTAAAATTTGTTTCTAGTCTTGTCATGCTTCAGGGCACGAATCATGCTGGTGTCTGACAGCACTGTTTCACTGTTGGGCACTGGATTGAAAAGGAGAGCTCTTCACCAGGAGCAATTTGCATTACAGTATTGCTCATGACAGGGGCAAATTCCTCTTGTCTATGGCAAAGGGGTACTTTGTCTTCCTTATTCCTTCCAGACTGGTACCCACAAAGCTTCCAGCAGCGCTGACCTCAGGTTTTGGCTGCCTTAGGTAACATTTGTGTAGTTTGTCTTTCGTGTGGAAATTTTGTGTAAAACGTAAAATATGTCTGTTTTGTTTCCCTTACAGATGCTCTTAGGAACGTAAACACATCATTTTGGTTAAAATGTGGTTTATTTGTTCATTGCCCAGCCTTACCCTCACACGTGTGTGTATGTGTGTGTCAGATGAGGCTTGCATCATACTGGGGCAGACCCTGCAGCCTCTGCACAGCCCAAATCCCCATCTCTCCAGGCAAGGTTGGCCTCAGTGAGGGCTGCCTAAAATTCCTCTTGAGTCTCTGATTCTTTGGCAAAAAGGGCAAATCAGATAGAGTGAAGCCACACTCAAACTAAGAATAAAAACAAACTGAAGTTTAGACTCTAGTGTGTTGGAAATCACTGCAACTCTTCTGGTTCCTGTGCTAATTTCCAGCAGCCGGGGAATTCATCCCTAAGTGTTTGCAGAGCAGGAGACGCAGGGCGTTTCCAGGGCTGCATATGGGAGGGATGAAAAAAAAATCGAAACCCAGAAATTTTGGTGTGATAGGATGGGACTCATTTAGTCTGGGCACCTATTCAAGAGCCCCAGTTAAATTGCTGCGGCACGGTGCTGTCATCACACTGCAAGGAACCTTTCCCAATAGCCCTCTGCAGCGCAGCCACCCTGGGAGACTTGGAGCTGTTAAACTAAATAAGGCAGAGGGTAGAGCAGGTAGGAAGAGGAGTCTATGGTAATGGCTGTCATGCACGACAATGCCTTCCGTCGTGCCAAGCTGACGTTCTTATGGGAGGATCATGTTTTATTAAAACCTGCTACTTGTTGTCGCTCACTTGCTCCACTGTCCTATTCACTGTCTCCAAAAATAGCATGCCCTGTGGTAGTGGCTTATTATGATTAAACAGATAAAAATAAGTTTAAGGTTTAAACACATCCAGGACACCTAAGGTAATACAAGATCTGACTTCTTTATGGAACGTGTGAAGTTGTATTTTCCACTGCTTCAGAAGACTTGTTTTGTTTGGTTTTTAATTCAGTAAGCTTTCATGTGATCTATAGTTTTGTATTACAGTCTGGCACCTCAGAAATTTTTATCACTGTTTTCTGATGTTTTGCCTCACTCACAGAACAGTACTTACTAGCTTTGGAAAAAGAGTTTCTGTAAGAAAAACCTAATCTTTTCTGTAATTTGAGTAACAATTCTGTGTTGTTTGTTGCAGTTTTCATATGTCAAAAAGTAGTGATGATTATTAATAGTGAGGAAATTATAAAAACTGTAGAATTTTAGTCATGGAATGGTTTATACCAGGAGCTTAATTTTTTAGTCACTGTATATATGCATCTATATTTAGCCATTTTTCTCTTAAAATAAAATCTCTACATGGAGATAAGAAAAAAAAATCTTTCCTCCTGTATTTCGGCTTCCTCTGCATTCATTTGCAACTTTGAATTCCTCTTTGGTGATTCTAATATGTGGCATTTCATCTAAAAGAAGGGCGTACGAGAGCACAAAAGCCTGATGGAGCAAGATAAGGCATCACTGCTGGTGGAAAAAATCCGAGGGCAATAATTATAGGCGGCAAAGTGAACGTCATACTACAAAGCATTACTACAGGTAGCGTGGTGTCAGTGTGAGACTCATGCAGTCACTCCAGAGCTATGTGTCCCCAGCTCTCTTCATGTGCTGGATAGTGACAGCAGAAATTCAGAGCACTTGTGGGTACATCCACGCCATGTAATGAGCTGTGTGGAGAGATCCCTGGCCTGGGTGTCACTGTAATTGTACCCATGTAAGGCTTGACCTGAGCTAGTGAGTTCTGCCAGGAGGCAAAAACAATGAGCCAGACCAAGGCAGTTTTGCTTTCAGGAATGCTACTTGTTTCTGGAGGTTGCTCAGACCGTCCACAGAGACCTTCTGGAGGCTGTGAAACAGAAGCTATGCGGTCTGACCAGCATCAAACACCATCCAAATGAGGTCTCCAGTCATGGCATCGTACTGCTTGGGCAGTTACAGCCATCTGAAAGACAAAGCGTTGTTATCTGGACATGGCAGAATCGGAGTGTGTTTTCCGCACACGTAGCTTGAAAGGTGCAGCTGGTATTACTTGTATTTTCCACGCCGTATGAACCAGTCAGAGCAGGCTGCTTTTGTTCATTTTCAACCTCTTGTCTTCAGTTCTGCCCCATGTTGGAGACAGTGGTTCCCAGCAGACACAGGTGGACATGAAGTAATGGCAAAGGTTAGTCAGTCAGCTGTGGATAGAAACTTCATGTGACCTTGTGTGCCTGGATGTCTTGGGACATGCCATGTGGCACTTTCTGTTGGTAAGGAAACCAAAAACCATCCTGAAGGAGATGCATTGATGCCATTGCTATTTACAGGGCAACAGGGGCATATGAATCACAAGGTATCAGCTCAGTGCAAAACCTCTGAGTGTCCTTTTGCCTAAACTCTTACCACACCTCTCTGTCTATTTAAAAAGAGTAGAGTGAAGAGCCACAGGTCTCACTAGTGGAAGAGAAGAGTGCATCATAAAGTGGCACAATGGTAAATGCAACCTAGAGTTCCACTACTCAGTCTCCTTGTGCAAGCCTTTCTGGGCTCCTGCTTGGGCATGGATTGAAGTCATGGCAACAATGGTCTTTGACTTCCATATCTATGACAAGACAGCAACTTCACCCAGCTAGAAAATGGAGACTTAATGTTACTACTTGCAAGGTGAAAAGGGATGGGAGTTGTTTTCGAACTGATACCATTCACCCACAAAACTGTAGACTCAGCTCTTTACAACTGTGAGATGGAACATGGCTCTCAGCTCACTTCCCATATTTTCAGACTCTTGGGAGTCATTCACCTTTGGGAGTATGAAGTCTCCCAAACTCTCTTATTTGTATCCCCAAAAAGCTCCCCAGTTGGTGAAACCCTGTGCATGTGCCCTCTCCTAACTCCCTGCACTGCTGTAACTTCTGGAAGGCAGAACTTTGCCTCTGAAGAGCAGGTATTTTATTAAAACAGAAGACCACATTGTCATCCATATTAGTAGTCGGATGCAAGGAAAGCAGAAATCTGCAGAAATTTGAAGTCTTGCCGGTTGATGGAATCCATGTACAGCCACAAAATGTTAAAAATATTACATTTCCTATGAAGTTCACATCTATATATGGAACCCACATTTGTACAGATATATCTGGTTGTCCTGTTCTGTGCAGGAACCCAAACTGGTTCATCGGTAAGACACTGATTTTGCTAATTAGTAAAGCAGAAATTTCCATTGCAAGGGCATTTCAAAGCAAAATTAAATACAAGAGGAAAAAACTCCTTATTAAACTAAAATGTGGGGTAACAGCTCACCACATCCTGCTACTGTGGCATCTGCTGTTTAGCAAGGGAAAGGTTCCTCTTTCAAAAGCCTTGACAGGTAGAGAGGTCACGTGTTACCTGCCTTTCTCAGCATTATTATTTTTTTACTTTTCTGTCAGTGGAAAAACTGAACATGACAATGGAAAATACCAGTTGAGAGAAGGCATTGTGGGGAACTGTAGGTGTTAGCTATGAAAGCGACAGTGGCCTCCCCCACCAAAGCCAGCAGAAAAACAGTGAAAAAAAATTCTGATGACAAAGGCACTGTAAATCATAGTACTCAGCTGTTTGGTCTGATAGGGATCAACCTGGTGCTTTAAGGGAAGTGTTGTGCTTCTCTAGGCATTGAAGATTAAACATCTTGCATGCTATCCCAGATCTGCTGCTAATCTGTATGTAGGCCTGCAAAAAACTGGGTAATCATTTCAATCTCATCTATCCTGGCTATAAAACGGGTCTTTGTTAGTACTCAGGTTATATTGTTTTAAAAAGGAGTGTAAAGTCATTGCAACCGTTCTTTGAAGAATGTTGTGCTTATTCAAAACCCAACTACTCCTGGAATGGTACTGCAGACATGAATGGATATGTATCCAAGCAGCTGGGGAATCAAAGACCAGCATTTGCTTTAGAAATGAAACTCAAACCTGGGCCAAAATACTGCCTGCACTGAATACTACTGTTCTGTGGACCATGCACAATGCTCTTGTATTAGTAGCAGGTTTATAAGCCAAAACTTGATCATTCAAGACTACAAACAGCTGATTTTCCTTAGTTATATAATAAATATTTTGTTACAAATGTAAGAACCAAGAGAAAAATGCCAATTATTTTTTCTGCATGATCAGATCTTACCTCTCTGTAAAGTTCTGCATTGGTCCTATAGGACCAAGTGGAGCACTGAGGATACCAAAGGGATAGATGGCAAAGGAGATAGTGAACAGGGAACAGTCAGCTCATTTACTTGAAACACAAATTAAATTTACAAGTAACAAATTTAAAACAGAAAAAAATACTTTTTCCACCCTCGCATTAGTATACTGTGGAACCCATTGCTACAGGAAACTGTGCAGGTCAAAACAGGTTCAGGAGGTTATTAGAAAACTTAATGGAAGAAAGTTCATCAAAGTTCATTAGAAGCAAGGATGCAGACCTCTGGTTTACGAAGTTCTCCAATAGAGCAAAGATGTACTAGAGAAAGTGCCACTGGAGGTGTGCTGGTTCTTATGCTCTTTCCCAAAGAACTGACAGTAGTGGTAGCTGTAACACTGGTGTGGATGGGCACACAGGATAGATGCTTCAGAAGAACCATGCTTCAGTAACAGGTCTGATTTGCTGTTGGGAAGATCAGTCTTGGGTCAGCCAGCCTATAACAAGAATATTGATGTTTTCTTGCCAAACAAAAGAAGAATCACTTTGGGGTCAAACAAAGCATTCCAAGACATTCAATTTGATGCAAACTGAAACATTTCCTAGAATGCAACAAAAATGTTAACATGTTTTGGAATATTAAAAGGAAACAAAATTTCCAGAAACCAGAAATAAAAAGTGTGGGGAGAAATTTCTGATTTCCAGAAATCAGAAATAAAAAATGCCTTCACGGGAGCACTGGACCATGCAGTTGCGGGTGGAGGGGAGCATCCTTCTAGCCAAACCCAGCAAGCATCACCCAGCACACTTCAAATGCACTTGCCTCCTGGTTTTCCCCTATTCCCACCCACCAGAGGGTTTTACTTGCAGCCTCAGGTGTCTGGGCAGGCAGTGAGGGAAAGCCCGCTTGTACCCCACTTCCCCTTTCATCTCTGCTAGTGGTCTGCTGCTGCAAGGTCAGCTGTGCTGCCACGTATTCCCCCACCTGGCCTTTTGCGTGCACCCTTGTCCTTCTCTGCAGGTTTTTTCCACTGCGTTATTGGGAATATTTTGCATTTTTGACACTGCAGTGGGTAAAGGGGAAACAGCAAGTGAAATAGTGAAATAAAGAGAGCTGTGTCTGAGCCACACTTAGATCACTGTGGAGGAGAGAGCTGTTGAATGTCCTCTTGGTGGTTTTGGCCTTGTTTGATTGAGATGTCCAGTGGCAATGGATGCACTTGGGTTGAGGTTCAGCTGTCTCTCAAGTACCTGGTGACATTGTCTAGTCACTGTTGTTGATCTGCTGCCAGATATTGTTGCATGAGGACACCAGGCTTACTCATCAAGGTAACAGAAGTCACTGCTCTTAAGAAAGTAATATAAAATAAAAACAAGCAATAAACTGCTGTGAGTCAATAACAAAATATGAGTGATTTCAGCTAGGGGCAAATTGATTTGCCTACTGAAAGATGGAGACAGTGTGACTCAAGGAGCACCATGGTCTCATGGCCTGAGCCAAGGCAGGTGGGCTCCCAGCTGAAAGGAAAAGTTGTGTCATATCTGGAGTAAGATGTGTCCTACAGCACTCAAGTGACAGAGGATCAGCAGAGGGTACCTGGAGTGACTGGAAGGGGCAGCCTATTGAGTGCCTGAGCTGGTTTTGGAGATGGACCTTCATCTCATGTCATGAAGTTGCTTCCAAAATGCCTTTGCTACGTGCTTTAATAGGGTAAAGTGTGAGCTGACAGGCTGAGGCTATTGCTTTTGAAATTTTCGCTAGAAGAATCAAGCAAGAGTAACTCAGCAAGTGCTACACCATTAGTCAGAGATTTCAGATGCCTTGGTGCTAATCTTGACTGAGATGGGGAGGCCCTTCACATTTCCACCTCCCTGTCCTCATGAAATACCAGTGATGGTTATGTTCACATTTTAGAGAAGCACTGTGGAGATTCATTGTTTAATGTTTCTAAGCGCTAAGTAATTGTACAAAGAGTGAGGATAGCCCTAACTAGTGTCTTAATTTTGTTTGATTTAAAAGAAGTGTTGAGGGATAGCTAGTAAAACTGTGATGCTGCCTGGCTGGTAGGAGGATTTGTTTTCATTGTCGCATAAAACACAAAGTTATCACTGTGTGGTTTTGCTGCAGACCCGAGAGTGCCCTGAGAAGTGTATCACAGAAGCGATCTTTTCAAAAATATCATGGCAGAATCATTCCACAGAAGTATGCTGTTTGCATTCAAGGCAGAGACTCAGTCCCTAAAGCTCTCTGGAGTCTCGCCACGTGTAAATGGGGCAGCACTTCTGGCTGGGTTTGGAGGCGTGCAGAGCAGTCTTTGCCTCTGTGCAGGGCTTGCCACTTGAGTTTGTTTTTGCTGCTTGGTAATATTAAAGATGAACTCCATGGTACTCTCAAGGGGAAGAGCTGCTTTGTCTTTTCACAGCTTATTTCCATACTTCTTAGTTTGCTGCTGTAAATAGATAGTTACAAATGCAACTGATATTTCCTCTCTAAAGTATGGTGTGCGTATCCATTGGTTTTGGTGGCCAGGACCTGTGACACAAATCCTGACTGATTCATGTTCTGCAATTACTAAGTGGGCAATAGGTCTGCAGGAAAAAAAAAAGCCATAAAACCCAACACCAAACATACCCAACTAATTGCTTCAGGAAGCTGGTTTTACATAGGCTTGGTCTTTTCCAGTAAACACATGAAGTTATCTGGATTACTGTGAAGAGCAGCCCACAAGGGAAGGAAAATGCGGGCTTTTCTGTGGTGCTTCCATGACGTGGGCACATGTTTCCCAGTCCTGGCAATTTTAGGGAAACTCAGAAGCAGCGATAGCCCTGTTGATGGCATTTTGTCTATCTCCATGTAAATCAGGTGGTGGCAGTTGCTGGAGGGAGGTGGAGTGGAAATAAAAGGGATGTTGTGTAGTCCACTGTCGATGACCTTTGCCAGGTTCAGTCATTTCCTGTCCATCTGCCAAAAATCACATGGACATAATTGGAGTGTGGGAAACTGTATTGCCTGATGATCTTCAGGGGAGGGGGAAAAGAAAGAAAGAAGACTCATGAATAAAGAAAATAACACTTTATCAGTGGAGATGCAGTCTGACTGGCTGATGCTGAGATAGCAAACCTTGTTTATTCTCTCAGCTGACTCTTGCCAGGAGAGTTTTTAAAATTTGTTTGTCCCTCTCATCTGTTTGTGTGGATAGAAGAGTGTGGATTGAAGTAGAGTGCATGTTCACATGTGTTGTTCACCGCAGTGGGAGGGTGTATATTTAAACATGTTACCAGCTCCAGGGAATGGGCAAGCATGCAGCAGTTTCTGCTCTTCTTTTTTTTTTTTCTCCCCCTAATATCAACCCATAGTGGAAAAAATCAGCATGGGAAGTTGTATTCTATCTAGGCATTGCAGCTGCACATAACCAGGTTCAGTGACTGGCAGCTTTCTGCCACCAGTACCTACCATGGCTAACATACTTTCCAAGCATCTCTTTTTTGGAAGAAGATTATTCTAGATCTCCTGTGGTCCTCCTTACTTTACATTTTTAGGCAGCTCTAGAGCAAATGAAATGTTTTATCTGTAACCAATTTAAAATATTAAGTATGTTTGATGCAGGATCTGCTGGTTTTGTGATGCCTGGTTTTATGTGGTATTTAGCATGTTAATAACCTTGGTTAATCCTGCTGGGTTTGCACTGTGATCAGCCTGTACAAACTACCTGGTGATGTCACATTTACTGTTCAGAGTTGTACTGAAGCTGTCAAGGAACGAGTGCAAGCTCGGGGGGGATTGTGGACTGAGGACAGCTGCCTGCAGCAGTGGGATGCTAATCAATTCCTTTTTTTGTCTTCTTTCTTTGCAGTAAATGAAATTATAAGGAATGACCTTTCCAGTACCAATGTCCACTCATAGCTTTCAGTGTGGGTCTGGTATGAAATACACACTTTTGACTTGGCTGGCACGTCACCTCGAGTCGGGAGATGCTGAATGAACTGAAGACGTTGCCTGGTACCACTCTGATCTTCCACCTTAATGAATGTCAGGAACTGAAGATTTACCTCTTGCTTACAAAGAAGTAGCTCCTCAACTTCAACTGATGAAACAGCTTTTTATAAAGAAAATCATCTCAAAAGAGAGAAAAGGGAGTATGCTCCAAGAAAGCGCATTTCATGGGACAAAACTAGGAAACTCAGCAAAATCTGAGCGCTTCTTCCCATTGCTGAACCTTTTGGCATGGCACCGCTGGAATACAGCCCTGGAAGTGCCTTATTTTACCAGGTTGTGGCATCAGGGCATTTTTAATAAGCTTTGAATTTGCTACCATTAAAAGTGTTGGTAGGTGCAGCAACTCTAGAGCTTGAATTCTGGAGAGTGATACTGGAAAAAAGCATAGGACTCTGCAGCAGAGTAGGGAGAGCAATCCCAACTCCAGTAAGACACGTTTATGAATTCCAGAATTTCCTCAGCTTTTCCTCTGCTGTAATGTACAGCCTATTGCCTTATTCTCAGTGCATTTCAAAAGCCTCCTGATTCGTCATCATCTCAGCTTTCTTTTGCATTTTGCCTTTATTACGTGCTAATGAATCATAGGGTTGGTAGTAGTAGCATGGTAAGATTTTGATTTTGATCCAACTTCTGTCATAGCACAAGTGAGTTGAATAGCACAAACTAAAAAAGGTTGATGGACAAAAAATTGAAATCTATCTTTTACATGATAGATGAATGTGTATGCATGTACATACATACTAGTATATATGCATATATTTATATATGACAAATAATTTAGATTATTGCCTAGTAAGGGCACTGAATTTAGCAATAATTTCAATTCCTGAGAATGCATTTCAAATCCATAGCAAATATTTCAGCTACTTCCTTTGAGGGTTTGTTGCACCTAAAGCAGGTATGCATTTTCTTTCCTCACGCAGTTAAGCAAGCACTTTAGATAGGCAAGAAGGATGCATACAAGATACATGTTATTTACCAAATGTCAGAATATGAGTTATAGTAACTGTAAATACCATTATGGAAGAGTGTAAAATATTTGTTCAGTTATAATGTTATTATTCCGCAGAAGCCTTATAACTCTCTGCTACATGTATGGAAAAGGATGTTACCAAAAGCCCACCTCGGTTTCACATGCAGCGCTGTATAGTGTGTTTTCAGATTAGCTAATGTTCCTAGAGCTACAGGTAGGCATGTAGTGTAGCCTTCAACATTGTATTTTTTACAATCAAACGCTTATTATATAACTAGCAACGACCTATTACTTCACATAACCAAAAAATTAAAAAAAAAAAATAAAAACAAAACTTAAATAAAATAGCATGACTAAATTAAAAATGTTTAACATTAATATTGTGCCTTAGGAATCTGTGCCCCCTCCTGGAAACACATCCAAACTACACCCCCGAGCTGGGGTGGCTCCTTAACCCCAATGCAATGAAGACTGAACAGGTTTCACAAAAAGGTGAAATCCATCTAAGTGTTTTAAAGCATTCTTCTGTATAATTATGTCTTACTTTCTTTAGGGGAAAAAAAAATGAAAGCCATATTTGTCACATTTGCACATTACTGTGAAGACATGAGAATATAATATGGCTCTATGTACATAATATGCTGTTACTGGTCCTTATAATAGTCTGTTATTCCTCACCTGTTTAATCCCAATTATTTACCCTGTATTTAGCGTTGTAGACATTGCATGAAACGTTTCTTATAGACTGCCATATGAAAAGTTTAAAAGCTTGACAGATGTCAGCTTGACTTGTAGCTAGAAAATAGAACTAATAAAGCAAAATGTTTTGCTGGAAGCTAGTCTTAGAGTGGTTCATTTTATGTTATCTTGAAAAATCTTCTTTTCTCATATAAAATAGCATTTTTACATTATATATATATATGTGTCTCCATCTCTTCTATATGAAGCTGCTTGCATCCTGCTAATATAAAAATCTTAGTATGGAAGCAAAGCCTCTTATTAACAGACTCCACTTCCCCACTGCATTTAAAGACATTGCACCCAAGAAGAGGAAATTATATATGATATAATCCTCAGATTTTATTCTCTCATTGTTTCAGAAATGTCAATAAAATGCGCATGAAGGAGTCTCTGATTATGCCAAAGCATTTTTTTATTCATATACTAAATATCTTGGGTGAGGATTTAGCCGTGTGGGACAATGCACACACACATACACAGAGACACATTTCAGCAGTAATTTTAGCAAAGTTTTCAAATGTATGATTTCGCTATGTTGCAGCTCCTTCATTCTGATTTTTATTTTCCTCTTTAAGCTATTTTGGGGGGAAAAAATTACCCCAACCTGTTACTTTTAAGCCTGGATAATGGAAGATTATGCATCTGTTGTATATGTATTCATAAAATAAAAACGAAAGCAGAAATATTTCCTGTATGAGACTGCTATCTTGTTTCTGTACATGTGTTATGGTTGTTGCTGTCAGTTTAGGAAAATGGTTTTCATCAACCTTTTTGAAAACAAAGCAAAACCAAAAAGCCACAACACTGAACTTGGAGCATAGGTATATTCAAAAATAGCTGCATTCAAAAATACCTTTGCCAAGGATGATTCTGACTATTAAAAAGAGCCCTTTGGCTGAATTTCAAGTGGTGAAACAAGCTACCTTATTGATTGTGCAACAAAGTACTTGGCATCTGTGTGCATTGCTTGGACAACAGTTTCTTTTGCCCTTCCTGGAACTATTTCTGAAACATGTGAGTTGCCATGTTGGGATCTGTGGCCTTCAGTGCAGTAGATAGAAGAGGTACTTTTGTTAGGCTGGAGGCTTTGGTAGCCCTGAGAGAGAAGGGCTGGCCATGGGCTGGCAGGAGGGGATCTCTGGCCACCAGCTGCTTATGTTGTGATTGATGGATCCATCAGTAACATGTGTCCTGCTCCCTGAACCTCCTCACTGGTCTGCCCCAGAGGAGAAGGGACAACAGGAGGGTGTCAGCTTAGTCAAAGCTGGGCTGAACACAGCTCTGGGCTTCTATCAACTCATCAGGTGGTGCCTCTCTATGTACCAACATCTGACACTTGATGCGCCATGAAATGCTGAGAGACCTGAGCTTCTTCAATTTTTTAGGACCAAAGGCAAGTTGAAAAGTATACAAGCATGCCTACCACAGTAGTCTGAGTTTACATAAGCTCTTATAAACCATTCAAAAGTTCCTCAAGGAGAAGGAGACAAATATGCATTGAAGTCTTTGTTGAAAGACCTTGCTCTGGCTTGGGTTTCTCTTCCTGTAAGTATGAAGTGTCACTCCCTGCTCAGTCCTACACACCTAGCTTCCCTGAGGCTGGTACCCAACCCCTGGCCATTTAAAGAGAGGCCATTTAAAGATGGTCTAAACTGATCAAAACCCAGATAGGGCCCAGCTCTTCAGAGATTGATGGTCAAAGAACTCTTTCTCTGCTTCCCAGTCTGGAGGGTGGAAATAGTGATATTTATGCCCCATGGACAGCATGAGCTGTATAGTTGGTGAGGTTTTTGGAAAAAGGAAAATACAGAAAACTCAGTCACAAATTCTCCTGGAGATCATGACATTTTTGTATCACAGCAAAATGTCACAAACTGAATTCACTCAAGCAATGTACTTCAGTCATTGTGTTACCTGGCTTCCTGTGAGCTTCCTTTCCCTCCCATTTCCACACATCCTTCACTCAAAGCACAGCCGACCCAAGCACAGCTACATTAACCATATCTTGACCAGACTCCAGGCAAAAATAGCCTTCAGCAAACTCCTAACTGACTACTTTCATTCATAACCAAAGCAGAAGGTGAATCCCACACATCCATCTGGTACTGTTTGACTAAATAGCCTTGCTGGAGTCATGCCTTTGAGATTTTTCCTTTCCAGCTGAAAATGGCAAATTTCGAGGAGTTAAGTTTCTTGGACAGAGTTGTACAGCCTTGAAGCTAAGCTTTCCTTCACCATGTGTATAATTTTATTGCATTCATCACTGTAAATCTATTGAATTTGTCTCAGTAAAAATAAAACAAAATCCCCCTCATCAAGTACATTACAGAGAAGTGCTAAGGTCAATGGCATAAAATCATTTTAGTTTCTGTAGCTTTTTTTCAAACATAGAGTCTAATTTTATGTCATAAGCAGTAATTGGATTGTTCATCAAGCTGAATTGAGTCCTCTCTTCTCCACCTTTGCACAAACTTGCCTCATATGGAGGTCAAGCTCTTGCCTGTTTTAGTTTGCCCATACAATTTCCTCTTTCTCAACAAGTTAATATTTTTCTTCTTTGCGCTTCTTTCCAAAAAAGTAAAAATGTTTTGATTCTCTTCAGGTAGCCAAATAATTTGTTCTGAGCAGATCAATTACAGATTCTCATACTGTTGGCTTGAATTTCAGGTTGTCCTTGAATCCAAAACTAGCTTTTTTTTGGCCATAGAGGCTGTCTTTTTGTACTGTGCAAACTTGTAGAGCTTTAACAATTCAAACAGTTGTGTTTTCAGGATTTAAGACAACTGGTAGTGTACTTGGAACTTGCCATCACCCATGGGCACATTAGCAGCTGTCACTTAGGCTAAAAAGTTGCTGACTATAGCACTTCCTTAGCTACTTTTAGGCACAGATAACCCACAAGCCACTCTTTGCAGATGTGGCAAATTCATTTTCAGTCATTTTAGGAAATCCCTTTTTTTTCAGATTGGGGAAAGAGTTTCCAAAGATGCCGTCAGCATCAGTTTCCAGCACCTCTTCTGAATTAGTTTCACACTCAGCTCCTGTACCCATCCTGTTTCCAGTGCTGCTGATGGAGAGCTTTTGGGTCCAGAGTAACACAGCGAACACTGGCAGTGGCTACTGGCGGTAGAGTTGCAAAACCTCCAAGAACACACGTGGTGTGGGGTCCCAGAACTCAGTGTGATGGTGTTCCCATCCAGCCAGGGGACATTCCAATAACACCAGCTTCAGGGTACTAGGGGGGAAGGAGAGACCACTGGGCCTTGCCAGAAAATATTTCAGTGCATGTCATGAATCTTTTAACTGTAAAATCTGGGAGTTTTCTGGTCTGGTTTGTTTTGGTTTTTAATAGGAAAAATTACATTTCCTCCAACATGAAATCATTTACTCTGCTTACTTTTTTGGGGTCCTTTTTTCTTTAATTTTCTACTTGGAAAATACAAACCACATATTATTTTGGATCAGGTTGATCCAGACTGCACCTTCTTTCCCACTCGCTCCCCTTCAGATCTCTGGGATGGGCTGCTTTCCCAGACAGCAGCTCCCCCTCCACCCAAGCAGAGCCGCACAGGCGTCACATGTACACTGCCTCTGCTCAGTTTCTTGAACAGTCTCTTTGCAGGAAACTCCTCATGGATCTTTCCGGCCTCCCTGGACCCTTTCCAGGGCTCCTGCCTGGGCCGAGCTAATCCAGCTCTCATCCTCATGGCAATCTCTTCATTTTATTTTATTTTATTTTATTTTATTTTATTTTATTTTATTTTATTTTATTTTATTTTATTTTATTTTATTTTATTTTATTTTATTTTTTACCACAGGTTTCTTGTACATTTTGTTTTACAAAACAAATCAGCCCTGGTCAGATGACAAAACTAAATTAAGCCCACACCTTTTGGTGTATATAATGAGTTACTCTTGTGCTTTTCCCCCACTCCATTCACAGAGAACCACTCCTCTGGTGCTGAACCCCGTGTGCCCAGCCAGCACATCACGATGGCTCCAGCAGCTTCCAGAAAAGGCGGCAAGAGCCACAGCCTTTCCCACCCAACAGTGTCAGCCAGGCAGGGAGGGGAGACCCACCACAGCACAGCCCATGGGGCCCTGGCTGCGCTGCCCCAGCGGGGCTCAGCGTG
This sequence comes from Catharus ustulatus, assembly GCF_009819885.2. Taxonomy (NCBI): domain Eukaryota; kingdom Metazoa; phylum Chordata; class Aves; order Passeriformes; family Turdidae; genus Catharus; species Catharus ustulatus. Next base: position 61,875,470 of record NC_046221.1, on the reverse strand, counting down.
GGCTGAGAGCAGCCACAATTCAGCACACCTGTGGAAACAAACCCAGTGCCAGTGCGCCCCTGGGACGAGCCCCAGGGAGACCATGCTGGTCAGAGCAATTAAAGTGGGTTTATGGTGCCTTCCCCACCCAGGAGCGGGGGGAGCGGGGAGAAGGGGCTCCAGGGCCGAGGCTGAGCAGCAGAGGCGATGCGTGGGAAGGAGGGAGAACAAACTCTGCCTGACTTGCAGGATGAGTCTGCAGAGGTGGGTGTATGAACACTCATCTATTTTCTTTAACTTTCCAATTGAGCAGTGTGGTCTGGGCAGAGGAAGTGTGGAGGGGGGAACCCCAGCACTCTTTCCCTGTCCTTCCTTGTCTTCAAGAGCAAAGTTCTCTCATCAGGGAAGATGAGAGGGAAGGAGATGGGAGAAGGAGGCACCGGGTTTTTTCAGGTGTTCTCTCATGCAGCCCCTCCCATGACCAGTGACCCCAGCCATACAAATGACGACTGAGCATCTACACAAACACTCAGACCAGTGTAGGAGTTTCTGGTTTGGTTTTCCCTGCAGTGCATGTTGCCACTGACACATTAGAAAGCCAGTTTCGAGAGAGGCAAGTGGGGTGAGAAAACTCTCACTCACAAATTAGAAAGTCAGTAATTTCAGGGTTTAATCCATATAATGTGAAGGGGTGTGCCAGAGGGATAAGGCAGTGCTTTGGGGGGTTGCTCCTGTCCAGCACGATGTGCTTGCTGAAGCAAAGCACCTGGCTCATCCCAGGGCCACCCTCAAAACAGGTGATTGCTTGAACCTCCCTGTTATTAGGAGGGAATTCTTTGCTGTGAGGGTGGTGAGGCACTGGAACAGGTTTCCAGAGAAGCTGTGGATGTCTCATCCATGGAAGTGTTCAAGGCTAGGTTGGATGGGGCTCTGAGAAACCTGGGCTAGTCCCTGCCCATGGCATGGAGTTTGTGATTAGAGATCTTTGAGGTCCCTTCCCACCCAAACCATTCTATGATTCAATAGCAACACTCTTCTTGCTTGTAAACCGGCAGCCACGTGAGACCTTTGGCAATGTTTGTAGGGACAGGGGGCCAGGGCATCGCTAGCAGTGCAGAGGGGGATGCTGCCTTTAGCAGACCAGCCCGTTGGTATTGCTGCCAATGTCCAAGAGGGCCTGGACCACTGCATTAGCAGGATGTGTCTGTGAAGCAGGTTGTCCTGTAGTAAAGAGCATCATAAGGGCTTAGATCCAGCAAAAAAATTGGTTTTTTACCCCACCCTTTCTAAAATATGTGTGTGTACCAAATAATAATAAAATAAATAAAACTTAGTCCTAAAAATAATAATGGAAAATTATTATTATATTTGCGGTTCCATTGCACATGATCTATATGAGTCTAAGGAGTCATTGATTGACTAATAATGTTAAATAACTTCTTACATAACACACTGGGTCCTTAAAGCATGTTTGTGGCTGAAGGAGGTGCATTTTTGGTGACTCAAGTGCAGGATCTGAGCTCTAAAGCAGTGGTCAAGCCTAGGAACAGCCCATCACTCATCACTGCTACCTACTGGTCCAGTGGTTGACCCGAAACCCCTCATTTCCTCTCCTCACAGCCAGCGTTGTGAAGTGTGGGACAGCTGACGCATTTCGGTCCCGATGCAGATTGCAGCATGGCTTGCAGTGTCACTTCCACCGGCCAGCCGGGCTGGGTGATGGAAAACACAGAAAGGCCTTTTCTTCCAGGGCAGATATGTATCAGTTTAATGTGTCTGAGCTGCTCAGCTTGAAAGGAAAGACACTGAGGCAACCTGGCCCTGGGGTTTGTGCTTTACATAAAGCTGGTGTTTTATCCTGATTCTCACAGCTGCCTCAGTCAGGCCTCCCCAGTCTGAGGGCAGTTTTGGGGAGAGCAGAGGGTACCTGTGTTTGCCTCCCCGTGCCAGGGACCTCTCCTGCCACTGGCTCCCTCAAACACACTCCTGATGCTGCTGAGCTCTTGCAGAACTGGTGTAGACCCAACAGCTGGCACTTGATCAAAAACCTTTGGGATCTTTTGATTCAAGAAATCAAGACTTTAGCCTCCCTGGGCGTTTTCTGTGCTTAAGAGGGCTGACTGCACATAAAGCCTCTCATTTGCTAAACCCATGAGTCCCGCGATGCAGCACCGGGCTGCGCTATGTGCAGGCTCTAAATACCTTTGTTTCTTGCATTTCTCATGCTTCACAGCCATGCTTCATAACCATGACGAGGAATGAGTTTAAGCCTCTGTGGTCACACATGCAGTTAATCTGGGCCGACTCTCAGCTGGAAGATAAACCCAGTCAGTGCCTGAGGTTCCTCTCTCCTCCCGTCTTCTCCCAGGGCGGCTGCTTGTAGCTTGGCAGGCAGAGACCCTTTGGCAAGGCACCGCATCCACAGCTTCCCCCGTTCCCTGGCTGTGCTGTCAGCACGTCGCGTGCTGTGCGTGCATCCCAGCGAGCTCCTGAGCATCCAGCTGCCCAGCGGCCTTGGAGAGCAGAGGGGGTTTGAACCCCAAGGGTTCCCAGGTGCTGCTGGCGTTGAAACTGGGCCTGCAGGGATGGCAGTCACAGCAGGACACTTGCTGATCCCTGGAGAGCTTTTTTAGCTCCCGGTTGCTTTGTAGCTGACTGATTATGGCAGCCCAGTAAGGCCTGCTTACACAAGTTTTGCCTGCTGGATGCTCTTCCTCAGAGCTGACCTTACACATGAGGATGGGAAAAGAGCAATGTTTTCTCAGCTCTGTTTTCTGAATATCCTCTTGACTTTGGTCATTGGGTTCAGTCAGAGCTCTGAAAAAAGTGAAACCACACATCCCAGCAGTGCCATATTCTGTCTTATAATGCAAGTTGCCACCAGAGACGGTATCAAGAATAGTTTCAGCTGATGGAAATTTTCCAATTTTTGTTTTCTTCCATAAAATTTTGCATCATATAAAGAGCTAGCCAAAAAAAATTGAACTTCTAAAAGAAAAATACAGTCTCCTTCTTCAGCTGGCTCTATTGTTCACGTCTTTGATTATTGTCTTCTTTCTGTGGACCAGTAATTTTGTGCACTTAAAAGGAACTGGACTGATTTTGATCTTCTACAAGTATGACTGTAGTTATTCCTGAATTATGCCAAAATAAGTGAGATCAGAGTTGGGCTCAAAATCCTGCTTCTCCAGAGCTTTATGATCAAAGTTGTGTTGTGCAAGAAACAGTGAAAGGGTGAAGGGGACAGAAGACAATTATCTTTATTGCAGTCCAAAGAAGGGTCAGTGCATCAGCTGTGCTACACACTTTGCCCTTTGGCTGCCTTGCAGAGGGGAAAACTCATGTGCCTCAGCCCCATCCTGGCTCCTTAAAGGAGATGAAGTTGCATCACTTTCATCCCAGCTGATTTCAGAGAAGGTGAAGTTGCATCACTTTCACCCCAACTGATTTCCAGGCTCTGTCTGGCTGCATTCCTGGACCCAGAGATGTTGATTACCAGCAGTGCAATCCCCTTAGCCACCCATCCTGACTGGGGACGTTTGGCTGAACTTGTGCCTCTGAGGTCATGCCTGCTCCTGCCAGCCTCCAATCTGCTTCTCCTTCTTCAGCAGGTCAGTGACTTAGCTGCATGGCACTTGGAGCACAGCAGCAGCAATCCCGTAATTTCCTGTTTCTGCCCTCTGCTGACTGGAATCCTAGACAGGAAAGTTTGGAGAGAGTAAAATGCTGTCTGCACACCAGGTCTTGGAGGGGGTCTAATTTTGGACGGTGCAAAGCACTGAGGGATGTGTGCAAGGGGGGAAAGCAGAAGCATCTGGTGAAAGGCTTTAACACAGGCTGCCAGGGAGGCAATAGATGAGTGACCAGTGAGTCACTCAGCAGGCACTGAGTCAGGGAGACCTTGCTGTACAGGCTCTTCCTCAGCTGGAGAAGGCTCTCTGCTGCCCAGATGCACCAAAACGGTGAGGCCAAATCCCGTCTTTCTCTCATTGCAGTGTCCCAGGCTGCAACCTGAAGGGGACTGAACAGGGTGAATAGAAAATCTCACTGCAGGAGCGATGATCATGTTTGGAAAAATTTGAGCAACAGTGCTAGTATAAATGCTGCTGTCTCTAGTCTTACAGTATTTCAACTTCCTAGACCTGTATTGCAGTTCCTAGACCAGATACTACCCAAAGCAGGTGTCCCTGCCACAGATGGATGCACCTCCTTGAGGAGTGCATCTCCTACCGGAAAGAATCAGGCCATTACCCACTGCTGCTGTCTCCAGGCTGTTGGGACCTGGAGAAACCCAGGTCAGCCAGATCCTGTGGCCTTTGATAATTTTATTCCTACTCTGCTAACGTGTGCAGCTTGTGTCTCAAGCTGGGATGCTTAACAACTTAGCAACGATATGTATTTACTCAGCCTCAAAGATTCCCAAAGAAATCCATTTTGGGATTTTACTCACAGATAGAGTAATGATAAAAAAATGGAAAAAAAACCTAGAAGGAAACATGCCCCAAAATAACTCATTTTGTTTTGTTTATACTTGAAGTTGGTTTTGCTCCTTATTTTAGGAAGGCGTTTTTTGTTGAGCCTCATATGTATAACTTTTCAGTTATGGTATGTCAAAATAGAAGTCAGTGCTGACTATCAATATTTATCCATGAAGCAATTATTTTAGAAGCCTGTAGCTGCAACACAGTCTTTCCTCTTTACAGTTTCCATCATGTTTTCAAATTGCAAAAGGAAAGCTTCGGAAGGAGTGTTCTGTACAGAGCTTCAGACAGGGAATGCATCCTGGTTCCCAGATTTAAAAGCAAAGGTTGACAGCGTTTCAAGAGTCTGTGTGGTGAGGACAATGGAAAAAATAGTATTTTAGCCTTGGTTGTGTACAATGTTTGGGCCAAGTTGGATGGGGTTTTGAGTAACTTGATCCAGTGCAAGGTGTCCCTGCCCATGGCAGAGGGGTTGGAACAAGATGATCTTTAAAGTCCCTTCCAACCCAAATCAGGCTATGGTTCTTTGAATGTTTACTGCCAAATTGCTGAATGTGAGGTTTTGGGTTAACCCTCCTTTGGTCCCATGTGGCTTTACAGACATTACTGAAGCTCAGAGCAGTGCCTTCCTCCCGGTGGTCTCAGGTCCTCCTTGCTCTGCCGATGCAATTAAGGGATTCAAGCCTGCCCTGATGGAAATCCCTGCAGCTGTGGGGCTACAACCCAAGCTGGAGTTTGCCCAGCTCAGTTTATGCTGCACAAGACATTAAGAGAGGCATTGCCGACTGAGCTTGTGCAGGGTGGCAGCCTCCAACAAAGATGCAACACCACAAAGGACAGGAAGAGATTATACTCACACCAGGAGTTTTACTTAACTTTTAATCACCACCAGTTCTTTCTTGGCAAAATTTTCAGTGTCATGTTTATGAACTTAGGTACTTATATTATCTGTCTGGTCCTGCAGTTTATGGGCTCTATAATAATATGCACTCACATTTCACCATTCACTTGTAGCCCTAAACAGAAAACCTGAATATTCTGCTTACAAATTTGACTCTCTTGGAAGAGGTTTAATAGGGATGGGAAGGGGAAGGGGAAGGGGAAGGGGAAGGGGAAGGGGAAGGGGAAGGGGAAGGGGAAGGGGAAGGGGAAGGGGAAGGGGAAGGGGAAGGGGAAGGGGAAGGGAAGGGAGAGGTTTTTGGATGGACTGTGTTACACTAACAGCCATAAAGCAGCATCTGAAAGTGAGGCAGTGTCTACCACTGCCAAACAACCGTGTTTCATTACTTTGGAGCCACATTTTAGGGCTCAGGCAGCTTGCTTAATACATTTATAGTGCCCCACCACCACAGACAGACCTGCTGCAGCCTCACCTTGGGTGTCTGTCAATTCTGTCCAGCTCTGCAGGGCATCTGTCTTCCAGCCCTGGTCACAGGGCTGCTGCTTATCCCAAAGAATATGGAGGATATCAGGATGTGGGCTTCACCATCCCCTGGAGTAGCAGGGAAGGGATGTAGCAGTGCCAACCGTGAATGCACAAATCTGCTGCTAAAGAAGGGAGGTGAGAAACAACTCCTGCAATTAGGAGCACAGAGGTGATTGAAAGTAGGTAAACTGCCAGAGCTGGTGGAATGCCAGAACGGGATTTGGCCAGGACACCACAGCTAACACCTGCATGTTTACAAGGAACAACACGGGATCATTGACTCCTCAGAGCCTCCCACCTCCTCTACCGCCTCTCCCCTCCAGCAGCACAGCACTGAGGGGCAACATCTGGTCTGCAGTTGACATCAGAAACATCATTATGAACTGGTCCGGCAAAGACTCAGCCTGAAAGCCACAGCCTAATGAACCTCCAGCCCCACACTGTGCAAAGGCTCCCAGCCCAGCGCTGGCTGGTCCAGGGATGGTGGAGACTACTGGAAAACCTCCCCTGCAGGCTGCCAGGCAGCTATCAGGCCAGATTGGTTCCTGTAACGTGTGAGCTCCAACGAGAATGCAGCAAAAAATGAGAGAGCTGACCACAGGCAGATTTCTTCCTAACTGTGTCATTGGTGAACACCATAATTCCAAGCCGGAGGTGGGAGAATGGGTTTGTTTTTACAAGAAACCTGTCGACGGAGAAAAGAAAAATTTGAGGAGAATTTAGCAACTGGCTGAATCTGGCAAATAATTTCAGCTGGAGAAAATAGCTAAAATAGTTCAAACTTGGAGCGGGGAGTGGGAGAGGAGAAATTCTGAAAATCCATTATTTGCACAGCTCTCCTCCAAAGAGCTTATATTATACTGCCCGCTACCAGCTGGCCCAAGATTTAGATTGCCTAATATTTTCCGTTATAAAAGATTCTTTCAACATTTTTTATTTTTTTAGAAGCTCTAACACCTCCATTGTTTGCAGTAGGCCCTTATAATTTGGCAGGGACAAAGCCCCTGGGCTAGAGAAGTGCCTTTTCTTTCATCCATGAAATTCCAGTCAGGTTTGGCTGGATAAAAAAAAATAATAATAATCAAAAAACACACACACAAAAAACCTGTTAAAGATCACCATTTCCCTTCTCTCTCTTATGTGCCTCAAGAAAATATGCTGGCGGGCCGCCAGCATAGCAAGTGAACGTGAACGTTCTCATTAAATTGAGCCCAGGTTGTCACCAAAGCAGCCGTCCAGACTCTGCTGGGAATGTCTGGGGGCTTCCAGGGCAGCTGCAGCAGCAGGAGAAGAGTTGCAGGAGACCAAGCACCACCCCAAGGAGTTTTCCCGGCAGGCAAAGGAGGCAGAGAGGGGAAGGAGCTCCTCCTGTCACTGATTTAAAAGACCTGGCAAGCCACTCTCCATGCCTTGGGGCTCCTGTCCCTACTTTTGAGGCTGGGAAGAGTAGAGCCAATTTCTCACTCAGCCAGCTGTGAAATAGCAACACTAAGCCACGTTCCTCTTTCTCCAGGACCTTTCTCTTCTCCCTGGGAACAGCAGCAATTCTGCTCTCCCCTAAAATAGCTAACCCTGCAGTCTTAATCATATCAGTCTATCCTGTGATGCTGAACAGACAGTGGGTTTGGTGGTTGTTGGGCAGGGGTGTTATAAGCACTGAAGAGAGGATAGCTGTCTTGGAAAAGCTTCTGGTCCACACGTTGGAATGGGGCCAGCCCAGAAGACTGCACAGGAAGAGATGAGAGCCCAGGAGCCAGACTTACTAGGGAGGCAGCTTCCAAACAGTGCTCAGGAAACAGAAACAGCACCATGTGCACAGAACTGAGCCTAGAGAGCTAATGGGAGTGGAACAGGAAATGGGAAAATTTGGACATCATTTTGTGGGAGACCTGGTGAAGACTTGGAAGATCTTAAGTAGTCAATGTAATCTACTCCTGACAGAGGAGACTGTGTTATGAAAGTCAACATTGAGTGCAAAATAGCGAGATGAGCACTAAAGCAGAAAGGAACATAGAAATATATAATTTAGCGGTCCATCAGTCTAGTTTTTTGCCTCCACAAGTGATGTCGAAAGGATGGCATACAGAAGTTCTGCAGCCAACAAATTTTTGCCAGTTGTGAAAATCCTAGTGCAATCGTAAATAGCAAGGAAGTGATTTATGTCACAAAGTATCAAGTTTTATAAGTCTTCCCAAATTTGTTAGTATTATCCAAAAATTGGATTGGAAGTCAAATATCAGGGTACCCTGATAAAGAACTTCAACTTCCCTGTGCAAATCTCTTCATTCCATAGGTGTGTAGCTGTCAAGAGAATCTAGCTGACTTCACAAGGAAGGGGCTTATCCATGGAAAAGCTCTTAGTGTCCATTTGTTAAAGAAGTTTGGTGGTTGCCTGTGCACAAAAGTGACAGAAAATCAGAAAGTTCCCTTAGCTCTATCATCCTGACTCTGCTTTGTTGGCTACATGTGCAGTGTTCAAGCATGATCTGACCCTTTGCTCCATCCAGAGAGGTGCATACTGAAAAGCTGCTAGCCTGGCTCATCCCAAAGCTGAGCTTTGACAGGAGGTGTGACTTACTCCAGTGGGCAGGGAGGACAAGGGCTGTACAGCTTTTGGAACCTGTTCTGTTCTGTGTGCAGAGCATGGATGCAGGAGCTAATGAACTGTCTCTACCTCACAGCCCTTGGCATGGTACTCCATTGTGCTAAGCAGATACAGTCGTAAATATATTGGTAAAACATGAAAGAAAGACTGAATGGCAGCAGAGAGAAGACAAGAGCTGGTACCTTCACCTCTGCTTGAGCATTTATTTTACCCTGAGGATGGGTTTCTAAGTTAAATGAGAGGTGGATGGCCAAAACTATGTCAAAACTTGGCTTTGCTTTGGTGCCAGTTTAAAAATAGAACTTCTTTCTCACATTTGAATTCAGAGTGAAATCTGTGCCCCTCAAGGGAAAGTTCAAAGATGGGTCTTGGTACTGATTCCAATTTAAATAGAAAAGGTTGTGTAATTTTCCCTTCAGCTGGATAGTGTATTAATTAGCACAGTAATTTCTGGAGTGCTACTAATAAACTGTATATTCAACAACTTTGGCAATAAAAACCACCGAAGCAAGCATCAGCAATTCTTGAAGACAGAATATGACTATGAGTACCTGAAGACTCTTTCTTTGGATTGCAGGAGTGGGATAACTTGTCAGGAATGAGTAAATTGCAATCAAATATGTCTAGAATTCAGGCTAGCTAAAGATGGAATAATCAAAACCATCAAAGCTTGTTGCATAATGGGTTGAGACAAGTAGTCCAGCAAATTTTGTTCTAATATCATCTTAGCCACAAGAGCTGCTCAGATGTGTTTCTTGAAGACATTTAAGTTAGCAAATAGTACTCATCATTAATCTTTTATAATGGCTTTTGGGAGCCACAGTTCATTTAAACATTTTACATTTTTATTACTTATGTATGCAGGGCAGCAATTAAAGCTGTCGTGGTCATATAATGAAGACTAATGAAAGCAAGACGAAGGCAGGTTTTCATTTTCTGTCAATCTGAATATCCATCTGCTTCTGCCATCTCCCTGCCCCCCAATTTTTTTGGGGGGGAGTGGGGAGGAAATGGTGCTTGGGGTTTTGGGGGGTTTTTTGGTTTTCTTTTGTTTTGTCTTGTTGTTTGGGGTGGTTTTTTGCTTGAAAGCAATCTCCCCAGCTCTGAGGCATTTAACCAAACACCTTCACAACTGTCCAGGATGAATTGTGAAGACTAAATGGTCTTTTATTTTTCTGGCATGGAAGAAGCATCTCTCTTGGTAATCAGACAAGTACTGCAAAAGGCTCAGTCTTTCTCAATGCAAATAAATGTGAGTGATGCAATAACAGCATCTTTATGGTATGTTTCCTTGGCCACTGTGAAGTAATAGTTTTGGAGGGGAGACAGGGATTAGTCACCCCACAATTAGTCATTCTGCAGTGTAGTTTGATACTTGAGAGAACTGTATTTGAGAAATGTGGTTCTGCTACCATAGAACCTATTTTCAAGTATTTTCTGCTTTCCCCTTCTTTCAACTGGGAAGAGTTTGTTAGAAGAAAAAAAAAAAAAAGGAAAAAAAAAAAAAGAAAAAAGCTTTTTATTTTTCATGCGTGTTCTGCACTCATGTGTCCCTATTTTATCTTCTACAAACCTTGCTTTCTCTTTCTTGGGAGCTTTGACCAAAACCTGCGTTTGGGAAGTGCCTCCATGCTAGCTTTTCTAAGGCAGAGCCCATCAGCCTGTCAGGGCATCCTGAAACTAATTATGCAAAGAGGGTGGTGTGCCGTGTGTGTGAGTGTGGGTGTGACACATGAAGAGCCACTGCCCCTTCACACGTGTCTCCAGCAGCCTGGGAGCCTGAGAGGGGCTGGTGCCCCACCTGTGCTTGGCAGGATGTGGGGACACAGCTCTCTGGGCACAGAGCTGTGAGGTAGGGCACTGGAAGAAACCTCCTTTCGAAAGGCTGTTTGCTGCCTTGGGAAGAGAACAGGGTAAGAGACAGCTGCTCTGCAAGTCTTTTGTGGCAGTCAGAAACTTTGCTACAGAAAGTTCGTTCCCTTTAACTGGAATTCTTTGGAGTCAAAAAGGCAATGCAGATGTTTCAAAGCGTTAATCATAAATATCAGGGGAGAGGGAGCTTTATGGCAGAGGTCCCAACGAGTAACAATGTTTGGCCTCAAATATTTTAGCTGGTAAGATGTCACATAATTCTCTGTGCATGACAACTCTGCAGTTGTCTTAACTATTTCATTTTTGGAGTGAGTAGTTGCAGTCCAGCCCACATGTCACAGCCAGTGTGCTACCCCCCAAGATCTCCACTGGGCACATGGTTATCACTGGTCCAGGCACCTACACCAGACCTAGTCCTCTCTTAAGATGGCTTGTTTCATCAAATCTCCCCACCACAGCAAAAGCCTGAATTTGCCTTCCTGCCAGCCTTCCTCCCAGCTCCTTGGTGTTTGTCTGTTGCCAAACTCTATAGTCTCCCGAATGTATTCCATGCATACCAAAGCCTGCTTGACATTTGGCTCCATGAGTCTTTCATAATTCTTCTTGTGCTGGTATAAATAGAGTTAATATCTTCCTGTTTCAGACATATTGTTGTCATTATTAACTCACCAACCCAAACTCCAAACACAAAATTCAAATCTGGCAAAATAAATACAGAGCAACTCATGGGCCAAATTGATTTGACTTTAAACAACATTGAAACAGATGAAATACTGTGTTTCATTTGGAAAAACAGCAGCTGTGTCTGTACAGTAACTACTGTGCTTCTCCAAGGGGTTTTTCCCACACACAGGGCCAAACTCAACCAAATGTAGCTTGGGATTAGAAGGTAAAGCTTCCCTTAAATTCCTGGATCAAACGGTTTGAAGATGTAAATAGCGTTACTAGGTTTGAAGGTGGTATCCATCACCAACTATAGGTGCTCAGTGTAACATCTCTGCTGATGGCAGTCAAAAACTGGGTAGGAGAACTCCAGCCCAGAGGACACAAGCTAAAGACAGAGCCTTGTTTCTCTACCCTTTCCTCTCTGGCTAGAAGCAGATGCCAAGGTAGAAGCAGATGCCAAGGTCTGTACTCTGCAATCATCATAATTTGCAATGATTTAATATTAAAATGTCAGCACCGATGTGCAAGGAATTCTGTTTCTCCTCAGTCCCAGCGTGTGGTATCTCTACTTAGCTGGCAAATTGCCACAGCCCTGGTATAGACCTCCCATACCCAAAGTAGCAGAAACACTCTCCAGTTGCAAACTGAGCTGCTTTCTGCTGTACAGGAGAACCCTGTTGGGCACGAGTCATCATTTCACGAGGGCTGGGGTTTAAAAGAGAAGCTAACCTGAAACAAACCTTGCTGAGCAGACCTAGTAGAAGTGGTGACTGCCTGTGTAGCTCAGCAGGGAATTGAGGTGTGTGGTACTGCCCCTGAAGGAAAGTCCTCCAGAGAGAGTGCCCTGCAGAGCTGCTCTCAAGCACTTTGGTGCCATTGTAATGGAAACATATTCTGAAGTTATTAGTATCTTATATGCAGTTTAATTTTTAAATGCTGAAGCTTTCACTGAGAATTGCATAGCTAAAATAGCTTTCAGAATCCAAAGATGAAGTTTCACTTCTTTTTTGCTTTGCTGATGGGTTGCAGAAGACCTTGCAGGGAAAGGGAGAAGCCAGTTTTCTGGTGGCACTTCACAGATTTGTTTCCCTTTACTCAATAGGCTGTGCGTGGTACAACTGCCTTCTTGAAGTTGAACACTGCACTCCAGCTGTCTTGGAGTCAAAAAGGGAAGCATGTCCTTGAGACAGCTCCAGTCCTTTTACACAGAAATGATGTGGCGGAGAAAATCGAGGCAGATGCAATTAGTGAAAATCAGAACCTGCAGTGGAGCTTCTCTCTCTGGCTGCTTTTGTGTAGGGCTTAGCCCAAACAAAGCAGCCTCCCCTGAGCCTTGGACTCCTTACAGCCTAACAGAAGGAAGATCACTACAAGTATCAGGTATTTTTTTTTCTGTTAGTGGGAAGCCTGGTAAATACTCTTTCCAAGCCAGCAACACCTCCAGTTGGCAGGCTTACTTGGCAGGCTCCAGGCACTGAAGTAAACACACTCTGTTTTGTAAGATTCACCAAAGTAGGGCTTATCCCTGTCCTGCCTCTCAAGGGAGTCTGAGGAGCCAGTTGTGCCCCTTTAATGTAAGGATATTAAGCAGCCAAAAAAGAATTGCCTGGAAAAGAGTTGCCCCTTAGTTATGACAAGTGATATGGAAATAATTTGAGAGTGGGTTGTGTTTCACTATTTTTTCCCCCACAACTGCAATATATTTTAAGTCTATGTTTTTCTTTTTTTTCCCCCGTGATCTGATTGTACATTAAAAGAAGGAAGAGTCAGTAGTGTGTTAAGAGGGAGAGTGGGGAGCAGAAGACAGTGCAAAAAAATGGGAGAAGCAGCCAGTCTGAGCTGACCACTCAGAGGAACCACAGGATCATTCATAGAAGTTTTCCAGGGGCAGTACAGCCTGGGATGGGTGGTCCCATGGTGTGGCATCTCTCCTCTACTTGGCCCCAGATCCAGTCTGGCTCTCCTCTGCCTGACCTTCTCCTTTGCCAGCAGCTGCCCAAAGCCAACAGACCAGAGGAGTCACACCAGCATCCAGAAATGGGTTAGTGCTGAGAGACGCTAAACTTTGCCTTACAGTTTGTTTGGGAAGGGTGGGGAACAGTCCACACAGAAAAGAGATAGAGGGGAAAAAACCTAGAAGAATAAACTGCAGACAATATCTCATTGATGTAGTGTCTGGGGCTGGCACTGTAAGGCAAGCAACATGTAAAGGAGGGAAGGAAGCTCTGGTGCTCAGTTATCCATTATATTCACTAGTATTGACTATGCTTCCCTGCCTCCAAATGTCTCCAGAGGTGATGGGAGCAACTTCAGAAGGGCCACTAGGGCATTTTTGCTTCTGCTGCTTTGCCCACAGTCTCTTTGCAGTGAGATCTCACTGCCAACCCCACTCCAATGCTGTCTACCAGGATGCTGCTGTGGGAGGTTGGGACCATGTTGGAAGCACATCCCTGTGTCCAGACCTTACCCAAAGGACTGAGCCAGCAGCCACCACCGCCCAAACAAGGCCAGGCCCATACACACAGCTGACTCCTGCCTCTGTTGAGTCACGCCACTGGCTACTTCTTTCTTGTTGCTTTAGCTAAATCAGGAGATCTGCCCTGCCCTGGCAGGGCTGCTGGGCAGCTGCTGAGGAGCTCAGTCTGTGCCAGTGAGGAAGGAGCTCTGTTTGGTCTCAGGCTGGAGCTGCTGCAGGCGAGAGAAGGGGCAAGGCACACAGGAGGAGAACGGCAGCCTTGTATATCTGTCATATAAAACTCAGAGCCCCCGGTCTGGCTCTTTATCAATTATTAGCATGCTGCTAAAATAAGAAAATAGATTTCATAAGTGTGTTTCTGTTCCGCACACCAGACAGATAGTCTGGCTAAAATGATTTATTGGTGTGAGTTAGTGCGTGTGTATGTGTAGATGTGCATATGGTTCAAATCCTATAAAGCTGAGTCCTGCCTCTGTGTGAGTGTATTTAATGCTTTATATGGTACATCATTCCTTTTTCATGTGTGTCTGTCTGGTTTTCTTGGGCAGCACTAGTTAAATTTCTTCTTTCTTTTTTTTTAAATTTTATTTTTGCATTTCACATGAATTGTGCAGTGGAAGCCAAGAGTATCTGCCAACTTGGCTGTCCCAAAAATAAAAGTTGACACTCTTCTCATAGAAACAGTTATCTCCTCATTGTAGTCATTGTCAGACACACCCACACCATCCCTTTCTTGAAACTGAGGCCGCATTTAATAATGCGCTTGGCCGTTTTCATTTCTGACTAAAAATGTCAAAAAGTGAAAATACTTTTTCTTAAGAATGCAGAGGCAGAGAACAATCCCAGGACACGGCACTTACTATTGTAAGTGTGCACAAAGGCACAGACTGCCCTCCTCCAGCTGGCAGCTAGGAATAGTGCTGCAGAAACCAGGGACAAAGGTGGAAGCAGTGATAGGAAAATCCCTCCACCTTCTCTTCAAGTTAAAATTCCTCTTTTCTCTCATCTGTGGTAAACAGACTGCTGCAATTTTCAACTTTCCTTGAATTCTTCTTTTTGGCTTTTGAGGTTTGGGACTCCTCTTTCCACACCCCTAGTTTACTCAGAGACAGTAAACAAACATTGATTTCACCCCAATGATAAGTGCCACAGAGTCTAAGGAGGCAGAGCTGCTTGGATGTGAAGCCAGTTCATGTCCCTGCCTACCAGAATAGCAGGCAGGGCTTGGTATGAGTCATGCAAGACATGTTGTCTGCTCTCAAGTTATACTTGCCCCATGCAACTTATTTTCTAAGCCACTTGGCAGAAAAGTAGCTATTCAGTGTTGCTGTCATAGGTACTTCAGAAGCTGTGCTTTTAGTTAGAAGTGGCAACAGCCCATGGAAAATTCTGGTTTAGGTAGGAAAACATAGGTTAGAAAATGAATGAACAATCTGTTTTCCCCTATCACGCCCATTTCCACCTGTAGAATACCTAGACAGCGAGTGAAGTTCTTTTAGAGCAACAGTAAGTCATAAATTCAAAGTAACTTTTACCATCGCTGTTGTAAAGAGCCAAGACAAAATATATTCCCTCTTAGCTTTCCTTCAGTTTAGGTGCAGTAGCTCCGATAACATGGAGACTCTTAGCTGATGCTAATTTTTTGCTCCATGAGCTCAAGCACTTGTAGCTGGTTGGGTATTTTTAAGCTTCCGTTGGTGAATTGTTCTCTGTTGCAGGAGTTGCTCCATGAGTTCAGAGCTGCCAGTGCCTTGAAATCAGTTATGAAATGGAAAATGACTGACATGATCATTGAAGAACATTTTTTGGTTTTCCCTGTCAAGGTGATTGTCAACAAAGTGAGATCCATGGATATAGAAATCACTGACAACTGAGATTTGTCATTGTAGGCAGGTGAGGAGGGTCTTGTGATCCTTCATGGTAGCTGTTCTAGTGGTGTTGCAGGTTCATTGTCTTTAGAGATAAAGAGGTAGGTGTTTAAGCCTTTGGAGACAGCAATTATTTCAGCATCAATTTCAGGATTTTTTTTGTCCAGTGAGCAGGGGATAACAAAGCTCTAGAGCAAACGGTTACAGAATCACAGAATCATCAAGGCTGGAAGACACCTTTAAGAATATCTAGTCCAACCATCAATCCAGCACCATCATAGTTACCCCTAAACCATATGTCCAGGTGCCACATCCAGATTCTTTTTGAACACATTCAGAGACAGTGACTCCACCACCTCCCTGGGCAACTTATTCCAGTACCTACCACTCTTACAGTGAAACATTTTTCTAGTATCTAATCTGAGCCTCCCCTGGCACAACTGAAGGACATTTCCTCTTGTCCTTTCACTTGAGACATGGTAGAAGACACTGACCCCTCCTGGCTACAAGCTCCTTTCAGGCAGTTGTGGAGAGTGATAAGATCTCCCTTGAGCCCCCTTTTCTCCAAACAAAACAACTTCAGTTTCCTCAGCTACTCCTCATAGGACTTGTTTTCTAGACTATTCACCAGCTCTGTTGCCCTTCTTTGGACACACTTCAGCACCTCAATTTCTTTCTTGAAATGAGGGACCCAGAATTAAACACAGTAGTCAAGTTGCAGCCTCACTTGTTGCCCTACAAAGCAATTATTTTCAGTGCTGTAGGTGCCATCGGAAGATGTGGTTCCTGTGCTGAGCCTTAGCAGAGAGAGCATTAGATATGCTGGGCTGTTGTTACTTACATGACTTTGCAAACGGACAAGAATTTTGTTATGAATCTGTGAAAGTCAAATATCTGGTTAGTCTTGGTACACTTAGAAATATGGATAAATTCAGTTCCTCAGTCACGGGAGTCTGCCTGTTTTGTACAAGAAATACCTCTGATTCAAGGCAGATCCTGCCTGTTTTGAGGACTGGCAGGATAAGTTGTAAATTTGAGGATAAGTTGTAAGTTTGAGGATAAGTTGTAAATTATCATATCCCATGCATACACTGTGAAAAGTAAGAGAGATTCAAGCTGGGATGAATCCTGCAGTTTGACTGTAGACCAAGTGTCCATGCTTCTGGGCTCTGAGCTGCTGACTGAAATATCTTTCCCTTTGCAATAAACCTAGACTTCTGACTGTGGGTCTGCATGGCACTTGAATTAGATGTCTGGAGGAAATGGTATGAATAGTAGTCAGAATGTGTGACTCCACATATGACTGTAGAGCATTTTGCCTATACTGGGCAGTGGCTCCTCATCTCTCCTGTTTCTTTAAAATCCTGTCCACCTTTCATAGACATTAACTAAGTAGCATTTTTGAAGGGGGATCTTTTCTTCTTCAGAACATGTTTGATTTTAAAGAAAGTGTAAACAGGTGTGCCATCATGGCTGGAGTGTACAACAGACCTAGTTAGGAGAACTGTGTGAGCATTAAGAGCGTGAAGATTACTGAGGAGAGTTACTTTCACCCTGAGAAGTTTTATGTGGCATTTTTCTGTGCAAACTGTTCAATACTGCTTTGGAGGTATCACCATCTGTATGCCAACCCGGGTGCATTTTGACACAGTTACAAATATGGGCATCGCGTTTGAGGGCTAGCCCAATACCTAAAAGGCTCCAAGTTGGTTTCCTGTTCTCGGAAATCCCTGGCAGTTTAATTACTCTCTTTGCACTCATCTGTTGATCAGAGAGCAGCTGCATGAAATATGTTTAAGGCTATGGTTCCTGAAGGTCAGTCAGGTTGTTTGACTTCTCAGCACAAAACAATGAAGAGAGGGCAGGAAGGCATCTGAATGTGGCATCTCTGAGGTGAATAGCTAAGACAGATAACCTAGTCAGGCCAGGAAATCACATTACAATAGAAATCAGTGATGCTGCTAGCTTAAGAGTTATGGAAGGAATAAGCCTAGGCTAATACTGGAGCCATAGAAATTTGGACTTGGACAGGAATTGGTAAAAATTAGCTGCAGTACCACTTAGGTGGAGACTTCTTAGAGTAGTCATCCTGTCTTTCACTATGGACTAGTGATGGAAGATCATGAGTTAAGAGCTTGGCCTGAGCAGGAGAGTCTACACTATCAGTACAGTGAATGAGCTTCCCTTTGAGAGCTATATCAGTCAGTGAGGTGGGTTCCCATTTTGAGAGTTAGAGTGTTCCCCATTAACTACAGGAAGCCTTTATCTAAGCAATCAGGGAAGGCCACAATAATCAAAGTAGAGGTAATGCACAGAGAAACCCACAATACTTGGAACAGAAGTTGTTTAAAAGCAGTTTGAATAGCCCGGTGCTAACCCTTCATCTCAGTGCACTTTGGAGATTGCTGAGCCGCACGCTGCACGCAAGAAACCCCACTGATGGGGGAGATGGGGCAGTGGGGAATTGCCAGGAGCTGGAGCTGAGCTCTGCTCTAGCGGTGTCATAAGGATTTGCCTGCAAAAACGTGGAATGCAACTGCAGTGAGAGCCCAAGAGTTGATACAAAGGGTACCCAATTGCAGTTACAATAAGGTGTTTTATTAATCCTGCAAAACTAAGGAGTTGTCTAGGATAGAGACCAGCTGCTGATGTCTCTCTCTTGGCATTTTCTCTATAAATAACTATTTACTTATAGAGTGGTATAAAGGACTTCTGTAATGAAAACTGAGCAGTATGAAAGGGGACATTGCTGATGAGCTGTGACAGCATCTCCTCTAAGATGCTCCAATTTATAAATGTTAAAAATGCAAGCCTTCCAGTGTGAGTATACACATGTGTCAACCTGTTTATAGTGGAGATTCCCACTGAATGTGCTTTTTGAGGTGGGCAAGTACTTACCAAAGATGTAGCCTTTTGTCAGCTTCTCACAATGTCTCCTGGAGTGGTTAGTGAACCTGAAATTTTAGATTCACTAACAAATCATGTAGTACATGGCTCTGGTGATCTAAGTGAGAAGCAGTATAGGTATAAGAAACTGAAAAACACATGCCTCTTCACCACAATCCAGTGACTGGGAGAAAAACCACAAGCAAATGCTGAAGCCATACTGAGACAATGAAAGAGAGGAAACAGAAAGCTCTCAAAAAATGGCAGCACTTACACACTTATTTCACAAGGTGTATATAGAAGCATAAATGTGTGTCTAAATCTGGATATATCTTGGCAACAAGTCTTCTCATACATGAAAGGTCTGCCTTGGATAGTATCAATTTTTATTTTTTTTTCCTCTGGGGAGTATACCTGGAAAAGTGAAAAATGCAAATTTTAAAAATTGACAGAAATTGTGCATTCATCTAAAATTCTAAGGATGATTGTACTCTACAGTTACTTATTTTAAGGGTTTGCATTGAGTCACTGTGGTGTAAGAAGGATGCTTTCCTCCTCTTTTTAGGACTATTTGTGCTCAGATAAATACTAAGCCAGCCTGTAACTTAATGTAAAGCTGATACAAGACAAAATACTAATGGAAAACAATTAGACTTATTTTATTAATTTTAGTAAATATACGTGATACTTTGGGTTGCCATTTTTTATTTTTACTGCACAGTTACATCCAGAAAATTCTGCATTCACAATCAGAATTACTTTCCAATGGGGTTGGACACTGTGGCCCCTGCAACTGCACAGCACCAGGTCATCTAGCATGAACGTTCCTTGTCTCTAACAGTGTGGACTACAGATTCAAGGCTCAAAGATAGACCTAGGTCTTAGTGATCTGTGTTTCAGCCACATTCAACATATTTTTCTTTCCAGTTTCAATATTTTTATGAACTTTTGAGTCCCAGTAATAATCTTCATTTTAACCAAAAAAAAAAAAAAAGTCAAAAAGTAGTAGAGAAATTCAGTCCTGGATTATCCCACTCATTCCTCAGTTGTGGTCTCAGGACCTCACTGGGTGCTTTTTGCTAATCAAACTAATCTGAGACATAAGAGCTCCTACTCACCCTCTTGCTGCTTTTTCTTTCTACCATCCTTAATACAAACAACAAACAACACCTAAGTAAGAGCAGGGGCTAAGTGCTGGGAGAGAACATCTCAGTAGAACAGATACGGAAATAGAAAATGCCTTTTTCTGAAGAATTCTACTTTGGAATATGATTCTTGTGCCTCTTAGATCAGCAAGAACTGAGAGGTTCTGAACATCTTAATGTTGTATGCTGTTGCACAGAGCTTCATGAGGATAAAAAAGATCCCACACATCCATATGTTTGTGTCTATATTGGACAAAAGGAGAGCGGCTGAGGGGATCTGTGGATTGTTGCTTCCTTTCAGTGGGTTGCTAGGATGTATCAGGAATACAGCTCTCCAAAGTTCAAGTTAGCTTTGAGTCCCTGGGGATCCCATATGAGTTTTATAAAAGGAGGGAAGGTTTGTTTTCAGAAGAGAAAGGAAATCAGAGAATTTAAATAAAACCTAGATGAAGCTTGAAGTGACCTGCTAATCACAAGTGAGTTATGAAGAGCTATTTCCCAGACAGTGCCTATTCCTGCTGTGGAGCTCTACTCCAGGGAAGTGCCACAGGTTCAGGATGGCTGCTGTGGTGGAGACCACAAGAGCCATGATTCACTCACAGGGAATGTGGAGCAAATCAGTTATTTTTTGAGAGTTTCACAATGGCAAAGAATGGGAACCAATTCACTGGCCAAGAAAACAGGCAACAATGGCTAAGAGTATAAACATGTAAGGCAGACATATAGGGGGCAGGCAGCCAATTAAGAGGAAGGAAGAAGCTAAAATAAGCCGATGAATGAACAGACAGGAAATATTTAACAGTGAAGGAGATAACGTGTGACTTAGAGGGAAAAAAGAGGAAAGAGTTACAAGGTTAAATCTATAAAATAATACAGTGGTTATTTAGGGGAAATTTTGTCTTGCTGCAAACAGAAAGGACAGAACAAAGTGTAGGGGAAGTGCTGCAGAAGTGCCAGCAAACAGTGCCCCAGCAAAGACTGGCTAACCCCTCTTGAAATCTGGCTTTTGTTGGATGATCACCCCGCTGCTTTATGCCGTCTCTCACCTGGCTTGCAAAATGCATGCAGTGTTTCTGAAGCCTTTTGAGCATTCTTTGCTGCCTTGGGTGTAAATCTCCTCTTGACTGTATTTTGTATAGGTCCATACCCTGTGATCCATACTCTGATCTGGAGTTCTGGCAGGGAGAGCTGCTGGAGCTGGTAAATTTGTGTTCAGGTGGTGTTCATGTAGAGTACAGAAACAACCATCTCAGCCTTAAAGAAATTGAAAGGAGGTGGAAAAGCAGACGGGACTGTATGAGGGAAAATTCTGAGTTTCAAGTAGATTAGGCTATTTGAACTGCAAGGACAGAGCACATCCAAAACCAGTTTGGTATCTCTTCTGGGGCTGGGAAGAGGTAATGGCAACTCCTTGTCTCTAAGTCCTTGGCATGTCTCCAGTCTTGTAAGTTCTTCATGTATGGGTGCTATGGGCTGCTGGAATCATTCTGTAGGCTGAACTCAGAGAAAAAGAATAACCTGAAAGGCCTGTTTCTACTGGTTAGTAAGTAAGGTAATGAACTTTTATAGTGGAATAGAACCACAATTCTAGGAGAAGTCATATGTTATAAAACCCTGGTTTTTTAGACATCTTAACAGAAGAAAAATTTAAGTGTATTATTTTAGCATAAGGCAATTCCTGCAAATATGGGTACGGGGGGATGGTTCTGTATGATTGGCTTCCCCTCTCTTCCTGCATTCGTTCACATTGACCTGAGTTCCAGATTTGAATAAACTTGAACTCATAAAATCTTTACGTGGTTAGGATCTGCATATTGAACTTGTAATATCC
Source organism: Catharus ustulatus (assembly GCF_009819885.2). NCBI lineage: Eukaryota > Metazoa > Chordata > Aves > Passeriformes > Turdidae > Catharus > Catharus ustulatus. Next base: position 61,854,235 of record NC_046221.1, on the reverse strand, counting down.
TGAAATTAAGCCAGTTTTACATTGTTCTAGTTTGTGTGGATGTGGCTTTTTTTGAAATAACCTTTTGAGGGGTTACAAGAAAATCATCAGCCTGAGAAAACTGTTCATGAGTCAAGGAGGAACATACATTATGACACTGAGAAATAGGGAATGAAGATGCTCCAGGATAACTTCCTTATTCAAAATTAGAAATAGGGAAGTAGAAAGGGAAAAACTAATGACTGTGCTTTGCTCAGCACAATACCGTGATTTGAGTGCAGTTGCAGACTTTGCTCCCAGTTACCCTGAGAAACTCAGACTAACCACAGTGTAAATGTAGTAAGATCAGAATAAGGCCTGGGTAGTTTTCATACATGTTCACATCTCACAAAGCCTTTTGGTGAGACTGGCATTGTGCTCTGTGTTACTCAAAATGCAAAGGCAAATGCAAAGGTACCGATTTTTTGAGCTTATCATTTAAATGCAGTGAGCTCTTTCTAGCTTCTAGATACTCTGCTTTAGATTAAAAAGAAAACTTTAGAATAGATTAGATTAGAGAAGAATAGATAGTCTTAGATTAAAAAGAATATGCTTTTTGACTGCTTAGGGGCAGAAAAAACTCCTGGCCTTGCTGCACAGGGTGCAGGCAGCCTGACTACTGCCTGAAACTGCTTCTAGCTAGTCTGGGCATCAGAGCAGTGAAGACTACCCCACAACACAGCTATCAAAAATCAAGGTCTGTAGGGCTTTGTGGCCCTGAGGGAGGTGCTGTGTTGCAGGAAGGTGCTGATGCCTTTGCCAGCATGCCTTAACCATGGCTGACCTGCAGAACTGCCAGACAAAACCTATCACAGATACGTCTGTCCAGGTTGCAATCACATCTCCTTTTTGTCGTGAGGGCAAGTACATGCACACCCTCTGTAAATGATGGCAGTCTTCCAGCTAACAATGGTGTCTGGGCTCTCAGCAGTATTACCTGCTGAGGTGTTTCCTACAACATGCCACTTCTTTCTTTACCCTTGCTCCTGGCTCTTTCCCTTTAGACAGAGCTTGGCAAGCAGCCCTGTGGCAATTTTCTGCACTGAACATGTGCCAGAGGAAACCCGCTTGGATAAGAACTGGGACATTTTGATCAAAAGCAAGGTTGTGAGTCCCAATGGATATTCTTTTTTTATGTGCTTGTTAGCATCATTGTTTTTCTGACTTTTGCTATATGAAATAGTGTTCTGCCCTTGACTAATGCAGTGCTATAGTTTTCATTAGCTTTTCTTACAAATCCCAGCTTTGGTATGGAGAATGTCTAAATTCCCTTCATCAAACTTTCTTTGTTCATTGGAAAAGGATATAGCAAAAACTGTATGACAAAGATTTCAAGGTGTTTGAAGCAGTGCTCTCTTATTTGCTTTGGTTTCTAAAAGTTAATTGTTAAAAAATGGGGCTTGATATCTAATGTGTTCTAATGATAAGGTGCTTTGACAAAAACAATTCACAACTGCCAGGCCAGCTTGTATAACTTTTGCTTGCTTGGACAGTACCTCATGTAAGAGGGTGCCAGAGATACTTCTTTGAAACAAAAGCACCAAAGGTAGTTAGTTGCAGCATAGTAAGAAGGATGCAAATCACCATTTTGATGAGTTACATACTAGTATCAAATATCAAAATTACTAATTTTTTCATTAAATAAACTGTGGAGTTTCTGTTTCCATTTTCTTTTTTCAAATTATAGCTCTTCTCATAATCTCTGAGCCCACAATGTGCCCATTTTAACTTTCATTTTCTTGTTTTTATTTAAAAGATTCAGCCAACAGACCTTTGGCAACATCATCCATGTTTATGGACAGTGATATTTGTTTTAGAAACAGTGTCACTGCTGTACCTTGTGAGGTGATGATAAACATCCTGAAATTGTACACAGAAAAAGGTCAAAGATCAAATAGATTTCCTCACCAGGGAATTGTCCTGTAAAACACAATGATCCTGTTGTTTTTATTGTAACACAGGAGTGAGGGGCTGCAGAAAATGATGATGAGGACTGGACTGACAGACTTTGAAAGACACATATAAGATGTTGGATCTTTCAAAGACAATAAGGTTGTTTCCTTGTCACTGTAGCCACTGGGTTTAGTCCTTTTCCCAATGATGGGATGAAAAGTGTGAAATTAATAAATGAATACTTGCTATTGGCCTATGTCAGACAGGGCAATTCAGCCGGGTGACCTGCAGCCTCAGTGAGGTTCTCCTCTGCCTCACAGGGCAAACCCCACTTTCATACAGCAGCAACTGCACCTCTAATGGTGTTATGAAGATAGCAGTGACTTCAGCCATTACAGAAAGCAGCTGCAAGTGCTGGGCTGTGTCTGTGTGCATTCACTTCAGCCCTCACTTCCCTTCAACTGACTCAATTGCCTGCAGCTCGCTGCTGCTCAGACAGGGAACACGCAAAGTGAGACCATCTGGATGTGCAGACAGCACTGAGGCGTTCCAGGGGAGCAGTTAATGTTAGTGTCTTCATAAGATTTGCAGGTTCCACTCAGCCTGGAGTTTGCATTTATTTTTGGGATGGAGTCAGCATTTTCTTGCTTGTGCAATTTCATTGTCGAATGCAATGATAATCTGAAGAAACATTAATATTACTTACTTATTCCTACCACTCTGCTGGCTGTTATGTAGGCCACAAAATCTGAGGTAGGAGTTGCCTTTGCTTGTATCAGGAAAATTAGTTTTTATAACAAGACAAAAATGTTATTTTTCCTATTAAAAAAATACACCAAAATGGGTTTGCTTGGTCTTGGTGCTGACTTCTGCTGTCCTCTATGTAATAATTGTACATCTGGCATTCTCACTATATCAAGACACCATCCTACAGTGGTAGTTGTCTCCTCTGGCGTTGAAAATTATTATATGATGCAACAAGAAGATGTGATAAATGAGTAGACAGAATGTAAGAGAAATGATGAGGCTACCAGTGACAGGAAACAGAGCTATATAGACTGGGTGTAAAATTTGTGACTTTGCAGTATGTGTTAGGCTTTATTTCTCTAAGATATAAAAAGAGGAAAAAGATTGATGGCGTCAATAGTTCCTGCTGGCCACCTGCCTCCCGTTTATGTTGAAAAGATGAAAGCACATTCCTTTCATACATCAGCATACATTTTATGCTTTCTGTAACAAAGCACACCATGGTATTTTGCCCAATTTAATTTTCTGTTTAGTTCTAAGATTTTAATAAATCTGAGAAGATGAAGAAGATCTTGAGAACTATGAGCCCACCAATTTTGTAGTTCAAAAAGTGTAGCATGCTGCTTTGTCTTTCCCTTATAAATATTTTCCAGAGGAGCACTATCTCTTGACTGGATCGTCTTGTGACCATTAATAGGCAACAGAGGAAACAGCAATGAGTGCTGTGCTTGGACAAAAGCCTGCCAGAACCAGTAACCAGCAACACACAACAGCCCTGCTCAGACTTTAAAGCAAACATCAAACTAAATAACCCATTTCTCATGGGTGGAATTGTGGTGAAGTTTGACAGCTATATGACAGAAAATGACAGACATATACACAAGTACCAATAATTGTGTGTGAGGGGGCTGAAACAGAGAGAAAGATCTGACTGCCATTTTCTCAGTGAAATCTAACCATATATCAGAATATAATTTTGCTTACACTTGGCATTGAAGGGAACACAAGTCTTTCTTAAACAAAAAAAAAAAAAAAAAGAGTAGGTCCTTGTTGTAGGAAGAGCAGGGAGTGAAAAGGAGGGATGTGGCAGGACCTCCTGAGGAAGGCCAGCATTGCTGCACCCCAAAGAGGCAGCTATTTGCAGCCAGGAGCTAAAATGAACTCACAGGGACTGCCAGCTTCACCAGCAAGGGGGTCCCACCTATGTCTGTGTAGATTGAAGAGCACAAGTCCCTGTTCCACCAAAGGAGAGTGCCCCTGAAGCAATGGACCACAGAACAAGTCATCATTTTCATTCAAGGCAAAAGGAGGAACCATAACACAATCTGGCCAGAAAAATGGCCTCGGGGAATTGCTATGAGAACAGCTGAAATTATTTCAAATGTGAGAAATTGGATCCAGTTTTACCCTGGTTTGGGCTAAGGCAGTAAGGTTTGCTTAAGACACTTCGAAATTTGCATTGCCATAGGAATAAGGCTAGGATAGGCCTAGGGTATTTAGAATTATGGCTTACTGTTGGGGTTATTATTAGGGTTAGGATCATTAGAGTTAAGAATGTGTTGGTTAGAGTAAGGCTTTGGGTTATAGTTTTTAGGTTAGGATTAAGTCATGGTTAATGTCGAAGTTACAGTTTTTTAATTTTTATTAAGGTGAGAGTTAGTTTTAGAAACTTTTAAATTTGCTTTCACTTTGGGTTCCTAATTTCTGACTGCTCTTTACCATGTTACATATTTTGCACTACTTGCATTCTTCTATCTGTTCTTCTAGACCTCTGTGACCCTTGCCACGCCCATTATTGTCCCCTCTATTTTTAATGTGAACCAGCTCAGGCTGCATGAGTGCTGTTTAGTTCTTGAATGTTTATATCTGAGGAAAAGTTTCCTGATCCACATACAAAGCTCCCCACCAGGAGATAGTTTTTTCAGGATCTGAAAAATTTTCCAGATTTCAGCCGCTGTGGTGGCCTAATCATCTGTTTGAAGAAGAAATTTGTGAAGTTCTAGATGGAAGGAGCAGTTATTTATCACCAATGCAGGACCTGGCGTCAATGCAATGTTTTTCCTTACATGCCTGTTTCTCTCCAGTTCATCACAAGCTGTTAATTTCTTTTGCACTTGTATGAATTGTCCACACATCACAGAAATCTTTTTCCTCACCTTTGTTTTTTTAATATTTCCCAAGAATGCAACCTCTGTAGTAGAAACAATGTATTGTGCATAAGTAAGTGGTTCAGAAGATTAAATATTTGCCCCTGGGATCTTCTCCACACAGACTGGAGAACACATCCTCCTCAGGAAGGTTTCTCCTGGCACTCCACCTGAGGGGCTTTCCATTTCCTGATCAAACACCACATGGAAAATTAAAGTTCACAGAAAATATATATAAAATCCAACACCTTTCTATAACAAGCTATATGGAGAGGCCAGATACTAAGTTGTTAATGCTTACCACTTTAATACACATAGTGCATAATTACCACTACATGATACTGTACAGCACGATACTATTAATGTGCTGATTAAATTGAAATTAATTTCACCTTTTTTCTTACTAATTCCCTCCTATTTCCTTCTGACAATAGCTCTCTTTTCTCACACTTGCTTTCAGCTCACTATGTGTTGTGCAACCCTGTCCCTGAGGTGTGTACAAGACTTCCTTAAGCTTACCAGAACATGTACCTGGGACAACTTAACTCAGAAACACCAATACTTTCAGTCTCAAACCACTGCCCATGGCAGCCTTCCTACCTTCAGCCTAAGCACAGCCCCCTAAATCTTGTTCTGTGGGAAGAGAGGAATGGGCAATGTGGAACAAAATACCAAAAAAAATGAAAGTTTCTGCTTCAGATTATTTTTGTTGTAAAAATCTATTCACCTTTATAAGCTTGTGCATCACCCCATCTGGGGTCCTCAACACAAGAATGATGTGGACCTCTTAGAACAGGTCCAAAGTAAGGACATGACTGATCAGAGGGAAGGAGCACCTCTCCTATGAGGACAGGCTGAGAGATCTGAAGTTGTTTGGCCTGGAGAAGAGAAGGTTCTGGGGAGACCTTACAGCACCTTTCAGTACTTAAAGGGGGACTCCAGAATAGAGGGAGAAATAATTTTTACAAGGGCAGATAGTGACAGAATAAGGGAGGAATGGTGTTAAACTAAAAGATGAGAGATTTAGATGAAATCTTTGGAAGAAGTTCTTTTCTCAGAGGGTGGTGAGACACTAGAATAGGTTACCCAGAATGGTGCCCCATCTTTGGAAATGTTCAAGGCCAGATTAGACAGGGCTCTGAGCAATGTGGTGTAGTGGAAACTGTCCTTGCCCACGGCAGAGGAGTTGGAACAAGATCCCTTTAAGGTGCCTTCCAACCCAAAACATTCTGTATGTATACAAATGCATGTATGCACGTGTGTGCACACATATATAGAGAGAGGGAGCTGCTTACTGCTGTATCACAGAAACTGCTACTGAATCCCGCAGTATTCTGAGTTACACCAACATACGACACTTTTTTTTAAGGGCTACTGAGTACTGAGTCAATGCCTCCTGCCTCCTTCCCTGTTTTTAATGTCATTTTTTGGATTCTTTTGGAATCTGACCATGCTGATAAATGACGCATCACTGAAGGGAACTTTGTTTATTTTCTGCTGTGATGGGAGGATGGAAGCCTTTTTGTGTAGGGCTACTTCTGGTAAACAAAGGAAAACGAAAGGGCTTGTTCAATGAGGAGAAAATGGGAACCTGGAGCAGGAAGACCTCCATGACATGCTGGTGCTGCTGGCTCTGGGCAGTCAGCACCTGGGGTTCTGGGAAGAGGGGTGCAGCCAGCCCCAGGCCCCCAGAAGAAGGCAGCTGCTGCAGGCTCTGGTGCTGCTGTCTTTCATTCTGCTTTCACCTGAGACTCTCTCCAGCCTCCCTCTTTTACAATTTTATGTAAACTCTGGGGTCCTGCGGGATGAAAGTGCTCTCTGTTTCACTACGGAGCTGCGGCTTTTGGATTTTACAGCCCCAAAATTACTTCACGATGATCCAGAGCACACATCATAGCCCAGAAACCACACGGGAGCCATGCTGGTAAAGGAAGCCGAGAATTGCTGAAGTAGCCAGACTGAAATTTATAACCGTGACCTGGGCCTTGTCAGGCCTTTACGACACCATGTAAAGGGAATTGCTGCTTAGTCACCAATTTGCTTGGCAAGATTGGCTGGATTAGGAAATACATAAAAGGTCAGACAGTAGGAGTTTGTCTAGACATCCTATTTTGGATTATATGCTCTACAAGTTTCTGTGGCAACCCCTGCAAAACATTCATATTTTAGCAATATTTTTGAAGCCTCCATTTCTGTAACGAGCCACCAAAGCTTTTGTGAGCAAAATTAACTTGTTTCTCCTGCCACCCGCTACACCCTTTTGGGAAGCAGGGTGAGCCACCTCAGCTGGGAGCTGGCAAAGAAACCGCCTTATTCCCTTACTCCCTTATTCCCTTATTCCCCAAGGCAGAAGTTGTGCCTGTGGGGGCAGCCAGGGACCCAGGGAGGCCTCTGGACCTGCCAGGGTGGAGGAGCTGAGACAGGGACTGCATCCTTCCCTGTGGCTGCCAGACCACACTCCACCGTCCTTTGCCAGCCCAGGCTCCATGTGGAGCTTTCCAGTGGCAGAGGGATGGACGGGAGGAGCCAGAAGGAACAGGTGCTGCCCTGGGTTCCCTGCTTGTCAGCAGCACACTGAGGTCTGTGGGTAAAAGGAGGACCCAGTCCCAAGCTGCGCCAGGGGAGATATAGGTTGGATGTTAGGAAGAAGTGTTTCACCATAAGAATAATAAAGTATTGAAATGCTTTGCCTGGGGATGTCGTAGAGTCACCATTCGTGGATGTATTTAAAAATAGACTGGATGTGGCAGTCAGTGCCATGGTCTAGTTCAGGTATTAGGGTTTGGGCTGGACTTGATCTTGGAGGTCTCTTCCAACCTAGTGATTCAGTGATACTGTAAAAAGCAGCAGCACCATGGTTTGCCATACGCATCTGAGTCCACTGGGATTTGAGATGGGCTGCTCAGGAGTTTTCACAGAAATAAATGCAGCGTTGTAGCAAGAGGGGTAAGACCAACCAACCAGCCAGCTAGGCAAAAATGGGCTACATAGACAGGTTTTTTTTCCTTTCTTATAGAATCATGGACTGTTTTGAATTGGAAGGGACCTTAAAGTCCATCGCCATGGGTAAGAACATCTTCCTCTAGAACAGATTGCTGAAAGCCCTGTCCATTCTGGTCTTGTACTTGTGACATTATCATTATTATTATTATTTACTCCCTTCCATCTCATTCCTTTTCAGGTGAGAAATCGGTTCAGTTTCAAATTTTGGTCTCTGGAATTCTTTTTCTGGGTTGCTAAAGTGGGAGTAAAAATGAGAAAAAATGAACTTCATGAGTTTCAATGACACTAATTGGGTTTGGCTAGGCTTTCCATGTTGAATCAGATAGATGCCAACTCAAACTAAATAAAATGTAGCAAGAAAGATTTTATGAAAACCAAAGGTAGATTTACTTTGTCTACTCACGTAAAAATGAATGAATAAATAAACATTCCAGACAGCGCTTTTGACCAGGTTCATTAAAGTAAGCGCATGCTTAACTTTATGATTCCTATCATCTGATACCTAGAAAGCTATAGCTTTCAAATTCATTCCTGAAAGGGCTGGTATTTATTAGGACTGGTCCGTTTTCTTTCCTTTTCCTCATAATTATCTTCTGGATAAATATTACTATGAAAGGGTGTTTGCAATGCTGGCTGCTGACATAGCCGGCACCTGGAGCCGCGGTGGTGCCAATCCTGCAGTGCAGCAGAAGTTCCTCTGATGGTACCACACACCTTCCTTGAGCAGTGCTCTTCCCCATCCACCTCCAAGCCCTTCAGAAAAGTGGGTGCCATGATCCACACTGTGCAGCTGAGGAGCAGCTGGAGGAAAGCCGAGCTTAGAGAAATCTCAGGTTCTGAGAAGGTGTGGACTACTTACAGCTTCCCTGAAACTACTGGGGTGAGAGTGATGTTTCTGCCACTGCTGGCTTTTCATACGTCTACTGAGAGGTGTGTCATTAGTTTACTTTGTAAATTAAACTGCAGAGTACTGTACAGAGTTACTGCAGGGTTAGGCTGAGGTACTGAAATGAGCAAGATTTCTGAAGTCAGAGAAGAGAATAATAGCTGTTCTGCTGATACTCTTTGAATTTGAAACCTAATCCTCTGGCACTTCCCAGGCAAAGTGAGTCAATCCTCATTCATATCTGTCTCTGGCACGGGCAGAGGGATTGCACACAAATTTGAGAAGTGCAACAACACCCCTAGGGCTGAGGGTGTGCACTGATGTATGTACTTACATGAATCTATTCTACTCTCTAAACCAACCACAGGCAGATGCATATTTCACAGCCTACCTGTTCAACAAGGCTCCCAAATGACAGCCTGTGAGTCAAATAATGTGAAACTGAAACATGTGGTAGAAGGGAAATTCCATGTTTGACCAAGCAAACACCTCTCTGATTCTAAATTGTTCTCAGCCAGCTTCCTTTGGTCCTACTTCCTTGGTGATTTGCCTATAAAATGAGCTTTTATTTAATGCTTTGAAATACTGTGTTAATAAGAAGGCTATAGAACCACATCAGATATTTCTGAATTCCAGCAAAAATCTGTTATCTATTATTATTATTATTATTATTATTATTATTATTATTATTACGCAAGCACTCTGTTTGGGCAAAGGAGCTTTGCAATACAATTTGCCAAATGAGTAACAGGTCTCTGCCCTAAGGACCTTACAGTCTAAAGGTAATTTTGGCAAGGTTTTCAAAGGTGTTGTGTACCCACAGTTTACAGTGACTTCAATGGGAACCTGTGAGTCCAATGACAACTTTGAAAATCATGCCAAATATAAATAATTACTCTTTTTTTCCTTCTTTGATATCTGGAAGTCACTCATAACTTTTTAATTACAAACATATTATCAAATTTTATTCTTTGACTTGTTTAGTTCCATCTCACTTTTCAGGACTGATCTCCATTTGGTTGATAGACATCTGCCGTTCCCTTCCCTACAGTGCAAGAGGAGCCTAATATGCTCCTAAGAATGGCTACCCACCCCTAGGGAAAGTCCTACTGAATGTAGCAGCTATTGGGATGAGCTACATTCCTATTTTTATAAGTGAATATAACTGGAAGATTGTCTCTTGCTTGTATTGGGTAAATTGAAGGGACTAATAATTTCACTAATGCTTACAAATATAAGGGGCAAGCAGGTGGGGTATTTTAAACCTCTGATAGTGTGCAGAAGCCTCAGGGTACAAGGAAATGAGGTTTTCATAGGTGCTTGTGCATAGTGGGGAGGATATTTTAAAATGGTTTTTGAAAATAGGCTTCCTGGCAAAGCTAATATCTTCAAAATGCTAGGGCAATATAATCTGTAGGAAAATAACATACTCAAATTTAAGAATTAAACAAGTTATATGCAGATTATGATATTTTCCACTATTCATACAGATAACTGGATGCGAGATATGGAATGTGTGTTGTGGAGGGCCTCTGACCTCTCCATACTCCCTAAACTCTGTATCTATTTGCAAAGCAGGGTAGAGGGATTTAGCAGATTATACCCGGATTAGGAGGAAATTTTTTTTTTATTTTTCTGGGGTCTTTCATGACATTCCTCTTCTACTTCATATTCTTCACTCTTTTAGTTTAGAACTAAGCTATGAAATAGCTACAATTTCATGAAGAAGAAAAGCAAGAGAGAAGATAAATTTATTGATGTGATCAAGTACTGAGCAGAACAGAAAAGCAATGAACACATGAAAGAACACATAAAAGGCTTCACAATGAAGAAGAAAATTAATTCTTTGTACGTGGGGGAAAGGGTAATTTTAGTCACACCCAGCTCTTATTTGGTGCTTTTCTCTTGTGGATCTCAAAACACTTTAGTGAATCAGTGACTACCACTACCTGATTTATGGATGGGGAAACTGAGGAACAGAGGGGAATTTCACATACTTAAGGTTGCCCAGGATACCAGGCAGGAATAGCAACAGTATCCTGCTGCTGAATCCACTAGATCATATTAACTGCAAATGAGGATTCAGCTGCAAAAGCACTTAAATTACCACCAATATTACAATGCAGCCTATGAAAGAAATTGGGTTTCTCTGACCCAAAATGTGCTGTGAAAATGGTCTGTGGAATCCTCACCCAAACCTGACATGAGAGTGGAAAAGGCAGCAGGCTGTTCTGATGACCTGCTCAGCCCTTCCTCCTCCACAGGTGAGCAGAAGCAACAGGCTCCAAACCTTTTACCCAGATTACCCTAGACAATTTCCATTCCCTTCAGGAAAACTGTTGTCCTCCTCTGAGTTTCCCTGGTGCCTGGCATTCTACCAGAGCTACATTCTTTGATAATCTCCTCTTCACCTTCACATTGTCCACATACATGTATTAATAATGGTGATTATAGTCAAGTATTATCCTATTTTGGCAGCAGTTTTTTGGAAAATAAAATAAGAAATCTACTGCTTTTGTTGATGTTGCTTATCTCCCCTGCCAAGTCCTCACCTCCTTCTCTTCTCCTTTCTTGTGTCTTTTCCAATGTCTGTTTTCCCTCCACATAATTTTCCTTCTTGTTGAATATTTTACTATATTAATACTTTTTCTTCCTATTTCCCTCTGCCTCCTCTACCACATTTTGATTCTGTTCATGACCTCCATTATTCTTCTTCTAAGTCTATTCCTGACATTCCTCCTTTTCTATCTGGTTTTTCCCAGCCTCCTCAGCCAGAAACAGATTGATCATGTCAGGTGGTTTGGGGAGTTTCAGAGCAAGGTCACGAACAGGAGATGGTCAGGCCAAGCAAAGCATCTGGATTCAGCAATTTCTCAGCTGTTTTGCATCTACCTTCTGCCTAGTCTGAGCACATGGAGGGAGGCAAGCTGCCACATCTGCTGGAGAGGAGCTCTGTAGTCATCAGGGATGACAAGGTGATACAGCTATCCAGAAAACTGGAGCACCCACGCCTTTTCACCCCGTTTGGCCAGCAGGAACTCACTCTTATGTACCTTAGAGATTTAGGAAAAGGTTTAGGCATAAGCTAAGGTGGGGGTAATCCATTAAATATTTGCAGGAATCTTCAAATCAGTTCACTTCTGCAGCCAAACGAAACCAGTACGGTCACAATGTTATTTAATATAGTAAAGCAGACAAACTGATTGAAAGTTGTCTGCATTGAAAGTTAGCTTTGGTCTTCTGTGTACTTAGAGATACTGCCCAGTCAATATCACAAAAATATTATATAATTAAGAGTGTCAGTCACAGGGCATACAGTTGTGTTTGTAATTGCTCAGTCTAATTCAAAACTATTGAGAACAAGATGTGCACCATTTCCTGCCTTCACACCTAGCTGTCAGCCCTTGCAGAAGGGTGCCTATGGCATTAGTACCTCATGTTGTACAAGAGAATGACTACACCAGCACTGGAAAAAGCATTCAAAGAGCACAAACCCCACGAAGTGTGCTAGTTTTGCAGGCAGAGCCAATATATCCAGAGGATTCACCTGCTTCACAGGACAGATGCCTCGAGTCCTGAGGCCCATTTCCCCCCAGGGCTGGCCCTCTGCCTGCTGAAGCTGCAGCCATGAGGAGGATGGGGAGGCAGATGGTGCTTTGTGAGGCTCTGGCCTTTCCAGCACCGTCCTGTGCAGATGTGCTCTCAGCAGAGACAGATGCTTAAATTGCCTGGGGCCCTGCCTACTCTGACTCTCATCATTGCTACTGCCAGTGGAAAATTGCAGACCAAAAAAAGATTCATGTAAATAGATTCTTGTTTAAAAGCTCAGTGCCTTCAGCTGTTTCTAACTGAAGCATGTCAAGGTGTAGGAGGGAAGCCCTAATGGCTTATGGGGAGCTGGGAAACACCGACTTCCTTGAAATGCCTGTGGCCAGCGTTAAATGTTCTTAGAGGTTTCTTTTTTTAACTATTTCAGTAAGTAAGAGATCTCTGGTGGTTGTTTTGAGGATAAGTAAATGAAGTGTTGGTAATTTAATATCAACTATGTGCTTGGCCTCATAATTTTTGTTCTCTCTGACAGTTCTTCATGAAGCCACAGAAACCAAACTTTAATCGTTGTCTCTTCCTCAAAACAACACGATTTCTTTTGCAGTTCTCTCTTCGACAAGCTGCCAGCCTTGCATTATCATATATGCAGGATCTGACAAGACACTTAGAAGCTGCATATCACCACAAGCTGTCTTCTTGGTAAGAAATAGTGAAGTGTTTGCTCCACTGAAACAGTAGTTAGCTGTGAGGTATAAATTTCTGGATGATGACTGCAGAGCTTGGATGGTGATGTAAGGGCTGCAGAGAAGGCAGTAACTCTCTGAGAATGCCTGCCCAAGACTCCTCATCACCATGGAGTGCCTAAATATACCATAAATTGCAGCTGCTTTGCTGGAGGAGACTTCAGCTTCCAAATATCTTCTGCTAACACACACACTGGAATAAGACATCTAACTGAGTTACTATGATGCCCGGGCTATCCTCCAACCCACTCACTCCTCAACATTTTTACATTTTGCTCTTTAAAAAAAAAGCTTGCTGTTTTTCTCCCTTTCTCAAATTTGCTTTTTCCATTATCCTCTCTAACATGCTTTGGAGTGGGTCTGCCTGCTGTCTGCACCAAGTCACAAAACAGATCACTTCAGAGAAGGTCTCCAAAGGGAAATTGCCCCTTCCCTTCATCTGACTGGTGAGATAAAAATTTGGTCTTTGACACTTTGTTCAAGCCAATAATACATCCACCCCCCAACAAATGTACAGACTTATTATCTGCTTCTTGACTTGTTAATATCTGGACTGATGCTTCTGCCTTCTACACTTCTGTAGGGTTGAGGTATCTGTAGTGTGCTCAAGGGTGGCTTCTGCAGATCTCAGTGCAGTAAAAACATAATTTTATACAAGGTTTTTCTTCTTAAAGTGGTTCCATCAGCAGAATTATAGAGAACTCCTCAGGTTTGATGTTAGCTGTTACAAATCAAGGTATTTTATCTCTTAGAATCTGGCTGGATAATCCCTTTGTAGCTATGTTATTTTTGGCAGTTCAAAAATTTCTGAGTAGTTAACTATTACTTTCAATAGAACAGACATTTGCTTGCCTTTATTGCTGAAACCTTACCAGTTAAGGTTTCTACTTAACAGTTAATTTCATTCATAATTAGGCTTAACAAAACTCTGGAATATATTTTCTAATGATAACACCAAAGTCACAGATTGGGACCCAGAAGGTGAATGGGAACAGGCTAGGTAATGTATAATCACAGATAACTACGGTGCAGATGAAGGAGAAATTGAGTGGGCAAGTTGTCTTTGGAGCAGTGGATATCCCAGAGGCTATTTGGATGTGAGGTGTCAGCTGTGCTCACTTTGTCTGTCCCATGATGGGGAGCTACCCACTGCCATCGATTTTGTGCTGCTCAATTCAAGATTAGGCAGATGAAAGTCAGCTGGTCACAGCACCGACTCCAGGAATGACCTTGCAGAGGACAGGGCTCCCCATGCCCCAGACAGTGAGGTAGTCATTCAAAGCTCCACAACTCAGAGGTCCACCTTTCAATGCTGAAATGAAATATATTGGGCAACTTGTCCTCTTTAAGAATGTCTTTGTAATTCAGTAAGCACATAGAAAAAAATAATTAATAAAGCCCAGTGCCTAATATTTAGTCAGTTGAAGTTAGTTTTCTAAATTCTGCACCAGCTTCAAATATTCCTTGTTGAACAGGCTTAGGAGACTAAACCTGTTGTACAATCTGGAAATGTTACATCCAACCATATTTATTTAGAGGATAGTGCTGCTGTCACTTCATTTTCTGAAATCTTTTATGTATACCTTTATTCCATCACTGTTGGATTATGTCAATATATATTAACTAGAGAACCTGAGAAAGAATCAATTATATCAATAATTTAGTGCATAAATAATTTTGTATCAAAATCAAGGTAATGAAATGTTGCCTCAGTCATGACCACTCAGGCCTTAAGTCATGTGCTGGATCATTTACTTCATCCACATTTGGAATTGGCATAAATTATACAATTTGATTAAGAAGCATAAAATGGCTCTGGTGTCTTCAAATGCCAGTTTAGTATCTGTTTCCAGTAATGGAAACACATGGTCAGCTGGGATAGAGCTAGCCTTACAGTCAGAGCGCAGTCTCCAGGAGAGTTTTCTGTCTTTTCTGCCTTCAAGGCTTTCCCATAACCCTGCAGGTTTGCTTCAAAAGTAATGCCACAACAGTCCACAAAAGGCAGCAAAAGTATTCCTGATGTGAAAAAGTCTGTCTGAGAAAAGCCTGTGTTTACTTTTGATGGCAGCTGATAGGCTCCCTTAGCGTTTACCATGGAATCATGGAATGGTTTGGACTGGAAAGTACCTCACAGACCATCTAGTTTCAACTCCCCTGCTGTTGCCAAGGACACCTTTTACTTGATCAGGCTGCTCAGAGACCTATCCAACCTGGCCTCAAACACTGCCAGAGATGGAAACAACTTTTCTAGGCAATCTGTTCCAGTGCCTCACCATCCTCACTGTCAGGAACTTTTTCCTAATGTCGAATCTAAACCAATTCTCTTTCAGCTTGAAACCATTCCCTCTTGTCCTGTCACTACATGCCCTTGTAAAGACATCTCTCCATCTTTCATATGGGTTCCCTTCAGGAACTGGAAGACCACAGTTCAGTCGCCTCAAAGATTTCTGTTCTCCGGGCTAAACAATCCCAATTCTCTCAGCCTTTTTCCACAGGAAAGGCACTCCATTCCCACAATCTGGACTTGCTCCAACAGGTCAATGTTCTTCCTGTGCCATGGACCCCAGAGCTGGATGCAGTACTCCAGGTAGGGTCGCATCAATTCCCTCGCCCTTCCGGCCACATTGCTGTTGGTATACCCCAGGATGTGAATGGCTTTCTGCCTTAACATTTTTAGGTCTGTATAAGCCAAGTATTAGTTTAGCATGCAGCAGGAGCTATGACTTCCAGG
Organism: Catharus ustulatus; assembly: GCF_009819885.2. NCBI lineage: Eukaryota > Metazoa > Chordata > Aves > Passeriformes > Turdidae > Catharus > Catharus ustulatus. The sequence continues at coordinate 61,838,518 of NC_046221.1, read as the reverse complement.
TGTAAGGTGCAGTCGTGGCTGTTCGACACATTCTAGCTCTAAAGCACTTCACTTGTGTGAGCTGCTGCTCTGAATGGACATTTGCAGGATCAAGGTCTTCACAAGTCCCTCAGCTGTTTTTCTCAAGTTTCACGAGTAAGCAGGGGCATTTTCTTTTAGAAGAGGAAAATACTGGTAATGGAAAGTGCAAAAAACTACTTGGAGGGCAGGGAAGGAGAAATGGCCTAGCTATTTCTTCTTCTCTTTTTTGATATACTTTGTTTTTATGGTTGGCTTTCCACATAAATTCTCTGCCTTGTTTAAAGTTCATGTTTGTATCTGTGATTTCAAATGAGTAAAGGATCAGGGGCTAAAAAATGCACTTTGGGTTTGAGGAGGATATGAAGCTAAATGTTATTTTTGCCACATGTCTGCATTCAGTGATTTTTTTTTTTTTTTAAACAAAGTAGGTACATTTTCTTGAAAAGTATGATGTAGTTCTACTAAACTCAACACTAAAATATTTCAAATTCATGTCACCTAAGAATTCACTGGTTGGGACAAAAGGAATGGCCTCTGACTTACAGTAGATAGGATTTAAGTCCTAGCTGTGACACGGGTAATGCTTTGGGAAGGACTGAGTTCATTTTCCAGGACAATACAACACAACACCTTTTGCCAGTGCTGCCTCCCAGTTATTCACCTATGACCTGGTGAGCATGGCTAAGATGGCACACTTAGTGGGAGGAGAGGAGACATTCTTGCCTCATTCCACTCAAATCAAGGACTAAGGTGGGAGAGATTTCAAGTTGTTATCACCAAGGCATAGTTTTCAGGAAAAACATTTTTATCCGTGATATAAACTCCAAGCCAAAATTAAAAACTTCTAAAGTAAAGAACAAAAAATTCCCTTGGGATCCTATCAAATGTTTTCTTGGAACCAAGACTGCGAATTAGGCTTCTATTTTGTTCCACGGAAGGTAATGAATAATATTTAATAACCTCCTTATGTTATTCTTGGCCTGCCTCCGGAGGGGTTACCCTGGCCGGTCAGCATGGATAATGGATGTCAGAAAAGGTGCTAGGCTATTTGTATATACCTTGGCGAAGATTTTACCATCCCCATTCAAGAGTGATATGGGTCTTTATGAAGTGTATGATTTTACAGCTTCTTTGGAAAAAATAGTTATTGCTGCATTTAGGATAGATAGGATAAATAATTTGGAAGGCTATCTGTGAGGTGCATGAAGGGGATAAGCCATTTCTTTAACTGTCAGAGCAGTCCAATCTGGATTGATTTCCATTATTAAGATGATGTCCCATGTCAGAGGGGCTGGCCACTCCCCCACCAAGAGGGCTGCAAAGCCTCAGCCTGCTCTTCAGCACTTCTTCTCATCTCCTGTTTGCCTGCACATCATACACTGACCATTGGTCCTTCAGGAGATGGTGGGGAGAGTTTTGGGTGCATGGAAGAGTACTTGCTGAGTACTCAGTCCCAGATTGTAGGAAATCATTCACTCAGCAGCTGAGAAACTCAAAGTCTTGAAGGTCCTCCTCCCTGAAGAAATAAATATAACCAGTGTCAAGTACCCCTCCATTGCCATTGAAATGGTTGCCTGTAACATCACCAAATGGCAACATAAACCTCTAAGCAGATTTCAACCTCAGCTGCCCCCCTTCTGAAATTGTATTTATTGTTACAGAAAATTGAATTAAAGCTGCTCAAGTTGAAAAAAAATGTCATGATGATTAGCTGGCATATCCCATATTTTTCTTCTTTCTTCTGTTTTCTGCAAGTGAGCAAATGCATAGGTTCTTTGGATTGCCTAAATGGTGTTTCTTGTCTCACTATAGAAATTTTGGGCAGCACATGTAAAGATACAGACCACTCCCATTCCTTTGAACAGCTTTATCCTTTGATTTAGGGTTCATTCTGATTTTTCTTGTATCAATAGCTGGTGAAAAAGGATAGCTATCTGTAACTGGTTTGCCCTCATTTAGAAGGAACTTCTTGCTGCTGCACTGAAGCCTGATAATCAGTTGTTGTTTCCCCACAAGTCTGAAACTTTTCTTTTTCATCTAAGTCCTCTAGAAGTTTCCCTGCATTTCATCATGTTTTGTTTTAGTTACATTGACATTGAAAAGTCTGCTATTTCAGCTCCTCAGGTTTGTTGCTGATCCCCGTTTTACAAAAAGAAGGAAACACTGTTCCAAGCCTCGCTTCAGCCAGTGTTTCCACGTATTCCCCTCCAAGAGTCACCCAGCCTTGCAGCTGAACGAGGCTTTTGTCTGAGACCATAATTTTTGTCTTTTTTATCCTAAGTGGAATTTACACCAAATTTTGCTGATTTTGCTGTTTAGCAGCTGCAGCTCTTCGGAGCAATCCTCACCATCCCACTTGCAGCAAGTCACTCAGATGCCACGGGCTCTGAAGCCAAAATGACCAAAGCACCTGCTTTCTCCAAAACATTTATTATGACTGGTTTGGCCAGGTAGTCAGTGAGAGCTATGTACCTTCCCAGCACGTACTGAGGGTCCTGCAGTTACAGCATTTGACAACTGGGAAGTGCAGCTATCCATGTACATCACGAATCACATGTTGCTCCAGGTATCACCAGTGACCATACAGAAAGTGGACAGAAAGCTCCAGCTGAGCCCAGAGCTTTACAGCCTCTTTAGTAACTGGTGTTTTTATGCACATCTAGGTAGATTGGGTAGGCAGGAATATAGCACAGTGTGGTTTTTATCCATGAGGAAAAGCCTTTTGCTGGGTGCTCACTGGCCACATTACCAAAGCCAACTGTGTTTACAGGCAGCTCCCCTTTCTCTCCAGATCCTGGGGCTGCTTTCACTCCACATCACCTCCTGCCTCCCTCCACGGCCTTACCACAGCCCTTGCACTGTAGCCAGCAGGCAGCCAACAGGTCTTTCCTGAACACATCAACCCCTTTTTTCCCCTGCTCCCTGCGAGGGGTGATTCCATCACCCCACTGGCTGCGGGGCTCCTGCCAGCCTGCCACCCACTGCTACCCGCACCTGCCAGCCTCCCCCACCTCCCTTCAGGGAGAAAAGGAAAATAAGAGGGTGTGAATGATTGGACTGGTAATGACATTAGAAATTCCATTCTGGCAGTGCACTAAATCTTCCTTAAAAGCTTTGAAGAGCTTCCTGAAAATACGAGCACTGAACAGAGTGGCAGGACCAGGCCAGGTCATTGAGCCCACCTCTCTCTCCCATGCTGGGAGCAGCCTGCCCTGCACAAAGACACTGCCCTTCCAACTTGGTTTAAGCACTGTTCCCTGCTCTGCTGCCTTTCCTTTTCTGGTCTCTGGAAAACTGTCATGGCTCAGTCCTAAGTAACACTGAGTCAGCCCTTAGCTTCCCAGCTGTACAGGGAGACTTGCAGCTGAGTTTGCTGCACAGCCCATGGACTGCACAGCCTGGGAGACCTAATTCTTAGTGGTTCTTTGGCTACACCCTAATGTTCAAAACACATGAATCAGGTCTTGAAAAGTTATGGAACTCACTTAATGATCATGAGATTTAATATAAATAAACACAGGTTTCTTTTCACTTGCTTTTAAAAATTATTACACTCTTATACTTTTAGGTGGCTCTCAGATCAATGTTCAAAGCTCTTCTCCATATGGATCCATGAGGTCTGTGAGCAGAAGTAAATCCAGGACCTGGAGTTTTAATTAAGAAGTTGAACACTGGGAGATCAGTGGTTAAATCAGGAGCACCGTCAGCCTTGAAATCACAACAGTTTTCATTGCTTCAAACATCCCAGCTTCACAGCATTGCTACTTAGTGCCATCTTCAGAGTGAGCAGAGGACCTGGGAAAAGAAAGCTAGGCTGCAATTGGGACCTTTGCTTGATGTCCTTGTTGAAAAGGGAAAGTCCTATCACACCGCTCCCAGATACCCTGAATGTGTGATGCTGACAAATCTAGTTTTCTGGCACAATACTCATTATCTCTACAATGTGAAGAAAACACCCAGTATCTAAAATGCTATAAAGACAGATGTGATTGTAGGAGAGCTTGTTCCAAATGGGCTATGGGACAAAAAAAATCTATTTGCTTCTGTAGCTTTGGGGACAGAGAAGAGCAAATGTAGTAAATGAAGAAAAAACCCTAAATTAAGATTCCCCCCCTCTATTTGGATGGATGTCTCTACCCAGAGAATTGGAGAGCACTGAAGTCTCAGTGATATAGATTCATTACACGAGTAAAACAGGCTGGCTTGTGAGCCTTACTCCTCAGGTTCTGTGTAAGTGTAAATTCAACCAGGTCTTCAAATATAGATTCATTGGAAGGTGGAATTTATGTAAGGCATCTGAATTTGGTCTCACAAGTTTCCTGGAAATTAGAAATGAGCTCAAACTACCACTGCAAGCCAAATTTTAAATAGTTCAAGCACTAGTCCAGTTGATTATCTTTTCTTCCCTTTTCCTGCCATCCATTAAAGACTTGGCCTCTGCATGTACATTATTAAAGATAGAAGAAAACTGCAAAACGCATATTTGGAACCTGTTTGGGCTTTTGGCAACCCCCAATGTGCTGAAATACTTAAACATTCCTTGCTAAGTTCTCTTCATGAACTTGAGGTTTCTGATGACCTTCATTTAATTCAGTCTTTGCTGTTAAAGCCTTTTGAACAATGGGCAGACCCTGAACTCATGCCCCTAAAATTACTAAGTTTGTATATTTGAAAGTTTGTGGAGTGACACAGAAACTATAGGTGAAAGAATAATTTTTAAGTACAGCCCCAATGGGAGTACAAAGACTGTGATTAAGCAACATGAGGAAAGCAATGCCATTTGAAGTATGGAGTTTGTTTTTGTTTTTTTCCTGTGGTCATTTCCATAACTGGTTAGAAAATCAGCTCTGATCAAGGAATGTTTTTATTTATTTTAATGATGTCCTACTTAATGGAGATGTAATAATCCAAAACAATTATATTAAAGTAATTATATTTCAATAAACATAAGCTTGGCACTTCAGACTGGAAGTGGAACCTGTACCCTGAACCAATTAAGAGCAGTGAAATGAACAGGAGACAGTTGATTGTAGTTTGTGGAGTGCATTTATTAAACCAGTAACAAATAATCTATTAATCTTTCTCTAAACATCAACAACATGAAAGAGTTTCTCTCCTCAAAGTCAGTTACATTAAACAATTTCAGACAGACAAAATGAGACACCAGAAGTTTTGCATGTCGGGATATGATTTATAGCCTGAATTAACTGCTTTTGTGTGATGAAGGGTGTAATTAAACTCCAGTGGCAGCATGTGGCCACAGCAAATGGCTTGGCAGAGAGCAGATCTCTGGGAGGCAGCTCACCAGGAAAAGGGTTTGTGTTGCTGGTGGCGCTGGCAGGTCAGAGGGAAAGCCTGTTCCCTGGGCAGGCCCCTTCCCACCTTTGTCATGCACAAAGGAAACTTTTGGGCTTACCAGGAGCAGGCATGCCAGAAGGTACTGTACCAGTGAGCAAAGTAAAAACAGAAACATTTCACTAAAACCTTATGACCAATACCAGGAATATCATGGGGGGAAAATGGAAAGGGAAGCAGTCAACTTACAGATGGAACTACTTTCTGAATATGCTTTTCCTCCGGTGCTGGTGTTGCCAAACTGAATGATCTAGGGAAAGGCTTGTGTATTTTACCTTGGCTTCCTTTCCTTCTCAACCCTTTTTCTTCAGCTGGGTCTCTTGGTTCTCTCTGTTGCTTGGATTTCTGGTTCAGCAAAAGAGAGAAAAGCATTTATAGCGCTGTAATATCGTGAAGATTGTACAGAGAAATGGGAAAGGCAGTTGGTACAGGTGGAATTTCAGAAAATGCTTCTCATGTTCCCTTTCTCTTAGGCAGAATCTCTAAATATCCAGGGATCATCTAATGGGGCCCCATGCTAAAACCCACAGAGTCTACCAGAGCAACAGGGTGCACAGGTAGCCAGGGCTTCTACATAAAGCTATAAAATGAGCTTATTTGCAATCTGTCTGCTCAAGCAGATGATGTCTTCATTCATTCAACACCATGCGAGGACACACTCCTGCTGTTGCTGCTGGCATTTTCAAGATTTTATATAGATTGCTTTTAGTTCATTAAGACAGGTGATGTCTTTCATATGGCAGGCAAGATCAGCTTAAGCATGTTGGTAGTAAATCATGACCTTCTGATTTATGGAGGAAAAAATGAAGCAATCTAATATTTTATTGTTACGAAGTAGCATTTAAACGTTTCTGTGTCTGCATATGCAAGTCAATGCATTTTTCAGTGTTACTGCAAGTGATGGAGTTAAACTTCAAATTCTCTCTGTAACTCTCCTACTTACACTGGTTCTTCCTCTTTACTTCTTCTTTCTCTAAATCCATATGTTTTTCCTGTTTGATATTCTTTTACTCTCTATGATGACACTTGGTCTTTAATGTCTTCATTAATCTTAGCATCTTCTTAGGGTCTCATATACGTATTATCCAAAGGAGTCTTTCAGCTAATGTAGGGCTGATTTGTAATAATCAACATGATGGACGATAATAATTTATGCACAAACTGCATTTGGTGTATCCTAGAGGCTATAAGTTAACACAATATCTCCACAGTCACAAACAGCGTGTTAGGCTTGAAAGGATAGCAAGCTAAGCTGGAGATCAGGAGTTTTTTACTCTAGTAAAAAAAAATGACATGTATTGTTAACCTAGATTTTGGAAGATCACTAGATACTTATTAAACCTCTTTTATGAGCACAAGTCTGATGATGAATGGCTGAGGGAGCTGGGGATGTTTAGTCTGGAGAAAAGGAGACTCAGGGGAGGGAGGCCTCATCACTCTCCACAACTGCCTGAAAAAAAGCTGTAGCCAGGTAGAGGTGCCAGAGCAAGAAAGCCTCAAGCTGAACCAAGAGAAGTTATATCAGACCTTTGGAAAAATTTTCTTCACTGAAAATGTGGGCAGGCATCAGGAGAGGCTTCCCAGGGAAGTGGTGGGATCACCATCTCTGGAAGTGTTTGGAAGACCTGTGGATGCAGCACTTGGGGACATGGTTTAGTGGTGAACACGTGGGACTGGTTTAAGAGTTGGATTCAGTGATCTCAGAGGTCTTTTCCAAAATCAATTATTCCATAATTCTATGAGATGGTGGTTGAGACAGCTGCTGAGAGGCTTTGGAGGAACATCTTGCAGAGAGACTTGTAACACACTGCTCTGCTCTCTCATGTTTTGGTGTTTTAAAATCTCTGGTTTGGAAAAGTCAGTTTGATTTCCTGGCTGCCATTGTCACAGCACCTCAACTCCCAGATGCTGAAGGCAAGTCAGGCTGCTGAGACAGTCACACGAAGCAAGAAAGGGGTACAAGCTGCGCCACCTCAGGGGAGCAGCTGCAGGTTAAGGTCTGAGCAGATGCAGCTGGAGGACAGGAAGGACAAGAGCTGCAGTTCACCCAGGAGCTGTGACCAGGACTTCCTTAATCACAGCCTCAAGTTACCAGCTGAATGGCTCCTGGTACGAGCTGCTGTGCCTTGTGTGAGGAAATGATTTTGTTAAAAATGGTGGGTTTGAATGGGTAGCCAGAAACTCCGTAATACAGTTTCCAAAAGAGCTGATCCGAGAGCAAGAGAGAGAAGGGTTTATTATCAAGATTGTTGTGTGTGGTTTCCATTCCTCTCTTTTCAGTATCTATAATCATTTATTGGTTAAGACTTAATAACTAAAAGAGAGTATAACGTGGCACTCACTGCCAGAACTCCAAAAGCAAACATTACTATTGCTATTTTTTTAACCACAGGCAGCAAATCTTTTCAAATAGCAGCCTGACCCCAACTCTCCTCTCCCCAGCATCTCTTCTGCAGTGGGGCAGCTGAAGTAGCCCATGATCAGACATGCCAGGGGCATGAACCCTTTAGCCCATGAACCCTTGAAACAGAAGGTACGAGTGATTTAAAAATATGCCTTTAAAGATTGGGGGTTTTTTCCTTCACAGAGGTTTTAATATATTTTAATCAGACAGTTAAACAGACACTGTAGCTAGCCCAACAACATTTTGAATGGCAGGGTAAAGCTGTAGGCAATCAGAACTTTATTTCTAGGTCTGTGCGACCAGTGGTAAGGAACTTACTGCAGCTTGATTTTAAACAGACCCCAGTCTTCTCTGACTGCAAAATGAGCTAAACACAAGCCCACTCAAAGTTTCTGCTATCCTGCAAGTTCAAACCATGTGGTCAGGAGCTCTGGAGTCTCTTTTGGGTTTTAGTGTCTCTTGTGAGTTCCTTTCAGAAACTAATAGAGGAATTCTTAGAACCCAAAACTGCTAATATCAGGCCAAAAAAGCACCAAACTACCCTAGAGACAACCTGAATCAATGGCTGCTTTCCCAAATACTGCCCTTCTTTTTTTCTCAGCAGCTTAAGTTTGTCATAGTGATATGGAATAAAATGGTTGCTCTGCCTTCTGGGGTGTTGAATGGCAAATCATTTGTTGGAAGACTCTGTGGTGACAAATACAATAATTGCCATAGCTTTTTAAGTTAGTATTGTGCTGCACCTCATTTTGGTTCCAGAAATTCTGACACTTCATCTTAATTTGGACTGGTCTTTGTTTGCCAAATCACTAGTCTTGTTTACATCAAGGGAATGCTGTGCTCTGTCCCTGCAATTTTGTCAATTAGTACAGTGGTATATATTTTGCATTTAATTGAATTTCATATACCTCTAACAAGGCTGCTGATCTCATCCCAGTGCCTTGATATGAAATTTCATTGGAAGAATGTTTTCTGCCTGAGAGCTGTTCATATATATGAGCTTCTGCAACCAATTAAAACATTAAGGAACCTACAGTTGAATAAATATCAGTGAAAATTTAAGAACAGAGTGGTAGTTTTCAGCCAGTTTTATGGAAAGTCAATAGGTATCCGGAGGTCCAATTACAGGAAATGTTTTTGCAGTATGAAATAAAATTATAAGAAATAGAGAGGTAAATGAGAATGTTACAGGCACCTAGCATGCTTCTGGTCTTGGCATAATGAATTAATTAAGAAGAATCAGTATTAAATAGTAAAGATGAAATTCTGCTGTGCATTGCACCTCTTTAATTCTGGCATAATTTCGTGGACTTCACAGAAATCACACTGGATATAAAAGTAAGAAACACAGAAACCTCATGCCCCGTCAAACCAAAATGTACCGTCCTTTTCAGCCAAATGTCCTCTTTCCCCTCCCTATTTAGGGCAGTTCAGAAGCTGGTTCGGAAGCCAATGCCCCCTGTTAATAAGGAGCAGCAAGATAAAGGGCCGCATTTTATTCTCATTCAACTGCTTTGGGGTGTCTGAGCAATGAGGCACCTTCTTTCTTGGACTGTGTATTTCAAATTGACTGAGGAGATCAGTTCAGTAGGTCAGATTATGGTGCTAATAATGCCAAGGTCATAAGTTCAATGTCTGTATGGGACTTTCACTAAAAAATTGGACTAGATAGCCCTTGTGGGTCCCTTCCAACTCAGAATATTCTGTGGTTCTGTGAGGAAGAAGTCCACTGCTCCTCTTCTAGATTCCTTTTGGGCCATTCAGCCTCCCTGGATTTCTGCTTTTGTGATTTCCGCTGTTTCCTTGCAGACAACCTTCCAGCCAGCCCTGCCTGCAGCACACATGGGACAGCACTGTCACTCTGCCCCATCTGCCTGCTGTCTGCCTCAACAGCACCTGCAAGCCCTGTTTGCTATTTGGACACCAAGCAGTGCACCTCTGGGGCTGGCAAGTGTGCTTGGTGAAACCTACCCAGCCATTCATTTAAATACCTGTTAAACAGGAAGCTGCTGCTGGAAAGTTGAGTGCTGGTTTATATTTAAACAAATAGTGGGAACAGGCACGAGTGTCATTTTGTGATGTAGTGGAAAATTCGAATGACTTGCGTTATCCCACAAGTAACCCCTTGAAAACAAACCTGAGAGGTTGTTAAGGACCCTGCTCAAAGCTGTAAGCTTTTGCATTGGTAGCAGAAGTGAAAGGGTTAACTTGCACAGTTCTCTCACTGCAAACGTAGGCGTTAAAGGGAAAGTGATGCACACGGTGTAGCATTGGTGTTTCCCTTGTGATTGAAGGAAAGTAGTCATTAAGGTCAGCCGTGCTTATTTTTGGCAGATGTGGAGCCCCTTTCAGCCTGAACACTCCTAAGGAGTGTACTTAAGGTCAAGAAAGTTGCATATTTTTTGAGTGAAGTAAACAAGGGCAGCAAATGTTGGTGTGTTGAGCACCTCCTTTTAGGAGCTGTGGACTATGAAGACTTACAATTTTGATCCTGCAAAGTTTGACATCAATATTTTCAGGGATGACAGTGAGGCCAGATGCAGCTCTGGGGTCTCCTGAAATTTTGGGGCATCCAGGGTGACGCCAGGATGCAGAGGTGTGAGAAGCCCAAAGACACCAAAGTTCACATGGGTCAGAGCCTTTGGATCTCAAAGGTTCTGTGAGGGTAGAGCTTTACATTTGTGGGGTTTTGCCATATCCGTCTGCCCTGCGGGAGATTTCTGACTCCTCTCGTCTCCCTGCACACGTTCCATAGGCCCTCCACCAGCAGAAAGTGCATGAACTCCCAGAAGGCAGACCTCTCCATGCCTGTCACCCAGCGAGGACGGTGTGACAGCCACTGCAGTGTCACACTGCTTTACTCACCCTGCTTTTTGCAGGGTGACTCCTTCACAGTGACAGTCACAGCTGTTTACACATCACGCTTGTTTACACAGCTGATGGCTCCTGCCAAACTTCACGCGTAGCCAGGAAAGCTTTCCTGAGAATGCATTTGGAGACATGCATTGGGTTGTGCCAGAGACACGGGGTAAGGTGAAAGCAGTGGAGAGCCTTGCAGTTTTCCTGGGTGACCAAAACGGTTAGCAGCTCTACTCAGCTTCCCAGATATATCGCCATGTTTTTCTAGTCATCATCACACTTCATTCTTCAAGCTCTCCTATTTGCTCCTCTCTCTTCATTGTGACAAGTCCAACATAAACAATCCTATTATTAATAGAAGTAATGTATTATATTTATATATCTGTATGATTCATATATTGTATAATTTATATAATTACCATTTTAATTCCTTTTTCTAGTTAATGCTCTACAATTGAAGGTGGTTATTGATGATCCAATGACAAGAAAATACTTTCAGTTCTAATCATTTTTTCATTACTTTTTCTCATAATGTTCCTTATGCTTAGACATGCACAGGCATTACAATATTTTGAAAGGATGCACTTTTTCTTCAGTGTTAAAAGTCCTCTCCATATAACATTTAATATATTCTTGTCTGCTGCCATGTTAGAGGACAAAAATGCATTGCAAACTGCAGGCCAAGTTATTTCTCCTGTGAATGCTTTAAAGTACCAAAATAATTTCCTGGTCTTGGAAATGTGTCCAGAAGAGAATGCCAAGGCACTCCCCACACAGTGGGTAAGATGCTGCTAAAAGTCCCCCATAGCCAGCCAGCATCTGTGGCTGTATATGACGTGTTTCCTCCCAGCATCCTGAGCAAGCGCTGATCCCTTTTCTCTCCTGAGCCCTCCCTGATCCCAAGATAGGTGGGTGAGGTCATGAAGCTGCCTTTCATGACTGTGACCCAAGAGGGTGGTGGTGGGTTTGGGGTTTTTTTGTAAGATTTTGCCAAAACAGAAAGTCAGAATTAGCGTGTGCAAAACACATCTAAACAATGGAACACATACAAATTAGAGTACCCACCCACAACGCCTAATACATAACCAGTGAGTCATTGCCCAGGGCCCAGTGTGAGAAATCTGTGTAGGTGGGTTTTATTTGGCTTCCTTTTTGATTGCAGTTGTGCTTCTCTCTAGCTCATAATTATTGCACTCTGAACTAATAAACACATAGATCTGAGCTTTCCAAGATGTCCTAGTGGCTCAACATGTCATTTGTTGGACTTAAAAGTTTGATCCCTGCGGAAATGCAAATTAGTTATGTCTTAGAACCCTAAATTCTTTGGTGCTCATTTGAGTCTAGAAATTAAAATTGAGGTACTAAAGCAGTGGGATGAACAGAGTTCAAGGTAGTAGCAACCAAAACAGTCGCCACTAGCAAGGAAACGTGAGAAGGAATGCACCGCGATAGTCTCCTGGGATAAAAGGACACATCACAGACACCACCAGCAGTACTGGCTGCCTTCTCATGGGGCTCAGCAGAGATGCCAAAGGTTTCAAAGGTGTGGAGCCTGAGCTGCCTTCTCACGCCCAGTGATGGTCCCTCCATGTCAGGGCTGGGGCTCCCTGACAGGGCAGCGCCGGGAAGCGCACAGTGCCACTCCCTCCTCTCTGATCAACCTCTGATAAACAGGGAGAAGCCCAGTCCACAGAGACACAAACTTGGCACTTTTCCTGAGTGCTACACTTGAGAAACATGAGTAATGAAAGGGCGCGTAGAAGCCTAAGCAGTTCATAAATGCAATTTGACTTTCAGGGGTTTCATTTTAATTATCCTGAGAAACAGATTTTTCTACGCTCCACAATAATGAATATTTTTACATTCTTTAGAGTAAATGAGTTTTCCAACCAGCCTTAGGAGGGCCTCAAGAAGTTCCAGTGTGGTAATTGCTTCTGGGTGTCTTAATGCCCCCGACATCTGAGGTTTCCCAGAATATCTAAGTGGACACTAGCAATAATTTAGTAGCCATGAGTATTGCTTGATGCCATTGTTGCAAGCAGACATTTTAAGAAGCCAACAAAATTCTAAGCTGAGGTTTTTTTAAAGTGCTCATTACTAGCCTGACATTGCCACTATTCATTTTTGTTGCAAGCATCAATGGGAAAATAATTACAACTTTTTAGGACAGAAAGGCACTTTTGAAAATGGTATCCTTAGTTTACTGCTTCTGCAGCGCTTCCATTTCATTTTCTCCCTTTCTTCTTTATTTCTAATGTTTCCACATTCACTTCCTCCATCTCCACTTCGCTATCATGACTGCTTTTGATTTGAATGTCTTCTCTTTTTTTCTTATTGTCTCTTGGGGTATCCTCCTAGGGCTGTTTTCCTATGACATTCATAATTAGATGAGGTGACTGTGAGCCATCCGCGTGTTGTGACAAGCCACAAAAATCAATAGCTCCTTCCACCTTGGTTGGAAGCTCCTTTTCATAACCATGCTCAACCTTACATTTTTGATCTTATTTAATTGTTCATCTGACCATTAACTCAGCCATAAACAGCAATGCATAACAGAAAAGATTCTAAAGTAATTCTAGAAGGGTAGTTGTGTTTTCAACCAACACTTATTCCAGGAAACTTCAGTGAATGGATAGACTTGCTCATGTCTACTGTTGCACCAATTCAGTGTTCAGTGAGATCAGGCTAAGTTTGGTGTTTTCTGACCTGTGGAAGGAAATGCTCATGCAAAACACACAGACATGTTTAGGACCCCTGCAGTTCATGTTTAAGGTCATGGTGAGAACATTCCAGCTTACCTAGTGTCATGGCAAATGCTAGATGGTATGAATCACTTAGACACCTGACACACTGCAAAAATGCATATTAGAGGGAAGCCTTTATTCAAATTTTTGTGCTTATGAAGCTTTCTTTTCTTCCATCCTGAATAGGAACACAGCCAGGGCTGACTAGTGTTTCCACACAGTCTCCTTAAGTCATGGTCTAGACTCAGCAGCTTTGGAACGAACTGCAAATTATCCTCTGCTACCCAACCCAGCAGATACCATAGCAAGGAACTTGCTAGGTCTTTTAGTTCCTAATGAGATTTTGGTATTCCAGATGGATTAAAATTCTTCTGAAGCCATAGTTCTGTACATCCTCAAACATTTACTCAGAGAAAGCTCAATGGAAATCTGATAACTCATTACAAGCTATGGAAGCTCCCTTTCATTTGGATATATTTCACAGCCATGCATTTCTTTTCCTCATTCCACTCTAAGTGTTGTATGCCTTTTGGTCTTTTCTTGGAAAGAAGAGTCACTTGAAGGAAGATAAGCACTTGGCAGTTTTCTCTCAGGCCATGATAGACAGCTCTTCTGTGCTCATGCAGCTTGTTTGCATATGACCTGTTATACTTCACATACTCAGAGCTCTGTCTATTGTAAAACCAGAAAACTGAGATCTCTCTTGAACTGAAAACTTTTAATTTTTTTTTCTTTTTAATTACTATTTGCTTGGAGAGGAGAAAAATACTAGTGCTGCCTGAAAATCAGAAAGGAATAGGAAAAAACTTCATATGTGTAGCTACATGTGCCAGATGCAGTCCACAAGTAGCTCCATTATTCTTAGCTGTCCTCTCAATAACCTCTACCTCTTGTGCATAGAAGCACCTGCTTCTCTGACAACAGCAGGCAATTTAGCCTCCAGGGGGTTTATAAGAACCTCCTCAGCAATTAAGTGGGGACTTACAGTCTCAAGAGCCATTTTCATCTGGAGCACAGTTCCCCTTAAAATAAGGTGATAAGTTTAATGCAATGGTGTATTAGACAGAAGAAAAGGAAAAACTACCTTTTTCCTTACATTTGAGGTTTTCTAACTGACCACAGGAGCAAATGCAGTGAGTAGGGCTCAATGAAATTATGGAGTGCTACCAAACTATTACAGTGAAGTGTTTTCCAGATGTGCTGAGTAAGACTTTCATTGCCATGAACTGATTACTCAGAGTTCAGCAGATTGCAAAGGTTCAGATACTACAAATAGAAATGTTTAGGGCAGTTTTGACAGCGATGTACAAGGAAAGTGAGTAGGTCCCCTATTTGCAAATCACATTGTGCTTTTACTCTACCACAACATTATCAGAGTTTGGAAGTGTTGTGTCACCTGAAAAATGCTTGGCCCAGAGCACCCAGCCCCGCAGTGTGGGTCTCTCTGATGTGGTGTAGCTCCCCAAAACAGCAGCCAGCTAAAAGGAATCAAGCAGCACCATATGCCTGTCTGGGCTGCAGTGTCTGAAAACGAGGTGTGCAGGAAAGGACCCACGGTTTTAGTAATGCCACTAGGGATATGTGATTGAATACTTCACTGTGGACAAATACAGCTGGGCCATCCATTTACAGCTGCAGACTATCTTCTCCCAAACCACCCTTCAAACTTCTTGGCCTTTCTTATACACTGCTATTCATTCCTGTTGTCACTTGTGGTTTTTTACCTTCTCTGAGCCTGCTTGGAGCCAATTGTTACCACTGTAACATGACTGCTGGAAGGGACCAGCACAGCTCTCTTGGCATCTCTTTACTGATGCCCTCCCAGCTGGCAGCCTTGGCTACATGCATTGCTGAAGTGTGGAACCACCAAATACTTTCCACACTGGCTCACTGGCAGCAGAATAGATGTCACCCAGGTGTTTCAGCCATATGAAACAGCTGGATGTCACTTCTATTTTGATTGTTCTTTAAATCACATGAGCTCTCCCAACCAAATAATTGTTATTTAACTGAAATAGTTTTCAAAAAGGCAGGAACAGAATGTCTGAAGTCAAGTAATGTTACTTTGAGTCTGTCACAGTTTGGACTTAATGGTTTCGTGGTAGTATACTAAGTATTACTTAGTCCTTCAGGGTTATTCAGTTTGTGCCTCTCTGGGGTTGTTTTCAGAAGGAGCTGAGCCAAAACCCTGATCATAGGATAAGGGGAGCAATCTGTTGCTCCTGATGTTCAAGGTCAACATCTGAGCTGGATAACTGGCACCATCAGCTACAAGAATACTTCCGTAAACCAAGATGATGTTGTTACTCTGGTAGGGAGAGAATGTGTTATACTGCTTTCTGCCATCCCACTGAAGCCTTTCATCCTACCAGCACCAAGGCACCATCTCAGCTCTAAAACACTGGCAAAGGTTAGTAAACAGAGGTTCACCACAATGCTCAAGCACATTATTTCAGCAAGATCATACCTTCGGAACTTCCAAACCTGTTGTGTCTCCTGAAGAGAAAACCTTACGGAAGTTTGAGATAAATATCTTTGATTTTTCAGTCTGCTACCTTTACTGAGAGCAACTGCTCTCCCTTACATACCCTTGATGGAAGAAAACTGGAGTTAGGCCTCAGGGTTTAGTATGCCACCTGTGAAAGTCTACCAAAAAACTCAGTGCCTCTTACAATGTTTCTCCAGCTCTTAGCCCTCAGGCTCACACTTGGCTAGTCCTGCACAGAGGAACCTCCTACTTCCCAGATTTTCTTCCTTCCTGGGTCCAGTCAGAAGATATTTATTCGGAGATATTTACTAGGAGTCTCTTTTTTACATCTGCATGAAGACTGAGACAGCTAATCTCAGAGAAGGGAAGGACTTACAGTTCCCATCTTTAGGACAAGAAAAGAACTAAATAGGGAAAAGGCCCAAAATGAAGGAGGATTGCTCAATAAAAGGGTTTCTTGTCCATTGTCAGCCAAGTGCAGACTCAGAGAAAAACCCTGTCAGCTGTGTGCTCAAAATCAACATTGAGCTGCCTCAGTCAGCTACAATTACCCCTATCACCACGGCATGAGGTGTCTCACCTTGGTTTGTTCCTTGTCTCTGACAACATTTCAGAACTTTCAGAAATACAAGTATCTTCTAGGTTCTTTACTTTTCTCCTGTTGCAAATCAATTAAACTTCCTGCTACCTCTCCTGCAACCCAAGTTAAAATATGAAACAAATCTTAGACACTTCCTGGAAATTTTTAGCTCATAATTTGTTCCGAGTTGCACTTTGCTCTCCACTGGCGACTTCAATGTCATGTCTTGTAGCCCATGGGTCTCAGGTGGTAGTGAAACATCTTGGATAAATCACCATGATGGTTGTACTCTCATCTATTTTAAGTGTTTGTTTTGTTGCTTCTTTTCATGACAGCTGCTTTCCAAAATGAATATTCTTCTAAAATGATGGGGAGAAATTACGCTTTGGGTAACCACTGAGGACAGAAAGCTTACTACTTGGACAGAGCTCCCATTGAGTGGAACTTTATTTAATCATTAAATACAGTGTCAGATGTGCAAAGAAATGTAAATACCAGCATGATTCTGCAATTAGGGCAAAATTCACATTGACCTGAGATCAATTTTTACCTTCAGAGAAGCTGTAGGGTCTGTAAAACACATACGGCAGCCCTCTCTTCTTCCCATTTAATTAAAACTAACACAGTGATCCGAATTTCTTTTATCTGCCTGTTCCTTTACTTGAATTCAGAATTTTATACATTCTTCAATGGAAATGCTTTAGACTACCCTACACAGGCCTTTAATATTTTAAAGTTCCTATAAAAAATATCTATCTCAGAGATGTTTTGGTTTTTAGAACTACGATCAGATAAAGCAGCATTGTTCAGAAACTGTTGCTAAATAAAAAAGAACGGGTGGTGCCCTGTTTGGCATCTATGCAGCGAGTGATGTGTGATTTATTATTAGCCAGCCAAGTGTAAGAGAAGATTATCACATGAAGGAGTCCCAGGCTATGGGTTCTGTCATGCATTTCATTTGCTGCTGCTCCCACATTCTGGAGGGATGTGCAATCCAAGCCCTGAAGGAATTTTGCTTACGCTATGATGAAGTGACCAAAGTGCCCAAGGAATGTGGAGCAGAGAATTTCTTCCTGCCACAGCCCTGCTCAGGCTGTTTTTCTCTCAGAAATGGGTAACCAGCCCTTCATATTGTGCAAGTGCATGCAACGAGAAGCATGGAAATGGTTTTTATATGCTGGCTTATTTCTGTTGGTGCACCATATAGCAGAACTCAGTCCATCCCCATATTAGCTAAAGTGAGCTTATTAAAACTGCTCTTAACAGTCAGGGTTAACTTCCAACTGATTTTAAGGGGACATGGATCAGGCATGGGGGCCTTTAGGATCCAGAACTAGCAGTAAAGCAATGATGCATTTTTAGTTTGAGCTTGTGTGCGTGCGTGCAAACACGAGCCAGCAGAGAGGGCTGCTAGTGGCACAAGATTAACGCCAGCTTTACCGACGGGTGAAATATGGAAGTAGTGTCCCGTGGTGATGAGTGTTATTGAAAACTCTTAGACAGGCAGAATGAAAGAAAACATAAATGTAGAAAAACAAAGTTTCGGTCTGTGCGATTACTGAATACGTGTTAAGAACAACCACAGAGCGCTGGAGACCAGAGCTGACCCAAAGCCGAGGAGGAAAACACAGAGGCATGGATAAGTGCCATAAATCACTCTGACAGGCCTATCATTAGATCTGAGGGAAAGACCACCTAGAAGGCCAAAGAGAGGGACTCACCACGGCTGTCTTCTGCTGGAAAGCATTACTGCTGGAGATACCCTCCTTGCTGTAGAACTGCAGCTTCTGTGAGCAGTTAACAAGAGTGCTTCTTTCCAATCAATATAAAAAAGGAATTGTTTCCCATGAGATAGTAGAACTATTTAATTTTGTTGACTGCCCTGTCATAACCCAAGAGCAAAGAGTTATGAGATCATTTCATTATCACTTCGGTATTTAGAACTATTTGACTGTCCTGATAAGCTACTAAAAAATTATTAGATATGTTTTCTCACAACTTGGAAACATAGTGCTTATTTTCCTTTCAAGGAGTGGTTATGACCTCCAGAACAGACAAGAGTTTTCCCTGATGGGGATAAAACAACTTTGTTGTATCGTGTATCTCAACAGCATTTAAACAGGGCATCTTGTCAGAGAGAGAGTGAAAGACAGAGATTCTGCCTTTCGTCTCAGTGGTAAAAAGTATATCTGACAAAAATGTAGTTCTCTTTTACTGTCTGGGTTTCTAAAAGATGTCTATTGTGACCTCAGTTTGTCTATTTACTTTTTCATTGGGAGGAGGAAGCACTTATTAAAAAGTTCACTTGGGAAAATTGGAACTATCGTAACTTGTTTACACATGGTCTGTTGACAACTGACCAGGCTTAAATTTCATGATCCATCTTAACATACCATAACTGACACACCAGAGTGTGCAAGGAGCCTATCAAACATGGGCTACTCTTGGTCTTCCTTCTTGAGCTAGTTGATAAACCTGGTGTTGGTTTCTCATGATTCTTGAAGGTAAAATATGCTCACTTACGAGCTTCTTGCCTCTTTCTAAAGAAGAAAACAAACTGCAAAATGCAGCCAGGAAGTGTCAAAATGAATGTTAATCTGATGTTTGAAAAGTTTAACCAGATTCCTTGTGTGTGGGCCATTCCTGATGCCTGGCAATAAAGTGCTCCAGGCTGAGCTCTATGTGGTTAAGCTGAGTGACACTCAGCTCGGGTGCACAGCAAATGATGAGGCAGAGCTGAATATTTCCAACTTCCTCATGTGCACATTACCCAGCAAGAGTTTGTCCTGGAGTCTTGTACTAATTATGACCTGAAAGGAAGGGTAAGGTGGTATGAGCTGGCTTTCTGAAGCATCACCAGACCATCAGTTCCTTGGCCAGTTCTTCACTGTACTAAATTCTTCCTTTCCAGACTCAAAGAGGAAGTGCATGTGACATGCATCCAGTTTTATCTAGCCGTACCAAGTATAATGAGATCTTAAGGACAGTGTTTTATAAAGTAGAGACATTAACTGCATGTTCCTTACACCTCAAGTACTGAGGGCCCCACTCCATACCAAACATAAGCTTCCCAGCCAGGGCTGAGCCCTGTGCTGCTGCAGTGCATGTGCTAATGCTGTCACACTCAGCTAATTTAAGGCTAGCTCAGGTGTTGCTGTGCTACACCAGACACCCACAGAGAGATTAAGTGACTGGTAGTTTTTCATGCAGGAATAGAACTGCACCCTCAAGTCTATAACACTCCATTTAACATCAGTATTGCTTTTGCCAATGGTTTCTGCTAAAACTGGGACACTGGATTAGCTGGAAAACCTTGTCAATAGGCAAAAAAAGACCCAAACAATAGACAGTCTGAAGAATTGACTAACACAACTTACAGCTTAAAGAGTCAAATCAGTATGTGAAGTAACTTCTGGTTTTATCCCACGATGCTTATTATAGTGTTGGAGGAAAATCGGCAAAATGCACTAGCTAGGAGGCTGTAAGATCACAAAAAAGTGAACAGAAAAGATGGTTTAGGCCACCTAAGTGAACTGGGATGCTGTTTCTACTGTCTATCTTTGTAACTAATCTGTTGTGTGACCCTAAAAAGTCCCATCTTTGAGTTACCAACTTGAAAATAAATTAATAAAGCATAATTTCAGAGATGTAGAAACACATTTAAAGGACTTCTGTAGCCAACAATGACAACGTGTTTGAGGTAATTTAAAACTGCTGTCCAGTTTTCTGCTGTGCAAGCTTAGTTTTGATTGTCCCAAGCACTGAAAAGCACCATTTCTATTTGATCAAAGGTAAAAATATTTCCTCATTATGACAGTCCTTGAATTTCATCAGGAGTTACTTTTTCCATTTCATATTCACATTCCTTTAAAGTAGATAGTAGGGTTTGTTCCATTGTTTTTTATCCATGCCTCTTTATCAATGCAGAAATTTGAGCTAAAGATGGACTGCTCTGTCTTGGACAAACTATAAACGTGCTTTTCCATAGCACGTGATGCCTTGAATCTGACGAAATCCTCCTGTTGTTCCATGAAAGTTGTACCATAAGTCTGTGCATGACAAACCTCCTGTCATATGGATGATGGTTCTGTTTTCCCTCTGAGTTTCCAGATGGTGAGAAAATAGGATTCATCTATTTGGAGTGTTCAAGGGCTACAGGATCTCTGTGTCTGCCCTGCCATCTGCAGTGGTCCTCACAGCTGAGCACACCTGATCTGCTCAGCAATAGCACCTCTCCACTGGCAGTGGGCCTGTATATGTCTGGAAAGGAGATCCTTGGACACCAAGTCAAACCACTCCTCAGTGTAATAGTTACTTCTCTTAATTCCTTTAATACATTAATAATTCCGACGTTATCTTTGTTCGTTACAAAATGGTAGTGTCTGGGCTGTAACTCTGGAGCAAAGCAATGGAGAGTGCCATCAAGCTGAGTGCCCATCAGTTTTAACAGCAGAGAAGCAACTAAAACACCAAACTTTTACTTCAGAGGCAGTTGTTGTAGGGATTTTGTACCCCAGAGAATATCTGTTGCCAGTCAACACTTCTCACATGTAGAAAGTTAAGCTGAAACTGTCCACAGTTGTGAAGTTGTGTGTTGGTGTCAACAGGTAAAACAAGATGAAAAGAAAAAAAAAAAAACCAACAACAAAAAACATCAAACACCAAAGAAAGAAATTAAAAACAGAGAGCTGGCCTGGAAATTCTGGTTCTGGCTGCAGGGACCATCTGAGCTGCCAGCTATGGAGCAGCTTGGGCGCACTGAATTCAGCATGAGCTCCTCACCACGTCACCTGCATTTAGCCCATCACATTCCTCTTCTGCTGGACCACCCAGAGTTCAAAACAGCACCAAACAAGCTCTGTTTTCCACCAATGAATCTGTTGCAAGAAATGTTGTTCTTTTAACTAGTTTCAAAATCTTCCTTTTCAAAATAATAGCAACTTGAGATGTGGGAGGAACAGTATTGACACTGGGAGAAGAACGACAAAGTTAAGGCCAGCCATCTAGAAGTGGATTCTTAAAAATGAAAAATATCACCAGTGAGTACAAAGCAAAGCTCCTCTTTCCCCATAAACGTGTGGCATTCTATTCTGTTTGTACTACAATATCATAAAGAGACAAAAAAATATATTTTTTTCTTCTTTTGCCCTCAGAGGGTCAGCTTTATGGCATTTGTGCCACTTTTCCTTCCCAGACATTTGACACACCACATTAATCCTAAAGCTCAATTTTCAACTCCAAGAAGCCAAAGTGAATCACAGTGATGTGGCATTCAGGCACAGTCATCTCTTATGCATAGGCTATTTGTGGTTCCAGCATTCTTGAACCACGTGGGCTTTCCCAAGCTTCTGCCAGGAGCCTTTTCACTGTCCTTCCTAGATCTGCACACACCACTTCTGTTCCCTTCCCTCACACGCACCCCTCTGTCATTTATATATGTTGTAGGGCTGGCAGCTGCAAGTGTTTATTGCTGATGTTTATCTTTGTGTACTGATTGTTGCTCTCTCCTCATGTAATTTTATTGTTTTTCTATCCTTAATGCCTGTTATTTGTTGGCAAAGGAAAGCTACTGAAAGAGCAACAAAAAGTGCTCTGGAGCAGAGAAGCGTGCAGTGCAAAGAGAGATTGGATCGAGCCTCTTGTTTCCACTCCATGGACAATGGTTTGTGGTCATTTGAAGTGGAGCATTTTTCCCATAGCTGCTTTTCAAAAGCACATCTCAAGGAGCCAGGCATGGGTGCAGTGGCCACTCCAGGCAGGGGTGCGAACGGGGTCCCTGGTGGCAGTGATGCTTGGTGGGAGAGACTGGCTAGTGGCAGCAACATCCCCCCCAGAACACCTAATGTATGTTGTTTTCTTAATGCTCTAGTGTGTGGGCTTGCTCTCTGAATGGCCTTGATTCAGAAATCAACTCCCAGCAATTTCTGGTGAGGTCTCACTCCAGAAAGTCATCAATGTCAAAAAGGAGTGAAATTGAGGGCAAAGAAAAGTGCATCACCTGATAGAATGGGAAAATGTACCACCACACAGCTGAGACTGATGCTCCTGATAAGGAGTGACAGACACGACGTCCCACTGTGAGTTTTCTTCTGAACAGCCCCAGGTTACAGTGTTTGACCTCAAGCCTGTTGTTTTTGATATTTAGAGGCAATATATTCAAGAACATCTTTGATACCTAAAGCCTCATTTATATTTTCATCAATGATGTGTTAAAAAAATTTGGTTTAATCTCATCACTGCCAATCACCCTAGCCATAATCAGTTAATCCTCTCAGTGTGTGTGTGTTTAAATGCAAACTAATACACCAACCCACAGCTTGCAGAAAGAACATCTGATTGCATTGCAGGTTTGACTTCTCGGTAGATCGAAGAGTTTATTGTAGAATAGGTGGAAGACAGAAAAAGAAAAATAGAAAAGGGTACTGAAAATTAATATGTAGTGACAGACAGTGTCGATCTACTTTATTTCCTGTTCATACCATGAGATTTAGCTTGCAGCTAATGGAAATATTTGAACACATCTTTAGATGATGGACACAAAGGAATGGAAATCAGACAGTCTATACCAATGGAGACAATACACTTCCAGTAAAATTCCCAATGTTTTTTTCTGTTCAATGGAAAGCAAATTTCAGAATGAGTGGTAACAGCATAGAAGAGCGTACTGAACTTTGAAGTTGTCAATAGCAGTGTAGATGCCTAGAAAATTCTTGCCCTGGCTCATTCCACAATTTCCTGCTCTGGTTAGGCTTTATGTTTTCTAACATTTTTACTCATTGACTTTATTCTGAATCCCTGATTCAGCCAGATGCTCTCACAGAGGATGAACCAGAAGCCCTGAAAAAGTCTATTCCCCTTTAACAATGCATTTAAGTACAGGCTTGATATTGAGCATATTAGTAATTTCACGGGTAACAGTACATCAACTTAAAAAGTCTTGGCCATGATTCAGCAACATATCCCTATTCAGCAAAACACTTAAGCACTTTAAATTCTATGGACTTCAATAAGATTTAAGCCTGTACTTAGGAACCTAAACATTTACACAGGGTTTTTTTCCTTCTTTTCACAGCAGGAATGACTTACTTAGCCTTTTAGTAATGTAAGATGGAAAAGACTGTATAGTTCATCATAGTCCATCCCCATGCAGGCATGAGAGATTAAACGGGTAAATGACACAGAGAGCTGGGATCTAAGTGCACTCACCTTTATTTCACTGTGCTCCAGGGGCAGGAGTCTGAAGCATCTCTTCCTGAGTCTTCAAGTCATCTCTTCATCATCCAAACACCCCATTTGTCACAAAGCTTCATGTGTCTCCCAAGACCTTGATATAAGCAGAACTTTATTGTCAAAGCCATTTGAAGTTGAGGATAAGCCATTTCTCACTTTTTTAATAAATAGAGATACTGTTTATATGAATAAAAGTGAAAAGTACTTTCCCTGGATACTTTTGAAGCTTCCAAAAATAGTCCTAACTCTCAGCCAAAGTTACTGCTGCTGAGCTTCCCCAGGAGAGCATCAGTGCATGGTACTGCTGTGTGAAATATTCTTGCTGCCAGTTAAATTGGTGAGAAATCACGTTTTGGTGGTTTTGTAATAAAACAGAATATTTTGTGGCCTGGCCCCTAATTCTTGGCTTATTTCTAAAGAAACAAAAGCCTGTTTCCATAGCAACAAAAATAGGGAAACATCTCTGTAAAAAATTAGACTGCAGTCTAGAACTGAGAAATTTCACAATTTTGTCCATAGCTGAGTAGTGATTCCATCTGCAAATAGAAAACCTTGTTCTGTTTGCAGTAAAACACTGCACTGTTTCACAGATATGTTTTCCTCTTGATCAGGTTTGAGACGTGTAGGTGGGGGTTCTCACACAAGTTCCTCTTACTGCAGAAGCACTCTCTATCACAGGACCTAATCCTGCAAGGTGCAGAGTGCTCTCAGTTCCCAGCAGTCATACGCAACATTTTTTTAACTTTTTTTTTTTTTTCTTTTGTATCAGAAAGAGCTAGGTTTTGGACTTGCTGGTGCATTCCTTGCCTACTTGAATAATCCCATAGGGCAACCAGATAAAGCAGTAAAAGCTGTGGTAATATCTCTTTTACTTTTGACAAAGTGATAACTGTGAATAGGAAAGCAATTCAGACAAGCACTAAGGACCAGAGGATGCAGTCACTGATTCCTGCTTATTCTTTTCTGCAATGGAGAGGCTATTTACACACAGTATTTAAGGCTGAGTATGCATATTGTGGAAAAATAGTAAGTCAATCAATATGGCAAAGTAGAAGGAGCTCTGCCAGGCACCAGTGTCACTGCCACCAATTTGTTTAGAATGACAGAACTTCTAATAGTAGATAGCCTTTGAAAAAATTACCTCTGTGTGGCTTTATTTTCAAATATTTTCAAATATATTGTTCCATTCTCTCTAAAAAATTCAGCTTAACGAATGCACACTGATGTGGGAATACAAAACTACTTATAGAGCAATAATTTTAAAAATTATTACTACATTCCAGTGTTTTAAATTTTGTCTTACACACAGTAACGTGCACTTCTATGAATGGGTAAGAGGCACAAAAGCTATCAAATAATAGCACCTTCATGAAGCCCCAGAGCAGTGCAAAGAACAGTGGTGATTCCCCTGTAGAGAGAACCCATGATTACTTTTTCACAGCCACGATGGTCGCTTAGGGCAAAACAGGAGCTGCATACTTCTTGAGCCTTCACAAAAGACAGCCTGAGACGATGGGAACCATCTCCGCCAAACCATCCAAAGAGCTTATGAAATAATTTCACACTTCAATTCTGCTTCATTACAAATGGGATTTTGTTACAGCTGCATCACCATCAGGCAGTCCCTGTGCATGCTTTGGCACACGACTGCCACTGCACTTCACTTGTCACTTAAGAGAAGCCCTTTCCAGGGAGCAGAAGCCTCCATTATTGCTATCAGTCCCTGCCTTGCACAGTGTCCTGAGGATTGGTTCTAACTCTATTGCTACTTCATATTCAGGACTCTCCTTCAGTAATATGCATCAGTGCATTTTCTATTAGCACTGTGGATGGTAAAATCCGGTGTTGTAGCCAGGGTCACTTACACAATTCATTTACTTCCAACATACAGATGCTTGAATGTTCAGCTGTTTCTGGCACCCAAGAGAAAACACCGTGCTATAACTGGACTTTACGTTAAGTAGCTTAGGTCCTGTTTTTCCACAGGCCAGGTTTGGAATCAGCACTCAATGCCTGTCTCTTGTGTCCCATTGGTGTGATACAGACATTTCTCATTGAAGCACAGTAATTAGATTTGCTCTTTAGTACTTTGTAAGGTAAAACAGAGGTTCCGCTTAGATGGGTCTGTCAAGCCTGCAAGTACAGTGGGCCTGCACCTCAGGTGCTAACTGCAAGTGCATTTTAATCTGTTTCAGAGTTATTTATAAGATACGCCCATATCATTCTTTGGAATCAACTCAGAGAAAAGACAGTCTATCCCTTAGATGATGTTTTTCTAAATTCTTAAAATTAAAGGAAAAAAAAAAAGGAATTCAAGCAGCATGTCTGATGTCTGGCAGTTTAGCACAGTTGAAGACTCAAGGTGGCTTTGTGGCTTTGGCAAACACTGCCCTGCTGGCAGTCCTTGCTATCAAGCAGAGCTGCCTCCCAAATGCCTCCATTGATGGGTGTCTATCAGTGGGCTTTGAGGAGAGAGCCTGCAACCAGAGTTTTAAAGGTCAGCACCAATACCTTGAATCCTGCTGGCAGCCAAGGCAGCTCAGAGAGCACTGGTGTGACATGCTGCGGATTTAAGATCTGATTAATATGTGACTGCTGCATTCCTGACTTTCTTCAGGCTCTGAATGATCTCAAGCAACAGCCAAAAGGAAAGCATATTACAGGAGGCTAATCTTGAGGTGACAAGACTGTGAACAAGCATAGCAAGCTTCATTTAGAGGAATTTTTTGTTATTCCAGGTAGATCAAAAAATTGTGGAATGCAAATTAAAATGCTTATGCACCTTCCCAGTTGCAGCACATGTGAGCTACGTATGCTAAGTTCATTGAAGTGATTTGATGTTAGGTATTCTGGAGATGGAATGAATAGCATTTCATTTTTCTACAGCTATTAGGAGTT
Organism: Catharus ustulatus; assembly: GCF_009819885.2. Classification (NCBI taxonomy): domain Eukaryota; kingdom Metazoa; phylum Chordata; class Aves; order Passeriformes; family Turdidae; genus Catharus; species Catharus ustulatus. Next base: position 61,811,939 of record NC_046221.1, on the reverse strand, counting down.
TGCTCTGACTGCCTGTATGTACCTCCACACTGCCCAAGGGATTCTGATTTCTGCCCTGGACGGGTTGGGAATGTTCTCTTTCATCTCTCCTGTTTGCAAGATGGATGTAAAGAGTTTTGGTTGGGGCTCAATTGCTATTTTTCCAGCCAGTTAGAACAGACACTCAGAAAATAATATTTTATGCTAACAGGCATGTATGTTGCCCACAGCAATAGATGAGTTGTGTATAGAAAGGGGCACCTTAGGTCACATGCAGCTTTTTTGGAATATACTGTCCCACTAATGCTGGCTCAATGCACATATTTATCAAAGGCCCTGATTGTTACAAGATAAATGAGGATTTAAATTCTAGGAAGTAATTTGCTGTGTTGCATGAAAATTAATGAAAATCTTGCTGCTTGAATAGTGGTAGACAGAATGGTGGAAAAAATATTTAGGTCTGGGACTAATTAATAAACCAAGGGATTTAAATGCATTGGACAGAATTGAGCCAGAGATTAATTTGGTCCACATTGCACATACTTTGTGTAACGAAGGATATTAAGCTCCCTTAAAATGCAGTGTTGTAGGATTCCTACACATCCTATACTAGCTGCACCAGTTTCCACTTACCCTAAACCGAGACTTTGACAGAGACAGTAGCAGAGTTATGGTGTGTCACTTTTGCTTTGTATTGAATTTTGCCTGTGGTTTTATTTTCCTCTATAACATAACACTTTATGGCTACAATCTCCTATCCTTCCTAACGATGAGCAGTATCTTTCCTTATTGCTTTCAATAGATGATTGCACACAGATGCTGCTTCAAGACTGTACAGGTGACAGAATCCAGTCCTTACACAGGAACTCCAGCTGATCATAACTTAAATGTTGGTAGAAACATCTGCAAAATGCCAAATTGTTGGTAAGGCTCTTTGTAGGAAACAAGTACACTTGTTTGCTCTGGAGACCTGCCCCCCAGTGGCAACACAACCTAGCCAGGCTGGAAGAGGAGGTAGAGGCAAAAGTCAGATTTCACAGAAGAAAAGGTGATACCGAAATTAATATCACTGTTGCATGGCACTAGGTAAAGTCCTTTGGTTAGGTCTGTACTCACAAACTATGGGCCAAGGCACACTGGGAAATTATCTGTAGCACATGTGATCTAAGTAAGTCTCTTCTAGACCTGCAGGCATGTTTTTTGGCCCTAAACACAGACTAGAAATCATTCCTGGTAGGCAATTTGACAGCAGCCAACCTGTTTTGGCTGGAGTATTTCACCATCATATGGACACAAAACATGCTGCATCAGTCATGTTGGTGTCAGGGAATTGGAAATAGCCCGTTTTATTTATAATTTTATATTCATATAGAATTATTGTATACTAATTATTATATGGCTGTACTAAAAGGATCATTAGTACAGACATATCCTCAGAGACCTGTCTGCCTCATTTCATTCATTCTGTAATACAAGAATAATAATGTTTGTCCTCCCCACTGCCTAACAAGAATGCTGTAAAAATTATTTTCTATCAATTGTAAATCTTTTGAGGATTTGGGGAAAGGATGAGGGGGCACACATTAAATTGCACTTATATTTTTAATCTAGCTTTGCCATTCCTTCTAAACCTAGTACCCAGTAATTTATGTTTTCTGATACGGGGTGAAGGGGAAGAGTCCTGGTTAAACTTATTAGGTTGTCTAAGTAAGAAATAATTAATTTAAGAATTAGTCTTTTTACTCTTCTGGACAACTGCTACAGATTTGGCTATCTTCAAAGGTATACCACATGGTATATATGTTATACCATTTACTACAAGCTTTCATGAAGGATTTAACACATAGGCCATGAGCAGAGGGAGAGGCACACACACATTATATATAAATACATATGTATATATATATGTGTATATATATATATACATATATATATGCTGTTGTATATACAGTAAGAACTGCTCCTGTAAAGGTCACATAAAAACTATCAGCTATACAAAATAAGAAGCTGGCTATCAACTGTCCCTGGGGTCAACATTCTCCAAGACCTAATGAAATCAAGTTGGCAGGATATGAAATGTACGTTGTTGCTCCCATACGTCTCATGCAAAACTTCAGGAAATTGCATTCATGTTTCTTACACCAACACTCGCAAATGAGATTCACTTTTTCAGGGCAAGGACACTCTGAAAGACATATTAAAGAGCTGCTATTCTCATCCACTCTGAAATTTCACCATATGAAGTACTGTCTGGAACAGCGAAACCAAGTATATTGAAAAAACACCAGGAAGAGGAAGAAGAAGACAGAGCAATTTGTTTGCTGATATTGAGAAAAATAGGAGAGAGGCAGCAGGTCAATCTGTGCAGATAGGCCAAGGAGAAAAGCCCTGGTGTTTCCCTGTGTCAGAGGACAGGGCTTCTCCATGAAAAAGAAGGCAGGAGGAGCAGGAGCATGGTCTGTGCCCATTCTGTGTGTAGAAGCTGGGGGGAAGAAATATGAGCTGTTAACATTCTGAACAGGCATCTACATTTCCTAGCACTGTTGAAGTGCTTAAGTGTGCTGTGGGCTTTGCTTTCTATTTTTTTCCCCTTTAAAAAATCTCTTATCTAGTTCTACTAGGACTTAAAGGAAGAGCAAGTTGAGCATTTCCGCTTCTCAGACTTCACAGAGGAAGAGTACCTTGTGCAGGAGAGATTATGTCAAGTAGAAGAGTCAGGCAATCTGTTGTGTTTCCCTTCTTTCATCAGTTCAGGAAATTAATGATTTCATTAATTCCACAATCAAAATTTAACAAATCCCCCTAATGCTGAGATGCTGCCTTATGTTTTATTTTATTCTTTTAATCTGACCTCTTCAGGTAAGTTTGTTGATCCAGAGGGTGAGTTATGTCGCTGGAAAGCACTGTCTGGAAATTATTAGGGGTATGATCCTGTTCAGCCTTGGTAGTTTTCTCTTTTGCACTGAAGCAGACACAGAGTGCTCATATTGCCAGTGATGATACTCAGATAAGGAGCAGTAACAAGCAAGTGAAGCAGAGAGGAGAGATCAACTTAAACTGCATCAGCTTCATTGGTGATGCACATCCAGTTCCACTGCATGGAGGAGGGGTCTTTGCCATGGCAAGCTAGCTTAGCACATGGTTAGCACAGGGTTAGCACATACCCTTCTGAAATGGCTCTCCCAGTCCAAGGGCTACTTGTACATGTGACAAGTTTAAGCCTGGAGCTTAGTGCTCCTGCCTCCTCTGCAGATGCCTGTAGTCTTTTAAGTGTTACGGACAAAGTCCCAGCAGTTTGAACGAATGCTCAAGCTCAGCTTCAGCAGTAAGGTTCAATACAGAATACAGGTGAAAACTTTCACTTAGAGGCCACATGGTGATACTTGTTCCATTTACCCTTCAAAAATTTATTAACTGTAAAATGTTTGTGACCCTAGAAATATTTTAGGAGACTGACCTGTCATGAAGACTCTGTGTAATGCACATGAAGTAACCTGCAGCTCTTGTTGTTGCCATATGTTGATAGCTCAACTCATGCCTCTGCCCTAATGGAGTATATGATGTGGGACAGCCAGGCTCAGAAACTTTGTGTTCTGTGGCCGAGATTTTGGGGCTTGGGGCTTTCTTAGGGATGCTAATTTAGAAAAAAATCTTACTGATTCAAATACTAGGTTTCCCATCTTGGGCAAGCACCTGAAGAACAAGCTGAAAAAGCTGGTTTATAATTGTCATTTACTGATACAAAGCTATGAAACAAAGTGACAGTGCTGGGTGTTCAGCCAACTGCTAACTATAGCCATGCTGAAAGGAGGCTGAACCACAAGAGCCATGCTTAATTTGCACACCAAAGGAGGCCACTGAGAATGGACTGGGAGAAAACAAAACGCTGTGATTTCATTTCACAGCCTCATTGTAAAAGAAGCCTAAAAGGTCACTGCTGAAAGTCAGCTTTGCCTGGTGATTTTTTTCTCTTGTTGAACTGAGGGTGATGTAGCACGGGGCCTAAGTGACAGGAGGAGGATGGTTTGGAAGGTGATTCACCACCTTTTTCACAAGCAGAGGCAAGCACTTGGTAATTATGGGGAATATGAAATTAGTACCTAGACAGCCTCATAGCTGCCTTTTAATAAAAAGTAAGAGTACTTCCTCTGATGGCATGACACTGTATATTTGAATGAGCTGTCCTACCAGGAGACTGTGCATTTTCCCCAGCGTTGGAAAGATGCTGAATAGTCATCACACAGTGTACCATGTTCTGAGCTTCTGTGCTTCCTGCTCATAACAGACATGAAAAGGAACAATCAGAGCTAATTACAGGTTAGTAAAGAAGGGATCCCTGCCTTAAGGCCTCTGAGTGCTCAGCTCAGATATAATTAAAACAAGAGTTTAAAGGAAAAAAACAACCATCATAAATTTATCCTGTATGTCTAGGTAGATAGAACCTTTCCTAAGTATCTGAATATACTTAAAAAGTAAAAAGTAAACACCTAGCAACTCTACACACACTTAAATATGCCAGGCCACTAGTTTAAAGCAGTTCATATGTCGGGAGAAAGGAGTCTGTTTGCACATGTATGTGGAAAACTTTCATGTGTATGGGGAAACAGTTAAAAATCACTGTAAGTCAACATCCATCTTCTCAGGGTAACACCTAGCCAGTGTTGACACTCCTTGCAACTCATCTGATCTTAGTCACCACAGTAATAGGCAGATCAACAGGTAACACCACAGATTCGCCTTCTGTGTTTGCTGCCAGCCCTACCAGAGGCAAGCAGTGAGCACAGCTTTCCCAGCAGTGTGGTACTGCTGATTCACAGCCAGAGCTGCGTGCTGCCCTCCTGCCATGCCAGGCACAACCCGCACTCCGTATGGGAGCCTCATGTGCAGGGCACTACAGCAGTCTGCTGGCTGCCTGGAGAACTTGTGGATGCTCCATCTCTGGAAGTGCTCAAGGCCAGGTTTGATGGGGCCCTGAGAAACCTGGTGGCATCCCTGATTATGGCAGAGGGTTGGAACTAGATGATGTTTAAGGACCCTTCCAACCCAAAGCATTTTATGATTCCACGATTCCATGATTCCATGATTCTATGATTTACACCCCTGTAATGAGATGCAAAGGCCATATTTTCCAACATTTTCAAGTTGAAAGAAGTCATTTCTGACCATACATTAAATTTGTTCCCATATTCAACTGGGAAGGAAAACAAAGACAACTCTTTGAAATCATGGAAATCCCCTTGCCTCAAACCAGTTGCAACAGGATGGATGTCATCAGGTGACAGCCTTTAGAAAAGTTTTAGCTGTTCCTCAGATTCTTCTGATTGACTTCAACTACTTGATGCCCACTGCTGGGTGCCAAGCAAGTGGTAGAACATTAGAGAGAGGAACTGATCCTGCACAGCCTGGCCAGTCAGGACATCAATATCTCAAAGCCATCAAAAGCTATGTAATAGTTATGGTATTGAAAGTTGGGTGTTAAAGTTAGTCCTGTCATTAGTTTTTCTCTGCTAGATTATTATTTGGTAACAAGCCCACAAGACACACTCACTTTTGCTCACACTCCTATGGCAATTCATAGAATCATGGAATGGTTTAGGCTTGAAAAGACCTTTAAGACAACTGAGTCCAAATATTAACTCAGCACTGCCAGATACCCCACCAAACTATGTCCTTAAGCATCACATCCCCACAGTTTTTGAACAGTTTCAGGGACAGTGATTCCATCACTCGCCTGGGAAGCCTGTTCCAATGCTTGACAACCTTTTCTTTTCTGTGAAGAAATTTTTTCCTCATATGCAATCTAAACCTCTGCTGGCACAATTTGAGACCATTTCTTTTTCGTGTCATTGCTTGTTATTTGGAGAAGAGACCACTCCTCACCTGGATGCAGCCTCCTTTCAGGTAATTGTAGACAGCAATAGGGTCCCCCTATGAGACTCCTTTCCTCCAGACTAAACAACGCCAGCTCCCTCAGCCACTCCTATCACACTTGTGCTTCAGGCCCTTCCCTATCTCCATTGTTCTTCCCTGGACATGCTCCAATACGGTATATGCCGTCTGCTTCCTGATTGAGAAAGTAATCCAGAGTTACCACTGTGAACCTGGTCCTGATTTGTACAGTAAAAAGTGGCATAGTTCAGATTAATGTGACCTCTTGTCTTATCTGGAGGAAACATGGCTCAATAGAATTTATCCACCCACTTGAAGTTGTATTTAAATTTACAGAATGAACACTTTTGTAAAGATTTTGTAAAGATGTGTAATTGTGATCTTTAATGAGTGTGTCTGCTCTGTCAGAGCCTTTGCCTACTATCACCAGTATCTTGAGGTCCTTCCCAATATTATGGAGGGTTTGGTACAGTATTGTGAATGCATTTGGTAGGAAAAAATCTTTTTTCTGGATCTTCCAAAGTTCTTTTCAAGGGCCTGCCAAAAGTTCTTGAGAATAATACATGGTGATATAGAAAAATCATCAAATATTGTTATGTATGTTGTACCTATCTGTACTGGACACAAAGTAAATCTAAGTCTTCAGAGCTGTCAGCCTTAATCATTAGAAGATTATTTCTAGAATACTGATGTACAAGGAGAAAACACTTGGAAGAAAGGCCTCTGTTTCTTGCAGCTAATCAATTATTTGCTGATGGTCTTGTATGTGTGTATGTTCATTTCCTGTGGCAACTGTGCACATTGAACAATTCAAAGTTACACACCTAAAAACTCATCTGCATGGCAGATCTCCTTGCCTAATCAATACACTTTCAGACTTATTTTTTCTGCATATAAAAATGTTTCCTTCAGAATGTTCCTTCCCAAATCACTTTAGATACCTCCACAGACAACCCAAGGCATAGATGTCATTTTTGTCACTCTTCATAAAACTTAAACAGTAGTCATGATAATAAAGGTTTTCTATGGCTGGTGTGCTTATAAGATCTTCCCTTTTTAAACTAAAAAATCTTAATAAAAATGGTGTTTAAAAACCACCAGGGACTTTCCTTGTATGAGTATTGTAGCTTTTCTTACAAAGATGTTTCAGCAACCACATAAAAACTGTTTAGGGAAAAAAAGGAAACAGCACGTTTAAAGCAAGATTAAAATAAGAGTGTGATTGATCTGAACTTCTCTCTTTTTTCTTTTTTTTTTTAATTCAAAGTTTGTTCTTCCCATATTGTTCAGGAAAATGTGCCCATGTGCAAAAGTATATGATGCCTAATTGGCTCTGAAAGTAGAGTTCATATGTAAATATGTGGTGTGAGAAGACAATGACAAATCTCCCCCATTACTCATCAGGATAGAGTTCTTGCTGATTGTCAGTGCAGTTTCCTGAGCTATCACAATTCTGTTGCTCAAAGCCATATTTCCAGAGTACCATGTATCTCTGTTTCTGCACTTAATTTAGTACAGAATATTTAGAGCTAGCAGCTGAGTTAAGTCTTAGAATGCATTTTCTCCTCCTGGCATTTAGGCTAGACCAGAAGAGGTGGGGGGAGGAAAGTATAAAAAAGAAACCTTAACCTTTTAATATTTAATTCTGTATTTTAAAAGCAAAACTAGGGAAACACAGCTAACAGAAATAACCAGGGGAATATAACATTTAAAATGAACTAAAGAAAGTGGATTTAGTAATATCTTTCAAAGACACTGTAAAGTCAACAGAGTTGCAGTATGTATCTCAGTATTGTATTTTTTAAAAAATATTTTTAATAGGTTTTCTTATGGCTCAGACTCTCTCATTTCCCCCCAAATTCACCATATGGGGAAGAGTCAGGGCTGACGGAAAAAGATAAAACCCAAAAAGTATTAATTTCAAATCAAACAATAAATTGTGTTTGATCCAAACTCTTGTCTGTCTAAATATAGTTGTTGCATCCAAACACTTTCTCCCAAATCTCTCCTTAGTGGCATAATTTGGGGATGATATAGCTACCAAGGGGTCAGTTTCTTTCCATCTTCACTTTTGGAAATGTTCCATTTCACATAAGTTATTAACTACCACTGGTATAGAAATCGAAGTAGAGGGAAGATAGCAGGGAGAGAGAAGACACCTTGACTCTCTAGCCCAGTAGTCAGGAAACATAGCAAAGTTCAGAATTCAAAGACCTTCTCAAATAATTATTTAAATATTGATATTAAGTGGAGGACCACTCAGAAAAGAGGATGAGAGATTTCTCCCATAATAGCCAGTAGGCTGGTCACTCAGGCTGTCATCTAGAATACAAGGGACTAAATCCTAAATTTGAGCTAAATAAGAAAAACTTTGGTTAGAATGTACCCTTGAGGAGTTCATCTGTTGGCTTATATTAAGATGTATCCTGGTGTTTTCCTAAACTCTTGTTAACTAGGATAATGTTGCTTAGACAAATTGTGCAGTTCTAGAAACCCACTTTTAAAAACACCTTTCATTAAATATAAGAAACATTTAAAATGTTTAAATGAATAGAAATTCTCTACTCAGCAAAAAATAAAGGTTCAATGGGTCAATTTTCCTGCAACTGACACCTATTAATACTGTTCTGGGCATTCCCCTGGCATAAGGAAGTGACTGTTATCTTGACACTAAGGATGTATCTATCATACTCACTGACCACAAGGAGTGAGTGCAAGATACCACTTGGGTACCTATATGAGGAATCTTTATCTGGAACTACAGCTTGAGATAGATATATGCATATATATAGATATATATCTATATCTATATAGATATATACATCCACCAAGAATTAGAAACTCACCAAAGTACTTCCATGACATCATACTTAGAATATGCAGTAGGTATAGATATTAATTCAGCCTACTACATACAGATTTGAACCTGTGAATATTTATCATGAAAGTCTGCTCACTGGTTAATTGTGTCCTGCCAAATGCTGTTAAAACATTTTCTATAATGTATGTAAAGCACAAAAGTAGGGGATGTAATGAAGTTCTGTTCAGATCCCAATACTGAAACAAATGACAGGTATAGAAGCCTCCTACCTTTCTCCTCAATGTGTTTGAAATTTAAGGTTAATGTAAAGAATCAAATTGCTATTGGAAGGAGACAAGAAATATACATGTTTCAGCTGATCTACACTTCCACATAAGAAGAAAGATGAGCCAATGATAGGGAAGGGAATGAAGCTATTAGTGGATTGTCAAAGAAAAGGAAGAGCTGGAGAAGAGGTTTTGGAATTAGGAGACTGATAAACATAAGTTCTGGTCAGAAAATCTGGAGGATATATTTGCCACTGGAAAACTGACATCTTTCAACAGAGGAGAAATAACTTCAAAAATGTGTTCTATAAATGTGACTTCATTATCTAATTTTGGGCCAGAAGTCCCATCTGCCTGAGAAAGTCTCTCCATCAGCCCCCACCTCCTATGGCACAGTACAGCTGTCCCCAGCACGAGCATGGCTCCTGCAGCACTATGGGAGCTGAAGCCAGGATGAGAAACTTGCTCATAGAACAGGGAAACTGAGTCATGGCATTACATTTTCTAAGAGGTACCACTGTGCCACTTTCAAGTGATTTTGTCTGGAATATACCGAAATATTGGCTGAAATATTGCATTCACTTTTGTTTCCAGGTGTATTTCCTTATTTATTCAAGGATTTTTTACAGTCAGCATTTTTCCATGGTAATAAACAGATATTCTTCTCAGGTCTACACTGCACATGCACAAAACAAAAAACTCAGTCTTCCACTGCAAACAGATTTTTTTAAAAATCAAGCAACAATCAGATTTAGAAACTGTTATAGTCAATAGTAAAAAAATAAGTACTTCAATTTTTGAAATAATTTCTAAAATTTTGGTTAAGGAGGTAGGAGGCTTCCTGGGCAGTTGAATCAATGCCATTTCTTGACTTTGTAAAAATCTGCTATCTCCATGATGAATCCTTAAGGTTAATCAGTGAAACCACCTTTCTCCCTGATTATCTATCTACCTGCCTGGCACTGACAGAGAGAAGACAAGCCAGAATGTGGCTTCTGAATGTCTTCTGTAAATTGTGTGCTTAACCCTTAGGTATCACTTTACCTACTTTGGAACAATCTTGAAAAAACAGTACAGAAAAGGCAAACCTACTTTTGTTCCATTGACACAAGCATTTGTACATATGCTACCTCAGCACTGAATATTGTGAATTTGCCATTAGATCACTTCATCTGATACTTGTTTTTCATTGGTTTGAACTGAAAGTGTCAATAAGAAAAAAACTTTCTTGCAGAAGTGAACCTTGCCATTGGATCAGCACAAGCTGCACAATGTGTTTTGCAAACACGTGGCTAATGTGCAGGCGACAGGAAGGGGAAACAAAGCTGATATTTGTTTCTTTAATTTCTTACCCAGGTCCATCAGAGAAGTCATCTTGCTCAAAGATTTCCCCTGGTGTTAATCTCCCAATAGCTTTGTTTTCCTCCACACCGTTGATTCATTGGTCCAATCTTTCTTCAAATTTCAACAAAGAGAAAAAAAGGGGGGTAGAAAGTGTTTTCCTATTTCCAATAGAAATCCCTGTGCTAGTTCTCTGCCTTTTCCTGTCAGAGGCCTATGGGTTAATACTTGATAAAAGGAAAGAGGTAGGTATTTGTCTCCTGCCTGGAGAGAAATTCTTTGCCTCTTTGCCAGGGAAAACATCTGATCCTGTTGCAATGATTTTTCTTTTAATTGGAATGCAAAGATCTTATCTTTTTATTACTCTTTTATTGTTGATAACCACTCCACTTGCTCACTCTCCACAAATGTCCAGCTTATATATACAACCAGAGAAGCAGTTCATTTTTCCTCCTTTTTAGCTTTAATCATTTGCCTAACAACTGAATTGTGCCAGAGTGGTTCATATATCCCGTCCTGCACCGCCGTCTCTTTCTCAGATGCCTGGTCTGTGTCTGTCTCTCTCTAATTTTCAGGCACAGATTGGCTCAGTGACTGCCTCCTGCTCTATCAACTGCCTGAGGTGTGGGAGACCACTTTATGGGAATTCAGTCACACGGGCCAATGCAAAAATAACAGTAAACGAGAAATTTGCAGTGAAAGGGAAACATTGCATGCAAGTCATACGCCTACTGCTCTCCTAATTTAGTTTCTTTGTGGCTTTGCATTGCCATACGTTCTGTAATGTCAGATTACTGCGTGGGGAAGCAGTGGCCTCATGGATGGAGCTGAGGTGCAGGAAACCTGGCGTTTATTCTCAGCTCTGCCCAGCTCCTGCAGAAGCACAGCTTGACCCATCTGCCTGCCAGCACCCAGGGAGAGCCCTGCTGCTGGCTGCCCACCTGCCCTGCTGCTTGCCTGAAGGCTGCTCTCAGAGACATGCCCTAGGAGAGCTGCTGTGGGCACCTCCACAACCTCAGGGTTTCCACTGCAGCTCCACTACATGAAGAGCAGGAGGTGTTTGGGGGCTTCTTGTAACCAGGACAGCCACAGATGTCTTAACCCTGCCTTTTTCTATGAGAGAGTCCCCCTCCTTATAATAATAATTTTCTGTCAATTCTGACATATGTGTGAGCATGTGTTTGTGTACAAGCAATACCACTTCATCTGTTGCTCTCTGATTACTGTTGTTCTTTTAAGAATCTCTCCCACCATTGTAGGTTCTCAGCTGCTACCTTAAGTCTCTTAATGCCCTCTGTGTTTCCTGCCCCCACTCCCATTTTCTTCCTCCTTCCCATACTCCTTTTCCCTTAGCACATTTTCAGTTCTGGTTTTGACCATCTCTTCCCCTCCCCTTTCCAGCCCCAAATTGCCCCTACCAAAGGAATGCGTTCAGAGTGTGGCAATATGAAGTGCATGCACATGAATGATCATGCCAGTACAGGATCAGAGCTCCTGAGAACTGTGCTGCAGCCATGCTACTGATGCTACTGGTCTGGTCTCATTATATTGCAAATCCTCCTGAAGAAAAAAGGACTTCTCTTACATGGTCTCGTAGGAGAACAAGACTACTGGGACTCCCATCCTAGCAGCAATTACAGGGATGCTGTTCCCTTCCCCTTCTGTCCCTAATTCCCCTGCCATACAACATGTCACACCTGCCCACAACTCATACCAAGGCTGCAGCTGCCATGGAAATAGAGATCATCACCATCCCTGTGCTACAGGGATTCAGCAAAGTTTAATTCCTTATTTAAGGAATGTGTGTGTGTGGCATGCTCAGGGTCTGCGCAGTTGTAAACTTGCAGTATCTCTGGTTTGGAATACTACATCTGGAAACATATGAGAATATTAGCTGAGTATTAGCTGCAAGGTTTGTTCTTGAAGAGTTACTGCATTTGGACACATTTACTATGTATTACTGTTTCTATCTGTGCAAGAAGAAAACCCAGATTATACATCTGGAAAAGATGATAGAACTTCTGTATAATTCTGAGTGAACAGGTAGATGTTTTTTTCTCAGTTCGATTTAGACAATGTAGCTACATCTCATACTAAATAGGTGTTTCTGTCCACTTTTCAGTTATCACTAGAACAGAAAAAAAGAAAGATATGTTCTGAAAGAATTAGAAAAGAAAAATAATCTTCTCTTCAGATAAAATGGATATTTTCCTGAAGTTACACTGCAAAGAAAAAATATCAGGTTTCAGAAATGTAACAGATATAGGCTGAAGTCTAACAGATATAGGCTGAAGTCTAACACTCAGCATAAGAGCAGCACTTCTCTCAGATATGGCTAAGAGTGCTGGGTGCTAACTATAGAAAATGCATTTTTCTTCCATTAAATCTTCCAGTGCAGGCTGGTTCTGTATCAGATCATATTAGTCATCCCAGAAACTTTCTGAAATATAAAACTGCCCTTTATTGAAAAGGGGAGAAAGCAGAACTGCTGCTCGCTGCATTTATGTGGAGCCTTTATCATACCTCCAGTAGCACTGCTGAACTCTACTTTTTGTTTATCTGTCAGTGGACTACTGGGACTACTAAACACGTACACAAACTTTTTAAAAGTGACATCACTAACTGATATATACTACTTGAAGAACCCTTACTGTCTCCAGCAAGAGCTGCACTCTGTACAGATTTTGCCATGCATTCAGTGCAACGCACTAGCATGGAAATTATAAGCATCAGTAAGATGTTGAGAGAGAGAGAGAGAGTGAGTGTGTGTGTGTGTGTGTGTGTGTGTGTGTGTGTGTGTGTGTGTGTGTGTGTGTGTGTGTCAGCAGCAGTTCAAAGCAGGATGTGTTGTTTAAAACTTGAATTGCCTGCGGCAATGATATAGACCTGATAAGACTTTACAGTATTGCATCCTGACCAAAATGTCATAGAGCAAGAAACCATCAGCATCTCTCTGTGAAGAACCAGAAAATGGCACCAGTGTGGCAAGCCAGTTGAATCAAGAACCAGCAGAGGCAAGGCCTGAGAGCTTTCTTCTATCCTGCCATCACATAGAACAGCTTGGGCACGAGGTGCAGCCAGAATGAGGATCCCAGGCTCCCTGCTGCCTCCTCTTGCCTGTGCTGGCACCCAAGCTGCAAGCAAGGGGACCTAATTAACAACTGTTTGGTCTTGTCAGGCACATTTTCAGACGAAATGCATTTCCTGATTCGATGTGCAAAAAGAAAATGGGAAGGTGAAACTGGAGGGAGAGAAGAAAGGCTGAACTGACCTCTGACAATCACTCGCAGCTCTGTTGGCAGGATATGCTCTGGGACCACACCGGCAGGGAGTGTCCCTTAGCACAGAGGCCAAAGATCCAATGTCAGGACAAAAGCTCCCTAAATTCAAAAGCCACTTGGAACACATCATGTGAACAACCTTTGCAATACAGATTTTATACTGAAGGAGGAGGTGTAAATTAATTAAATGCAGAGTCAGCATACAAGGAAAGCTGAGGTACATTTCTGAAATATGGCAGCACCTCACGTGCAACAGTGGCATTTTTTTCTTATTGGTTCTGTGCTTTCACAATCCACTCTGTTTCAAAGGAAACTAGTATATCTTTGTTTTCAAAACGGAAAAAAAGCACTCTGGTTTTAATTTTCCGCCTAACTATGCTGTCACACGCACAAGGCACATACACATACAATTGAAACAGAGCGACAATTAAAATCTTGCACTGCCATCCTGTGGTGAATGTCAGTAAAACATGAGGTTGTTCTGCTCATAGATATGGGAATGATCCTCTCGGAAACGCGGAGGCTACGCAGCACAGCCAGCAACAGCTCAAGCACCAAGAGTTAGCTCCGTGTTACCCCGGAAAGCAGAGTAGAATCCCCAATGACATTATTTCTCATTATTCCTCCAGCAATGCAGGATCTTCTAGAGACCTTTCAGAAGATACACAGTCCACCCCCAAGAATACAAGTTCTTTTAAGGGGAAGTATTTTGGATAAGCAGTGAATAGCACCTATGACAAAGCAGGCCAGGTGAGGTAAGCCCATATGGGCTGGAGGGGAAACATCAGGAGTCACTGAGAACTTGACAGGGCTCTAACAGGCAGTCTGGAGACTTCTTTGGGATTGACTTTGACCTATGAAAAGTATGGCGAAGTTCACTTGTAAATAGGTCAGAAATTCCTGCTCACTGGCTAAATGAATTTTTTTCCAATGAATCACTACTAGGCTTAAGAAGGAAAAAAAAGGAGGGGACAAGCCAAAAGGGCACAAAGTCAGCCAACAAGAGAAAGAGAGAAAAGGAGATGTCATGCAAATAATGTGCAAAGTATGCAGTTGAAAAGTAAAATGTTTACCAGATCTTGACCACAACTGAATTCTGTGAGGATAGTCTGACTTGTGCTATCGCACCTGAAGCTAGTTTTTCTACTAGACTGTGAAAAAAAGTGCATTTAGTATATTGAATGTTGCCCCAGATACATACCCTGTTCAGTTACTTTTCTAGGACAGAAGTATTTTTGTCAAACCGAGGAGAATAGAACACATATATTTCTCCAAGAACCAGTGACAGAGTGGTTCATCAGTACAGTGTGGCTTCTTAGATTACTGTATCTCCATCAGGGGACTAACCTTGTAAACATTTTCATAGTCCAGGACTGTGCACAACACTGTGCACAACAAGAGCTGGCCTCTCCACCTGTGTGATACATCAAAAGCCATAAAAAGCTGGCACCTGGAACAGTGAGGATCCTGATTGAGGATCATTGCTAACAGCTTCTCTCCTCTGTTTTAAAAGTGCCCATCAGCAAGATCAGAGGGATCCAAACTTTGCCTTCCTGAGAAAAGATTATAAAAATATCTCCTGCAAAATATCCCTGAATGAGGGAAAAAAACCCCAAAAACACAGTATTATCCATACAGCAAGTTTTCAGATAAAGTAAAAGAGGGGAAAAGATTTAGCTCTCAGCTTGTGTAGACACTTACATTGCTTCTACGTTTCAATATATGATTATGAGTTCATTAGTAATGTGTACTACACATTACTAATGTATAATTAGTAATGTGGAACACCACTTTTCCCAGGTCAGAGGCTCACAACTAAGGCTACAACCATAATTTAAGGTTTATAAGATCAGATCATGAAGCCTCCACACTTGTCTCTTACATAGTATATGTTATGTCTTCTTTGATCATTTATCGATCATTTATCCTGTCTTCCCCCTTCTTCTTCACAATTGACAGCTTCTTTCTTCCCCCCTGCTACATAACTGCTTGATTTTCTGAACTTTTCCTGATCCACAATAAGCAAGGAAGTATTACTTTCAATCATCTTCTGAGCTTTGAATTTATCTGTCCCATTTTGCCTGTGTAGAAGAAACAACATGAGGGTTTTCTTCACAGCTTAGTAGATATTTTCTCTTCATTGCTCTAAATAAACTTTTTTTTTCTTGTTGAAGTAAGAGTTATCTTACTCAGTATTTTCAATATTTGTTTCTTCTTAAGAACCACCCTATGGCACTCTGCTAGAACAAGACAGGGGAGAAAGTCCTTCTGGGCTGTGGGAGCACTTCAGTCCCAACACCTGCCAGGGACAGTGCAAAAATTCAGATCTGATAAAAACTTTTCTTTTCTCTTTTCTCTTTTCTCTTTTCTCTTTCCTCTTTTTCTTTTCTTTTCTTTTCTTTTCTTTTCTTTTCTTTTCTTTTCTTTTCTTTTCTTTTCTTTTCTTTTCTTTTCTTTTCTTTTCTTTTCTTTTCTTTTCTTTTCTTTTCTTTTCTTTTTTCTTTTCCTTCCTTTTTCTTCCCTTCCCTTCCCTTCCCTTCCCTTCCCTTCCCTTCCCTTCCCTTCCCTTCCCTTCCCTTCCCTTCCCTTCCCTTCCCTTCCCTTCCCTTCCCTTCCCTTCCCTTCCCTTCCCTTCCCTTCCCTTCCCTTCCCTTCCCTTCCTTCCCCTTTTCCCCTTCTTCCCCTTCACCTCCCCCTTTTCTCTCTCTTTCTCTTTTTCTTTCTCTTTCTTTTTTTCCCCCCAGTTTTGGCCTTCCACAAAGGGAGGGGCAGGGTGAAAATTGAAAAATTTGGACTCAATAAACCTTTCATACAAGTCTGATAAGAAGAGCAGATGTTTCATTATGGCAGGGCTTTTTGGCTGGTTTTCATCTCTATACATTTTCCAGTGGACGTGAGGGGAAAAAAAGTTTCCCAGCTGTAGAACTACTAGACAGCAAAGTGTCTTTCTTAATCACCATCCGTGGACTCACCAGTCTCAAAAGCCTGCAGAGCACAGGCTGGAAATCACTGCTCTAACACTTTGCAGCCTAGGTTATAAAAATTCCCCATCCTGTCTGGTCGATGGCCCAGTCTAGCACTTGAATGAACTTCTGTTGTGATGGCACAGGAAACTCTGTCATCAGCTTCCCTTCTGAAATGAAAATGTTTAGACATGTCCCTCTTCTGCAGAGGAGGAAAGGATGTCAAGTTGTATGCATCCCTGCTAAGGAGAGGTAAAAGTGTTCATTCACGCTTGCAAGTCATGCACTTCAAAATTATGTGGGCTTCAAGAAGTGAAGCGCGACTGTGAAGGCATCGTGGGAGTAGCCCTAACCTAAGTAAATAATGGTTTACTTTATGGCTAAAGACAACAACCTGTAGGGTTTTCAAGGGCAGCACAAAAGGATGTGTCTGTGCTGGGGTCTATATGTATAGACAGCCACATACCTGATGATGTACATGCAGCTGATCTGGCATGAGCCAGTCTTGATGCTGTTATACAGAAAAACTTCCATACACAAGTAATTGCACTGCTGAACATTACACTTGTGCAAACCCATCAGTGCAATACTAACCCCACTCACAGAAAAGAAACTGTGGGGAAAATGTAACACTAACATTCACAAATGGTTCATTTTTTATACCTTTTTCTTTCAGGTCGCCCAAGAAAAACAAAAATTGAGAGGCTAAATTAGTGTCTGCTATATTTCCACTGAGGAGCACAGAGCTTTTCGAAAGATATTTTCTGGGGGGAAAAAAAGATCCTCTGTTACGCAGATCGCATTTTCAGACACTAAGAGATTGCTGATGGAAAAGCTGGTAACAGTGCAATTTAAACTGCCTGCTAACTGATTATTGCAATGCTAAGAATTTGCAATGTCTCCTTTTGAAGGCAATTGACAACATTCCTGATAGTTCAGTGGGAGTGGGATCAAGCAGCAGATATGCATTTTATTGTATTCTCTGTGTTAAAGTCATTCCCTGGGTTGTTTCTGTAAAAGCCAGGAGAAACTCTGGCAGAAGGTCCTTGGCTAAGAAGTCAAGAATCTAGAGTCAGGAAAGGATTGCCACAGTGGAGACTACCCAAACCTCTTTTACATGGGGTGCTCACATACAACACAAGCTGCCTTAGTTTCTGATAGTAATCCCTGCCAGCTCTTGAGAAGGGTAAAGCTTCCCTTCCTCCTGAAATTGCTCAAAATACAGGATGAGGTTATTTAGCTTGCCCAATTGGAATCTGGTTATCACTGGTTATTGCAGTGGATACAATGAGGTGTCTAGACAAAGAAGAGCTGTGAGACCTTTTGAATGTCTCCTTATTTTTTCATAATATTTAAATGTGATACCACCTTTCAGACTTTTTATACTGAGGAATTATATATAAACAGCTATAAACTCCCTGCCATAGGGACTGGCCAGTCTGTGACTCCTGAACAACTTGTGCATCACTTCTGAGTAGTTCAGCAACAGCTCTCATAATAACATTACATCACGTAATTGGCAATGGGGCTGTCTAGCACCAGGGTGGCTGGCCCATTCAAATCCCCAGCCACAAGGGAAGCTGAGAGTGACTTTGCCCAGACACCCTGCACCGCAGCTGCACGCCTGGGCTTCAGGCTGGAGCAGGGTCCGTGGGTCACTGGTGAGCTGCTGTCACACCCTGTCTGCAAATCACCCCACAGCTCTCCCGGGAGCAGTGAAGTATGGAGTGAGAGCCTTGTGGCTTCCTCTCATTTGCAGATCTCTGTAAACCACTTGAAGATTTTGGGAGGTTGACCACCTTGTGCTCTACACGCTCCCAAGAATTACTATGGAACAGGTATTAGTGAGGATTAAGTATGCTGTGACAGGCTTACAGCATCAGTCGACAGTCTGAATAGGAAGATATTCACCCAAGTCATCTTTAAGAGGCACTATAGAATACATTTTGAATTTTCATTAAGGCTACAACACATAAAGCAGGGTCACGTGGCTTTTATTTTAAAAGAAGTCTTAGTAAGCATGTTTCAACCTTAAGTAACTACACTGCAGATTATCTTGTTTATCTTCTTGGAAGTCAGCTTATTTTTACAATGCATGTATTTTTAAAAATCTATAATTTTCAAGAAGTGCTTTGCCACAAGGCTATATCTACCACCCCAGTGCTTTCACCCAACAATTCTATGAAGCTGATTTCTACACCATATGCTTTTGTTCATGCTATGTATTCAAATACAAAGGCGTGGTTAAATTCTGATGTCCTTTTTCAGGGGAAGACTGGGGAAAACATCTGCCGCTTGATGGAAGCCATCTGGCATACCCAGACATGAAGTCAAGCCTCCTAACACAGTGTGCTCCTTAGGAGTCACTAGCTTAATAGAATTACAGATTCTTCCCCTAATGCTCTCATCACACACCATCTTAGGGATTTTCCCTTGCACCTACCTAGGATTGATTGGTGCGATTATTTTGCAAACTTTTGTCTCACTGCAATCAAAGTAACCAGAAACCATAATAATTATTATGTAGATTTCTGTTGTTATTCTCCCATCTGAGCTGTTCATCTGCACAATTACAGGTGCAGAGAAAATCACAAAATAGTTTCTGCGGAAGGAGGGGCTGCAGAGGCTTCCTGAGGTCAGCAGTACTGCACAAGCTGCAGCAAACCTTTAATTTGCTCCAGAGAGAAGAGCTAACATATCAGAATTGTTCAGGGGAGGTGAGCTCTTCTCACTTCATCCCTTACTTGAAGTGTCAGACTTCAGTCACTCCATCAAACCCACCAGCAGGGATCAAATACTGTCTATTCTGGTAAGACAGATATGGCATTGAAACATATAAAAGCTGTGTGGTAAGCCAGCTTTCAAGAAAAGGGCAGGTGTTAAAGCTGCACGACCTTAAATGTGTGTCTTGGAGTGAGGGGGATTAGCAGGCAAAACAAAAAAGAGTAACCATCAGTTTGCAATATGTGTAGGACAAATAAAGCCAGATCACTTTTGTGCCATGGTTCTGCTCTGCTGCCATGACTATCTTCTCCACATACAATAATGGGACATTCAGTACAAACAAAGTTGGCTCACCTGAGCTAATCTTCAAACATAAGGCAAGATTACACACAGAGAATCTGGATAAAATTGACAGTCTTTCCTGATTTTCTTAAAAAGGTTATTCTCTATGTCAGAAATGAGGGGGGTAAAAAGGTTACTATAAATGAATATGAAGTTTGTCCCTGGTGCTTTATGATGTGCTAGGAGTGTCCTGTCACTAGTTACCCATTCACTGGTGCTTTGCCCAGGGGACAATACTGGGAACAAATACCATTTAACATCTTCATTAATAACCTTGACTGTGGTGCAGAGTGCACATTCAGCAAGTCTGCAGGTCATACCAAGCTGGGAGGAGTGGGTGACAGGCTGAATGGTTGTGCTGCTCTCCAGAGGGGCTTTGACACCCTGGAGAAATGGAGAGAGGAACTTTATGAAGTTCAAGAAAAGGAAATGCCAAGTCTTGCTTGCGGGTAGGAACAACCCCAGGCACCTGGACAGGCTGGAGGCCAAGTGTCTGGAAAGCAGCTCTGCAATGAAGGCCCTGGGGATCCTGATGGACACCAAGCTCCCCTTGAACCAGCAAAGGTAAACCTTGCAGCAAAGAGGGCAACAGCATTCCATGCTGCACTAGGAAGAGCACTGCCAATAGGTTTGAGCGAGGTGCTCCTTCCCCTGCACTCAGCACTCGTGACACCACATTGGGTACGCTAGGTCCAGTGCAGGAGAGGCATGGACATACTGGAGCAACAGGAGTAAAGGGGCACAACGCTGTTAAAATGCTTGGAACGTCTGTCAGGTGAGAGGAGGCTGAGAGAGCTGCGACAGTTCAGCCTGGAGAAAAGAAGGTTCCAGAGGGATTTTACCAATGTGTATAAATATTTGATGGAGGTGGGGGAGGGTTGATAAAGAAGACAAGGACTGACTCTTGTCAGTGGTGCTGTGTAAGAGGACAAGAGGCAACTGGCATGAACTGAAGCACACCAAATTCCACTTAAACACAAGAAAAAGCTTTTTTCACTGTAAGGTTGGTTGAACACTGGCACAGGTTGCTTAGAGAGGCCATAGAGTCACCATCCTTGGAGACAGTCAAAACCCAACTGGACATGGCCCTCAGCAACGAGCAAGTTGCCCTTGCTTTGAGATGCAGAGTTACGACTAGATGATCTCCAAAGGTCCCTTCTCACCTCAGCTATTATTTCAGCCTTTCCTTGACTATTATGACTACCAGTCTTGATGGAACTGGATTTTGCTAGACTTGGAAGTCTAAAAAGTTTTAATAGTGAAATTCCTGATGAATTCTCCTGCTTCTTGAGGCTATATTTTTTTCCTTTGCACTCTCCAGGTAGTCCTCAACCTGCTGCCCCTAAGCAAAACAATATAAATCCACCCTACAAAAGAAAGAAGCCCGAGTGTGAGCTAAAAACACTGAGATGAGAGTTGAGAAATGGTGCACGTCAGGACTTTCTCATAGGGTTCGAAGGTGGCCTTATCAGAGCTTACTGGGAGTTCAAAGTTCAGTTTTCATGTGCTTCAGTGCTGATTTTTTTTAAATTTTCTTTTCAGATTTTATTTATTCCAGATTATGAAAGAGCAAATAAAGCAACACAAGTAGTAGAGAGATAGAGATAGAATAGTATGCAAAAAGTACCCACCTTTAATGAAGTAGCTTTACTACATGCACAGGATAGTAGGAAAAGAACATTACAAATAATACACACTAGGAAACAATATGTCATTGTGCCTGTGTACGAGGAGCTGGTAAAAGAGGTACAGCAACTTTCACTTCAGAATTTCCCAATCTCTGGTTGCTGGTGATAGTGGCTGCCTCACAACCCAAGCTCATCATGATGTTCACAGCAAAGTCTTGCAGGTCCAACTCCAAACTAGTTCACACTGACCTTGTTTCAAGGTCTCTCAACTAATGCTAACAGGGAAAATCTCAGGAGTACCTACTGCTTGGAGACTTTCTATAGACTGTATGCTGACAGGCTTCTCCCTGTTAAGGAGGCTTCCCTGTCTGACCATGCAGGAGCTACTCTGGCATCACCTAATCTGGGACCAAGGCCCCTTTGGCAGCTACATCCCCCATACTTCCAGTCAGACAAGGTTTCCTTATGGGCTCAACTCCAGGTTTCCCTTAGCAGAGTCTCAGACATCCTGATCCTTAAAACAATTTAATCATGGTGCAATATCAAAATAACAGCTTGATGTAGGTGCCTCTAAGGAGCAACAAAGGAAAACCCTGGGATTTTATACCTTCTAAGTTCAAATATGGGAAAGTCTGGAATCATCAGTTCCTCCTGTGTCTCTGGGTTGCCCAGGTCCCCTGGGTGGGCCACAGGTCCCCAGGCCCTTTGGGTTGGCAGGTCATGGCCTCTCACCTTGGGCTCAGGCTCAGCCTCCTGCCCCTCCAGAGATACACCTGCAGCTCACACTGCACCTGCATACTGAGCTACGGACACTGAACGTATTCCTCAACATCCCTATCAAAATCCTATCCATTAGCAAGCCATCACTCTCTGGAAAAGACCCCTTGTGAAAGCCCCTGGTATCTGCTGCTCTGAGCTTTTAGGTCAAGACATTAATTCAGGGAATACCAACGAGGTAAAAAGATTTGGTGCACTTGCTACACAAGCAAGATGTTGAGGTAGTTGAGCATTCCCATTCCCATGGAAGCTAAGAGCATCTCATTGCTCCGGAGCAGGCAGCACAAGGCTTGGCATGGCATGAGTCCTCCATCCTTGGCAATGTGGCTGAAGAAATAAAAGTATCCTTGGCACGTGGCTGCCAGGGGTGGGAAGAATGTCCTTGGCATCTTTTGATGGAGATGCACACGTGCCCTTATGGACATCTCTGACCTCAGCTCCAGTCAGCCCTGTTGGCCTGTGGAGGACAGCAAAGGTGTCCCTGCTAGGCTGTGCCTCTCCAGGGTCATGTCCACGTCCAAGCTCCTCCATGGATATGTCCACATTCAAACTCCTCTCTGCTGGACATCCCTATTCCTCCTCCCTGCTCTGCCAGTGTACTGAGCTGGCTGCTCTGCCAGGCAAGGGCGCTCTCCTTTTCCACCTGTCCTCTGACCCATGGGAGACCTGGAGAGCACTGCAGAGCTTCCACAAGCTCCTCAGGGTCCAGGCCTTGGGCAGCACCAGCACAGCAGAGTGAGGGGACTGTCAAAATGTGCTCTGCAAAGGTGCAGCCTCACCTCACGTGCTGTGCGCAGTTTTAGGCACCACAATATAAAAAAGATATAAAGTTATTAGAGTGTGGCCAAAGGAGGGCCATGAGAATGGCGAAGGGTCTCGAGCAGAAGCCATATGAGCAGCAGCTGAGGTCACTTGTCTGTTCAGCCTGGAGGAGACTGAGGGGGGACTTCACTGCAGTCCACAGCTTCCTTGTGAGGGGAAGAGGATGGGCAAGTACCAATCTCTTCTCTGTGGTGACCAGCAAAAGGACCCAAGGGAATGGCATGAAGCTATGTCGCAGATTTAGATTGGTGGTCTGGTTGTTGCTAGGGTAGAGTTAACTTTATTCACAGTGGCTGTCATGGGGCTGTGTTTTAGATTTTTGCTGAGCACAGGGCTGATAATATAGACAGTTTTGTTATTGCTGAGCAGGGCTTGCACAAAGCCAAGGCCTTTTCTGGTTTCATACTGCCACGCTGGCAAGGAATGTGGGGGTGCTTGGGAGGAGACCCAGCCAGGACAGGTGAACCCAACAGACCAGAGGGACATTCCAGTGACAGACCAGTGACATCATGGTCAGTAAATAAAGTGGAGGGAGGAAGGAGGGGACATTTGGAGTGATGGCGTTTGTATTCCCAACTTGTTCCACGTGATGGGGCTCTGCTCCCCAGGGATGGCAGAACACCTGCCTGCCCACGGGAAGCAGTGAATCAATTCCTTGCTTTGCTTTGCTTAAGTTCAGGGCTTTTGCTATTCCTAATTAAATGTCTTAATTCCACGAGTTTTCCAGCTCTTACTCTTCCAAGTCTCTCCCCAGTGCTGCTGGTGGGGAAGTGAGAAAGTGGCTGCATAGTGGTGACTGCTGGCTGGGGCTAAACCAAGACAGGTGGATATCAGGAAAAGGTTCTTCACCCAGAGGATGGCTGAGAGCTGGGACAGGCTCTCCAGGGAAGAAGTCACAGCACCAACCCCGACAGAGCACAAGAAAGGCTCGGACAACGCTCGCAGGCACATGATGTGATTCTGGGGGGGGGGGGGGGGGGGGGGAACTCTGTGCAGGCCATCAGCCGCACGCGAAGATCCCCGTGAGCCCGAACTCGGGATATTCTCCACTTCCGGTTCTGTGACGCCATCCGGGGCCGGCGGGCGGGGCGCGGGGGCTGCCGGGAGCCGTAGTTCCTCCCCGCGCCGCCCCGCGGGCCGGGCCGCCCGCGCCTGTGCCTTTAAGCGCAGCCGGACGCGCGGTGCGGCGCCTGCGCGGAGCTGCCGTGACCCCGTCGTTGTCGGCGCCACCGGTGACTATCGCGGCGCTGCAAACCCTCCCGGCGGCGGCAGCGCCAGGTCCGGCTTCACTGCTGGGCGTCCCCGACCCACCCTCCGACCCCGGCCGGGGGCCATGGAGGAGCGGCCGGAGCGGGGCGGCGGGCCCGGCGCGGAAGGGCTGGCGTCGGTGGCTGAGATCCGCGCTCCCGGCCCGCGGCCGCTGCGTCTGCTGGAGTGGAAGGTGTCGGTGGGGGCGGCGGTGCAGATCGGGTCGGTGCTGGCGCTCTGCGCCCCGCTGCCGCCGCTGCCGCCGCCCGCCCCGCGCCCCGCCGGCCCCGCCGCCGCCCCGCTGCCGCCCGCCGCCAGCGGCGCCTCCGCCCGCCCGCAGCGCGGCGGCCCCGAGCGCAGGCTGCGCGCGGAGCGGCCCGGCGTGGTGCGCGAGCTGTGCGCGCGGCCCGGCCAGGTCATCGCGCCCGGGTGAGTGCGCGCCGCGGCGGCCTTGGCGGAACGCGGCTTTCGCGCTTCTTGCAGGGGGCCGGGCGGGCCCTGCTCACAAAGGCCCTTCCTCCGCACCTCTGCGCAGGGAGGCTGCCGTGCGAGGAGGAGGAAGCGGCCGGGGAGGTGCCGAGGGCTCATGCTCCACTGCCGTGTTTCAGAGCGGGGTTCTCTTAACGCTGCTTTTACTGGGAACACTGCTTGGAAATGGCAGAATCACAGAATGAGTTAGGTTGGAAGGGATCACAGTGGGTAATCTGGTCCAACCTCGCTGCTCATGCAGAGTCGCCCTACGGCTTGTTGAACGGGGTTGCATCCAGACGGTTCTGGGATATCTGCAGTGGGGGAGGCCCCACACTCTGGGGAGCCTCTTCCAGTGCACAGTCACCAGCACAAAAACCAAGTTGTTCCCGGTGTTCAGGTGGAACTTCCTCTGCATCATTTTCTGCCTATTGCCTCTTCTCCTTACATACGCGTTTTAGTTTGGTGGTTAGGTTGGTGCAAAACTCAGGGAGCAAACAGATCATTTTGTGCTCAATAGAAGAGATTTCAATGGGAAACAGCAGTGCAGCAAGGCATTTTAAAATTACTAAGTACATTACACCTAATATCAGCAGCCTAAATATTTTTAATTCTGTTGATGTTTTAATGTATAAGGCTTCACAGTTATAACCAAGATGTTCTAACTTAAACTTTCAGAAGAACAAGGGACTAAAAAACCCTCTTTTTTATGGTTTAGCAATGGGCTTATATTAATAAGGCTGAATGCTTGTTGACTTTTAAGTTTTTCAGTGCCTGATAGATAGTGGGCTGCTCAGATTTCTAGGTTAAATTGGGCAAATAGCCTGCTGCCCTGTACTTTAAGCAGATTTATTCTTTCTCAACAGGAAACTAGTTAAACAATCTACTTCCTCTGTTTTATGGCAGCAAGCTATTTTCTTTGATTGCAGTTCTCTTGATTTTTAGGTGGGAGCAGCCAGGCCTAAACTTTCTTGATTGAGATTTACTCATTTATGCAAAACATCTGTGTACAGGGGTGCTCTCACAGGTTCAAGAAAAGAAAACAGTCAGATGCATTTTTATATCAGTTAGTCATAGAACATGCTACTGAGGAGGTGCAAGCTGTATGTTTCTTGCTGTAGAGATATCTCTGAGATAAGACGATGGCTTTCCTTTTGTGCCACATCAGCACTCTGCTACTGCATCTGGCGCAGCATGGGCAGTCTTTAATACCTGATGTAGAACAAAAGTACTGTAAATGCTAGTCAGACTAAAAAAGATCTTAAAAGTACAGACTGAAATTTTAAAAGCGCCATATGCTTGATTAAATTAATGTTGCTAGCACTGAATAGAAGGGCAGATGACTTTATGTGGTCTTTTCATTGTGTTAGCTAAGCACTTGGAAGGAGAACCAGACTAAAAGTATTCTAAGTGAAAAATGTTATTAATTTAAAGTAGTCTGGGTCTGCTGCTGATATAGCAGCATTTTAGTTTTGGCTTTTCTCAATGTTAACTTCATGGACTGGAATGCACCAATTTTTATACAGTGTTCTTATTGAATTGGATAGTCGTGAGTCTGAGTGCAATTAGCAGGTCCTTGCTTTGAGGCAATTAGAAAATAAATGGTGTTCTTTATTACCATTTTTCTTAGCTTCTATAAAATTTTTATCTTACATGAGTGAAAGATTGTATTTGATATTGACTATTGCTAGGCATTACGCTTCTGGAATTCTGACTTTTCAGTCAGGTTTCTCTGTTGTGTGTTGCAGTGGTATTTACTGGGTGAGTGCAAGGGAAAAGTTCAGGTGAAGAGGTAGATTAAACATGAAGTAAGGGTAGTATTGGTCAACAATTGAAGACATAACTGCATTTCTTTGGTCGCTTAAACAGGGTTTTTTTGCAAGCATTTAATCTCTTGCCTGTGGCTTCCCATTTTGTGGAATTGAAATAATAACATTTCACTATCTATCAACAATATATCAATGTGTTAAGATATTGCATTATTAAAACACAGGTGTGATTAAAGTAACATAGCTGAAATTTATTCATCATCTGCAGAAGATGAACTTTTTGTAATTCAAACTTTCCAGAATGGTAGGTGCCGTGCTGCCTTCAGAAAAATTAACTTGGCTGATTTAGCACTGAATTCTCTTGAAACCAAAGATGTTTGCAAGTATTTGTCAGACCCCAATACACTGTAGAAGTGCTGTTTCTATTCAAAATATTTTTTCTTTTCATTAGAACATGAGAAGACAAGCTGATTTTTATTTGAGGATAAACTATGTGAGTGGCTCAATTTTCTTCTATGTTGGTTAGGTCATAATATTGCTGGAAATAAAGGTACTGTTTAGCAAAAGTCTCTCCCAATTAAGATGACGCATTTCTAACTTTTGACTATTTTTCTTTCATATTAAGCATGAGATGAAATCTTTTGCTGCGTGAAAGTAATTTTGTACATTTATAGCACTTAATTTTTTGTAGTGTTATTACTCACTTTTCAGAATTGAGAGAATGCAAACTTTCCCCAGGGGAGAGCCCAGAGCAGGAAGCAGTAGGTAGCTTTTGCTTATTCTTGCAGAGGTAAGCTTGCATCACATGTCAGACTGGAACGTGAGAGAGAAAGGTGTCTAACCTTTTAGGACTGTAAATAACAGGGAGTACAGGAAGCAGTTAATGAAAGGCCTTTGATGTTAATGAAGCATAATTTTGATGTGTAGCAGGAGCAACAAATAAAATGCCAAAAATCCTGTGCTGCTGTGTATCATTAGTGCCAGTTACCCATCAAAGTTAATAATTCTGAAGGTGCTACAGGTGTGGCAGGATTCTGGGCTGGGTTAGTATTAATGTTTTATGCAAATAGTAACACAATCTTTTCTCATATAAAATGATTGCCCTACTGATGGGACAGACTATTGCAAGGGTCTTGTTTGGCTCACATTAGAAGAGTCTTCTGAAATATTTATTACATGTATATTTAACCTGGGTATCTTTGTGACTTACCACATACCTTTAATAGCAAAAATTCATATTCTTACGCAGAGTATATTTGTGTTGTAATAAAAATCTTGTTTAAACTGTCTGGATCCTATTGAAGCAAAACTTGTTTTTTGGAGAAGATGGCAGGAAAGAGCTGGGGATTTGTTCTCTAAAGCTATAGATTTTTGTGTCATTGCTTGATTTTTTTTTTTTTTTTTTGGTGCCAGAAATTTGATTATATATCTTTAAAATAATATCTGGTTTTGGTTATCTAATGTCACATAGGCTCAGGGCCTAGTTTGCTGTACACTTAACCCCAGAACCATGCATCTTACAGTCTTCCAAGGGGAATAAAAAGCTAATGAATTGCAGTTTATTCTACAGGTAAAACACCTTGCTGTTGGTTAGAAACAAATGTTTTCATAATATCCTGGCAAATACTTAATGAAGTTATGAGTCTAAAAAAACCCCTCATTGCCAAACACTGAGAGTTGTTGAGTAATACTTAACAATCCCAATTCACTGTATCTCTTATCTAATTCCTTTTTATGCCTGAATTCATCCCATTATTTTTTTTAGTAAGTTTCAATCTGCATGTTTTTGACTTGTCTCTTTTTTCTAAGTTTTCCTACTCTCCTTTCTGCCATATAGTGTGATACCAAGAAATATTACAAGAAGGCTGTCTTTCTGGTGTTTGGTTGTGCTGGATAGTGAAAAAGTTGCAAGTTCTAATTGAGGGCTTTTGTCTTTCATTGCCTTCTTTCTTCTGTTCCTAGGCTCCTAATAAGTTGGAAACTCACAAGATCACTCATTGTAGTGGATGGCAGAGGGACAAAGTTCCTTTTCTTTTCATGTGCATGTTTTCACAAAACTTGTAGGAGCTTCTTTATCTAAGAGGATCTAGCTGCTCAGTCAGGTTTGGCTGGAGGCAGGCATCAGGCTTGCAATTTACCAGTAGTGTGGTTGTAGCAGCCTTGTGTATGCAGTTTTTCTCGGTGTGGCTTTCTTAGACCATGGTTTCCTCATTGCTTCATGCTAATATGGGGCTTGGCTGGAAGGGATGCTCAAACCAGTGCCTTCAGCTTGCATTGAGTAGGGTGTTGGAAGTCATGTAGTTGAAGATGGCTTGGTTTCTCATCTCTTTTTTTCATTCTGTCCTTCCTGCCCAATCTCCTGTAAAATGGTCCATGGTAATCAATTCCTCATTTTGTTCAGTTGGTTCAACAGAAGCGTGATGTAGGAAAAGGGGTAGTAATTTATCCTTTCAACAGTAGCCCATAGATAGGTCAGATCAAAGTGATTGTGTAAATGCCAGTAGAGTCATCAAGGCAATAAATGGCATGTCAACACTGGGGAATAACACTTTTGAGGTTGTGTGTGTTCCATTTGGCACTTTGTATGATAGTCTTTAGTAGCATTCTTATCTTTACAAGGTTTCTCCCGAGCCAGGGAATTTTCTGCTCTCTTAGTTTGTACTATGATTTACTCGTCTTACTTGAACTCAAGGACTTTTTGCTGTGTGTGAATGTATGGACCAGCAGACAGAATGAGGTATAGCTCATGGTACTGTTTTATGCATCCCATTGTAGAACTACAGTTGGGCTACAGCAGTTTTTGAAAAATGTTAGTTTGTAGATGTCTGTGCTGGAAACAGATTGTATTTTTACCCAAATGGCAATGGATTTTCTTTTTTAATTATTGCTATCTAGTTTCTTTAGGGTATTTTTGAGCTTTATTTTAATACTAGAGTTGCTTAGAAAACCAGTCTTCTTGGAAGGCAAATGTGCATATTGTTTCTTCTCAGCAACTGCCACATGGTTTTCTGTAATTGTTCTCTTCTGAAGAGAAAACTTATGGACTGGAGGACTGCAATGAGACCTTTAATCTTATGTTGCACAATAATACATAGGCGTTTGTCCTGGGAGGGATTGGAGAAGTTTGAGGAAGGAAGAGAGCATCGAGACTTTAGCTTTGAATTGTTCTGGAAGTTTGACCCAAAGAGTTTTTCTTCTCTTGAGCAATCTCACTTGCATACCTACTTGGCCCTTTCTGATTTGATGACTCTGTTGTTTGATGTTAACTTAAGGGTTTGCCCTAGCAGGGATCACAACTGTTTGGATTTTCAAGGTCAGATTTATCTAATGGAAGACTCCCCTTAGGTAAATGGCTAATCAAACATTCAAACTCACTGAATAAAAGTGAATATGGGGTGATGGTATTGCGAATTCTTAAACATCAACAAGAGTATATAAAAATATATTCAGGTGAGACATAGTAGTCTCTAGGTTCAATAAAGAGCTGTCAGCCTTTAAATTTTTGGACCTCTTTTGGAAAATGATAATAGACAGTTAATTGTAAGTTGTCGTGAAATATTGTTATGGATATCTATTTTGTATAGTTAAAAAGTTGAAGATTAACTTAAGGTCTTCTACCATATATATGGATAGCTCAATTGACAGTAGTTGCCTTTTGAAGCATATAGGGGAGCATGAAATTGCTTCCTGGAGAGCAATTAATGAATTACACGTTACACTTTAAGGATCTTGAGTTTACATTTTTCTATAGGTTTGGTTTTGCTGAAGTTAGATCTACGGAATTGGAAATAGGGGAAATACAGAACTGTCACCAACAGGAGAGACTGGTAGTCTTAAAAAGACTGTGGAAGATGAAAAGATTCCCCCAATTTTCTTTAATGCAGTGTTAAAGGAAATGCTTTCTTTTTTAAGACAAGAGTTGGAATATTGCCAGGTCACTATTGCACTAATACCATTTAAAAAATATTTTAAGAAAAGGCTTTTCTACAACTATTCCAAGAAAATGTGTAGTGCAAGACAGTGATTCTGACACAGTAGAATTGAATAATGCCTATTTGTTTGCTTTCTAGTGCTTCCTAATTTAAAAATCACATCAAAGACTTCACAGCATTCGAAAAGGTGAAAGGCAAGTGGTCTTGGTCCAAGCTTAGTGGAATGAATGCTTTGGATTCTCATTCATGAAAGGGCCAGGGGGGGAGCAAGTGGCCCTAGCCAAGGAGAACATTGCTCAGGAAGGCAATTTAATTAACTTTACAGCTGTTTATTGCATTTATCTTTCATAAGATGAGCAGCTTTTTAAACTGTTGTCCTCTGCTTTCAGAGCATGTTGAGCTTCTGGGCTCACATGGTGCTGTTGCTGTCATATGGTTGTTGTCAAATGTGGAGCTGCTGCTCCTTGTTTGAACACTGTGGTGTAACTTAGGACAGTTCAATTCATAGTTGCTCTTAAGTGTGTTAAGAGTTGTTAATTTTTCCTATCTAAGTGTGTTCATTTGGTTTAACAGCAAGTCCCAGAGGACAGCACGCAGGATGTAGTGTCCAGATTGTTTGACACAGTATCTATGAAGGGAAAGGACGGAGGGGGCTGTTAGACTTGAGGGTTGTGCATCCTGCAGTCAGCCTCTTCCCGTTTTGTTGTTTGGAAGTAGCAGACAAAGGGACCCGTGATTAAGTGCATGGTTTCAGTGGGAAAGGTGATAAAATGTTTGGGGAAAGTGTAATATTCTGTTACTAGATGCAACCTTCCAAGGCAGAGGGGGAGAGATCGCAGAATCCTCCCAGATTTCTTTTCACAGGATGAAGTAAAGCCCATGTTTATAGCTTTGATGTCACTCTGTGTGTATGTGTGTGTTTGAAGCTGTCTCTCTCTGTCACCCTTTTCTGCTTTAGTGTCCAGGCTGTTTCGGTGTTCATCTCTTGCTGTTTCTGTGGATGTGAGCCTACAGGTGCAGGAGGCAAACCAGATTTGTGCTGGTAATTAGAGGTGCTCTTGACTGGGGATAGGAGGAATGCAGTGGTAAGTTAGTCTGAGATAAGGGAAAATTATGTGCCTTTATCTGAGTGAGAGGTGCATGCCTGAAAAAGAAACAAAAATTAGTCAGCGGTGGGATTAATCCAAGACTGTTGTCCAGATTTGCAGCAGTTCATCTGCGAGTACCTGACGCGAAAGTTCGAGTGTTGTTTGAGAAACATCAGGTTTAGGTTAATTATTTTCTGTCAAAAGAAGGCTGTATAGTCACTGCTCAGTCACTTCAAATTTTTTAATAACTGCTGCTTAGATTGCCAGCGTTCATCATGTAGATTTGGATTGATCCTGCAGTCAGATGGATGTTGCTGAACTCTCAGGTGGAGTTTTGCAGCATGTGTTTGAGAACTGCTGTGTGACTGGGTAACACAATAGTCAGAGAGAAGTGGCAATAGAAAAGCGAATGCATGAAAGTAATATCAGCAGCTGACGATAATGGGGGGAGTAGGCTGCAGAACTGTTTATTGCTTAAATGAATTACTGAGATATGACAGACTGTTTTCTTCTGTGATTATTAGAAGTGCTAAAGAAACAAGTTACAGAGTTACGGGCTTACATCCTTCCACTTCTGAATTCATTCTGTGTGAACTTCATAGTTTTGATGGGGTTCTATTTAAAAGCATTGAGAACTGTATTTTTACCTTTTCCCTTTAAAAACAAAATGGTCTTGAATTCTCCTAAATAATAATACTTCTGATTTAAAATGTTCTAAATAAAAACATATTGTAAATAATATTTGAAAGAGTTACTAGATCTTATGCAAAGGGCACTGCAAGCCATTTGTCAGGAGTTTTTTGTACCTTTTTATTATGCATTGTTAGCTGTTAACAGTGGATTTTTGAAACGTGCAAGAAGCTATTCATGGGTGAATGCATAAAAGGTGAAAGAGGGTTACCTCTTTGCTTGTAATGCAAACTATTTTCCAGAAGTAAATGGAAATACTTAAAGCCTTGCAAATCATGGAAATAAACTTACTTTAAGCTTAAGATGTTTTTTGATAATAAATAAAACCCAGAAACTCTGGACCTGGGTTTCTCTTGGCATTTATGACCTTAGTCTAAACCTGAATAGGTATTTTGCCTGAAAAATAGAAGAAAAAAGTTCGTAACACATGAAGTCCCTAGTTGTGAATAGTCTGTATTTAACAGAGGAAAAATAATCTCAAGACCAGTATTTCCCCATTACCTTTGGATAACTGAGATGATGGCTTGAAGTGTGAACTGTACTTTCTGTGAGCTACTGCTCACAGCAATTGTTACCTAGTCCTCTAGGCTAGAGTATGGGGGTTTTGTTTGGGTTTGGGGGTATTTTAGCAGAAGGTCTGACTTGTTTGGGTGTGACCTTTGGGGTTCATGCATGTTTGAAATGCAGCTGTGTTTGCTGTCCTTGAGTGTGAGTCAAGTGGCTGCTGTAGCGGACATTTCCTCCGACAACTTGAAGAGGCTGTAGGCCATGTGTTGCCTGTAGCAACAAGGACCATGTGTCCTTGTGAGTCCTTGGCATTTTTAATCAATTATTCAAGGACTCCCTTGGCTTCTTCACAGATATTAATGAGGATTAAATAAATAAATATATAAATCCAGTTGTTAAATACTCTTACATGGCAAGACTAAGGTGATTCAGGCTTTGAAAATATCCTTGCTACAGAACTGGAGTCATATGTAACAAAGGCTGTGGATTGAATTAAGTTGGTTGTAGGGGTTCTAAATGCTGCAGACATACCACAAAATACTGTTCTGGTATAAGCAAACAAAAATGTAGTGTTTCAGAAATCTGACTAATGAAAACTGTAGAAGCAGGCTTTAGGTTAATTCTAACTTCATCTGACAACTAAAGGATTTTGTGCTCATATTTTTTCTAGGTCTGTTGGTTGATTCAGTAATGGTTGGTATTAATAATCATTGATCTGATACTGTGTTCATTCGGTGCTTTTCCTTGACAGTTGCCAGTAACACTGTCTTGAGCGTTCTGCCAAACCAGGGCAGTGACTTCTGTTCACTTGCACACCAACATCTCCTTTTGCTGTGTTAGTACACTGCGAATTGGAAGGGCATATGGCATCAGATTGAGGACAGCAGCTTTGAGTGATCACAGTGACAACTTGGTCTGTGTGTTTCTTGTGGTGTTTGGCATCTCTCTTTATACCAAACAGATCTGGGGAAACCCAGCAATGCCTTGGCTGCCATCACTCACATGAGATACTAGTCAGTGCAGGGCAGTAGCTTCATCTTGTAAATTTGCACTATATTTTCCGTACCAATGCATGGTCCCCTAAGAAGACTTTAAGATAATAAATAAAACTTATGTTTCCATCACTTGAAGTTGTCCAAGCTAGTCTTTACAGATAGGCAAGCTAAATGCTAACAAAGTGACCTGGTTACTGTGGAGAGAAAATGTGAGTTGCTCAAACTGTCTGTCTTTCCCCAGTCTTTATGAAATATGTACATGCTTACTGGACTGCTCTTACCAGCTGCTTGACTTTAAAAGCTGCAGAAAACTTATTTAGGATTGGTGAGTTCTACCTTGCAGGGTACTGAGATCATCTTTTCTGGATGTGCCAGAGGAGGGAGTGGACTTTCAGTGGAAATAGGAGGGTGGGGAGTAAAGAAAGTAGGCCATTGCTTTTCTCTGGCAGCATGACATTGGAGCTGTTGCCTCTGGAAGTAAAGCCAAGGTGGAAGGTCATGGTTAATGTACAGTCGGGTTAGACTTGTTCTGAGTAGCAGAGGGAACTTCTCTATTCCTGTGTTGTGCTGAGTATCCGTAAGATACAGAGCTTTACTAAAGACAGCTACAAAGAGGTCTCATGGCCGTCGTACTCGTGTGCTGCAGCTGGCCAGACTCCCCTCCACTTTTTTTTTTTCACAATGCTGCTGACTTGAAGCAGATGTTCTTAAAAGACTTGGTTTAGAAACAGGATGTAAGTGTAGAAGCACTGGGAGAACAGTGGTGAGTTATGGTTACCTGCATCCTGAGGCTGTTGGTAAATATCTGTTCTTATTCATGATTGTGGCCACAAAAAATAAAATTTTACCTGATTTCTGTGTTGTTTAAAGTACATCTGGAAGGAACGTGAATACGGGCCCAGAGTGGGTTTCCTTATTTACTAGTTCAAGTTCCGTTGTACCAAATGTACCAAAGAAACCACGTGGGTAGTTTGTGGTTCTGCTGCAGTCATTTAGCAATACCCAGGCTGCCTATTGGAATGAACTGCCACCTCCATGGTTGGTCAGAAAAAAAAGTTTGCTTGTCACAGTGTAGTCCTACTTACCCAATTGCTTCACCCAACTCATCTGCACAGTTGGGACAGTTTGTAAAACTAGAAAAAGATTTTGCATTTTTTGTGGCAGTTTCCTTGGAATGTTGTTGTTGAAGTAGATAATTACCGCTGCTTATCACTTTGTGGATCCTGAAGAAGAGGAAGATGCTGTTAATGTTTCCAGCAGTAAAGTGTGCTGTAGTTCCTCATACTTGGAGTGGAAGGGAGAATCTGTTTATTCTTTGTAGAAATGGAGTAGGGAAAGGCTCTGTTCTTCTAAGTGGATTTCACTTACAACCCAGAGAACAGAACTGGCAGAAACCTAAACCCGTTTTTGATATATGTTGCCATTTAAGACCAGACATGAGCACTTGGATTCAGCTCTTTTGTCTGATAATTGGCTTTGATTTTGGCCATTACATTTTGAAAATCCCTCCCTTCAGCAGTAAAAGGAGAGGTTCCAGGTGTGAAATTTTTAAAAGTCATTCTACTTGAGGTGTGTGTTTTTTCCTTTTTTAGTAAATAAAACGTGCTATAATTTAAGTATATCTAGGCCTTAATAGAGTTCAGGCTTTCTTTCTGGAGCACGAAGTAGTGTTGGGCTTTTTCCCTGAGAGAAGTCTGCCTTAGATCCTGATAGTTGTAACTGAAACTTGACCTTTTGGTTTTATGTGCTCAGAAGTTTATCAGGGCTCTGGAGTTTTTCCTCTGGAGTTTGTCCTTTGGGTTTAGCATCACATTAGAGAACAGTATGACAGAGGACTTTATATCGTGTACTTTTTATTTTATCTCCAGTATCTAAGTGTGACCATGAGTTCTGGTTATGTTTAGATTTTGCAGGGGCAAAACTACTGTTTAGTGGTCAGGCTTGGTATGAGGTAAGGTACAGAGTAGAACTCTAATTTTCTTAATAAAGTCTTTTCTCTTGCATGTCCAATCACATCTTGACCCAGGAATGTGCCAGCATCTCCTGTTGCATAGGAGGAGTATGAAGTTACCTTGGCTGCAGGGTAGAGAATGTCTAGAGATATCGTGGCTTCCAAGATGGCATTGGAAGGTGTTTTTTTCTTCTGAACTATGGAGAACCAATTCCTTTAGGGTATAAACTCAGTGTAATCTCTTAAGCATGTTTCTGTAGCTTGTACCATGGACGGTTTTTTGGCCTTTTAGGTGTGTCTGTAATTTCTGATTCATAAATTGAGCACATGGTGAGGATGAAAAATTCTGACATGGTCATTAGTGTGTGTTGGTAGCCTAAAAAGGAGCTTAGCAATGAATCAGCATAAAAGACAGCAAGATAGACATATTGTCAAAAGGAGTGGGGAGGCAAATGAAATAATGCAACCAATGTGGGGGAAGAGGGGGGACCTAAATTCTGTGAAATCTGTTAAATAATCATGCAGTGAATTGCCACTAGTGAAGGGCCACTAAAATACTTAATCTTGTGCAATTCTTCTAAAAAGCCAAGACTGATTATTTGTTTTCTCTGAAATACATACTATGAAAAAAAGGAGATCTAAGATGCCTACGCACAAAGAGGAGGTGTAATCTCCAAGCAGAAGATGACTGCGAGTGGGATGAGCATAGCTCTGCACTTTTGTAAATGGACGTACTGGTAGTATGATGGCTTGTGGAGGCTTCTTTTGAAATAAACCTGACCCGAATCTAGTTTTTGCTCTCAAAGAGGAAAATAATCCTCATTGTGGGCATGAACTGCAGTTTTGTTAGTAGAGTCGTCATTCTTCTGGTTGTTGAAGAACAAGGGACACGCTGCAAGTAAGCAGTTGCAGGTATTATTTAGAAACTGGATTTCTGCTTGGAATTCCCAAACACTTAGTAGTCAGATATATAAATGAGAGATTTGGGCATGCAAAACAGTTTTTTTCACGTTGCAGTCTGTTTATTGCAGTACAGATTTGAGGCCGCACTTAAAATTCTACAGCCAATTTATGAAAGAAGCTTGGGTTTTGTTGGTTTTTTTGCTTTTTGATTGGAGTCTTTAATTAACTGCTTGACTTAAATTTTTTTTTTAAATATTAGGGAGATACTGTAGCTCATCACAGAGTTGGTGAAATTTTGTAGTAACTGAACTATATCTATTTATTAGAATTTTTTTAATAAAAGGTCTGAAAGATCAGTTTCTCCATCTGTAATGAAGAAAACAAGTGTCTTATAGTGACTGTTAAGTATTTGAGAGAAAATAATGATATTTTCAAGACAATTTCGATAACTGGATGAGGAATACTTCAGTTTGACTATTAAACTGAAAAGTAGAGTTTGTCTTCTAAAGAGTTTGGAGTAGTGAATGTCACATTTCTGTTTCCAGCTCTAATTTCTGGTTTGATTTAGTCATTGTGTAAAAGAAAGAATAAAATATCAGTTCCTGTGTCTTTATTGTAAGATGTGGTGAGTCAAGGTTTAAGGATCAGATTTTTAAAATATTTTTATGAGATGATTGAAGCAATATATATCTGCCATGGAAATAATAAACTAACATGAAGTTGGTATAAAACTCGTCTGCCTCAGTGTTTGGCACTCATCAGGCTACACCTCAAATCCTGGGTTAAATTTTGGACTTGTCAGTACAAATAGGACATCGAAACCCTGGGGCATGTCCAGAGAAGGGCAGTGAAGCTGGAGCACATCTGATGAGGAGCAGCTGAGGGAACTGTGGGTGTTTAGTCTGGAGGAAAGGAAATTCAAGGGAGGACTTAGCACTGTCTATAAATGCCTGAAAGGAGGCTTTAGCTGGGTGGGAGTGAGTTGCTTCTTCCAAGTATCAAGCAGTAGGAGAGGAAATTGCCTCAAGTTGTGCTAGAGGTGGTTTGTACTGGATATCAGGAGAAATTTCTTCCATGGGGAGGGTTGTCAAGCAATGGAATGGGCTGCCCAGGGAAGGGGTCAAGATGCCATCCCTGGATGATTTAAGACATGCAGATGTGGTGCTTAGGGATGTGGTTTAATGGTGGACTTGGCAGTGTTAGGTTAATGGTTGGATTCAGGGATTTTAAAAGAAGAGAACCTGGGCACTTCTGTGATGTTGGAGTTTCCACTTAGGTTTTCATTTCATTTTCATGTGTAGCTCAGTAGGGTTTTAATGGGGAGCTGCATCTAAGTGAACGTAAACTGTTTCTGGACAAACAATACTCGTTCTCATCAAACTTCCTTGCTAAAATGTGGTTAGAAATTGACCTTACTGTGTGATTCAGTGACTTTTAAAGTTGTGAAAATTAATAATTTTAAAATTTAGATGGTTATCTTTTTCACCATGTTGTGGCAAAAGCATATAGATTAAGGGACTGACGCTTGAGTCATAACCAGAATTTATTCTTTGAATTCATTCAGTCTATGGTTTACTAATCTACATATCTGTAATCTGCCTTCTGTAAATGGAATGCCTACGTCTTTTTCAGGACTGTCTTGGTGAGGCTGGAAGGATGCAGCCATCCTGTTGTTATGAAAGGCTTGTGCGCAGAATGTGGCCAGGACTTAACTCAGTAAGTACTGCTAGGTCTTTTTTCAAGCTCTCGTCTATTAAGAGTCATAAAATATCCTCAGCTGGAGGAGACTTGGAGGTCATCTAGTTCCAACCCCTTTGCCATGAGGAGGGATACCTTCCACTTGACAAAGTTGCTCAGGGTCCCATCCAGACTGGCCTTAAACGTTTTCAGGGATGGGATGTCTGCAGCTTCTCTGTGCAAGCTGTTCCAGTGCCTCATCACCCTCACAGAGAACAATTCTATTCTTATAGCTAATGAAACCTACCCTTTTTTGTTTAAAGCCATTCCCCCTTGTCCTGTCTCCACACATCCTTGTAAATAGTTCCTCTCTAGGTTTCTCTTAGGCCTTTCAGGTTGCTAAAGGTTGTAAAGAGAGGTCTCCACTCATTTAGAATTCAAGAACTGTGCATGCTCTTTTCTCATGGAGATAGTGTATGGCAACTTAGGTAGAAAATACAAGGAGCACATGTAGAGAGGTAAATTTCTCATCACACTTTGCTTTCTGTGTACTCACCACTAAGACTGAGAGTTGCATGGTGTGTCAACAGTGGCTTGCTTAGTAAGGCTGAGAACTTTATCTGTGCAGGTGCAAATAGCTGAGAGGTACTAGCGGTCTCATGCATATGAGCTTACTTCATGTGTACTGTGTCTGAATGGGAGCTAGCTTGTCTCCATGCTCTCAATTTAAGGCTTCTTAGCTCTTTGCAAGTTTTTTTGTGAGATACTCTGCCATGGAACTAAAGGAATTTAAGCCTTAGGCAAAAAGGAAACCAAATTCAAAAGATGATTGTATTTCTCCTTTGTTGTGTTTCATTGCTTGGTAAAGAGGATGTTTCTTATGCATATCAAATTACTAATTCAACAGCTGTTCCAAAACGAGCTCTATAGTTGCCTGGATTTTATAAATTAATGTTACATACTCATTTCATTTGACTGGAAATACTTTGATTTCATTTTAATTCATGCTCATAGTTACGAATTATTTTATGAACGTTATCCCACAATCCAGTGCGAGTGAACTGAATATTGTGAGTGCTTTGCAAGAAGCAACCTGGTTAATGTTTGGGTAAACTTTTTATTTAAAGTTAAATGTTAATATTTTGTAAACAAGTATTATTTGGCAAACCTAGCAAAGTTAGAATAATCATGATTAGAACTTTTTCTGTCCTGAATGAGTACTTCATTTGAGGTTTGAATACAATCGCATCTAAATATTGCTCTACTGCTATAGTTTTCTACGATAAATGCAGACAGATTCAAGGTGTCCAGCAAATTAAGTTGTTTTCACTTAATACTTCTTACTATGTCTTACGTGTCTGTCTTCATTTCATACAAAATGGCTTATACATCTGAAATACTGTGTTATGACTGCTAAGCCTACATCAGAAGACAGTTGAAAATCATTTATGCTTTTCTTGCTTGGAGAAAAACAAGTACAGTGTTCTTAGCAGTCATTCAACTAATGGTCTGAAAGCGGTTAATGAATTTCAAAGGTTCATTTAAAATACTACTCAGGGTGATAGATTAGATTTTCTGAAGCAAAGGATGTAAGGATGCTAAAATGTACATGTAAACTTCAGACCAAATACAGTAATTTCACGATTACAAGCCGCACTGACTATAAACCGCATCTCCGGGTGTTGGCAAACATTTCGTTCTTTGTCCATACACAAGCCGCACCCAATTATAAACTGCTGTGTCGTTCGCAGCGAGGACCTGCATGCAACAAAGTTGCCAAATAGTAACAGAATCGCGGGATGGCGGGGTTTACTGCCTCAGCTTGGGCATGAGGGCTCGGGGCTGCTGATGGGGCCAGGTGGCCCAGCTCGGCAGGGCCACTCGGGGCCAGCCACCACCACCGCTGGGCTCGCTCGCCCCGGCCCGGCACTGCGCTGTGGTGGCAGGGGGGCACGGAGCCCACCAGCACCTGCGACGGTGGTGGGAGGTGGGGATGGAACCCACTGGCACCCACGACGGCGGCGGCAGGAGGGGACGGGAGCCCCCCTCCTCCCCCTGGGCCGTGGGGCCAACAGGAGAGAACGCTCCCCCCCACCGTGCTGCCTGCACAGAGCCCGGCTCCACCCGCTGTGCAACAAAACGGTGCAGCTTGTAATCGTGAAATTACTGAAAATACTTTTGTTCCTAGACATCAATACTGCCATACATCATGGTACAGGGAAAGATACCTGTCTGTGGTTGTGTCTGCCTCAACTCAGCTCAGTACAGTTGTTCCTCAACAGTTTGCTTGTCATAAAGTGAAATCTGGTTTAAGTTTAACTCTTTTTGTAGATCTGGTACCAAATCTTCTCGTTGATAGGACTGGTACGTGGGAAAACTAAAAGGTGTGCATGTGTCACCTAGGACAAAATCTGTATGGTAGTATTTCTTAATATTGGTGAATCATGAATTAAGTGTCAGAATTCCCAATAAATTGATTAACCTATGCTAGTGAAAGGGATCCTATGCAGGGATACTTGGTCAGTTTTCAAGCAGTTTTGTACTGTGTGTGTGCTCACCCTGTCTCACATGCATGTGCACACACGAGGGTGACACCTATTCTGTGTTGATATCTGTATATGCACACATCTGTATACCAGTAGGGCTGTGTGTATAATATGCACATAAATAAAATAGACACACGCATACAGAGTTCCTCACTCTTTTTTCTGCCAGTGGAAGGAACATGTAAGGGGATTTTTTTTGGATGGTATTTTTGAAGCAGGAGAATTCTGTAAGTCATTCTGTGTGCACAGAGTAACTTTGCCTATCCTTTGCTTATATTTTTCATACTCTGACTTGGAAAACAAGTAGATAATTGAATGCCGAATGATTGCAGAAAAAGCAGAAAGAAACAGGGTTCCTTTCTGGTAGTTTTAAAT
Organism: Catharus ustulatus; assembly: GCF_009819885.2. Lineage (NCBI taxonomy): Eukaryota > Metazoa > Chordata > Aves > Passeriformes > Turdidae > Catharus > Catharus ustulatus. The sequence continues at coordinate 61,770,957 of NC_046221.1, read as the reverse complement.
TTGAGTGATTTGGTAGTTATACCTAGTTTATATCTTGTTTTTTGACGCAAATCAATACATCCATGTGTTTCATAGTGTTATGTGTCACAAAATAATTGTATGGAAGTGTAACTTACTACAGTGACTGCATGTTTTTTTCTGGTGAGCTTCTTTGATCTCTATCCATTTTGTCTAGTAACTTGCATTAGGAAGAATTTGGAAGAGTGTGTTTGTTAAAATAGCACTTTTTAGTCATATTTTTGGTGGTAATTAGTTTGAGGCCACAGATTTTAGTCTGTTTAACATTTCACTAAACTGTTATTCTCTCGTGTTCTCTCTTCCCTATGTGATTAGGATACGAAGCAAAAATGGAAAACAGAGCGTGCCATTATCCACGGCAACGGTATCAATGGTTCACAGTGTCCCAGAACTAAAAGTTAGCTCTGAGGTAAGTATCATCATGATTTCTTTGTTCATGCCTTCCACAGTAGCTCCACAGTTGAGAAACTTAATTACAGTAGTTTTATAAATGTTCTGTGTACTTGATACTGGAATTTTGGCTTCCCTTTGAAGATGAATTCGGTATTGAACATCAGTAGCCCCAGGGATTTGTGAGTTATCTTAGTGTAGATTGATTTTTCTCATGGTTTATTAGTTTTTATTAGTTAAAACCTAGGGATTTTTTTAGAACTGTACACTGAAAAGATGTCACTTTGACATCAACCTGCAAACTTACTAGTTGAACATTTTTGTCACCAAGAGTGAGCAGTTGGAAAAGTTCCATTAGCTAAAATCTGTTCAAAGCTTGCAATGTCTCTGAAACCTAGCTTTAACCTTCACCTTGAAATTTGACCCACTAGATACAGTGAAACTAATTTGCTTCAACTTACCTGGATGTTAAAATTATTTCTTCATTTTTCAAGTATTCCAAGTATTCTGAATTCATGAATATTTCAAATATTTGTCTCAGTTTTCAAAATATGCTTGTTTATACCTCAATTATAGGGGAGAGGAGCATGTCTGTTTTGAAGATGAACATTCTGTTTATCTTCTTTATCAACCTAATCTCTCTTTACTTTTTCATGTTGCTACTTGGTACTTTTTTTATGGTAATTCTTCAAAGCACACCAGTGAGGAGAACTGTGAAGATATAAGCAGCAAGAGGTGTCCCCATCATAGAGGAGTGTTTCAAAGGGCACTTTGCACTTGATCCTTGCTGCTTCATAGTGCTCTAACTTAAAATTCAGCTGTCTTGAGGGTAACACTGCAACTTGCTATCAGAACACAGAGCTTCGAGTGGTACTTGCAAAGTTTGTAAATACATGCAGGGAGAGTAAACCACTCATATTTACTGGATTATAAAGTCTTAATATTAGTGCCCATGTGACACTGCATAATCTTATGTATGTCTGAAGGCATACATTCTGTAATCTGAAGTTTGTAGGTATCATTTCTATCAGCAGCAGCTTCAGTTTTATACTTAGCATAGGATTTTCAGACATATTGTGCTTAATGATGCAAAATTGCTGGACATAACAGTCAAAAGTTCTCAGACCTACTGATGAATTTTCCTTTGTGCTCAAAGCTACTTTTATTTCCTGTCAGGACACTGGGCCTTTAATGAAGTCATTGGTTATTTATTTGTTACATTTGAAAGTTTTATGTTGAGTTTTTGAATTTTAGGAGTTAATAGCATGTCAAAGATCTAAGAATAGACTTTGACAGCATTTTTTTTCTGTAAAAAATTTTAGCAGCTGCCATTGCTGCAGTTATGTTGAGACATCATTTCTTGTGCAGTTAGTTTGTAGCAGAAGGACTTCTGTACAGTACACTAAAGACAATACACCTATTGTATTTCTGCGAAGCTAAGCTTAGCAGTGAATATTTCTGTTACAGCAAGCTGAGCAGCTGGGAAGAGAAGATCAACAGCGACTACATCGAAATAGAAAACTGGTACTCATGGTAGATTTGGACCAGACACTGATTCATACTACAGAACAGCACTGCCAGCAAATGTCTAATAAGGTATTTGGGGTTACCTTTCAATATAACAAGAGGAGTGTTTCTAAAATTGAGTCTTTAAAAGAATATTCTGTGGTTAGGTGAAATTGTAGTTGAAGAATAAAAGAAAATGAGAAACAAGTATTCTGTAATGTGTTCCTTTTTTTCTACATTTAAATTGACATTTTTCTTTCTTCCATTCATACTTTCCTGCACTTTTCCTTTCTAATCATTTTGAGAGCTGTTTCAGGTAGCTATTTTTGATCTCTGCTTTCCTTCCTCTGCAGTTAACAAGCTGAGTTCTCAGTAATAGACTATTTTCCCTCCAAGTCTGAGGCAGATACAGTGAATTGCTGTTCCAAGTCCCTTTTTGAGCAGTCCTGTGTGTTCATATGTCTGTCAATCCATGAGTATGTGTAGGGATTTTTTTTAAATCTTTCTTGGGAGAATGAGGCGGGGACAGTTTGTGTGTTGTGGTTTAATTTCTTCATGAAACACTTGTTATTGAACTGACAAGGCTTGTATTGGCTTGCAACATTTCTAATTTGGAAGCTCTAAAACAAGAGACTTGTTGAAATGTGTAGTGTCTGGAATAAGAAGATGCAAACTCAAACATCAACATCATGCAAACTGTGATTGTCTAGTTATTTTCTTTCCTCTTGCCATTCTTGCATGTCCAGTAGGGTCAGCATCTGTTCACAACTGCTAGGAAAAAGCAAGCCAGAAATGTACATTGCAATTAAGAGGAAAGGGAACCATGAATATTCAATTTAAGCATTAAAAAATCTAGGGTGTCTGAAAGGCTGTGCTTCTATCAGATCAGTATAAATTTGTGGTTTGAAGAAAAATAATTTTTAAAGTATTTTAGGTTTTTAACTGGAATCTTTATTAGGAAACTTCCTTCCTGGTTTACTCTGATGTTATGTTTCCATAGACAGACTTTGTTGGATGAAGAAAATACTTTCTCTGAGCTCAATGCATATTGAAATGAATCTGTCAGAAGTTTACGGAGAGGTATTGATTGTAGTGAGATCCTGAACTTCTCTGAAACAAGCAGGTTGGGAAATTTCTCAGATTGGTCTGCCATAAGTAAAGGTTTGAATGAAAGCCACCTGCATCATAAATTTTTCAACAGTACAGCTTCCTGCATTTGAAAGCTTTATTGTTGGGCTGCCTGGCACAGAGCAAAAATGTGGTTTGGATTTTATTGAGCCACATAATCTTTATCTCATAGGACCAAATAAAGTTGAAGTGAGGGATGAGGGTAGCTCTGGAATGCTGGCATTTTTGTCTGCTATTTTGATAATATTCAACATGGTTTTTCTTCTAGGGAATATTTCATTTTCAGTTAGGTCGAGGTGAGCCAATGCTGCACACCCGTTTGCGTCCTCATTGTAAGGAATTCCTGGAAAAAATTGCCAAGCTCTATGAATTACATGTTTTTACTTTTGGCAGCAGACTGTATGCACATACAATTGCAGGTGAGTAGTATGTTACGTTTAACAATATATACCTACCCTGCCTTCATTCTGATATAATTAATTTTCTTTATGCAGTTGTTTTCAAGTATTTGTTCTTTGTTTTGTGCAAAACCACCTCCTAAATGCTTCAGTAAGTAGAGCTTATAGCCTGTTTACAGAGCAGTGCCTATATGGCTTGTAAATTTAGAAATAATACTTTTTTTCCCCATCAGATGTGCTTCGCATCATTGATGGTTAGAGAATCAGATTGTTAACTAGTGCCTTCTTACTAAGCAAGAAATTATGTTGATGGACCCTAACAGTGATCTGCAACTTCATTTGTCTTACAGATCTAATGTAACTGTTTCATAAAATTCAACAATGTGACATCATCTTGTCCTGTGGGGAGCACCACTCCCCCCGTCTTGTTTCCTTTTACCAAAGGAACTTCTGCTGCTGTATATTAATTTACAACAATTCTGTTTGTGTCCTGATATACACTTACTTCATGAAAAGCAGAAATCTAGCAGTATTTTCACTTATTTTTCTCAGGAATTTAAAAATATTTTCTTGTAGTAAGTGAAAACTTTATCTAAATTCTAACAGTAGTAGTCTATTGTGTGGGTCACTAGCTGAAATGTTTTCTTTTTTCCAAGAAGCATAAAAGAAACCTGCCCTGGTTATGCAAGTGTATGAGTCTGAATCATGTTAGGAGGGACATCATGTGTTTAAACTGTCAATATGGGGTGAAAGCCAATTTTAGTTTTCCCTGTCAAATCTCCTCCTCAAATTTCCCTTTATCAAGTCTGTTGGTCTGAGACAATATGATATTTTAGGTTATGACTCTGTCAATCCATGCTGCTGTTCCATGTCTCCTAGCTTTTTTTAAGTTGTCTTTCACATTTGCTTTTTTTTTGTCATATTGTCAGGAGTGTTTCAATCAACAGTAATCCCACTTCTTGGCAAGAAAGGAAAATTCCAAAATAGTTACAGACCTAGCTTTGCTAGTTACTTCTAAAATGCTTGAGAAAAAAAAATAAAGTCAAACAATTCTTTATGCATGTTAAATACCATCAAAGAGGCTTGTAAGGACAACTATAAGAGATACTGAATGACAATGTACAGTATTTCTCTAACCAGAATGTGATGCTTGCTTGTGGTGTCCAGCTAATACTCCTTGAAAGATTTGAGGCATGTGCTGTTCTACCAGTCCAAGTGAATGTTTCTATGTCACTCAGTCTTGACCATAGTTTGAAGAATCTTCCTAAAGCTTTGTCAGTCTTGCTGTTGGGTTAAGTGTTGTGTACTGCTAATGCATGAGCAATTCTGTGCCTTTCTGTCCTCCTTAGAATGCATTTTTATCTTCTGTGGCAAAAGAGGAATAGTTATCTAATGCACTAGGTTTAAATACATGGTAGTCAGAAAATGAGGGGGCAGTCTTCCTCACCTGGATCTGCATGGTCAGAAGCTGTCTAGCAAATGGCCTTCAGAGCTAGGGAGGAATTGCAGTTAACTCACAATGTCTAAGTGCTTTTCCTGTCTTCTCTCAAAGTGTGATTTGATCCTCTGCCCATTTTAGTCTCTGAACTCCCATGTGGATTACCCTGTAGTCCCTGTGCTTCCACAGGCTGACATTTATTGAGGTCATCATACTCAAGCTACGCCATTTATTCTGTAGAGAAAATAGCCACCAAATGAGCAAATTAGGGTATTGCTGCTTCCTCTCACCCACAGACTTCTGGATTTCTGCTGGAAGCTGTTTAACCTCATCAAAAGCATTCAAGCTGCAAGTGGGTTATATTAGCAGTGCTGGCAATAGTTTCAGCTAAAATCTGTGGACAGTGTCTTTGGTCCACCTGTGCAGCCAAGATGCAGTACTAGAGAAATACATAGCTGATATATGTAGAGAACACTTGATGGCAGTATTGGTTAAATGGTTTCTCACTGGGCTGTTTGATACTTGTTATCCCTGTATTACATAAAGAACTTTTAATAGAATACTGGGGATCTTTTTCGTGAGAAAAAGGTTGTTTGCTTAGGTCCTCTGTAGACATCCTATATATCTTTGTGGTTTCTGAATTCCGACCTGCTCCTTTCATGTCCTAAAAGGCTTTTGAAAAGAGATGACATCTTGTCAGTCCTTTTCTCTCATCTCAGCTGACTCCTGCCAGCTGTTAAGTGGGATTAGCTGATATTTGTAAACACCATTTGTATCTGCTGAAATAATTTATCCTAAACCCTTTTCTAGTTTGATGTATTTACAAAGTGATATCTGGTAGTATGTTTATGAAGATGAGCTTTGGATTTTATTATCTAAAGCTCCCTGGAGTATTTCTCTATTAAATAATTACTTTGAGCAATTGTTACTTAATTTCTTTTTCTGCTCTGTACAAGAGAAGTTTGGTATATTTAAAACCGATGTCAGCTTAAAAGGTAGTTGTAAAATGCTACAGAGAATTTTGAGTTCAGAAGCTATTAAGCAGCAATAAAGCAATGTGAAATCACTTCAGATTTACAATTAAATTTAGGAAGTAGTACCAAGTTGAGAGTTTATATGGTTGTATGGTTTGTTAAAGCAAGTATATTGCAGAATGTATACAGTATGTATAATCACCAGTGTCTGAAGTGTCCCAGCTTTTGAATGATTGGGTCAACAGCTCTTTCCAGGTTGTACAGTAGAATCTCAAGCAGAACTGAAGCTAACCTGATTCTTCAGAAATTCAATTTTAGTTTTATTTAGAAAAGGACTTACTCAAATTCATGTTGTTTCCAATTGTTAGCAGTTCCCAGGAGAAGTTATATATTTAGCTCAGTGTTTCTCTAAGATTTGCGACATCCCCAAAATGAGTTAGTTTCTTAAGAGAGTCTATGTAAGAGCAGGCAATACTTATTGGTAAGTCTATGTGCAAAGATCCATTTTGTCATAATGGGAAACAACTGGCGCAATAGTCTCTACTAGGTAGTCTACTGGATAGTCCTTCCTAATGTGGTAGAGGTTAATTATAGTGTCTTCAATTTGTTCAAGAAACTTGGGGGCATACCTAGTACAGTGTCTAATTTATGAGACTAAATGGAAGCTCAGTTTGTCCCAGTCTTGGTCACTGTCTCAGCCCACGAATCCTTCATTATATTTTCTCTCACCTGTCCAGCTGCAGAGGAGAATGAGAGAGGGGCTTTGGTGGGTGCCTGGTGTGTTGAAGAAAACAAATGATGAAATGAATTAAATGTTACCTGCCCTTTCCTTGAGATGTGAAAACATCAAATTCTTTCTTATGTTGATTTAGTTGACTACGGAATATCTGAAAGAAACCAAACAGTTTGACCTGGAAGGAACTTTTTAAAAAGAGACCAATGCTGTTTTCTGTGTTGTTACTCAGGTAGCTTAGCTTTGGACTCTCCTAAGGTGGGCTTGTATCTTTGCAGATGGATCTTTGATGAGCTCTATCCTCAGTGTGGTTTTAGTTTAGCGGTAAAGCATTAATGTGAAGCTTTGGAATGCTACCTTGTCTCTAATCCCTAGCAGCCAGGCTTTCTGCATTGGGACTTTTTTAGTTCAGCTTCATTTTTCTTATAGTTTTAGCTCAGCAACATTGCAGCTGAGCGTTTCATTGAAGCTTTGCCACGTAATCAGTGCACTTGTGTCTAATTCACTGTAGAGAGTTCCTATGTATTTAGACAATTAGCAGAAGAGAATGTTGTTGGGGAGATCAACAACTTGTATGACAGCTTTTGTAGTTTGTCAAACTATCTGTGTGTACAGCAATAAATATTTGTAGCTAATTCTCTCAATTCATTATGCCTAGGTACTGCAAGGGTCTCACTACAGGGGATGATTCTACGAGTTTGCAGCAATTCTTAAGCATAGTCGGGTGAGTTAAGGTTGAACCTCTGTCCTTAACTCAGAATTTTCTTGCTTTTATGGGTTTTAAGTTATTCCAGTTACATATCAATATTAATTACATACAGGATCAACTTTCAGAAGTGATGACTGATTTTTAGGGTTTTTTTAAACTTTGTTTTTGAAGTCCCAACTTAAAGTACTCTTGGGAGCAAGACTGTTAAAAGGAGTTGAACATATGTTCTGTGCAAATTTGAGCTCCTTGAAAGAAAATTAAAGTTGGTCCATAGACTATGTAGTCATTTTGAATTGTTTCTGGTTATAACATGGCCATCATTTAAAGTAAAAGACAGTAAAGCTTGAAAAGATGGTTCCCAAGTAAGTATTGTCTGCTTTGTATTATTCATAATATTCATAAGAATGAGAAGTTGATACTAGTTTCAGTACAAATTCAGTAAAATAAAAAATACTGCTTAGCATGTAATATGCCCGTTTCTTTCTAAGCAATTATGTGGCTGTGATCTGTTCATAAAGGTGAACTTCATTATTGGAGCCTAAGTTCAGAAGCATGTGCATGTGTGTTTGTACACCCAAGTCATCTCCCTAAATAATGGCACTTTATCTTGCTTTAAGATCAGCTAGCACAGCTTCTGTTTTGGTTTTGAGGGGTTTTTTGTGTTTGATTAATTTTTTTTTTGTTTTTGTTTTTTTTTAAAGAGTGTAGTCAGAAAAGTTACTACAGCTGGGCCTAAGTATTTCTAGAAGTCCCAGGATATATTCATTATGTGTAAATGTATTAAAGTAGTTGTTAGAGGTACAACTTAAAACCTACAAATGCGAGAGCTCCGGCTGGAACTGTCCCTTAACAGCACATTGCCGACTCCTGAGAGACTTCTCTGCAGTCCCTAGGCATAATGAGCTAAGGAGAACATTTAGCCTTTAAGAACCAACTATAGACAGATAAATGTAAGTTGCAAAAATTGTGTATCTATCACCTGCTGTATCTCTTTCAGCCTTATTTATTTGGCTTTCACAAATTCCATTTTGTTGCCATCTTGAAAGAAAATTGGATGGAGTTTTTTTAATTAATGTTACTGAATTAGCTACAAATACTTGATCCTCTGTAATTTCTCCCATCTGATCTCATGCCTTAAAATTGTCTGTAAAACTGCTGTTGCACAAATTAAAATAGCAGAAGTATATAAAACATAAACAAGGAATAAACATTTTGAACATTAACTTTTTAATTTTTTCTTCCAAAAGGATTTTTGGATCCTGAAAAGAAGCTTTTTTCCCATCGGATATTGTCAAGGGATGAATGTATCGATCCATTTTCTAAAACTGGGAATCTTAGGTATGTATATGTCTTAGTCATTATACAGAACAGGACAACAAACAGAAAATATGCTAAATAAAATAAAAATTGCTCCCTCTGCATTTGTCTGCTTCTTAAATATCAACACCATCTCAGTAAAACTGAGATGTTGGGCATTGCAGCATTTCTACTTAATGGGTTTTGTGGTAGCAGAACAGTAAGAGTGTGATGCCATGGCATCATGTTTTCACTTACACTTCTTATTCTTGTAATAACAACCATATTTCCACATTGTCTTGTGATCTTGTATAATGACTTTTATGCTATGTTTTTTTAATTAAACCAAAATTCTCAGTTTGGACTTGTTTCATAATTGAAAACCTAGTATTCTGGCTTTCAAATGTGCTAAAAGCACCTTCTGTTCCTAGTGTTTCTTGAAATTAGGTCATCTAGAACCTTGAATTCATATTCTAGTCTAAATTCACATTCTGATCTTTCTCAGAGTATAAAGCCAAGATTTTTTCTAAGATATGTTTAATGCAGCTTGATGGAATACTAGAAGTTATTGCCCCTCCACACTTGACTGTAGCAAATGAGAAGCTTTTTTTCTTTTTCTTGCTCTATTTTTTGTATGCATCTTAAGTACAGTAATTTCACGATTACAGGCCGCACCTGATTATAAGCCACATGTCCAGGTGTCAGCAATGTTTAGGTCTTTGTCCATGTATAAGCTGCACCAGATTATAAGCTGCACCAGATTATAAGCCGCATTTTCGTTCACAGCGACGACCCACGTGCAACAAAGTAACGAATTAGTAAAGGAATTGGGGGATCACTCACCCTGGCCCAGTGCTGCCCCACGGTGCCGGCAGGAGGGAGGCACGGAGCCCCCGCTCCCTGCTGCCGCCACAGGACCGGCTGCACAGAACCCCCACCTGCCCCCCGGACCGCAGGGCTGGCAGGAGGGAGCCCCCCAGCACCGAGCCCGCCTCCACCCACCAAGCAACAGAGTACCCAATTTGTAACAATCGTGCAATCCCGGGTTTTACTGGTGGGTGCTGGGCTCGGCACCTCAGCTTGCACTTCCGGGTTTGGAAATTTCCGAACTTTTTTCATATATTGGCCGCTCCTGGGTGTAAGATGCATTTCTGGTTTGGGAGCAAAATTTTAGTCAAAATGGTGCGGCTTATAATCGTGGAATTACTGTACTCTACCTCCTCTAGCCCCTAGGTGATGGGTGATATTAATACTTCCATTGCTTTTACCTTGGATTGAATGAATTTACTCTTTAAAAACTCTTCTTGTGTCTTTCACCTATTCATATATAGGTAGTGTATTGACCTTGTGGTAGTTGACTTGGGGCTATTGATTGACAAAAACCAGTGAAGACTAGGCTGAAATGTTGTAATGATTTGTTCTCATGGAAGTTTCTTGTTTTCTGCTTTTAGCCTTTGGGAGATAGATTTTTAAAGAGCTATTTCCTTTCTTTCCCACTAGCTTTAATTTGTTTGAAGCTTGTATTTTGAATTTCATAATTTTAATATTACTGATGTTATAAGTTTCTTTTATAAGTTCTGTGTTCTTCAGACATACTCATAATAACCAGAGCATCAACAGAAGTTGCTTTCAATGCCATTTAAATTTCCAAAACCTGCTTAATTTATCAACTGTTTTGTCCCTTAGAGATCTCTTTCCTTGTGGAGATTCCATGGTTTGCATCATTGATGATAGAGAGGATGTTTGGAAGTTTGCACCCAATTTGATAACTGTGAAGAAATATGTATACTTTCAGGGGATAGGAGATATTAATGCACCTCCTGGATCAAGAGAAATGCAAATGAAGAAGAAAGGTAATTAGACTGTTTTGAAACCATGTTTGTAACTTAGTCTACTTTTCAGACATGACTGATGTAAGTCATTGAGATGGCCTTAGTAATACTGCAGTTGTGCTTGTATGGGCAATCCCAGACCACTGAAGTTGACAGCACAATGTGAGTAGCTTGGTAAAACTGGACTGTTCTTACTGAGAACATTCCATTTTGGCATCAACTGGATCAGAATTGAAGCAGTATTAAATGTTGTGGTTGAGAGCTGATTTGGCAATGCACCAAGCTGTTCAAGACTGTGTAGAGGAGGACAATTTCTCCTTCACACCCCCATGTAAAACATGCTGATTTTTTCTTCTCTATAGGTTTCACCTCTTCAGTCCCCTTCCTTGCCCTTGGGACTTGGAGGAATAGGTAATAAACTCTAGCCTCAACACACTGCTGAAAATGAATGTCGAAATCTGCTTGCCTCCCAATCTAAATCATGCTAATAAAATTAGTGTGAATTTTTAACACCTACTGAACAAGGTGTTCTGGCATTTGACACAAGAACCTTATGTTCAACAGGCTCAGCAGTGTAATACACATAATGGATTTAGAAAGTACACATTACTATATTGGTAATTATTCAGGGGCAAAATGTATTTGAAACACAATGTCATAAGAAAGAATTGTCAAACTTTTTCCAGTTTAGCCAAGGGTTTGGGTTTTTTTAATTTAATACTTGTGACATTGTGCTCTTTCCCTTCTTGAAGTAGAAATGCCCAATACAACAATAGAGATAATATGATCAACCTGAATTGGGTCATTGTGGTTTGGGGCCTCTACACTTGACTCCTGTTGTTACTTGCAGGGCAGGAACACGATCGCAAAAGGGAGACAAAGTAGCATGATTTCATATAAGTGTTCCCAGTGAGTGTTTGTGTGCAAAGTTTTGGAAGTCTACATTTTCTTTAATTGTCTCTCTACTTCTGCAGACACATCCTAAAACTATTTTTCTGCTTTTGACTCCATTACCCTTTTACTTGCCTTCCATCAGTCTTAAATTGAACTTGGATGTCATTTTTGTGTTGCTAAAATCCATATATATTTTCAAAGACTGAAGTTCAATTATTTTGTTATTAAAACCAGCTAATATGAAAGACATGGCTGTTTATAAATTACAGTAGTTTCACGAATACAAGCCGCACGGATTATAAGCCGCACTTCCGGTGCCTCGACAAGGTTGCTGTCTTTGTCAATAGATAAGCCGCACCCCGAATATTAGCCGCACTTTCGTTCGTCGCGAGAATCCGTGCGCAGCTTTCACAAATTGGCCAATTAGTAACAGGATCGCGGCATAGCGGGGTTTACTGGCTCGGGCGGGGCCAGGCAGGCTCGGCCCGCTCATGGTTGCCGACGGGGCCGGGTGGCCCAGCTCAGTGCCACGGCTCGGCGGGGCTGGCCGGGTGGTGCTGCTGCCGCCGCCGGGCTCGCTGGCCCCCCTCTCCCGTCAGCACCGCCCCGCTGCCGCGTTCGCTCGCCCGGCTGGCAGGGCTGCCGCCGCCGCCACCGGGCTCGCCGGCCACCCCGCGCCGCGTTTGCTAGCCCTGCCGGCAGGGCTGCCGCCACCGCCGGGCTCGCCGCCCGCCCCGCGCCGCGTTCGCTCGCCCGGCCGGCAGGGCTGCCACCGCCGCCAGGCTAGCCGGCCGCCCCCTCCCGTCTGCACCACCGCCGCGTTTCCTCGCCCTGGCCGGCACTGCAAGCCCCCGCACCGCCAGGCACCCCCACGCTGCTGGCCCCGATTCTGCTGGGCTTCCCCCGCTGCCAGGCAGCCCCACCCGCCGGCCTTCCTGCTTCTGCCATGCTCCCCTGCACTGCTAGCCCCAGTTCTCCCGGGCTCCCCCGCCCTGCTGGCCCAGGCTCTGCCGCCCTCCCTGCCCCGCCCTGCTGGCTCAGGCTCTGCCGCCCGCCCCCCATACTGCTGGCCCCGCCTCTGCCAGGCTTTCCCACCTCTGCCGGGGCTGGCCGGGCTCCAGCTTGACTTGGGGCTGCCGCGGGCTCTCACTTCCGTGTTGGCAGCTTTTAGAATTTTGTTAATGTATTAGCCGCCCCGGAATATTGGCCGCACTTCCGGGTTTCCACCAAAATTTTGGTCAAATTGGTGCGGCTTGTATTCGTGAAATTACTGTAAGTTCTTGTACTGTAGTTCTGTATAAGGACTTTATGACGTAAATTCTGCCTATCTGCACCCCATTTGTTTATTTTCATTGCTCTAAGTTGTAATTTTAAAACTTACACTACAAGATAAATCCTTTAATGCTTGTAGAGTTAACAAATAATTACTTATTACCTGTGATTTAAAGAAAAGAAAGAAACTGCTCATATAACTTCTTTACAAAAGTAGTGTTTGTTAGGCTTGACAGTCCTTTCTAGCAATCATTGGCACCTAGAGAATTTTAACAATTTTGAAAAGCCTAGTGATCACTTCTAAGCATAATGAAATCAAAGTCCATATGTAAACTGTGTTAAAAATGAAAAAAGGGAAAATATGTATGTTTTCTTTCTTGCCCATGTCTTAGCAAACCACTCTACAAAACCTGAGACATTGGATTCAGCAGTGATTTCAGCAAAAGATGTTGAAGAAATAAAGAATGTTATATGTGTGGAAGAGCACAGTAATGGTCTCAAGAAAACTGCAAAGGACACTTGCACTGCAAATGGGAGTACTTCTGTAAGCAGTGAAACATCTGATGGGGATGTGAACTCTCATGATATTGTTGATGCTCAGGACTCCTTAAATTTTAGCACTGTACACAAAATGGACAATGAGGTCACTGATGATATGGCAAATACAAAAGAATCTCAGATTTTTTCAGAACAAATTGATAGTGCAGTTACAGAGAAGCAGCAGACCCAAGAAAAGACAACAAATGACTTGGACTTTGAGCTGTCTAGCGACAGTGAAAGCGATGATGGATTGGATACCAAAAAGTCATCCACTTCTGTATCAGATAGTGAGAATGAGGAAAAAAGAAGTTGGAAGAAATCTGAACAACCTCTGCAGGATGAAAGTTTGCAGCAAGAGAGTTGCACTGATGTGAGTGAGAAAAAGGATGGTCTGGTGAACCATTCTGGGGACACGCAGTCTTTACCTAGTGAAAATACCCAGGACAAAATTGATCTTGAAGCACAAGAGGAAAGTGAACAGGAAAGCCTTTGTGATTTAGGAAATGGGTCTGGAGACAAGAAAGAAGCTGAAACAGAATCTCAGATTAGTGAACAGTCTGGAATGACAATGGGTGAGTCCTTAAACCAGAGCATGGAGGAGGAAGAGGAGGAAGATGATACAGATGATGACGACCATTTAATATACCTCGAGGAGATCCTTGTGCGAGTTCACACTGATTATTACACAAAGTATGATAAATACCTGAAAAAAGAGATTGAGGAAATTCCAGACATCAGAAAAATAGTACCAGAACTAAAAAGTAAAGTCTTGGCAGATGTAACCATAATATTTAGCGGACTTTACCCCACAAACTTCCCTATTGAAAAGACACGGGAACACTACCATGCCACAGCACTTGGAGCTAAAATTGTGAAGAATCTTGTACTGAGTGCTGATGATCCTGATAAAGCAACACACCTCATTGCAGCAAGGACAGGTAGGTATTTGAGCAACTTTTAGTCTGTTAGAGTTCATGCCTTGAGCTCTTTTGTATAATCTACAGACTTGAATGTAACTGAAGTTAGAATAGAAATCAAAGGAAGAATTCTTCCTAAAAGAATTTAGCAGCCTTTATAAAGGAATCTTTCTCTTCTTCATGCTCAAATATGACATAATTGTTAAAAGTACGACCCACTTAATACCCTCTGATGTACCCTCTGAATGTGGCACATCCCAGGTTTTTTGTTAAGAATTGACAATACTAATAGTCAAAGACTCAAAGTTGTTGAATAGAAACTTGTAATATTTGTGTCGATGAAAAGTTTGTGGTCGTCTTGCTATAAGTGCTTTCTTTCTCAGTTTCTCAGATATGTATCTTATGGTTTAGTTTCACATGGTATGGAATTCAAACAAATTGTTTTAAGAGACAGTTAACACCGTCACTGCACTGTGCTTAACCTACATTGTTTTGTCAGAGGAAATGTAAGAGTTCCGTGTAACTTTTAGGTTGTCTTTGACAAAACTGCCTGTTTCTTCGTAGCTGTAATGGATAGAAATGTACCATTGGTAGCTGCCATAGAGGAGCTACCAGTCAGCAGCTCTGGCTTCTTGCACACTCTTTTTTTGGGTACACCCTGAGCCTTAGTTCCCTCATTGCTGGCCTTTCAAAATTACATGGGATCTAAATATCTGGTAGTCAAACCCATGAAATCCAAAAGTAAAATTGCATGTTTTAAATAATCTAAAACAGGTAGTACACACTGAGGTATCATAAGCAAATAAATACATTATCTGCCACCTATCGTTTTGGGTGTTTTTTGACTGCAGTTCATGTGGGGTTTTAGTACAACAGAGGCAGCTTGGTTTCATTGGCTTATATTTTAAGGAGCGGGTACTTTCCTCAAAAGTCTGTATGTCAGGAGGCATTTATGTAGTAAAAGCATGTGATATAAATGGAGATAGACATTTTAGTAGTAAAAGCAACCTAAAACTGAGGAGGTGGAATTAGATGCATTGAGATTAACTGGGATTCTGGGCTGTTAAGATGTGATAATTGCAACAGTGAATGTGAAAGTTTTGAAATCAATGGACACACCAGTTTGGGACTCCATTGTTTTACTACAGTTGCTGAACAGCTGTTTTAAAATTTCATAAATAGTAATGCTTATTTCAGCAAGGAATTATGCAAGTTCATCATACTTCATTGGCGACATAATAACCATCAATGTAAGAGATGTTTTTCCAATTTCAAATCTTAAAATACTTAATTTCAAAGTTACTTTGTATATTTTAAACTAGATGACTTCTGAATGTAGTTACTATACATCAGATTCAACTATTGTGTGATGGGGTAAAATTGATAGGATAGATGTAAATGAGACTCTCCCAAACATACACATTTCTCTAGAGTGAAAAGTTTTGAAAAACACATTAAGGTATACATCATATGGTAATGAGAAGCAGTTGAATTTTTATTGAGGTTTTTTTTAATGTACAGTTTGAAAGTTCTGTCTTTATGTAGATGCATCTATGCATCCTTGTGTTCTATTTTTATAAGTAAATTATTTGCCACCTGAACATTCTTAGTGAATTGTACTAAAGTATATCTGAATATGAAAAACTGTTTTAACGTTGTTTTTTTTATTAAATTGCATATTGTGCCAATTCTAGATGAGGTAAATTGGCAATCATTTCTACCTAAGAATAAATACTGTTGTCATCTTTCATCATCACTTAATTATTTCTGTAACAATGGCAATGAAATAGAGGGATTTAGAGTGATTAAAACTGTGTTATCCAATAACCCTTTGAAGATCCTTTTGGATTGACTGGTTTTGTGATGGGGTTTTGGTTTTGTGATGGGGTTTTTTTTTTTTTTTTAACTGGAGGCTATTACTCTCACCTCTGAAAGATGAGAGTAGTTATTCTGCATCATTCTAATTTCATGAAGGACACTTCTTAATCAGTGATTTTAAGGATATAAATTTTGTCCTGTTGCAGCTGGATTTGTGATAATTCATCTGTCAATGTGATTTTCATAGTGATTCTTTTATGGTTAGAGAGCGAATTCTTACAAGCCTCTTGCTTACAGTAAGCCACACAAATATTGCATCTTTGGCTTCCGTGGCAAACATCTGAAGCACTGGTGAAAAGGGGAAACAAAAGTATGTCCCTTCTTGACTTTTATTTAGAAGTCAGTGATGTGAGACCAGGCAACATTGTTATCTATACTTTTATCTTTTTTTTCTTTTTTTAATGTGTGTGAAAAGTGATTCTAAAATACCTTTTAGTTCAGTCTTTTTAGGTGGCACCACTAACAGAAGCAGACTTGAGACTGACAAGCAGCTGAATGTGCATGTTTACTTTGCACTAGCTGAAGTGTAAGGAAAGGCAGTTACTTAATCTGCAGCAGTGTTTGGGAGTAAATACTATTAGTTTTTTCATTTTGAAGGCAAAGGAACAACGTGGCAGAGGACGTAAAAGGGAAGAAGTCAGTGTGAAACCCTTTAGATCTTGAAGTGCTGGGGTTTCCCCTGTGAAGTGACCTCATCATAGCTTGGTGCATTGGAATTAATAGCTACTGAAAAACATTTTAGATTGTTTTTACAGCATTCTTCACAGCCTAATAGAGTAAATAGTTTAAATTTCTTTTATTCTTTATATATACTCGTCTCTTTCTCTGCAGATAGGCCGTTTGTTTCCCTGTAGACATAGGTACTCTGAATTCTGAAATTAAATAAGTCCTTGTTCTTGAAAAAATTAGGACTTTTTCATTACATAGGGCAGAAAATGTCTGCCTGAATTACTGTAAAATGCAGGATCTTTGCATCATCTAGTCAACTTTCATAAAACATGACTGAGAAAAGGCTATCCTGTAGTACTTTCCGCTTGTCTATGGGCTGCATAAATCTTCAGTTTTTGAAACATCTGCTGTTTGCTTTAAGCATCAGTAAACTGCACTGTGGGATGAGATTTTATAGCTGTGTACACACTTGGCTAAGCAGTTATCACATTATTTCATAAACCTTGTTATATTCCTTCCTGAACTGATAAAAGACACTGTAGTTGATGTTTTTGCTGGTGGAGCAGATACAGCGATTCAGATCTCTTAAAAATTACTGTAATGTGGTAGGAATTAAAATACATCAGTTTAGGCCCTAAATTTTTCTTTTATTTTTCAAAATATATTTGAGTCCATGCCATTTCCTATACCTGTGCTGTGTCAACAGTGGTTTTTTGTGAAAAATATGTTAAAGGGCTGTGTCTTTTTAAAAGAATCAAACTAAGCATTGCTCTAAACTTGGCTACTGACCAAGTAAGCCTACTGCTTTTGTTGGTAAGGCACAGTGCAGAGTTAAACCTGAACTTTAGGCATAGCTTCAGAACAGCACATCTGTCACAAAGTCTGGCAGCCCATTTGCAAACTGCCTATCATAAGGATGTGTTGAGTTTGGTGTGTTGGGATCAGGAGAGAGTTCTGCAAGTGCTGCTGGTGATCTCTCCCCATCGTGTGCTTTGGTTAGTCCTGGCACAGCCTTGAGCATTCACACTGAGTTCCTCATGGGTGAAATTGAATCAGAGGCCACAGTTGGCTGAACACTGTTTTCAACAAGTTCAGAAGTAGAATTGATAAGCACTTTCCTCAGCTTTGAAAATAACATTTGCTGATACTATCTGCTTCAGACTGTATCCATGAGAGAGTAGGTGTGAATAATTTGGCACCCAGTTGCTTCATGTGGGAAACCCATGCCTTTTTAACTTCTTGGAGGAACTTTAGAATTTGAAGTAGGGAAAGGTGATTAGATGACAATAATGCAAAAAGGTAGTCTGGAAAATTAGTTTTTCTCAAAGTGATTTTCAGCTCAGCTGGGTAATTCAGGTGTTTTTGGCTGCATCAGAAGAACCGTTGCTTGGATGGATGAAAACCTTTCTGCTGTTTTGTTTTAATAGTCATAATTCACAAAGGAGAAGTTACACTGGTGGAGGGGAGAGGAGACAGGAAATACTATCTCAGAGCTATTTCTCCTCCCAGTTAAATTTGGTGTTTCACCAAATGTTCCTTTAGGTACATTATACATGTGAAATCTTGATTTGTGAAGGTGTCAGCTGAAATAGGAAACCCTCCCTCCCCAAGAGGATGCAGTTGTGTTCCCTCATGCAGTTTTCAGCATGCTGGGGTTTGCAATAGGCCACTGCACTTCAGAAATGGGGATGAGGCAGAAAGCCTTGATGTTGTGGAGGTGAGAAATGTAAGACTTTTGACTCTTGGGAGGCATGTTCAGTTACACACAAGTCTGTGTCACCAACTTTCACAGAATCCTAGAACGTTTAGGTTGTTATGGACCTTAAAGACCATCTAATTCCAGTAGCAACTTCATACAAAATTGTGCTATTTTAGCTTTCATGATTAAGTTTTCTGTCATCATCCTGTCAACTAGAAGAATTTGCATAGCTCTTCAGCATGCATCCAGTAGGAAACAGATGTGTGAATGCATAATGTGGGGATGGGGAAGAAAGGGCAGCAAGATGAAACACCTGACAACAGTGCAGAAACATGAGTTTGAAAAACATTTGGAAAAAACCATCTCCTTGTGTAACCTCAGATTTAACATGAGGTGCAGGTGCAATATTACAGTTATGTCCGTATTTCCCCTGATTAAATCCAAAAGGAGCAGCATAGTCCCATCTGTCCAACAGTATCATCAGCTCTCATTAACCATTGTGTGTGCTTACTAGTGAAACCACTGCTTTGTGTGTGGTATTCAGTCAGCTCCAGAGCTGTCATGTGCAGGACAGTATTGCTTTTGTTGCCTTTTTTTTTTTTTAAACTCTGAAACTCTTATGCTTACAAACGTGATTTTAGCATCTTGTTTATAACAACTGTCTTTTTACTGGTTTGTTTTTCTGATGTTGTCATTCCTTTTCTCCTTTTTTCTCAGAAGAAACCAATGTCCAAGCTAAGCCCTAAACTACTTCAAGCGTTTTTTTCCCAGATCTAGTCAACTGATTGTCTTTCAGAACCTTTGCTTTATTTCCTCTAAAATATACCCTGTGTATAAATTAAATACAGAATACAACTTTATACATAATTGTTTCTAACTGCAGGTATTTCTACAATTCCTATTGAGGTTAATTAAATATTAATAATACCTCCAGTCAAAGCTCTTTCTGGCACTGTAAACTGGTTCATTTCCAGCAATTGTTGCATGAAATTTCTCAGTTGCTTTTGTAACTGATAATTACAGTAATTTCACGACCATAAGGCGCACTGGACTATAAAGCGCACAATTTTTTTGCCGCGAAGATCCGTGCTGTGCGCAACAAAGTAACAAATTAGTAACGGAATCCCCTGTGGAGTTTACTGGCATGTGCTCAAATTGGAAACATTTTAACAGATTGGTGTAACCTTTAAATGCAGCCCCAAGCACCCTCCCCGTGGGTGGGGCCCGGCACTCCTGCCCGCCCCTGGCTGGCGAGGCGGGGCTTGCGGCTACCACGGTTCAGAGCGGCCACGGTTCACACCTCAGGGTTGCTGTGGTTCAGGGTGGCTCGGGATGGTCTGCAGCTCGAGGCGGCACAGCGCTGCCCGCCCCCTCTCTCCCTGTGCGGCTACCGCTGGCCATGGGCTGCCCCGCCCCTTCTCTCTCTGTGCGGCTGCCATTGGCCAGGGGTGGGCGGTCCCTTTCAGCCCACACGGTCGGCGGGGCTGGGAGCGGGGGCGGGTGATGCCTCTTGGCCCACGCGGCCACCGCTGGCCAGGGGCTGGCTGCTCCTGTCCCCCACTCACAGCTGGGCTTACGGCTCGCACTTTTTTTTTTTTTTTTTTTTTGCAGCGAGGAGCTGAGCCGCATGCAACAAAGTAACAAATTACTGGCAGAGGCTCGCCCCTGGTTTTTTTTTTTTTGTGCAGTGAGGAGCTGAGCCGCGTGTAACAAAGTAACGAATTACTGGCAGTTTGCAAACATTTTTCACAGACTGGAGTAGCCTTTAAACGCAGCGCCAGGTGCCCTCCCCGTGCCGGGGCCGGGGGCAGCTCCCTCCCTCCCCACGCGGCTCCTGCTGGCCGTGGCCACCCGCTCCCGCCCCCCTTGCAAGTCAGAACTCCTGCGGCACCGCCCCCCCATTGCGGCTCACACTTCCGGATTTGCGCATTTTGCAACTTTGTACATCAGATAAGGCGCACCGGACTATAAGGCGCCCTTCCGGGTTCAGGGAAAAATTTTAGTCAAAAGGGTGCGCCTTATAGTCTGTAATTGGAAAGCAGGTTTCTTAAATTGGGGCATGTGTGATGCAGGGATTACACTGACCTCCCTTATTAGGGTTTTATGTTTTAGCCAGTTAAAAGTTCTTGAACTGCAAAGGTGTGCTGGGTTTAACACAGTTGTTGTTCTAAAACTGTTTTTCACTGAATCTTTGTTGGACAGTGGTTTTATTTTTATTCCATGCAAAAATTAAAATGTGGCCTGTCCAAACCAGTAGAGGTTTGAACAGGGCTGTATCTCGAAATACTTATTTTTGTGTTTGTGTTTATCTTGGGTTCTTAAATTAACTGGGTTTTTTTAATGATACTAGTGTAGAGTAAAGCTTTATATGTACAGCTCTTACATCCTGAACTGTGCAATTGGTTGCATTTACAGCTGAAAAAAATAAATGTATTTGTGTACAAAACATTGTTTTCTGTTAATCTGAAACCATGAACAATCACGTGTATATAGATAAAAATGTAGCCCTACTCCTGTACTCCATTGGGTTTGGAGGATGAAAGGAAGGGAAACAGAGGCTTTCAACAGTTTGATAAAGGACAATTATCCCCTGCCCTTTCTGTTTATTTTGTCTTTTAGTCTTACAGATGTCTTAGACTGAGCTATCTAACCAATTAGTTAGGTCAGTCCTCAAGTGCATTTCAGTTCATCTGTCTGTCCTAGTGGATTGTAGTTCAGGTTGCACAGAGGTATTAGATATTTGAGATTAGCTGCTTTGTCTCATCTTCAAATTATATGGAGAAGTGTGGGTACTTCAAGATTTTCATCTAAATTGAAACAAGTGAAATCATATTGTTAAATGACAGTCATGAAGATGAAACTCCAGGGGACTGTGATGAAAACATCAAATTAATTTATTGTTCTTGTTTCTTTGTCAGAGTTGTTCTGAATCTTGATTTATTTTTTTTTACTGAAGGCTTCATTGCTTCATTGTTCTCACATGTGTGAAAACAGAAAAGGGCTCATATTATTGGTATTATTATATTTTACTTTATTTCATTAGCTGTTGTTAACTCACTAGTGTTAATGTTTTTTCCCTTATTCTCCTCCCCATCCCACTGGGGTGCTTGGAGGAGTCAAAGAATGGCTTGGATTAAACCACAGCGCTGATTTCGGTGCTATTTGGCAGATTTATAGCAACTTTACTGAGTTTGTCTCTTGCTCTAGCATCCCCAGAGAGTAGAATTTAAGATCACCTGTTACTTGCAAGCTGCTCTGTTGGTGGTTTCACCCTGGACTGCATGCTAGCCTGACATGTTTAACTTCACATTCTTTGTTCCTGTTTCAGCACAAAAGAATTCTATCTGCTTTGCTTCCACTTCTGGTAGGTGGAGGTTGGGTGGGTGACAGCCTGTTAGAAGGTAGCACTCTGTATGAACAGGGGACCATGTGTAAAAAAGTTGGTATGGTTAGTCAGGCTTCAACAGCATTGAAAAGCTGCTTCTTCTTGGACTACTAACAAATGTAAGTGAAGGAGATGTTATTCAAAAGTGCATTTGTGTTGTTTGTTGGGCTGACATGCAGAGAAGATGCAGATTTTCTGTATAAATCGTAGTGGGCTACTTCTAGGGTGCCAGTTCTTCAGAAAGTTATCTTCGTCTAGTTTGAGTCTGAGGTTCTGCATCTTACTTAGATTCTTCCTTTTATTAGCTTTGATTGTTTTGTTGGACTGGGGAGAAGTGCTGGGGTTTTTTTACATACAACTGATGACAAAATGTTCTTAGTTTTAACTACACGCTGGTTTATCTTCTGTGTTTCTGGGAACACTGTTATGTTGTGTTTGACTCTGTAATAGGCACAGAAAAAGTACGACAAGCTCAGGACTGCAAGGATCTCCATGTTGTAAACCCTGATTGGCTGTGGAGCTGCCTGGAGCGCTGGGACAAAGTTGAGGAACAACTCTTTCCCTTAAAGGATGACTACATCAAAACACACAGGTACGTGCTATTCCTTGAGGGAATAGGGGCCATGAAAACAGGTTATTCATACAGTAATGCTGATTTGTTAATAAATTGGTTTCTGACAAGTGCAGAATGGTGTGTAATGCTTATGGATTCTATGGAAGAATTCCCTATTTTTGTCCATTTCTCCTTTGCTTAAGCTTGAGACTGTCAAGGGATCAGGAAACAGTTCAGTAACTAACACAGTCAGAAGAAAACTTCTTAGCAATTAACTGTTGTTAGGTCTTTTAATTTGGAGAAGTTACCCTTTTCAGTTTGTCCGTAAACTAACATGGGGAGTGCCACCAAGGCACAGGATCATTCATGCTGCCAAAAAATATACATACTTTGACTACATGAAGAACTGGTAAAGTATGGCATTTTTAGGTGAAATTTGGTAGTGACAAGAAAGAGAGAAACAGAAAAATACCATAGAAAATTCTAAGAAAAATTGGAAGGCATGAAGATAGCAGCAAAACCTGGAAGAAAGGAAGTAGTGAAAGGCAGTTTTGGGATGATAAGAAAGTACTGAAAGAGAAAAGGTAAAAAATAAATAATACACTAGATTGACAGTAGGTAGAAGAGGCAGCCAAAAATATTATTAGCAAAGAAAAAGTCGGATGGCTGTCAATAACAGTTCCCTGCAGGATAGTGGCATGGCTAAAGTAACTCATGACAAGGTTCTGTCAAGCCAGCTTCTGCTTCTTGACTTATGTGTTTGGATAGACCAACACTCTTGCAAGCCTAATGGAGGACCTTCCCTTCCATGTTTAGACAGGAAGGAGCACAGCATAATGGGGTTTCTGTATTAAACTGATACTGGTGTGACTGACTATGCTAGAGATTTACTTTTTACTTACAAGATACCCCTTGAGAGCAGAACATGGATGTATAAGGCTTTGAAGACACCGGAATAAACATGTGGAAGCGAGGACATTTATCAAAGTGACACTAGGTAGAGACGCAGGATCCCTATAAGTTAGGGAAAGACATGTAGCCTACTTATGGCTTGACTAGGATACTTACTCTTTAGAAAGTACTATCAGATGGTTTTTAATCAAACTTTGGAATATTTGCATGGGGTGCTTAATTTGTCTCAGAGACCTGACACTGCTAAGTTTGCAGCAGAAACCTGGACAGTGGCTTGTGAACATTATTTTTTGATGTCTAGATGAATGTTAGTCTTCCTTCCTCTATTAATTTACTCTTCCATTTTACTTAAACATGATAGTTTTTCTGACTTCTGTGTTTCAAATACAATACATCTTAACTTCATACTTCCCCCCCACCCAAGCTTCAGTCAGTAAGATATCTATCTTAATACAAATACAGTAATTTCACGACTATAAGGTGCACCGGACTATAAGGCACACCCCCCCGGATTCGGCAAAATTCGCAACTTTGTAGATCAGATAAGGCGCGCCGGTCTATAAGGCGCACTTTTTTTTTGCAGCGAGGCCCCGCCCCCAGCTCACCCCGTGCGGTTGCTGGCCGAGGCCCCGCCTCAACCCGGCAGCCATTGGCCCCCGGGCCCGCCTCCACCTGGTAGGGGCGGTGCCGCGAGCCACCGAGCCCGCCTTCGCCCGGCAGCCATGGGCCCCCGGGACTGCCTGGACCCAGGAGTGGGGGTGCCGTCGGCCCCCTAGCCCGCATTCACGCGGCAGCCATGGCTCCCCGGGACTGCCTGGACCCAGGAGCGGGGGTGCCGCCGGCCCCCCTAGCCCACCTTCACATGGCAGCCATGGCTCCCTGGGACTGCCTGGACCCAGGAGCGGGGGTGCCGCGGCCCCCCTAGCCCACATTCATTCGGCAGCCGTGGGCTCCCAGGACTGCTTCCACCCGGGAAGAGGGGTGCCGCGGCCCCCCTTGCCCACATTCACGCAGCAGCCATGGCTGCCCAGGACTGCCTGGACCCAGGAGCGGGGGTATCGCGGCCCCCCTAGCCCGCCTTCACACGGCAGCCATGGGCCCCCAGGACTGCCTGGACCCAGGAGCGGGGGTACCGCGGCGCCCCTAGCCCGCCTTCACATGGCAGCCATGGCTCCCCGGGACTGCCTGGACCCAGGAGCAGGGGTGCCGCGGGGCCCCTAGCCCACCTTCATCTGGCAGCCGTGGGCTCCCAGGACTACTTCCACCCAGAAAGAGGGGTGCCGCGGGGCCCCTAGCCCGCATTCACGCAGCAGCCATGGGGCCCCGGGACTGCTTCCACCCGGGAAGGGGGTTGCCGCGGCCCCCCTAGCCCACATTCACCCGGCAGCCATGGCTCCCCAGGACTGCCTGGACCCAGGAGCGGGGTTGCCGCCGGCCCCCTAGCCTGCCTTCATCCGGCAGCCATGGGCTCCCGGGACCCCTTCCACCCGGGAAGGGGGGTGCCGCGGCCCCCCTAGCCCACATTCACCCGGCAGCCATGGGCTCCCGGGACTTCCTGGACCCGGGAAGGCGGGTGCCGCGGCCCCCCTTGCCCACATTCACCCGGCAGCCGTGGGGCCCCAGGACTGCCTGGACCGGAGAGGGGCGGTGCCTCGGGCCCCCTGGCCCGCCTCCACCCAGCAGGGGCAGTGCCGCGGGCCTCCGGGCCCGCCCCCAGCCGGCTGCTGTGGCACTTCCGGCTCCCCCCACGGCTCTCAGCTCACACTTCCAGTTTGGCAAATTTCGCTGCTTTGTACATCAGATAAGGCGCACTGGACTATAAGGCGCACTGGACTATAAGGCGCACTTCCGGGTTTGAGGGAAAATTTTAGTCAAAAGGGTGCGCCTTATAGTCATGAAATTACTGTACTTTTATTTTAACCCAATACATGCAGCTACTTTGGAAAATATTTTCTCCTTAATGTAACTGCTTGAAATAGTGATTATGGGTTCAAAGCACTTACAAACTAGGGGAAGGGAGAAGTCTGAGAAAACATTTGCATGTAAAATGAGCTTAAGATAGCAAGAAAAGAGTAGGTAAACTTGAAATTGGTTTACTGTGTTATTGCTACAAGACTACTTCAGAAACATTCACAAAAACATCTGGTAAAAAGCATCTCCAGTTTTGTGACACTTCTAATATTTGTTACAAATTAATTGAATCTTTTTTTAATATAACATTGCTTTCATGGCATATAACATACTGTTTTATTTGATTTTTTTTAATTATTCAATTTGCTTGCCTTTTTTTTTTGGTGGCACTTCATCATAATTGGATAGCATATTATAATAGTGATTTCTGCAGTCTGATCTGAGTATTTCTGCTGACACTTCTGAAGTTATGTTTTTAAAATGCAGTAGAGTGATCATAGGCAATTTAGTATTTTTAAAAATTAGGCTGGCTTGCAAGTTAGTACTATGTGTTTACTTGCTTACAGAGCAAATTTGGAGAGTAAATAGATTGGTACAATAGCCTACTTTTTTTTTGTTTCATATATGCAGATTATCATGCTATGCTAATTGTACTGTTGTTACTACCTGGAAGCAATTTCAGTAACTTTGTGTTTAGACAATTTTTAAGGCAGACTTATTAATATTTTAGTAAGTTAAATGTGACATTATCTTGTATTTGCAGTTTTCTATTTTAAATTTAGTGAGGTTTTAATGAGGTGGAGGAGAAGAAATGTTTCTTCAGAGATTTTCCAAACTGTTTCCCTCTTCTGCTTAAGAAGAAAAAGAAATGCTTGTTTTTTACGTTCTGGTTAGATAGCTCATTTAAATTTCTAATGCAATTTTTTTTCCTAAACTTTGTCTAACAGAGAAAATAGCCCTGCCACGTTTCCTGATACACCCAGCACATTTCAGACAGCTCTGTTTCACCCAACACCCATCCATCCAAAGTCTCAACCTGGTCCTGAAGTTCGAATTTATGATCCTAACACTGGAAAGCTGATCAGGAAAGGCACACAGACAACTGGGCAGTCAATGTACATCCAGTCTCCAGCTCCTCCCATCACCTTGCCAGTCCACGGTGAACACTCGTCCTTCAGGTACCTAAAGCATAACTAAGAGTCACATTATCTACATTTCTAGATTCTGTAGTAAGTCTTACTCTCATTATCCTTTCATTTGATTAAATCGGCATTTTTGCTTTACTTTGTTTTCTAAAAAGCCAAGAAAATGAACAAAAGTGAATAATCAGCTGAAGTGAAGTCAGGATGCTGCAATTCCAGATGGCTTTTTGTGCCTCACTGAACTGGAACTGGAAACCTCAAACCAAATAAATACGGCGTGTAGTGTGTTTAGTCTAAAGAATGTTACACTTACTGATCTCTGAAGTGAAGTAGCTTGGTGTTTCTTAATGAGTCTTAGCATACTGGATTGCTTTTTGTTAATAAAATATACCTGATAACATTTGGCTCTTGTTTATAAAATTATCCTCTTCACTTAATCCCTTCAAATGGGGCATTAAATTGTTTTTTAGAAATATCAGAAGCGATGGAAGAGGTATATAGCTGACTGAGCATTGTGAAATAAAGGCTGTAAGGCTGAGTGCTCATTACTAATCCTTAGACTACAAAGTCAAGACACTAATTCCGAAGGAAGAAGAGGCAGTCTGCTTTTTGAAGTACAAAGGCTAGTATCTCTCTAGACGTAGTCAAAATTTGTGTTAAGCTGCAAAAGCACCCCTTGTCTCTTAAGTGTGTAAAATATCTAGAATTCATCCTCAATTACCTAAATAAAAGATCTGACTTTCTGGAATTATAACAAGCTTAGCAAGGCTTTTTCATTCCCAGTGGTAAAGAAGTATCCAGGTATAACAAAGCTTTTCTTTGTAAAGTGTGATCTGCATTCCCTTGTCTGATGTGATCAGAGTACAGCAGTTTTTATCAAGCAATTCAGTCTTCAAAAAGTAGAAATCACAACTATAAATGCCCAGTTTTCTGCCTTTCTTCTCCCTTCCTTGCCACTTCAGCAGTGTTATCCCTTGTAAATATTTAGTGTAGTAGTGTAGCTTATGTTTCCACTCTGTCTTCCAGTTGTTAAATATTTCAGCCTTTTTTTTTTTCTAGTTGTTAGCTGTTTGTAACCTTTTTCTTATTTTAGCTTTCCTCTGAAAAACAAAGGTTCCCCTCAAAAAACACAGGTTTTTTGAGTCTCTCTTGTTTGTGAAGATGTCCTGTTTTCACTTCCTTTTTAACTTTCAAAAGTATGTTTTAGTTTACTATGATACGGTAAATGAGTATTAGAAACTTTTTAAATAGTCAAGACACAGCATCCAGAGAGGAGGAGCTGAAAATTTTCTGGGTATTTTGGTCAGTTATTGTGGAAAAGAATTTTTCTAGAAATAAAGCTGGGAAGGTTTTACCTGTATAATTGTCATGACACTTGTAAGGTGCTTCAGTATGATGGGTTATGTTGATATTAATACATTATTGAATGCTTTCAAAAGAATAGGTTTTAATGGTTTCCCTACTTTTGTCAACAACCTGATGAAGAGTTTGTCCACACCTAACCCTATTTTTCATTAATGCTGATGTGCTTCTTGACTATCTTATTGAGAAGGAGAGAAATATACTTTAGCTGTACTCTTAGCTGAGTTTTGTAAAGCTTCAAACAGATTTGAGGGGTGGAGTGAGGCTGTGTCTCTGTTCTGCTCTCTTCTATTATTTCAATTCAGTGGGGATTTTTGGAACTGTTAGTGCTCAGAATTGTGATGTTTTAATCTGACTGTGAATCTGGTTACTCAGTGCTGCAACTTTACCCCACAACTAAGCAGCTGTAAGAAAAGAGATGAGCATAAAGTCTGGGCTGAGAAAAATTATTTTCATTCTAATTTCCTGTTGATTTGGTTCTAGTGGTGTAGTTGGTGACCTGTAAACACAATTGGGATACATCTCTATTCCCAGAACAGTTCCACCTTCTTAAGATCCTGAGGAATGTTTTGGCAAAGTCTAGGAGAAAAGCAAGGCAGTGTTTTAACACCACAGTGCAGACAGAGCAGGAAGACTGTGAAGAAGTAACAAAAAGCTGAATAGAAACAGCTTTGCTGTGTCTTTACTGAGGAAGAGCTGAGGCAGTACTGTGAGCTTTATCTTAACACATATGTCAATGACGGCTTTTTAAAAAAGATTCACATCCACTTTAAAATTTGATATAGTACTTGTCTTAAGAGAACTGTGTTTGTGCAATAATTTATTGGTCGCAGACAATGTATTTTTTGTCCTGACAGACATAATGTGCTCCCTCGTTCACATTCTACAGAAAGAGGGGAATATTTGCAACTAAACCATTGATTTTTAAGCACAGTTAAAGTTGTTGACCCTCACAACCGCTCGTGTTGCGGGGGGATGTAGTCAAAGCCTCCAATCATTTGATAGTTTCTCAAATCTTCGTGTGATTCTGAATTTCAGATAGTGGGAAACGGAGTTGCACTGCTGTGAGTGGAAGCCCTTGGGGACATGGTAGCTGCACGTGGCATAGCAATGGTTCTTGGTGTCTTAAGAATAGACCTCGTTGTGCTTAGCAGAAAACCTCTTCCTTGCAGGACCGGTTATTGCAAAGGGCTTCAAGTTATCTGAATACCATTTCATAAGAATGGTTTCAGTTCTCACTGTGTTGGATTTCAACATTTTTAGTTTCTTTCTCAGATTAAACTTGAAACATAATTTAAAATTGGATGTAGTTAGTTTAAATTTGTATATGCAATTTGAAGTGAAACTGTCACCAGTGAATTACAGATTTGAATTACATTTAGTTAATGTAGTCAACATTTCAAGCAACAGGTCTTGCCGTTGTGCTCAACTCTGATTCTTGAGCACCTGCTTTTTTTATCACAGCTGTTGCAGCCCGTGCAGAAGACTGAACAAAGTTTGCAGCTGTAGTAGAAGGAAAGGGAATGCAATGCTGCTCGGGGGCAGCTCTTCTTTGTCTGAGAATGGGAAGGATTCCTCTCTAAAAATAACCTACATGTCAGAGCTTTGACATGCCTTATGTATCTCAACAATTTGCATTTTCATACAGAAACAGTATTCTGCAAACATTACAGTAAACACTAAAATTGTAATGGGTCATGAGATGTGTAATGTATGTTGTTCAAAGTAATGCAAAAGCTAATGGCAGCTTAGACTGGAATAAAGAAAAAAGTTATACTATAAGTTACATTTAATGAACGTTAGTAATATGTTAACAGATGAGGCAAGGCTTAAAACATGGGTGTCATTTACATGTGAAAAGTTAAAAGTGGCACCCTGGTTTACAATAATGCTAAGATGCACCAAATGCTTGGTTTGAAGAGGTGTGTCAAGCAGATGTTGATGGCTTAATTCACACTTGAAGATTTGTATGAATTAATTTCACTTACAATGTTTTTGTCTGAATTTATATGCTCATAGTTACCGTTTTTCCTACTTAATGTTATCAGTGTTGTTGTGACGGCAAAAATATGCAGTGCCAAATTGAGCACATGGCTGGAATTTAAATATTTTTAACGCTTGCATGATGATGATGTTATTTTAGCTTTTACCCTGATGTGTCAAGTGCTTGTTACTTCTACAAATGTTGAGCCTACCCTGCACATATGTCCTTGTGCATGTAAGACTGGCAAGCACCAACCAAACCCTGCAGGGTTGAATTTGGTGGCTTGTTTTGAAAAGTACATTAATTTCATGACTATAAGGCGCACCAGATTATAAGGCTCACCTCCAGGAGTCAGCAAATTTCACGACTTTGTACATTCTATAAGGTGTACTGGACTAGAAGGCGCACTTTTTTTGCAGCGAGGAGCTGTGCTGCATGCAACAAAGTAATGAATTGGTAACGGAATTGCACCATTGTGAAGTTTACGGGCAGGTGCTCAATTTGCAAACATTTTTCACAGATTGGTGTAGCCTTTAAAGGCAACCCCAAGCGTCCTCCCTGTGCACGGGCCCGGCACTCCCGGCTGCCACGGTTCAGGGTGGCTCGGTGCTGCCGCAGCTCAGGATGGCCACAGCTCACACCTCAGGGTTGCTGCGCTTCAGGGCAGCACGGGGCCGCTCGCTTCCTCCTTCCCCGTGCGGCTCCTACTGGCTGCAGCCACCCGCTCCCGCGCCCCCTCGCAGGTTGGCAAATTTTGCAACTTTGTACGTTGTATAAAGCGCACTGGACTATAAGGCACACTTACAGGTTTGGACCAAAATTTTAGTCAAAAGGGTGCGCCTTATAGTCATGAAATTACTGTACTTATGAATCTCATTTAATTAGAATAAATGTAAATTCCTGCATTTTTGTGTTTTCAATTTTTATTGAAGTTTACAGGCAGCTGAAAATGTAAAAGCTTAAAAAATGTTTTTGACAAAATAAAAATGTCTCTAAGACAACTTTACTTCACATTGCTTTTGGAATGCTTTCATGAGAAGGCAGTGTTTCTTACCTAGGAGCAGTGGGAAAATACGAGGAAAAACATCTGACAGAGGCCTTTAGAAGCTATTAATACAGTTATTTTACAGTTAATATTTGTGTGCTATGTAGTCAAGTATGATCTCACACTATTCTACAAAAGGAGTTGTTCTTGTCAACTGTATGACAGTGTGTTCTTAAAAAAATTGCTAGATTTATTTAGATTTACTGCTAGTCTAAGAAAATCTGCTTGGGTGTCATGATACATACAACTTCTGTAATTCTTGGAATGGTCGCGTTTGTCATATATTTAATAGAGCTGTGTAAGATGCCTTTAGCTTTTGTTTTGTCATTCTCTCTTTTGCTAAGAATGTAAATGATGTTGCCACCTTTCCTGCCTAGGTTGCATATTAAAAGTTCAAGGAAATGATACTTTAAAAGAACTTTTTGGAAAATATATTGGAATGCCATATTTTTGTCATCTACTTATGAAAATTACTGTCTGAGAGCAATTTAATGGCAAAAGAGAACAGGGTGATCTTGAAAATAGAAAACATTGTATAGGGGAGAAAAAAAACCCGCACAACCCAAAAACTGTTAGTGGTGTTGAGAAACTCTAGCAAACAAAACAGTTACGTTAGTTCATTTTCACAGCATCCAAGCTGGTTAAGCTTCACAAGAAATTCCACTGTATAGGAATAAGAGACTACAGAGGCATATGTGTCTGCTGAGTGAGTTGTGCTATGTTACTGGGGGTCTTCTGCAGCAGAGAGGGCAGGTCTGAGTAGCATGGCAGTGTCTGGGCTCTTTTCCTTCACAACTTCCCATTCAAAGCAAGATTTCAAATTTCCTGCACCTGTCCATGGGATATGAGAAGAGAGATGCATATTTGCAAAATATGAGCTGTCAAAATGAGCACAATCGACAGCTTTGTGTGGCTTTTAGATTTCATATATTCTGGAATCTAAGTGCTGAGGTAAAAACACCCTTGATATTTAGATAACATTCTTAAGAAGTTGTCAAATTCACAAAAGGAGAAATAAGTTTGTAGGACCTTACCTATGGCTGACTAGATTTGCATAGGTTTGTAATGGCTTTTTTTTGTGGGGGACTGTTGGTCTAAAGCTGATTCTTGTAATTCCTGGCTTGATGAGAATCAGCTGTTCTGCATAAAACTCTTGTCTGCAGAGACTACACTGTAGCCTTTTTCAGTTACAGTAGCCCTCAGATTGATGGCCTCTCACCTGTTAGTTGCACCTTGAAACTGCTTCTGATTTCAAAAGTCACTTTTATACCTGCTTTTGGTAATATTCTCCAAATGCACAGTCTTATGGTGAACATAAATATTGTGACCCAGGAGCTTTATGACCTTTGAATTGGATTCTAAGTGATGCTGAGCTGCTGTAATTTGTTCCAGGAGGCTAATGTGGCAGACAGTACTGGTAGGTTATCTGTATTGTATAGTAATTTAGCTTCTAGAAGTTTTTAGTACAGTAATTTCACGACCATAAGGCGCACCGGACTATAAGGCGCACCCGCCGGGAGTTGGCAAAATTCGCAACTTTGTAGATCAGATAAGGCGCACCGGACTATAGGGCGCACTTTTTTTTGCAGCGAGGCTCCGCCTCCAGCTCCCTCCGCGCGGTTGCTGGCCGAGGCCCCGCCTCAACCCGGCAGTCATTGGCCCCCGGGCCCGCCTGTACCTGGCAGGGGCGGTGCCGCGGGGCCCCAGGCCCGCCTGCATCCGGCTGGGCCGGGGCATGGCCGCCGCCCCTCCGTGCTGCCTCTCCGGGGCCGGGCTATGGCCGCCACCCCTCCGTGCTGCCTCTCCGGGGCCGGGCTATGGCCGCCACCCCTCCGTGCTGCCTCTCCGGGGCCGGGCTATGGCCGCCGCCCCTCCGTGCTGCCTCCACGGGGCCAGTGGGTGCCTGTGGAGGGGCGGCTCCGCCTCCACGGGGCCGGTGGGTGCCTGTGGAGGGGCGGCTCCGCCTCCACGGGGCCGGTGGGTGCCTGTGGAGGGGCGGCTCCACCTCCATGGGGCCGGTGGGTGCCTGTGGAGGGGCGGCTCCGCCTCCACGGGGCTGGAGGGTGCCTGTGGAGGGGCGGCTCTGCCTCCACGAGGCCCGGGCGTGCCTCTGTAGGGGCCGTGACGCCTCCACGGGGCCAGGGGGTGCCTGTGGAGGGGCGGCTCCGCCTGCACGGGGCCCGGGGGGTGCCTGTGGAGGGGCGGCTCCGCCTGCACGGGGCCCGGGGGGTGCCTCTGGACGGGCCGTCCCGCTTGCACGGGGCTGGGGGGTGCCTCTAGAGGGGCCGTCCCGCTTGCACAGGGCCGGAGGGTGCCTCTGGAGGGACGGCTCCGCCTGCACGGGGCCGGGGCGTGCCTGTGTAGGGGCGGCT
Organism: Catharus ustulatus; assembly: GCF_009819885.2. Taxonomy (NCBI): domain Eukaryota; kingdom Metazoa; phylum Chordata; class Aves; order Passeriformes; family Turdidae; genus Catharus; species Catharus ustulatus. Next base: position 61,738,000 of record NC_046221.1, on the reverse strand, counting down.
CCGCCTGCACGGTGCCGGGGCGTGCCTGTGTAGGGGCAGCTCCGCCTGCACGGGGCCGGGGCGTGCCTCTGGAGAGACGGCTCCGCCTCCACGGGGCCGGGGGGTGCTTCTAGAGGGGCCGTCCCGCCTCCACGGGGCCGGGGTGTGCCTGTGGAGGGGCGGCTCTGCCTCCACGAGGCCCGGGCGTGCCTCTGTAGGGGCCGTGCCGCCTCCACGGGGCCAGGGGGTGCCTGTGGAGGGGCGGCTCCGCCTCCACGGGGCCGGGGGGTGCTTCTAGAGGGGCCGTCCCGCCTGCATGGGGCCGGGGTGTGCCTCTGGAGGGACGGCTCCGCCTGCACGGGGCCGGGGCGTGCCTGTGTAGGGGCGGCTCCGCCTGCACGGGGCCGGGGCGTGCCTGTGTAGGGGCGGCTCCGCCTGCACGGGGCCGGGGCGTGCCTGTGTAGGGGCGGCTCCGCCTGCACGGGGCCGGGGCGTGCCTGTGTAGGGGCGGCTCCGCCTGCACGGGGCCGGGGCGTGCCTGTGTAGGGGCGGCTCCGCCTGCACGGGGCCGGGGCGTGCCTGTGTAGGGGCAGCTCCGCCTGCACGGGGCCGGGGCGTGCCTCTGGAGAGACGGCTCCGCCTCCACGGGGCCGGGGGATGCTTCTAGAGGGGCCGTCCCGCCTGCACGGGGCCGGGGTGTGCCTGTGGAGGGGCGGCTCCGCCTGCACGGGGCTGGGGCATGCCTGTGTAGGGGCGGCTCCGCCTGCACGGAGCCGGGGCGTGCCTCTGGAGGGGCGGCTCCGCCTGCACAGGGCCGGGGCGTGCCCGCCCCTACTCCACCCCACCTCCACCTGGCAGCCATGGCCCTGCTGGCTCCCCCCGTGGCTCGCAGCTCGCACTTCCGGGTAGGCAATTTTTTTGAACTTTGTCCATCAGATAAGGTGCACTGGACTATAAGGCGCACTTCCGGGTTCCAGGGAAAATTTTAGTCAAAAGGGTGCGCCTTATAGTCGTGAAATTACTGTACTTAAGTAATGGTCACAGAAAAATTTACCCAAGGAAGTTAGAAGTCTCCTGCTGTTGTACATATAGTCTATCTTTTTATTGCTATAAAGCAACTCTCATGAAGCTATGATTATTTTATCAGTTTTAATGGAGATTTTGATATTGCTTTTTGTATCTGCATGTTTGCATTAAGTATAGTAATTAACAATATAATAGAATACAGACTAAAAGAAAAAGCTATCCTATTTCAATATGCTAACCAAAAAGAAATATTCGCTGGTTTGCATCTTATCCAGGCTTAGCATGTGGGAAATGTCTGAAGACTGATGCTGCAAAAGTGTTCTTTCTACATGCACAATTCTTGTCTGTAAGGTTGAGAAATAGAAGGGTATACTTAGAGACTCAGAGTTAAAAACTTAGCATAGATCGGGAAAAATGCTTTAGAATGTAGGCATTGCTTTTGGAATAATGAAGTTTGTCAAGTGGTGGAGAAACTCCACTTGTACAGGAATATTAATGTATTTTAAGGGCAAGGCATCTGCAGCTACTGAAGCTCTTGGCAGCAAGAAAGTTTTGATGGTTACTTAACAGAACAATGCAAAGGCAGAAGAGTGAGTTTATTGTCAAAGGTAAAGTAAAACCTTCACCTGTCAGACTGAAAATCAAAGCATTAATCAGAGGGACTTGACTGACCTGTTGATGAACACAGAGCTTTACTAAGCAAAGTCGTAGATAAAAGGCAATCACAAATTGTTTCTAGAATTTTATTTGTAGCTCTGAACCAAGTAAATCTTTCTTATGTGAGACATTTGAATTTTTTCAGAGTTGTTCAGCCACATCAACAGCAAATGTTTGAAGAAGACGACCTACCAGCAAGTGAAAATGAAGAGCAGCCTGGTCCATCTAAGAGGAAACGCCAGCCAAGTATGTCTGAAACAATGCCCCTGTACACTCTATGTAAAGAGGATTTAGAGAGTATGGATAAAGAGGTGAGCTTAACTAATTCTGACAGATTTTTAACATTCTAACTTTTGTTAAATTATGCATGTATGTGGACTGACCTTGTATGACACAACTGTAACTTTAAATAAAAACCACAGCAGATAAAAGTATGGCTCAGGCTAAAATGCAGTTATGTTCTGCAAAGCAGAACAAAATACTGTGGTGTGTAAGTAGACCTTTAATGTAGAACTTAATTTAAAAATAGCTTCTTCACATTAAACATGTTAGCAAATTTGCTCTGTGGATAGCTTTACAGGTTACAGTAATTTCACGAATACAAGCCGCACCAATTTGACTAAGATTTTGCTCCTAAACCGGAAATGCGGCTAATAATCAGGAGCGGCTAATACAACCTCAGAAGTGCCTGCCAGAGTGCTGACCCGAGCAGCTGCAAAGTCGGCATTTTGCGATTGTTACAAATCGCTACTTTGTTGCACCGCGGGTGGAGCCTGGCTCCGTGTAGGCAGCACGGGGGGCGGGGAGAGAGGCGGGAGAGCTCTCTTTCCTCCTCTGCCACAGCCCAGGGGAGAGACGGGGGGGGGGCCCGGCGCCGCCATTGCTGCAGCCCGGGGAGGAGAGGGGGGACCCGGGCCGCCCCTACCGCGGCCCGGGGAGGAGAGGGGGGACCCGGGCCGCCCCTACCGCGGCCCGGGGAGGAGAGGGGGGACCCGGGCCGCCCCTACCGCGGCCCGGGGAGGGGGGGGAAGCCGGCGCCGCCATTGCTGCGGCCCGGGGAGGGGGGGGGGGGAAGCCGGCGCCGCCATTGCTGCGGCCCGGGGAGGGGGGGGGAAGCCGGCGCCGCCATTGCTGCGGCCCAGGGAGGGGGGGGGAAGCGCGCGCCGCCATTGCTGTGGCCCGGGGAGCCGACGGGAGCCCCGCGCAGCCATTGCCGCGGCTCGGGGAGCCGACGGGGTGCTTTGTCCCCGCCCGCCGCCGCCGCGGCAGGAGCGGGGAAACTCCGTCCCTGCCCGCCGCCGGCGCCACGGGCGCGGGAAAGCTCCGTCCCCGCCCGCCGCCGCTGCCGTAGGAGCAGGGGAAGCTCCGTCCCTGCCTGCCACCGCAGGGCAGCGCCGACCCGGGGTGACCGAGCCCAGGGGCAGCGGCGGCCGGCCCCGAGCTGCAGCACCGTGCTGGCCCACCTGGCCCCGTCAGCGGCCCCTAGCGGGCCGAGCCTGCACAGCCTTAGCTCAGCCAGTAAACCCCGCCCTCCCGCCGTTCTGTTAATAATTGCACGCGGGTCCTCGCTGCGAACGACAGAGCGGCTTATATTCGTGTGCGGCTTATCTATGGACAAAAACCAAAATATTTGCCAACACCCAGAGATGCGGCTTATAGTCAGTGCGGCTTGTATTCGTGAATTTACTGTATTTGCTTTGCTTTTTTTTTTTTTTTTTTTTTTTTTTTTTTTTTTTTTTTTTTTTAACAGTAAGCCGCAAAATAATCTGCACAAAAATCAGTGGTGGGATGGGAGAAAGAAGAGGTCTGCAGGTGTAAAAGGCACAGACTGTATGGGAGATTGGGGAGACAAGCAAGAGGTTAGGGCCTCGTTTTCCATAGACGTGTAATTGCAGTGTTGTTACATCATAGCTATAATTGTTTTGCAGATGAAGGGAGCTTTCTGTTGCAGAGTGAACTGCACATCTTTCATACAAAAGCACATTATTTGCAATTCATTGTGAACCTCTAGCTGCTCACTTTTTGCTTGTCATTCTATGCACTTTTTTCAAATGAGCCACCATCTTACGTAATATTAAATGATACACAGAAGAAAAATTACTTGTCACTGGTCACCATGTTTTTATAAATTTATCCTCTATGTGACTTTACTATAAAGTGTAGTGACCCTGGAGCTTGAATTCATCTTCAAGCTTAGTTCATTGGGGTGGGGACAGGAGCATTTAACTTGCCATGTTCTTGCCAGTAAGTTCGTTCCGAGGTTCTAGCTATAACAGGCTTTGAGTTCTCTTCAGAAAATGTAATAAAAGTGTGAGAAGGGAACTGCATATTTCACCAGCAAAAGAAAGAGACATATATATAGCACAGGGTAAATTTGAGATGGACTTTCAGAAGAACTTTAAGCTGGTATTCTGGGGAAATGTCCCATAACTTTCAACTGCTGTGATGATCTTTAAGTTTCAGGTGACTCCAGGCTTTTAACTTGACCTGGGAACTCTTGGAGTTGACAACTTTTGATTTGTTTTGCTTTATGTTCTGAAGTACTTTGTCCATTTGATCTCAAACTTTCTCAGAAACAGCATTTCTTCTTGTCATGATGCCAGTTCCTGAATCCATCTGTATCATCAGTGATACTTAAAGACAGTTGATATTATGGGTTGCCTTTATGACTTTATGGACTAACATTTTTTTTCTGATCATGTGGCTTTTGAAAAATATGAATTGCTGATCCAGTGGGTGCACTGAGTCAAAAGGAAGTGTGAGTTTTTCAGGCTCACTGAAAAAGTATTTATTGTTCTGTTTTTAAATATACTGTTTAGGAACCTTGTAAAAAGTCTGAATCTCTTTGCACTGTTTGTTTTGTGATTGATTGCTCTCTGCTGCTACATTTGACTAAAGAAATTTTTCTACTTCTACTACAACCTATAAACATCTTAAATTACAATTATTTGGTTTTAAATTATGCTTTTGCTTAAGCAGCATATTGTGCTTGGAAACTGCTCTGCATGAACTTCAGAGAAAAATTAAGCCCAAATTCCACTGACTCTTTTTTTCGTAGTTGACTTAACTTTGGTTCCAGGAGTATGATTTGAGGTAAAATTTTTCCCTTCCACCAAGTCTCTGTTTCTGGAGTAGCTGAATCAGTAGCAGGGTTTGTTTGGGGTTTGTTTGGTGCAGAAGCAGCATGGGATTTGTCTGGTATTTTAGCTTCCATTGTGATTTTATCAAGGATCAAATATTAGCACTGAGATGTGGAGGAAGGGTGCACACAGGACATATATCAGGAAGGTTGAACAGTACGTGGAAGTGCCAGCAGGTCATTGTCTCCTGGAAGCTGACTATAAAAGACAGGCAAGGAAAACTTGGGACTATTAGCATCACCTTAGTAAAGGTATTGTGTTCATGTAGAAGAAATATAATGCAAGTAACTAAACTGGATTTTATGGTGTTGTGTGGCAGTAACTTGGGAAACAGATGATGTGTGGTAACGTAGTCTATAAAATATAAAAGTTTAGTGGTGTGTACACAGGGGAGTCTGCTGTCAGGATCATTATCAAATAAAGTCAAAATAAGCTTGATAAGCCTTGGTAGTTGAGACTCAGTTCACTTTGGTCACACTGTGACAAATTCAACTTCCAGAGAAAGTTGTTTGCGCCCACCTCATTCTTTATCAAAACATGTTAAAGGGTAAGAACTTTTCTGGAACCAGATTGTCACTAAGAGATGTGGAATTTCTGCTTTTGCCACAGAAATGCTTTTGGTTCATTTGTATGCATTCAAGTGGCTATGGCAGCCACAAGACCTGCAGCTGACTGCAGCTGACTGCAGATTACCTGGGCAGAGTGAGGGTGTCTTTTCCAGTCACAGCAGTGATTTCTTGCTCCACTTCTCAGGTGCTCATGCTGAGGCTGTTTGGGTTAGGAGTATGTGGTCCAAGGAGAGGGAAAGCAAGTTCCAGCAGGACCTTGCTGCTGTGTAAGCGATTCCAGGCTCAATTGCTGTGTCTCTGCCCTAAGCCATTGTTGGTAATCATGGGACCTTATGGCAAGAGAGCTCAAGGAGCTGGTTGAGATAAAAAATATCATTTCCAGATTAATCTCAGTAATTTCCAGCTTCCTGAAATAAGCCACCATTGCTGCTGCATGAGTGCTAGTGCCAGGAGCAGGCAGAGGATGGGAAGAGCTGGGAATAAGAGTGAAGGCAGAATTTCATTCAGAGCTTTAAAACTGCATTCTCAGTATTTCTGCTGAATTCCCTCACAAATTCAGATAAGATCAAAAGGAGTCTTTTAGCTGTAGGTACTGGGATTTTTTTCAATGAAATAGAAAATACAAGCATTAATCGGTACTGTTTCTATGGGTATAACTTGCAATAAATAACTCCCTTGTAGCTAACATCTAAAGAAAATCTTGCTTTTTCTTTTCAAAAAGCTGTGAAAGGCCACACAGCCCCAGGTAATTCTGAATTTGTGTATAATTTATATGTGGGAGAGTTTTGTTAGAAGTATGAAAATGGAAGCTGATAAAGAGAATTTAATTATGATACATTCCCAAATTAAATCTCTTTCCTTCCTTAACCTGTTTGAAAGTGTGTTTGTTGCTTTTCCTAGTAAAAAAAGCTGTAGCTCTTCCGTGGTTCCGTTGGGAAGAACTACTGTGGATAAGCATCTCTCTTAAAATTTGATCTTATGTAGATTTTTCTAACTTATCTTATTTTTTCAGTTGTATTTGTGCTATGCATACCAAGTAAATCAAAGGAAATTATTTCAGCTGTTGGGTTGCTGTTTAAGGTCACTTAGCCTTTTGTATCTTTTTCAGTGCCAAAGATCTGGGAGATCAGATCCAATGGTAGCTTCCTTTCCCTCTGACATGAAAGACTGCTAGAATTTTAGAAAAGTGGAAGCACAAGAGTGTTTAGTGTAATACAATTGTTGTTCAAAGGGTAATTGCCAAATCAGAGTAAGTGCATAAGGAATGTATCCCTGCTTGGGAAATGTGCAGCCTCCTGGTGCTGCTGCCTCACAGTTGAGAGAATGTTTTCCCCTTTTTCTGTACTAGCCTGTACTACAAAAGTCCTTTTCAACTGATTACTGTTTATCTCTATTATGGGACAGTAAAGGGCAGAATCAAGTGCTGCTAGTCAAATTAGCTTGTTTATAGTAATTTTTACAGGACTGGATAATTCTTTACTTCTAAATGATTGGTTGTCTGCTACAGACCTACAAAAGACCATTCCATAAAAATGCTATTTATATAGAATTGTGTCTAGTATGCTGTAATGTTCACCAAAGAAAAGTCTTTAAAGAAATGGTATCCAATCAATTGAATGCAGTCAATAACTAACTAGAAACCTCTGGTCCCTAACAGCTGTTCCAGTATGACTTTAGTTTTCTTAGGATCAATTCTATCACTTTACAAGCAAGTTACCCAGTTTTGTTTTCAGTGTCTGTGCTGAAAAGTAGCTGTTGCAGAAGCCTGTCCTGCAGGGTGAAGAAACAGCTGTCTGCAGCTGTTCTTGTTCCCCATTTCAGCAGGAATGGACTTGCTCACCTGCTGGAGCCTTTGTTACGTGCTTAGGATGGGACTGTATGGCATTATCATCCTTTGCCAGGGATAGGTGGAAGTTCCTGACCTACCAGTCACTACAATGTTGTGTGGATCTGCTGTAGTTTACTGAGAAAAAACAGAAAGTGGAATTCAGGCTTCAAATGACTCTTACTTGTTTCCAGAAATAAGATGTATTAGCTAAAGCAAGTTACGCAAAGGAAGGGAATGACACGCCAACCATGTGAAGACATACACGTGCCTTTCCATTCATAACTGATTATCTCAGTACAGGATGCTATGTTGCTCTCATTCCCAGAGGTTACTCATGCATCATCTTGTGAGCCTATTTTTCCAGAACTGATTACTAGTTCCTTTTTGTTAGGGATCATTTTCTTCTAAATTTGTATTCCTAAATTACATTTGGAGAGAACTTTAAGACTGGAATCATGCTCAGTTGCTTAGTTAAGTTAATCTAATCCTAAGTGTTGTGTCCTATGTGTTATAAATAAGCTGTTTGTTTTTACATATGATTGCTTCCTGATGGACCTTGACTTTGTTTTTCTGTAAAATGTGTTCTTTCTTCATGGGTATTTGTTGCGGACACAAAAGGTTGGTTTTTAGCCTCATGCATTGTGCTAGCTTGTTTTAAAAATTGAGTCAGCTTTATATAAAGATTTTTCCTTTTTTAATAAGTATCCCTTTCATAATTACACTGACGTTCCTGTGTATGATAAGTGACTTTACCATGAAGTAAGTAAACAAAGTCAAGAGTTTTCATTCCTGTCTTCCTTTTGGCTACAAGTTACTCTCATCTGTTAATTTTAGAACCATGGATGTGAGTACAGTTCCCTTAAGTTATTTTTCAGGTGCTTTCTAACTTACCAGTCCATGTAAATAGTAGAAATGCATAGCAAGAATCTGGTCCCTTTATAAGATGTCAGTGATAAAGGAAAAAGAAATTATCCTGAGCTTAGCTCGAGATCCTGCTCTTATTTGCTCATATCTCAGCTGCTGCTACATCCATGGTAACAGCAGAAGGCAGACAACCATAGGTCCTCTTATGTGTCAGTACTTTCAGGACCCATCCTCAACAGATGCCAGTATGAGTTTCACAAATGGGAAGGAAATTGAAAAGGAACCTCCAGTAAGCAGTAAGATTAAACAAGTTCAGTAAGGCAGAAAGATTTCTGTTTGTTTTTCAGTACCTTCTGATTCAGGATGGCCTGGGATTACTGACATCCTGGAACAGCTGTGCACGCATAGTTTACCAGCTGTATGATGCTTAGGGTTTTGTTTGTTACTGTGATTTGATCATGGTGTTTGTGAATACCATCTGTGTCTTGTCAAGTATCATCATCTCTGCTTTCTAAGGTGAAATATTTTGTTGGTTTAAATTCCTCTCAGTTTGGGACTTGGGACAGGGAAGAGAGGGCGCAAATCTGATACCAGTCCGACCTCTAGCTTTCCCATCTCTGACTTCAGTTAGTGGAGCTGCAGGGATTCCTACCATCTGGTTGGGATATGTGGTCAGCAGCTGCAGAGTGACCACATTGCAAAGGTATGTTCTGTGCATGAGTGCATTTAAGTATACAGATTTTTCTTGAGTGAGAATCACCTAATGAGCTACTTCTGCATCAAGATTGTTCTGTTGATTTGGGATGTATTCTGCACATTCTTTTCCTTGAACTAAATCGTAATTTATATGCCGTATACGAAGACTGAAAGAGCAGCATTCTGCTCTTTTATAAGACCACTTACACTTTTACATTTTGTCACTCTGCATTTTGCTTTTATCTAAGCAAATTTATACCTTAATTTCTGTTTTTTATTTCAAATTAGTGACTGTATCATGCAGTGAATTAGGAGGGAGTGGTTTTTTTCCTTCAAATTGTTGAAAACTATTATCTCAGTAAGTGGTTAGCCTCTTGGCTAGTTAAAAAGTACTAGTTTAATGTGGAGGATGTGGTCTCTAGAGCAAATTATAGCTGCCTGGGCTCCCTTGGACAATTATCTCGCATAGAACAGTTTTTAAATTTCCACAACCTGGTTTCTCATATAAATTTTCTTGTTTGCCACCTTAGCATGTGCAGTGTCATAAATGGTACAGATGTTAAATTTGGTTAGCTTCTTATAAATTGTACCTTTTTTTTAGGAGTAAAAAGAATAAGTTTGTGTGTATACTTGCTGTTGTTAGTGACTGTCATCCAGGCCCCTTGGCCCTTGGAAATGATGGGGTCTTGTGTTTCAGTTGACAGCTTTCACTTGAACTGGACTTGTAAAAACAATTTGAAATAACTATTAGTGAAAGTACACAACTGAGAAGAAAGTAAGTTAAATGTGATGCTCTCCATTGAGACAGTAAGAGACTGCTATGAAAAGGATTTGCCAAAGCATGTTTTGATATAAGCAGACCTGAGGAGACTGAAAATGGCTGATCTTAGTCTGTTGGTGCTTCCTGGTGCTACTGGCAACCCTATTGTAACCTTCCTTCATGTGCTGACTCACATTCTCTCTGGCCCCCATGCTCTGGACAGCTTTCTGTTTTTGCTGTGGAGTGCTTGTTATGAAATGGCTTAACCCAGCAAAACTACATATGTTGCTTGCTTTCTTTCACTGAAAGCTGAGTTTTCTGGAGAGAAACGGTGAGAGTGCAATGCTAGGAATCAGGTTGCTGGCTTGTCTTCATGAACAAGTGATGGCTGGCTGATACACCAAGAAATGAAACATGGTTTTTTTAAAGAACATAGCTTAAAGCAGTTGTATAAGAAGGAAAGTATATTTACTGCATCTCCCATTTTACAGTTTTGACATTCTCACTTCTCTAACATGGTTAAATAATATAGAAGCAATTGAGCATTAATGTATTATAATAGTAAAGCAATTATTTCACCCATGTCTCATCTGATTAGTATAGAAAACTGAGTAAAGTTTTCCAGTGCTATTTTTAATAGTTTGGCAGAGACAATCAGCAGGATAGAATTAAGATACTGGTGCAGTGCATCAGAGAGAAGGAAGATAAGCACTTAAAAGAAGCTGAGCATTAGTAGTTTGCTTCTGCCTTTGTTTTGCTTTGAAGAATTCATTTTCCACCAGAAAATGGAAAACTACTCTAAAGAGTAGCTATGTTTTCTTCTTTTCTTTTTTTGTTTCAGAAGACATAAACTTTTTTTTTTTAGTAGTATTGGTCATGCTTAAATTATAAATCATCCTGACCAGAAACATTGACACTCTGATTGTTATTCACCTAATAGATAGGACATCAAAATAAATGTAGTGTAGATAAGGCTAGTGAGGTTCAAATGGATTATCAAAATGTGAAACATATGTTTGACTTTTTTTTTTTGGTCTGGTATTCTCTGCAGACCATTAGTTTATGCACTAATTGCATAGAACTGATGGCCTGTTGGTTTTGTTTGAGGGCATCATGGTTAACACTTTTTAGAGATGTTTGGAGAGGCTTCTTCACATGTACTACCGTTTTTTACAAGGAGACAACTCATTACAAAAATAGGAAAAGGATTTTTATTGATATTATCTGAAGTAGGCAATCAGTTGTGGATCACTTCTGTTTTTCTGCACAGGTTGCTTAGAAAATACTATTTAAATACTGGGTTTTTTTGTATACTTGGATGTCTTATTTTCATTTTAGTTATCTTTTGAATTTGTATGCCATGAGGAAATATGGGAAACATACAATAACCTTTTGGCATTCAGATGACATGCGGTATAAATAGCTGCATTTTGTAGATGAAAATGGAGACTCCCCGTATATGTAAGAATTAGTTTAATGCAGTCATGACAAGTTGTTAATTAAAATATTATATAAGACTTTTGAGCTAAATGAACAGGATCAATCAAGTTCTTGGCTGGTCAGGCTGTTAAGGAGAAAATAAAAGAAAATGTTTCACAGAATTATAGAATAAGATGAGTGGGAAGGACCCACAAGGATCATTGAGTCTAGCTCCTGGCCCTGCACAGCATCATCCCCAAGAGTCGCATCATATACAGTAATTTCACGACCATAAGGCGCACCGGACTATAAGGCATACCCCCCGGTAGTTGGCAAATTTCGCAACTTTGTAGATCATATAAGGTGCACCGGACTATAAGGCGCACTTTTTTTTTGCAGCAAGGAGCTGTGCGGCCCGCAACAAAGTAACGAATTACTGGCAGGTGCTCAATTTGCAAACATTTTTCAAACATTGGTGTAGCCTTTAAACGCAGCTCCAGGCGCCCTCCCCGGGCAGCAGGCCCCGGCACTCCCACCCGCCTCAGCGCCGGCTGGCACGGCTCATGGCTCCTGGCTTCCCCCCGGCCGGCGACCGCGCTGCATCCCGGCACAGCCCCCCAGTTGTGGCTCACACTTTCGGTTTGGCAAATTTCACAACTTTGTCCATTATATAAGGCACACCGGACTAGAAGGTGCACTTCTGGGTTCGAGGGAAAATTTTAGTCAAAAGGGTGCGCCTTATAGTCATGAATTTATTGTACTCAAGAGTGCCATCCAAATACTCCTTGAACTCTGTCAGGCTTGGTGCTGTGACCACTTCCCTGGGGAGCCTGTTCCAGTGCCCAACCACCCTCTGGGTAAAAAACCTTGTTCTGATATCTACCCCAAACCTCCCCTGACATGACTTCAAGGCTGTTCCCTCTTTTTAATTGACACTTCACTTCTATTATACCTACTTTATTCATAAGCTAAGTACAAATATTTGTCCTGCAATAAATACTAGTAATGGGCTGCACCAAGTGGACATCAACTAAAGAAGTAGTCATGCTTGCTTCTAACTTCTTTTTGAGGAATCTGATAAAACTCAAAGTAATCAGATTGATGGATTGTCAATAGAAAAACAGGGAAATCCAGACAAAACTTTGTTAGTCCAAGATTGGTTTGATTTACTTGTCAGCAAGGATGCTTCTGCCGTATTACATAGTCTTCACACCTTCCTGATTCAATTAACAGTTGATTCAGTTCCTCTGCCATTCTCCCAAAGGTGTTCACAAAATTGTTTCATTGTAAGCTTGGGTTTTTAGGAGATTAGCTTCTTTTCCATGTTGCTATCATTCTGTTAAGCATAGAGTAAAAATTATTATGCAAATTAGGATAAATCTTGAGCTCTGTGATACTGCAGATATGAACAACTTCAGGCTTTTAAACTGTGCCTGATTTTATAGCAAATGTGTTGTTCTAATGTTACTCCATATGAAATGGAAAGTAGTTCTATAAAGTTCCCACCTCTAGAATGTATGTACAAGGTGTTGGTTATTCTGTAGGGAAGAAGGCTTTTCCATACATTCTGTGATTTTTCAACTGGCTGTGGTAGTACATTGTCACTGCTTGGCCTTAGTGAGGGGAAGCTGAAAGCCTTTTTCAGCTGTTTGTTTACTCAATAAAATGGGGCAAAACCTTTTTAAATGGCATTCAATAACCTTATTTTAACATATACGTCCATCTCCATATGCTAAATGAAATGCAGCTAGGCTGTCAACACTAATTGGCCACAGTTAAAAATGAGTTGCATGAGCCGTGTTAAACAATTTGCAAGCTGATCTCTAACATAGTTCTGAGCAGCTGCATACAGGGCCTGATTGTGCCTCATCACAAGTCTAACATGTTTTTACATTTAAATTTGAGCTGTTACTCTCCATGAGTGATATTTAAAGGTGTCTGCTCAAGTCCCAGTCTAAGTCTGAACTGTTTTTTCATAACTTTTTTTTGTTTTTGTCAAGATCTTTTGATATTTGTATTTCAACATATAAAGAAATATAGATATGCAGTATAGCATAATGTATGTTAAGTGCTGTGAAGAATCTTTGCAAACATTTACATAATGCTAGTTTGCTAGCAAATTTACAGTAGTTTCACGAATACAAGCCGCACGGATTATAAGCCGCACCCCCGGTGCCTCGACAATGTTGCTGTCTTTGTCAATAGATAAGCCGCACCCCGAATATTAGCCGCACTTTCGTTCGTCGCGAGAATCCGTGCGCAGCTTTCACAAATTGGCCAATTAGTAACAGGATCGCGGCATAGCGGGCTTTACTGGCTCGGGGCGGGGCCAGGCAGGCTCGGCCCGCTCATGGTTGCCGACGGGGCCGGGTGGCCCAGCTCAGCGCCACGGCTCGGCGGGGCTGGTCGGGTGGTGCTGCTGCCGCCGCCGGGCTCGCTGGCCCCCCTCTCCCGTCAGCACCGCCCCGCTGCCGCGTTCGCTCGCCCGGCTGGCAGGGCTGCCGCCGCCGGGCTCGCCGGCCGCCCCCTCCCGTCTGCACCACCGCCGCGTTTCCTCGCCCTGGCCGGCACTGCAGGCCCCCGCACCGCCGGGCTCCCCCACGCTGCTGGCCCCGATTCTGCTGGGCTTCCCCCGCTGCCAGGCAGCCCCACCCGCCGGCCTTCCTGCTTCTGCCATGCTCCCCTGCACTGCTAGCCCCAGTTCTCCCGGGCTCCCCCGCCCTGCTGGCCCGGGCTCTGCCGCCCCCCTGCCCCGCCCTGCTGGCCCAGGCTCTGCCGCCCGCCCCCAACACTGCTGGCCCCGCCTTTGCCAGGCTTTCCCACCTCAGCCGGGGCCGGCCGGGCTCCAGCTTGGCTTGGGGCTGCCGCGGGCTCTCACTTCCGTGTTGGCAGCTTTTAGAATTTTGTTAATGTATTAGCCGCCCCGGAATATTGGCCGCACTTCCGGGTTTCCACCAAAATTTTGGTCAAATTGGTGCGGCTTGTATTCGTGAAATTACTGTAATTTGTGGTTGGAATTCTGGGGTGATAAAAATACAAGTCCATTTTGGTGGCACAAAGGCTGGGTTATTTCTACATACAGCCTTGAAGGACAGTTCAGTTTGTACTAAATTTGCCTTTTAATCACCTGATCTTGATCAGTTATCATTAGCTCACTTACTGTTAAATTTAACTTATGCATTAATTGCAATTGCTCACTTCAGAGACATTTTCAAGGGAAAACATCTCTGCTTTGATAGTCTGTATTCTTTTAGGTGCCAGCTTCAAGCACACTGAATACAGCCACTCTGTGCAATAGTCCTTCAGCTCCAAGTGTTCTAGCTCCTGTGTCAGCACTACTATTTCCATTCCATGTGTACCTTGAACAGAGGTTAGGAAAAGCTGCAGAACTAGTGGCCCCTACTGATGTACAAAATTCTCTGCAGAAATGAGTTGCAAAAATGAATAATTGCCCAAATGGCTGTGCTGCAGTAACTTTTTCATGTTTACAGTAGTGGCATTAAATTTGGATCTTGAGAGCAACATCGTTGCTCTGTGTTGTTACAGGATTTGTATATGAGCTTGCACTTTTTAATTGCCAGAGGTCGCAGTCAGCTCTGGACAATATTCCCTGTCACTCTTTCTAGCAAATATGATGATACTGCTTTCTCTGAGATTAACACAGACAGCTGCCTATTCCAGATATTTCAATGCTCCAACATCAAACTTGCTTCATCCCAGAGGTATTGAGGACTGGATATAGCTGTCATACCATGATCATATCAGAACCTGCATGGTATTCAATCACCTTAATATTGAGCTTGTAGAAACAGACCACTCTTCAGCTGCTGGGCTTATCTTTCACTGTATTATGGATTGCTTCTTTTCTTTTTCCTTAATTTACTCCATGCCTAATTCTGGCTGTTGAGTAGGCTAGCTATGCATGATGCTTCCACATACACAGTGCTCATATTTCAGTACTACTTCACTTAAACCTACATGATTGTCTGTAAAGAGTCAAGCAGTCCCATTGCCCAGTTCAGTAGAAACTGTTTCAAAACTCCTCTGTCTTCCCTGTCATCCTTAAATTTCTCATAAAACCAGAAATAATTTTCTCCAATGCTTATTATTTGAGGTGGTTTTGTTAACTTGAGCACATTGATAACTATCTCTTGGTTCTTTTAATAATAAAACCAAGATAATTAGGCTTATTAAAGAAGGAAGTTCACTGACAAACTTCACGACTTCATGAGGCCAGCTGATGTCTGCCAATACTAAGTTAAAATTAGCAAGTCAAGGCAGATCCAACCTGGCTTACCCACCTTGGGGCGGGGGGGCATTGTTCATAGTATGGGTGAATAAATCTATGCTGAGCCCAGCATATCAGTGTTTTTATAGCAGTAGTTTTGAGCTGGTAAGCCCTACTGTACCCCAGTTGCTCTACAAATCAATAGTTTGAGTTCTTTTGCAGCTGTGATAACTGCAGGAAGCTTGTGCATGCAGGTAAATGAAAGCAATTTTTTGCCTGTCTTTTGTTCTTACCATAATGTTTTCAATTTCGCTTCGACTGTCACTTCTGAACAGCTTTATATTCTGCTGAACAAGAACTAAAGGAGTTCAACCTCCGAAAAGGAGAACAACCTTATTTTTCTCTGAAATATATATGTAGTGATGAATATTCAGTCTCTCTAAGCAAAAGGTGTGCTTTCAGTTAACCTTGGGATGGTGAAACCCAGCATCGTGCTAAGAGAGAATCTTGTTAAAACGCGATAACAAGGACTCATTGAGAGAAAGCTTTGAAAGTTGAGATGCAAAAAATGGGAGGGTGGCGTCCATGTTGTATCAGCAACTTTTTTTTATGCTTTTATGTATCTTCTTTTTAGGGTGAAGATTGCTTGGGTTCTTGTACCTTCTTAAGTAAAGTCCGTAATTATGGCTGTTGTTCTGTGCAATAAGAGACTGCATTTCTGGTTGCAGCATTTCAGAAGTTTAGTGTTTGCCTCTGAGCCAAAGCATATTAGAGCCTCAAAGGTGGTTTAAATAATCTGTAATTCAGGTTGAAGTGTTTGGAAATTAGTTCAAATTAAGTTCCCTCCCACTCTTGGTTTTCTCATTGTAATGGAATAACCAAATGGATTAAGCCCTAAATGCTTCTCAGCAGTTTTCAAGGATAATATGCTAAGTGTACTTGCAGGTTGACTGCACTATTAGCTGATGCCTTTGGGGATGACTTGAAAGAGCATATGCAGATTAGTGTCCTAGTACTTCTTTCATAAAAGCTGAGATTTTTCTGTTGAGAAATGCAGGCTGCAAAAACCTGGATCATGTCTCATGTTAGGGGAAAAAAATACGATTTTAAACTCCATCCACCAGTTCAGCAGATATTTCCAGATAAAAAAGTAAGTATATGTTGAGAACTGTCCCATTTTCTTTTAAAAACCATTTGGGCAGTCATTAAGCTGAATTGATGAAGGAAACCTGTCCATACCTCTTCAGAGCTGCCACTCTTACACAAAGAAATCAGCTGGGCCAGAGTGCAAGTGAGTTTTAGCAGTGGATGATGCTTCATCCTAGCTAGCTGCTAGGAATCCCATTGCTTATTACGTTTGGGTCATCAGTGTGCTGTCCTTTACAAAATGCACATGGAGGATGGAAACACTACAATAGATTTGTTCACCATTCATATATTATTTTGTGGTTTTAAGTGAAACTGCATGAGAGCAGATACTGTCCAGAGGTTACTCAATAGTATTTATGTCCAAAAAAGGCTTGCTCTGAGGGACTGATTAAAAGCAGTACAAGTGGACTAAGTATTTTTTGTGCTAAATTACTTTTACCAAAATTTCTATGCCTTTATATAACCTAAATAGTATAAAACCAGGTTAGGAGCTCAGAAATTGTATAATTCCTTGATAGCAACATACTGCTGTCATGCTGCCCTCAGCACTTCATTAGCAGCTTCCTACTGATGTCTCCCCTTGGCACTGAAGTGTCAGAAAAGATCACTCAGAGCCTAGGCTCTGTGCCCTCTTAAATTACCATGTGTCATTTTAAATAGAATGTTAGGATTTCTAACCTAATATGTCAGTGGCATTTTGTGACAGTATTTAAACAACTTGTGCAAGAGTTCTTTCATTAGCAAATTAGATTAATTTATTTTTAAATAAATTTATATTGTGCATGTCTCTTGCTAAATCTCTAGGAATAAGAAGAAAGTTATGACAACTTCTGGCAAAACTGTGCATCAGTTAATAGCCAGACTGACAGTTCTATTATAAGACAAAGCTGTTCTTTGCTGTGTATCAGCAAAATTTACTTTCTACTTTAAAGGAAGGCTTTGAGAGCAAGAAGTGTGATACTGTCTTGATTTAAAACAGGTGAGCAGTATGTCTGTAGGCTAGCTTTTTAACCTGTTGCTATAAAGTTTTTCAAGACAAGAGCTGTAGCAACATGCGTGCAGCAAGCTGAAATCCCTGAAATGTCCACCTCCGTTAAAAAAAAAAAGGAGCAGATACTGATACTTCTAGTCTTTACCAGACTTTTTTTGTTGACTGGGAGAAGATTACAGTAATGTTAGTTTATCTTGCACACTTGATAGTTTCTGTGAATCAAAGAACAGCAAAGATGTATTTTGATAAGAATTTTCTCCTTGTTCTTTTCCCTCTAGGAGTTTATGTACATTAGTATTCTGTTTGTATAGCATCAACAGATTCTGTAGATATTCCAATCTATGGATATTTAGATAGTGCTTATTTCTACAAAAAGACTAACAGAATTTGAGTGCAACAGACTGTCACCTGGGAATTCACTCACTGCCTCATTTCCTTGAGGTGAATGTTTGCCTAAAGTGAAATCAGGACACTTGGTGATATGTGGCATTTGAACTTCAACACGCAGCTTGAACTTCTCTTCTGTTCCAGGTTTGTTTTGTTTTGTTTTTTAAGGCTTGCAGGTAGAGGTAAACTTGAAAGATGGCCCAGTGACACAGATTTTACTCTGCACAAGAGAATTTACTGATAGTACCAACAGGCTGCAGTATTGGTGCATGGTTCAGTTTATCAGATTATGAAATTCTGTATTGGTCACAAAAGAGCATATGGTAATACTGTTGATATAACTTCTCCAAAGTCTCTTTGCTGCTGCTTATACCTGCTGTGGTGTACTGTTACTGCTTGTGTGTTAGTGTAGACATGAAATGAAGTGAGACAGGGAAGTGGTGTAGCTAAGCAGTAACCCAGTTAAATAAGCAGTTGAAGGTCACTAAACTGCTGCTGTCTCTGAGATGTCACACAGTGAGCAAGGGAGATAGTTTTGTTGCATCACTCTACAGCAGTCTCTTCTGACTTCTTGCTTCTACTCCTCTTGCAAGACCAGGAAAACCTATGGCTAAATTTAAATGTACCCCCTGTTTGTTGAAGGTGTACTCGTGTTTCTGCTTGATAATTGGTAGTGTTACACAGGGGAGAGGGAAAAAAACCTCAGATAAATCTAATTTTCCCTTTTGGTGCTCAGTTTTTGTCCTGTAATTTCAGTGTTCTTACCCTGGCTCTCTGAGAAAAAGTTTTGAATTTATGAAAATAAAACTGAACTACAGCATGCCCTATTTGGTTTTTTTAATTCATAGTCTTGATGGTTTTATTTCCATTATTATTGACATATCAACCCTTCGGAGATCAGAAATGAATGCTTAAGGTGTCATGGTTAATTGACTGTCCTAGTAGAAAAAGGCATGCTGTATTAAACCTCTTGCCTAGAGCTCCCACAAGATCCAAACTAGCCAGTTTACTTTAAAAAGTATGTATCCTTTTAAACTCGTAGCAACTCATTCAGTGATGATGATGAGAGTTCAGCAGCTGTCAACAAGAGCATAAGAGTTTAAAAAAAGACAAAGGTGAACAATTCCTGAAGATGTGCAGTGATGGGGCAGGAGGCAGCAGACGCAAATTGCAATGAGGATTACTTTGACTCTATATAATGAAAAACCTCCTTACCTCAAGGGTTATCAAACTTCAGAAGAGATGTCCTAGATCTCCATATTTGAAGATATTTTAAATGCTCCTGGACAAAGCCTGGAGTAACTTTATAGAACTGATCTGACTTTAAGCAGGGAGCTGGACAAGGTGACCGTCAGAAGTCCCTTCCAACTTAAATTATTCTGTGATTCTTGGTGTTTACAGACTGACAGTCTCTCAGATGTCCCATAAGGTGTTTTTCACATAAAGGATGGGATAATTGAGGTAGAAAAAAAAAGATTAATATTTTGCATAGTGGAAATGCTGAGTACTCAAATAGTTTCCACTTCCTTCAACTTTGCAAGTATTAAGTGTATTTACTAGTCAAAGCTGTGATTTTTTCAGTAGGGGAACTGATACTGAAGAACATGCAGCTCATGACTGAGTATATAAATGTATGACTTTTTCTGACCAGCTTTAGTTTCAGCAGGATGCATTTTAATTTACATGTAGTCATCCAGGACATACAAGTCAATCTCTAAATGAATTACGTACGAAAGAAATCTCATAAAAGCTTTTTTCTAAGGTTTGGTAATATTCCTTAAACTGCTTAGAGCAATTATTTTTCAACCTACCAAAGTAGATATAAAAACACTGCCACATTTGATATTCTAATATGAAGCATACCTTTATCAAAATCAAGATAGGACAAAGGTAGTTCTCAGTGTATGGAAATTTCTGTTTAATCATGAACAAGACTAGTCATTTCTGATATTTCTGATTCATCACCTGTTCTGATGAGCCAGTGGTAATTGTAGAAGAGAACAGTGAAATCTGCATTTGAAGTGTTTGAGATAAAGGGGTATTGGATACTTGCATAAATGCATTGTGCGACTTTAAAAACTTGAGTCAGAAATTTAAAAGGAGAAAAAAGTGCTCTAATAATAAAAAAAAAAAAGCAGATGAGACAGAATGTAAAAGACAAGTTCTTCTGAGGTTACTCAGAAGAAATAGGACTGAGTTACATCACAAATTCTCCCTTAAATGTACAGAGGAACAATTCAACCTAATTCATACAGCTTGTCCTTCCAGTGACATCTTTGTATGAGAAAAATTTTTGTTTCAAAGTGACTTAAATTCAGCCCAAATCTCTTGATACAGACTGTGTCTATTGTAGAAAGGTTTGATTGTTTGATTGTTGCCTTAATATCACCTCTGAAAAGCATGCTGAAATACTTGCTAGCTTTTTTTGAAGATATGAGTGGGAGTATCTTGCTTCTCAGTTAACTATACCTAAACATTCACCTGCTAGGAATAAACATAAAAAAGCTTTTCAGCTCATCAAGGAAAAAGTTAAATTAAAAGTTTTCATATACAGAAAAAAATTAATATCAAAGCTAAATTAAAAATTATTAGATTCTTCCATATTTGGAAAAAAATTTGTGATGTCAAACTAAGTGGATTCTTTTCTGTGCAGTAAGGTCATGGTGCAAGCCACAGTTGCTTATAGCTATGAGAATGACCTGAAAAGTCATTTGCTGTTGAGGAGGCCGTGTTCTGTTCCCCATGTCAGCAGACAATTGCTTCCCTGCAAAGAACCCCAGGACAAACCTCTTCCAACTACTTGCTTTTTTGCCTTACCTAAGGCCAGAACTCTTCATAAATAACGACCAGTAACAGACTAAAAACGCATTCTTTCTCTGAAGGGTAGCTGTAGATCATGCTCTTACTCACTGACCATTAACTTACATTGTTGGAGCCTTTTCTGGAATTTTGGTATGGATATTTTCAGCAGTCTAAATTGAAGAATCATTGCATTTAGCAGCCACAGAGCTCTTATGTATGCTAGGGTGTCATTGTTTTAGAAACGCTCCAACCAAAGAACAGAAAGCTCCAGGCTTGCTGCTTCCAGTGGGCTCAGGCTATCTCTCCTCTCCATCCCAGCCATAAACTGATGGGCAGGGAAGGTGGAGTTAAAATGCTGTTCTTGTTTTCAAGTGGTTCCTATCGAGTCTGTCCTCCTGGATAGGTGAACAACTGTATTCTGGCCATAGATATTGTGGTAAATTTTTTTTTATCTTAGACTTCACCCTTTGAAAAAAATTACAGTGAAGATTTACAGGCCTGTTGCTATTTAACGATCCTTTGGCAGAGGATTTCTTTTGAAAACAGAATAAAGAAAAGGAAGATTAGAGTTATGGATGGCTTTATAATCGGAAAAAGCCATAGCTTCCAGGCTCCAGTGATGTCCCTGACTCAGAAAGGCTTTAGAGAAATGATTGTATTATCTCCCTTGAGACATTTTCTCTTTAGAGTCTGTGAATTAAAAAATTGTTGTGAATATTAAAATCAGTAACTTTTAGGCTATGTGAATTTAATTTAAATTTCACAAATTTGTAGTTAGGAATGGTCTTTTTCCTCTTTCCAGCATCAGTGAAGTGTTGCCAATGTAATAAAAGAAAGCAATTTTTGTTATAGTAATAATCAGAGAACCATATAATGGTTTGGACTGGAAAGGACTTAGGTCATCTCATTCCAGCCCCCTGCCATGGGACTTGTTCCAACTTCCCTGCCATGGCCAGATCAGGTTGTGCTGAGCCCCATTCAACCTAGCCTTTGAACACTTCCAGGGATATGGCATCCACAGTTTCTCTGGGCTGTTCCAGTGATTCACCATCCTCACAGGGAAGAATTCCTCCTCATGTCTAATCTAAATCTCTCCTCTTTCAGCTGAAAGCCATTCCCGCTTGTTCCATAATAAAATTTATGTTTTATAAAGACTTTGGAGTCCTTAAGTGAGCACTTAAGGCACCCTAATTATCAAGGAAGGATTGCACCTTGTGTTTCTTTTAGCAGTCCCACATATTTTTTTCTAGGCATCTTAAGAATGTTTACGAGGTTTCCGCTCAAATCCAGACGTTGCTCTCCAGGTGAGAAATTCAAAGTTTTAAATGGCAGTCTTTGAAGAATCAATCCCATTCAATCATAAGCAAGGATACAAGATTGTGACTAGTGTTGCTTTTTAATAATAATATTGATATGCAATCTCTAAGTGACATTTCACTCTAGTCAAAGTATTAACTGCAGTAGTAAAGCCCAGATATAGTGAATTGTGCAGCTGTAGTTGCAGTTACCTTCCCTTTTCATTTGCAGAGGTTAAGGGGTCAGATTATCAGAGGCAGTGGGGGTTCAGTTTTTTCCCTTCAGATCTGCCTTTTAGGAGCACAGTCTGTTGCCCAGGGCTGCAATTAAAACTTCTGTTGGCATTGTAGCCGGTGCTGTCAGCAGCGTTGAGAACTCCAGCTATTGGGGCTGCACTACCACTTCATTTCCCATCAGGGTCCCAGTGCAACCTCCAGGGACTGCAGTGGGGCTCCTTATAAGTAACTTCCACATGGTGTTTTTAAATTGCTGGTTTTCAAATCTGAGCATAGCAACTATGCTCAGCCTCAAGCCAAGACTTTTTCTTCTCACATAATTGCTTTTCATCCTGAAACTGGAAGGTTATTACCAGGAGCTGCTAATATTTCTATGTGCAGTTTGATAACAGTAGGTGAAAATAATTCCAGACCTCAAGTGCCAGGAAGTGCAAGTTAGAGGTTTGGTTTTACTCTCATTTTAAAGGCCTGACTTTGAATATAATTCAGAAATCTGTTGACTGCCTAAAACAAAAAAAAGCTACCCATGGTTAATGCCCCTTCACAGAGGAAAAAGGCAATCACCTCCCACTCAAAAATATACCATCAATTATTTAGAAAAGCAAAATGTATTTTAAATGGCACTTTTTGAGCATGAAAATTTCTTTTTCTGGGACTTCAGCTACTGAGGAACAAAGCAGTAATGTCTTTATTTCATTAATACTTTTCTATTTTAAAAAACCAGTTGTAATGTTACTTTAATTGCAAATAAAGAAACTAGTGGTAAGTATCATTGGGGCTGTCTTTGTTGAAAGGTAGAGACAGAAAGTGTTTATGAATATAAATACAGTAAGTGATAAAAATTACAAAGAAAAACATTGCCTTGTTTTGAAACTATTTGGATATTCTGAAAGCTTGTCATAAAACTATTTTACACCATTAAAACCAGGTTCTTTGTTGAATTTATTCACAGAGTAAATAACTGCTGATCTGTGATAATTAATACAAATTCACTTCAGGTATTTTTTCTTATCCTAGGAAAGGTTTGCTTTATTCTGGAATTTCAATTGAACTCTAAGTACTACTGTATTTCTTTATATTTTGATATTGCTTTTTTGCTGTTCGACTTCACTAGAAATTAAGAATATTTTATATATGTATTGTTGAACTCAGCCCTTTTTATCAAGGGCACAATGTAACATATATGTAAAAACTAATGCTGTATTCAGTAGAAGGTAGCATTCAAATAGGCAGCTATTACAGAAACTTTACTCTGACATACGAAGTTGCATAATTAGCACCTGATCTTGCTTAAGTTTGACATATGGGTAGCGTCTGTATTATGCTGTTTAGCACAGAACCCAGTGGGATTTGAAATTAAGATGACTGCCCATGAAAGATAAGTGACCCACTACTTTGCTTTCTGCCTCCTGCTCGCTCATGCAGGGGCTTTGGCAGTCCTGTCATGGCCTCTCGCTCTTCTTTGCCAAACCGTGTTTCTTTTGTATTGAGCAGTTAAACTTTCCAAGTCCATTGTCCAAGAACAAATCCGTTCTGTCCCTGTCTTGACAAACCTTTCCTTGCTTTACCAAATGCCTGGTGTACACTTTGAGGAGCTTGAGGAAAGAGAGGGCAAGCATTTGTGATTGTGCCACAATAATGATTTGTCAAGTGAATGTGTGCACTGTTGGGTGACCTCTTGTAAGCTGGGTTATGGGAATATAACTGCACCTGAGTTATCAATGCTGTCTTAGTTCCTGCAAATTACTTTATAGTGTGGAGTTAATAAATTTTTACATTATTATTTACATTTATTTTGCCACAGACCAAGCAGTTTTGTTTTCACACCTCTTCCATGGAAGATTTGAAAGTTCAGTGTACAGGCAGTTCCAGAAGGATGGAACCACCACTCTCTCTAGTTTGATTTACAATCTAATCCCACCGTTCCTTGTTAATGTCACATGCTCAGAAGTGCTGCTTAGTTTGTAATTTTCCATGTCCCTTTTCCTACCTCCTCTTTGTCTTCTCATTTTGCTGCTCTTTTAAAGTTTCTAAAATAGCTGATTTCTGTAATGTACTAAAAAGCAATAGTTTGGGACAAAGCAGAAGGGAATGTTGGATGGGGAGCCAAGAGTAAAGATTATAGGATCATTTTAGAGGTTTTTTTTTACTTCATGTACCATGGGGGCAATATAAGGTACCCATTGAAACCTTTTGACACATTCAGATGGCAGACTGTATTAGCTTTTGCAAGTTCTTCCTAAAATGAAATGTTTTCAACAGAACCTGAAATAAACGCTCAGGACACACAGGTTTTATGCTGAAATGGAGTTGGGTTTTAACTGTACTTACTGTCAATACCAATTACTTGCATTGTTTACAATGAAGAGTCATCTTAGTAGCAGTAGAAATATACCTGAAGGACTCCTTGTAAATATTTGGTGCTTTTTTCTGTCTCTCCCTTAACTTGCTTAATCCGTTGGAGAAAAAATCTTTATGGAAAGACTGGTGGGGAAGGGCAAAAATGTGTATATCCTCTGTGCAGTCCTGGAGCACAAAATTTACTGCTGTTTATCAAACCTATTCTTTTTGTAGAATATTTTCTGTAATTCCAGTAAAGAGGTGTTTCAGACAATTGTACCACTTTTAAGACATCTTTTAAGCAGCTGCAAATGTCCTGGTTGGCTGTCAAAGGTAGCTTCTCAGTTCTATTACATCTTGAATCCTAAAGTACTTGCTAGTTGAAAAACAAGAATTAGAGTTTATTCACAGCTCCTTTTTGTTTTTAAATATGTGGTTTGCATTACTGTGTGTGTAGTTGTTACTTCCAAAAATGTGTCATCATAGCTCTGTTTCATACCCATAAAGCTGTATCAGAACATTGCCTGTAACTTTAGGAAAAACTGAAATTGCTCATAGCAGTTTCTTTTTTGGTGTTTTTCTTGGGGTCTTGATTCATTTTGAATGTGTGAACTTCTGGAGTAAAATCACTTTCAGCTGATCTGGTTAGTACTATGGAAGGCTTTGACTTTCCTTTCAGCAAAGCTTTTGGTACTTTTCAGCTCTTAATTTGAGAATGAGACTAAAAATCTCATTGCTTTATGGTTTTTTATACTTTGCATGAGTGTATGCTCTGCTCCTCCTAAATGAGAAATAAAACAGCTTTGTCACATGAGGACTTTTACTGGCTTTTATAATTAAGTGTTTAAAGATTTGTCAGGCTTTTGATTCTCTTGCTGAATTGAGCAACTTCATCATTTTCGAGGGATGAATCATTTTTCTTTTTCAATGTTAATCATTGTTGCTGGGTTATAGGTCTATTTCAAAGGTAGGTGGTGTGGGTTAAAGCAGTAAGCAGCCCTTCACTGTATCTTATCAGTAAGATTTGGTATTAGCTGGCATTTTCTTCTGAAGTGTTATGTTCTATTTATATTAATCATAAAATCTAATCACGTAAGCTGAAACTATAGTTGTTACTTGGTACATCTGTATCTGTCATGTTCTGAATCAGATTAAAGGTTTTCTTTTGTTCTTTGAACTTCCTTATTTGTTCAGAGTTAATGATAGGCAAAAAAAATTTACAGTAATTTCAGGAATACAAACCGCACCATTTTGACTAAGATTTTGCTCCCAAACCGGAAATGCAGCTAATACTCAGGAGCGGCTAATATGTGAATAATTTTATGACATTTACAACCTCAGAAGTGCCAGCCAGAGTGCCGAGCAGCTGCAAAGCCGGCATTTTGCGATTGTTACAAATTGCTACTCTGTTGCGCCGCGGGTGGAGCCTGGCTTCCTGCAGGCAGCACGGGGGGCGGGGAGAGAGGAGGGAGAGCTCTTTCCTTCGCTCCTCTGCCGCAGCCCGGGGGAGAGACGGGGGGGCCCCGCGCTGCCATCGCCACAGCTCTGGGAGGCGGCGGGGTGCTCCGTCCCCGCCCGCCGCGGGAGCGGGGGGGGGGCTCCGTCCCTGCCTGCCACCACAGGGCAGCGCCGGGCCGTGGTGACTGAGCCCAGTGGCAGTGGCGGCCGACCCCCAGCGGCCCCGCCGAGCGGCAGCACTGAGCTGGGCCACCTGGCCCCGTCGGCAGCCCCGAGCAACCCGAACCTGCACAGCCTGAGCCGAACCAGTAAACCTCGCCCTGCCGCGGTTCTGTTACTATTTGGCAACTTTGTTGCACGCGGGTCCTCACTGAGAATGACAGAGCGGCTTATACTCGGGTGCAACTTATTTATGGACAAAAAACGAAATATTTGCCAACACCCAGAGATGCGGCTTATACTCAGTGCGGCTTGTATTCATGAAATTACTGTATTTGACATCTAAACACCAACTATCTATACCTATTAACTTGTTCAAGTGTCATGAGCTGAAGTCTCACTGCCTCAATGAAAATAGGGTTTGTTTTCCATTTCTTTTGAGAATTGTGGAAGATGAAGATGTAATACTTATATTTTTCAGCAGTTTCGCAATTTAGCCAATAATTAAGCAGGAATCTATGTTTTGGGTGCCTTTCTAGTTAGAGATTTGTCAGAACCATCCCACATCATTTTCATATGCAATGATTTTCCAAATTTGATGTATTTTTAGGATTTGTACATATATTTTATATGACCTTTCAGATAAATGGCATATACATGTGTACAACTAATCCTAGTAATTCTAATATTAAATGGCATTTCTTATTTCAAACAACATTATCATTGTCCAGGATGAAAGAAAAACAAACATGGCAATAACTAGACTACTAGTCTGCCAAAACTGTTCACATAAAGTAGATTTTAAAATACTATCAAACTTCAGTTTGAGAGATGCATCTGTAATACTGAATGTCTATCAGCGTGACTTTAACCTTTGAAAACCTTAACATATTTGGAGTGAGAACATAGTTTTAAACATAAGTCTTTCTGGAAAAGTATTGCTTTTGGAATGAAGGACTGTAATTTTAAGTGGTAGAGACTTGCAGGAAAGAAGTTGTTAGAGCTGTGGATCTGTGCTGTCAATTACTGGCCATTGTCTTCTACCAAAGCTATACAGGCAGGGTCTTCCTGCTATCCCATGCTATCCCATCCTTACTGTAACACTTAAAACACTTGAGACTTTCACTGCATTCTGTACATTCAGAAAAATCCCCATCTTGTGTACTTCACATTCTTCTCTTTGGTTCATTGATGCCTTATCTCTAGCAGTGCTTTTCCTCTCCCTGACCCTTAACTGCATTCCATGATTCTTATTTGCCATGTGTATAATAACTTCTGCTCACAGGAAAAACATTTTTGGACTGATGTAATTTCATTTGACGCAGCAATTCCTGCAGTTTCTACCTGAAACTGCCATCTGGATTTGGGTGCTCTAAACTGGTTTGCAGTTGCTTTTAATGAGCTAAACAAAGAAATTAAAGGTCCATTTATGAATAACCAGATATAAGTGACTTACAGCTTTCTTTTAGCTTTTGGGATTATTCATGTAAAAGCAGCAGATAAACAACATAAAACCTTTTAGTCCATTTTCCATACAGATATTTTCATTCTTGATTAAAGCAGGTGAAGATTAGTGAGAACAAAGAACAGTAGTGAAGCATAATTTATGTGGAGATAAGCTGCTTCTAAGAAAAATTCTTAAATATCAATAGAGAAATGCTCACACATGGCTTATTTCCATGTCTTCTACCGTTCAAAAAATTGAGAGACTGGGGGATCTTCACCTGTGTTTTCTTATGTTTTCATATCTGTCTGAAGGTTGAATGCTAAGTCTGAAGGTTGAATGCTAACTCAAAGAGAATATAACCTTTTGAAGCTCATTAGGGTGGCTTATCATTATGATTTGCTTTTAATGATGGTTTCAGCAGATCCAGACTTGTCACAGCAAACTCATAGGTTTTTAGAGGACTATCAAATCCTGTGGTAACTTTTCAAAAGTAAAGGACAAACAGTTATTTAACAAAATATGCAAGCCTTTTGATAGATTTGTCCTTATTAATTAGCACAATCGGGCAATTGTGTTAAAATGGGGTTTGTACATTCTGTTTCATTCATATTGTATTATTTAGAAATAGACTTTACAGTTACATATGCATCAAGGAATACCTGAAAATACAAGAATTCTTACTAGAGATTTTAATATTCCTTACCCAACTGATTCTATATGTTATAAAATGTATCTGGGAGACAGTATGCAACAGTATTTTACGATAGTATAAATCATCTATCCCTTTAATTACAGAAGACAGCACTCTTTTTATAATAGTTTCTTGTGTGACTATCATGTATGTGATTATATGTATATATATCTTAAGCTAAGCATAGAAAAAATATACTTTATTTGAATAAAATATTGCTAGAATTGTTATAGAGGCTGTGTCGAAGACATTGGTGTTTAATTTAAATTTTGACAGAGCAGGCCAAGGAAACCTGAAGCATATTCTTAATGATTATTGAAGAGTGATCCAATAATTATGAAAGATTACTACAGAGTAGTCTGCTGGAAGATAAACTGACTCCTCCACTCTTTGGCAGGTGGATGACATCTTAGGAGAAGGCAGTGATGAAAGTGATACTGAAAAAAAAAAGCCAGAAGAGGAAGGTGAAAAACCTCAGACAAGTGCAACAGAGACTCTAGGGAGGAAGGCAGATCAGAGACCTGGATCATCATCATCATCATCAAGTGAAAGAAGTTTAACAGGCAGTTTACCCAGGTATGAATTTTTCAAATCTAAGAAGTGTTAATGATGTTTCATTGTGTTTGTGCTATTCAGCATGCTTTCTTACTATCTGATATTTGCAATATGATGTTAAACTATGTGTAGGCAACTTTTTCTTGTAAGTCTGTGAAGTTGTCATGCTTATCTCTGCAATGTTTTGGGATTTATTTAAGAGAGTAGTCTTAGTAAATGTCATGTTGAGATCGAGATTATCACCTGTTCAGAAAGGACTGAAGGCAACTGAATGCACTTCTTTCAAAGTTGATGCAGTCCTGTGTTAGATATAGAACCATGTCCTCTGCAGTGTCACTTTAAGTAAAATAAAGCATGGTTTGGAAAACTGTGCTTTTTTTGTCCTGAATTTTTGAGATGATTTTATGTTGGTCATTTGTAACAATGAAGTTGTTGGGATGCTTTTCCACTTAGAAAGAAATTTAAACTTGCTAGTCTCTTCTTCAAAACTGATTTTAGTGTCCCAGCACTAACTGTTGGATGACTATCAACCAAGTTGCTAGTATAGTAGAACTTAATAAACTAAGTGCTTATGTTAAATATGGTAATGAATGGTTCTCAGTTTGCAGCCTGTTAGTAGTTTTTAAGCTTAACAATTTAGAGCAAGCAATATAAGACTTTAATTTAGAATTGGATAGGTCATCATCCTATACTTCAGGATATATAAATACAGTAATTTCATGATTACAAGCTGCACCGTTTTGACCAAAATTTTGCTCCCACACCGGAAATGCGGCTTACACTCAGGAGCGGCTAATATGTGAATAATTTTCTGACATTTCCAACCCCGGAAGTGAAAACAAAGTAAGTACAAACTGCTAAGTCGAGCACCTGCCAGTAAAACCTGGCATTAACACAATTGTTACAAATTGGTTACTGTGGTGGGTGGAGCTGGGCTCTGTGCAGGCAGCAAGGGGTGGGGGAGAGGCGGGGGAACTCCCTCCTGCTGGCCCCGCGACTCAGGGGGAGGCAGGGGCTCCTGTCCCCATGTGCTGTGGGAGCGGGGGGCTCCATCCCCGCCTTCCACCACCACCACCGTGGGTGCCGGCGGGCTCCATGCCTCCCTGCCACTGCGGCGCAGGGCCGAGGCGAGCGAGCCCAGCGGCGGCAGCCGACCCCGAGCCGAGCAGCAGCACCGAACTGGGCCACCTGGTCCCGTCGGCAGCCCCAAGCCCTCACGGCCAGCCGAGCCAGTAAACCCCGCCATCCCGCGATTCTGTTACTATTTGGCAACTTTGTTGCATGCGGGTCCTCGCTGCGAACGACAGAGCAGCTTATAATTGGGTGCGGCTTGTGTATGGACAAAGAACAAAATGTTTACCAACACCTGGCGGTGCGGTTTATAGTCAGTGTGGCTTGTAATCGTGAAATTACTGTACTGGATAAGATAATACAAGTAAGTAGGTCTTAAGCAACTGGCTTACATTATTTTTATGTTCTGACCTTTGTTCTAGCACACAAAGGTGGTGTGACAGAAACTGAAAAAATTGCCACAGAATGTGATCTATAAATGTTTATGGAGAGATTTTGATTGGGGTAATAATGTTACTGTGTGTTGGGTTTATTGGAGAAAGAGCTACAGGGGAAGTTTGCATGGTTTTGGTTTAACTTATCATGGGTATTTCTTTTAGTTTATCATGGGTATTTCTAGTCATTGAACTTCTTCAGAAAAAGGTCTGAAAGTTATGAGAATTCGATTTCTCACAAATGGATAGTTAAAAATTTTCTCCTAATTGAAGTTTGGAAGAAGAAAGGCATGCAAATGATGAATGTTTTAGAACACAGCTTGAAGTAGCAAGGCATGGTGGTGGCATGTCACTGTTCAGGCATCCTAACACTGTGATGTTTTGTATGAAGACATACCAGTTTCTGGAAACCAAAAGGAAGAAAGAGTCACATTAAGGAATATTGCTAAATACTATTCCACAAGTATGGTGTGAAAAGATAGAGCAAGTGCACTTGTAATTAAGTTTTATTCTACGTACAGGAAGGTTTGGCAATTCTCCTTCACTCAGAAACTATATAGATATAGTAGTGCTCTTGCTGGGATAAAGTCCTTGAGCAGCTTCTTAAGTAACTTCTATTTTCAGCCTCTTCACCTTTGAAGAGTTTCCTTGTCAGTTTGCTAAATTGCATTCAGGTTTGAGCTTGAATGGCACACTGGAAAACATACTCACAAAGTGCTGGTTCAGATGCTGACCCAGTGTCTACTAGGCAGGAAATTCTGCTAGATAAGAAAGGAACCCATCATTCCAATTACATTTTAAGTTTGAAGCTTTAAATTGATGTTTTCATGTTCATTCAGTGTTGTATGTGCTAAAGGGATACTGTGTAAGAGGGGTAGTGTAAAAGCAGTTTCTGAAGAACAGAAGATGAACAAGAAACAGTCCAGATATGATCCACTACTCCTATAATCTGGCTCAGCTCATTCCTGTTAGAGATGAGACCTACAGAGACGGTAGAGAGGTTTCTGCTTCTCCTCAACACCTTTCCAGCAGTTACTGACACTGGAGCTATAGCTCTCACAAAAAAAATCTAGTGCTTACATTTAATATTAGTCTTCAGTCTTGAAACTTACAGAATACCTTAATTTCTGTGATTGGTGCCACTTCTGAAATTCTCAAGCATGGAGAAAAAAAAAAATCTTCACGAAAACTGATGGCTCCTATTGGAGGGGAAATGCAGCCTTTCTCCTAGATCCATTGCTAACTTATAATCAAGGAAAATTAAACTCAGGGCCTCAGAAATCCCTCAACTATCTTTTCTGTGCCCATTTGCTAGAATTTTGAAAGGAACACTGATATTTTGATTCCTAAGTGGTTTTTTCAAGTATAATAGTACAGTAATTTCACGAATACAAGCCGCACCAATTTAACTAAGATTTTGCTCCTAAACTGGTAATGCGGCTAATACTCAGGAGCGGCTAATATGTGAGTAATTTTATGACATTTACAACCTCAGAAGTGCCAGCCAGAGTGCAGAGCTGAGCTGCTGCAAAGTCGGCATTTTGCGATTGTTACAAATTGCTACTCTGTTGCACCGCGGGTGGAGCCTGGCTGCCTGCAGGCAGCACGGGGGGCGGGGAGAGAGGCGGGAGAGCTCTTTCCTTCGCTCCTCTGCCGCAGCCCGGGGGAGAGACGGGGGGGCCCCGCGCTGCCATTGCCACAGCTCTGGGAGGCGGCAGGGGACCCGGGCCGCCGCGGCTTGGAGAGGCGACGGGGGACCCGGGCTGCCCCTGCCGCGGCTCTGGGAGGCGGCGGGGGACCCGGGCCGCCACTACTGTGGCTCGGGGCGGCGGCGGGGGGCTCCGTCCCCACCCGCCACCACGGGAGCGTGGGGGGCTCCGTCCCTGCCTGCCACCACAGGGCAGCACCGGGCCGTGGTGACCGAGCCCAGTGGCAGTGGCGGCTGGCCCCCAGTGGCCCCGCCAAGCGGCCCCACTAAGCTGGGCCCCCTGGCCCCGTCAGCAACCCCTAGCGGGCCGAGCCTGCACAGCCTTAGCTGAGCCAGTAAACTCTGTCCTACCGCTGTTCTGTTACTGTTTGGCAACTTTGTTGCACGCGGGTCCTCGCTGCGAACGACAGAGCGGCTTATATTCAGGTGCGGCTTATTTATGGACAAAAAACGAAATATTTGCCAACACCCAGAGATGCAGCTTATACTCAGTGCGGCTTGTATTCGTGAATTTACTGTACTTCCTTACCACAGCCATTCTTCTAGAAAACAGAAATTACAGTCTTTCTTTCTTTCTTTCTTTCTTTCTTTCTTAGTGACACAAAAGACTGCTGCAAACTCCAGTGCCAAATTTTGTTGGTGACATCCTTTATCTCAGTTGAAAGTATATTCATTGTCACTGTAACTTTATTCCTGTTCCCAGTCTTGAGACACTTTACTTTGAGAATGCTGGGACTTAAGTCTTTTACAGCTCAGTGCTTCCCAAGCTGTCAGACTCAGATTTGTTATAGTCTGGGATATTTTTCAAAAACAATTGCAGTGACAAACCATTCAAAACATATTAAAGAATTATCTGGTATGTGGTCAAAGTCTTCTTGAAAGTACCCTTAATAGCCAGCAGCACATCTCAAATATGGCTGACAAAATAATTGTAGAAATTCAATCATTTTGCCAAAGAATGATGCTTCCTCTGTTTTCTTACCCAAGCAAGTCTTTGCATTGTTTCACTAGTAAAGTTGCAATGTTATTACACAGAACAGTCTTCCAAAATTCCTTTCTAGATCATGTGAGTATGCTGTTGATTTGATTTTTACAGTATAGAAGGGCTGAAGATCTAAATTTAGAAATATTGGTGATTTAAAGTCATCATTTCCTGCCTCCTGGATCATTTGTTGCATTAGCATAGCTCACTTAATCATCAAGCAGTCTGTCTGTTAAAGAACTTCTGTGTAAGGTCACCCTAGGAAAAAATATATTGTGTGAAGTTAATTTTAAGAACTAAATCTTTCATTATCTCCTTTCCTTTAGAATAGATTTTATTTAAGGGGACACTCAGTTATACCTATAACTGGGAAAGGAAAGGAGATCAGAAATTTCTGTATATGGTCAGTGCTTGGATGTTCAGGAAAACATTAACTCTGGAGTGAACAAATCCTAAAGTAAACAATTGCTTACATTTGCAGGTAATTGCAAAATGTTGTGTGTCTCAAGAAAATTGAAATTTTACTCTCCTTGATAGAGCTTCTCCCACATCATTATTTCAAACTTGTAATCTGAATTCTGCGATGCGTGGTTATTCTAAAGTACTTCACATTTCTGGAGCCATTAGAGTTTTGTCATGCGCAATAGTTAGGTCCTTCTAAAAATCTCTTGTTCAGACTCCCTCAGTAAGAACCAGAGTTCATTATTGGAATTGGCCACAGCTAGAGATCAGTTCATTTCTAAAGCTGCACTGTGGTTTTGGCTGTGGGCCTGCCATGTCAGTGGCCATGGGATTACAGAGGAACGTGTCTCATTTTAAAGACTGTTCTCTCAAAGCTTATTCCATCTACCTTCGTGTTGCAGAGGCATCACTTCAGTTAAACGTTGGTGAATGAGCTTAAATCTTGCAGCTTGTTCAGGGGATTTAAGATCTCTGCATAGAATTAAGATTGCTGGAAATCTAAAGGAAGCAAATGTGGCCCTTTTATTGATTTTGGCAGTGAGATAATGAATCCCAAATCAATGGAAGTATGTTTGATAGGAGCAGCAACTCATTGTTCCTTGATGAAATTTGGTAAGTAAATACTGTTTTCCTACTTGAGTGCATTTAATGCATTTTAATGAGCGTCTCACTCTATTTTAGAGAGATCCAATATGTCTCCTTAACAAAGCAGGAAACCCACTCAGCCTTTAAAGAGAATGTATAATCACTGAGTAGGGGAAAAAACAGACCTAAACTCTGCAAAATTAGAGATCCTTGACAGGCAACCACCTCCTCTCCCAGTTGTGGGAAAGGCTGATTTGCTTTAAGAATTTGCAGTGATAGGTGGCATTTGTCAGTTTGAAGGTGCTTCCCTGGAAATTCTTTTCTTAGGGTGAAGCAAGTTAAGGAAGCTCAACATAGATGATGTGATGGCTCCAATTTTATGGATTATTACACTTAAGAAGTTTCAAATTGTTTGAGTCTGTTTCACAGAGAACAGCCCAAATTTGTCTCCCATGGTTAATGTCCTGTAAGTTCAGTCTAATTCAGCGTTCTAAATTAAACATCTGGGAGAAGAAAGCATCCATCAGGTAATAAGACAATGTGATGAATATTTTTTTACGTAACCAAATTCTGACTGGTTTTTTGCAAGTTGCAAGGTGGTACTTGTACTTGTAATTTCACGATTATAAGCCGCATCATTTTGACTAAAATTTTGGTCCAAACCCAGAAGTGCGGCTTATAATCAGGT
Source organism: Catharus ustulatus (assembly GCF_009819885.2). Taxonomy (NCBI): domain Eukaryota; kingdom Metazoa; phylum Chordata; class Aves; order Passeriformes; family Turdidae; genus Catharus; species Catharus ustulatus. The sequence continues at coordinate 61,703,393 of NC_046221.1, read as the reverse complement.
GCGGCTTATATATGGACAAAGAACAAAAAGCTGCTGTTTTAGTTTGGAGGACAGGTGTCTGCTGAGAAAGGCAGGAGCTTCTCTTTGAAATGGAGAATGTAAACCCCCTCCCTCCAAATTATTATAATTTTGAAATCAAGGGGCTTTCAGGCAAAAATATGGTAATTAGAAATAACAGTTCTTTACTAGGGCAATTAAAATAGAAATACAGTACTACAAAGAAACAACTCCAAATCCTGACAAAGTCAGAGTACAGCCTGACACCCCCGTCAGGCAGGGTGTTGGTAGCAGTCCCATTAAATGGTGGCTGCATCCTCCTGCAGGGACAGATGTGATTCAGTTGAAGCAGTGCTCATGCAGAAGGTGCATTTTCCCTCTGGAGGTCCAGTGGTGATGTGGAGAAATCCGGTTTTCCTCTGGAGTCCAGTGGAGAAAGGGGCTCCCTTAGTGTCCCAAAACCTCTGTTTTTATCTTGGTAAGAAATGTTGGGTTCTTCCCCCTGGCTGGAGCAACTTCCAATGGGATGAAGTAATTTTATCAGTCACACAGTGGAACTCAATGGGCCATTAGCAGAAAATGACTCCCGGAAGGAAGGATGGGTTATGAAAAGATAAAGAACAATGCCCCACCTGGCTTCAGTACAACACCTGGATTGGCCAACATGTTCCAAGTCTATATAGTACTCTTGTGATGAGTTTAAATGGCTATTCAGAGGAGCGTTTTGAAACATCAAGAGCTGAAACTTTCACCAACTTCATTTTTCCCAAAACTATTGATTGCATTCAACCTGCAAAGTAGAATTTTTTCTTGATTTCTTCTGGTACATTTTTTTCCTTGGCATAATAATTGTTCTCATAGTTTCTGCAAGCCGAGAGTGTGTTTAAATGACTGAATTTCCTTACATTTCTAACAGTTGGGAAGTAAACAGACTCTTTGATGTAGTCCACATAAGCAATTAAAAAATTGCTGCAGTTTCAGTGAGGGTTTTTTCCCAGAAGCAATGGTGAAACACTCCAGACTGAAATCCAGGATCAGCCTCTAAAGAGCAGTGCTTCTGTTGGCAGCACATCTTGCTGTTTTTACATGAGCCGGCTGTTCTGCAAAATTTTAATGTCATTCCTGTTTGGAAGTGATTTTGATGAAGACTCTAAAATGGAAGAGGATTCTGGGCATGCAAAGAGAAATTTGCTTCTGTACTTATATATTAAAAATAACTTTTCATATAGGAATGTTTTTATTTGAAAGATCTCTTGTTCCTGTTTTCTGTTTTTTCTTGTTACCCAAAATTTCCACATGAGAAAGTCAATATTGAGGTAATAACAGCTTTTTGCAGCCATTTTAATTAACTTTTTTTTTCTCCAAAGGAGACTTTTTTCAAGTATGTGTCGTCCCAAGTACTACACCTTCTGCTGCATTGAATCAACAACTTTCAGTTTGCCAGCTAGAAAATTGTAGATCCAGGTTCTAGAGGATTGAATAAATGGAAACAAATGCTGTATCTCAGTTGATAGTTAATGTATCAAGGGTGGGCCTTTTTCAGGTCCTCTTGGCTCCTGGTTTACCAGACAATTTGGACAAATTTTAAGAGAAAGGAATTAGGAAATGTTACTGGAAATGTTACTATTGAAACTGCATCTACATGCCATCATATTTTTGTTTATCACCCCAGCAGTTATCTTTAAATACCATTTTTTAAAATATGCCAATTATATCACTTGGCTGTAAACACACTTCTAAAAAAAGTCATTCTTATACTGTGGCCTCACAAATATTATATATATTGAGTAGTGTTTCATTTGCAGGTGAAGTAACATAGTTTGGTAAAAGATCTTTCTTTTGAAAGGAGTATTTGAAGACTTTTACAATAGAGAGAATACAAGCATTCAGATGGCTATGACAGTGCAAGCCCTGTAACAGTGCCAGTAGAAGACAGAGATTTTTCTTCTCACTAATGAGATTAAGCATCATTGTGTTTTCTTATAAAATGCTGAGTTACTCTGTAATTAATTAAAACTATTACAGAAAATAGATTTTAAGCTCTCTTGATAAGAGAAACTGCTTGCATTTTTTTTCTTCTTGTTAGAGCAAGATGGGGATCCAGCATGACTTCTGGCCTGAGGAAGCTGTCACCTGTAGTCAATGCTCGCCTGTGTGTTTTCTTAGAGTGAAGGGCAGAGCAGAGAGTCGGGTTTTTTCCACCATGTGAAATTATTTTTTAAGAGGAAAACTACTTTTTATGTCTGCAGCAACCAGAAGAATTGTGAGGCCTGTTGGTTACTTGTGGCTCAAAAAGCAAGTTACTATGCTGGCCACTTGCTCCTTGTCAGTGTCTCCCCATATGAGAAAGTTACCAGTCATCTTATGTTCAAGAGCAGAATTGTTGTGGGCAAGTCACCTAGTCAGGTGAGAGGAAAGGAGTGCTTCCTGTGGAGAGGGATTGCAGAATTCTGCTTTCTTCTTTCTTTTTCAGCTTAATATGCCAGGATTTTTCTACTGGTAAGATACCTACCTTCTAAAAAAGCTGTGAAACAGTTTATCTGGGTCTTAACACTTGCTCTCCAGTGAGGTTTACCAGGCTCACTAAACAGGGTTAACAGTATGAAGGATCCCTAACTCCTTAGGTGCCTTCCAGCTGGTCAGACAGTGTTTAGACTTTAGCTATTTATGGGGTACTGTTCACTTCTGTTTAAAGTTTGCTTTTGTTCTAGGGGTTTTTTCTTCTCTGAGCAGAAAGGAGTACAATGAACACACAGATTTGGTCAAAGTCACAAGGGATTCTCTCTTTAGGTCTACATTTCAGGTCATTTAAGATTTTAAATATGTTCCATTGTGTTTCAAAGTTACTTCACTTAATATTTACTTACTTAACATTTCAAGGAATCTTTTTGAATTTAAGATTGAATCATCTGATTCTTTTATACCCAATATTTGAAATAATGTCATTTACAAAATGGCAGTAACATTCTGCTTGCTTACTGTGTCTGAACTGGCTAATATGTCTTTCTTGGATGCATTGCAGGAGTTTGCTCAGATGTATGTTGTTGGGTGCTTCTTAAATAGCTTTTTACATAGGATTCAGAATTTCATTACCGTGAAAGGATTATACCAAAATTGCTCTGCTTTGTTCTGTATAATCTTCCTAGGAAGTCTTTACTTGATGGAAAGGTCTCTGTAGGTTTCTCTATGCTAAAAATGGAATTTTCAAGTTTTTTCTCAATATTAAATTTGGTTGAGTCTCCATTCTGATATAATGAATGCCCTGTAAAGCTAGAGCTTATGTTTTTTCCGCCCTCTCCAAAGCTTTGAGCATGTTAAGCCTGGAAGACCAACTTTAAATCATACGGAAATAATTGGGTTGAAAAATGCATTCATGAGAGTTCTTTCATGTTTTTGTGGCCTTGATGTCAGGAGAAGGTGAAGATGTAGAGGGATATTCTACACCCTTGTAAATCCAGTAGGATAGAAAGATGCTGGAAATTAATCGTAGGTAGGTGTATTCTAAGGAGTATAAATGTGTGGTGCTATTTTCAATACACGATTTTATTTTATAGTAGAGAGGAGAAAAATGGCTGACATGCCCAGCTAAATTGATAGTTTAGGAAAATATTACATTTCTATTTAAAACAAAAAATAATTAATTTCTACAAAAGGGTATCTGGGAGATCTGTTGCAAGAGGGAATGCTGTTAGAAAGGGAGGTTGACACTGCTTTTTGGAAAAATTGAATGGAGTTCTCAAATACATGTAAAAAAACCTTGGAATTGGTGAAAAATATTTTTATTCTTCATTTGGTATTCTGCACTGTGGACTGTTCCCATGTGGGATTTTTGAGATAAAATCTGTATCAATTTGTTAGGTTTTTAATGAGAAGTTAATCTTTCCATTGCTATCTTAAACATCCACGTCTGGTCTGTGTGTCCTTCACTTTTAGATTTTGTGTTTAGTTTTCTTCTGCTGTGGTAGAGGACCTTTTTATTTTATTCTTCATTTAAATAAATTGAGCTTTATGATCTCATATAGAAAAATTAATGTGGACAGGTCTAAAAGCTTTTAAATCATCAAGTATCGTTTGAACTACTCTAGCTGCTCAGGAAACAATTAGCAAAAGCACAAAATAAATTGATATATTATTTATTTCAGGTTTCCTCAGGGTTAAATCAGAGAGCAAACTGTAGGACATTTATTGGCAAATGTTTGAAAGCAGTTGTGAGAAATTAAGGCGTTTCTGTACGCAAAGTAAGTACTCAGCCAAGGAGCAAATGGTAGTGAGGGTGCCCTTGGTTCTTGGAGGTTGTGTAACTCCATTAGTGTTTTAACCCAGGTGAGGAGTGTGCTTTTGAAGCAATGCTTTGGCGTGGCTCCCAAAGGGATCTCAGGACTCTTATTTCCTTTAGGTCAATGTAAGCTGGGGTTTCACTCCAAGAGCTTGCTGTGGGCCAGCCACTAATGCACCTTCAATCCAGAGAATGAACTGAGAGCTCAGATTAAAACCCTATTTCTGCCTTAATCAACTGTAAGACCCACTTGTATGAATGCCAAATGTACTGTCTCAGTGCATACAGTGTCAACAGGACAAAAGTAATAAAGTCACTGGAATTATTCTGTTTAAACTTTTATATGCTTACAGAGTTGGATTCCTTTTTTTAATCTCTTTTGATATTCATATATCTAGACAGTGAACACAATTTAGCAGTTATTTCTTGATCATTTAAATGTTGGGACATCGCAGTACGCTATTTTAAATTTTCAAGTGGTTAAATTACTGTAAGCATGACACTGATAAATGGTAAAAAGAGCTGTATAAGCAAATGAATACATGGCTCAGTTTCTATATGAAAGCACTTAAGTAGATGAGTCATTCATATCTTCAAGCTTGTTAATGATTTTAATGGCCCAAAGTTTCAAGCTCTTACCGAAAATATGCCTACTACAGCTTCATTTAAGTTTCAGACTAAATAGCAGTTGTGTTTCTGGCTGCTGCTTAGTCTTGTTGGTAAACAGTGCGCATCCAGTTGTCAAGAAAAGTACTTGAGAAAAGGAATTTGAATACTCAGTATATAGGGGAAAGATGTCATTGCAGTTTTGCCTCCAGTTTTTTTCAGAGAAGTCTTCTCTGCAATTTTACAGTTAGTTTTACTCCCATAATGTTGTCTGTAATACTCTACTGTCATCCAGTTACACTGAAAAATTACAATTTGTGTTGGAAGGTCTTCTCTTGGCTACATATATAAATTGCATTTGCAACCTGCAAGACTTAGAAGTGAAAAGCTGAAATAATTAAAAGTCCTTTCCTCTGCTTAGGATACTTACCTAGGAAAGCAAGCAGGCCAACAGCTTAATTATCTGTAATGCATACAAACATTTTCTTACACACTCAGGGAAGAGCCTAACAGGCAATTTGTACCATCTTCAGCTTTAGATACATGAGCTGCCGCTGCATTGAGAAAATCAGAAAATTGTATATGATTCATGCATTCACTCTGTTCTCAGTAGAGTCTTAGTCATTAATTACCATAATCTTAGTGTTTTCAATGGTCATGTGGTGTCTTCTTGCTTGAAACTGTGTTTTATCCACATACAGAAATGTAGGCACAAAATCAGATACATTCAGATGAACTGAAGAAAGTTGTAGAAACCAAGCCTCTGGGATTCTATTGTTTTTTTCCGGAAACCTTGAGTAGCCCCTGAGAATTTTTGCGGAATTTTGCAAGGAACCCTCTTCCCAAATTCATAATGAGAAAGATGACGTTGTGCGAGCTCTTCCAGCCACAGAAAACTGTTCCTATGTTCTGTTTTTTCCACTGTTTTCTTGTTGTCCAGGGAGAAGGAATTCAGATTTTCAGCAGATTTGCAGAGATAGATCACTTAATATCTTGTCTTTATAATGTATAGCCTGGGTTTGTTTGGCTGTGGTCCTTTTTTCTCTGAGAGCTAATGGATCAGTATGTAAAACTGGAGAATGCAATGATTGATTATCACTACCACAGCTGCACCTGGGAAGCAGTTGATTGGGTTTGAAGCAACAGAGAATGAAAATTACGGGAAAAGTAGATCTCATTATAGCAAGTCTGCTCATCTGTGTGTCCTAGTGCTGTGGTGGTAGAGGCAGGACCAGCATGCTGCTGGGATTTTTCTAGAAGTTTTGGAATATATTTGGGTGAAAGATGGGGAGAACAGGCAAGAGTAATGAAGTGCTGGACGTCTCCTCAAGTTCTTCTGGCCCTCAGATGGATGCCCAGGTGCTCAGCACTGGTAGCTGCTTCCATAACAAAGATGAATAATTTCGTATCTCTGCAAGCATCATCTAGCATTGTTCTGCATCAGGTTTTTCACAGGATCATAAAGTTTCCAGTGTTTGATGACTTCTCTGGTGTTTGAGAAGCCTGAAATACTTGTGTAAGACAGGAGTTCTCAAAAGAGCTGGAGAGGCAAGGAGATGTTTTTAGTATCTCCAAGGATAAAGCCTCAACAGCCTCTCTGGATAACCCATGCCAGTGCTTAATCACTATCACAGCGAGAAACTGTTCCCTGATGTTTAGAGGGAGCGTTTATATTTCAGTTTGTGCCTGGTTTCTCTTTCACTGGACACCACTGAGAAGAACCTGGCTTCATTTTCTTTACACTATCCATTCAGGATTTTGTACATGTTCATTAGATCTATACTCCACTCCTACAGCAAGTGTGTCTGAGGATCTTGAGACACAGAGCCAAAGGCCTTAGTGAAGTATTCTCTGCTTTTCCCTCATTTACCAAGCCAGTCATTTCATTGTAGGAGTGTATCAGGTTGGTCAGTCAGTTTCCCCTTGATGAACCCATATTTAGCACTACTGATCACCTTGTCTTTCACATGACTAGCAATGGTTTCCTGGATCAGTTGTTCTTTCAGCCTTCCCAGAGGCTGAAGTGAGGCTGACCTTCCCTCAGTCCAGCTCATTTTAAAGGTAGGAGTGACATTTGCATTGCTCCAATCATCAGGCACATCTCTGAACCACCATAATCTCTAAAGATTGAGAGTGGCCTCACAATGACATCACCCATCTCCCTTGGCACACGTGGGTGTGTGTGTCTCATCAGGAACCATGGAGTCAGGTGCGACCCATTTGCTTAGGTGTCCTTCCCAGTGCTGATCCTCTTCCTTGCTGGAGTCTTTCACCATCTTCTCTGGCCCCTGAAGATTTATCTTGCTAGTAAAGAAAGACTGAGTCAAAGGAGGCACTATTACCTCAGCCTTTTCCATGTCCATGTCACCGGATTCCTTGCCCTGTTCAGCAGCAGGCTCTGATTTTTCCATTTCACACTTATGGTACAAGACCTTCCTGTTGTCTTTGACAACATCAGCATCTCATGGTCATTGCAGCTAAGGCTGGCTTCAGCCTTCCCACCCCCAAGCCTCTGCCTCATTCATACCTGAGATCCAGCAGAGCAGCTATCCTCACTGGCTTCCCTGTTGCTTGGGATCAGCACTGTGCAGTGCTGTGACAGGAAGGCTGAGGCCATACTGTGCACTGAAGGAGTAGAGAACCATGGAGTAAATATCTGAGCAATATAACTGAGTGCTGGATACATACCAATGGACACTGAAATGCTGGAGCTGAGTTTGTACAAATTCAGGTCCAGCACCTCCAAGCAGCACAACTTCCTGACCAGCAAGTTCTTTTGAATAGCTTATGAACCCACCAGAACTGACTACATATAGGATGTTTCCAGTGTGCTATCTCTGAAGGGCTTCTTTTGAGTGTGTTTACCATTATTCTGCTGCTTTCACACCCATATGGGAACATTCTGTTGAGTTGTAGTACATAAATCTGGGTCTTGCAAAGGTCTAGCTTCTATCAGTGTGTCTAAATTTTTTTGCTTGCGGTCTCTTGCAATGTGCTCATGTTGCACCTGATAATGCTCAAATAATGTGAGTTTTCTGTTGTCAGGAATAACCCCATTTATCCTGTGATACTGATCTGATCTTTGTGTATCTCACTGGGACGAAAGAGAGGGAAATGATCCTCCCCACAAAGTCGTGTTGCCCCTGTTTTGTACAGGTGTAAAACCTAAGGAGTATTTTTTGTAAGGATAGTTTTCTGTAAAAATATTTGATACATAGCCTGTTATTAAAAGCTGTTCCAAATAAAAATCACTTTCTCTAGATACTATGGACACTTTGCATCAAAGTATGGAAGAAAGAAGGAGAAATGCTGTGTTCTCCTCAGTAGAAAGGCTCACATTCCCAAAGAGCTCAGCAACAATGACAAACTTTTATAAGCCTTGGAAGTTTTCTTTCACTGTACCAATTAAAGCAGCTTTGAAAATTGCTGTCACCTCCTGCAAAGTTTTAGCATTGCTAAATCTTATATTAAAAATAACCCCTCAAACTGTTCTCATTGCCTATGTTTGTGAAGTTCTTCTTCCAGCTCTTCATGGATTTAACCTCCTTTACTGTTCGTAAAGGGAAATATATGAGCTTTAAGGTGATGCTGGAGCTTTGAGCACAGATATAAGATGAATATTAGAGTGTAATAGCTATGACATTTACATTGCTTATCCCAGGAACATCTTTTTTTCCAGCAAAACACTCCGCAGTTCTTGTATGCGGGGGAACCCTTCTCCATCTCATCTCTTTTCAACTTTTACCGATTTTTCTTGTGAGGATGATGGAGAATTTTAATTAAGGAAGGTAGAAATTTTAGGGAAACTAATAGAAGTGATGTAAAGTGTCAGGGATGATGTCTTGATGTAAGGAACTGGATAGTTCTGGGGGATCAGAGGAAAAATAACCCAGCAAAATCAAATCCTAAAAACAATAGAGACAGAAATCTGCTCTCATAAAACAAAATTAGGTGTTTTGGATGTAAAGCACCACATACGTTATGGTACAAGGTATTTGTGGTACCAAGTCATCACTGGAGTTTCTTGATGCTGTGGTACACCCTTTCTGTGACTGGTAAAACCCTTGCAGGGGTAATGGGATGACTGCATTTTATTTTAGGTATGTCGTTCAGTGGCACCCAGTCTGAAGGAAGAGAAGTTTCTGAATCACGCTATTTGAATGTCTTAAGAGTTTAGGTAGAGGAGTGCCTGTCTTAGATATTCTGTCAGTTACTCCTGCTGGTAGTGTTTTACAGCTCTATAATTGGTTAGACTTCCCATTATCTAAAGCCACTCTTCTAAATGAATATGCCATAGTATCTTTCTATAAATAAAAACGTGAATGAATAATTCCCATGGGCTGGCTGAGGCTTTTATACTCCCTTGAATGCTTATTCAACATCATCTCTTCTCTCATCACTCTCTTAAACATCATCTGTCTTCTTCTTTTCCTTAGGCTTAAGAAAGTTGTCATCTGTTTCCGTTACATAAAAGCTTTTAAATAATCTTAAGGTTTCTAGAAGGCAATTGATAAAACCCTATCTTGATTTTAAAAGGAGACTGTCAAGTCTATTACACACTTCAGATGGCTTCCTTTCAGAAATCAAAGTTCTTACTGCATATGTGTATATTTATGTATATCTTGATTGTCATTCCTATCTGGGGATCATAAAATATGGTAAGACAGAGATTGAAACTCATAATTTCTTGGGCAGCAGGGACAAAAAGCTGTGTTCCACTAGCAAAAAAAATCCAAATTACAATCTCTGTAAGAAGAAATTTTATGTGATTGCTGTCTTGTATATGTGTTGAAGATAAAGCATTTTAAAAGCAATAGTTTTCATACTGAAAGTTACATATGTTGATATAAAGCGATCAGCTTTTAATGATATAAATAGTCGTAGCTTTTTGCCTTAGACAATTATTTATAAAAATTGAAAAGGGGATGGAAATGGACAATTCTCCCCAAAACCTAGGCATCAGTTCTGAGGGATAAGCCTGTGTGCAATGGAAAGATCTCTGCAGTTCAGCCTGGGTAGTTTTGCCCTGAAGACTCATCAGTGAATCTTATAGGAAAATTACTGTGTATTCTTATTAAAACACATTTCATTTGCTTATCTGGAATATAGTGTTGTATATTTTTTGTGTGCCTATCTAATGCTTTAGAAAAATATTATGAAAATTATTAAAATCAGGAGATTTAAGAAAGATATGGGGTGTGATTAAGCAAGCTTTGTGCTTGCAACTCCATTTGGGAAACATGCATTGCTTTTGTTTTCTTTACTCTCATTCTTGATGGTGGCATTTAACAGCTTAAACAACAGTGTTGACAGCCTGTAGCCTTAGGTTTCTTTAAAAGTTGTGTGATTCTGTGAGGGAAATTAAAGGTATAAGTAATCCTTCATAGATTCCTCACAGAATACTTAAAAGAGATTACCTTTCCCTATTGCACATTTGTGCCTACTGAAGAATAACATCATGTTTCAGATGAAGTTACTTAGGATTTATTTGACAAATGGGAAAAATGTGTTGATTTCCCTAATCTTCAAAAGCAAAGCAGCAAAAAGAGTCACTAGAGAGGAACCAATGTGAGAAAGCACTGATAAATTCAAAGTATATTTTATTTTTTCCCCCTTAAGCTATCTCAGGTTTTTCCAAACAGTTTTAAAGGAAGAAATATGTTTTTAAATGAAAATAAGAAGGTAATGTTGCAGATGCAAAACTACCACACACATGGAGCTAACTACTACTCGTATTTGTACATTTTTCTCCTTCACATAAGCATACTCTTAATCCTGTGGGAAGCAGGAAACTTATAAGCTAGTTTTCAGAGAGATACAAACATCAGAACTGCATAGTGCTTTTTCTCTCAAATCCCCTTTTGTTTAAAAAAAACTAAAAATTTGCAGTTATATAACATGGATAACAATATTTCCAGAGTGACAGCATGGAAAAAGTACTAGCCTAACTTTCTAGTATTAGAAAATACTTTAGTATGATGAGCAGATGAAAAGGAGCTGCTTTTGTTGTCCAGAATTTGCATTAAGAAACTTAAGCTCTCTTTTGCAAGACACTGAGGATTCCAACATGAGGGTTGTTGTAGTTAGAACTTAACGGGGGAGCAACATCTTCCTCTTGTTCTTCTGGTGTCAGTTACTGTTCTGTAATGAAAGAGATTGCATGAGATATTAATTATTCCAGAGCTGATCTTTGACACCTGACACTCAAACTTTCACACTTGGGGTTGAGACTTCAACAAAGATGTGTTGGAATAGTTCTTCAGTAAAGCTTCCCAGATGTGGTATAATTACCTGAAATTCCAGTTTTCCAGTTACTGCACTAGGCTTACAATTCCTGTAAAAACAGATAAGCAATTTTAATTCTTCTGTATATTTATAGCTGTTTCTCTTCTTACTGTATTCTTACATGAAAGGCTTTCCTCTTTCTATTTGTCAGAGATGTATCCTGAATTTTTTTTTTGACAAAATAGTTTTCCTGTGTTGAAGTTATTCATGTGCAAAGAAAGGAGAAAGGGATTGCACTGTGCGTGGGAATGCTGAGATACTCAACTGGTTCAATCTTCGTTTGCTGCAAAATCACTGAAAGACTACTGAGAAGATACAGGTCTAACTAGGTGTGTTGCATATTCAAAAATGTATAAAATGCATAGAGAAGCAAAAGTGTGCTGATTCAACTACTGAAGAAGAAGGTTCTTGTTCCAAGACTCCTAAGACAAATTTACATCATTGATACACTAAGCACAAATGATAGATGCAAAGTTTGCTTCAGGAAGAATCACAGAAGGACATTGTTCACTTCATTGCTGCTTCTGACACGTTCTGAAATACTTGGAGTTACTGCAAAGGTCTAATATAATATCTGTTAAAGAGAACAGGCATTTTGGAAAGCCTCAGATCATTAACTGGATAAGGAAAAAAAAATCACAGGCAAGAACTGAGAGTGTGAACTTTCACACATCTAGACTATTAACTGCAGCTAAAATTAACCAAAGTGCTGGTTCACATTTCGATCATGAGACTTCAGTCTTGGTCTTGTATTTCTCTGTATTTCCTACAAGGAGCAAATGCACAGCTTGTGCATGTTTGCTCAAAGTGTCAAGCTACTAAATTTCCATTGCAGGGTTTTTTTTTCCTTTTTTTAAAATGGAGATTCTTATTCTCCTAAAGGCTTTTAGAAAGTGAACTGCACAGTCTAAAAGTTCTCAGGTCCAACCAAGCAAACCTTGGCACAGAATTAATGTGCACTGTGAGAGCGTGGGTTGATCTCAAGGCATCTTTAAGGTATAGGTGGGCCTTTCCCACAGTCCTAAAATGACCAAAGTTGTAGGTATGCCTATTATGTCCATGTCAGCTGTCCAAAGAGAGCTGGCTCTGCTCAAAGCTGCAGCAGCAGAATGGAATACATCCAGTGTGCTGCTGACTTGTTGTCTGGTCAGTGGAGCTCATTGTGTCCTTGTAAACAGCAATATTATCACAAATACCTGGAGTTTTTCCCCAAGTCTTACAAAGTAGGTGCAATAGCTGAAGTTCAGTAGGACTGAATTACTTTTGCTGATTTCTCCTAGGATGAGGCTTTTTGGAAAGAATATCTGAGCTATTTTCTTGTACGGTGTTCCTAAACAACTTGAATAAATGGTAACAGTAACATTTATATCCACAAAACATAAGGTTTTTTTCACATCTGGCCTATCAAATATAAAAAGCAGTTGAATTTTTTAACCTTCTTTCCTTTTTTTAAGAGATTTTTTCCAGACCTCCTTCTCTATGGGTATGATGTTGCTTCTTTTGGCAAGTTTCTCTAGCATTTGGTGGTACGAATGAGGTGTTCTCCAAACTGTCACCTAAATCTATTAAGTTTTATGTGAAGAATAATGTAAGTTGTTATAGTTCTAGAAAGATTTTTTCATTGTTCATCAAAAAGCTGAAGAGTGGTGCTTTGAACTTGTGTGAGATATTGTAACATAATTCTGTGATATCTTCATGTTTCCCTTCCCAGTATGTAAATTGCCAAATATATACAGACTGCACAAGACTACTTTTCTTACAAAGTGGTGGATTATAATACTTGTGTTTGTGTTAGACCACATCAGATGGGAAGCTTGAAAATGCTCCGAAATACAATGTGATTAGAATGAACGTCTGTCTTTTAGCTTCTTTTACTGTGAAAATACCTAGAAGTTGTTCAGATGCAATAATACAATATTATTCAGTCCGTTTGTGTCTGCATGTGCAGCTATTACTTGGCTTTCACCGATATTGTGGTTATACCTGTTAATTAATATATCAATTGTGCAATTGAGATCAGGAAAAGAAGCATCTTTGGAAAACTGAAAAATAGCGTAAAGTTCTCTTTACTGCTTTCAGTGTAAGTTTTGAAAGCTAGTTTGTCTTAGTATGTTTTTGATTTAAGTTACCAGTACCATTTATTGGTCATGGGTTTTCCTATTTCAATACCATGTAGTATTTCAGTGTACCTGTTTCAGTACCACTAACTGTGCAAGTCTACACAGTGGTAAGTTCTAACAGTTCTAGTACCTCAGGGGAAGGATACACAAGCAGTTAAGAGTCTGTATGTTACTAGCATTTTACAAGTATTAGAAAATGCAGTTAAAATATATCCTCATTTTTCTCAATTCACTTTAAGACTAAATAGGTTTCACTTGTGCTTTTCAATAGGATTGTACTGGTATCTGCAAAATGAACTTGGGAATCTAAGTTGCCATTTTTTCTAGGGATGAAAGCAAAAGTTTGGAATCAGTATAGGTCATCAAGCAGAAAGTACTTGCCTTGTTCTCCTTGTCTCCTTAAATGTACTAATAAATGCTAAAGTATGTACAGGAATTGCTGTTATTCTTACATTTCCCTGTTCTAACTTTTGCTGTCTATAATAATTCAATGACTGTCTATAACTTAAGAGTTCTGAGTGAAGTAATGTAATTGATTTCTCACTAATGCGTCAATGTATTTGAAATAGAAGTCTTTCTGCAGTCGTTGCCTTTTATCACTGCAGAGCCATTAACTAATAGCTTCCATCCTGGGACAATGAAGTGACTAGAGCCTGAGGGAAAATAATTTTCAGTAATATATCTGCAGAAGCACCAGTCTACAAGAGCTGGATTTTTGTAGAAGCAGACTTTAGAAATCATTTGTTACAATCATTCTGGGACGAGTGAGGGCTGAAAAATGATGAGAGGCATTCACATAATCAGAGAGAAAGAACAGAGAAAAGAGATGTGCTTTCTAGCAGAGGATTCTTGTTTAACTGTGAGGCCAGCTGAAGAAGAAGTACAAAGCAATGAAAAACAACACTTCAGCTTGGAGTAGAGGCCATATGTGGCAGGGACGATCCTGGCACCCTTCCAGGACCCCCAAACCTAGGCTTAAGCAGTGATCAAGATGAGTGAGAAGAAATTAGGTCAACATGTTTGTCTTTTCATCTAGCTCTGTTTTTCTTGCGCTTGTGCAGTAGCAATGAGTTTGTCTCAGAATAAAGAATGTTTTGTTAGCATTAATTAGTATATCACAGTTAAGTGATCTGTAAAGTCTGTATTGCCGAGATCGAAGTTGATAAAAAGTGTATGGATTAACTACCTGGGAGTCAGAATAGCCCTGGACAAGTTCTGGGAGCCTACAGCAGAATTATGTGCTTGCGGGGAAGAAGGAAGAGAGCTTGTGTTGATGACATTGCAGTCTAACCCTAACCCAGGGTACTAGGAGCTGTCTGATCCTGTATGAAAAGCTTCCAGACAAGGAGAACTCTTGATAATGTAATGCTACCCATTGAGCTTCTAGGTTGTGGGAGTGAAGAGTTCTCAGAACAATGCACAAAGGGCAGCTACCTGATGCTGGTTCCTTTAGCCCAGCAGCGAGAGATGCTGTTGTGTGAAACACTTCATTTAGGTATTCCTTGATCCAAAAAAATCCCAAAAGCATAATTTAAGTTTGAAGAAATGAAGGCTGCAGTAAACTAGGATAATGGGAAAAGTATGTGGGAGTTACTGACTTGATCTGCTTAATGGTCTTCCACCTTGAAGAATGAGCAGCCCCCAGCTTGGTTCATGTGGTTGCCACGGCAAGAACTAGAACCCTGAGTGAATTTAAAAGCTTGAGCTCCTAGTGTTCACTCAAAAAGGGAGGAGTGGGAAAACCATTCTGTCTTCAGAGCACTTACGACACACAGAGGGGACAGTTCCTTCCTCTGATGGAATCTGACTTCTGGTAAGAAACTAGAGCATCAGATTGTTTTGGATGTATTTCTGTTCCTGCACAGGAGTAATTAACAACATCAGGTTCCAGTAACCTGCTTTCACTCACATAACAGTTCCCCTAGCACTGTGTGAGTATTTATGGACTTATGACTCCCAGCACCACTAGCCCATTCCAGCAGTCCATAGATATTAATGTTGTTTTGCATCTGTGGCTAATGGTGTGGGATAAGAGAGATGTAAAGCAGAAGTTCAGGGTGAGGCAAACCCATAACATACAGCTTTGGTTTGCGTGGTGGTGAGAGAGCTGTACTGGGAACTGAAGTATAGCAGGGGGTTGTCCCTCAGGTAATTTGGGCAGCATTTTTTCCTCAGTCAGGCTGAATGCTTCAACGAAATTTATGAGCTATTAAACAACTTATGTTTTTCCTTAGTAAGATATATGGCTATCTAAATATCTCTTGAGAATAAGGAAACCAAGAATTACATTAAGAACTGTCAGTGAAGGTTTTTAATCCTTCATTGTGTTGAGACCTAGGACATTAGTAGGAATACTGTAAGGCAACATTGTTCCGATCAAGAAAAATAGCTCGAGTTTCCCTAATGAATTCTAAAAGTACTTTAAATTCCACATAATAACTAATGTGCATTTATCTTGATCCCTGCAAGTCTTTAATGGCTGCTAAACAGCAGTGTATATCCTCAATTAAAATGCCAGCTTGAAGTGTGCGCTAAAAATGTTGCTAGAAGAGAAGCAGTGCTGCTTCTTAATGGAGGGGGGAAATCTAGGAATCAAAATGGGTAGATATTCCCATTTCCAAGTAGTTTATTAATCACTTGAACTCCTAATAGGTTCTTCAATTGGAAAGAACAAAGATATTTCAGAAAACTTGAACTTGCTTCAGAAGACTGTTGTATCAAGCCAGTTGTGGAGCTCTGTCCCTGCATTGTTGTCAGCCATGCAGCTGGAAAGCAAAATAGAGATGTTTTAATTCCCCACACCACAGTGGATGTCACAGCAGCAAACATGTCCTTTACTGTGTGACCGAGCATATTTCCACTGCATTGCACAGAAGAGGTCCGTGTTGGATGAGGGAAATGGCTCCTGTTCAGAGCCTCTTTTTGCTGTTTCTCACACTACCACTGTGGCTTGAGTGCGCTTTTCGCTATCCCAGTAAATATTTACTGGAAAACACAATTGAATACGTGACAGCGTATGTTTTGCCAGTTGCAGTGAAATAACCCATCAGACAAACCCATCACAGTAAATGTTCTTGCGAAGGATGTTCCTGCTAGGTAGAGAACATGTAAAGCTTGCAGATTAACAAAAAAATGCATATCTCACCTGAGGTTGCCGTTTGCTTCAGACCACTGAATGGTAGTTTTTAGTGTCCCAGATGTTAGCAAGGGTGAACAAACAGCATCTGAGCAGTGGGGCCAGAACTGCCTGCAAGATCTTGGTAGGTGGCCAGGCTTCCCCCTCGCCCCTGAGGATTACCTGTGCAGGCTGAGAAGGAGCCAGGGTATCTGAGTGAGGTCAGCTGTGGCGGAGAACCAGGAAGAAAGTAAACCTATGGCTTAAGATAAGAACAGTTTAATAATTGAAGCAAAATAAAATATTGTAATAGCATCATAATAATTGTAATGAGAAGGAGTTAGGTTTAATTACTCTTAGGGAAACAAGTGATGCACGATACAACTGATCACCAGCTTGCTGCTTCTCCCTCAGCAGCAATCAGTCTCTCCTGTCCAATGACCCCCCAGTTTCAATACTGCACATGATATTCTGTGGCCCAGAATATCCCTTTGGCCAGTTTGAGTCAGCTGTCCTGGTCATGCTCCCACCCAAGTCCTTGTGCAGCTCCTCACTGGCAGAGCATGGGAACCTGAAAAGCCCCTGCCTCAGAGCAAGCACTGCAGAGCAACAACTGAGCCATCTGGATGTTATCAACATCAGCCTCATACTGAATTCAAAACATCACACTGTACTGGCTATTGGAAAGAAAATTAACTCTCCAGGACACAGGTTCAGTATCTGCCTTTTACTCTGAACTGATAAAAGATAATGAGCTGCTTCTCCTTCAGCTGCCTTCTTCATTAGTGGTATGGAGGAGACTGCAGCTGAATAATACCTTGAACCTGGGTTTTGGACAGCACCATCATAAAAATTGCAGCTTTGCACCAGAAAGTACAGATCAAGTATAAACTGCCTTTGCTAGTTCACATTTATTCCAGAAATATCGACAGAAAAATTGTAGAGCAGACTGTAGAGGGGATCAAGACTGTGAGGCAGGAGAGCTGTGATCTGCTGCACTGGGTCGTTTGTCACATCATAGCTGGTGTGAAAACAACAGGTACGGGGAATTCTCAACAGTGTGATTCCGTTTGGCATAGGCTGGGGGTTGGCACATGCCTTTTGATCCAGATGAATTTGTGATGCTTGCTGACCCAGTATTGTAGAGATCCAAATTTAATGAATGCAGACCCACTTTTTAGGGAGTTTGTTGGAATTGCCCAGTAAAAGAAAGATGGGTGGCATTCTATTTCAAATGTATTGCATGTATTTTTATGCTGTATATTATAATTTATGCTAACTTTATAAAACTGCTGTAAAATTCACGTAAGGTTCTGGCAGATATTTTTAAAACCTCAACTCAGATTTTTCTTACTTGTAAACCAAGCCTTGACACTACTTTGCTCTGTTTCTAATGGAAACCTAGCAGTTTCTAAATCAATTTCTAACAAATTTTTGAAAATCTATTTTACCAAGAAGTGACCTCCTGCCTTGATGTCATTTTTTTTTCTAACTTACTAGCTTTTCTAAAACATCCTGTAGAAAAATGAACTGTTCAAAGTCAAGTGTTGACTTTCTAATGCTGATAAATTATTTTCTAGGTTCTCTGCAGCTTTGTATCATAATGCAGTTGTGTCTTCAAAACAGTCTTCCAAAACCTGTTTTAATGCATGAAAAAATATTTATTTTGTACAATTTCAATAAATAAGTAAAAGAAAAATCTAAGTTGTTAGGGCTAGGAATTTGGGGAAGGAAGAAGTGAGGAGTGATAATAACATGTCTTGCCATTGGGATAAAGAAATAAGTAGTAGAGAAATATAATATTTCAGGAAGATGTTTGATACAGGGAACAAATCTTGCAACCTGTTGCTAGATGAAGCAATCTCAGTCCCAGGTACCACGGTGTAACCCTCAGCCTTGTAACAGCTCCAGTTCCCCAACTGTTGTGCAGGAAGTGCTCACTGGAACGTGACTACAGAGATGGTGGACAGCTGGCTTACCAGACTGTGAGCAGAGTCAATAAACTGGGGGATTATCCAGATAAATCACATGGCAGTGTGAGGAGGATGAAAGTCTGACCATTTTTGGCAGGAGTGAGCTAGTGCATTTCATGAAAGGATACACCTGTGTGGAAAGTGCGGGTTTATTTTGGCCCATAGAACACAACATTTTAAAGGGATTTGAGGTCTGTTTTTTGTGCCTCAGTGGAGATGACAGTACTGCCAGTATCCATAGAGAGTCAATGATGTGTTTTATCTTATTTTCAATATTTTGTGATGAAGCAGAAATATTCTTAATTAATATTCTTGTGAGCAAAGCAGTGAATGAACATCCTGGAAGGATGTTTGGTTTAGTTATTTGCAATTTGATCTCAATTATTTATTTAAAACAAGTAAAAATCAGAGTTGAAGGCTTTGACAAAATCATCTTTCAGTATAACTTGGTGCAGTCCATAATAGACAGATTAAGATAATCTATGGATATCTAATTTTAAAAGCTGCCATATACTTCCAGTCTCCTTGGTTAGCAAAGTCAATGTGTTATCAGCGAAATTTCATCTTAACAGTTTAAGAAGCCAAATAATGCACATTGAAGAGTGCTCTCAGTGCTTTCTGAGTAATGCTGGCAAATCCAATCAGGACTCCAAGCATTACTTTGCAGTGCTGGGGGTCTTCAAACTGGCGTTGGTTCTCCATTATATTGGCACAGGGGTACCTCCACATGCACACTGAGCTCCTGTAAGAAAAAATGAAGGCAGTTTGACTTCTCAGATAAATCAGATGATGCGTCTTTTCCAACTTCTTGTTTTGATGTATGGTTTTGAATTTTCTAAATTGCCCATATATCTTAGGTTTTTTGCCCACTTTTCATCTTAATTTTTTATTGCATGCAACCATTCTTTAAAACAATGACTCATATTTAGATCTCTAATGAGGACATTATTCTTCGTCTCTGAGACTACTGCCTTCCTATAACAGAAATTAGTTTGAGGAAGTAAGTTGTTACTTAACTTTCCCCTTGCTCTGAATATTAGGAAAACACAGGCTCATCAATGAGACAATTTAAGCAAAATTTACAAACTATCCTTGTTAAATCCAGAAATTACTTATGGTGTGTTATTTTACATTTTCTGTGACTTCCTGACTTAAAATACTCTCAATTTAGATATACGTTGAGTGTTTAGTTCAGAGAACTACCTATAAAGCTGTTGTAGGATGGTTTTAAGCTTCCAGAATAGTTTCTCACCATTGCTTTTGTGCACAGGTGTGCTAAATTTTAAAACAGAAAGGCACTGAGGCTGTAAAAAATTTAATTAGCTCTCACTTTACTGTTGTGTTAGTTGAAATACTCTTTGGAGATGTCAGTTGGAATTGGTGGGTGCCTGGGAGAGGTTTTTGTGAGGAGTGTTGAAAGCACACTGTTCCTCCAACTGCAGGGGTTCTCTGCACCCTGAGGCTGTGCAAGGAACATTCTCGGTGCATTTTTCTGCATATTAGATTTCTGGATGATCCTGTAATCCTGCAGACAGCGTTGGATGAGTTCTTGAGGAGATATATGAGATGTCTGGCATTTGTTCCTGCGGCGCTAAATAGTGTCCTGTTTGTCCCAGCAGGAGCGTCAAGTGAAAACGCACTCTGCAGCTTGCCAGTAGTGCTGGGGTGGGGCTATTTGTTGTTCCCACGGCTCTGTGCCTGGCAGTGCACTGTGCTAGTGCCAGGGGGGAGCACGGGGACAGAAAATACAATGTTCCTGCACAGATGTATGAGGGAAATTGCCAGAGGGTAGACACCTGAGTTACAGGCAGGCTATGGACAATTGCTCACTCTTGTATCAAGTGTACATAAAAGGGCATAGAAGCAGAGTGGTTTGGCTTGGAAGGGACCTTGAAGATATTGCCATGTATCCCATGTTAAAAAAACATAACCACAAAACTTGGAACATCTCTCTGGAAATTTAACCATCTTGTCTGTCTGTCTCATGTAACATATTAATGCTCACAACATTGATTTTCAGTTTGTGTGTTCTCAGAGCTCAAGGCACTACAGCTTGTTAGCCAAGTACTGGGCTGGCATCTTCAGAATGGGTCGAGGAAGAGTTTTACTGGATAACCAGCCCTGATTCTTAATAACTGAAGAATATTGCCAGAGAACTAGTTTATCTGAATATGTTGTCCCTATAATCAAATTCCTATGGAAGGAAGTCAAATTCTAGTTGCATCACCAAATGCCGCATCACCTTCTTTCCATTGTGAAAGGAGTTTACCGAAAGCTGTGGTCTAGGTGTGTATGGAAACCAGGACAGACCTTCCCCATGGAGCTTCAGAGGCGTGCCAGGGGCAGTGTAGGTTGTGTTGCAGGGCTGTGATGATGTTGGAAGGCAGCATGCAGTTTCAAAATGCCCTTTCCAAACCCTTGCCTTCCAAACTACTTATGGCTGCTGTGTGAGTGTTCTCATTAGAGAGAAACTTGGCTGTATTTGGTAGCAAATTGAAGTCCTAATTTATAATGTCAATGCTGTAAGCTGATTGCTTGTAAAAGACTAAACACGTTTAGTCTGCAGACTCTATTATTGTACTGATTTTAGGAGCTATTGAAAAAAGTCAGGTCGACTTGCAAAAAATTAGAGGTTTACTCATTGTCAGAATAGTGATGGGGATTGTGGGTATTTGGAGTTTAAAGGATATGTGAACATCTATTTAAATACTTTCTGTAGTTTTCATTTATGAGTTTAACATAAGGTTTGGAAAAGATTTAAGTTTGCTTTGTTTAAAGCAAGGGTTATGTTGCCCTTTGAGTTCCTTTGCTAATTAGATGTTTCTATTTTAATGTAGCACTGTATTTCTTAAAGGGGTGCCATTGGGATGCAAAACAAACCACAGTCAATCTGCTTTTCAGTTAAGAAGAGTGTTTTTTCCAACATTATTTTCAGCCATTTATAAATTAAGGCCTTAAGATAATAGAAACAAAAAATACTGGACTTCTTTCACTTTGTTCCCTATGGCTCTCCTAGTGAACTAAATTTAAAGTGAGTTCATAAGAATGCAGTTTTCAGTCAACCTGTACATTGCAATCACATTTTAGTGGTCATTTTAACTGATCAAGAGCTAAATTTTTATTTTCAGTAAATTTTTCTGTGCTGTTTTTATAGGCATACACCTTGTGCTATTGCAACTTTTTAAACCTGTCAATTCAGAATATCACTGTTTCTCATTAGGATTCTGTATATGAAATTTTCTTAAAAACTACTTTTATATGTATATAATTACAAATGTGGTTTTTTCTTTTCATTTTTAATATCATTGTGAATGACACTTGTAGTTTATTTAAATCTCTTGACAATTCATTTAAATAGATTAGATTTCATGAAATTTAGTTTCTCTTTCCCTCCTAATGCTTGGTATTACAAAGGAAAAAATACTTAATGTAAAGGAAAAGGAAATCTGGATTGTAGAAGTTTATTCACAGAATTGTCAGATATTTAAAGTTCTGCATTCAGTGTTTTGGCAGTTGTTCATATGTGAGGTTAAAGATACTCAGTTATTATCGACGTGTTTGGCTTTTAAAAGCAGTCAAGCAAAATTTGTTACAAAAATGCAGATCAGGCTAATGGAAGCCTGCAATGCTGCTGAATCATTTTCTCCAAATGGTAAGAAGGAATCCTGTATGAGCTTAAGTTCTCCACTGAAAAGTGCTACGCACTATAGCTCTGAAACTGGAAGTGACAAAGAATGGGCACAAAGCAGTGAGGAAAATATACATTCTAAATGGTTTGTTATTTTATAGATACACTGCCATGGGGATAATACTGCTTTTTCTTTGAAGGTAGAAATTATTAACAGAATGTTACCACTTTTTTCTGAATTAACAAAGAAAAAATGCAGTTCTGTGCTCCTGATGTTCTTCCTCCATATTTCTGTCAGGGTTAGCTTTTTATTTGATATCATAATATTCATTTAAATGTTTTTTGAATACCTATGAAGCTGCAGTTTACAGTACACAAATACTGAAAGATTTTTATATTGTAATTTAAAAAATGCTAACATTCAGGAGAGATTTTTTTTGTTTTTTCTATAGAAAACTAATACTTAGCTGTGTTTTCTTTTTTGTTTCTTACATGTTTTTTTCTTACCTACATAATGTTTCATGTCAAGATTGAACAGAGCTGTCATTCTAGCCTTGCTGAAATAACAAGAACTGGCAAAATAGATAATGGTCATGCTTTTGGGTTTCCAAAGATACTGTTTAATACAACCGAATGAGGGATGAAATATGGGAGAGGCATCCATTAAGGTTTCTGTAAAGACTTTTTGTAGGCTGGAACTTCATTCTTTAATTAATTAGTCACAGTATTTCAGATCCCTGTATTTTGTTGATTGCCCTCACCAAAGTCTAGTTGCTGTGAAGTGCATTGAAATTTTAAAAGTTACTTTCTTGCATAAATCAATAATTTTGCTAGTCTTTGCTGTAATTATTTAGTAAATTAACTGCTCTGCACTTTCAAGAAACAATGAACTGGCAGTGAGGTATTATTTCAGTGAGTTGTTATTTCTTATATTTCTTCATAGGCCCTTTTTTTTCTTTTCTATGAGATCTGTGCTATTGATTTATGTCCTAGTAAACTTGCAGTATTTGGGCTGGCTCTAAAAGCCTGCTTGTCCTGACATATCCTCTGATACAGTATCTGTAGTTGTGTGTACATGTTTCATGTGTGTAAATTACAACTGTCGGATTGCTAATTTCATTTTTCAGTGCGCAAATACCATCAGATTCCACAGTACAAACAGATGAATACAAATGTTTTCAGCTGTAAGCATTGTGGTATAGATTTCTTTCATGACTTTATCTCTCAGTTCGCACTGCCTGTATACTTACCCACTACTTGTTAAAGATGCTCTGCTCGTTTCTTCTTTTGCTGAGTAAGGCTTTCAGGTTTAATTCCCAATTAGCTTTCCTTTGCTAATAGTGTCATTAATGCCTGAAATAGCACTGTAGCTCTGAAGGCTGAATTCATCACGAAGTCAGCAAGCGTTGCTAAGGCTCCATACATTTGTGTGGCTTTTAATGAAAATGGGCTGAGATTTCTTCCAACTGGGCATTTTAAGCAGAGGAGCTTCCTTGTCCAAACTGCATGCTAATAGAGGCTGTGTGAAAATAATCACTGTTATGCCTGAGAAACTGGTTTTTATTGTGAATTAGGCTACATTTAGTGCCCTAAAACTCCCTCAGCACACCACATTTGAGTTTCAGTAGCAAAGTATTCAGGTAATGCTTTTACTTCATCCTATTTTTCCTTGTTGAGGATATAGAGCCCAGAGTGTATCCCAGGCTTTTAGCCTTGCCACCCAGGAATGTTATTTCTACCACCCTACACTGAACAGCAAAACCCATCTGACATCAATGGGAGGAGGTGATCTGTAAAGCAGCAGCAGTCTCTCATTTTGTCCCACACCTGCAGCAGAAAGGGAAGGTAGAACATAGTACTGCTCACTTCCCACCCTTTCTGACTTCCCAGCACACCTTGCACCTTGCCCATCTCCCTGAAAAACTGAGAAAAGGGCAGGTCAGGTATCAGTCAACCAGTCCTCAAACCAAGCTGTCTGAGCTAATGAGAATTCCTCTTTCTTGGAAAACAGCAATAAAAGTGTCCATATAAACAAAAATTGGTTTGAATTTCAGCATTGCTTACAAGCTCACAAGTTTGGCTGTTGGTCTTTGCCTTTTTTTTCTTTTGGGTGTGTACAATTCATGTCAGTATTTATCAAAGGTCTTTCTTTCTTTCTTTCTTTCTTGCTATATGCTTTTCTCTGTGCTCTCAGAAGTAACAGGATTAACAGCAGTTAAATTACTACTTTTAGCTAAAATAGATAGATCATTTTATTAGTTTTTCATGACTGCAAGTGGGTGCATTCTCTTCTTAATGAAACCCCACCCAGCAAGGAAAGTTATTTGAGAGATGCCTGCCCCTCTACATGTATTTTTCTGCTTGAAATTTGAACATAATTATCCGGAAAGATTTTGAAGGTGTTTCTACATGTCATTATGAATTCTGTGCAGTGCAAAAATCTCAACTTTATTTTTGTCTCAGAAGTACACGTCTGATATAAAATTCCCTTTGGCAAGGAAAAGGGATTTTAGGATTCCACAAATCCGAATTCTTTTGCTTATGGCTACATCCCAGTTGAAGCGTTAGATTTTCCTTGGAGATCTTTCAGAGCCAGGAACATGATTCTTTCAGCAGGGTATGGTGCACATCAATTTCCTGTTTAAACTGGTTCATTCTCCAGAGATGCGAAGAAATGTGTTGTTCAGCCTGGCAGTACTAATCCAAAGAGACACAAAAGAGAAGGATGGGACCCCAAAGTTTGGAAACATGAAAGTGTAGATGCTGGTGCAGTGAGATTTGGTTAATCAGTTACAGTTTTATTTTTATTTAAAAAAAAACAGAAACTTGAATATTTCAAAATCATATAACATTTGTATTTTAGTAATATCTCTTTCACACAGTGGCTTTCTTCTTTCTTTTGGGATGCAAGAGGAATGTAAATCTACTCATTATTTTCCAACAGTCTCATATGGTCTTCAGAAGAATGGAAGAAACAAATTAACACTACTTTGTTCTTTACACCTACTGCTGACAGTACATAACAGCAATTAAAATATGAATTGTGTGAACTGGCTACTGTTAGTTCATGTAAAAACAAGTGCTGTACTTTTTGTCTAGGCCTGAAAAAAGATGAGTCCTTTAGCCTCACTTTTTCTCCTGTTGAATATGAGTCTCTCGGTAAGCACTGAGACACCTCCATTCATGGGCCTTGTCTCTGTCTGTCCTTCCAGGGGTCACAAGCGCAAACTGGATGAAGATGATGCTACCAGTGAATCCAGTAAAGAATCCAGCAACGAAGATGAGGAAGGAAGCAGTTCTGAAGCAGATGAAATGGCAGCAGCACTTGAAGCTGAACTGAATGACTTCATGTGAGATTAATGCAGAAGACAGAATTTGTAATTATATTTTACTTCCCATAAACAGATCGGACTTCAGATGAGTCCCTTATGTCAGTACTCAATTTTTTTCCAAAATGTGTGTGTATATTTTGCAAAGCAACTCAAGATGTGATACGTTATTTTACAAAATCAGAAATAGATGTTTTTAAGTTGTTTTACTAAAGGAATATATACTTTTTTAAGCAAAAAAAAAAAGTATTAAATGGGACATGGTGTGCTATGCCAAAGACATGTTAGGAGCGCTGCAGAACCTTCATGTACGGGACAGTGGTACAAAGATTTGTGATTAAACAGACATCAAGTTTCTAAAAATATTACAGGCTGTGGTTTATGGGTTACAGTCTTAAAACGGAGGAGGAGATGAAGGAGATGGAATTGTCTGGGTAGTACAGCAGGAACCTGATGGAACTGGTCATCCTTTTCCACAAATAAAGCTATCAAATATAAAAGGATTTTTGAAATAAACAGAACTATTTATATTTGTATAGAAACAGAGAATGTGATATGCAAGCTTTGTGAACTCTGCACTTGACCCACCTGTCATTTGCTTGTAAGAGAATACATTGTGGTCGACATTCATGTTTTTAGGTTACTTTGTTGAATAGTTGGGTTCTTTAGAGGCATTGTTTAGATTTTTAACTTTCCTTCTCTATAAGCAGAAATTCAGCACAGCAAGACTATGTGGTCCTGTACTGCCACAAGATGCATATTCACACATTTGTGTTGTCTTGGAAAGAACAAGTGCTACTTCAGTCTAGATAGAATATAATTTCTTTGACAAGAGATCTGATGTAAAGTTTTTGTATATTCTATTTCATATTTGACCCACAAAACAGATTTTCTTTCATTTAATAAAGGTTCATTTTGTATGCTTTGTTTCTCTTTCCTGTTCATTTCCTTCCGTCAAACATAAGGCACTTTTCTATGTTATCTTTCCTTTATTCCGCCTGAAAGTAATGAAAAATATTGAAAGCAGGTGCAAATTTGTAGATTCAGGCAGGTAGCTGGAAGAGAAACGCTGGCTTAGAAGATTACAGTAATTTCACAACCATAAGACGCACCGGACTATAAGGCGCACCCCCGGGAGTCGGCAAATTTCGCAACTTTGTAGATCATATAAGGCGCACCGGACTATAAGGCGCACTTTTTTTTGCCGCGAAGATCCGCGCCGCGTGCAACAAAGTAACGAATTAGTAACGGAAACGCGCAATCATGGAGTTTACTGGCAGGAGCACAATTTGGAAACATTTTTCACAGATCGGTGTAGGCTTTCAAAGGCAGCCCCAGGCATCATCCCCATGCAGTGGGCCCTGGCACTCCCGCCCAACCCTGGTGCCAGCTGGCACGGCTCGGCGCAGCCGCGGGGCCGCCTTCCCCTTGCGGCTCCATTCTGCCGCGGTGCTGTTCCCCTCACGGCTCCACAGTGCCGCCTGTCCCTCGCAGCTCTGCAGCGCCATGGTGCCGCTCCCCCTCACGGCACGGGGCTCCTGCGGCACAGGGCTCCTGCGGCTCAGGGCATTTGCAGCTCGTACTTCCAGGTTGGCAAATTTCTGAACTTTGTACATCAGATAAGGTGTACCGAACTTCTGGGTTCGGGAGAAAATTTTAGTCAAAAGGGTGCACCTTATAGTCGTGAAATTACTGTAATGGGCTAACATCTGACTTTTCTCAGGTGTCTTTGGCCTCTAAAATTACTATAAGAGTTGTTGCTCTGGTATTGAATTTCTGTGGCTAGGACCTTGGTTTATTCTCAATTGTTAGCAAGTGGACATTGAATCCTTTTAACAATATGTTTGCAAAAGAAGACTCATTAGTTTGTATGTCATGGTTAAAAGGAAGTACATTCTGGTGCAGAAATACTTCATTTTTCCACTTAGTAGTAAAACAGAACATTTCAGTAGAATCTCAGCTGCTTTACAAACAGCACTCTAATTATAAAGTTTCATGATGACAGTAAAAGGAAGACTGAGAAAATACAAGAGCCTTTTCAGATTAATACTACTTTTCCACTTCAGAATGCAAAGTCAGCATCCAAAAATAGTGGATTTTGTGGGAAAATGCTCAGCTTCCTGGACATTTACACAGGTACCACACAGCTGGATGCTGCGGTGCCGTGTCTGCTGTAACTCTCCGTGAAAACAAGCAGGATGTCTCCAAGTGACTTTTCATCATATAACAGAAGAAAAAGACTAATGCTTGTAAAATGGGAAGTCAGAATACTTTCTTTTTTTTTTTTAAGCAGCATGAATGCAACATCCCCAGCTGCTGGAGGATGACCCCTTGCAATTAAATACTAAAATGCCAGGGATTGTGGGGCATGTTTTGTGTTTTCTTAAAAACTCCACTTGAAATAATGTGAAATAACATCAGCTTTCTGGGTCACTGTGATGCTGCAAATGACTTGACAGCGCAAATTTCAGCAGAGACTTGTTCTGGCTGATGGTCTTTGCCAGTCACGCAACTCTGGGGCAGCATTTAAGCTGTAAACACAGCCAGGCTTTGCTGGTTGCTGTGTCCCTGGCTCCACAGCTGCCTCACTGTGCTCCTAAGGGGATTCTCTGAGGACAAGCTCTCTGGTGAGAAAGGCTGTATCTTCCTCTCAGTGTTATTTTATGGATGATGGCTTAACTGGTGGGAGGGGGTGGTCTGGGCAGGAGTCCTGAAAGCCATGAAGTCTCTGGATATACAAAGTTGTCACTCACTCCCACTAGCTTACGCTTTTTTGAAGGTGCTGGAACATCCTAGGAAAAGCAACAAATGTGCTTTATGAAATGAGTTTAGCTCTTCATTAAGTGACCTAGATATTTTGGCTGGCTTTTAGATATTTTGTGACCCACATATTCTGACCCTGCCTTCTTGCCCTACTTCTGTGCATTAGGTAGCTCATAAGGACCTGCTGCCAGCAAGGCACTCTGACAACTGGAGACCAGATTCCCAGTCAGGCTGCTGAACTCATTGGGCAGTACTGGTTTCTGAAAGGGTACCAGATGTGGAAATGAGCACAAAAAGGGCACCTTGCTTCATCATGCTTTCTAAGTGTGTGCTATCACCGCTGGCTATGAAAGATGGCTCCTAAGGGCTCGTGGTTATTTAAGAACTGGTAAGAGCCATCATTTTGATTTGAAGACCAACAGTTTTACTTTCTCCGTGACTTGCCCTCACCAGTTTTTAAGAGACTGAGAAGACATCACAGCTCTGGTGAGGATCATAGAATAGTTTGAGTTGGAAGGGACCTTTAAAGGTCATGTAGTCTATTCTCCCTCCATCTTTAACTAGACCAGGTTGCTCAGAGCTTGGTCCAACTTGGCCTCAAATGTTTCCAGGAATGGGGATGTTAGTGGGACCTGTGATAAAAGCAAAAAGCATCACACAGTGGCCAAGCTTTTCTCCTTGTGCCTGTGCTAAGGACAGGGGAAGACGAGGTAGCCGTTGCTTAGCACTGAGGTGCGAAAAGCTGTAAGCATGCAGACACTTTCACTGTTGGTGTTTGTGCATATGTGAAGCAGGCCTTGAGTTTTCTCAGTGTTAGATAGTAACATCCTCTGTGAAGGGTGGGAAGTCTCAATTTTCCTTCTTGGCACTACTGCTTGTGGAATAGGTGACTGTCTTACAAGTGTGAAAATACACATGCACAAACCTGGAGCTGTACCTAAAGATTTCTCAGCTCTGCCTAATTTTACTACAGTGAACATGGCAGCGGGTGACAAGTTGAAGAATAAATACATAGTGGTCTTGTTAAGGAAGTGGATCTCATCATGTAGCTGAGAATTCAGCATAAGACTCCCAGTTCTCACTACCTGCAGGCAAGCTTTTTATAAATTTGTTTTTCCTATCCAATCTCAACTTCTGTTGTCATTTCAGAAGTGTTTGGAGCCCAGCACTCGGCTCAGCCTCCTCTCTCATGAGAACAGGAGGCAGCAGTATCCAATCCCCCAGACAGCATCACCTACAGCAGCCATACATACCTGTACTGACAGGCTGCAGCTGCATATCCTGTGCTCCTTCTGCTGACCTGGCTTTGAGAGAGAGGGAGATGACCTGTAGTAACCGCAGCAGCAAATACTACAGACATGTGAAAATACTGCCTTTTTGTAGGCTAGTTGTGAGTGGTTCCATGTGGAAAAACAAACATCTTTCTTCTAGGAATTTATTCCTCAGTGTCATACAGCTCATAACCGTAAGTGGGAAAACTTTGCTTCTGGTCTGGCCTCTCATGAAGATCAACTCAATCATTCCCAGCAGCTGTGAAGTCATTGTCCCCAAGAACCAAGCCAGCTGCTTTCCTGGATCTCCTCAGGGCCCACATGAATCCTGTTATCTTTCTCCTCCAAGGAAAAATCTGATGTCATCAATGTATGCATGTCAGAATGGCTGAGGTGGGAGTGGACCTCTGGAGGTCATCTGGTGTAATCGCCTGCTCGAGCAGGGAGGGTCACCTGTTCATGTCCATGTCAGTGTCTGGATGTCTCCAAGGATGGAGAGTCCATAGCCTTTGCTCAGTCGCCTCACGGTAAAAAGGAACTTCTTTTTTGTTAGTTTTTTTAGGGGGAGTGGAAAGGAGAAAAGTGAGCACAAGGAGCATGATTGCTGGCTAAGACAGAGGAGGCATAAAGCAGGAGTGGCCCTCACCCCTGAGTTTCTCAAGGAGCTGAAACTTTAGGATGCATGATTGCCAGAAGCTTGTTTTCTTTCAAGTCCAGAACCATACACTGTACTGGAGAATCCCCTACCACATCTTAATGAGTGTGAATTTTAATAAAGATGTGATGGGGTTTTGAGCCACTTGTGATTTTATTTGGGAACAGGATTTGAGAAGGATGTCAGGCACCTGGAACACAGGATTGCTAGATCTGTGGAGAAACAGACATGAACTATAAGCCAAGCCCTCTTTTGCACAAACTATTTCTAGTACAGCAAATTATTCCTTTCACTCCTCTCATTCGTCATGACTTTCTTTCTCTTTTTGCTGGAGAGTGACAGAAATGCCCTGTGATCTTATCCCAGGGGAGGATGGGGATGGCATAGACCCCAACCCAGAGCACTCAGATCATTTACTTGGCAAGATGGGGGCTGATTTTGACTCAGATTCTGTCATGTGCACTGAGCAGAGGGTGGGTTTGATGTGTTTGCAGTACTTGACATTGCTGACTTGCACAGGCCCTTTTAAACCCCCTGGAGTACTCATCCCTGAAGCTCTCATGCCCACAGAGCCTGTGCTGCTACCCCATGAGTCAGAGCTCCCTTGGCAGAGGGTGATTAATTCTCTTCTCTTTCCACACTCTAGCCTAACTCTGTTCCCTATAAAGACAAGGAGCTGTGTCTGGTAGATGTAATTATACATGGCACTTCTAAAGATCTCCATCCCAAGATGAAGCTGGACTGACATAGTCATTGGGTGGGTTCAGAGGCACTTTAAAGGTAGAGCAGATGCTAATCTGAAGCAACAGAGGTGAAAGTGCATTTGATTGCCCGAACTGAGGGATGACAACTGTGTCCACAGGTTCCTTCCATGTGCTGTCCTCTTCCAGTGAGCAGTCCTCCACAAGTCAGCATGTCTCACCAGGAGTCTGGGAAGCAGAACAGAGACACACCTTCCTCCTGAGACACCACTGCCATCTTCCTGAGCCAAACTCTCACCAGAGCTGGCACACAGTAACTGCACTGCAAAGCCATGTAGGTTTTATAGGCAATGACAAAACACCCATCCCTCTCTAAGCCTGCTCTTAGGGCAGTGCAGTTCCCCTCTGTCGCTTCTACATCTGCCAGGGGAAGCCTTGAAAAAGTGACTTGCAGTGACAGGTCTCTACTGACAGTAATCATTAGAGAGAAACCCTGACCAGGGACGAGGAAGGAGCTGGGTCCTCCTTCCTTTCCCTTCTCTACAGGAGACCAACATCTCTAAGTCCCCAGGACTGCCTGTCAGATTTTGGGTGCTGTTGCTCCCTCACAACAGTCAAGCTGTTCTTGCTGAAGCACAAACTGCAATTGCTACTGATCAATCATAAGGGGCAAAGCCCATAAGCAACAGCCTCCTCCTCCTCATACTGTCTTCAGATCAGGCACTGGCACTTTTCTGGCAGGGAACACAGCAAGAAGTCAGAAAAGCTTCTTAACTTTTCAGATCAACCACTATGGATATGTATGACCCTTTCAGGACATGAGTATTAAATATGTCACTTAGTTCCAATACAAATGGTGCTTGGGAGATTCTCTGTTTTAATTAGGTGAATGAGTTTGGTCCTCAGAGAGTTCAACATGTCCTTGGGTGAATAAATGTTTTAATAATTCCACTTTGTCTCTCATAATCTTATAGCTGCAACCCACAGAAAAGCTTTCTTTTCCTTGACACTGAATACCAAATCAAGAACACTCCATCTGATTCCTCTGCTTTTTGCTTTCTGTTCTTGGATCCAAGCTCTCAGCCAGCCTCTCAGACCAAGTGGGGAGCCCCACCATAGCACCCATATGCACAGCAGCCCTGTGCCAGGTCCCCAGGACATGGCCATCAGCTGCATCCTCCTTGGGTCTCCTCCCTCCAGGGGCTGCCTGTGGAAGCTGTGTCACCTCTGAGCCTCAGAGCAGCAGCTGTGCGTGCATCTTCCAGCATCCATCTTCTTCACTGACCTTCCCCTTTCCCTCGCTGGTGGGAAAGGCTTTCAGCCTGCTGGCACAAAGCACATATTCCCCTGCAGCTGGCTCCTGCCAGCAGCCCAAGACACTTTTTGGCACTCTAAACCTCTTTTCTCTTTTAAAATTCCTAAGATAGCTAAAGAGGTGAAAGCGAGCCCCTGGTGGTCTGTGGGATGGAAAAGATCTCAAGAGTTCGAAAGCTGTGCATTGCCAGAAGAACCCATCTCTCACTACAGAGGCCATGCTTGGTGTGCACCCATCTGAACACACCCAAGGCAAGGAAAGGTGAACAAAGACTGAATGCTGTTTCCTTACATGAGAGGCTCCTCAGTCCATAAGGGTAAAACAGAGGTTTATCAGATTGGAAATTCTCCTCTACATAAAATTCCCAGGGCTGTATCATCCCAACACCTACTGCTGTCCTTGTAGCTTAAACCACAGCCCATGTACAGGTCACCGAGCAGAGCCCTTGGTTTGCTTCATAATAGGAGGGTGCCCGGAGGTGTAGACTGGGGCACAGCAGGAGTTAACTTCAGCTGTGGCTTTATGTAACTTTTAATTGCCTGCATTTGACATCTGCGCATCTAACAGCGCAGTGGAAGTGCTGAGGAATAAGTCCGTGAGTAATTCCTGTTTTATCCCCAGCTTGTATCGTTTACCTCATTAGGGGACTGCCTGCAGCCTTCAGCTGCTCTCTGCTTCCCCAGAGTTAATAGATCTCACATGTCCTGTGCCATGGCCCTGTCTCAGCCGAGCTCTCCACGCAGATCCAGTGCAGCCTCCCCCACGGATACGGGGTTGGTGTGAACACAACCCAAGCGCTCTGTGGCACGGATGCAGCAGCTGCTGCCCAAAAATGTACCATGTTCAAAAAGCAAGAGGATAGGACAAGAGGAATGTACTTGAGTTGTGCCAGACAAGATTTACTTGGATCTTAAGAAAAAATTGTTTACTGAAAGGATGGTCAGGAATTGGAACAGGTTGTCCAGAGAGAAGTGTTCAAAAGGCACCAGGATATGGCACCAGGAAATGTGGTTTAGTGGGGGACTTGGCTGGGTTAACAGGTTCAATGAGCTAAGAGGTCTTTTCCAACCTAAATTATTCTACAATTCTATGAGCCAGCCCCTGTGTGCTGTCTCTGCCTGGGTTTGGGTGAAGCAGGTCCTCACAGTCAGCATAAGCTCCATCCCCCAGAAGCCTCATCTGGAATCCAGGTCATTAGGGGCACAAAACGTGTTGCTTTTCTTAGATCCCCCCATTGCTTGTTGTCTTTGTGCTCCAGAGGGCTGTGGGACACCACGGAGCTCCCAGAGAGGCAGCTCCTACCTGGTGGAAACTGCTGTGTCTCCCTTGATAGAAATGCTGGAGCCCTCCAAAGAGCTCACCAGGGCTGAGGAGGAGCTCTCTGGCATCTCTGGAAGCTATTATGGACCACTTTCCAGATCAGAAGTAAGAATTTAACACTAATTCAGGATCCCCTTCTGGGTCATTGTGGGAATATTTGGAAACCTAGAGAGCACAAAGGAAAAACTGCTTTCTTTCTACAGGGTTTCCTAACATGACACTGAAGGCTCACTGCTTGTAGCTATCATGCTATGATGTTCACTTGGCTTTCTTGGGAGATATTTAGCTAATCATTATCATTTAATACCTTTGTATGTGTTGATACTGCTGCAGCACTCTTGTGACACACTTCTGCTACAGGCTGTTACCAACTCTCCATTTAAAACAGTGGAGTCTGTGAACTACAGGAATTTCAATTTGCACTTTAAGAAAATATGAATTTTCTTGTCTACTCCTTCAGGAAGTGAAGCAAACTTTGAAATCATGTCCTGCACTGTGAAAAAGTTCAGCAGCTCAGCCACAAGTACACCTGGTGATTTTTAAGCTAAGCTCAACAGCTTCGTGGGGGTTTATATGCAATTTTGAATGTGAAGGGCTATGAATAATAATAGTAGTCTTGAGGCAATGAGGGGTAATGAGGTAAACAATATGAGATTTTCTCACTGAGTTGAAATGAGACTCCTTCAAATCTTTTGTGAAATTTTGACACAGCTCAAAGAAATATTTTCTGAGGAGCATGTGGGCTGCAATATTGGGAGTAGGTTCTTCCAGTGTTAACAAGGATATTGCCTCAGAAATTACATCCAAGCATTTTCAGAGTTGAATATTTTATAAATACATTCTTTATGTTCTGATGTGTGAGATTAGCACGGGAGGGTGCATCTGTTTTCCTGCAGAGAGGATCTGAATGATGCAGTTTGATGAGAGGAGTTTCAGCTCAAAGACGAAATCTTGCTATGAAGTATCCTACAAAACAAGAAAGCTAGACCAAGATTCAGAACATTTGGGGTGAGAGGGATGCAAATCATGCCACACACCAGGGATTTCAATGCAATGGTGTGAATACGAGTCCCTCACAAAACTGATGAGCATCCTTTGTTTCAGACAGCTTTGCCCCCATAAAGACTACCTGGGATGCAGCTCTGAGTGAAAATCATCTAGGGCAATCAGTAGAATTTCCGCTTGCTATTCCCTTCCTGTTATCTTGGCATTTTGGGCCAAATGTTTTAAAATATTTCTAATGTCCCATCTTGAAACTATCAACATGGAGCTCTTCATTGGTACTTTCAAGAGGGCCAAGTTCAGCTGGCTGCCTTTGTGCACACAGACAGACTGATTAAAACAAGAGGATATTCTTGTTTGCATCTGCTTCTTCTCTGTCTTTTCATGCTCTAAGCTAGAAGCCGAATGTGGCCACCCTTTTAAAAGATTTTGTGAGGTGCTGTGCCTGCATGAGGGCAAGCCCCAGTACCAGCACAGGCTGGGGGATGAAGAGATGGAGAGCAGTCCTGCAGAGCAGGACTTGGGGGTGCTGGTGGAGGAGAGGCTGGACGTGACCCAGCAATGTGCACTTGCAGTCTAAAACACAAATCCTGTCCTGGGCTGCATCAAAAGCAGCGTGGGCAGCAGGGCAAGGAAGGGGATTTTGCTCTGGTGAGAGCCCACCTGGGGTGATGCATCCAGCTCTGGGGTCCCAGCACCTGTTGGAGCAAGTCCAGAGGATAGCCACAAATGTGGAGCATCTCTCCTATGAAGAAAGATTGAGAAAGCTGGGATTGTTCAGCCTGGAGAAGGGAAGGCTTCAGGGAGACCTCATTGGAGCCATTCAATACTTAAAGGGGGCTTTTGAAAGAGGTGAGAGCAGACTGTTTAGCAGGGCCTGCTGGGGTAAGACAAAGGGTAGTGGTTGTAAACTAAAAGAGGGTCAATTCAGACTAGATATAAGGAAGACATTTCTTATGGAGAGAGAGGTGAAACACTGGAACAGCTTGCCCAGAGATGCTGTGGATGTCACATCCTGGGGGACATTCAAGGCCAGGTTAAGCAGGGCTCTGAACAACCTGGTCTGGTTGATAATGTCCCTGCTTAATGCAGGGAGGGTATTAGGCTAGATGGGCTTTCGAGGTCCCTTCCAACTCAGACTATTCTATCATTCTATGAAAAACATCAAGGCCCTGAAGCGAAGCTTCTGCACCAAGTTGATTTGAAGAATAAATTTTGAAAATATAAAAATAGGCTTTTAGCAGCCTGCCTGACAGAGGCAGAGACATTGTGTGGGCAAACTGTTCCAGAACACGGCTGTGCAATGGTTATTAAGAGCCGTACTTCCATAATAACAGTGCTGGGAGCTTTCCTCAGTAAAGAACGATAAGCAAGTTTCAGCTTCTTCCTTGCTGAGACCTGGAGGCAGCGCTGTGCTTGGTTAGCTCTGATGCATTATCCTGTAATAGCTAAGCAATATTCTTTGAGTGAAGGTTGAATAATAGAGTGTTTTCTCTCCCCTCTACCCCCGCCCCACCACTTTACTTTCTGAATAACATCTTCCATTGTTGGTTATTGTCATTATCAACTGATTTCCCCAACGACTGCTCTAAACCATCCTTTCTAGCTTCTGGGCATTAAGCAAAGATTGTTGCAGCATAATTGGATTAATTTAGAGACTGACTTTGAACAGCATAATTGATTTGAATTTTATTCTGTTTTCTCTAGCCACGTTTTTCACTAAAAATCACCATGCCTGTAAGCCTGGGCATGGACTCAAATCTTCTACAGGAAAAGCCTTCATGAGTGGGAGCCCCTCCTTGCTAAGTGGGTGCTTTCACCTGTGGTCCATGCTCCTCTCCACTGGGGAGGGTTTCCTACTGTGCTTCATGCCCCTTCCTTCTGCCACCCTTGGGAAGCGCTCTGGGTGCCAGAGGAGTCACAAACCGACTCACTTCTCCACCGTCACTGCAGGGGTTGCTTTGAGCTGCAGGAGGGGTTTTGTTCTCTGGCACAGGGTCTGTCACTGCTGTGACACGTGGGGACCAGCCTGCCCAGCTGTCCCCACATGGACCCTGCTTCAGGGATGCTCTCTGGCACACTTGGCTCTAACATCACAGGCACTTAGCAGTGCTCCTGCCATACCCAGTGCAGCAAACCTTGTGTCCTGCCATGGTTTCTGACTGGGTTTTGATTCTATGTCTCACAGATGTGGGTGTGGAGTGGGGAGTGCCCTGTGGATGCTGCAGCAGGGCCTGTGAGTGCCTGGCCAGCTCCCTGAAGCAGCATGTATTACTCATCAGGGATCCCCCAAATATGCTTCATGGTTCACTGCAAAGCTTTCTTTTTCTTTGCAAAACATCTTCTCTTTGTTTTCACCACACATCTCCACTGATTGTTAGAGAATGAAAAGGGTTTTGGTTATAAATTAGAATCATTATTGAAATCTCGACTGAGTAGCATGGCTGAAGACCATCGTCCTGAGTAGCTCTGAGCTCCCTGTGCCATTTCAGCTCCTCTCAGCTGACTGCAGAGGTTGGCACAGGTGCTCAGTGTGTGCCCTTCCTGCTATGGCAAGGGGTTTCTCTGGGATATTTGGGCAGTGGTTGCCTCAAACATGGAGCTGCCCAGGACTAGCATAGGATCCTAGCATGAGACACTCAGACTTGTCCTACCTGTCACAACTTACACACAGCACATGAGACTTTTGCATTCCCAACAAGCCCAAGGCTGCCATCCCACTAATTTCAGCAGACCCAGGATGTCCTCGTCACATCTTTGGAGAGCACCTGGCTCTCATATTCATGTGTGGCAGCACACTGTTCCCACATCCCATCGTGCTCTCTCATAGTGAAAAGGAAAAGGGATACAACTGTGCTACTGCTTCTCCCTCCAGTGCTAAGAAACAACAGAACTAAAAGCAGTGCTGGCCCTTGTCTTTTCTATTGTTTTGGTGAAAGGGAGTGGTACCGCCCAATTCAGTCCTCTGAAAGTCACCAGACTTTGTGCCTGCAGCAACCTGGTATCCTATTTCCAAATAAATCAGAGATAGAATGAATGGAGAAGGAATGGAGACAAGTCAAATCCCATTGCCCAGTGATGCAGGGCCTTCTCTTGGAAAATCAGCTGCCCAGCATCTGCTGCAGACATCAGCCTTGGGGTGCATGCCCCCTGCCTGCACTGCTGCCTGCAAGTGCCACAAGGCAAAAACACCTGTCCTCCTGCTTGTCCATACAAAACTGCATATGTGCACTTGCAGGTGGAATTCATGTCCTTTAGCACATAAAGGCCATGACCATTGTAGGAATGTTCATAAAAACATAGTTGCAATAAGGTACACAATATTTTCCCACTTCTCCTGCTTTGGTATTGTGTTGTAATAGAGTTCTTGATGATTTAGTTGAGTTAGAGGAATATATCCACACTAACAGCATTAGCCTTTTCCTTAGAGTAATGTTTTGCTGGAGTAACATCCAGCAAACTGATGCCCAGGAAGCTTTTCCTTTCAATATCTGAGCAATAGTTCTTAGGGGTCAGCTTTGCCAGCTTTCACTAACCTTGCTCCTTGTACTCTTCAGATTGTCACAACTCCAAGACTGTCATAAACACTTCAGTCTTTTGTGCTTTTAGCTCTCAGACTTTTGTAGGAAGACACACCTTTAATCGTTTGCCTTTTGGGTTTTGCTTCCAGCTTTCCAGGTTCTCCCTGGTAGCACAAAGTCAAAGTCAAGAAGAGAAAATGGGACTGCAGAAGTGATGCTGTTGGGCACACACAGTGCCCCACAAAAACTCCTCTTCCCAGTGCCTGGAAAACTTTATCCCTTGCCCATGTTCACCTATTCCTCCTCTTCTGTCTCAGTTAGTCATGCTCCCCTCCTTACATGCACACTTCTTCCACGCAGATGTTGCAATTGTGCAGGCTGTAACACTCTGCAAGATTTCTTTTCCCTCCTCCACGAACATCTAAACTTATCCCAAACTACCTAGCTAATCTGTCTGTTAGATCAAAATGTCCCTAGTATTAGGGAGTGTTTGGGTTTGGGATTCTGATTCAGGATTATCTAGAGAAAACACTGAAAGGTCACTACATTTTAAATCATCCAGCAAATGAAGCTTGAAGGTGCTCAGTGCTACTGTAGGAATGTGCTGCCTGCAACCAATATCTGCTTGCAAACCTGGTGGGACTAGTTCAGGTCTGACAGAGTTTTATGTAAGTATTGTTTTATTTTCAGTGTTCTCTTTACTTCTCATCACTTCTTTAAATCCCACCAAAGACAGGTTTGCTCACAAGATGATGCCTTGGCGCATTCAGTCAATGATATTGACTTCCCAGTGGCAGCAGGGGAATAAACCAGGAGATTAAACTGCCCAATCAATTGCCCTCCTGCCTGTGTTATGTGCGTTATTTCCCACCGTGCACATTCAGCATTACGCTCTGTGGCCATTAACGCAGTGGGTGCTGTTAGACAATGAAATGTTAAACAGCAGCATGCTAATAAAAGGATTAAGGAATAACATGATATCCTTACCAGCAGCTACAGAAGAGCTGGTCTGGGGAAACAGCAACTGTGTGCTGGGGCATGCTGTACATGAAATAGGGATGTCCATGCTAATAAGCAAATGGTCCTTTATCACAGGGCTGGTGTGGAAATGTCAGCCTGGAGACAAAACTGAGTTTGAGGGAAATATCCCCCTAGATTAGAGAGGTGGACAGAGCAGGCATTACCTCCCGACAACTTGCTTCTTGATGCCATATGGCGTCAATGGCTTAACACCTCAGCAGGACATTAATGCCAAGAAATTTAACAAGACTTTTTCTGCACTGCCAGGTGGCCAAGTGTTACTCCTTGCTCCCCAAATCTGCCAATCAAATCTTACCTGCTGCCCTCTTCTGCTTTGTGAAACACGACACAAAACTGCACTTCTTCCCAAGGAGAGGTTTTAGCTTTGCAGCTGCCCCGTTAGGGCTTCTCATTCCCAGCTGACACCCTTTCCCACCAATGCTCTTGTACTTGCCAGGCTAGAGAACTCCTAGAGAATTCGGCATCTTTTGGATAGCCTGGATTTGGCAAAGCAGGATTTGTTAAACAAGCAGCGCCATTCTTCTGTCAAGACTCATGGTTTGTCCAGGAAAGACTTGAACCAAGGAAGGGAAAGACTGACTTCTGGTGGGATGGGAACTAATTCATGCCCAAAAGAGCCTCACAGGGAATGAGAAGCAACTATCCAGCCATGGACAGGGCAGGGGCATAGGGATGCCACTAACCAGGGTCTACACATACAACTGGCTCACTACTGCCTTGTGACATCCCTCTGGTGAGGAGTGAAGGGCTGAGGAAGGGCAGGGGGGCATCAGCCACTTCCAGCTGGGCAGCTGAAGCTGCCCACTCCTGCCTGTCCTCTCTTGCACATTTTTTCTCAGGTTTTCAGTGGGCCAAGTGGAGTTTCTTTCATTATGTCTCCTGCAAGGTCACTGTGCAAGTTGATGGTGTGCTGTTGGGAAAGGGGCTATTGACATGTAGTCTGACCTCACCTTTACCTAGTTTCACCTATTCATTTATGTTTGCTTTGAATTAGCTGGTGAAGTCTCTTTATCAACATTATTTATAGGTTTTAAGCATTTCAAGACTGCTGCTTTGTTCGTCGGCTGTACTTGTCTCTTAATCTAACTAATCATCTAATACATTTTGAAGGCTTTTCATTCTTTCTCATAAATCAAATTTTGGACCTTGATGAATCCATTTTCTGTGCTAATCTGAATTCTCTCTCTTTCATCAGATCTTCTTCATCTCATAAAGAAGTGAACAGGCTATTCTAGGTGTCCCTGCAAAAAGATTTGATCTATATATTCCAGTCTCATTATATATTTCTCTGGCTATTTTACCTTGTTATCCTTCATTGAAAGTGCAGCCCCCTAAGATTCTTTCCATGTTGTTTCTGTGCAGGTTTATTTGATAGCACGTCTTAGATTTTTCTATCCCCTTGTGAATTAAAATAGCTTTTCATTTTGATTGCGTTTTAATCCATAAATAGTATCTCATTTTCTCACTTTCTCCCTGTATTCTTTATCTGGGTGAGTTCCATCATTTTTTTTTTTCATGTCTTCTTTGTATTAGTAATTTCCCTCAATTTAATATATATGTGACTTCAATTAATATATTCTTTATTCTCTGCTCTAGATAATTAGTAAAAGCATAAAAGAACAGATGCATGTTATTTAACAAATGTCTCTGCTAGTGGCCTTGCCAGCTTATAAGTGGTTACTTCCACCATTTGTTTCTAATGTTTAAATTTATTTATAAAATATGTGTGGTCATCTGTATATCGTAGTAAATGATGTTGAGATGAAGTTTTAGTGGAAATTCTCATAAAATATTCTACAAATAACTCCCAATACAGCAGTAGGAGGAGGTCATCTGAGATGACCACTGCAGTCTCTTTCGTCTGAATAATCCTATTACACGTGTTGTTTTCCCAGAGCTGTTTGTGTTGTAATGTTGCTGTTATTTGTTAACCTTGACAAAAAGGGGTACTCAGAAAAGCATGACATTTCTGTGCTTTGCATTATTGACTGTTTTATCTTTAAGTTAATTTTTTGTGGTTCTGAAAGGACATTGCCTTTCAAAGGAAAAATAGATGGTCTTCCTTCTTTGACAAAATAACACCAAAACACTGGAAACAAAAATTACTTTTTCTAGCTTCAGAAGCTCCACAAAGCCTTTCCATGACAATTTGTGTTTACAATTGTTGTGGTTTAGGAATTTAGTGCTCCCACTTAAACTATCTGGCTCCACTTGTGCCCCTCACTCACTTCCCATTCCCCCTCCAATTCTTCCCTGTGTTGACTAGAGAGGAGAACTGGAAACAAAAAAGGGAAAGATCACAGCTTGAGATAAGAACAATTTATTGGAAACAGCAATGAGAGAAGAAAACAAACAGTAACAGCAAAAATATTAATAACAAAAGTGTACAAGTGAGAGACAGAGTGATTCACATGAAAAATGCTCATAATGGAATCCAACCCAATCACTCCGTGCTTCCCCAGTATGAAAAATGAGGTGAGGTGGTATAGAATAAAAAGAATAACTTCCAGGTCCTGGCCAAGCCCTCTCCTGGCCACTGCAGAAATCAGTAGCCAGGAGAAATCAACTCTGTCCTGGCCAGAACCAGGGCAGCAGTGAAATTCATCAAAATTCTGTTCCATCTGCTATGGAAGTCGCCTCCATGAAAGGTAAAATGCTGGGTTTTACAGCATAAATCAGGGTCTTGTTTTTTGAAATGTGATTCGGTTCTTCCAATAACTTCTTGAAAAATTATTGAAGTCCTCTATAGTTTTCCTTTTTGCTTTAAATTGCATGTACAAGAATAAAAAAAATTTTTGGAATGCCCTGTAAGCTTACTGTCCTAGAATTGCAAAAAGGGTAATTTTTCTGCCTCGAGAGGAACAAATTATCACTGTTTCTCCATTAATCTTTGCATAAGCACCAAACTGGTGGACAAGCAGTTACTCACATTGCTTTAGTTTATCTCCTCCTGGTTTTGTGGCACTCCCTGCTTACAATATCCCAGGCTTCACTATCAGAAATGGTCCCAAGGCTTTCAAAGACCTGCATGCTTGTACAGAGAGCACTTGTTCCTCTCTTTGCATTCCTGGCTAGAGCAGGAAAACTGAAAAATCCTGAACAATTTTTACTGATCTTCAACCTTCTAGAAAGCTTTGGGCCTTGCCAAATGTTGTAAGTTTACATCTGTGACACAGTTTCTTAGCCCATACTACCAGAGACCAGCTGGGTTTCACTGATTCTCACCAATTAGTGGGAGAAGTAGGATACTTTCAGATCCCTAGGATACACCTCTCATCCTGATACCAAAGAACCTCTGCAAAATCTTTAAGTTCTGGCAAAACAATTCCTTATCAATATTTCTTTTGATGATGGGGGTGAGGTGGAGTGAGGGTGTTCCTCTTCCATTAGAAACAGACTAAAACAGTCCACACATCTCACATTACTATTATTTGCTTTTTTAGAGATCACACATGCATTCTGTGGAAGCAGAGCACAGTTATGACACCTTTCCTTTGCCCGTTTTTTCTTTGTTATGGAAGATTTTTCTACACAGCTATTCAGCATCACAGCCATTCTCCATTCACCATTCATTTCACATCCTTTGCAACTTGTAAATTGAATTGCAGAATTGTTCACACAAACACTGTAAAAAAGATGATTCAAAGTGCATAAAGGACTCAGCTGAGTATTCCCTGTCTGTACAGATAGCTGTGCTGAGGATAGTTTTGTAGGGCCTAAAAGAGCATCAAATATTTCCAAATGATTATTTCTTCAAAATCAAACTCAAGGCAAAATAACAAAACAGTGTCAGAAATACCTGAATTAATGTAAAATAAACAGTGAGACTGAAAAAAAATGATACTGTGGCACATGACTGTCAGTACATAACTAAAGTGGTCCATGGGTAGTGAGAGGCTGTCAGGGTACATACATTTGTTTTTAGACTTTAATTACACAGACCAAGCAGATCGGTCTGAAAAAAAAATAAAAAACAATTGTTCTCACTCAATTCAGTGAGTATTTCCCAGTGAAGAGATTTTACTAAGTGATAGTGCATAATTTGCTAGGGCAACTTGACCTTTTTGCTTGTTTCTCCCTGGTAATAAGCAAAGCCAATTAATCCCACGTGTTGAGCTGATGAGTAATGGCTCCTTGTAGAAACAATGGTGTCACATGCCAGTACCTACATCAGCATTAACCACTATTAATCACATAGACAACAATGACAGTTTACTGAATTTTGTTGTTCAGCAAGCTCCACACCAAACCCCTAGATTGCTGAAACATTGTTCAGGAAACAGAACGACACTGTAAGCTGAAGAAGCAGATGGAAAATCTGCCATAGTGCACAGAGACCTGCCTAAACCTGTGCTGAGCTTCACTTCCAGCTCCGCAGTGACTGCTTTGATTAGAAACCTGTATCCCTCTTCCTCTGAGGTGCCATCTCACCTGTCTTCAGGCTGTCCTGTAAATGCAAGTCCACTCCTTGGCACACAATTTTTTTAATGCTCACACGCTCTCCT
The DNA here is from genome assembly GCF_009819885.2 of Catharus ustulatus. NCBI lineage: Eukaryota > Metazoa > Chordata > Aves > Passeriformes > Turdidae > Catharus > Catharus ustulatus. The sequence continues at coordinate 61,659,970 of NC_046221.1, read as the reverse complement.
TTTTGAAAATAGTAAAATATTTAAGCTAGAAGAAAGAAAAGAAATGGAAACACATTTCCCAAAACTCCAGAAGCTGGCCTGATCCTCTTGCACATTGGCAGACATTTCTTTTCTTACCTCCTCTGCGGTGAGCTCCTTTCAGATGTGAAGTCCTCTTCTAGGGGTGCAGGTTGCAACTACTGTCTAGTGCTCACTGGGATGGCTGTGTCAGACAGAGCTGGCTGCCAGGGGCTGCAAACACCAAGCCAGAAACACTCACAGGACCTTGGCTTGTTCTTTAAAACACAGGGCCCAGGAAAGCACTCTGCAAACCTGCAGTCAGGGGAAGGAAAGTGGCGGTCACAAAGAGAGGAACATTTTCAATGCAGCTGATAACTTTGCACTGCAGTGTGTCCCTTTACACACAGAAATGGCTGGTAAGTCTCTCATTGCCCCAAGGGAGGTTGCGAGCTGCTCCAGGCACACTGCCTGAAGCTGCTGCTTCCCAGAGCTCCTGCGTTAACTCTGTAGGAGCAGCCACCAGCGGCTTCGGAAGTGAGCAGTCAATCTGCTGTATCAGTTGCCCTGGCAGTCTGATAATTGCAATGGTGAAAACTGAGCCAGGGGATCCAGAAGGGTTTTTGGAACAGGCTTTCAGCAGGTTTCTGGCTCCTGTTGTGGAACACCTTCAACATTCACAAAAGAACAGTGAGCTAATTGTGAAAAACTGCTCTCAAAGGCCCTGTCTCCTGTTTGCTGTTTCATGTCATTTTGGTGAATTCTTCTTTAAAGGCATTTTCTTTCTGTTTTCTGGAAGCAGAATTCTGGCTTTGTACTTACGCCAACAGCCTTTGGGCTTTGTCTGCACAGAGTCTGGAAATCTTTCATTCCCCTCTCCCCAAGCCAGCCATGTTCAAACAGTGCTTGTGGAGAGGTGCTAATGTGCTTTCCCAGGCCTCTTCAGACATGATTTAAAAGCTGGTACTTTAAAGCATAACACAGAGAAATGCATTTGCAAAAGGATACATTTTTCTTCCACTTGGAGCAGAGCTATCTGATTTTTTATGAGAAAGTGAGCCAGAAGTTTTTTGATTTTGTGCACACTAGCTGAGTTATGATTTAATTGAGGATGTATTTTATCTTTGGAGTTTTTTTTAATCTTCTTTTTGTTCACTGCTTCAAGTTCTGTGATGGCTCTCCTTCAGACTTTACCAGCCTCACCTCATGTCCTCTCCACCTGTGGATCAATAATGTGAGTAATGTGTGATGCATACTGAAACTGGAAGTGGTTTGAGTTCCATTTGGAAGATGGTGCCTTCCATTTTAGAAATAAAACTCTATCCCAGTTTTTCACTGTCAGTTCCATATTTTCTGTAATATCCAGCTCTTCAGATGTTTCATTCTTCCTTCTGAATAACTATTTCAGACAATACATTTTTTCTGTACATTAACTGTACATTCTTGTTTAACTAACACCTTAATATTCAATCTTCTGCAGAAAAATGCTATTCTATGGTCAAGTTTTCAACTTCCAGGGATTAAATAATCCATTCTTCCTTGCTTCATTTAAAGGCTCAGTATTTACTGAATTCCTTTCTTTGCTTCTACACCTTTGAATGTGCCAACACTACTTTTTCTTGGGCTGCAGCTGTTCACTTGCACTCTCCCAGCCACAGTTGCCCCTACCTCTCCCTAGCTCTTTAATACACTGTGCTGAGAGGTTGAGCCAAGTGGCCACTCAGTGGCATTTGTTTTGGTGACCTTTATTATTTTCTTACCTCCCTTCAGCCAGTTGAGTCAATGTTTTGGGAACTTGCTACTGTCTCATTATGGTACATCCAGCAGGCTGAATACAGCTCAGACCGAATACAAGCGTCATGTGATGCCACAAACAAACCATTTATCATGAAGAAAATAAGACACCTGTATGTTTAGGTGTCTAAATCCCAACATGAAATCTGTCAGCTTGGATCCTTATTTTAACCCTCACTGAAACTCTTCTGGCAAGGATCTGAAGATACCTTCAAGGGTCTGTGCTGAAATGTTAAGGTGCAAATATTGCTCTAACACTTTCCCTGAGACTGATTTTCTTCAAGTTCTGGAGTATGTTGAGCCTGGAATAGAATAGGCTGAACTTCAGTATTAAACACTTTGCAACACAAAGTGGAACAGTTTGGAGAAAATGCCATCTGTACAGCCGAGCCTGAGAAGTGATGGAGAAGGATCTGCCTGCAGCCCCTGCTTCTGTAAACATGTTAATCAGAGCTGTCTGACTGCACAAATTTCCCAGGATGACCTCACTGGCAGTGGAAGCAGGTGCTTCCACTGTCCCTTTTAAGGTGCCTACATGCCATGTATGTGAGCAGATACTGATTTTTGGGAGCTAATGACCCATAATTTGTATACAAGACAGACCTACTATAAAATACTTGCAGACAGAAATCATTTTCCCTGCTGTAATAAACTTCCTGTGTTTGTGTCACAAATAGTGCAGTACCAGGGAGAGGGCCTCAAGTGCAAGCTTTTAATACAGGTATCTTTTGTTTGATAATGGATAGGGAGGATGTTATTCTCAAAGAAAAAAAAAATCTATTTATTTGCTTTAGTCAGCAATTTACTAAGTTAATTTACTTCCCATATATGAACATGTTCATGCTCCTGGGCATTTGCTACATTATTATAAATTGAATTAAGTAATAGGATGGAAAGAAGGATTTGGATTAATGGTGCTTTATATGTGCAGAACATACAAGAATCTTGAGCTTTATTGTGCTGCATTTTTAAAATTGCTCTCCCCTCTGAATGTTTGGGTGTTTTCCCACTGACAAGCTCGTTGCTAGATGCTGTAGTAGCACAAGGTCAAGCCCGCCCAGAGGTGGGGCTCTGGTACACAATGTTCTTTAGATTTAACAAGGTGGAATTGCCTAAGGCTTTGGGTCAGTGAGAAGATAAACAGCTGACAGACCAACAGTGGCATGAATTCACAGTCAGGTAGCTTGGACCCTCTTCCCCAGCTGTGGAAGGTCTTTTCTTCCCACAGCTGTGTCCCAGGCAGAATGGCACAATGAGAAACACACAGAAAATTGGTATAATTCCTAGGTGAAAGGTGAGAAAAAGCTGTGGGTTTCAATGGGGTTATAGAAGAGCATGGTATTCATCTCAAAAACAGAAAACTAAATAAGGAAAAGTATCTTCGGTAATATAATAATTTGAGGGGGGAAATGTGAATATACATCACTTAAGTAGAAATTATCATTAACTGTGACTCTTTATGGAAAAAGCCTGGGGAAGATGGGTAGGGGGCTGTGTTGAGGCTGTCACCTGATGGCCAACTGAAGACCACCTATTGTAGCTACTCAGCCCTTTCCAGAACAAAGTCTGAACCTCATATATCATGGTAAATTCCTCAGCCACCCAACTCCCCTGCAGTTGAAGGACTTCACTAGGCATACAAAGGGAACATGGTGTTCTTTTTCCTGTGCTGCATTGACGTAGCTCTTTCTGATAGGAAGCCTTAAATGCCTTGGTTTCTCAGTATTTCAGCTTCAAAGTTAGTGGGTAGCAAGAGATGGAAATGCAACTGTTTGCTATTAGTGAAAAAGAAGTAGATGGAGCTAATTGATCTACAACCTCCTTGCTTACAACCTCTTGGAGGATAAGATAAAGGGATCTGAGTAGTACTGCTTTGAAAAAACATAGAATGCACACAATGAGTAGTCACAGAAATTACAAATATTTAGAGGATGGGTGTAAAAAGAAAAACATTGTCCTTGCCTCACTGCACTGACTTTCCTAGCAACACAGAAGTTTCCAGCATCTTAGATGGCTTTTTGTTCTGCACTGGAACAAGATTTTTACTCTCTCAAAAAACCACCAGAGACAGGACTGCCGACCCAATGGTGCCTACCACCCAGCAGCAAGGCATTGATTCTCCCTACAGCTCTGACCTGAGTGCCCTAACCATTGAGTTTCATGTGTAACATGGCAGTGAAGCCTTAAACTTCCCACTCAGCATCTTTGTAAACCAGGACATCCTTCTCTGGACTTAGGGGTAAAGAACCTGTCAAATTATTTAGAATAGCATTTCTCACTTCTGAAACTCCTCATGCTCAATTTTCATGCAGCTTTGGGCAGTCTATCGAGTGTTTAATCGATTTTAATTTCTAGTTGGGTTTTGAAAGGATATTTTGTAATGTGTGCTGTAAGGAACCAATGGCACCATCAGACTAAAATAGTGAAATAGGATTTAACAGCAAATTTGTTATAATAAAGATGAAACTTTTGCATCTGCTGAGTCATTTCAAGAGGCATTAATTAAAAGGAAAAGTGCAAAGGTTGTTGCTGATATTTAATCCATCACCTTGGATTTTATGAAGACAGATAGCAAAGGACAGGAAAAAAGACCTGCTACAGGTGATGGTCTTCAGCCACACAAACTCCCTGCTTCCTTGCTGTACCCAGAGCTGTGCCAACTGGAACTCATCCGAATGTTTCATGGATGCTCTTGGGCTCTAAATGAGCTGCCACTTCTCCATTAAAACAAAAATGCTCCAAAAAAAACCCAATAGGAAAAGGATTGTTGGGCTCTATTTAACAAAACCGCGTGTCAAAGTGTCTGAAAAAGGGCAGTGGAAAACGAGTGACATCTTTTCCCTGCAGGGATTCATCTCATGAAAGCCCCAGCATGAAGCATTGTTAGATCTGCCTGGTGTGAATGCAGTCGGTCAGGTTATAACGTGGTAAGTAAGTCAATTTTACAATTTTGCACTCCCAAGCACTTTCATCTCTGTCATGACCATTATATGACAAAAAGCATTTTGCCAAGAAGCAGCCTTATCTTCTGGCTCAGGTAATTAATTATCGGTTGAGGAGAGGCAGCCTGTCAGCTTCCAAGCAGCACAGCACCTTCTTGTTCCTGAGCTACTTTCCTCTGAAACTGGCTGCACTTCAGAAAGCGAGCTGAAGGCACCCAAGGAGGCTGCTACCCCTCGAAAAACTTCCTCCCTCCCCATCCTTGCTTGTCCACCCTTCTGGCCTGAAACAGTTTCCCCACGGTGGAAGTGAGAAGGCTCCTTCATCACAATGAAGGAGAAGGAGCGGAAGGCAAATAGCTCTTTCGTGACACCTCCTGTTGATGCAGCCCCTCCACTGTGCTTCTGAGGGATCACCTCAGCCCTGTGAATTCTGAAAAACGTTTTGTTTTGGTTAGGTCTCTTTGTTGCCAAAAATATCACTGACAACTCTGGGCATTCATTTAGCGGTAATTCAATCACTCAACTTTCCTGACAATATTTTGTTTGCTTGCTGTCAGCAGCTCCAATGCTATTAAGCAGTAAATGTGATAAGCGGTGTAGATAAGCCATCAGTCTTGTTCTTATCAAGACTAAACACTGTGAGAAAAGCCCCAGTTTCACACAAATCTGCTTAAATAATTCTGCAGGTCCTAGCACTGAAATTACTCATGTTCTTCACTGCAGTGTCTTTGTTCAGCTTTGTGCTATAGATCAGCCAGTGGCATTAAAAAAAAACCCAATATTTAGAAATAATTCAATTTACAACAGATGTAGCATACACCAGAGCTCCCTTTACACCCTTAGCACCCTCCTATTTTGTTTTTAAAGACACACTGCTAATGTGAGCCACGATGGAATTAATGGGGTAACCACATTCCCTCCCTCCCCTTTAAACCACCCTCCTCGGATGCCAGTGCCTGCACCGTGATCTGTAAATTCTAACATTCACTTTTTAAAAAAAAACCACAACTGACAGAGTTCATGGGTGACACTGACCATATTGCTGCCCTCTTTCCATCAGCCATTCTTGCCTCTCCCATGTGCTGTTTTCATAGGTAAGAACAGGTTAGCATCCATGTGAATAATTTACAAACAGCCTACTGGTTGTTCAAAAGCCACCTCAATCCCAGAAGGTGACTCTGGCTTAGGTGGATATTTGAGGTTTGCATACAGCTGCTTGAGACCCACCTGTGGCCATCTGTTTTTCTCTCAAGCTTAATTGCTATGTAAAGAGCAAAAGCACTTTGGCAAACCTCACAGTTTTCTCTAATCTATGTTGCAAGCTGCTGGAACGGTAGCTCTGTTGTCTTTTTATAAAAAAGATGCCATACATACCAGCAACATGATACTAATGGCAACACGAGGAAATCATTTACCTGATTCCTGTCAGATGGGTGGTTAAGTGGAAGCCAAAAATAGCACATCCCTTCCTGAGCCCTGAAATTTGTTTCAAAAGCTCTGCAGTAACTTCAGCTCCCACTAAGAAGCTGGAAACCTTATTAATAATGTAAAGTCTTTAAAAAGAACCAGTCAAATTCACTAAGCCCACTGACCTCTCGCTTAGTGAATTCTCTGGACTGCATGCTTGTCTCATATAGGAGTCTGGCCTTTCCGATGTTATTTAATTTACTGTTTCTCATGGCAAACAGACTGGGGCAAGAAAAGCTTCAGGGCTAGTTCTCAATGCAGTCATTACAACGTGGCCTTTGCCACAGAGTGCTGTGCAGAGTTAGTTCTGCATCAAATGCCATGACAGACTGAATGGTGCCATAGGCATCAATCTGATGAGTGCTTTTCTGCATCCTTTCTTCTATAAAATAAAAATATCAACCTCTCTGCTAACTCAGGGAGTCCCACAGCCACTCTCTAGCAGGTTCCCAGGACACTGGTCACCCCAGGCTCACAGCACACCCAGGCTGCCATCAGACTAGCCCTCCTGTGAAGCCCTGCTCTGATTCAGAATATCTACACTAGCACTGAAGTTCAGATCATTCTTGATTCTCCCCACTTGGTGTGCATTGCTCAATCCTGCCCTACCAGGGTCTTCCTGCAGGAGCCAAACGGAAAGATGTGCTTCAGCCACTAAAGGGCTTTGAGTCCCTGGGAACATATCACAGCTACTCCGAAGAAAAAGCTGCTGAAAGACAAATGTTGGCCCCTTGGCACCGTTTTGCTCCTGATGAAGACACAGCCATCCTTCACTGTTTGGGCTCTGATCCACTTTATAGCCAAAGTGCTGCAATACGTGCAGGGCAAGATTAACAATGCATAAATTCTACTGGCCTGGACCCACATCTAGAGAGGAAGTTACTGTGCAGTTAGTGAGCAGGACCAGGAACTCACTGTGCACTAACTCTTCCTATACACCATTCGTAGTGATAATTTACTCTTCCTTGAAAAAGGCATATTTTCCTTCAAAAAAATTTAAATGCTACTTTATAGCACATTAAGATTCCCATGTTCATAAGCCTCCAGACAACAGGAATGCTGGATGATTAAACATTAATCTGAATGAAATTTCAGAGTGATTTTGTTAAACTATTTTAAAATTCTGTGTATTGTCATTTGGAATTAAAGGAGATGCAATTTTTTTTAATAAACGACAATTTACAGTTGAAATCTTAGTTTTGAATCAAAGAGCCACTACAAGAACTTACCTTGGTTTAATGATCCATTTCAAGAATCTGAAATTAGTGAATTTGGCTTAATTTTTTTTCTGAGAACAGCAGTGCAAATAAACACAACAGAAATCGTTCTGATTTTATTTTTCTCCCACTGTCCTTGATTTTCAGCCAAATGGATTAGGAGAATCCTTTAGACAGCAAAGCCTGTATTGAAGCAAATATAATACTTTGAGGTGAGATGTTAAATTTACACAATGAAATGTACTGAAGAAGCAATTTTTCCCAAAGCAGGGCAGGATCAAGCTTAACACTGTTGGATTCATTTTCCATTTGTTTGGCTGCCTGACCACATCTTTATTCAGTAAGTATGGTTTAATCTCAGAGTCTTGGGTGCTTGTGTTTGGTTTGACAGAAAAAACATAATTTCCAAATTGCTTCCAGTTTATGCTCTGTATTTCTTCTCATTTATAGAATGTTTTCTTCCTTGGTGTTTTGAGTGGGCAAACCCCCACACTAGGAAAATGTCTTTTCAGCCTGAGCATGGCTGCTGGCATTTGTTATACCAACGTGGAGGCGGACATATGTTGATTTTTACCTCCAAACCCTTTGTAGACAAGCAATTTCTGAGCATGTGGTGTGGCCTGCAGTCAGGGCCAGCCCCTGGGTTTGGCAGCTCAGTCACATCTCTAAACAGGGACAGTTTTCAGCATAAGTTTGCATCTCACCTGCAAAAAGTTGCAATCTACCTATACACGTTGTTGCTCCTGTTTCACTAAGTGTTCCCGAGTATACATTCACTGATGTATACCTGGGTCTCATCTGCAAATCAAAGAGCCAAGTACTGAGTTTCTTGCTTGGCAGAGTTCTCTCCCCTCCACCAACCCCATGACTCTGGCAACGAACAGACCTAGAAAAACATGAACACCTTTGTACATAACAAGCTTTCTGTTTCAGGGTAGATTTGCATATACTAACTTAAAATTTAGCTTATCTGTAATTGGAAGGTGCCTGGTATGCTGTTTGCTCTAGCAACTTGATGCAAGAGATTACAGAGATATTAATTCATTGCTGTGACTCTCAACAAAACTATAAAAACACAACCTGATGTCTAACAGAATAGGAAACTCACAGCAATATTATTTCCACACAAAAAGGATATAGAGTGTTCACAAGCCATCACCACAGTAGCTATCGCTACAGTAGCTCTATTACATCTTCCGTGACTTTCTTGATTTCCTTTTTTCGCTTTTTAATTTAACTCTTGTGATTTCCCAACCTGAGTAATTTCCCCTGAAATAATTTGAAAAATCAGCATTAATATAAAAGTACATCCTGCTTGCAACACATTATATTATTTATATAATAGCTTGCAGAAAACTCTAAATTCTCCTTTTGATACATCTTATACAGAAGGAGATGAGCACTCAGAAAATATTATACTTATGTAATATATAAACATGGCCATATTTATGTAATGTATACCCATGGCTACTGTTCTAATAGATCATTAATATTTTGCACATGCACATGACCACTTTAGTCACAAATAACTTGAGGAAAAAAACTACTGCATCTGCTGTCATTGATACAATTATGTTATCCTTCCCTTCTGCACTGTTACCTGCAGTATTATTTCTTAGCTCTGAGAAACTTGTTCCGATCAGCTGCCCCAAATGGAATCGGTTTAAAGTTATGTAAATAGAAGTTCAGCTTAATTATTTTCCTGTTTCAAAAATCACTTTTACCTGAAGTAAGTGATGCTTCATTTCCCTTTCTTGTTTTCACACCATCCCCTTCCCTCCCTTCAGCTACAAAAATAATTATCTCCATGACAGGTACCAAAATTATGCTATCTGCCTCTCTCCCTTCAAAAACACAGTCAGCAGCACTTGGTGACAGTTGATCAAAAGTATTACAATAATAGTGTTCAACACAGTCTCCACAGACACATTCACTTACCCAACTCTGGGATTTCTGCCTGCTATGAGAGCTGAAGAGTGGGAGTCAGGCTTCCAGGAGCTTCCTTTTGTTCCTGCCACCATCTCCAAGGAGAAAGTTTCTACTACCATCTCCACAGTCTACACACACCCCAGGTGGCCAAAGTTCATCATCACCATCACCTTTCTTTCCCTTTTTGTGACACCTTCTTTTAGGTTGACTCCTCTTTTTAACACCTCCTGCCTGATGCCACATTTTTAGGCACATCCACTGCAAAAGCTTCCAATTCCCCACTTGGTCCCTTCCAGACAGATGGGGACAACTCTTTGTACCAGTTTGCAGCTAAAACAACTTGGCTGACTGGGACACCAGGGTGAAACTGTACAATTATAGCTTTAATACAAGTTCTTACTGCCTCTGGCCATATACTGTTTCTTTGGTCATTGGTGAACTAATTTAACCATGGTGAACTAATTTAACAGCTTCTCCACCTATAAAACACACATACTAATACATGCATAAACTCTTGTCCCTAATACTACTTATTCCAAAAGACTCCTGAGAAACTGGATGCATTTGAAGAATGCTTATTGACACTCAGCTGAAGCATCTTATTGATGTGTAAAACCCCTTCTGTATTAGGTGACACAGTACAACAACTGAGATGCTAAAATAATCAAAATAAATCAACAACACAGTTCTAGACTTTAGACTCTTGTGAGTCTAAAGGAAAAGGTATATCCTTTCCCTTTTCGCAGCTCTGGAATAATATTCCAGCTTTTCTCAGATTACAGATTTTAAAAAGAAACCAAAATATTGCACTTAAATCTGCTTTTTTTTTGCTTAACAAAAGTAGGTCTTGGTGAGCAGTGCAAGCAAGTGGTTTTATGCTTACTACTTTTTAAAACATTTAAACATATTTAACAAATTTTAAACTAATTGAAGAAATGAAACAGAGGTGTGCTGTGTCTGTCATGTTTGCCATGTCCCTGCCCCTGAAGCTGCCATCTGTGGAACATAAGCAATAGGAACACTAGTGGGATGGATTGGAAAGAAATGGGTAAACATACCTGCAAACCATTTAATCATACTCCTCTGAAATTGTTGGGACAAAATTTTATTTGAAACAGGACCAAGTAGAAAGTAGGTCCAAGTAGAAAATGAAATTTTTAAACTGGAAGACTGATGAGGCTGCACCCACACCTGTATAAAGAGAGCTCCTCACAGAAAGTCATATAAATGTGTTTTTGATTGCAGTAGAAAGGCTTGATTGTAAACCAAACTCAATTGTATTTACTCCAAGCAAGGAGGAAAAGCAAGAAGGAATGGTTGCTATCCCACTCTTCTATAGGCATGGGCATGAAACAAAGCTGCCAATTTGCCTTTTGTGGCCCTCTTCTAGAGGCGAGGAGGATTGGAATGGTGGCTGTAGCCTCCCTGCTGCAGCTGTGGGTGCTGCATAAGCCAGGAATGGCACACACTGCATGGCCTTCAAGGAACAGGAGCACAAAGCAGCACCAAAGCAACAGCAATGAGCCAAAAAGCTGGAGCCAGCACCCAGTTTTCACCATCAGTTCAGCCAAGACTGCACCATTTTGATCCTCCAAACCAGTTTAACTGCTCCATGTAACCTTTTCCCCATCTGCTTATAAAACTGGAATTGTATTATTTTTAATGGTAAGTGGCATGGACCCCATAAATAACATTCTGCTATTGATCTTTAATATTACTCTTTTCTATCATTGGTGAAGTAAAGAAACTGCAACTTAGTGGAACTGGGGGGGTGAGGGAGATGGAATACTGTTTAGTATTTTGGAATTATTAAAAGTGGAATTACACCTGTCTGGTCATGCTCACTCTTCACTTCTGGGGATGTACAACTAATCTCCAGTGCAAGTTGAAAGGTAACGTCTGAAGATAATAGTAGCACATCAGTTTGTGAATAGAAGTGAGATCCTAATCTCCATAGCCTTGTCAAATTACATATTAGGAATTGGGGGTGGGGAGAAGAAATAAATACCTCCATTTTTTTAAACACATTATTTTGAGGAAATACAAGCCATACACAGGTAGGATAAATCCATGCTAAATAAATAAACAGAACTGGCACAGAAAATGAACTGCACGAAAATCTCATGCCAGGGGAAATATGTTCCAGACTATCTGTGCTGTCAAGCATCAAAAAAATGAGAAGAAAAAGGTCTTGCTGTATGAGAAAGACAAGTGGTTTCAAATGGTTCTTTAACACTGATACAAACAAGGTCAGATATTGTGATGCCTGTCTCACTTCCAGACTTCAGTGGGAGTGCAGAGGGGAGTGATTAATGGAGAGCATGCAAGAAGCAGTGCCGAAATGGAGCTGAGAAGGACAAGAGCAAGGTCCTGTTTGTTTGTCTTTACATAATGCTAGAGAAACAGAATATGAAATGAAATTAGACGGCAATGTACTTAAATTGCCAATTACTTCTTCACTGCTATCTTGAAAACCAAATGCTTCAAGAGCAATGAACTGTTGCCTTGAAATTTGATATATTTTGTAGTGGATGTAAGCAATAATTAGTAAAAACCATGAAATGCATACACATACACAAAGAGAATCTCCCTAATAGCTACAGATACTACAGGCAGAACTATGTCCTGCTTTCTCTGAGACAGAGCTGGCTCCTGCAGAGACAAGGGGCTGCCTGGGACTGACAGTTTTTATCAAGTTTGACCTAACAAATTCTTGCACTTAATCTACTAACTGAGAAAAGAAACTAATTAATGCACGCATAATCTTTGCTTCAGTAATAAGAGGCAAAAATAGTGACAGATACCATAACTAGCCAGAATTTTCACCAAGAGGAAGCAAAGGAATTATTTTTTAAAATACACCAAAAATTAAAATTAATGAATAACAGAATCCAATTTAAAAATAAAATAAAATGTGTTAAGACTGACAAAAATCTGGAGTCAGGTACTTGCTACAGAGGCATTTTGAAAAAGCTGTCAGGAGATAAGAGACACCTCAGGAAATGCATTTCGATCCTTACAAATAGGCTTGGTACCGTAACTTGGTACGGATGGGGGTTGAGGGGAGCAGAGGGAGGAGTCGGGGTAGAGCATCCTCGTTGCTAGAACCATAAAAGTTACGAGTGTGGTGTGCTTTTTGTTTGCCTGGAGGAGCGGCATCCTGCAGCGGTGTACGAGCGGGCAGAGCCCGAGCGCTCATGCCGGCATCCCAAGGCTTCTCGTTCCCCCAAGCGCCCGCTCGCAGATCGGAGACATCCGCCCGGGTAATGATGTCTCTGCCCGAGAGTCTGTGAACGCCGTTCCCCGCTTTGCCCCCGAGGCAGCTCCGGCACACGCGAACCGCCGGCGCTCGGGACAGGCTCCGAGCCGAGCCGCGCTCTGCCGCGGCACCCCGAGGCTGCCGGCACCGCTCCCGCCTCCCGGACGGGCTCCGGGGCAGAAACTCGGGGAAAGGGCTCTCCCCGCCTCGGGAAGCGCCGGGCACGCCCGCGGGCTCGCTGGCAGCGCTCACCTGCCGGCTGCGCGGAGCCGCCCGCGGGCTCGGAGCGGGCGGGGAGCCCAGGCGGGACCGCAGCGCGGCCAGCGCGGGTCCGGTGCTCGGGACAGCGCGTTCGCCGCCTCGGAGCGCGGCACGGCCGGGCTCGGGCTGAGCTTGGGCAACTCACGGCAGCGGCCCGGGCAGCGGGGGCCGCGCTGCCCCGGTGAGGGGAGGGGGCTGCTGTTTAAAGCCGTGAATGAAAGATGAAGGCCGCTGCCCGGGCAGGACGCGCCCGCTGAGGGGCCGGCGGGGGCCGTGCCCCGGCGGCAGGCGGCGCTCCGGGGCTGGCGCTGGGGCTGCGGCGGCAGCGGCGGCGAGCGGGACCGCGCCAGCCCGAGCAGGGAGCGGGGCGAGGCGATGGAGCGGGGAGTAGCCGGCGCCGTCCCCGGTCCGGCGAGGAGGAGGCAGCGGCTGAGGTGAGAGGGGCTGCGGGCCGAAAGCACCCGCTGGGCGAGGGAATGGCGCTGGGTGGCGGCAACTTCTGCGCTGGCCGGCGGCACCGTGCGCCAAGTTGCCGGGTCCCGTCCCTGCCCGGGCCGTGCGCGGGGCCAGGGGCGCTGCCAGAGCCGGGGCCGTGCTGCCTGTCCCGGTGCCTGTGGCGGGCTCGGCCCTGCCCTGCCCTGCCCGGCCCGGCCTGGCACCGCGGCCGAAGGTGCGGGGGCTGGGGGGCGCCGGGGGCTGTGCCGGGGCGCAGCCGCTGCCCTGCCCGGGCTGCCCCGAGCGCTGCTCTCTTCACTTGCCTGCTTGGGTATTTGGGGTGGCGGCGCGCTTTCGCTACAGGAACGGGGTGTGCGGAGCTGGCACAGGGACGACGGCGGTGTGCCCGTGCATGGAGCGGCACAGGGACGCCAGATACTATAGTTTTTGCTTGGGTAGAGCTCCCGCTGATTTGCCGGGTCTTTCTCAAGGTTTACGCAAAATTAAGTCTTTAGTCAGGCTGCAACATCTCCTAAATAATATGTTTAGCTAACGTGATTTTGACTTCCAGTTTGGATCCTGGGCAAAATTTGCTCTGAATAAGCATGGCAGTCATAGTTAATGTTTGCTAAATGCATTACTATCAGTTTGAGTGCATATTATTAGTATGATCAGACCGTAAATTCTGAAGGAATGTGAAGGGGCTGTCTTGATACAGATCTACACCGTATGGTTTGAATATTCCGGCTTTGGCACTGACCCTGAAAACAGTGGTTGAGGTTTGTCCCAAAGAAGAAGGTACCTGACTGTAAGGCCCTTGACGAGCCCCATGACTTCTAGTGGAATCTTTCTGAAAAGACAATCACTCCTTTCTTTGAAGCGCTTGTGCAGCAGATACTTTTGCAAGAAGAACTTCTTAATGCATCTTTCTCCCCAGGGTAAAATTGGATAGGTCCATAAAACCTCCACCTGAGGGTATTTTTTTAGTCCAGCCTGAAGCACCAAAGTTGCTTAAGAAGAAAAGCTGTCTTTTGAGTCTGCTTATCCCTCCCCTGGCTATTTCCACGGTTCTGAAATGACTTGAGGGTGACCTTCAGAGAAAACAGTCAGCTTTGCTCAGAGGATTTCAAACCTTTTATTTGCCCTTCTTAAGGCTTCTCTAAAACAAACAAGCAGAACATTTGGAAGGAAACCTATGACTGAATATTCAGCAATTCATTTCCCTTGGGTAAAAGCTGATAGATGTTTTCACTTGTTTTGGAAAGGTTTTTAGCCAAGCAAGAAATATCTGATTTGACACTGCTGAAGTAAAGCATGAGGTAAGGCAAAGGAGCATAGTATTTTTTTGGTACATCACTCCTGATGTGGGGAAGCAGGGGTTAGAAACTGGGTGAACTGTTGCAGGGCTTTTTCCATTATACTTTTGTTTTGGTGGGTTAATCAGTGTATCAGTTTCTGTGAAAACTGGAGACTCCTGCCTTTTAGTAAACATTAGCGATATCAGTAGGTATTTTCAGGAAGTGCCTATCTGAGACACTGTGGCACTCACCAAGAGATTAACAGCACTCGGCCTTGTACCTCTGGGCTTGTGCCTAATAATGCATCGCAGGAGCACTGCATTAGCTGTCAGTAAATGCTTGCCATCACTTCGGGCTTGAGTACGGAGTTGTTTTGAAACAGCACAGAAAGAAAAGTTTCAGCTCAGTTTTAAAATGTGACACAGCCCTTTGTGTGACTAACTCTCACGATGCATGGATCTATTGTCGGGGCCCCCATTAATATAGCCCAGCTTTGTTTATGCGCCTTTGGTTTTGAAGACCTAAAACATGTGAGTTTACTTGTTTAATTTCCCCTTAGCAGCTCTGTGTTGATGAAACAGATGAGAGAAGAGTTTCTTTAGAATTGCATTTCTTTGCTGAACTTAACCAGGACTATGAAGGTCTTTGGATGGTTCTCATATTTCGCTTTCCTTTGTCATTGTGTTTGTTTCTGGGAGAATTCCTTTCAAATGCCGGACTATGATTTCAGGACACTGTAAGAAATTACCAGGTAATCAGATTGTGCCTTGCACTGAACCCAGCACCGTCTGTAGTCAGACAGGATCAGTAATCAAGCCAGTGCTGGATAGATTTTTAGACACTGTGGAAACCCCTGGACTTCTCCAGCACGAGTCCAGTCTAATTGGAGAAGCTAGAGCCAGAAAAGCTGATGGGAACTGATGATGCTGTAGCTGTACCTGTGCTAATATTGTGCACTGATGGTCTTGATACTGGGTGAGTGCCCAGGTGGGAAATTATTCCAGAGTATTGTCTTCTGAATGCTCAGCATAGCTTTTAGCTTGTGAACTTGCATGCACACAGCTGTTTGCTTGCTTATTTTGAGCACAACTGGGGGAAAGACTGAGATGGATTTGATCACTGTGTCCCTCAGATTGCTTGCAAGAAAGAAATAGAGGCAACATTTTAAGACTGAATGAATGATAAAAGTAAATGTTCAATTTAAATGGTATTAAGAGAAGATAGTGAAAACTCCTGATTTTTTTAATGTCTGAGTGATTGAGGAGCTTTTCTCTTATTTTAAAAATGACACGGGCTATCAAGGACCAGAGTGTTAAACCTGTGATGCAGATGGGTTTCTGTTGAGGGTTCAAAAATTTTTGGATGCATGTAGGTGATAAGGATTGAGATTATTTCTCTTCCAATGTTTTGTAGCTCTACTATAAAAATGAAGAAACTATCAGCTCTGGGGCGGTACCTCTTTAAATACTCAGTGTGCCTTGAATTGCATGGAGAAACTTTTTGCTCAGTTAAGACACTGATTTTGAGTTACCCGAGTTGGTGTTTCCCTACTCATATGAATATCTTCATCAGATTCTAAGAGGTGTCGTAATCAGTCAAGGGACTTTAACACTTTGTTTGCATCAGGTATTTTTGGGAACCAGTTAATTAAACCTGACAGCTTTAAGTTACTTGGTACTGCTTCCCTGGTATGCTTCCTCTGCACCACATTCATTTTGTGTTTCAAGAGGCAGTTTAGCCCCGTGAAAAGTCAGGGTTTGTTGCTTCTGTTCATTCCTCTTGTGTAGTGCTTTGCCTGTGGGAGACTTTTTCCTTGCTCCTTACTTCTGTGTTCTTCACTGGACTAAGATACAAATGCAAATTAAGATTCTGTGCACTGTGGTTAAACGGTGAGCTGAGTGAAAAAAACGTTTGTGGAATCTCTGGGGCTGGTCTTAGTGCCTGATGAAAGACCAGTGGCTTTTCCCTGACTTCCCAGCAGAGAGCATGAACACTCCTATGTTATTTAATATGAGAGAGGGGCTGAAGTCACTCTGCTTTCTTAATATTGTTCTTCTGCCCTTACCACCTCAAAAATCATCTGTGATGGTTTACTCTATGCTGATGTGCTTTAGGATGAGTGCTTTACATCTTCAGACTCTCAGTGCATTCACTAACCTTAGGTGCATGAAGAGCAATTTCTGGAGCAGTTTTCTTCTCATTAAATATTTAAAATCTCTTTGTTTTTTCACCCTGGAATTAAGATAAGAAGTATGCAGTTTCCCAGGTTCTTAACATGAACTGGCATCTCTGATAATTGTTCAGGTCCTACCAACACAATTGCCATTTCATAGCCATTTGGTGATAAAATCTAAATCTTTAAAGCAAGTCAGAGGTTTGTGGTATTTTTTCCAAGTGACAGAAAGCTAAAGGAGGAATTTCAATTACTGTAATTGAATTAAGCCACTCTAGTCTATTCCTATTCCTGAGCAGAAAAGGTCCTGAATGATTTCTTTCTTCTTCTCTTTCAGGGTTGTAAATAAATACTTTAAAAATAAGGATAATTAAGACTGTAAACTGTGATGCCAGCTATTGATCAAAATAAATGTAAAACCA
This sequence comes from Catharus ustulatus, assembly GCF_009819885.2. Lineage (NCBI taxonomy): Eukaryota > Metazoa > Chordata > Aves > Passeriformes > Turdidae > Catharus > Catharus ustulatus. The sequence continues at coordinate 61,642,776 of NC_046221.1, read as the reverse complement.
CTAAGTTTGCAGGATATCTGCAGAAACAGTGGTTCTTCATGCTCTGCGCTTGGTGGACAGTGTCCTTCTGAGCTCTCAGTAGAATTTGTGATGCTTATTGAAAACAGGAGATCCAACTAAAGCGTGTTAGAGTTCTGCACAAGTTGCAGGAGGTAAATCAATGTTTGACAAATGGGAAAGAATATGGGCATTTAAAAGAAAAAATGTGCTGAAGATTCTAGGAATATTATAGCAATGAAACAAAAGAGATGAAACAAAAATAAAGCATTAAAAATGTATCTTTTCAGTGTTGTTTCAAGAAGAAGAATTATACTCATTGATGTTTATGGAGATAATTCTCATCTTCTTATTCAGAGCTTTGTGTTCCTTGAAGATACAAATAATATTTAGACTGAGATGGTACCCACAAGAAGCACTTTGTAAATATTAATGTTGTGGGGGATTTTTGGCAATTGAGTTAGAGCTGTTTGTCTCAGCCATTTATAAATGGTTCTGTGAACAAAATAAATAGACTGGTACCAAGTGGCCAGGGAGTAATGGGTGAGATCCATCTTTGTCTGTGTGCAGAGTAGTGCCAGGATGCCCTGGCAAACTGCTTACCCTTTGGGAATGGGAGCAGTTGGGGCTGTGTTGGTGATATCCTTCTCTGCTTGAACTCCATCATTCCTTAGGGGAAAAAGGATGCTGACATGCAGCAAGATCAAAGAATCATTTGGGTTGCAAAAGACCTTTAAGATCATGATGTCTAACTACAACACTGCCAAGCCCGTTACTACTCTGACTTTGGTACACCTGGGATTTGAGCACAGTCCTTTGGGAACTTTGGAGAGGATTTATGAACATGTTTATGTGTTTATTATGCGTCTCTTTCCATCTTGCAGTGTTTGTTGGGGTTTCTTTTAAAGTTTCTATTCAGACACATTCTTGGGATGGACTGACAATAAGGTTTCCTAGATGTACTTGAAGCAGTTGTGTATTGGCTGTGTACCAGATTGCTCGCATCATCATTTTGTGTACATTTGCCCCACTGTCTGAGTTAGAAGAGATCTGTGATTTTAAAATGTTTAAGGAGAAACTGGACAGATTAAGGAAAAAGAGGGAGAAGTAAACCAGATTTGGGATAAACCATTCTCCAGGGATTTGGCACAGCTGTGAGAATAAATTTTTTTTGTGCCTAGCCCTGTACCCCTGAAAACTAAATCTAGCTTCTTCAAGTCTAGCAGTCTTTCTGAGACTTTGTGATTTTTACCTGTCCAGGGTGTTGAACACAGAACTGAACCCTCAAATGGAAGCTCATTTCCATTGACTTTTTAATTTCTTGAGTTAGAACCGGACCTACACTGCTGCTTTTAAATGTTTGTCACATCAAACCAGCTTTGAATCAAGGAGAATACTGCTTGGATACCCATTTGTTGAAAAGGGATATCTCTTAGTGCAGATTTGCTTACTGTGGTGACTTTGAGGGCATAAACATTTGCATCCTTTCAGAGTCCCTCCCTTTGCCTTCTCTTCCCCCTTGGTCCCTCCCTTGCTATGGTAGTACACAGATTGTGAGCCCTGGTTTCTGTGCTGTGTTCCATTCCTGGCTCAGGTGGCTTTGGCATTCCTGGGCTGTTACTGACCTGAGCTGGGAGGAGTTCATTCACAACTAAACTCTGTTTACAGCAATAATGTAAGAACACCACATTCAGAGTCAAGAACAATGGGAATGTGCTGGTTTAACCAGACAAGTGATGTAGATTAATGAAGGGACCAATATGTAATTCCCATTTAAGGGTCTAGGTCGTGTTGTTTGCTTGAGTGGTGGAAGGCAGTGTCAGCCAGGAACCTGTCCCACTGTCTGAAGCTGGTTATCATAATGATGGACAGATTTTTGCAGTGTATGGAAAAAAATCTTTAGGGTTTTGTTTGGTTTTGGACTTTGGGTTGGTTTTTTTTTTTTTAGTGGGGAGTGGGTTTAATATGTTTCTAAGAATAAGAAAATCTTGCTTTGGAAATGAGGTGGAAACAATTGCTAGAGAAAATGTGTTATCAACACTGTGAATCATTGAACATTCTAAATAATAGGATGCAGCATAGACTGAGCTAGAGGGAAGATGAGGGGTTTTTGAACTTCTCAGAGTGAAGTGTGAGAATCCTAGGTACTCTGTGCTGAACAGATTGTAACAGACATGAGGAAAAATACTTGTTTTCAGATTATCAGTGCAATTTTTTTCAGCTGGTAAAGCCAGGAAGCCAGAGCTTCTATGGAGACTCAGTAATCACAATATAAATTATTTCAACAAAACTCTGATTGAAACTCAAGCCTCTTTAGAGCTTTTCAAACATTATCCCAAGGTTAAAGTTTGTAAGGGTTAGAATTTACTTTATTTATTCTGACCTGTTAGGATGAAATTTCAACTTGGTTCTGACAAATTAATTCTCTTCCCTCACAAACTGTCTTTGATAATATTCCAGAGTTAAGTGGTAAATACTTGAAAGAGCAGATATTTCCCAGGACATGGAGCACATCTCGTAAGATTTAGTTTCTAATTCTGACACCAGAAATGATTGTTTTTGGAGGTCACTATAATGTGCTTCTAGTTAATGAAGATTATGGTAGACCATCAAGACTGAGTCTTGCAGTGAAATTGCAGTTATACGTTGATGGCAGAGGCCTGCTACGTGTCTCCATGGACAGTCTGGTACCACTTTGTTACCATTACTGGACCTTTTGCCATCTTTTCAGACTGCAAGACCTTGTTGTTCAGTTGAGCTGTTAAATTTGATTACAATAATGCACGCTGATGTACACTAATGCATGTTGATTGCAATAATGTGTGTTGACATATTTCTGAACTTACCTCTGTGCTCAGAATAATGACCAGCCTTACATGCCAGGCTTAAGCAATCAGTGAAGCCACAAGAGGCTTGTCTGTGGTTTCTATTGATGGGCATGAGTATGCTAACTTTGAATGGTATCATTTTTATGATGGCTTTCACTGTACAGGAGAACACAGTAAATTTGTGACCCTGTTTTACATTTAATCAGACACAGTTTCTGTGCCAGTACTCAAATTAATTTATTCAGTCCAAGTTCCCAGCTAAGTTTTAGGTTTTTTTCCAGCTTGCATACAGTTGAACTTGTGTTCATTGTTTAAGGGAAAGTCACATCAATTCCTTAAGAAAGTCTCCTCTATTCAGCCTACAAGAAGGCAGGAACAACTGTAGTCATACCAGTTCTGGTTCAGATAAGGTTGATTTGTTTTAAGTTCGTACCTAGAATAATTTTATTGCTGTGTTCTTGTCTGTTTTGCTTTTCAAGGTCATTTATTCAGACTTTGAGGAGTAGTTTTTAATGTTATTATATACTGTAAAATCATCAAAGGTGTTTCAGGAAGGACTTTTCTGAGTATGACTTTAAAGCCTGCAAAAACCCCTGCAAATATATATGGATTAAGGAAGCTGATCAGGGTTACATATAAAAGAGAGAAAAAAAGAGAAATTTTGAAGTCCTTTCATGACAAGTTTAAGTAGTCTAGAAGGCGGTATAAGGCTCCATTTAATATCTACTGATTTAGAAACAAAAGGTTGAGTCCTGTGAGGCTGGAAAATGCGCAGCATGCACAACCTTTTCCTTATCCACCAGAAGCAGGAGCAGCATACTCTCCGAGCTTTAGAGTCCCAGCGTTTTATGATTGTAGACTGTGAATATCCTCTTTCACGTGTATATTCTTCAGTGTAAATGTCGCTAAAATATTTCTCAGTTTAGTATTGCATTTAGTGTTTCCCTAAAAGCCTGGTTTTTGAACTCAGCCTCTCCTGGTGGTTACATGAGGCTTCTTCACACCATGAAGGCTTCCTCTGGCAATGGAGGGACTGGAATTTGTTCTGTAGACTGCTGTTCAGGGTTCTTAATTGGGAGCAATTCCTAGCTGCATGGCAGGGAGATGTTCTTCTTGGGGTGCTGAGGTAAATCAAAGAATCCTGTCCAGACCTACCTTCGTGTAAATGAGAGTGTGCCTCAGTCCTGAGTGTTTGTACTTGTATTTCTTTGTACTTGTACAGCAGTCTAGAGTGAAATCCCTCAGCGTTATGGATTAATAATATATCACCCTTGGACTAAGCAAGAGTAAAACTTCTGATTTTATTTCTTGTCTGGTTTTAAAATAAAAAACTGTGAAAAGATCTTACGTTCTTTGTCTAACCCTGACAGACTTCACCCTTAGAATCTTAGAATCACAGAATCATAGAGTGTCTTGAGTTGGAAGGAGTCCACAAGGATCGTTGACAATTTGTTCTGTGGCTTCTCAATTTCCACTGCAATCTGCTGGTGTTCTTGCCTAATTACTTTTCAGTTAAAATAGGTGATACTCACTTGGCTTTCTTCCTCCCCCTAAGTTCCAAGATTGTTGTTCCCCACTTGGGTCAAGTGAGAGCAACCTCAGGACTGCCCAACTTGGTCTGTTTGTCAACACGTATGATCAGGGATGCACTTTCCATCTGGAAGTCACTTTGGCAAGCTCTGCTTTTCTCCTGCAGGAAGGGAATCAGCACAAATACCTTCGAAACGCACTAACTTGGACTTGGCACAGTAATACCATGTTTTCTGTAGGTGTAGATTTTAACTGAGCAATTGCAATCAAAGATTGGTCGCTCCTCTGCACTATCCCGTGGCACTGGATAATAGAACAGTATGAGTTGGAAGGGACCCCTCATGAGTAATTCACACAAACAAGCTACTGAGTATGTTGGTGTCCTGAAGCTGATGAGCTCACAAAAAGTAACAGGTCCTTACAGAGCATTGAAAAGCCTTTTATTTATCAAATCTCATATATTCTCTTTTATTTATCAAATCTCATCCATTCTAATGACTAGTTCCCAGTTCTTGTGCTTTGTCGTGTTAATAATTGCGGTGAATCATTTTTAATAACCACTGTGTTTCTCTGTAAGCTCTGATAGCATCTGTGGGAGACTGTGACAAATAATACCTGTTCAAATGCTGCACATGTGGGTATGCATGCTTTTTTGTTTCATATCAAACACAACTCCTTGTTCAACAACCTACTACAATTCTAAATACTGGATGTATTTTTTAAGATAATCGAGAATTTGTTTATTCCTTAAATGAAGGGATTCACCTTTAGCTTAAGTGAGAGAAGACTGGTGTATGATCCAAAAACTCATCATTTGATACTTTTTAATACACTGGATTAATTGAGCTTCTTAATAAAACAGTGTTATGAGGGGGGCACATTGCTCTACGCATGATCAGTGTGAAGAACCAAAGTCAGATGAGGATTTTGTCATGTATAGTGGCAGCCACCTGATTCTTTTCTGAAGCCTCTGGAGTCAGCATTTCTCTGGGCTCTTCTTACTTCATTCTTGGTCAAGATTTTTCAAGCACATTCAGACTGTTGAAGTTTAGGGATGTGATTCCTTCCCCACCTTTTTGCTTGCTTGACATTCTTTATACCACTCTTGGCATTCTCAAAAGCGGACCATTATCGAAGAGAAGAAGTATTTGTACCACCAAAAGATCCCATTCTACAATTTTTAGGTATCACTGGAGATTTCTGGGGAAAATCTTGAAGCAAGAGACACTGCTTAAGTTAAATTCAATAGCATAAGAAATGTATAAAAGATATCAGACCCTTTGTTTTCAGAATGTAAATGAAAATGCAGCATTGGGGTTTTGGGTAAACTGCTCCCAAAAGCAGGATACATCATGAATGTACAGTATAAGGTTCTTTGAATCTTCCAATGAAGTGTTCTATTAACTACTGATTTTGTCATCCTATTTCTGCCTATGAAAGCTAGTAGGCATGGTCCAACTTTGAGCCATCCATTGCTGGAATTTCAGCTGGACATTAAATGTATTCAGGTAGTCATAAAGTAATGATCCATTTTCACTTAAAATAAGTTTAAATTACCATGGGCTGGTGTTTTGACTTAAAATAGTGCTGAGTCAAAGTAGAACAACAGTGTTCAGGCTGTTTATCTGTACAGTTTGCATTATTTTCTTTCCTCTGCTGTAACAAGCAAGAATTTTTTCTCTGTTCATTTTGTGCATTCACAAAGATAACTGGTGTCACCTAAAGTGGTTTCAGAGTCACCAGCTGCATATTCATGGGAGTGTTTCTGAATAAAGGTATGGGTCCTTACCAGCTAGGATGGACAATGCCTGACTTCAGGTTTCTGAATGAACTTCTCAGCCCCATGCAGGGACTGGATGAAAGGCAAAGGCAAGAGGGAACGTGACATTGTGCCCTACATTGGATGTGGCATGGAACTTGTGTTTTGTGCAGTGATAGTGAGGATGGAAGATAAGGAATGAGTGTCATAAGGAAAAGAGTGTCCCTCTTCCTCTTCCATAATTTCATGCGAGCCAACTGGTAAATGTTGGAGTGCCAGGAAACAACATGTGGGTTTCCAGGGATCCACTAATGGATTTGAACACATTTTTGTGATGCTTATTTGCCAGTGTTACATTTTTGCTGTACCAGTGTGTTCTCAACAGCACAGGAATAAGTGTATTAGCACACAGTTATGATTAGGGCTTTGTAGTTTTGTAAAGGCAGTCTCATTTATCAGGTTTTATTTCCCACTCACATTCCATCCTTTGGTTTTTATTATTTTCTTGAGTAGAGTGGCAAGCATGAGTGTGAGAGGCAAGGCCTTTGTAGCTTTGCAGAGGCAAAACGTGGAAAGTGATGCCTAAGCTTTGGAGAGGAGGACAAGGCAGGCAGCCAGGGGGTTAGGAATGCCTGCTATGAGCTGGCATGCAGGATGTGGCTGGAGAGAAGGCTTAGGTGAGACTGCAAGAGGGAAGTCTTGACTGGAGTTGAATTTCAAAGCTTTTTGAACCTGAGAAGGGCTGGAAATGGTTGGGTGCATGCATGGCTGTAAGAGCTCCATTATTGCACCAGACAGTCCTGACTCCTGATGGGCACTGGTGTCACAGAACTCTTCGAGGAGTCTCTCTTTGTACAGAGGGTGCTGCTCAGCCCCAGTGACACGTACTAAAGCTTTTGTTCTTTTTGACGTGCTACAGGGATAGATTTAGGCTGGGCCTAGCAGAGCTCTTCTCCCATTGCTTATGCCCCTGCTCCCTAGATGCAGTGCAAGGGAATCAGAACAACCCTGTGACTTCCCTCCCCCTCCTCAAGCCTGTGTGCTCCTCACAAGAACCAGGAACAAAAAGAGCATCCCAGGCAGAGTGAAAGTCTGGCACCTCCCTCCACCAGCCGCTTCATGTCTGTGATTCAACCTGACATGGATCCCCAAAGGATTATGTGTCCCTGTGGCATCACCTGCTGCAATGTGTGTGGGAAAGAATCACCTGCTCCTTTGAAAGGTACCCAAAGCACCAAAATCATATTTCAGTGCCGTGGAGTGGGGCAAGGAGACATTAACTGCAGCTAAGTAAAGTGCACCCCATTTTGGGGAAGGCTGAGCCAGTGGACTGAAGTACTCAGAGCTGGTTTCCTGCAGAGAGGATGGCAGTGAAGGAGGGATAGGCAGCAGCATATGGCAGTTCAGCTCTGAAAAGGCACTGTGGAAAGCGGCAGCTCCTTATTTAGCAGATCAACTTCCTCTGTGGGTGCCCTGACTGGGTTTTGTAGAAGACCTAATTCTTTCCTTGATAACTGAATGGATTTGGTCTAGAAATAGAGAATCATCACGGTGCCTCTAACCGAAGATTTTTTCTGAAGTGGAAAGACACTATCAACTTCAAGGCAAATAACATATGTTTGAGGAGAATTTTAGGAGGCAGCATATCAAGATTTTAGGCCAAACCCTGAGAAAACATTTGGAAAGCATTTCAGAAGTAAGTAAATGCAAAAGATAAAATCATGGAAGGAAAGAAAATGCCCATTTAATTTAATCTACTCTTTAGCTGGACAAAGTCAAAGGAAAATCTTTGCTTAATCATGGATGCATCTTGGAAACACCTGCAGGCTAATGATTCAAATAACTTCCTTCCTCCTGCTCTGAATATTCTGGAAGAGGAAGCACAGGTGGGATGAGACTGGGGCTTAGGAGACAGAGAAATTATGTTTGTTCTGGCAAGTGGCACATTTATTGTCATTTGAAGCTACCTTAAGGTCAATCTCATGCTCTGTGAGTCACCTAGAAGAAATCATGGAGCACTGCCAGGAGCTGGCAAACAACTGATAGTAAGTGACTGACTTAACTAGAGTGATATAGTTGGAATAGATCCAGAAGGCCAGATATTACAAAAATAGCTCAGTGTAATTGACAGATTCTGTTTTCCTGAGCACTTTTATGGCCACACACAGTTATTTTTCATGTTTCAAAGCAACTAAGTACTAATTTTCAAAGCAAAAATTAGAGCAGGAAGCATGCAGAATATTTCTTTGAATTTTGACTTTGCAACATATGCTAGTCTAGTATAAAATGTATTGGCCTCACCCTCCGTAAGGAAAAAAGAAAACAAAGAGATGCTGAAATAATCTATATCAATTTGCTTTAAGCAAAGCAGTCAGATAATGCAGTTTCACTAAGAGTAGTTGAAAAAGTGATGAGGAGAAGAACTGTTCAGGAAATGGAAAGAAGTATCTAATTTTCTAGGGAAATAATGTACTTCTGGCTTTAGGGTGTGTGTAGTGTACTCAAGTTCTACTTCTAGGCATTGAATGACAGATTAAGTAAGACTGGACAAGGCTTATTAGAGAGATGTGCTCAAAATTTGAAGTTTTCTCTTGTCAGGGTGCACCTTATATCCTCTCGCATTAGTATTGAATTTCAGCAGACCAAATTTTGAAAGGTTTTAGAACTGCCAAGGATAATAGAATGAGCTAGAACTGTGGAGGGGAAAGAAGTTGAGGGATCATATAAAATGCTGACAGTTAATTTAGTAAACTGAAAGCCTAAGGGGTACACGTGCTACCTAGCACTAGGAAAAGAAGCCTAATAAAGAGAAAGGAAGTTTGATGCAAGTCCATGTCCTAGAAGGCAAACAATTGTGTGAGAAAGAGGGGCATATTGGAAGGTTAAATGTAATAACTATTGCAGGTAGTCATTGGATGTTTCAAGTGGTGAAATATACAGAATTAAAAAGGAAGAAATGTGAGATTTAAGATAACCTTTTATTGGAATATAAAACATCTCATTGGAAAAGGTTTTAAGAAGAATAGATATATGTCAGCAAAACAGAGTGGCTCTGAAATAAATTATGAATGTCTCAATTACACAAGTTTGCTTGTTCTGTTTGTGGAAACACATTCTGCATTTTATAATAGCCTCTGACCAGATTTATTTTCAATGGGTCAAATGTGATTCTTCTCACGAAGGAACTGAAAGTTCCTAAAGGGATAGCAATAATTTACACTGTTGCAACTTAGAATGTGTTTCTTAATATGCAGTATCCTCTAGATTAAATAGCCCAACCTTCATTTGGCTCCAGTTGGTTTGTTTGCAGTCATTCAGGTATGAAAAATCTACATTTGACCATGTACAGATGCATTTGAAAAGACATTTGAATAGCTGCACAGCTAATTAACTGTTATGTGGACGTATTTTGTACATACAAATAAGGAGGTGGTGAAAATGTAACCTTAAATATAATTTTTTTTGCCACTGTTTTGATAATTTTAAGAGCAGTTAGTCACTGCTTGTTGAAAGCATCAGGAAAGCTTCATTTGTTGCCCTGTGTTCTAATAGCTACTCTCCAGCCCTGCTGGGCTGGCACACAGCAGCCAGCAAGGATGGAGAGCGGATAACAGCAGTGCACAGACCCAGACATGAGAAGTCAGGGTCAATCTCAGCTTCTGAACCAAGCACCAAAGAAAGCTTGGCAGGAAGGAAGGTAATTAAAGTATTTTTTCAAAATCAATTTCAAGACCTGTAGGAATGAGATCACAATAGTAGGATTTAGGTACAGTAGTTTCACTAATACAAGCCGCACGGAGTATAAGCCGCACCCCCGGTGCCTCGACAATGTTGCTGTCTTTGTCAATAGATAAGCCGCACCCCGAATATTAGCCGCACTTTCGTTCGTAGCGAGAATCCGTGCGCAGCTTTCACAAATTGGCCAATTAGTAACAGGATCGCGGCATAGCGGGGTTTACTGGCTCGGGGCGGGGCCAGGCAGGCTCGGCCCGCTCATGGTTGCCGACGGGGCCGGCCGGGTGATGCTGCAGCCGCCGCCGGGCTCACTGGCCCCCCTCTCCCGTCAGCACTGCCTCGCTGCCGCGTTTGCTCGCCCTGCTGGCGGGCCAGCCGCCGCCGCCGCTGCGAGGCACGCCGGCCGCCCCGCCGCTGCGTTTACGTACTCGCCCTGACGGCGGGCCAGCCGCTGCTGCCGCTGCGAGGCACGCCAGCCGCCCCGCGCCATGTTTGCTCACCCGGCCGGCACTGCAGGCCCCCGCACCGCCGGGCTCTCCCACGCTGCTGGCCCCGATTCTGCTGGGCTTCCCCCGCTGCCAGGCAGCCCCACCCGCCGGGCTTCCTGCTTCTGCCATGCTCCCCTGCACTGCTAGCCCCAGTTCTCCCAGGCTCCCCCGCCCTGCTGGCCCGGGCTCTGCCGCCCCCCCTGCCCCGCCCTGCTGCCTCAGGCTCAGCCGCCCACCCCCACACTGCTGGCCCCGCCTTTGCCAGGCTTTCCCACCTCTGCCCGGGCCGGCCGGGCTCCAGCTTGGCTTGGGGCTGCCGCGGGCTCTCACTTCCGTGTTGGCAGATTTTAGAATTTTGTTCATGTATTAGCCGCCCTCGAATATTAGCCGCACTTCCGGGTTTCCACCAAACTTTTGGTCAAATTGGTGCGGCTTGTATTCGTGAAATTACTGTAAATAAATTGCAAGTTCTTGTTTCCCAAGTGCAGCTTCAGTAATCTGTATTCAGCCAACTTTTGACTTTATGGCTTAGATTTGATGGCTAAAATTGGGATGAAATTTTGCAGTAGATAATAATTGCAGGTCAATTCTTCAGAACATCTGACAATGACTTCTGATTTATATAAGCTATTTCACATAATGTAATTATGCAGGTGTCCGCAAAAAGAAAAATGGACCTGGTAATGAGGAACTGGAACTGATGCATGATCGGTTGATACTGCAGGACATTTATTTGGGGTAAAAGGGTCCTTAATAAGGGGAAAAGTGTGTTGCTCTAGCAAAGAATAGTTTGGAGAGGGAGTAAAGAAACTGTTCAAAAGGAGAAGAGATCTACCAGATTATGGGAACTAAGAAAAGATACCTTAAGTGACTTCTTCACCTTTTCAGTATTAGGAAAACAGCAGAAACTGGGCTAATGGATAAAGGCATTTTATTCGTGCTTTAGAAAAAAATCAAGTTCAAGATTTGATTGAGGGGATCACTCATTAAAAAGTGGCATGGGCATAAGAGCAGATGTCTATAAGGGAGGTGCTCAGCAACTACTATGAGAATTTGGAATGAATATGGCTGTAACTTTTATAAAATTCCTCCCCACTGTCTGTCTGTGGTGGCTTGATTCGAGTTCTGGAGTCTTCATTGCTCCTCTCTTTCTGGGTTGGAAGTAAAGGTGTTAAGGAGTGTGAAATGAGGTGGAAATGAGGCAACATGTTGTCTATTTTCTCACCTTGTCTGTAGTTTGTCCCCATAATCTGAGACTCTGCTCAAGAAGACTCCTTTGTAATGGTTTCTATATTGCTTCTTTTCTTCCTCTCATTTGGTGGAACCACACAGATTCCAGTAGGTCTTGCTGAACCTGTGGAAGCATTGATTCTCTGTGTGCAAAATCACCACAGTCTGAAAATCTTAACAGGTTTACATGCAAAAAGACACTTTGCATCTGAATGTATCAAGAATTAAAACACCTTCTTAATTTAGGTGCGTGTAGCCTGTCCCTGCTGCAAGACTTCATCTGCAGTTTGTAGCTGTGTATTTATAAATCTTTGTGACAGTCTGACAAACGCACAATATCCAGGCATTCCAGCACAGCTACCAGTGAGTGCTCACATGATGCCTGTACATACATTATGAAAAGTAGCTTGCTTTACTCTCTCATAGACTGGAGAATTAAGTGGCACTGATTTTTCTGTCACTGCAACAAATTCCCAGTTTTGTCAGGTCAGTGAGAATGCAGACTATGCATAAAACAGAGGCAGGGGGCCAAAAGCATGAGATTCTAGCACATGAAAAGGATATTTAGGTGGTTAGGTTTAATTTATTTTTCATAACTGGGCTTTGGTTTTATATAAATACAATGGATAGCAGAATTTCTAGGGCTTGGAGGAAACTGGGACTTTTTTACTCTGGTTCATAGAGGATGCATTTTAGGTTAAAATCCTTCTACTTTACCAGTCCAGGGTTGGGAAGGGTATTTGCTATTTTCAGAAAACAGCATTTATGCAGCAGCAAAAGAGGTAATGCCAATTGACATTAACCCTTTCACTGGCTTCCCTTTTTCCGTTCGGCTCTTGGATGTGTGTATGTGCTTCAGAAGGGTGAGGACCGTCAGGTTTTTCATGATGATACTGTATGACCAAGGTATCTCCCCTCCAAAAACAGGGGATAATGTACTCTGTTTTCCAACCTGTACACATGTTCATACACACATTATAACTGTGCACAGACTTATTTCCAGCTGGTCCCCATCACAAGTATGAGCAGACACCTGATCATACTACAGACACTGGAAATTTAGATGCACAGGCTGGGTAGGGCAAAACCAGTATGTGCAGTGATCACATTTAACTTGAGAATTAAGGAGTTATGCTCTATAATGCAAATTGCTGAATGTGTTCAGCTTGGGTAAAACAGGCAACATTTAGTAATAAATATAGCTGCCTAATGTGAATCTTATGGAAACTTCTTCCAGGATAGTGTTTAACTTTAATTACAGAAATTTTCAGGTTTGCATACCCCAAAGCATGGTAGAAACCCACTATTTTTTTTAACAGTCCTTCTGCTGTTTCAGTGAGTATCTCATCTGCATGGAGATATCAGTTGATCTGCAGCACTCACTTTTGATGTAAGAGTGCCATACTTTAAGAAGTTATGAATATGGAGGACCTTTTGTCACTGCCAAGAGATTAAAAATAAACCCCCAAAGGCTCTGTGTGCAAAGATTCTCAAAGGACCTGTTTACCTAGGGTAGTTCTGCTTGCCCAAAGACAGCTCTTTTAGATGTACTAGCACATCATTCTTGGCATCCAGCTGCTGCTGTTGTGCCACATCTGCTATCCTCAGGTATCCCAAGGTGTCTCAGATTGCACTGGGTGCCACTGTGCAGGTACCAGGTTCAAGCTGCTTGTTTCCTCTGGAAGCTGGTAGGAGCTGATGGTTGATTTGTCCCTCCTTGGTGCTTCCTGAGGGCTGTTGGTGGGGACCCACAGGCATTTCGTGTTGTAGATCTCATGTCTGTCATTTCCCTCTGCTTGTTGAGGGGAATATATCGATACCTGCATAGATATGCATATACATGGTGGAAAATCCAGTATTGTCTAGGGGAGTGTTTATATATATTTGATAATGGGCTTAGTACTAGTTGTGCATTTACTTGTTAATGGTTTTCTTAGGTGATATAGCAGACTGCGATCCTGATTCTAAAAGCAGGAGAGACTTCTTACAAGCTTCTTGGCACTTGTTAACTTACATGAAAAGTGCAGGGATTCAGCATATGCTTGAATTAGGCTCTAAAATAATGAAGTATCTGCTCTATCCCATATTGATCTCTATCCTTTTATCCTTCTCCTCTTCCTTCACACTGTAAATTTTATGTTTCTTTTTGATTTAGTAGTTGTAAACATAAAACCACCAAGTGATTTTAGTTTATAATGATATTTTATCTCAAAACAGTACCATTTACATTTCTTAGCTGACCACAAGAGGTTTAGCTAAGTGCTTTCTCTCTCCCACTCTATTTCTGTAAACCCATCTGTGTTTGCTCATGTCTCATATTTATTTCACACTTTGTTTCCCTTCCAGATCATGAAGCTATCCTTTACAACCACAGAAAACATCTCTATAGTGATGACAGAGACACAGAAATTAATCTTATGCATGGGGTTTGCTGTATAACACTGGTAGGATCTTTCCAGTTCTGTCCAGCAAGTCTTCCTAGGGGCACCCTTCTCTCCAGCTCCTCAGAAGCCTGAGGATGGACCTCTCTAGAGCCCAATTCCATAGCCCATTCAAATTCTGTTGATTCTGTTGAAGCTAGGCTTTGTGGAGTATGATGATACACTTCAGGACAAGGTTTCTGAGACCAAATGAGGTTACAAGTTCCTGTCAGGGTATAGAAGTATTCACCAGCCAAATAAAATTCTTGCTGTCGGGAAGGACACTAATTGAACTGCAGAGCAGCTACTTAATCAGAGTTTAAACTAAATGATTCTGTATCAGTGAGCTACTGAGACTGAATGCATTAAATAAAATAAGGTCATTTAAAGTGTAAAATAAATAATACAAAAAGAATTATGCAGTACAAATCAGATTACATGCATTCTTCTTGAGCATCTTCATTAAGTAGCTGTTAGCTACTTATTTGCTGATCTTTATTCAGATTTTTAGATGCTGATATCTGTGCTTACTTTTTACTTGATGAGCAAGCAAATTGGATATGAATTCATGTTATATGAGATGTCTTTTAATTAAAATTTTCAGGAGGAGAGAGAATGAAAGTTATTTTCTTGCTTATTTCTTTAGTGTATCTTTTGTGTTAACAGCAAAGGTTGGTTGTTAGCAAAAAAACCAATAATAGAATAATGAAGTTTTGTTTGGAACAAATGCCCCAGGATAAGTAAAATTGAAGTAGATAAATCTGGGGTGTTCTGCTGTATTGCATGATACAAATATACAGAGCTGCTGATCACGTAAGCCTTGTGCCTTGAAAATCACTTCTATTCACTGCTGTCACTGTGGAGGGAGGCAGAAGAGTTTCTGTAGAGACCATGCTCCAGATTCTTCAGTGTAGTAGATAAATCTTATATTTACCAAAGTACAGGCTTGGAATAGAGCTGGAGCCCGGCTTTTTTGTTAGTACCTACGAAACTCCTCCATTCTGTGATCTTTCTCATTTAGCTGAACATCCATCTTTTTTCCCCTGACCATGCCAGCACTGCAGTGCCCTAGCAAACACAACCTGATGGGTTAGACCAGCTTACTCATCTGCAGGGCACCTTCCAGGGAGCCTCCTTTGGCAGTCAGGGAGCGCAGTTGGAAAGAAAAAGAGGTGCAAAATTATTCCTACACTTGCCAGTCTCCAGCTTCTTTGAGAGCCCGTCAGATCTTCTGGCAGCACAGGAAGGGTGAGAGCAGCTTTCCATTGCTCAAAGTGAAATAGTCATGGATATCCTCTTAGCTGCACAATGAACTGGTCAGTCAGGTAAAGGTGGAATGAAGAAGCAACTTCCTCAGCTCCACTGTTTTCCATTGGCAGTGGAATTGCCAGGGCCCATTGCCCTTTGCAGGCTCAGTTCTGAGCAAGGCCATCACATCTCTGCACAGATTTCTAGTGTAACCCAGTTTGGGGTAAATTGGTTTGTATAGTCATACTGCTTTTGCTGGTGTAAAGCCTGCCTGTGTGTCTGCACAGCACCCCACAATCAGCCTCTCTCACCCAGCAGTAGGAACCTGCAGGGGGAAGTTAAAACCAATGAGGCAGCCATGAATGAGGCCTGGAGTGAAGACTTAAACACCTCTCAAACAAGGCCCTTGGGTTAATGACCTCCTGAGTTCTTAGTGTGAGCACCACAGGCTGTGCAGCTGATGGAGCCTTCCTCATGGAAGGGGAAGACCAGCTGGCAGGGAACTGAAGTAACTGGAAATTCCTCATCATCTTTCTGATGGTAATAAGATTTAAAGCATGACAACACAGGGGAAGAAACCAGCAGTTTTGGAGTGTGCCAGAGATACTGGGATCTGGCAGTGATTTATTGTTTGCCTCACTTGCAGAATAATGTATGCCTTATGAGTAACAACATGTCCTTTTGCTGCATGAAAATAACTGCTCAGAAACAAAATCGTATGAGTAGTGGTGATGCTGTAAAATGAATTCCTTAGTGGTATTTTATCCCAGTGTTTCTGTGTATTTGCTGGTATTGCAAGTAGAATGGTGGTGAGCAATCTGGCAGAAACTGAAGGAATTCTGAACAAAGGAGAGCTTTCTCATGGAGAGCAGGAACTGTTCATTTGCTAGCCCAACGGCATAAACAATTAGTGAATAAATAGCCACTCTGAGCATCCTTTAAAGGTCTGGATTGTTGTCAGTCCTGATGTTATGCCTGCTTTCACTGCCCCAAGAGCTCACCTTATTCATTGGGTGAAAAACCTCCAGACTGGGGAGCTGGTCTTAGAATTGAGCTTCTCACACATCTGTTGCTACAGCAGTTCTCTGTAAATGTTACATCAGAGTGTATCTGCATGACATCTGATCTACCAGGGTTCTCCAGCAAGATATCAGTGAAATGTTTTCATCTATTGCATTCGTGAATAATTAGCCTGTCAGCCTTCCTCTTGTATCTGTTCCAGAGTTTTTGAAGGGAGAGGTGATTTATGAAGGATTCAATATGATTGCTGAAGATATTACACATAACTGGATCAGTCATATTTTACCTGATTTCAAAACCATCACCTTCACGGTGGAATCCATTCATTCCGACTGCGTTGCGTAGATAAGTCCATTGAAATTTTATAGAGAACAAGGTCTTAAAAATGCTAACATGCTCAGTCTGTGAGCTGACCGAAATAATTGCATTAGAGAAAGCAGAAAGTTTTCTAATTATTTTGGTTCTTTATGAAACATTAAAACTGGTAACATTATCAGATGATCCTTTGAGTAAGTGAGTGTGTGTATAGTGAATTTGTGTTTCTCTACTGAATACAGCAGTCGCAGTTCAGTGGAGGGGAAAGTGGGTTGCTGGTGAGAGAAATTGCAGAGATGTCTTGGACTATTATAGGTCATTTTCATCCTCTTCAATAGCATGGTAAGAATGTGTAAATGCATCTGTAAACCCAAACTGCAAAAGACCTCTCTCTACCTGTTTGAGGGGAAAAAATATAAACTGTCACCCACCTTTCCAGGAACTAAAAGAATCAGTGCATCTACACAGGTGCTGTGGCTTTGTCCTGTCAGCTTTCGTTGGGAAAGTTGATGTTGCTACCACATTTGTCTAGGAGGAATTCAGGACAGAAGATGTAAAGAAATTTACATTTTGGAACAGAAGTTTGTGTTAAATTTGTATAAATACATTAGGGGTTCTTTGTTAGTCATAGTATTAGTTTTCCTATTTATTTGAACACAAATTTTCATTTTTTAACTTAACTTCAAGCTTCTGCAGTATTTCCAGTTCACCACAACTGAAAGCTGCAAAATGTAGATGTTCCTGGGTAAAGATTGCACAGAATAGAAGTGAAGGGCTCTGGGAACTTCATGCTCCAGGCAGTGATGGTCGTTCCTTGTAGAAATGCAAGCTGTGTACAGAGCAAGATCTTGAACACCTTCTCATTTACAAAGACATCTGGAGGACAAGATTCCTGAATTCTGTCCATTGTAGGTAGGGCAGGTAATTCCTGCTGCACCAAGCAGCAGTGTGTCAGTATTCCCAATGCTCAATGTGGGCACCATGCCACAGAGTTAAGGACCCCTCTGCTTAGGAGTCACCTCATCCAAGGGCTCTAGAACCACAGCTGTATTATCCTTGTGCAAAATATGTGTGTCATTGTGAGTGTGGGTAGGGATATTGAGACAAACAAGGCACTACAAGCTCTGGGGACACCAGATTTGCAGAGAGAGAATGATGAGCTAAAGTGGATAGATTTTAGGCCAGGAGCTGTCCTTTAACCAGTGTCTCTCTGAGATAGTTCTGGTGCATGTGGAGTTTTGTTTGATCCAGTTCCTGTTAGCTCCAACCATGGATTAAATATACAATCTTAATGAGTCTAAATTTAAAAGGTGTTCTATGCAATGATTTTAATAATTAACTGCAATTCATGTTAAATTCAGAGGCAGAATTGTGTTTAAGAAGAGATGGGAATATTTTTGAGGTCAGTGCACAACTGACTTATGAAATGCACATGAGAACAAGGGACATCATCTGCAAAAAAACAATGAAAACACACAAAATCCAGTGTTCACTAATTCAGGCTAACAAGAGAAGCAAGATGCATCTGTATACAATTTGTCGTTTCTGCAAAGGATTTAATGTGGAAATAAAAAAGGCTAGATCTACATCTGAAGTCCATGAGCAGTTAGCTAATAAGAGCATTTATTCATTGAGGTTGGAGAAGACCTTAGGATCACTGAGTCCCACTGCTAACCTGGCAGTGCCAAGTTCACCACTAAACTGTGTCCTGGGTGCTGTGTCTGCAGCATCTCCAGGGATGTTGATTCAACCACTTCCCTCTGCACCCTGTCCCAATGCTTGATAAGTCTTCCAGTGAAGAAATTTTTCATAATATGCAGTCTAAGCTTCTTCTGGCACAATTTGAGGCTGTTTTCTCTTCAATCGTATGTATCTACAACAACCATTTGTACACACCTGTGAATGGCCCTGAAAGAGATGCAAGGACAGGTACAGTTACTGGGAAAAATGCCCCAGCAAATCTTCATGAACTTCTGAATGTGCAACTGGGCCAGGAGTGGCATCACACAGTCAAAACTTCTTATTTCTAGTCAGAAATCCAGTTGGTATATTCTGTATGAAATCAAGGATATTAATCATGTGGGTGGGAAGCTGCTAAGTATAGAATTGCAAAAACTGGTAGGATGGATCAGAAAGAAAAGATCAGTGTTAGGAGAAGAACTCATGCTAAAAATTGTATTTTCCTCCCCCCACAGTGATCTGCAGACCAAGTTGAACGCTTGACTGATAATTCTGTGATTTTGTGCTTCCCAAATTTTGGCAACAGAAATGAGACAATCTGTTTCATTTCCTGGGTGAGAAGGATAAACAATGCTGTTTTAAAATACTACACAGTCTGTCACTTTTGTATTTGATAGTGCTATTCACATTGCATCTTAGGCCAGCTGTGACTATGTAATCATGACTGGAGCAAATACTTTAAAGACTGGATTTTTATGATTTATTTATTATGAAATACAGCAATCTAAGAACAGGGAAAGAAATATTTCAGATTGGCAACCAACTCATATTACCTTATCAGAATGGCTGATTAAACAGGATACTAACAGGATTAATCAGTAAGACTCCTAAAATAAACTTGTGTGTGATTCATGGAAGAATAAAAACTTCACCATCTAGTCGTTGCCAGTAAGGGTCAAAGGTACCTTGTTCACAGGGCTCAATCTCTGACTAAGCAAGTGCAGACAGAACACATTTTAATTTTAGGCTCTTGACACTGTATACTTTATCCAAGCTTGCAGTTAACAGGAACTGCATCAGACAAATCTCCATGTCCAATCTAATCACAAGAGTCTGGGAGGTACAGCTCTGCTCTGAAGTCCCTTCCTTTTAGCACATCATCCACTTGGTGCATATTTGGAGTCTGTTCAGTTTTCAGGAAATATGAACTGAGGATGAAAGCACATTTTACAAATCTGTTTTTCTGGTAACCAACTGAAGGTTAATTCACCTAAAAAAATAAAGCATGGTTTGAACATGATGCTCTGTTTTATTTTAAGTAGTAATAATTCTGTGGGGGAAAACTTTTCTGCCTAATCCTTGTAGTCTCTGCTCGTTTTTTATTTATAGTTCTGTTTGAGTGAAATACATGTCTAGGATCTTTGTGAAATCTTGAGGCTTGCTAACCTGAACAGAATTCTGTAATTCTGGGTAGAATGCAAAAACAAACTGTGATTCCCCTGTCTGTATTTTACCTAGTATGTCTGCCTTTGTCTGCTGTGCAACTGAAGTGTGCAAATAGCTTCACAGAAATAATAGTTCGATGCCATTTAGGGTACAAAGATAAATGGGCACCGAAAGCTTGTGGAAGTGCAGAATCAGATTTGGTGTAGCTGTGAAGATACAGGTAAAAGGATCCCATACCTTCACGTGGGTAGATGAACCAAATCCCTGATTTCTTAAAGATGTCACAATGTTCATACTTTCACTACAGAACTCTGGCAAGTGCAGTGACACAAGATAACTCATAATCTGTCTAATGGAGACAAATAGCTATGGGCGTATGTCAGAATAATTAATGTTGAGTCAAGTTAATTTTTCCATTTAACAAATTGAATTGTTTCAGCTAATTATGTAGTGTGGCCTAGATGTGATGAGGGATGTTCAGAGAAGAAAATTATTGCTTTTTTCTCCCACTGCATTGATGAAAATATTAAGGAAAATGTAATCCCAGAGTATGCAGCAATGTCCAGCTTCACACGCTGAATTTTGCAGCCTTCATTACAGCGTGAGTCTCCTGCGCTTCTTGGACTGACTAATGCAGCACCTCCTCAAGGCCTCCAAACACTGTCTGGAGAAGACTATCTTAGCTGCTGTGCTCCATACCTGTACAAGAAATCCTTCTTTCTGTTAATGGGGACATCTCAGCTAGGTGTGTAAGGCGGTGTCCCTGCTTCCTGTTACTCTGATGGAGAAACAGACAAAATGAAGGGCTGTTCAAATATCTAGTACCTTCTCAACTTCTTGAGCTATTGCCTTCCCTAAGCAGAGGCGTAGGAGGTTAGGGATGTTAAAGTTTACTGATAAGAAATAAGTAAAATTTGGCTGTGTCCAAGTTGCAGTTCCCCTGAAAGGGGAGTGTAGTGAGGTGTGGGTTCAGTCTCTTCTCCCAAGTACCAAGAGACAGAAGAGGAGGAAACAGCCTCAAGTTGTGCCAGGGAAGGTTTAGATTGGATATTAGGAAGCATTTCTTCACTGATAAGGTGGTCAGACATTGGAACAGGCTGCCCAGGGGAGTGTGTGAGTCGTCATTCCTGGAGGTATTTAAAAGACCTGATGTGGCACTTTGAAAAGTAGATGTGGTTGGGATGTGGTTTAGTGGTGGACTTGGCAATATCAGGGCAATGGTTGGACTCAGGGATCCCCTACGGGTCTTTTCCAATGTAAATAATTCTATGATTCTGTAATAATGAGTATGTAGGGAGCCATAATCATGCTCAGTGTAGACAAACTCAGAAGCTAATTCCCCAAATCCCATAGAGTCTGCCTTCCAGGCTAAGCTGCATGTCTTACCATATCTCCCAGTCCCCTTTTCAGTTTTGTTTTGTTGGGGTTTGTTTTGGGTCTTTTTAAAATATATGTATTTCTCGCACCCCTTCTCTTTTTGCATTTTGTAAGCCTCGTGAGCAGGTGCTCTCTTCTCCATATTTCCACAGTGACTGGCAAGGACTCGTTATCGGGACCCCAAGTTCTACTGGATTGTAATAAGCACAAGAGTAACCTGGATCTCGTAAGCTTTTTTGCCCACACTATTAGCTGTAATATCACTGAATGTATGGTCAATTGCATGTGTAAGGTTTAGTGTTAAAGTGATTGTGTGTGCTGTGATTTATAAATCACATCACAGTAAGAATTGGGAACTGCTCTGGTCCCAGGCAGCAATGCCAGATTTCAGCACATCCCTGACTAGAAATGGCTGAGCACTGCAGGACAGATTCACTGACTCAACTCTCATTGGAATTGAGAGAAAAATTGTTGTCACCCTAATATATGTTTCGTGTTTGTGGCTTTGAATCACAACACAATTGCCTGTTCTCTGTCAAAAGGTGCTTCATTTCACAAAGGAAATCTTAAAACATTAATTACTAAAAGGTCTCACAGCTTCCTCTTGCTGCTGTAGCACAGATGTAAACTTTCAATATTTCGTCATTTACATCAGCAGTTAAAAAAGAGACTATTCCCAAAATCAGGGAGTTCAAGTAGACAGGGACCTCCAGAGTTCCTTTGATTTATCTACCACTGCTCAAAGTGGCATTGGCTAGAACTGGTTCTTGGGACTGTGTCCAGATAGGTTTTGAATATGCCCAAGGATAGAGCCTCCACCACCTCTCAGTATTCTCTTTCAGGGTTTGACCACCCTCAGAGTAACATTTTTCTTCTGTGCAACTGCACAAAGGCCTCTGAATTCTTCCTGTTCCCCCCCCGGCTGCCTGCTTTAGTGTACAGGCCCTCCAGAGCCACCTGGTTGGGCTGGTTTCTATGAAGAGGTATGAGCTCTCTGCCCATGACACTTTCCTGTACCTGTACCCTCATTTGTTTGGCCACCCTTCTCCACAAGGTCTCTCCTGCCATGGCACCCTGCACTCTTTGCTCCACCGCTACCTCCCTTTCATCGCTGTTGTCAAGCTCTCATTGCCAGACTGCTCAGCATCTTGGTAGGAATGACTTTGCCCCATTTTTCATTCTTATCCAAGGCAACTTGAGGCAGGGGAGTCACAGGCAGAATCACATGTGACTTAGATGCAGAGATACTGATAGGACAGGATAATGAGGAGTATTTGTGTGAAGAGCAGTTCTGGGAGCAGGCAAAGTGAAAAAGCAGTAAGCAGAGAAATAACCCTCTCTACTACTGAGGAAATAATTAAACAAAAAGAAGAATATGAGGCAGTCATGTGGTTCTGACATTTATTGAAACTAAATTTTTTGATGAGAAATACCTGTAGTGTGAAGATCTCAGTTGTCTGCTGCTGACAAAATGTGGCTGAACTTGTGTATGTGTGTAGACATAAACACGTACACTGATGGCCAAAGAAAGTACTTCTTAGTGAATAAAAACTATTTGACTATACTTACAAACAAAAAAAAAAGAATGCCCACAATGTGTGACCCACCCTGTATATGATCCTCAAACTGAAATATTCATACAGCATTTCTCCCACAGCAATTCAAAATTATGAGCAACAAATATAGAGTCAAATTCTGTCCTTCATCCCTGTGATGGGCAGCTTATTCCAGACTGTGTTTTAATAGTCTTTCATGCACCCATGTGTCAGATTAAATAGTAGAAATGCCAACTGGATGATAATGTAGTATCATTTCTGGAAGTATTGGCTTTTAATGTTAATCTTCAATGGGATGCTTTACTGCAGGCATGTGCATACATTAGATAACCCTGGCATGCAGAGAGTATTTTAAGACCTACATAATTTTGAAACACCCTTTAATATTTATTGACAGTCATGATACATTCCATGCACATAAGATCAGAAGCAGACCTTCCAGGCTTGTTTTACTTCTCAGGAGAGATGTCAAATTGGGAGCCCACAGTATTTTGGTTTTCTATAGGACAGTTAAAATGGCACCACAAACTGTTCCACTGGCATCTGAGTCTTGGGCAGTCAATTCACAGGGTGGAAGTGCCAAAGAGAATAATAAATACAACTGTCTTCACATGCTTATCTTTTAATCTGAGATTGAATATGAGATTTCCAAAACAAATGCTGCCAGCTATTATAAATTCTGGAATGTTGAACTGTGATGTCAGAAAATTCATTTTAGTTACTGAACTCCAGCGTCTGGTGTCCACTGTCCAGAGTCAACCTGTTCAATCACAGGCAGCTTTAATTTGTAGCTACTTCTCTCTCACTTTCTATTTATCCACTAACGATTAAAAAAAATAAAATCAATCTGCATTCTTAAGCTTTGGATTTAAGCAACATCATTTTATATCCACAAAATAAAAGATTAATAACCCTCTGTAATTAGTGATTTTGTAGCAAAGAACATGCTTACAGATTTTCACACTGAGTTAGCTGCTGCTTAGAAGGAAGAAGAAGTGCATGTAAGATTAGATTCAAAGCAGTTCTGTGAAATGTATCTGGCCCCTTTATGCTACACAGGGGGAGAGGAATAAAAAAATCCTGGCCTTGATGTCAAAACAATGTAAACTCCTTTTAGTATGTTGATTTGTGGAACAAGTGAGGCATGAAAACAAAAGCACAGAGCCCTCAGTAGTGACAGTGAATATTTTATCTTACCAAGGGAAAGCAACAAGAGACCAAATCCTTAAAGCATATGCTGTGCTGACAGTGCGCTCTCGCTGTGACAGTAATGGTATTTGCAATCCCAGCTGCACTCAAGCCTGTGCTGCAAAAGCACCCATTCCTCAGAGTGCGTGTTGCCCTTTACTGGCCCTTAGCCAGATGAAGGAGCTCTTCTGTGCTCATGTTACCCTGTAGAAACGGATGTTTAAACAATTATTTCTCTTCCCCGAAGTTAAATCGGAGAGATTTTGGCATCGTTTGCTCTTCTGAAATTTTCACAGTGCTGAAAAGTAGCTTTAGGTGACTGTAGCTTTTTGCACATAAAGCAGCCATTCTCTGGCTTTTTTACAAATATCTGATGTAAGTGTTGTTCTGAAATTCAGGGAGTGGATCCTCATAGAAATGTTGAAGCAAAAGTACTACTTTACTGCAGTGTTGTTTGAGAGTGGTTGGTGAGAACGTTTGGAGGGTGATTCAGGGCTGTGACTAAAAGTATTCACCAGATCTCTGTCAGAGATCATTTTGAATAAGTCTAATGAGCTAAGAGTTGGTGAGCTGATTAAAGATAAAGGAACTTGGTCCTCTGGGAATGTGAATGTATATGCTCTCCAGTTTTTCCTAGCACCCATGTGTTTGTTGTTCTCTCCCGGTTAAGGCATGAGATTCAGAGGGAATTGGAGAACATTGCTTATAAATTATGGAGTTACTGCCTCTCGTTTTCTCCATCCTCTGCTTAAAATTGTTCTCCATCACTGCATCCACTCCCAGCCTGGGTCTTTGTGTTGAGACCCAGTCATCCTACACTGACTTCTTGTTTCCTACTTCATATTTGAGCAATTCCGGAAGTTTTGGGTGATTCACAAATGCCATTATATGGTAGCATTTCAAGACATCCCACTATTGCTTTAGAGAGACAGCTTTGAAGAATGCATGTGATAAGCTTTAGAGAAAGTAAGGAAGCAATTTTGATTGTGGTATGGTAAAGCAGGGACAAGCAGGAGGCACAAATTAAATCCTGGAGTTATACATAGTTCCTTCTAAATGTGACCGGTTGGGTTCTGTGCTATCCAGAAGTCAGAACGACAAACAGGTCACTTCCAGCTCAGCTTCATTCTGAAGTTTGATCTCCTGTTTCAGAGCTGCTGACAGGCTGCTTGGAACCCTGTCCACAACTGCAGCCAAGCCCACAGCAGAGCTTCCAGCAGTTCCAGGCTCCCAGGCAAGCTCTGATTTGAGCTCAGACCCAGCATGCCCTCAGCTCCCACATATTCATTGCTATTGTTACCTAGGTTCAATGAATTTAGGTTGGGAATTACCCACATTTCTGCCATCACAGTTCTGACTGTACTGTAAATATCCATTCTATCTTCACCCCATAGCTTTTTGTAATAGGGACGTAATGTAGATGGGCCAAAATAATTGAAAAACCATTTGCAACTAAGTTTTTTGTTAAGTTGCTGAACTGTAAATTGCCATTTATCCAAATGACTAGATTTTTCTTCTTGTATGCATTGATATCCAGGATATATCTTGAACCTCTAGAAATTTCTAAAAATGGTAATACACTACTTTTGTTTCCATTCAATCACTAAACCCTCTAGAAGTAACAGCATGGCTTCTGACCTGATTGTAGCATAAGTTCTTTCCCCAAGTGACTATCAAGCAAAGATAGTCCTAAAATAATGGGGAGGAAAGGAATGCCATAGAGAAGAGTTTCTTGGGAGGAAGCAGATAGGATTGTTATCATTTAAGAGTGCCCCACTTTTCTTGTAATTTTAAAATTCTGTTTTACAGATAGATTTTCTGGTCAAGCTCCAGATGCTTTTGTTTGAGTAGACTCACCCTCCCTATGGACTCAACAAATGTGCCGCGAAATGGCACTCCTCACTGGGAATGCAGATCCTGAGTTCAGCTCCCACTCCTTCAACAACTTGGAAAACCTGTGTGAAGTACAAACCAAGAAAGGATTATTCTACAAAAAGGCCAAACTTCTGCATCCTGGAGAGGACTTGTGCTGCTTAGCCCACTTGGATGACCGGTCCAGGTTTGTGATCATCAACGTAGGTGGTATTAAGTACAAAATTCCCTGGACCACGTTGGAGAACTGCCCCTTGACCAGGCTTGGGAAGCTAAAATCTTGCAACAATTATGATGAGATCATGGACATTTGCGATGATTATGATGTTAGCTGCAATGAATTTTTTTTTGACCGTAATCCTAGTGCCTTCAGAACGATCATGACATTCCTGACAGCTGGGAAGCTGAGGCTTCTCAGGGAGATGTGCGCTCTTTCATTCCAGGAGGAGCTTGTCTACTGGGGGATAGAAGAGGACCACCTGGAGTGGTGCTGTAAAAAGAGACTGCGACAGAAAGAGGAAGAGGCAGCTGAGGCCAGGCTGTTTGAAAGGGAGATGGTTTTTAATGAAGCCACTCAATGTGCCTTCCAGGACAACAGCCGACTGAGTTTGTGCATGAGAAAACTCAGGGACATGGTAGAGAACCCCCACTCAGGGATCCCAGGAAAGATCTTTGCTTGTATTTCAATTTCTTTTGTTGCCATCACTGCTGTCAGCCTCTGCATCAGCACCATGCCAGATGTCAGAGAAGAAGAGGATCGGGTAAGTGCAGCTTTTCTTTGGGGTAGAGCATGTTTTGCATTGTTGTCTTCTCAGGAAAGGTGACAGGCAAAATCACTTCAGCAGATATGCAGGTATTGTGTTCAGTACACATGATGTGGAGGGCTGGCTGGGTAGAGCACAGAAAGCATTATGTCACTTAAAACTGAGACAAGATTGGGCCAAACTCTGCCCTGCCAACCCAGCTTAGCAAGTTCACACCAGCAGATTGCCTTACCCACCAGATTTGTTTTCTGACATGTCTAACCAGATGACAAACTAGCTACTCTGGGGATAAAATCCAGCCTCTCTTGTGGCTTAATGTTTTAAGGCTAGACTTAGAGCTAAGAGATCAATTTTCCCTAAAGGTTCTTTAACAATTTGAATGAACTCTCAGTGCGCCAGTGTAAAAACCACATCTAAAGTATTTTGATGCTATAGGGTGATGTAAAGGCCAGCAACTTAACAGCAGAAACAGAGCAATTGTCCCAATTTTCAGACCTGCTTAGTATTCTCAAGTGTAAGCTGTGGATGATTCATGCCCTTGAAAATCAAGTCTTAACAGATATTTTGTTTATTCTTTAGTTCATCAAATTTCCTAAGGGTTTAGTCCCTTTTTTGTGCAAGCAGTTCACTTCTCTAGGATTAAATGTATGTAGGCTAGTAAGAGCTCATCTGAAAAATGGTAGAGGAGGACACTGACATTTTCTTCACATATGTGCTGAAATGCAACCTGACGAGTTGGGGGTGAGGACATTTTGAAGAATTCATGCCATCTCTAGTTTTACCCAAGTCCAAGCTTGGCACTAAATGTTTGGGCTTATTTCCCAGCCCCGTGGTCATCCAATGTGGTTGTGAACTTCAGCTACTAAGACGGTACTCCAGCCCAGCCCATGATGTGCTGCCTCAGCTGAAGGCTGAGCTCTCCTAGAAGCAGCTCTTCCCATGAGCTGTCACCCAGGGGCTGGATGGCTTGTGCCCCACTGCCATGAGCAGAAAACAGGGTGATCATCCCCGAACTTGGACGCATCTGCTGTTGATAGTAAAATGCAAGCTGATGGAAAATGGAGCCAACTGCTTCAGAGAGACCCCTGCACCTGCCTGGGCACCCTGTGTACCGTTCATTCTTTGCTTACCAATTCTGCTCAGGTTGCATCTCAGCTGAGTAGTTGGGTTTGGAATCAGATTCATTCAGGAGCAGCCAGGAAAAAAGATAAAACATTTGGTTATGTTGACTGATACATTATTTATTATCAGATCTTGATTTTAAGGGCTTTTTCTGATTTAAAATTTGAGGGTGGTAGTACTGGGTACTAGTTAACACTGCGTTGTCCTAATAATGTTTTTTAAGATATTTCCAAAACACATACCTTTTACTGTAATTAACCATCAGGTCTCCAGTATCCTGAATTCCAAGCAGAAGGGATATTTTACTGTCGAAAACTGAGATGAATTTAGTGTTTACTTGTTCACAGGTTTAAGTGAGAGATAAAGAATTGCTTTAAGAATTATGAGAGGTTAGGAACCTTATGTTTTTAGTAATGGTCTGAACATAAATAGGGACTCATAATATTAGGCTAATAATGTTTTGTAGGTGGAGCAGGATAATAATGAGGATAGAGCAAGCATATGAGAGAAACCTGGGTTTCTTGGTAATCTGGAACCATTAGAAGGAGCACATTTTCATAGTCAAATTCAAAATTTTGCAATAAAGATGAATGCAGGTTAGCTCATGTGAAAGTAAGGACTCTGGTTCCCAAAATGAGGCTCTAAATAATATTTAGGGTACAAGCAATCATAAATTCATATTGCAGCATAAAGTTAGAAGGGTTATTGCCATCCTTGAATACCTAAGCTGGAGAGTATTAAAAAGAAGCTAGAAGATTTTTTGTGCCTGCATGTGGTATTGGTGAGACTGACACTGTAACACTGCAGTCAATTCTCACATTCATATTTTTATGGTGTTTTGAACATTTGGAAGAGGGCTAAAAACCTGTAAATCTTAGACACCTGGAGAAAATCCCGTACAATAAGAAACTCGAACATTTCAGTTGACTTAAATTATTGGAAGGAAGGTGAGTGGATTAGGCACATAAGTGGGTTTTTTATGAGGGTAGAAGAACTGTATCATCTAAAAGACCTTTAAATTAAGCAGGGGGATAATGTATGGATAAAAGCTGAATCCTCATAAATTCATATGGGAAACTATATGCCACTGTTTAATACCAAGGTGATTCATTACTAGGATAGACTAGGAAGAGAATTAGTGGATTTTGTGCTTCTAGATATTTTCACTTTAAAACTCACTACCCTTTTGTTTAGCCCTCAGCTAAACAGACTCTACTTCAGTCAAAAGAAAAGCATCAATTGCAGATCAAGTTACAAAGGTGGAATTCTTACTGAGAAGATCAGAATAAATTATCCAACATTCTTCTGTGCCCTTAAATTCTAAAAGCACAGAGCTCCTGCAAATAATCTTCGTTCTGCACTTTGCACGGAGAAGGTCTCTAACAGACTGGAAATGGTTATTTTGTTTGAGACAAAGGTAGCTCTCCTGCACAGGGGACTGGTGAAGGATCACTTCTGGCAGGCAAGGAATAGGCATCTGCCCACTTGGAATCACCTGTAGAGACTGGGACCGTGGCTGCAGACTCCCTTCGTGTACTCCCTGTGTGGCTTAGCAAGCCAAGGCAGCTCTGCAAGTAACAGGTGTGGAGACAAGAGAGCTCATGTGAATTCAAATTCATGGTAATCATCCTGAGCTGTATCCCCAGTATTTAGATTAAAATTTGTGCCCAGGGATAGCTCTTTGGTCTGGCTTTGCAGTCTCCTAACAAGCAGAAAAAGGATGTGCATCCCTCCTGACTAAGGAACAAATCAGTAGTAAATACTATTTCAAAGGTACATCATACTCAGTGTGCACGTTTTCCGGGCTTTCTGTTTTTGGCATTGCTGTTGTTATGGTTCCATGTCAGGGCTGTCAGAGGTGCTCTGGCTAGCAAACAGTGGCCTTTTCCTTGAGCTGGCATTACTGCACAAAACAAAAACTGTATGTGCCATCTATCTGTCCTGTTATTGCTTCAGGGAAAGACAGAGAAGCCAGTCATGAAAAAAATCATGCTGAGGAGCAGTTTTCCATACCCTGATCCTTTAATGCCATCTGAATGGACCAGCTGTTACATCCAGTGATGTCCTGCAGAGTTGTAAACGACCTCACACAAGATCTAAGTGTGGGACCTTAAAAGTTAGAAGTAATTGCCAGGTGGGTGAGGAAATTATTTTAGGTGCCTGCCTATCTCTTTTAAAATAGAGCAGAAGATTCAATCATATATTTTGTTAACTTTATAGCTGCTCCAGGTGTTCTGGTGAAGGTACCAATCCCTGGTGGTTTAACAAGAGTGGGAAGGCTCACGCTCCCCTGTACTGTAGATACTTGTTCTTACTAAATATGGTCAGTGGTG
Organism: Catharus ustulatus; assembly: GCF_009819885.2. Lineage (NCBI taxonomy): Eukaryota > Metazoa > Chordata > Aves > Passeriformes > Turdidae > Catharus > Catharus ustulatus. The sequence goes on along the minus strand of NC_046221.1, from coordinate 61,612,868 downwards.
CTCAGGAGATTGAGACAATCACCTGTGTATGTTTTAGAGTCTCTGTGTTCCAACCCAAGCACCAGAGAAAGAGTCTGGAGATGTCTTCTGTGGTTTCCAGAAGTTGTTTATTTTATCTAATCTAAAAGTTCTTTCCCTGACTAGCTGAGGTCCTCTCAGCAGGTCAGTTCCAGGCACACTGCCTGCTTTCAGGGCGGTATCATCTTTTTATACTGGAAACATTATTTACAATTATCTTCCAATACCTATCACTTACATTGTACAGTCTAGTTCTACTCTAAACCAATCTAAATATGCCAACATCACCTAAAGGATGGATGCTAGGAAGAAGGAGAAAGAAGAACAGAACATGCCCAGGTTCCTCCATCTTGACCCTAGACCCCTATTCTAAAAAATCTTAAAATTCTACTTTTCAACCTTTTGATAAACTAACTTATACTCTACTTATTTTTTGTGACTTGTAATGCAAAGTGTGACCTTTCATGCAAAGGTGGTAATTTTTCCCAGGGGCTAAAATCAAAGGCACAGGGGTCTTGGGCTCTGTGCCAAGGCTTCTGAGCCCCCTGCCAGGATCTCAAACCATCCAAGCCATTCAGAGGGATGTCCTGGGTTCCCACAACTAAAGGTCACCTTGATTCACCTGGAGTATTACTCTCTTTTGGAAGTAGTATGGTGTATTTCAGATACCGCACAGTTGTCAGTAGAGTTAACAGAATCAGATCCCGAATTACTTTTCACTTAACAAAGTAGGATATGTATTTAGTCAAATTTTTTTTGTCATTTCGTTTTTATTTACCAATTAAATCAAATAAAATCCACTAATCCAGTAATATGTATAATAACTCCTGGAAATTTCAGGAAAGGAACACTTCGAGTATGTAAAGAAAGCAAACATGTGAAGGCACTCAGGTTCTTCCATGTGAAGTAACAAGACTGATAAACTTTTTATTTAAAAATTTCCAGAACGGGAGGTTTCAATTCAAGATTTAATGGTGAAAAGTCTCCTCTAAAGGCGAAATCTGCTGAGACAAAATCATAGCAGAAGCCCTCAGGCACCAAGCTCTTTCAAGACCACCACAAAGTCATCTCAAAGACATAAAAATAGCCAGAGGCACAGAGTATCCTCAAGGCATTTTAGGCATATGCTACCTTTAAGTGGACTTCTCACCTCTCTAAACAAATGGCAGGCATTGAGTGACTCAAAGAAAACAGCTAATACATCAGAGAAGTCTTAAACCAGTCGGGGATACATTACAGCAAAAGCTTTAAAATACATAGGAAGAGCTAAACCAAAAGACATTCAGAGAGATTCAGCTGGAAGACAGATGGTCGTCATACTAGACTCTTCCTTTCTTTTCTTGGTGAAAACAGAAATGTCAAACATTTCTATCTGAAGACAAATCTTCTCTTTTCTATTAGACAGCAGCCTTTGTTGTCACAGAAGAAAAGGTGGAACTTAGAGAATAATATCAAACATTCTGTCCTGATCCAAAAAAGCATTTCTAGGCCTGAGACCCCTGAGCTCAGTCATTTGTAGCAGCACAGTGCAAAACAGGAGAAGCAGATCAGAGAGTCCATTCTTCACCGTGTTTCGTAACCTGTTGGGAAAAGCCAGACTAATTAAAGATGCTGTGATAGGAAGTTACAGTTCAATAACCTTCAGCTGAAGAACATTACAACAAAGAGACTTATAAATAATGAAGTTAATAATAGCTCGTAAAGAAGCAAAAACTATTTAACCTTCTAAGCTCAATTTACACACTGTGCTTCAACTTCCATAATGCTGAGGATGGGGAATAGGTAAATTGTGAATGTGCATTTTAAACAATCTTGTGACTAAAGGTTTCATTTCGCAAAGGTACACACAAAAGTAATCTCAGACAAGGTTGAGAGAGTCTTGTATAATGATTCTCAATAGCTTTTCATAGACAAGCTGTTCTGTTAGAGACTGGATGAGCAGACAGTGAGATTGACTGAAAACTTGTCCAGTTGTCCAGTGCTGGGCTCCTCAGTGCAAGAGAGATACAGACATGCTGGACAAAGTCCAGTGGTGCTTGCTATCCTAAGATGGCACTCTACTTGAGACTCTGGAATTACTACAGAGCTCATTTTTATGACTTTATCTCTTTCTGACTGTTCACTTGTTATTCTACGTGTGATACCGAGACCTTAATTTTAACTTAGAGCCACATGTGATGCATAGATGCTTTGTTTTCATGAATGAAGGTGCTAATAAAATTGCAGCTTGTGCTTTTGCTTTCGTTGTGGAATAAACTGTTCTAGAAATTGCAGCACAGTCAACAAAAAGCACGTATTTAAAAAAATATCTCCCTGCTGGTGTTATAGAAAACTATTTATAGTGTATAGGCACTGAGGGTGACTTTTTATAAAAAGAATCTTGGGGAATTGGGCTAACTAATTTCCCTGAGGATCATCTGAGAATTTGTTATACCACTCTCAGCTCTGCTGTTGAAATGCAAAAATCATAAGCTGTAACAATATCATCAGTTTTGGCATCTGAACTGATCTACTGTACTTGCACCCTATATTGCTAATTTGCATTTTGTGTCTGCTCCAGACTCCTCAGGCCACAGTTGGCTGGAGGCCAGGGAAAGACCAAATGACTCAGTAGCAATGGTCACCTGCATTTTCTACGTTGTGCACAAGGAAGTTCCTGCAGGCGCGTGCGTGAGATTCATATTCAGTTTAACATTCACATGTCCTTGCTTAAGGGATGTAGGACTCAGAGCACTGCAGAACTCTGTTTTAACTAAAAGTGTTTCTTATTTTTTTTCCTTTCATAAGCAAAGTAGGTTTTCTCCTCAGATCGTACTTAAAATGGTAGCACACTCCAAATTACATGCATTGAGAGCACCCTTTACTCACAGTTTCAGTTATCAGCAATAAGCAAATGCTTGCTTTCTTGTTGAAGTTCTCAATTGGCCTCATGTGGTTCTACCACTTGTTCTGTGTAGTCCTGCCTTTAGATTGGGAATGCTGTGGGACAAAATACCTTAAACACACAATGTCTGTGGTTATCGTAACAGAAATAAAACTACATCTACCTTCTATTCAGGTACATGGGCACTTTCCTCATGCCTCATCTGCAAGATACGTTTCTAGGCAAGGAAATTCTGTTGGCAAGTGAGACCAACTTAGTTCATGCTGAATCCAAACTGAGGAGTAACTGCAAAGTTCTCGAGTCTGAGTCATCCCATCGTACTCTCCCAACTCCTCTCTAATGGTCAGAGACATTTGCTAGGCAAGTCGTCTTTCAGACAGGTCAGGATTGTCTGAAAGCAGTGGGAAGTGATGAGGTTTGGTTTTTGTCTGTGTGTCACGCAGACAGCATTAAAATCATGGAGCTGAGAGCCTCTGCTCTGCTCCATCTAAACCTTAAATGTCAAGTTCTGTGGGGCTTTCTGAGTAGTGTGCATCTTTTATCTGGCTCTCATAAAATTTATAAGTGTGAGACCAATGGCAAAATGTTCTTTGCAAATATTGAGAAGTGGTGACCATGTCCTTTGATCATTTTCCTGGGAGCTGTCTGTGAGCCATCTGAATGATCCAGTCCCTAATGTAAAAGAATGCATTTATTTGTTTTTACTTTGTGGAACTGAATCTAAATCCCTCCTTTCCTGGCTGTCCAAATCCAGCTGTTATATGGAGCATATCTCAGTATCAGTTTATTTGGCCAAGTTCAGGATGGCTCTTCACACACTGAGGAGACACATTGGGTATGGGAGTCCCCAGCATCGCTGCTGCGCAGCTCACTGCCCTCTGCACCAGCTCTGCCAGCCACTGCCTGGGACCCCTGCTGCCTGCAAAACCCCTGGTCACATAGCGCACCATGTGCCAGCTTTTCCAGCTCTTTTACAAGACAGTCCTTCCCCCTTTGTAAAGCTGCCTTAGGCTGCTGACAAATAGAAAATGTTTGAAGGAACGATTGGTTGTTCTTGCTATTGTTTGTGTGGACAGAGTGCTGGATAACAACTGGCTGTATTTAGTCATGACTACATTTGAAGAGTTCTCACCATTTCTTCTCCTTGGCTTGCTTGCTCTTCTTGGGAAAAAAAGAAATTGCTTTCTGCAGTTGTCCCACCCCCGGGAAAACAAAAAAAAAACCAAAACAACAACAACAACAACAACAACAACAAAAAAACCAAACAAAAAACCCAGCCAAAAATCCAGCCTTCCTACTTCATTGAAGCTGTCTAAACTTTAGAGGACATACCTGTTTTTTCCATCATGGCAGCTGCTTCAAGAGCAGATAAAGGAGCCATGGTTCCAGTAAGAAAATCATCCTCTGTTGTGTCAGGAGAGTTAGGAGGAATGTCCTCTAAGAATTTCTCTTAGATTGGGGGTGGGAACACAGCACTGTGTTGACAGAGTCCCTTAGTGAGCCTGCTGCAGACCTTCTGCTCAAAATTCCCCCTCTCGGCGAAGTCACCACCTGAGCTCTCCATGCCTGGCTCTTCCCATTCGTGGGTCTCACTGCAGCACCTGCTACTGGGTTGCTTTTCCCAAGTAAGGGGAGAAATCCTTGTGGTCAAGGAGCTGCCCTGAAGATTTTGAGGACAGTAGGTTACAGGACTTTGGGAGCCACCCGAGATTTTCTGCAGTGTTTTAGGCTTAGAAGTATAAAAATGGAGAGTGTTTCTCTGCACTGCTTGGGAACAAGGCAGGAGTTGACTAAGATAAAATTACTTTTGACTTGTTAATAACTTTATTCTCCGCCAACAAACTCTTTCTGTCTGCAGGATATCTTCTCATGAATAAATAGCAAAGTTAGGTCTTCTTTTAAATATTATATAAATATGCTTCAATGTAACATTAGTGATAAATAATTAAACGGCTAAAACTATTTCATAAAAGCATTGGTAACTTTGTCATATTGTTAGCTGGTTTATATTTGGTGCAGTGTGGCTCACCCAGCAAAATATGCTCCATGTTTAATTTCTTTCAGTATCTCTCTGGTTCCACCACCGTAAGTATCTATCCCTACCAGTGGGTTTTTTCTCCAGACTTGCTCGTAAATCATCCAGGGAGTCTCTGAAACAATCTCACAATAATAGCTGCTTGACCTTCAGATATGTTTGTAAAATTACTACAGCTACTCATCACAGCCTAATATCCTGGGGGTACAGCACAGCTTCTGTGTTCCATAGATTGCTCCACTGCCTTTTGCGGGAGAGCTTGGGCGCTGTGGGTTTATTGAGTGCTGTCCCAGTGTTCTGAAAGAGAGAACTCTTTCATTTATTTGAAATGAAAATATAATCTGGAAATTTCATTTCAGAGCTCCAGGACACATTGCTATCAGTTCTGGAGGTTTGGAATGAAAGAAGGCAGGCAGATTTACATTTGGCTACACCTCATATAGCTAGGCTGAGGTAATGAGCTGATTCATGTGTATGGCACTTAGAAGAATTGCATTAAATTATTCAACATTATAAATGCTTACATTTTCATTGCCTAGAGTATTGCAATGGAGATGAAATATAAAAGTTTTTGAAATTGGAGGGTTTTGCAATGTCCATGGAGACATTTATAGTCAAGACAAATTGAATGGTGTACAAATTGGAAAAAAATATGGTTACAAGATTTTTTGCAAAAGTTTTTAAACAAGGGCTTGAGAAAGGACCAGGAGAAAACTATAAAGCTGTTGGATTTTCTAACAGTAAGCATGATATTAGGTCCAAGTAAAAACATCAAAAACATGGTACTGTGTACAATCAGCCACATCTTTATCTAGTCTGTGTAGAACACCACTCAATCAAATATATTTTTGAGGTTATAAAGTTTTCAGAAGAAAGTAACTTCTAATGTCTAAGACATTTGAATTAGTGCCACACAACATTCTTCCTTAATAAAAAGGCATTTTTCAAAAATTAGCTTCCTTATTGTTTAAAAAAATCTCTTAGCATAATAGCATAAAACCAACATAAGACATCAGGTGAGGCTTGAGATACTGTGTCTGGATTGATATTCATTTGGCAGGCAAATTGAAAAAAATAATTTAAAATTTGGTTTAAAATCTGAAAGTTCTGCTTTATAGTGAGACACTAGAAATGCTTTTAATGCAGTGGGAATCATGATAGGAGAATGTCTGTGAGCAGCAGTGAACTGAAGTAACTGAAAGCTGCAGCTGGACAAACTCATGCTCTGAATTAAAGTGTGTTACAGTGTGGGTAATTAACAATGGAAACCATTTATCTAGACATGCCTGCATGCATCTCATAGAGTTTTTAAGTGCAATCTGTCAGTCTTTCTAAACATTACAGCTCAGCTCAGCTGAAGCCATGCATATGATTCATGAGCCACTTGGCAAGATCCTCTGCTCCACAGGGAATTAGCTCAGGAGCCTCTTCTGCCCTTCCAGGGCAGTGAACCATTGCCATCCTGTCCCTGGCTCGCTGGTGCAGGGGGTGCCAGCAAGGATGCTCTACATCTTCTCACTGTCTGGGACTTCCTTGGCCCTCGTGAATATTGAGACCTGAAGGCATCAGTAAGATGAAATGAGCAGTGACAGTTCATAATTGTGATTAAAGGCAGGAGTAGCCAGAAAAAGCTCAGAAGCCTGGAAGATCTCTGAAGAGTGACGTGGCATGAGTCTGGTCCCATGAAGGAAGCATCGCGTAACCTAAGTGTCTTGTCCAGCATTGACTGGTGTTTGTAGGGGGTGCCACAGGGGCTGGCACAGGTACTGGTGGGGCTTAGCCACAGCTAAGCTGTCCTGGCTGCTCACCAGGACATGTGCCAGCCCACCCCTCAGGCCATTTACTCACTCTACCCTCATGTCCTGAGCCTGGATTCAAATAGGAGATAGAGAGTATCATGTGAAGGTCCCAGCCATCCAATACATCCTGAGCTGTGCTGGGAACTTGGCACTTGGTACACTGGGTAGAGATGGTGACAAGAGAAACTGCAGCACTCTCCCAAAAAGTCCCTGCTCTGTGTGTGAGCAGACACTGCAGAGATTTTCTCCCAGTCTGCAGCCCATTGCCTTCACACACAGTAGAAATGTTGGCTGTTTTAAGGTAAGCTCTTGAATGCTGCACTGATGTCACAGAAAGCGCTGTTTTTACTGTTGCCTTGAGCAGAAAGAAAGAATATGAAAGCGTGTCTGGTTTCACTGTGGTCACATCCACCTCGTAAAAATGCATCCCAGCTTAGAGCATTTCAGTGCAAAGGCACGGCAGGAGCTCACTGCCAGCTGTGCCTGAGCTGCTACCAGCAGGAAGGCAAATCTTCCCACTGGCAATACACGCAAATCCTTCCCTTGCTCTCAGATAACAGGATAAAGGGAGACTGAGGGGGGAGGGATACAGGTTTGGGAAAAAATGTCAAAGGAAAACAGTAAGCTTGACTCTGTCCTCCTTTCCTCCAAGGGGAAAAACAGACACCCCCCAATCTTACAGCAGGTTACAGGGTTGCAGGAACCAGTAAAATTAATATGGGTCAGTAAAACAGCTAGCAGTGAGTGGGAGGCAGGAGGAGAAGAGCTTCAAAAAATTATTGAAAGAAGGGAGAAACTGGGGTAAATAAGATGGAAAATACACTTTAAAATGCTATTAAGAATCAGTTGATCATTTAATATAATCAGTAAGTGAGAGAGGGAGGACAAGACAGGTTCTTTTGTAGTGTGGGACAAGCTTGAGGAGGAGAAGATGGAAAGAGGATGCTGGGTTTAGGAAGACCACAGTTCTAGGCAGTGGATATCTGTGAGCACAACCAGGTGCCACCACATCATCTGTTCCCAGGTATTAGGTGGGTGTGAAAGCATTAGGAATGTCACTGCTTTGTCACACAGCCCTGTCTCCCGTGGGCTGGTTCTTTTGGAGGGGTGTGCAGGTGTTCCCATTTCCTGGGGAAGCTGTTCAAACTGCACCCAAGTGCCCTTGGCAAGAACTCAGCCCTGCTCTGATTCTGCAGTTTTATGCTGGATTGCTTTAAGGGAGATAGCCCTCATCTTTATTTCTGCAATCCTTCCCTGTCTGCGAGGAGCAGGTGTGCTGCAAGTGCCAAGTACCATTGCTCAAGCTTTTCCAAGTGACAACTGAGTCTGTCTTGTTTTCAGAACACAGGATAGAAAATACAATTCTTCAGAAATCAGATTTGTTAAGTTGAAGTGTAACAGAGCTTCTTCACATGAAAGCTCAGGATCAAGCATTTGCTTAGATTTACAGATATTGGATTTTTTTTTAAAAAAAAGCTCTATCAGAGCTAGAAAAGAGAGGGGGCTGAGAAGGAAGATTTCTATTAAGGTAAAACCAGGGGAAAGGGGGAACACTTGTCAGCAAGGACACTCCTAGTGCTTTATTATTCTCTTGGGGATTTTTACTTTCAATTTCACTGAAAAAGTGGGTCAAACCCAAGAAAAGCATTCTGGAAATCTGGAGATCTAGAAATAGAAAATTCAAGGTAATTTTAGTCAGAAATACTAAGAACATTGGTGTTTCTAAATTGAAACCATTCTTTGGAGGACACCTTGGCTTGGTGAAATCATCATTCTTTTTCCTGCCTTCCTGCCTCAGTCGGTGGCAGTGACTGATAAACAAACCCTCTGTGCTGAGCTGCCCCCTGAGGCCAGGCTGGGCAGGTTGTGCCTGGTCCAAGCACAGCAGGCTGTGCAGGAATGGTGGGCACACCTGGACCTCTGTGTCACCCACGGGTGTTTCCCAGAGAGAGGGGTCAGCTGCAGGGCAGAGACAAACAAGCCATATGTGCTGTGGTCTGTGAAATCCTGTACCAAATGCTGTGGGAGTTGAGGAGTTTCAAATAAAATACCTTGTTCTCCTGCAACTGTGTCTTTCTGTGTAGCTATTCATCTTCAGACAGTTTCCCAGTGGCACTGAATGGTTGTAAAATTGCCAAAGCAGACCCCAGCAACCAAAAGGACTGTTTTGATTTAGAATATTTGTTCAAGCAAATGGCAGTAAATCTTTTCTTGTACATATAGGCTGTAATTCTCTAAATATTAGTAACAGCCTGCTTATGTCTTATACTCATGCACAGACAAAAGCTGTGGACCAGCCAGGTGGGGATCTCAGACCCTGAGGGCCAACTCCAGCAGCACCAAGAGATCATTTCCTTTGCCAGCCAAACCCTATGGGCAGGTAGGGCTTGGAGGGGTCCTCTGAGGTGAGCACAGACCCCTCTTGTCATGGGAGCTACATCACACCACCAACCCTCAAAACTGAGAAACTTCATCTTAGAGGTCTCTGATCTTCCCTGTTCTTTTGGAACCTCATGTGTCTTCTAGAGTCTTTATTCTGAAAGTTGGTGTAGCTATTTCTTCTCTCGCCAACACTGGGTTCCCTTTGCATGTAGTCAGTACAGATTGAGCATGTGAGGTCCCTTTCCTTTGCCCTCCTGCCTGCCCTGCTGGTTGCAGTTATTCAGCTGATGGTGCTGCCCTTCCCAGCCACTCCTGGACCACATCTGCAGAAAATACTGCCCAGGGTATCTCACTCCTCCTTATGTTATGATATAGCCCCTCACTCCTGGTGTGTGGGGAGATCAGAGTGGGAGGTAGGAGAGCTGGCTGATGGAGCTCACACTGTTGCCTTAAGCTGCTCCCAGCCACGGTCACAGAGTCTGAGGAGCTTTAGGACATTGGATGTCTTGACACCTCCCCCAGCCTCTCTGGATGAGGTGCTATGCTGTTCCTGATAAGCATCTGAAAATCAGGCAAGTTGATGGTGTTCTGTTTCATAGATATTTCATGGTCTGTTTTATTCTTGCTGTGTTTCCTGCTTCTTGGTGATTTTAGGTTTTGGTTGCTTTCCATAAAGTACAGCCAGATAGCATTTTTTTCTCTCTAGCAAATACTGTTGCTTTTGGAGACGTGTGTGCTAAAAAAGGGTGCAGGCATGAGGAGAGCTAGTTCAGAAGAAGGTATTAATGAGAGGGCATTTTGTGCATCTGTAGCACTACTTACCTGCTTCCCATTCTTCTCAACAACTCTGCTGGGGCAAAAAGAGGCAGGATAGTGGATCAGAGAATATATCTGCATGTGTCAGGGGCGGTAGGTGAAGGAGGCAGGGAAATGGAAGAAAGCCTTAGGATCACAGTAAGTCCTGTCTGTGTCTTTCTTCATGATTCAGATGTATATGCCAAATCCTTGCAGTCAGCTGTTAAGACATCTGTAGCATTCCGGGGAGAAAGGTGTCAATTAAACAGGTCTCAGAGTTCAGTATTGATGGCTTAGGAACCCAAGGCCTACTTGCAGTGTCTAATTTTGGTTGTACAGTTTGGGACTGAGATGGCCCAAAGCAGCAGCTGCTTGTGGATTGGGCAGAGTAACCCAAGGAAACATAGCTGGTTCCCTCTGCAGCCTCCTGGATCAGGAGTGCCGTCCATGTCTCATGTCTCTTTAGTCTGCAAGGGTAACCACTGGTGAAGTCCTCACATAGTTTTCTCTTCCCTACCATCGACTCCCAGACCCTTTTCTGAGATTTCCATGAACACAGCCATCTGGCTTCACAGTTACTGGCCAGAGGAGCAATTTGAGGCAAATGAAAGACACACGTAGGTATCTCAGTAACCCCTTGGCTGCATGACTGCAAGTGAATAGCACAGCATGCAATTCCACAAGCTGATGAGACTCTGGCTGGGTATTTTAGCACACCCTGCAATCACCTTCTAGCAGCTGCCATAGTCTTTTGGCATCTCCCTTGTTCCTGTTGGTCGTCCATGTTTATTTGCAGCTTCACTGGCAGGATGAAAATGTCAGGCTGAGGGGTTTTGAGAAGTGGCATCTTGGGGCTGTGCTATCTCCGGATCAAGGGAAATCCTTGCACTTTCTCCTCAACAAAGACAAGCTGTGCAAGAGTTGTCTTATGTCCATAACAGGGCTGCGCAAAGGTAGCAACAACTCTTCCTCCCCTCGGAAGGCACAGGTTGCCTTTGCTGGCAGCTGGGCTGAAGATAAAGCAAGAACTAAGCTCGAGTTATGGCTCAAAGTGTGGTTAGCAATAAGCAGAGGACTTTTTCATGGCCCTTTGGTGACTTTAAAACCAGAAACTGTTACTTTAACTTCATAGCCAGCCAGCTTTGAGGACAGGCTGTGCAGTTATCTGAATCATCTTTGTTCAGGAGCACATGGAAATGTTCGGAGCCGGCTGACTGCGAGTTCAGCCTGACCCTGGCGTCAATAGCAGAAGCCCTGAGCTGCAATCACCGTGTCTGTGGGTGGTCAGAGCAAGGGGAGCTGCCTGAGCCCCAGGGCAGGCAGGGTGGGATGCTGCCCTTCCAAGGTAGGTCACATTGCAGGAGTCGTGCACTTATCCCTGCTGTGAAAATTACCTGGATGCTTTCACCAGAAAATCGCTTTTCATCAGAAAATTGCCTTTCATCAGAAAGTGCCAGCATGAGCAATACCTTTGAGTCTTGTTGGTGAGGCATCTTTCTGGGAATGTTGCTCTTTTGCTGGAATTTTTCTCAGGAAAGGCGTGTTCATTTTACAGTGACAAGAGAGGGCAAATGACCCAGCACCCCGTGCTCCAGGCACTCCCACACACTGGGGCAGAGCCAATCTTATACCCTGTTCTCACAGGAGTAGGAACTGGGTCTCTCGGAGCCCAGCAAGGGCTCCAAGTGTTGGGCTGCTGAATAGTTGGTGGTGGAGGAGTGTCTGTCCTCTGAGTCACCCTGCAGACGTTCATTGAAGCAAGCAGCTTAGCCTTCCACCCCAATCCAAGAGGAACACCCTAAGCCTCTGGACTGGGGACTGTAGGCAGATTTGTCAGCAGCCTCAGGACTGCAGGTCTCTTTGTCTGCAGGTTTCTTAACACATATCTCTGATGCTGAGATCTCAGTTGTGTCAGAATTTCGAGTTCCAAATTGTTGTTAAAAAAGAGTTTGATCTGATGTGCACGAAGAAACACTTGAAGTATGTGACCCTAAAGGTTCAAGTAACAAGGGGCAAGTGGACATGAACAAAAATATCATTTTAGAAATGTCATGATTTTCAAGCTTACATAAGTGCTTTTGTACACAATGCCTCTTATGTTGGGGTTTCTTTTTTCCTTAACATACAGATTTGACAGTAAGGGAAATCTTACTATAGGGTCAAAGTGGGCAGCATTGAAACATCTTCCTTCAAAGTGCTGTGGAGCTGCTGACCTTTCAAAAAAGTGCATGGAAAGCAACACAAGAACTGGGTCAGTTAGAGCTGATCTGACTTTTGGCATCTTCTAATGCAGAGGGATTAGAAGATGGTGTCAAAGCCTGCAAGAATCTAAGGAAGAGTCACAATTTCTTCTCAGGAGACCAGGGGACAAAGACAGGGCCAAGAAGTCACACAACACACAGTGGAGAATTTTTCTGAGGTTCAGTACAAGAAAGCACAAGTGAAATGGACCCTACAAGCCAAACCAAAATGCTTCTGAAAGATGTTTGCAACTTTCAGACAGGCCATACAGAACAATGAATACAGATGGATTTGAACTCAAGTGACTCCATTTTTCCTTTTTGTAATTTTCCTTTTGCCAAAGAACTTTTGGCAAGGAAAACGTTTCTCCAGAAGAAAGATGCTGTGGTTGGCTTTTTGACAGCAAATTTCTATAGGTCCTAATGAAGGAAACTCACTTTAATTTGACTGCACAGAATTACTCACTGATGCCTTTCTCACTTTCTTTCCTTGTGCCCTGTGTTGACATTAGTATATAGCCCCCAAATCCTGTACAGCTAATTTCCTATACTCAAGAAATTTCTGCACAAAAAAAAACCAAAAACGAAAACAAAACAAAAACCAAAAAAATACTCATGGTTTCAAAAAACAAATGTGAACAGATAAATAAATATACACACTTTATGAAGAACAACTGTTTTCCCTGCAGCTCAATTTCATCAGTCTAAATATGAAAAAGCAGTGATAAAAATGTATCCATTAGATTACAGGGTGAGGAAATTTCATTACTTGGTATGAGAGAGCTGGTTTGCTTATACAAAGTAAAAGGCAGTATGTAGTTGTTAATGAACGTGTTTATGGCCACAAGTTGGTATAGCTCAATCTTTTCAAGAACATGCAGATTTGATGAAGACCTATTTTGAGCAGGGTGCCGTGTTCTGTTAGGACTTGGGGTTTTTTTGTGTTCCAATGGCTGATTAATTCCTGATTTTTTTTTCCATCTGAGTGTGTGCCTTTCTGAGAATTTTTGCTTTGTTTTATTGAACAGAAAAACCTCAAAAAAACAGGCAGAATTACAGCATCCAGTTGGACTGGAACACATAATTAGAAACTTAAGAAAGCAAGAAACTGCCTTTTTTTCCCCTTTTCTTAACCAATGCTTTAGTCAAACAGGAAAAAAAACCAGCAAGGAAAAGTAGCTGCAACTGAAAGAAATTAAATGCAAAGAACAGTTTTGTGTTGCTGTTTTTGGTAACATGTGAGGATAGTAATAGGTCACACCTAAATGATATTGAAATATGGTCCAAGGGGTAGGAAGACATTTTATTAGTGGAAAAAAGAGACCTCTGGCAGGTTGATTGACACACAGATCTGTTTTCTAAAAGCATGTTTAGACCCTCTTATTCTTATGACAGCCTTTGGACAGAGCCTGGCTTGTTCAGATTGTGATAGGTTAATAAGGATACTGAGCAAGTTGCTGGACATAATTATGCATTAACTGGAAGTGGGGACTGTTTCATCCTGTTGAAGTGAACTCTGTGTAGTAGAACATTATCACTCCACTGTACTGAAAGTAAACATTTTGACTTTCATATTATTTGTCAGCTGTGAAGAGTGGGAAGAGTGGAAAAAAGCCAGGGCCCAGCGCTGGCTCTGGATGGAGGAAATTTCAGCTCCTCGTTATCTTGATGGGCAAAGATGCAGTTTGGTTCTGCAGTGTTGAATTATGCAAGCTCCACATTTCCCCAAGCTTCTTGAACTTGGCTGAACAAAGGTTGCCAGGCTGCTCCCATACTTTGGGATGTAGTTCTGCAGGAAGATTGAAGGCAGTGCTTCAGGTCTGTGACTCTACACAAGATAAACATGTCAGAGTGTGGGAGAGCACACAGAGTCTTTGGCAAGCCATCTCCCCTGGTAGCCCATTAGTGAGGAACAATCTTCACTCCTGTTTTCTCGTACACCAAAACTCACACAGAAGCACTTCGGAGAGTCTCCATATGTAGCTGATAGAGAAAGTGCGGGGGGAATTAGGTGCCAAATTAGCTATAAATCAGCTTAGTGACTTTGTAGGGGTTTCTTTAGGGCTAAATTCTCCATAGGCTTCACTGACTTTCCTAAGACTTTTAGTGTAGTGGCATGGAAAGTCTATACATGTGCATCAGAATCCAGAACACTTCCTGCCAGATAGGGCTCTTAAGGCAAGGTGTATCCCAGTTTCCATAGATGGTGGTCCAAGTAATGGTGCACCTGTCAGAGGAAGCAAATTTGCCCATTTGGGTATTTATCTTGCCACTGCTGTTGCTTTGCACAAGCCATAGCTCTTCTTCTCTGGTTGTCATCCGAACACCTCAATCTGATCCTTTTAAACTCCTGCAAGGTTAGGATGAAGAACTGGAAATCACCTCCATCCATTGCCCTTAGGTGTGAGATCCAGCGTATCCTCATGAGAGATTTCCAGGCAGCAGAGCTCTGGGACAATATTGGTCTGAGGGCTGGTTTCTGGGTCATAAGGAGAGAAGTTACAATGGTACAGGCAGAGTCCTTCCAATGACTTTGTCAGAGACAAAGAGCCAGCTTTGTCACTGGCTCACAGAGCCAGATTTGTGTTGGGATGTGAAAGCATCTTGATTCTGTGTTTGATAGGAGAGCCTGACAGCATGGTTATGCTGTGATAGGAGGAAAGCTCCTAGAAACAAAATCTTATATCCTATGTATTTTGATTGTGACAAAAATACTTATGACCAAATTAGTTTGGCGAGGCAGATATAAATTAAGCTCCTTCTACTGTTCACACCTATCAAAATTTGGAATTTAAAGACAAGGCTATCTGAGCTACTGTACTGGTAAAATAAGATTATCATTCCTCCCTGCAATATGCTTAAAATCTTGACAGTAATTTCAATGGGACAAGTAGTTTTTCTCTCCATATCAGCATGACCCCCTGGGAAACAGTGGGAGGTACATCATGTGCCAATTGAAAGTGGAATACAAAACAAAAATCCATGAACACAAAGCATTACGATTTTTTTTGTGGTTACTACAAGGACCATAAATGTTGGCTGTGAGGATTCCTTTTCACATCTGTTTTTATTGCTGACATCTCTTGTTATTGTCTCAATCTCTTAAGTGTAACATGTGCAGAGTGCCTCAGCATTTTGGTCATCATATTGAGGTAACCCAAGGCTTTGCATTCAGTGTAATGACACTGCTCTCCCTGCTGGCAGTGCAGTAACTTTTGAAACATATCCAATCCCTCCACGTTTTGGAGAAGGCTGCAGTTAGTGAAGAGGGTAAAATGCTCATCAGTCTTCTGCTGCTTTCTTTCCAAACAGAGAAAAAGCCTGTGCATACACATTTCCAGAGGGATGAAGTTAGGATGTAGTGCTGTGCATTAAAATTTTCCTTGGCTCTCTGGAGCAAAAGACTCCTGTGGCTGAGTATGTGGGCAGAGCTGTTAATAGATGTGCCAGGTTCTCAGCTTCTGCAGTGGTGAAATGGGGACCAGCTTGACGCAGCCTCGCCATTCTCAAATGATGCTTATTGCTATAATTTGGCATAGGCAAGGTTGGGCATTGGGACCTAATACCTGTTCCATCCAGTGGGAGTCACAGACCCCACTAGCATGGATGGACTCCTTACAACAAACTGTTTCACAAACTGTTCAAACTGGCACACTGAATAAATACACACTTCCATTAAGTATACACTTGCCTTCCACACAAAGCCCCCGTATATGAGCATTTATGTGAGCATTTGTAGCGGAAACAGCACTAGCCCTATAATTGTCCACATCAAACTGTTTATGTAGAGAAGTTATTATTGAGCTGGAGGTACCAAGAGTGATACAGCAGAGAATTGCCACAGTATTAACAACCAAGGAGTGGCCATCACCAGCAATATTGTTTATTGCCTTTCCAGTGCACTGAGGCTGACTTGTTTAGAAGCATCATAACTAAAGAGCCAGAGCTCTCTTTATGTGCCACCAAGTGAGCCTGCAGGGTAGAGCAGGGGAAGAAAGCTTGGGGAAGGTCACTAGTTGTTATAGGTGCAGGAATTAAAACACTTATCCACTCTGTCCTGTGGTATTTTTTCTTTTAGAAATGCCTACATTTCTCAGTACTTTATATAAGCTTTTGACTGTAGGGGTAGTGTGTTAATAAATGTTCACAGGAACATAAAATATGCACTGTATTTAGTGAATAATAGATTATAGATAACTCCAAGCATATCACTTAAAATACTGTAGGTGTTTATGAGCCATTAGTAAGCAATTTATTATTGATCAGGAAGGGAATGAAGGATCACATTTATTATAGTCCATGAATCTTGTATTAGTCCTTTTTAAAAGGTGTTAAAGTCTTGGTTAGAAATGAAGTACAAACCACTGGTCTTTTAGCAGTAGGCTCTCTGGCCAACGGCTGATAAGATCACACCAAGTTCTTGGCAGCTTTGGGACACTCCAGAGCATTGTTCACCTGTCCTGTAGTCAAACATGAAGCCTCTGGTTTTAATTCCTCTCAGCAGCCATGATGTTGCTTCGGTACATCACAATTGGTATAAATTTCACATGGTGCTTTAAGAACTGATGCTCTCTTTGTTTCACTGCCTGGTTAAATCTGTTTCTTCCCTCTTTTATGTGTTTCCCACTCCTCTTCTCCCCAGGGTGAATGCTCACGAAAGTGCTATGACATCTTTGTGCTGGAGACGGTGTGTGTGGCGTGGTTTTCCTTTGAGTTCCTGCTGCGATCCATCCAGGCAGAAGACAAGTGTGCTTTCCTGAAAACCCCGCTCAACATCATTGACATCCTGGCCATTCTGCCTTTCTACATCTCTCTCATTGTGGACGTGGTTTCCACAAAGAACAGCAGCAAGCCTGGCGGGGGAGCCGGGAACAAGTACCTGGAGCGCGTGGGGCTGGTGCTGCGCTTCCTGCGGGCGCTGCGCATCCTGTACGTGATGCGGCTGGCGCGGCACTCGCTGGGGCTGCAGACACTGGGGCTCACCGTGCGCCGCTGCACCCGCGAGTTCGGGCTGCTCCTGCTCTTCCTCTGCGTCGCCATGGCCCTTTTCTCGCCGCTGGTGTACTTGGCTGAGAGCGAGCTGGGAGCCAAGCAGGAGTTCACCAGTGTCCCCACCAGTTACTGGTGGGCTGTGATCTCCATGACAACTGTTGGCTACGGGGACATGGTGCCTCGTAGCATCCCCGGACAGGTGGTAGCCCTGAGCAGTATCTTGAGTGGGATTTTGCTGATGGCTTTCCCGGTCACCTCCATCTTTCACACCTTTTCCCGTTCCTACAGTGAGCTGAAGGAGCAGCAGCAGCGAGTAGCCAGCAGGCAGGTGCGCCAGCGGCAAGAGAACACGGAGCTCTGGGGTGGCGACAGTACAAGGGGGCTCAGTGCCACATTCCCACCAAGTGCTGGTGAGCATGAGGGTCTGCCCTTGGTGGACCAGTAGGCCAAGAGAAGTTCTTGACTCTGAACAGCTGAGGACATACGCCAGCAGCACAAGAAGCAGTGGACAAGGGAGGTCAGTTCTGCAAGACGAATGCCTTGAACTGCATAAATGAGGGGCAGATACAAACAGGGTTTCTCTAAAGACCAACTTCTGATCTTAAGGGACCTCTGAAATGTACCCCTATAAATTCTACCAAGTACAGCTCTGCTCCATTGCTTTTCTTAGGGCTTTTCTATTGAGCCAAGTATTTTTGGGTATGCCTGAGGAGCAGCCACTGAACCCAGCCAGCCAGCAGAATGTAATGTGAAGCACAGCCTGTGCCAGGTGCCATACGGCAGAGCAACCAGCGTGCCACCTCCTCCCCACCCTGCTCAGTGGCACTCCCTGTGGAGGGGCTGAGCAAGGGGCTCCCCGTGCTGTGACGCCCCACAGCACATTTGTTTTGGCAGCACCACCAAGGAACACAAACCTCAGGCAAGCCAAGGGCGAGGGCAGGAGAAGGGCAAAGCATCCCTTCAGCTTTACCAGGGGCTTGCTTTTGTCTTCTACAGATGAGGCAGTGCAGCCGGAGCTGCCAGCTCTGACTTGTGTGTGAGCACAGTTTGCATTATTTAGTAGAGATGCATATTTACCATCCTAAGCTTTATATCTTAGTCCCATGACAGAAATACACATACAAAAAATCATCCTGACTATGGTACTAAATGTTAACTTGGTTATTTTTTCTTTTCTAACAGTCAGATATAAAAAAATACCATTACAGATGATGATGTTTCTCCGCTTTCTGTTAACTATTTCCATCTCTCATGTATCGAGAAATGTGTTTAACAGGCAGCTGAACCAATCTGAACTACATGTAGCTCAAGAAGGGGAGGGTGATGTTAAACCAGCAGTGACTCCCAGCTCTGTGCAGTGTTCCTCGGTGGTGGTGGCTGCACTGAGTGTTTGTCATGTGCAAACAGGAGCAGGGGAGTAGTACAAACCCAGGCAAGCCAGAGAGATACCTGCAGTGGGCTCTGGTCCCAGCTGTGGTGCAGCAGCTGTTCTCTGTGTCAGGAGTAGCCTTTTGGTTTTGCCCTCCTACTACAAAAAAGACAATCCTGTCATTAGAACAAGTGTTCTGGCTCCTCTTCCCGATTCTCAAAGGATTTAAGTCAATTTGAAGGGAAAATAAATAATATGGTGGCATCTGCATGTTTGCTTATTGGTCCCAGCCCCATGCATGAGCTTTCCAGCCCCCACCCTGGAGGAGCTGTGTCGCTGGTCCAAGTCAGGATGCTCTGTGGGTCTTTCAGTGCTCCTGCAGATGGGATGTGATCAGGGACTGGAGGGAGATGGAACCCAACAGTCTGTTGTAGCTACACTCCTATTGTACTGAAGCCATGCAGTGTCACTCTCCATATTCTCCACCCACCTGGAAGGGAACAAAACCTGATGTATTGAAGATGGGATTTGTCTGGTCTGTTGTTTGGGGGGTTTTTTTTGCCTCGGCATACGTCGTAAAAACAATCCTACATTAGCAAACGCTCATATTAAGCCATTCCTTATAGGAATGAAGCAAAGGACATGGAAAAGTTTCAGTTTATTTTAATAAAAATTAAAAGCTTTGTTGCTCTTTGTGTCTGGTGATTTGGGTGCAGAGGGAGGTGGTGTTTCACAGTGCTGATGTGAGCTAGCACATGTTACTTGCTGCTGAGCACTGCAGGAGATGGAGGCAGCAAATCTGAGCCCCCCTACCCTGCAGGATGCACCTGGGTCAGCAAAGCCAAACTGCTGTCAAACCAAAAGGAGGTGTCCACACCAGGGCTCTGCCCATCCTTTATGACCCAGCAGCACCGGGATCACATCTGCTCCTTGTGCTGGAGAGGAGAGCCAAGGGCTGGTGCCTCGGGCTGACTCAGACTCCTGGCAAAGCAATGTCAGCCCTGGGTTGCTGTGACTCATGAAAGATTTTAATTTTATTGGTTTTTTTATTCCCGGTGCAGGCATTTCTTTCTTTAGGGATTATTAAGGTCTGACATCAGGGAATCAGCTTTGCTGCCAGCTGATTGCAAACCAGCAAAGGGAGCAGTGGCTGGGGGACAGTGTGGCCTGATGCTGAGGGGCACGCTGCACCTTCTGGTGGCATTCAGATGCTCAGTGTTAAGGTGGCACCCAGCAGACTCACTAGGAGGACTCACAAGTTCACTCCTCAGGGTGATTTGGTTCATGCACACCCAGGTGTGTTTCATGCTCCGTCTCCAGTGTGAATGAAGTGACCATGGCTAGTGCACATGGAGGGTGCAGGATGCATCTCCTCAAGGTGGTGAAGCCCACAAAATGCAAGAAAAGCCATTTTGGAGTGGATATCCTTGAAGAACAAAGAGTTTCACACTTGCAGTGCTAGCAAATAACCATGAATCAATGCAGCTTTTGGCCTTGCTGCATGAAAAAACTAGTGCTGGGACAGCAAACTGCAGCTCAGCAGCTGTGTAGAAAAACAGACTGATGACACACACCATATTATTGCTGTTCTCCATCAAGTTGCTATTGTCCTACAATAGTGAGTTCTTTGTATTTTTCAAAAGGCACATAATTAATTCCAGCACGCACAGAGTTTTAATAAAGTGACAAAATCCACTCATTTTGTCTCCTAGTCAAAGCTTGGTTTTTAATAAAGTTTCATTTCATCTATTGGGATGACAGATGAGGAAACAAATATAAACCAGGAACCTTTTAAACAAATTATTTTTGGAAGCTGTATAAAGTTGTGATGCACACATTGCCAGACATAAAAGACACCCAGAGGAGAATGAATTTCACCCAGGGCAGCTGTTGTTATGAGTGACGCTTGCTACTTTTGATCAGCTGCTGGAGAATGTTGATTTTGTTGTGTATGGTATTTGGGGTTTTTTTTGACACAACAGACAGATGATTTTAAGGCCATTTATCTCTAACTATAATAAATGCCACACTGCTGTCTGCAGACACATCAGTGCCAGCAGGTAGTTATGCCTGTTTCTTTGAACAACTAAGTGCTTCACAATTGTAGCACATTAGTTTTGCCTCAAGGAAAAAGAAAAAAATAAAAGGAAAAAATATTCCTCTCTCTCATATGGGACAAAGACTCGAAACATGTGAGCAAAGCCACCTCTTCTTCATGTCCACCTTGGTGGAAGCATGCGTGGATCCTACAGATTCTGGTAGCTGGCAACATTAGTCACAAAGACCCTAACTTAGGAGAGTTTAAGGATGTGTTAACTGCTAAAGGGACAGAGTTAAAGGGAATGGCACAAAGTCAAACACAACTTCAGCTCATTACAGAGCATGGGCACAGCCACCTCCTCTTGCACAGCAGCCTGTTAAGAAAAAGCAGCAACGCAAAGAAAAATGCAACACTGGTGTCATCTCCTCAGCTGTAAGCCAGAGGCTACTGTCCCACACTGCTGAGGCCAGAACAGGCACAGGCTATGGCAGCCTCACAGCAGATGCCTCAGGGGGCAAAGCATCCTTGGCCTTCCCCTTGGCACCTACAAGCCACAGCCTTAAGAGTGTGAAGCCTTGGTGTGGAAGAGGACACAGGCACATGGGAGGGCTGATGGGTAGAGAAATTCAGGGTAGTGCTGCTGGCCCATCTGCAGCTGAGCAAAGCCCCTCAGTCCCCCAGCTAGCACCTACCAGAGACAAGCGCACTTAAGCCAGGACAGAGAAAGGCAGGAGGAGGTTTGAAATGCTGTTTGCTGTCAGTGCATTTCTAGATGCTGTCATCCTCTTGGGACTGGCTGCTTTACAAGGCTGTTTACAGGAAGACCTGCCCCTGCCCCAGGGTGAACCTCACATTATGTTCTAGTCTCCATCTTTAATTTACTGCTGTTGGCACAGGTATTCAGGCAGTGTTCATTTATTGGCACACTGCTGACTTACATATTGATGTCTTCTTTCTTCCAGAAAGCCTCCAACAATGTTACAGTTATCACTCAGGTCCTTGAAGCCTGCTTGGCTCTCAAGCCTAAGGATCACAATCAGATTTAACAAATAGAACCTGTGGGCCAATTTTTGCTTAATACCCAGTACCAAATGTGAGCTTTATTTTATGTCTTAAAATGTTTTTAATTGCACCTAACTCCATGTATCTCAAACATTTAACCATGAAATTTCTCCCTCCATGGAGCCACAGTGCAGACTGCCATGCACAGCAGAGGGAGAGATTTGCCCTGAGGGAGGCCTGGGGCAGCACTGCACCAGTAGCAGGGCTGGGCTCCTGCAGCACCCAGAGATTTGGCTTCCCTATTGTTTCCTTTGGGGCCAGCCCCACCACTGGCTTCTCCACAGTGAATGCCAATGCTGAAGCCAGTAGCACCAGCACTGTCTGGGGAGAACGGGCAGGCACTGCATGTGTTGAGGAGGCTTGGCTGCTGTGAGAACTGCTTGGGTCTCCACTGCCTGCAGACTGTAACAGAGCAGGCAGGGTTTACTCCCCACCCTTACATTCCTCCTCCTTTCCTGCCCACTTCGCTGATTTACCTACCATTACCTTCATGTTTTCGTTTCCCCTTCCCTTCCCTTCCCTTCCCTTCCCTTCCCTTCCCGTCCCTTCCCTTCCCCCCTTATCTGACTAAGCTCAGTCTCCCCCACGTCTCTCCTCCTGCCCTTCCCAGCCCTCTCCTCCCCAACTCCCCTTCTGCAGCTCCTGCAGTCACTGCACACAGCAATAGCAAACCACCTCTCCATGCCAGAGCAGCCCAACATCCTGGACCAGGAGCACAGTGGCTGCAAGGCTGCTCCTGACAGTCTTGGCTTGTTTTCCCATCCAGAAAAAACAGGGAGGGTGGCCAAGACTTTTCTTGGGGCAGCAACTGGCCAAGAGATGACAGACTCAGTGTCTTCATCTTCTGTGCAGAGGCTGCCAAGAGCACATCCCTCATCTGTGTCCCATCTTCAAAGTCTGAAGTCTGCATCACACAGGGTTGTTTTAAAGCTATGTAATAATCTGTTAGTAATTTGGTTTTTACTGTGAGCACTGCAAACGCAAACAAGTTATGTGGTCTCGATGGCTAAGTTTACCCTGGTATGTATGCAAGAGCAGGGGACAGAAATCCAGAACACCTACTGTGCATCATGACTTCAGGACAATTTATGCCTTTTGCTTACTCACTCATCAGAAGGAAAAACCACGCTAGTTATTCATATTCAACAACACTCCTGACAAGATGATTTATAATAAGAGCTAAGAAGCACACATTTTGTACCTGAACAAAACAAAGCAACACTGCAATTTATATATAATAGGTAATTTTTATTAAAAAAACCATTGCAACTGACAGAAAAAATAAAGTCCATGAAATGTGCCATACATTCAAATAGATGTATTTAAAGTAAGTGATTTCTTATTCTCTGAGGTGATCATTGAAACAGATACTTCCTGACAATTAGAGCACAAAAAAAAAGTTCTGTAACACTTTGTCCCTAAAGTATCTTGCAAGAAGTTCTAGAGTTCCTGGCCAAGAGTCCTACTTGCTAAATGCCACATACAGATGATTTGGACATGGTTTCACTGGCTTCTCTTCCAGCATTTGCTGCTCTGGTGTAAATGAGACTGGTCTGCAGAGCTCGCTGGTTTAGGTACTGATGACAGACTCAAGAATCCGCCCAAGGAAGAACCCCAAAAGGAAAAAACAGAAATTGTTTTATCCTCAGTAATACCTGTAGTTCAAAGCCAAAGAGGTGGCCAAAGGTGTGCACTCCCAGGTGAAGATGTAACATACAAAAGTATGTTCCTTA
This sequence comes from Catharus ustulatus, assembly GCF_009819885.2. NCBI lineage: Eukaryota > Metazoa > Chordata > Aves > Passeriformes > Turdidae > Catharus > Catharus ustulatus. The sequence goes on along the minus strand of NC_046221.1, from coordinate 61,589,518 downwards.
CGAACCATTAATTTCTTACATCCCCGTTTTGCAGAATATTAGAAAAAGACCACCAAATACAAAAATCTTACCATTACAAGTTATTTAAAAAAAACCTTCAGACCATTAAAACACACAAGAAAGTGTTTGTTTTCAAACAGTAGAAATACAATCCTCATTAAAGCAGCATACCGGAGAAGCCAGTTGTAAAGTTTTTCAATTAAAAAAGACAAAAGCCCAGATGTTCTTGTAACACAACCAGAACACTGGAGAAAAGAGAGGAACAAAACATTCATAGTCTGCCATGCTGAGTACATTGTCTTTGTAAGGTCACTTCAGGCCTAGAAGAGTATGGTATTGAACAAAGAGCGTGAAGTCAGTGCCTGGGCACAGTGTGATTCCCCTCCACTGGACAGTTTGCCACCAATGAAGACAGTCCAGACTCAAATTGTGAGGTTCCCAAAGAAAGCGCAGTAGGGGAAGTAACTGATTTACACACTGAAGTTATCAAACCTCAGACTTGCTGCTGCTAAGAAAACAATCTCTTGGGCTATTCTTACAGAAAAAATTATCCTGAAAATTCTGTCCAACACCTTGCCTGTGGCCAGACGGGACTCACCCAGCAGAGGAAGCCTCATGAAGGAAGCAGCACAGGCATAGCCACTCCTGGGACCAAGGACCTTGCTACAATCTCCTCACATCACCAGGGGCAGTATCATGACAGCAGTGTCACAACAGGAGCCCAGGGCTTGGTCACAGTCCCCAGGGGTCCACACCACCAGCAGCTGCATGTCACAGACAGAGCACAATGACCTATGCTGGCTAATAGCCTTTAAAGAAAACATAAACTCTGCTCTTTCGGCTTTCTCAGTCCCTCTCAGTACAGGCTGCTGATTCATCTAAAAGAGAAGAATCTCTTTTGTAAAAGCCTAAAATTCATAACAGTAAAAGGGAAACATGGACTCCTTCCTTGTTGGGCCAATGCAGGAAACACCTCAAAACATAACCTGGTTCTTGTTTGGCATTGAACAACATGAATACGAATCTCAGCCTCAACAAATCAAGCTGTCAGATGCTGGTCCTACTTTTCTCTGTCTTAAACTTCTTCATTTCTGAGCCAATAAAAATGGACCTGCTTCTATCTCTGTGGCTCAATCACCATCTAGAAATACTTGCCTGGCAATACTGGCAACACCTGTCTGCTGGCCCCTTGGTTTGGAACAGACACCACACCCTACAGCACAGCTCTGTCCTGTGCACAGCTGCAGGGGCAGTGCTGCTCTCCAAGTGCAGGGCAGGCTATTCCCACATCCCATGGTTTCAAAGCACGACTAAGTTCCCTGAAGTCTCCTCCTTTTGCCTGGATGCTTGACTGCTGTGCCAGCTCTCAATGTGACTCCAGCACCATCAGACCCCCTCCATCATCTCTCCTCCATGTGTCCTCCTGCAGGGGGGATGAACACCTGCTCACTCTTTAGCTTTACAGCCTCTGTGGCCAGCTCATTTCTAGTTGCTCATGTCTTTGCAGGGCCTCCCACCCCCACCTTTTCTCACCAGACACCCTTACAGAGAAAAGAGAAAGCTCCTGGATTTGCTCTTCAATACTTCTTCCTCCATCACGGAGATACTGAATGCTAGTATATGCCACAAACTTCCCATCAATATACAGACTTTATATTTTATAAATAGGTAGAAGTTTCAGACAAAATATCCTATAATTTTTGTGGTGTAACATTTTTAAATAGCATTAAAAACACAAACCATCCAGCCCTTGTGATTAAATATACAAACATTTGTGAATTAATAAGGCTCATAGGTACGTATGCAAAAATAAAGTGCCCCTCCCCCCACCAAGAAACAGTTCTGTACAGCTAAGTCTGAAAACAGAGCAGGTTATTTAACACAGAACCTCCCCAGTTGGACATGCAGCCGTATTTTCCATCCTTGTTCTCATTTCTGCTTTCAACTTGGCAACACAGGAGTATTTACAAGTGGAAGAAGAGATGCCATGGCTGACTCTGCTGACCTGCGACCTGCCCAGCCAAGTTGCTCACAGGGCCTTGGTGCTGGCTGGGTGTGCAGTGTGGGACACAGGCTTCTGAGGGTAGTGGCTGTACAAGTAAACCTGCAACAGGATAGCGATGTCCACAAATACCTGCAGGAGTCCACAGATGGAGAACTGGAAAGGGGCCTGATTCAGGATGAAGTAAACAGTCTTGAACGTGTCCCCACTGGTCCACATCAGCACCATCTTGATGCTAAAATACAGAAAAAAGGGAAGAGTGTTTACTGAGAAGAACCTGGCTTTGGATTAGACCTGCTGTGCCAGAGGATCCCACCTACTGCAGCTAGGATTTATACCCAACAGCGGGTTGGGACTCCCCGTGACAGGGGCAGACAGCGTGCCTAGCTGAAACAGGCAGCACTGGACTTGGAAGGGAGGATCAAATTCTCTGCTCCACACACTGCAGCACTCTTATCTCAGCAATTACAGCTCTGAACACCTGCGAAGGTATCCAACATTTCGAAATATCCAGCTAAGACATTTGACTCAGTGGTGCTCTGTAAACATGACTGCCACATGCTGACAGCATTGACCATAAACCGAAGTAAAACAGTTCATGGAAAAGAACAGCAATTCATCCCAGCAGTTACTTCTTGTGCGTGCCATTCTGTGCTCATGCAAGGTAAAGCAACACACAGATTGCTCTCTCATGCATGCACACTTTTAGCACCTGCTGAAACAAACAAAACAGAAGAAACCCCTCATTACTGCAGAAAATGCACAACCAAAAAAAGCAGACAGACAGATTGTCCAGTAATACAGAAAGAGGAGAAATTACATGCCTGCAACTGTTACTGGAAGGATGAACAGCACTAGGGATTTTATCAAGGACACAGACCAAGAGCAATGCTCAGAGTTCCTTTTAATAACCAAACTTGCTTTCATCTTGCTCTTCTGCTGAGCATTCCCTGTCCTGTAGTCCAGCTCCTGCTTCCCCACATCAGGAGAAACGCCAGGGAATAGAAGCAAGTTCTTCAAACAGACCAAATTGTTTTCAGTGTCCTCAACAAAATGTGAACAACCAAACCTGGAAGGCTGCTTCTGAGATTCACGCACAAAAGCTTTGTAGTTCACAGTGTGAGCATTGCACATGATTTGTCATAATTACAAGCAATTTACGTTTTGCCAGCACGACTCCAATTCATCACACACAGTCAGGTCCATGCAGCAGGGCATTTGCTGACTTAATGTTCATTTTTCAAACACTCAGGCAGGAGCTCACAGGATTTGTATTTTGGGCACAAGAGCACAATGCCATTGCAAGCCAAATGCTGCAGCCCATTCTTTGCCCACATGGGAAGGGTGGCCTAGAGTATCAGTTCATACAGCCCCATCACACCAGGGAAACAGGACCCTTTTGTAACTCATGTCACATGGCCCAGAGCACAAAACAGGTCTACAATCAGGACCTTCCACAGAATCTGTGTGGAACAGCAAGCAAGGACATGGGCTTGAGTGAGCAGTCATTCCCCACCCAAGGTCATCCTAAAAACATAAATAATCAGAGAAAGAAAACAACTGCTGAACTCTACATGTTATTTGTGCTTGGTGCAAACAGCCTGCACCACCTGCCCTGTGCACATTCCCAATCACCAAGTCACCTTACATCACACTTACAGGACCGTTGTAGATGCAGGTGGTGGTTGGAATTGAATGAGATTTTAATTAGGAGGGCAATAAACTCTGAGGGTAATAAAACTGGCACCTTGCTTGCTGGCAGTCAATATCTCTCTTCCACTGAGAAATTCCACTTCCTTGTATTAGTGTCTGCTGGGCAACTGATCACAATTTAATTGTGAATGTGTCCTGGCACGGCTAGGCACCCTCACTAAAAGCACATGCTCAACCAGGCTGATCAAGTAACTGCTCACTATTGACAGAAGGGCAATTCAGGGATACCATAAGATAGCTGAATAGGAATTTAACAAATATCCTTAATACAAAGGATATTTGCCACTCATTTCCAATGGAGAAAGCCAGCTGGGTTTTTTAAGTGACCTTACAATGCAGTGCAGTTGTGGAGGAGAAAATACAGAGTCAGAAGATGTACAGCCTACAGAAGAAGAGTTAACCCCCTCAAAGAAAGAATAATCAATCACTGAGGGAAAACTTAAGGACACCTGCAGTCAGCAGCACCACAGGAGCCAAGCACACCTCTAGCTGTGTCACATGCTGTGCCAAATTTGCCAAAGCAAGTCTGTGTTTTGCTAGGAAGCCACCTGTGAACTCAACAGTCTGCAATACTGGCTGAAAAACTTGCTGCACGTTCTGACAGCCTCTGCACATTCCAGAACCTGCACTTCAGCTCACACATCTGACACTCTAGGACATCATCATCATGCCTGGAGTTCTCACTAGGCCACAACAATGCTCCACACACATGAAAATCTTAACTTGCCCTTGACAAAAATAATCTTAAAAAATGCTACAGATCATTTAAAGAGCTAATGCCACTGATCTGTCTGTGTACCAAAAATCAGACATCCTTCTCTGTCCAGTGGCTTGGACAAAGCACCAGAGAAAACCTGCAAATCACCAAAGTACAATGAAAATTAAATACAGAAAACACTTGACATCCCACAACACTCAGTCCTGCAGCTGCACCGATATTTTCAGAGCTGATGCAAAGCAGTGACTGTGGGAGTGCTGGCTGCCCCACCCAGAGGAGGGGGGGACTGGACAAAAGGAGCACATCCAGCAGAGACCAAAAAGGTGCATGGGGTAATTACAAAGAGCTTAGCAAGGAAATGGGGACAGTGTCATGCAAGAGGTGAGAAAAGGCAATGAAGGGCTACAGAGGAAAGTAAAGGAGGCAGCAGTGGAGCCAAGAAGTTAGTCAGATTAGAAGAGGATAGAAAAAAGAGACTGGAACAGGACAGGGAATGACAGGAACGGAAGAGAACTGGAAACCTAGTACACAAGTCCTTGAAAATGACCAGTAGACAGTTTGTGTGGCAAGGTTTTGGTAGCAGGGCCCAGGGAGGCAGGCTACAAAGTAACTTCTGTAAGAAGCTGTCAGAAGCTTCCCCTAAGTCCAAGAGAGCCAATGCCAGCTGGCTCCAAGATGGACCTGCCACTGGCAAAGGCTGAGCCCATCAATGACAGTCATAGCACCTCTGGGATAATGTATTTAAGAAGGGGGAAAAAATTGCTGCACTACACAGCAGCCAGGTGAGAGGAAGTGAGAACATGTGGGTGGAACAGCCCTGCAGACACCAAGGTCAGTGCAGAAGGAGCAGGAGGAGGTGCTCCAGGCACTGGTACAGAGATTCCCCTGCAGCCCACACTGAAGAGCATGGTGAAGCAGCTGTGTCCCTGCAGCCCATGGGGGTCCATGAGGAAGCAGGATCCACCTGTAGTATGTGAAGGAACCCACTCTGGAGCAGGTGGATGCCCAAAGGAGGTTGTGACCCCATGGGAAGCCTGTGCTGGAGCAGGTCCCTGGCAGGACCTGTGGGTCCATGGAGTGTGCAGCCCAAAGCAGCAAAGCTGGAGCAGCTTTCTGTCAGGATTTGTGACCCCTGGGAAGACGCAGGATGGAGCAATCCAGTCCAGAAGGACTGCACGCCATGGAAAGGACACATGGGGACCCACTCTGGAGCAGTTCATAAGGAACTGCACACCATGGGAAGGACTCACATTGAAGAAGTTCAGGAAGCACTGTCTCCCTAGGAGGAACCCCAAATAGAGTAGGGAAAGAACATGAAGAGGACAGAGCAGCAAAAACAACATGTGATGAACTGACTGCAACCTCCATTCCCTGTCCCTCTGTGCCATTTGTGGGGAGAATGTAGAGAAGACAAAATAAAACTGAGCTTGGGAAGAAGGGAGAAGCCTAGGGAAGCTGTTTTAAGATTTGGGTTTATTTCTCATTATCGTACTCTGATTCTGATTGGCAATGAATTAAATTAATTTCCTTGAGTGGAGACTGTTTTGCCTGTGATAGTAACTGGTGAGTGATTTCCCTGTCCTTATCTCAACCCATGAGCCTTTTATTGTAATTTTCTCTCCCCCTGTCTGGGAGCGGGAGCAGGAGCAGCATGAGTGGTGTGGTGAGCACCTGGCATTAGCCAACATCAATCCACCATGAGGAAAAAGCTAGGGAATGAGCAAAGAGGTGTGTGCTGACCCAGGACTCTCATGTCACCAGTCCAAGCACCCTGGAATGCCCCCAGCACCCTCTCCAAATCAGTACGTGTCTCACTCCTCCAGTGCCCATTCCAGGGAGAGGAAAAGCTACAAGTGCTTTGGCTCTCCCCCCCTCAACCAGCACCTGTTTGCACACAGCCTCAAACTTTCATCTTGCTGAGAAACCCATCAAGTATCAGTGTGGCACCCTGGGGGAAACAGAGCTGGCCCTGCCCCTACTACCACACCACAGGCCTGAGATGAGCTGGATGAAGCTTACACCATCAACACAACTTCTGTCAAGTCCTAGTTTCCAGATTCTCAATGCAATAGTAATGGTCCTCCCCCTGATGTGGGATTTGCAATTGCTCTGTCCTTGCTGCATATGCAGATGTCACTTGCAATGATGCAGTGTTGCGTGTATGACTATGAGGGATGGATGGCATGGACACACTGTCACTGTCCTCATACCTTCCAGCTATTGTGTCACTTCAGGATGCCACATTGCACAGAAAAGCCAGTTTTTGTCTGCAGCTTCTACCCAGTCACCTGGGGAAGAGAGGTAATTCTTATATTTGTTCTTATTTTTGGAGTAGATAAGAAAGACACCATTCTAGCTTGGGCAGATGCACCCTTACCTGCCCTGGTGGAGAAAAGAGCAGTGTCTATGAAAAAGAGAGCATTTTATTGCCCAAAAGAAATGGAAATTTTCTATTGGTTGTGGAGAAGAAAGAAAAGGGGAGAGGCACACTTAAGCCCTTGCTCCACTGCTCTATTGTAGACCTGTATTTGCTGAGAATCATTAGGTTAGAAAAGACCTCTAAGACCACTGAGTTCAACCATTAACCTAAACTCACCCAGCCATGCGAAGTCCATCTCTAAACCACACCCCTAACTGGTGCATCTGCACATCTTTTAAATATCTCCATATTCAGGTGGATGTCAACCAGCACCCCCAGGTCCTTTTCTGCTGAGGACCTCTCCAGTCACTCTTCCCAAGTCTATAGCTTGTTGCAGGACCCAGCATTTGGTCTTGGAGATGCTCATACAACCAGCTCCAGTTCATGGATCTGCACCTTTGACATGTGCCAGGTGTCATGGGCTGGTAGAATACAGACTCTGGTGCACCAGACTCTGATCTCTGGCTTCACAGTGCAAGAGAAAATGCTGCACTGGTAATGCAGAGGAGGCTTTGCTACAATAGGCAGTCAGGGCTCACCAGCAACACTGCCTGAGACTGGAGAGCATGGCACAAAGAGGCTGCGTGCAGCAAAAATCTCCCAGACTATCTCACAAAGACCAACTTCACACTCCATCTTCCTGCTATGTGCAGTCACACAAGCCAAGCTGTTCTGTGCAGCACTGGCTACAAAGCAAAGCAGGACTCAGGAGTAAATACTTCTTTCCTGAAATAGCCCAGAGCTAAGATGGGGAGATGCGGAAGGCAGCAAACGCTCACCTTGTCAATATGGAGGATACACTCTAGAAGCAAAGCACAACTGCTCTTAGCACAAATGAGCAAGCAGGTATGGGGTGAGCAGTGCCAGAGAGCAACCTGGGGATGCAGAAATAAACAAATGGCAGCATTTGTCTGTGTGACAACAGAGATGCCAACCAGAGAGGCAGGAACTGCGTTCAAGTAGCTGGTATTGCCAGAGGCTGAGGCAGACTTGTGGTAAAAATAGCACTTCCCAGTAATGTACATCAGCACTGCAGTATCCAATGACAACAAACCTCCTAAAAAGCAAGCACCTTCCTCACAGCTGAGGAGCTGTTAATGCAGTAACAGCCAGTGCCAAGTCTGCGTAAATTGTAAGTGACCACAAAGAGGAAAAGCTGCTACTTTTTCAACTGTTTTCAAAATCTGAAAGAGCACTTACTTATTCTGATGCTGGAATAAATTCTCAGAGAGACACCAGCCCTTCTGATCAGACACTAGACTAGGGGTGGGTTGGTAAATGATGGGTTTTAATATGGTAATATGAAAATGCCCTACGGTGCTGCTCTACCACTGATAGCAGATTTCATAAACAAGCTGTACCCGTCTTCATTTGCTAAATAAATAAATCACATGCTGGAAAATAGCATTCACTTTTTTCATGGAATAACTTGCTTCATTCAGGTTCCCTGTATGTTGTATATTAATCATGAAGTGACAGCAACTAGAGTTAAAAACAAGATATCAGTAACATGGTATCTGCAGTCAGCCAGCAAACCTTAATTTTTATAGAATTATTTCTGGAATTATTTAGATGTAGAAAGAGCTACATTCAAAAGGAAAAAAGAAAAAAAAATCCAACCAAACAAACTATATTCTGTTGCTTCTTTCTGTGGAACTATACTAGGGGCTGAGTAATTTACAAAACAATTATATCTGCCAGATATTCAGGTTCAACCTGCCCTATCCAGGACTAATACTATTCTAATCAAAGCTTTTCAGCATCTTCATTCCTTCTGTGCAAAATCTGGCTGCAACGGTCTCAAGTCTCTGATTTTTCCTTCGGAGTCTTTGCACACTCTGCTCAACATTACCCACTTCTGGATCATTACACCTTTCTTCTTCCTTCATCTGAAAGAACAAAAACTACCAGAAAGAAGGATCTGGTAAAAGAATAGGAGATGTGAAGCCCCCTCTTCCACTTCCCTGTCTGTTCCCAGTCTGTCTGAAGACCGTGCAACCCTCCATCCAAACAGCAGCAGGGCTGCAGAGAAGCAGTTTGCAGAACACAGGCTGGGACTGAGCACGAAACATGCAGAAGGAAAGACACAGCAGTCCTTGCTTCCTGTTTGCACTGCAGATTTTCTCACACTGGTGTTATGACTCTGCATGTTTGTAGCTTAACACACAAACCCAAAAATACCCTGCATGCTGGAAGACACTGAGAGAATCAGACATTAGACAGTGAGTTCGATTGAAAAATCCTGCAGTGGTTTCAGCAGACATTTCAGCACAAATAGCAACAGGAGGTACGTGTTGCCCTGATGTAATTACATCCTGCTACCATCAAAAACTTAGGGCTAACTGTGCTCAGACATTCAATGAACTCAAAACTTCAAGTTATGTTTGATAGAGAAAAAAATAATATAATTTATTGACCTTTACCTATGTGAAGAAGAGAATTATCCTGGACTCTTTTGTTCAAGAATCAGTGGAAGTTGTCCACAACTTCCACAGTCATGGCCAACTTCCCCACATCTTGGCCACAGGTTTTGCCAAATCAGAAAATCTGATTGGACTGCCACAGTTTCAGACATTTCTTCATATATTAGCACTTGACTTTCATACTTGTTAAAACACAGTGACAAACATTTGAATGACAGGATACAAAAGCAGAATAAAATAATGTAAAAGCTGACAATATAGTATTTCATTCAGGAATAAAGTCCATACAGAAGCAGCCTGTCAGTGAGTATTTTCAACACTGCATTTGGTTTTGGGAAGTGAGGAAGAAGGTACAGAAGGTATCTCTCCGGCAACCTTTTAAGCTGCTACCTCCCACAAACCATTCGCACAGGAATGTCTGGAAGAGAAAGCAGATTCAGTTGTAACATCCTGACTTTGGAAAACTTTCAGCTCCCATTTGCAGCTCCAAAATAGGCTACTTAGAAAAGACAGCAAGCATCCCTAACATTGCATTCAATCAGAGGCTGGCCTGCCTACAGCAGTGAAACACAGACCAGAAAACATGAAATGCGAATGCCATGTTATTTTTAACACTGCACAAAACAAACAAAAATTAATAAACAGAACCCTTGTTTCTAACAAAATGACATATGGCTTAACAAAAAAAAAAGGAGTCCTCCTCATGTTAACCAAATTTCTTAGCCTGCCAAAAACTATTAAAAGGAAAAGAAGAAAAAGAAAACACACGGATCAGATATCCAAAGTGTCTGAAGTTTGAAAACATGGAAACTAAGTGTGCATACCCTAAGACAGGTCCTTCTGTGTGAATAAGCTAAGATCTTGTTTTAAATATTGCACAGCCAGTTGGGAATCCAAGCATTAAACTGCTCACCAGTCCTACGTGCCCTGCTTGGTGTGAGTGCCTTACCTCACTTCTCAACAATTCCTCTGAGGCTGCAGCAGCACTGACCATCTCCAGAGAAAGACATTTGTCCATCCACACATTACCAGCAGGAGTTAAAAGGAGCATGCAGCAAGAGAGATTCAGTATTTATTTTGGACTTCTGTAACCAAGCTGAAGCAATTGAGTTAAAAGCCATATCTACAAGCCATTCATACCACAGTCAGCTGCAATCCAAGAACAAATTATCTGAAAGTTCCTGTGATTTTCAAGGACTGTACTCATCAATGAGGACAGAAGAAATGCAGGATTTCACTCTGAAACACCATCAGGCAAAAAAACCCAGAAAGGTGCAGCTAAACAAAAAAGTTTCACAGAAGAACAGGGTAAATGGGTATTTGTCAATTTTTTTTTTCCACGAATATCTGTTTTCTAAACATCTAGGAATGGCAGTGTCAGGCATTTTGATCCCATGTAGCTTATCCAGCCAAAAGCCAGTATTTGTTAGAACACGTCTATGAAAAGAAACTATAAGACATGCTGCACAGGGTCAGTAGGTAGTCCAGGATCACTAATACGACCTCCAACTATGGCAAGCAGCTGTACCTAAAGTCCAGTCTGTAGCAGTCCAGAAACTGGTAACCCTTAACATCTACAAAGTACTTCTAGTACTCTACAATTTGTGCTGCAGATAGAAGGGCAGCAGGTCTTAAACAGCACAAAAAAACCCAAGTTCTGTGAAGCAGGTGTGAAAATAAATCTCTTCTGTGGATCAGAGGAGAGATTTGAGCCACAATTGACACCAGTGTCCTTTCTGCAGGAGACACAGATGGATGCCAGCCAGACTGCAAAGCTCAGGTCTGTTTAGATGTGTGGTATGAACATAGATCAGCAGGCTCTGTTTCTGCTGCTGGTGAATTGGGAAGCTTGAGACCTGCTGCCATGGTAGATTTCCACTGGTGCCAGGGCAGAAAATCATGTCCTGCACCTCCCACAATAACGACAGTCAGCTGCCAACGCACATGGTACTGTCAATGTAATGAGAATGGTGCAGAGAACACCTAAATTACACCATCCTTCAACATCTCACTCGTGAAGTTGTTCTTGAGGATCTGTCCCTGCTTCCCTGTCTCTCACCTCCCACTCACAGCATTGCAGTTGGTGGAGCTGCAGGCACAGCTGCTGGCTCATGCCACTCTAGATGCTCTCCTGCTGCCCACCTTCTCTCCAGCCACTTGGCACAGCCCACCCTGGGGCCCCACATCATGCCCTGAAAGCTGGGTGACAGAAAGACTTGCTGCCATGCAAGGGCACGGGGAAACAAGTCCCAGGAAGCAGCATTCCTTCCCATGACTCGCTTCCCTGCAGGGTGAGCTGGCCTACCATATCCCAGTAGTTGCAGCCTGCCCATTGCCAGGAGGGATGTCACTATGTCCTGCAAGGCCAATGCCAAGAAGTAGCAACGTAATGTCCCTGTGCAACACCATTCAGTGTATTTCCTGCTCTAGTTCTAAATAACCTGGGACAAATTCAATTTGAAATGTAATAAAAAGATGTGAGGGAACTGATGTTTCCTTCAGCACAGCTGTGTTCAAGGCTCAAAGCAATGCTTTTAAATCTTCCTTTCCTTCTGCCCTAGACAACCAAGAGATCATCAGACTCTTCATCCAACTTGAGGTAATTTGAGCACATTTTCCCTTCATCTTCCTATGGTAACAAGTACATAGCTTGAGCACACTTCTAGTATTCTACTTCAACAACTGTTGACAATTACCTGTTTGGTTAACATACACAAAGTAACAGTCCCAGCTATAGTGCTTTCCTTGTTCTAGATGACTGGATTTCACTTGTCTTCAAAGCCAGCATCCACAAGGACAAAGTCTAGTGATGTTGCAGTCATTACTTTTCATGAATAATCACATCCTTCAGTTAGTAAAAATGCTTCTCACATTCTAGGAAAACACTGGGGAAATTAAAACCCCAAACACTAGTGGGTAAAATAAGAGTGATCACTCAGGGACAAAGTCCAGATTACTGTCTGGAAAGAAATTACAGATATTTGCAAGAACAAAGCCTGCATTCTCCTCTAAAACACCGTAGCACTGTAAGGAAATAATGGCAGACCTGGCAGTGTTAGGGCAATGACTGGACTCAGTAGAAGTTTCTTCCAACCTTATTGATTCTATGAAACAACCTCTTGCAAGCTCTATATGAACGTATGTCACCATCTAATTCATCTGAAATGCCAGGTTTCTCCCTTTCCTTCCACGTGCTCATGTGCACACAGAAGTGCAGGAGTGACACACCACATACCTCTGTGCTGCTTCTCAAAGCAAATCCCAGTGGGAAGCAAAGCTGTGCTTTGTCAGCAGGTGCCACCACAAACCAACCCTTTCTAAGCCACTTCCCACATTGCCACTGACCCATGGTGGCTGCAGAGCTTTGAACCCCTGCTGCAGAACTGAATGCTATAGGGAGGAAATAAAAGCATCATGATCACATCCCACACACAGTAGCATGAAACAAATATTGACATTTTAGCCCAAGTAGGGTTTCTGCAGTTCAAAAAGGATACATATCTTCTAGTCTATGTTCATTCCCAAACTCTTGCCATCTGCTGCCTTGTATGCCATGAATCCTGTTTTAGGAAATTCTCTAATACAAGACTTAGTATCTGACAGGACAAGGCTTCCACAGCTACCCTGAAAACAATGCCAAGACACTTGGCTAGGCATGTAATTCCTTTATGTGATGTAGACATGTATCATTCCTAGCCATCCTCCCTAGAACAAATTAAAACCCTACCTCTTTCAGCCTTGTTGAAACAGATTTTTCTGCTATCAAGACTTTTTTATTTCTACATTCCACTCAAGAACACTATGCACTCCTGCCCGCCATGTCAGCTTTTGGGCACATCACTCAGTATGTCAGTCTCTGCACCTCCCACTCTTCTTCTGCTTGCTTGTCCCTCTGTGTCTGAGGAGTAGGGGACCAAACACATCATTACAGGTCAAAGCTGAAACAAAATCTCTGTAGCTGACCCACTCACATCTGCCCAACTCCCATTCTTTACCCAGTTCTTCTTAGCAGTCTTCCTGGACCACCCTGCAAAGTCACTTCCTGAGCCAAGGCTCTTCAATCTCTTTTTTTTTTCTGATGCTCTGGCTCATCTGTTAACTACTTAAATTACTCACCATTCTGCTGACTTAACAGATCTTCATCACAGTCAGTGTTATCATTATGGCTGTTTGCATCCTTGCATCACAACCTACATTTCTTTAAACTCAAATCTCAGTTTACTTCCATTCCATATTTCTAATTCCACTCAGCCCTACTGCACTGAGGGAGACGGCTCTGCAGCCACATAAGCAGGTAACTTAACCCACTTACACAATTGGCTGTGGTGAACTCTTAACAAAACAATACAGGTGGTGGAATGTAGAGAACAGAAACACTTTTGGTCCCAAATTTGTTGAGTAACAGAGGAAGACAACAATTTTAGAAAACTTTCGTATCTCAGGTGTCTTCATGACAGGCTTAATTCCCACCTTTTGGGCCTTGACCTGACCTTATCTATGCAAAATACCTTGCATGACACTTCCTTGTCAGAGGAAGACGGTGCACCTAAACTTAACAGAATGGTTTTGTAACAGAAGTACAATAAATTTTCTCTTGTAATTCAAATTCTCAGGGCACAGAGAAAAGCACCTACCGAGGGAGCACTCATTAAACATGCTGGCAGAGCTTTATTCCTATTGCTGTACAGAAGCCTTGAACTATTTGTAAAAGATGAATGCTTTTGGTTTGAAGTAATTTGCTTTGAATTTGCTTTTTGAACTGAGAGGATGAGGTGCCAGGGGAAGAGAAATGAGAAAGAGGTTCAATATGTGCAAGAACTTTAGCAGTCCACACTGTGCTACAACCTTAGAGATGCTTAAGGGAAGTCGATACTGCTGCTCACACTCTCAGAAGTGCTGGGAGGCTGAAGGAAGGAAGGTCTCCCTCCTGGATTTTTCCACCTGTCCCTTCCTTTAGTTCCAGAAATTCTCAAATGTGTTGAGAGTACAGGGCACAAAGAACTGTCTTTGGAGCTTCATACTGTGCTGCTGCAGGTCTTGAGAGAACAGCTCTGGGGCGACACAGAGGGCAAGCACAGAGGTGACTGCAGTGCTGACCAGCACAGCAACCCACAGGCCACAGATCTATAGAGAGTCAAGCAGAAAGTGAAGGCCCTTGAATCTGGGGCATTGATCACAGGTCTGCTCCAAATGAAAAGAGGGTCTGGAGAAGAGGAAAGAAGTCACTTAATGTCTAGGATCAGAACAAAAGTTTCAGTCCATCTGTTCACATGCTGACAGGACTCTGCCCTCATCCTGAGTGCACTGACACCAAGTCTGTTTATTTTCCTGATGTAGTAACACTTTCAAGGGAGAAGAAATCAGAAACCTTCTGAGAACTACAGACTACTTTCTTTAATCTCTTAGCCCTAAAACAGGCAGAAGGGAAGGGAATTCTGATGGTCCTGTTGCCTAACAGTACAAATGAAAAGGTGAAGAGAGAAGACAAGCTCTTTGTAGTAAACCTTACAATTATACAAAAACCTCATCCATCCAGTCATGAAAATTGTTCACTGACTATTACGCAAACCTGGATGTGTATGCAAAGTCCAGAAATGAAAAACCTTGGAATATTTTACATAAAAGCCATGATAAAGGACAACAGCAACCAGCTGATCAGTGCCATGAGCAGAAGAGGAAATGTCAGCAAAGCAAAGCAATCAAACAAGTAAAACTTCCCCAGAAAACTATGGATACTGGCCACAGAAGCAATGACAACACTTGTTGTAGGCCCACAAAGAAAACTAAGGATCTCAGTAAAGAAGAGCATGTAGGAAGACAAAAGAATACAATCACAGAACTACAGTAAATTATATGTATAGTTTAAAATAGGTAATTTGTAAGCACAGTGACAGTTCTGATTAACTTAGTGCAATAGGAAAGGCAGCAAAACTAAGGAATGGGCTACATACAACCCTAAGTACAAACCACTTAAAAGTATAGGTAATAATTTTACATATATCCAATGTAGTTCATGCTCATGCTTGATTTTTCTGTTTTCCAGGGTCCCAGATTTAACTTTTAGGTCTTAACTAGTCCCTTGAGAACTACTTTTTCTTTCATAACTTAGTCCCTATGATTGTCTGCACAACGCTTTATGCAATGAAAATCTGCTTCTTAGTTGTGTCAGATGATTTGAATTCACAAAATTATATTGAGGGGTTTTAATTGGTTTGTTTGAATTAAATGGCCCTCACCTGCCATACCCCTCTTCCATGCTCTCTGTTTTGTCTGTTCAATATATAAAACAGTTGCTATTTTAAGAGTAACAGAAGACACTGTTTAATCAGCACCTGGAGGGTACAATGCCAAAGCCTGTGGGAAACAGTTCCCTCTCTATTCAGCATTTTCCTTGGTGTTAATTCTGAGACACAATGTACTCCTAACTCAGGTCTCCACTGTGCTAGTCATTGTCTGCTTTGTGTATGTGGCATACTCAGGAAAGGAAAATCTTTCACATAGGCATCCATTATCCCTACTCCTATTTTTTTGATTTTGCTCTCATCCATGCAATTTCTGACAGTGATAAACAGGAGCTGAAGAGAAAAAATATGTAACATTCAACACAGCCATTGCCTGCATCATTCTCTTTTAACTTCCCTTCTTTTTAGCACTTTTAAAGTTCTTTTCCAGTTAATTTCTCTTACTCCTTTACTGAGCCTCCCCAAAAAAACACAGATGCGTAATGAAGTTGTCATAAGAGATATGAATTGCCTCCCTTTTTAATGGAAGTAAATTTTTTCTCAAGAAGCTAATACACAGTTGGTGCCTGAGCAGAAACATCCACAAGTCTTGCTACCTCCCTCTAACACAAGGTTTTGTTCTCTTTTAAATACCATAAAGGAAGTAACTGAAAGTTACTCCAAAGGAAGTAACTCACTGAAGCTGTTTTACTTATTCACAAATAAAAACTTCCCTCAGGCTAAAAAATCCCAAGAAGCCACAGGAGTAGCATTTTTAGAGCACTTAATCTCCTTAAATCTAAACTCTCACTAAAGGAGGTGCCCAGACATTGGTTAACCAGTCCTGAATAAAGCCTTCTACATCTATTCATCATAGCAACTGGCTAATACAATACAGGCAGAAAAAACATAGCAGCTTTCATTAATATTTGCAGTGTTTGAATAAACCAAGGATTTGTCTCTGGGACAAACACTGTTCTCAGAAGTCAAAAGTTTCTCCTGAATAATGATACAAAGAGCTGCATGTCTCATACAGGAAAAAGCTATAGATCAGTATTCAATAAAAGCAACCAACAATAACATTTATCTCTCTAAAAAATACTGTCTTCTAGTATTTTTAATATTATTTATAGATGAGAAAAGTAAATTATGTATTAAATATATATACATATTAGAAAAATTTAATAGAAATTATTCCTTTCGTACCTCTTTATACCACACTCATTTCACTGGATGCATTTCAGATAAACATTTACAACTAGCTCACAGCTGCAGCACACCTCATAAAACATTTCTGAATGAAAAAGCTTTTTATAATTTACAGCTCTTGACTCCAGCAACTTCTGAGACAATAAATGCCAACTGTTTCTCCTTCAGTGATTTGTGCTTTTTAAAACAGGATAATCACTGTGACTGACCCAGCACTGCCACAGGAGGGACTAAATTAACATTTTTCTTTCACTGCACAATAACCCACTTGAATGAAATCCTGAGATTATCCTCATTCAGCCTTTTCAGACTAGATTTCTCAAGACAGTCTCCTATCAATGCATAAGTAGAGTCACTGATCGTATTGGCTGTCTCTAGACAGCGAAATTCTGAGCCCCCAACCCAATGTCAGCCAAACAAACATTAAAAGTCGTGCAGAAAGGAGGTTCCTCCCAAGCAGACTGAAAGCTGTCCATGAGCAAGATAAACCTGGGAAACTGCCTGCAGAGGGACAACACAGATTTTCCCTGGTTGTGTCCTTCTGACCATGCAGCTGCATGTGCAGCCCTGAGCCAGACACAGCAAGGGCCATCCTGTGTACAGGGTGCAGCCAAAGAGACAGCACTGCATATCAGGACCTCAACTACTGCTGCAAAAGACCTTTATTGATCCCACATGTTTCCAAGCTAACAGCTGATGGGCACATTTGGGTATCCAATGGACTGCAGCTTCTGAGATTTCAACACATGCAGCCCAGCTTAGTCCTACTGCCCAACCTCTTTCTTGTACCTGGGAAGATTGTGCCATGCAACAGCTCTGACTGAAAAGAAACTGCTTCTCCATGGGGTTTGAGCAGCAGCTGGCAATCAAAAAGGGTTACTGCCAGGTGATTTTGAGAAGCCTTTGCAAAATACTTTCAATGAAGGGCAGTCATTTTTTTTCTGGGCAGCAGATAGGAATGCAATACTGTCCTGGAGCAAATCAACCCTTATGCAGTCCCAAGGTTAACATGGTCCTTGGGTAGGACCACACACCTACAACTTGGTCACAGATCTTACAGAGGAATGCCATCCATCCTCCTCCTTTGGTGCAGTGAGGTCAGATGGGATTATGAGAAGAGCACAATAATAGCAGTGCCTCCCATTAGAGGCTCCCCCCACACCTGCACAAAAGCACACACTGTCCCCCTATAGGAACTCCACAAAAGCTGTTGTCCATACAAAGATGCAATTCTCCCAACGCACTGGCCTCTCTGTGCAGCAGTGCTGCTGCCAGATCCAGAGCCAACCTTCCTGCCCTTTCCACTGCCTCCTGTTGAACATCACCTTTCCTCACAAATGCACTTTATTAGAAAGTGACTGGGAGGCAACTCTCCTAGAAGGAGCTGGAACCCAAAGACAAATGACAGAGTAAGTTCCTGACAGTACGTTTTTTGTCACAAAACAAAAGCACTTAATAATACAAGGAGCATCAGATCCCAACTCTAGCATTCAGCAGCTTCGACTCCTAAAAGGTGATAGAGGGGAGGTGTTCTGGATGTCAAATCTTGAAATATTTTACCACATGATATAAGGAAAATTTAGAAGTGATGAACAAATCTTTTAATGTCATAGTGCCTTCTTTCTCAACTACTCTAAAGCTCTTTAACTTTGAGGCAGCCTTTTGTCCTTTTTCTAACATTATAATTTATAATTCTAATCCACCCCAATAATTAAAGCAATTAAATTACTCTTTTCCTAGGTGACCTGACAGAACTAGTTTAATTCTTGAAAAGAATGGAAACTAAGTGAATATTTCTTTGATAGGTATTAACACAATTCATTACAAAGCACTTCTGTCGAGTTTAGTACCATAATTTATATAACTACTACTGTACTATTTAGGTTTGCAATCATTCAGAAGTACTTAAACAGAGTTCCAAGTTTCCATAAAGTACACATTCCAAAAGTAAACAGATGAATTGTCAAAAAGAACATGATGAAAATTTCTGTTGCTTTCACTAGCTTTGTTGTTTACTTAATCATAGGAAAATTTCCATCCATCAATCATCAGCCCACAAGGACATACTACACGCTCTTCACTCCACAAAAGCTGTTACTCAGCATGCATCTCCTTTCTACTTTTATTGTTTCCATTTCTTTCCAATTTCTCCTTTGGTCTCTGTTCTGTCAGAACAGAGGAGGAAGCTGCAGGATCTAGTAGTAATAATCTTACAAAAAGAAGGAAAATGAGAGAGAAAGGGAAAAATGAAAATTTAAAAATAAGATGTGAGTAGCTCTATCCAGCAGAACAGAGATATCAAAGAACCAGCAGACTCATTCTCAGGAGCACTACAAAGCACATAACTGTGATTCTTTCACTCCAGCTATGCCCTATTACAATAAACATAATGGTCTAAGCTGCAGATGCCCTCTGGACATTTACCTCAGACACAGAGGACATTTTCAGTAGGGGACTTTTCAAGCAGTAACAAATTGAAACACAGGGGTGATGTGATAGGACCCTTTCCACAACACACTCCGAAACGGTATCCTGGTTGCCACTGCAGCTGCCTCTCCCATTTAGCTCTCTCATGGCCCCAGGTGTCAAAGTTTGTTTATTGGGAAATGACTGCTACCTCAAGTATGAGATGTCCTCAGCTTCTCACTTAAACAGGTGTTACTGGTTGGGGGAAGGGTTGGGGGTAGTGTGGACTTTTTTCAGAAACAAGAGTATCAGAGGAGTCTGGCAGGATACTTTGATCAAATGGGACCACATACTGAGACCTTATTCTGTATTTCTTTTTCAATATTTAACCTTTATGAAAGGACTTGTTTGCTAAATAGAATTAATGTATCAGCTGCTCTGTCCCAGTTCAGAGACAGATGAATACAGCTTTTCTCAGCCAAGCCATGAGGACCTGTGAACAACCACTTCTCAGGCAATAGTAAAGGCTGTGATCTTTATCAGGGACACACACTGCACTCCTACACTGGGTGACAGAATTACTGCGGTTTTAGAAGTTACCACCTCCAACCAGGATGTGATTGACCAAAAGGTCACTATATAGAACAGCTTAGTACTCACTGCGCTCTCCATGAAGCTTAAAGTTACAGACACACTAGAAAATCATCTCTGCCATTGAGGCTTGCTAAGAGCATGGCTGGCAGCCAGCCATTTTGGCCCAGATCCCCAGTGCAACTGCTTCCAACAGTGTAACCATCCACACATCCACGTGGCTATTTCTGCCCTGAGCCATAAATAACTGCATAGAGCAGTGGGAATCAGCTAACCTGGGCATCAGCCAGCCCTCACCTGGTAAATATCCATGCAAGTAGGCTGACTGCACTGTTACATACTCCCTTCAGTGTTTCCATGATTGGGGTCTCTTCTTGATATGCTCTTAGAGAAGTGGGAAGTTCAGAGGAAATATTTCCAACAGCTCCTTCAGCAGAAAGCAATACACTGGCAGCTCATGGGCAGAACAGCCCAGTAATGCTTAGAGAACATCCAGTCAATTTAGGATTGCATGGTACTACAAAGTGTGTGTGGTACCTGCAACATATATAAAACCACAGTTTAAATGAAAAAAGAAATAGCACCAACATGTGCATGAATATCCTCCCACAGCAGCCAAAGTTGTGCGTTACCTCATCAGTGCCCAGACCCAACAATGTCCAATGTCACACAAAGTACTGCTTCAAGAGTGGAACTAGAGAGGGGAATGCAGTCTGGAACCGTGGGCACAAGTGATAAAGAGCGTGGCTATGCTTGACCTGGTTCTGTTCCATGGCAAGGAAACATGAGTTTTTATGCTATTTTCCCTTGACTAAGCACAGCACTCTTCTGCCAAGCAGTCTTGGATGAGAATTCTGCAATTCTATGCTTAGCAGTTTACAAAGAACAAAGGGGTTTTTTTAATCCTTTTGCTAGTAGTACACATAAGAAATAGGAAAACTGAAACTCATGTCCCCAGGAAGGAGTTAAGTAAAAGCAAAACACTACCAGTGGCCATCATTAATATGGCATTATGATTCACAGATGAAAAATAGAAAAGGAGAAGTCAAACCAGAGCATTAAAAATATCTAGTAGATAAGTTGCCTTCTGGATATCGCAGGTACAGATTCTTCCAAGACAGTGGGTGCATGAAAAATACCCCAATATTTTGGAAGCAAATCCTGACATTCTGTACCAAAAGGGTTCCCCAACAGAAAATGCCTGAAGCATCAAAGCAAATTTCTGAACATTTCAACATTTCAAGTTAGAAAATATCTCAGAGTAGCTAGTATAAGCATGCTCAAGACAAACAAGTAAAGGGAACCATGTGAACAGGGGACAGAATTGCTTTTGTTTGGGGGTGCAGTGGTTAAGTGTTTTGACTGAAGTAAAAACTATCCCAGCAAACTTTAAAAGGAACGCAGAGAAGTCATAATGAAACAATGAAAGAGAAGACAAATGACCACAGCACTCTATGAACTGAATTTGCTGCTGTATTGTTTCTACAGAGCAGTGCACTGATGCACGACAGTGAAGTTTCCTCTCTCAAAAAGCTTCACAAGTTGCCTTTGTAAACATGGTGTTACCATTTGAGTTATCCAATAAACAGTGTGAAAAGATAATCTGATTTAATGACTCAAGAGTGGGCACAAGATTAAAGTTTTCTGTCCCACATTTTTACAGTCATGACTGTAAAAGTTGCATCGGAGCTTTCATAAGTGTCAGTTTCAAGCTTTGACACAAAAATACATACAGATGTCATTTGCTACAAATGTAGTAATGAATTATAAAGAAGTGATGAGCAGATATGTGAGAAAAAGCTAATTATATGAGTTACACTGATAATTACAAGCTGTAGGCTCAAAAAAATTTCATCCTCTCTATTACTTTTGATATGTAAGATTTCTTTAGATCATTTCTAAGTACCAGTGTAGCACAGCTTGAGTAGAACTGCAACACGTTGCTAATGGCAACAGCAGTGGTTTCACATGTTTATTCACTACGATGTGTTTCACCTTGGAACTCTCCAGCTGGACTTGGATAATGGGTCAGACTTCATAGGAGTCATGGAACTCCCACTGCCTTCAGCAGTGCTGCACCGGCTCCTACTGACAGAGAGTCTACTCCAATTGCTGCTGAATTTTCAAGTAAAAATTGTAGAGGTGACACTGCCCTTCCTGGACAAGCATTCCCACACTGCAGAGACAACGCTCACGAAGGCACACAGACGTGTTTGGTGTAGGACAAGCACCGTACCTCATTCCTTCTGTCGATCTGTTCTGGTAGTTGCGGTATAGCTGGGGCACGCCCAGCATGGCCTCGGTGAACACAGCAAGGAAGCCCAGCGTTTCCACAAACAGGGAAGAGTCCAGCCACAGGTAAGTGATGTAACCAGTCACACCAGTGAAGGTGAGGACGCACTGCACGTAGTCTGTAAACTTGCTCCAATGCCAAAAGTAGTTCAAGTCAAAATCTGCAATAGAACAGCAATGCAAGAAGAATAAAATATGTTTTCTCAACCAGTTCAATTAGGGTGGAATTGAGAATTAGGAAGCATTAGGAAGCCACAGGCTTTGGTGGAAGGGGTCAGTAAAAATGAGGGATAGGATTAAAAAAATAAAAACAAAACAACCAAACAAACACATACACTTGCAATCCTCACCCCTCCCCCCCAGGAAAAACAAAAAAAACCCCAAGAAAAATAAAGAATAGTCCTGATTTCAAAAATATTTTTAGGGGGGATGTTCGATAAAGAAACAAGAAAACAAAAGCCAACAAAGTATTTACAAAGATAACTTTTTAACTTTTCAAAAGAAAGTATTTAAAAAATACCTTCCTGTATCAAACATAAAGGACTCTGGATACTGCTGTAGTGAGGCTGGCATTTCCCACAGGAAATGTTGCACAAAAACCTTCCAACACTAATAACAGGCCCCAAGCACTGCAGTGCAAGCATTCTTTCTCTTAGATTCATTATCTCTGCCTTCCTAGTGACTCAATCCAAGCAGCTTAGAAGGTCACCTGAAGTCCACCACAGCTCTGTTCCCTGGTGCAGTTCAGCTGCCTGTGATGAAGGGCAAGATGCCAGTGCAGCTGCTACAGTTTTACTGAGACAGGACAAGACTGAGGCAAGATTCTCCCTGGAAAAAAGCCTCTCAGAGACACCACCACTTTCACTCCTAGAACAAAGCTTTGCTCTTGCCTTTGCCAGCACCAAGGAGTGCAGGCTGAGCTCCCATTTCTGCATCTGTCACAATAAAATGCTCAGCCACAAAACACAATATCCCCTCTTTGAGGGAAGAAGGAAGAAACCAACCATGGCATTTGCTTGGCACAGTAACAGTGTACCACCGAAAGATATGTATGTCTTATTGATGAATAATAAAATACACAAGCCCACAGTGACTGACCGTAGAGCAATGCAATAAATTAATTTTTAGCAAAAATGCTATATTAACTATTGGATAGCAGGTGCTGTTCCTGCATTCCTTTCATAGAAGCACCTACTTCAGACCAACTGGACTCTGAACCACCAAGGTGATGAACTACTGTTCTAACAGGGATATTACAATCAGCCCAAAGCCATGCAACACACAGCACATCAATAGAAGATTGCTGCTGCTGCCACTTCAGAAGCAGTCAGAAAGCTACAGAAATAGTCCCACTGCTAACTCAAGCAAGGAAGACATCAACCTCCACTGACTAATACTAACAGAAAATTCAGTGATGGGGATTTAGGCACTTAGCTGCCTCAGGATACATACACACACCAAGTAATAGTTTTATTTTCTGCATCTCTTCATACCTTCATATCAGTATCAGTCTGGCCCTCAGACACCCTTTAGTAACTATTCTCTTCTTAGTACTTGGCAAACCCACACCTCAGGATACCTCCTGACTGCATCCAGCTCAATCATTTTTTATTTTGCCACCCAAAGAGGAAGGCACAACTGGCCAGGAGACTTACCCAACCTGCAGCATTGTGAACCATCACCCAGAACTGAATGAAATTACCTGGGGCAAAATCACACTCAATGTAAATGTTGACTTTCAGCATTTTACGGTAGTGGCTCCTCAGCCTCAAAACTCAGGGACACAAGACTAAATAGTCAGACCCAGTGCTGGCACAGCCACTTGAGCCTTGTGCATTTCTTTTTGTGAAGTCTTCCCTTTTTGGAGATGAAGGCCCCATGGCCCTTCACTCATTAAACCTTCCTACCAGCTGTCACATCTGCCCTACACACACTGTATTTTTCCCCCTCTGTTCTCCACATGCTCAAGGATCCTTTTTAAAATATCTATCCCTGGACACCAAATCCTAATTTCTCAAGTTCATTTTCATAACAGAAATCAAAGAACTAAAGCTACATGGAAGGAGAAGTTTAGGAAATTCATGAAACCAAAAAAGTCAACATTCCCACAGCTATCATGAGGCAAGCAACAAAATCCATGCATCCATGCAAACACCTGAGCAAAGATGAGAAAAACACTGTGTGAAACAGGATTTCAGTTGAAGCTGGAGAACTAATTACCAGTGCAGAGATTCTCTTTTGCTCAAAACTATCATGATGCTAGATAATCTCCATTTCACTGTAGCAGTTTATAAGTTCTGGTTCTTGCTATAAATTTTGCTTGATAATATAGTTAAGAAAGAAGGGAAGAAGGGAAGACAAAAGAGATAAGAGCAATCATAACCTTGGATAATAGTTTTGCAGAAAAAAATCAGAATTATGGTAAAAACAACCCAATATATAATCAGTAATTGCTCTACTTAACAGATGTATTCTCCAGATGCAGAAGTCTATTTTAGGACACCACATCACCACAATCTGCATTTTAAAAAAAAATAAAAAATGAGGATGACACCTGACTTTCCATAAGGGTTGTACTTTTTTTAGCCCTTATTTGAACTGCTACAATGTTTTGCCACATGATTGCTTCTTTTTAACCAAGGTTAAAGTTTATTTTCTTTGACAAATGGCTTCAAAAATTCAGAGGGAAAAAAGTCACACACCCATCATGTCAAGATCTGGAAATAAACTGTGACTCATTTTTCCAAGTGGCTTCCTTCTCAAGGGGGTCCAAACACATTAGAGCTGTAATGGGAGGGATACTTTTTTCAAGAAAAAAATGTTGATTTTGCTGAATACAGTGACAGGTATTTGCAAAAAAAAAAAAAAAAATCTTTTAAATGCTTGGAAAAAAAATTTAGTTTTCAAAACAGAACAAAATTCATGTGTGTGCAAACCAGTCCTTATCCCAAGAAGACAGGCAGAAGACACCAATCAGTGTCCCAGACCATGTCATCTGAGAACTGAACAAAGTTATACATATTATTGCAAATATTACTCATTTTTGAAGATAAGTATATGAATAATAAGCATCACATTGGGATTTTTGCCCCCCCATCATCTCTTTTCCTTAGAAGGACAAAACAAGAAATCCCACTGTATTACCATTTATTTCTAGCAAACATCTTAAAAACTGTCGTATCTTTCTACTCCCTGAAATGGGAAGGCACTGCCTGCACAGCTCACTCCATTTTGCCCAGTGAGAATTCCCTGACATGGGTTTGTAACCACACTCAGCTGATGCAGTTCAAGCAGTAACTCCCAGTCACTAACATCCTGTGTGGATCAGAATTGGCATTACTGCGGTGAAAGGTACTGTATTTTATTACCCATGGCTGAGCTCTTTAAACCACTCAGTGAGCTGAATTTTAAGCATGTTAATCCATTGATAGATGAGAGATTTATGTTGGAAAATCCTATTAAAGCTGGGGGAAGGAGCAGCTCAGTAGGTTTTTTGTGCACTGACTGGAGAAAACTACACAGCTTGAGGGTGAAGAAGGATGAGATTAAAAGACCTCCTCTGGGAGGCACTTTGCATGTCAGATATGAAAAATGTAAAGCAGGCAGAGACAGCATTGTAAATAACAATGGTTATTACCAGTCAGGCCAAAATGCAAGTAGTAAATTCAAGATTCTGGTGTGGGATAGATGCCAAGTGACACAAAGCAGAGTCCACAGTATCAACTTTCAAGTGAGGATGACAGAGCGGTCTGAACAGTTACATTATTTTTAGTCAAGAAACATTTTATACCAAGCCAGCTACCATGCTAGTTCCTTTAGGGAAAATGAAGCAAAGACTTTGACATCCTAAAAATTATTTACTGTAGCTCTCAATTTCTCTTACTAGTTGCATCTTATTTTGTGCCTTGACCTTTCTAATTCTGTACCTACATCCTTGCACTACATTCACTTACACATGTCCTTAGACATTTGACCCAGCTCCTCTTTTTTGTTGGTTCCTTCCTAGTTTTGAAGTCAAGGAAAAGCTTGCAATTTCCACTGCAGGTCTTTGCATTTGAGCCCTTTGTACAGCTCTGACAAGGAAATAAACTCCTTTTTTCTCAGGAAGGCTGCTGGTTTTACTTTCTCTCCCACTCCTTATGAACGCCACTACACTACAGTCACTCACCCAAACTGACTCCCATAATTAAACTCTTGACCTCCTGTATGAAAAACACTGCTCACTAACTCCTTCTAAGAGCATGCTGAGCAGACAGTCTCTACCCCCTGAATGCCCTTCTAAACAGATGACTCAGTAGTTAATCCTCCTACCCTTGGTACACAGCTAACTCGTATGTTTTGTGAGACTGTGGTGCTGTTCAAAGGACATCCAATTTCCATCATCTGGCTGTGGACCACAGTGCCAGCCCACCTGACCTGTTCCTGCCACACGATCAAAGGAGTCCAGCCCAAGCAGTCAGATATCCAACGCCTTCCCCAACAACACTGCAATCCAAAATCTGGCTTAGATGCTGTGAAAGAGCCTGATAACAGTAATATATCCAACCTGGAACAGCTACAAAATGCAGTCATGGCTGGGAATTATTTCAGGTTATTATCCATGGTCTGATTCCTGTAAAATGTACACACTTTGCAGATGGAGGAGGCACAGTCTGCAACTGTCTGTGCTGGCTGTGGGTCTCAGCCACTGGGCTACAGTACAACACTCTCCCCCTCATTTGCTCTTCTGCTCTCCAGAGCTCGTGGTTTCTGCTGTAAAAGGGGTTCAGCTCGGAGCTGCAGGCAAATATGATGCTGCTCCTTATCCTAGCTCGGCAACAAGGGCAACTCTTTGGACAGCTGGAGGACACAGACTTGTATCCCCAGGCTGACAAGGGAAATTAACTCAGATCTCTCACACTTCCAATGAGTGCTCTAAGCTACACACAGGTCCTGCACTCAGCAGTAGCATCTTAAAAATAAATTTTGCCACATTCTCTAAAGAGGACTTGCAAGGCACCTGTCACGAGAGGCTGAGCCCAGGCAGCGGATTCCGAAAAGAAGACTTTTACACTTACAGTTCTTCAGCTGCAGCAAATCCTCAGACATTTGCCTCAGGCATTATCTGTCTCCTTAGCAATCCTGATTTCAACTCTCTCATCTAAAAACAGCAGCAGGATTGCAGAGAAGCATGCTGGCTAGCACTCCTCACCTTGCTCATTCTGAGCAGTTCCCAGTCAGAAGCTGGGTTTCTCTATGCTCTGTTCTGAAATACCAGAGTACCCCACAGGGCTCCCAGGAAGTAACTGGGGTGACAAGGGCAGTAAGACTCTGCATGACTGTTACTGGGTGATCCAAAACTTTTTCTCTCACTCTCATCATCCACATATCCAGCTAGGCACTTTCCTCTTTCCTTCCAGAAAGAAGAAAGGAAGCAGCATTACAGAGAACTGATACATTCAGATTTTCTTTCCTCCTTTTTTAAGAACTGACAGAAACCTGCAAATGCTATCTGAAGCCAGCATTTCTTTTACACTCACTGGGGCTGAGAAGGGACTTGTTATCTTTCACTCATGGTACAAAAAGAGAAGAAAGGAGAGCTTAGCATGAAAAATTTCTGGCTCTAATCCAAATCACTGTCTTTTTGAAAGGACATTGTCAATAAACAGACAATACTCTTCATCTGCATTCCTTCAGGACCATACCTAGGAATTTCTCAAACTCTGAGTTACTTTTATGAATCTGCTCAGCCCTGTCACTGGACTACTTCAGCATCTCTCAAACATTCCCTTCTATCTAGTCTTCACACTGACCTGTCACTTTTTCCTCTCTAGCCCATGCAAGATGGGAGCAAGACATTCTGGAGGGTCTTGAACCTCTTCTGAAAATATCAACCCATCCTATACCAAACAAATTTCTCTTCCAATGAAGTCCATTTTTGACATCCCTTGGCTCATACAGTATCTTCTCTTGGCCACATCTAGACTAATGTCAGTTCATTAAAGCCACTCCTCTTAGTATCTGACTCTCCTGAACAGTACTAGTCCTCTAGTCAACAAAAAGTAACCAGCAGATTTTCATGTGAGAGGGGTAAAGTGTCAAATCTTAATCACATTGAAAAAGGTTGAAAGTCTGACCCACACAAACCTTGAAGATTCATACTTTAGTTTTTAAGAACTTTTGTTTTTAAAAGCTCAATGGAGTTTTCAGTACTTCATGGGGGATAGAACACCTGAGATTAGAAGTTCAAGTCTGACGAAATCTCTACATCAACATTATCCCTATCTCCCTTCAGTCATCTTTCCTAGTTTGAAGGCAAGTACTTGCCTTGGTTTTCTTTGCCTTATTTTATGTAGTGTCACAATTTTCTAAAATCTTCTATGCTGGGTCTCTGTTTTGTCTCTGTTTTGTGTTTTTTCCCTCCCATCAGAATTATTACCCACTCTTCTTCCTCCTTCTCAGAAATACTACACTTAAGCAGGCTGACATTTTTTCAGCACTAGCCTGCCCATCCAGGGCTTCTCACTCATATTCCACACTGTCCCGCAGCACACACCTACAAATATCAGTAACTGCTCTATCCTTCCCCTTTGGGTCCTGCAGGGTCCACTCCTCACCAAAGGTAATTAGCAATTGCACGGTTAAGAAATTAATTACATGAAATACAACTACTTCAGAAAAATCTGACACAAATGCACTAGTACACATGAAAAAGTCAAACAATCCGCACTCTATTTCTTAATACCTTGCCTTTCCCATTAATGTGCTATTTCCCTGATTTTACAGCCTTTGGTTTAAGGAAACCTTTGAATACCACTTAGCACAGTAGTCCTCACCAGACATGATTAGCAATAACACCTGTCTTGACCATTTTGTAACCTTCAAAGAGCAGCAATTTAAAAGTTACAATTTATTCTGAAAGTTTTACCCCTGCTGCTGACAACACACATGACAATAGGAATGAAAAGTTAAATCAAAGGCACCTTCTATGTAGCTGACAGCCTCTGCCATACTATCTGCAGTGTAATTGGCTTTGTACACAGCTTCAGTTTATGGGAGTCTCAGAGTGAAGAAGAAAAAAAAAATTTAGAGAAAAATGCAGTTATATAAACCCACAAAATTAGGCTGACCTTTAACTCATCTTCGAGAATTTCCACTGTCTTACAAAAGGATGCAGAATTGTTTACATCAGTTGTGCTGCACTGATACCAGCCCTGTCAACACTTTAATTTGTGTGTTTATATCTAAATAAGCCTGCATACACATACATGCCTCCTCCTCACAGCACTGCTGATGTTATAAGCATGAAAAAGGAAGCACAATTATAAAAGCAAGCAGGGGAGAACAAAGATTTTTTGTTCTAATACAGAGGAAGTTTTAGCAAGTATGGTATCTGTGGACAAGGTTCTAACTGTTGGGCTCATAAATTGCTGGTGGATGCCAGCTGAGCTGGGAAATCCTCATGGAGCAGTACAGCTCAGCTGTCTCTGAACATCACTGCAGAATGAGTGTAACCCACCTGGGGAGTAAGTAAACTCCTACCCCCATCCCTCCAACAAAAAGCATGCAGAAGAGTACTCTGGACTTCTTATCCAAAGCAAGGACATTTCTTGGGGTTCTCCAGATGGAAGATGCTTTTGAGGCAATCTTGCAGCAGGTACACATGCAACCCCCCTACCACTGTACCTTGTGCAACATATGCTAACCAAATTATTTGCTTCCCAAGTTTTGCTTCCCAAGTCCAGCTGAGAGAAAGCACTGGGTCTCTACTTCTGGTGTACTAGTAGGCCAGAGTAAGACTAGGAGAAGAAAAAAGACAACCACCACCACACATATGCCAATACTGCTACAAGAGCAGGGCACTTAAGGCTAGATATATCTAAATCAGTAGAGTACTATATTTCCCCTGTAAAGACTGGCTTCCCCAGTAGCATCACTACTGCAACTCCCTACTGTGTTATTTCTACTCTTGCCTGTTCAGTATAGTTCAGTATAGTATCCCTCCTTTCTATTCCAATGTATTCACTGTTCTTCTTAGTCACCACGTCCACGAGATTGTCTCAACAGTAGGCAAAAGCAGCAATTAGCTGACTTATGACCAATGAAGGAAAACAGCCTAGTAACTTGGCAGCTTGTGGGGCTTGGAAAGCCACTGGAATAAGACATCTGTGGCCCAAAGGATTCAGTGCTACAGAAATATGATCTGTATTTGAAAGGTGGAGTGAAAGCAACATGAACAGCTTTAGAAGCCATGTGACTCAGAATGAGCATGGACCTCAGGAGGAAATCCTTCTCTAAAGTTGCAGCAGTGGCAGTGAAATGGGAAGCTCAGGGAATGCCACAGCAAAGTTTGGATGACTCTGGGCAGCCTCTGCTTTCAGTACAAATACTCCTGATTCTGCTCACCTCCTACACTAGGAGCATCAAAAACCCCAGAGCAAGTCAAACTAAAGAAGTGCCTCAACCCTTCACTCACAAGCAGTGAAGTCAGGCCTTTGCTCCCAACTGAGCCAGCAATGGAGGCGGAAGGTAAGAGATAAGCTCCCTCTTCTTTTGGCCAGATACGCCTTCCTATGCTAACTATAGAAAGAGACTTCTTTTTCTGACAGCAAGATAAGGGATGATGAGAATGTCACAGCAAGGAGAACATGTAGTACCAAGTTTCTATTTTTACAATAATTTTAACAATATTTTACACTATCATCTGCACAGTTTATCGAAGATATCACCCACAGCCCTAGCAGGTAGTACACAAAGGCCTCCAAAAAAGACTAAAATGGAGTAAGTTGAGCAATGCAGAGCAGGCAGCCTTGACTCTAAAATTCTTGTAGTTGGGAGTTATAAATTCTATATGAAAACAGTTTAATTTATTTTGAATAGTACTGAAACTTATTCTATGCAGTTTAAGTCTCAGAAGATACCGAGACTACTGTAATTTTCAAAACAATATGCCCTTTCTCATTTGAAGACTGTAATTAAAGAAATGAATAAAAGTTATTCTAAACATTACAAGACTAAGCCGTGCATTAGACCAGATACAGTTTGGCTCAGATTCCACCATGCCAGAGATTACAATGCCAGGTTGCATGTATAATGCAGCAAGTTACTCCTAGAAACTCTGGAAGTAACTGCCAGACTTTACCACCTTCTGAACTGCAGAATCTCCATGCCTCCAGTGTCCCTTCACAACCATTAAACCAAAACTCATTCTATCCACAAGTCTGCACAGATCTAAATTACTGTATACAGAACACCAAACAGCAGGAATTTCCACTGCACTAGCAGAAGCAATTTACAGGATGGGAGACCAGTAGAGAGTTTCACTTGAATCTTGCAAACTGCCTTACTGATTACAGCACTTGTAACTGGAGCAGCTGAGACAGAGCTTCCCTGAAACAGAATTTCCCCTTCAACTTCTCAGCTGTTTAGTTTGACCAGAGATAAATCTCTGTTTTGACAAGAGCAGTGTTTTTTATGTAAGGTGCACTTGTGAATACCAAATTTTCTGAACACCTCGTGCCTGCAGTTCAATGCACCAAAGCTAACTAACCTTCAAGACAGAACAAAAGGTAGTTGATTGAAGTAAGTGGCTCTGTTACAAAGAGTTTGGTGGTGATACAGATGTGCATTCACAAATTGTTCACATTTCCCAGTAGAAGTTTAAGCCCCTCTTATCCCCCTCAATCTCTAACAGGATAACTCTTTAGCTCCCTGAAGCATTTCCCACTGAAGCCACAAAACATGTGCTTTCTTCTTTCTTTTTTTTTAAGATTTTACATACACCAAAAAAGAACAAGCCTGCATTTTAAGCAAGATTGGTTCACTTATTTGGTTCAAAACATAATCCCACAAACTGTTCTGTCAGTACAAGTGAGGGGGCAAGAATGAGTAGGGGGAAAAAGAGGATCAAGAATATCTTCAGCATTGCTGCTAAGCATCCTGGCACCCAGTCATTGCTAAAAGCAAAAGACTTTGTCTATTCTGCCCCTTTACGAGTATTTTTACTTTTAAAAAGGACAACAAAAAACCTCCAAACCAAAACAGGCAGAAGAGAGTGCATGGGAAGTGTTCACCAGAGAGATGACTTTGCCACCACAGGGCACCATGCTTATATCCCTGGCCAAGTGATTCTGGAATTTGCCCTCCACTGCCGTTGGCCCTTTCCCATTGTGTACTCAGGAGTGCAGGGGATGTGGAGAATGATGACAGGTGAACCATAAACAATGAGCTGCAAACAACAATCCTATCCACAAAATCCTCATTATATTTCTGAGTTCTGCTGTGAAGAAATAGTGAATTTCTTTAAAGAGTGATCAGCTCTTTAACATATACTGTACACAGAAATTAAATGAGGAACAAGACTAATTTAAGCCATTTGCATATTAAGTTTGCCCTATTCCCTAAGTGCAGTTACTTGTTCTACTACAACCTACTCTCAACAGGGGTTGAAGAACGGCATTAGGAAGTAAATAACATCTCTGAAGATACAGTAAAAAATCTAAGGCAAAAGACATTTTCTTAAAATAACTGCTCCTGATTTTTACACGCTAAGGGCTGCAAAGGCAAGAAAGGGCAGCAGTGGAAAACACTAACATAAGCAAGGAGTCACTCAAGTTTGTCACGGTTTGTATAAATGGACAAAAAAAATGGGGGTGATGGGAAAAAGAGAATTTCAAGACCAGCAACTGTTTTTTTACCAAAGGCTATACAAACTGGAGATAAGGAGGGGAAAAAATTTACCTAGCAACAACTGCAGTTCGTGACACTTACAAAACAACCTACTAAAAAGCCACTTTAAGAAAGGAGAGGATGACATAATTTTTATTATCATAGAGATAAATTTAAAGATTAGCTACACACACTGCACACAGAAAAAAACCACAGCAAACTTGCAAACTCTACTGAAATGTGTATAACACCAAAGTAGTCTATGTATTTTAGAAACAGCAGCACTGGTCCTGATTTTGATGGGAAAAAAATCCCGACACTCATCTGACACCTTACGCAAAGAAACAGAGATGTTCTGAATATTTAAAATGTTCTAGCTCCCAAATTATTTTCAGACTTCTGAGTTGCAATGGGTAATAGTAAAAAAAATAGTTTTAAGCAGCTTTTAAAAATAAATAAATGTTTCCATGAAATACTCAGGATCTGTCTTCCTTTCACAGATTTCTATTTCTCCATGGAATCGGTCAGGATGAACAAGACCCTTTTTTGTAAATGTACAATGCACGTAAAAATAAATGTGTCAGAACTGAATTCTGGGATTTGGATTCTTTCCCCCACCCATGGGAGGGGACATAGGATGCTGATGCAGAGATGTAATGCATACTGATCACAGAGCAGAGCAAAGAGAAAGTAGGGCACATAATAAATGCATCTGAAAGGAGACCTTCATAACTTCAGGAATAACGATGGTATAGTTGCTCCCTCCACATGAAGGAAAACATGCTGTTTACTGGTAATCCAAGTGTTTGGAGGGAGACTGTGTACACTCTGCCCTTCGCCATAAATTCACAATTCTCCAAAAAATAACACCTTTTCTGCTGCTGATTTGAGACAATAGAGGAAGCTAAGTTACATCCTTTTTCCCAAACTCACTCAGTGTTATGTCACCTCCTCCTACAGACACTGCACACCATTCTCTTAGTTAAAAGATAACATTCTGAAGCTAAAAACATTCACTCTGAAGCATAAAACAAACTCAAATTTTGAAATGTGATTATGCACCTTCTAATGAGGTCTATATTTGCCAGCCTATTAACATCATTTAGATCACTAGTGCATAGTTTTAACAAGTCAAATGCTACATCTGAAGAATTACTGGCTGGTGCACTAGACCCTGAGCTTGGAAGGCTTTGTCTCCTTCTGCAAGAGCAATTTTTCTACTTTTTCAGTTTTGTTTAGTAAAAATATCTCATTTATTCTAAAAACAAGAAACTGATTGAAGCTGAGTAACATCTGCTTTGTTCTCGTGTCTTTGAATAGTGACTGAGAGTATAAAAGAATGAGAAAAAAAGAGTAAATTAATTTTACTAAAAATCTATCTGAAAATAATAACCACTTCATTTGTTTTTTTTAAAAAGAAACATTTCTGCAAAATGAACCTTCAGAACAAACACTGCAGTTCATTTACCTTTTTGTAATTTAAATTGTCATTTTGCACTTCTATTTTGAATCAATCTTCAACCCAGACAGCTTCTATAAGTTACAAGTAAAAGTAATGCAATATTTGACCATTTAATTAATTTTTTAAGATGATAAAAAATGTAATTTAAATGGATCATTACTAAAATGTAGTTATTCCATTTACATATATCACCACATAAACCAAACTTTCTTTAGTAAAGACACAAAATAATTTATTTTATTCCCATATTTCTTGCTTGGCAATTTAAATCATCATTTGCAAAGGAAGCTCCAACACTAACCTTTCTTTGCACAAAAAAAACTTTTACAGTGTAAGATTTCTTCATCAGCTTTAATGGAGTGTTTGGAAGTGAAAGGGAGATGGTTTGGGCCTTGAGATGGGAGCAACTGTGTGTGGGACGAGACTCTGAAGTGAATTCAGGACCTGGTATGACCTACAAAATAATCCTTCCACATTGTGCTCCTTGACACAGTGTCCTGTACAACCCTCCAGCAGGTCTGGTGCTCTACACTGTGCTAAATGTCACATCACTAAATGTCTAAATAATTTGCCCCAATATCTAATGCAACCTGAAATAATCTATACCAGGTGCATGCAACAGTAAAAATATCAAGCTGGAAGGCAGGAGGAAGATGATGCACCGCCTGTCTCTGAAAGTTGACTGTCACATCTCAGTGCAGACGAGCATAGTTGATACCTAGGCCAAATCTGCTCCAACACAGTATTCCCATCAAACAGCCTTACTGCCAAGGTCTACACCATTTCCCATAACAATGCCCACCTCCCCCCAACACACAGGAACAGAACTGACAAATAACTTCTAAAACAATTTCTTCTCTTCAGCATTCGTAAGTCACTCTTTGGGCATCTGCTAACTGCCAAACATGAGAAGTGACAACTTGGCATCCACACCACAAGGTGTTTGGTTTGGTGTTTGCTCTTCAGCACACCATGGTTCATAAAAAGCTATTCAAAAAATAAAAAAAGGTAAAGCCAGCTCTGAACTTACTACTGCAAAAGAAAATCAGTAAGTAAGTAAAACTTCATGAGGCAGGCAGCTTTCCCTGATGCAGAGCTGATCTCAGCACCACAGAAGGCAGCGTTCATCAGATCAGACTTGAGATCTGGAGTCCAACCACCAGACTGAGCCTCGGATTCAGGCCCTTTACAATTCATAGGGAGAGACTGGCTTGCCTTCAGCTTCTGCAGGCCACTCAGCAAGTCATGGATAGAACCAGATAGGATGCCTTTTTCTTAAGTAAACACTGAAATTTCAGATGTTTCTCCAACCCAAGTCAGGGGAAAATCAGGCTAAGAGTAAGGGATGGGGAACCAGCATCACCTAAACAGCCTAAGGATTGGGATGTGGGCTTCAGGCTCCTTCTGAGGGCTCTCTCTCCTGTCTGCAGCCTGGCTTACCAAGAAACCATCAGAGCCACTCTGCTCACACTAATACACCCGGAGTTACCTGTGCAAGCAGGAGCCTCCACCTGAGTCTCTCATATCCCACCCAAGTGCCATGATACTGCTTTGCAGCCTGTGTAACTGGAGTGCTCAGCTCCAGTCTTTACAAGGCTAAAAGCATTCAGGGCACAGACACAAACTAAATGGGCAACAAGGGCTAAACAGAGTCAGCTGTGAGCACCTTCCTGTGGTGGCAACAGGGGATCCAGAACACACAGAAAAGCAGGAGCACCTAAGCCCCCTGCCCTAATTTATCCTTGCTCAGCATTCATATGGGATACAGAGTACCTAGGTTCTACTGCTTCATTTTCCTGCTTCAGAGATGGGACACAAAATAGAATTTCCTGTGTCATCTCTCAAAAGCAAACAGACAACAGAGAGTGGCTAAGATCTCTCTTTTCTCTCCCTTGAAATGTTCTGCTAGAGTTTGAAAATCCTTTTCCAATGAACCTTTGGTGCATTACTGCTTGCAAAGCGGGAATATGGAGTGGGGAGAAAATGACAATCTTTTCAGAAAATAAAGCTATCAAATTTTTCAGTCCAAGATGGTCAGCGCACTGCATTACAGGTTAAAAGCATGACATTTGTGTCAAAATATAAAAGGGTTTATTTTGTTTTCCCTTGATACAGCAATGAAAATGGCAAAGCACTGATGTTTCAGTGAAAAGTGCCTTTCAACCTCCACCATAAGGAAACTTCTTGTTAAAATGGCATTATTTATAAGACCTTCAGAAGCATTGATTTATTAAATATATTCCCTATTTCTAGCTTACTAGAAACTAGTAACTTCATATTCCAAGTGATTTTAAAATAATTAAAGATAACAGAACATATAGACATAAAATTTAATTTAAAAATCCATCAGGCTGTGTACAATAATCACGTTGTACCTTGAGCATGATCTCCACATACAGTTCATAGAGCAAATTGTGACAGCTTAGACATCCAAAGTCACACCTGCTCTGTGCAGCATTTTAACTGGGACCAAATGAATGCTGCCACACAGCTCAGCACTTCAGGTCACCTCATTGTCCATTCCTCCCACTGCACACAGCAGTGGGTATGGTTATCTCAGCAGGCTCATTTCCAACAGAAGGCCCTAACATATCCAATGAGCAGCTCCCCCAAGTGACAACATCTGCCTTTCCTAGGGAGTATGGTTAGAGTGTCAGCAGCAGAAAGGGAGTGCAGGCTATGCCCCATCTCCTGTACATGCCAGAACTTTAATATTAGCAGGTGTTGACTCTGATGACATGCTCATCTGTTGAACTGCTGAGTCCATACCACTCACTTAAATGCAAAGATAAGGTTTTTTAAAAACTCACGAAATCTACAAAATCTGGATGTTGCAGAATCTGTAACAAGATCACAAAAATGCACTGCAACCAGAAGTTTTCTCCCTAGCAAGCTGTCTAGACAATCCATTATGTCTGAGCAGGTAGCACTGCACAACAGCGCTTCTTTAAGCACACACCATGCCAGCCAGTGCTACAAACCACTTAAGAAACTAAAAAAGCAAGCTATCAGTGTATCTGTACTAACAATTAAAACCCCTTCAGCCTGAAAGTTTATTCTGAAGCCTGTGGGGAGGCGAGTCACACTTTAAAAATTTCTTCACTTACATCTTTTGCACTGAACTGGCAACTTGGCCATCATCTAGAAAATCATCATTTCTCTTCTCACTTTTTTGCTTATAAACTGAAAGAGAGCTGGCAGGCAGCAAAACAGGACATCACCATGAAAGCCAGATAGCTGTCACCGTGGCTCTAAACTCACCTCTTGCTTTCTTGCATTAATAGTGCTTTAATGTGCTTTCACTGGTAAGGTCTGCCCCCTACAGCTCCTCAGTCCTGCTAGCAAAGCTGAGGGAGTGAATGAGTATCCAGGAAAAGGAAAGCAGCAGTTTGGGACTACATAAGTTTATACAATTTACACAAGATTATACAAGAGAGGACGCATGTGGGGGTGTTGAGGGTACAGGCTGATGTCTTTGCAAGGCTAGTCCATCATCTCTGAAAGATCATGGTAGGAGAGATTTTCTCTTATTGGGGACAGGGGAAGGAAAGGTAAAAAAAATCACACCTATCTGCAAGGAGGAGACCAGCGAACTACAGGTCAGTCAGGATAACCTGATCCCTGGGATGGTTATGGAAGAAGTCCTCATGGAAGTCACTTCAAAACACAGGAAGGATAATAAAGTGACCAGAACAGCCCACATAGCTTTACCAAGCACAAACTGCAAGTGACCAACCTGACCTATGAGATGACAACCTTCCAGTATCTGAAGGCAGCCTACCAGGAACTGGAGAGGGACTCTTCAGCAGCTGAAGTGATAGGACAAGGAGTAATGGGTACAGAGTGAAAGAGGGCACATTTAGGTTAGGTATTAGGAACAAATTTTTTACTGTGAGGGGGGTAAGACACTGGAACAGGTTGCCCAGGCAGACTGTGGATGCCCCAACCCTGGCAAGTGTTCAAGGTCAGGCTGGGTAAGGCCTTGAGTAACCTGGTCTAGTGGGACACATCCTGGCCCATGGTAGCAGGACTCAGACTAGATGGTCTTTAAGGTCCATTTCAACCCCGACATTCTATGAATTCATGGTTTTAAGAGCAAGAAGAGAGCAGTAGGTGTTGTTTCCAGAGACTTTAACAAGGCTGCTGGCAGTCTCCTGCAGTATCTTTATTAACTAATTACTGATTGGTTAGTGGACAATAAAAAAGGCAGAAAATTGGCTGGATCATCAGGCTCAAACAATTTCTCTCAAAGGAAAAACATAAAATTTATGACCAGTTACAAGGCAGCCCAGAGTGATTAATACTAGGGCCAATGCTCTTTAATATCTTTTATTAACAACCTGGATGATGGTGAGTTCATGAATACCAAATTAGGGAGAGTAAGCAATAAACAACTTCATCCCAAGGGGAAGCAGAAGGGCAGATGCCGATCTCTTCTTTCTGCTGACCAGTGTCAGGACCTCAGGAAACAGCACGGAGTTGTGTCAGGGGAGGTTTAGTTTTGATATCAGGAAAACATTCTTCATCCAAAGAGTGGTTGGGCCTCTCTGAAAAGTAGTCACAGCACCAAGCCTGACAGAGTATAAGAAGTGTCCCAGGGTCACAGTGTAATTCTTGGGGCTGTCCTCTACAGGTCCAGGAGTTGGACTTCAATGATTCTTGTAGATCCTGTCCAACCCGGGATATTGTATGTGGACAGCACTGCTATTCAAAGGGATCTTACTCTGAGGATATGGGCTGACAGGAATTAAGTTCAGGGTTACTGTGCAGTTGGGAAGGAGTAACCACACACCACAGTACTCGTGCAAAGGGCTGACTCACTAGAGAACAGCTTCACAGAATAGCAGAGTGTAACCTGCTATGGCCAGGCAGGCAATTTGAGCATGAGCCAAAGTGTACACCCATAATAAAGACCACGGGTGTAATGGTTAAAATCACTTTCCAGGCTGTATAGTTGGATAAATGTATAGCAAGCAGATGGATAGACCTGTTTATTCCTCTCTACTCAATGCCCAGAAGACACATTATCTGCAGTAATGCATTCAGGGCTTCCAAGTACAAGAAAGATGTTGGTCTACTGGAGTTACCTGCTGGAGTGCACTCTCAGCAAGTTCACAGATGACACCAGGTTGGGTGGGAGTGTTGATGTGCTGAAGGGCAGGAAGGCTCTGCACAGGGATCTGGACAGGCTAAATCAACAGGCTGAGGCCAAGTGTATGACAGTCAACAAGGCCAAGTGCCTTCAGTCACAACAACCACATACAGAGGTACAGGCTGGGGACAGAGTGGCTGGAAAGCTGCCTGGCGGAAAAGGACCTGGGGGTGACAGCCAGCTGCTGAATATGAGCCAGTAGTGGCCAGGTGGCCAAGAAGGCCAATGCCCTGGCCTGCATCAGCAATAGTGTGGCCAGCAGGACCAGGGCAGTGTTTGACCCTCTGTACTTGGCACTGCTGAGGCCACATCTCAAGTGCTGTGTCCAGTTCTCGACCCTTCACTACAAGAAAGACATTGAGGGGCTGGAGCATGTTCAGTTCTGGGCAAGGGAGCTGGGGAAGGGCCTGGAGCACAAGTCTGTTGAGGAACAGCTGGGGGTGTTTAGCCTGGAGAAAAGCAGGCTCAGGGGCAACCTTATCACTCCCTACAACTGCCTGAAAGGAGGGTGTAACCAGGCAGGAGTCACTTTCTTCTCCAAAGTACTATGCAGTAGGATGAGCAAAAATTGACTTGGATCAGAGGTGGTTTGGACTGGATATTAAGAAAAAAAAATCTTCACAGAAAGAATTGTCAAGCACTGGAACATGCTACCCAGGGTAGCAGCTGAGTGACCATATGTGAAGGAATTTAGATTAGGTGTGGTACATAGCTGAGTGGTGGATTTGGCAGCACTGGGTTTACAGCCAGAGTTGATGATCTTAAGGATCTTTTCCAACCAAAATAATTTTATAATTCTATAAATGAGCCCAGTGGTGGGCCACTAATATGATTAAAGGGCTCAGGCATACGGTGTACCTGAAGAGGCTAAGAGGACCCGTTCAGCTCAAAGAGAAGGGTTCTTGCTGCCTGCAGCTGTCTAAGGGGGAAGTGGATCATGGACGCAGGCTCTTCTTTAAGGCATCTAGAGACAGAACAGGAGGTAACAGACAGGAGTTACAAGTGAAATTCCAATTACAGTAATTTCACTACTATAAAGCACATCTTTTTGACTAAAATTCTGGCCCGAACCCAGCAGTGCGCCTTATAGTCCGGTGAGCTTTATATAACGGACAAAGTTGTGAAATTTTCCAACGTGGAAGCGGGAGCTGTGAGTGGGGGGGCGGCACCGCAGGAGTGCCGAGCCACGTGCGGGAGCAGGGAGCCGGCAGCCCCAGCTCGGCTGGAGCAGGGTGGGGAGGCAGGGAGCCACCGGCCCAGCAGGAGCAAGTGCATGGGGAGGGAGGCGGGCAGCCCTGGCCACCGCGCGGGGAAGGAGGGAGGGAGCGGGTGGCAACCCCAAGCCAACTCGTAAGTGTGAGCTGCGGCCACGCCACGGCAGCCCCTGTTATTAATTCGTTACTTTGTTGCACACGGCACAGCTCCTCGCTGCAAAAAAAAAAAAAGAAAAAAAAGTGCGCCTTATAGTCTGGTGTGCCTTATATAATGTACAAAGTTGCAAAATTTGCTGACTCCCCAGAGGTGTGCCTCATAGCTGTGAAATTACTGTAGTTAGAAGAAAAACTTTATTACCATGAAGACAGCCACCAGCACAGGTGTCAGAGAGGTTGTGGAATCTCCAACTCTGGAGATACTCACAACTCCTCCGGACAAGGACCTGAGCAACCTCATCTAACTGGACCTGCTTAAAGCAGGGAATTTGATCAAATAACTTCAGAAGTCCCTTCCAAGCCAAATTTAAAGAATGAAGCTCATCATTCATATCTAAATATGACCAAGTATACAACAGCATGTGACAAGCTCTAGAAGCAGGTAACTGCAAAAGCTTTTGACCTCTACCAAA
The DNA here is from genome assembly GCF_009819885.2 of Catharus ustulatus. Taxonomy (NCBI): domain Eukaryota; kingdom Metazoa; phylum Chordata; class Aves; order Passeriformes; family Turdidae; genus Catharus; species Catharus ustulatus. The sequence goes on along the minus strand of NC_046221.1, from coordinate 61,548,420 downwards.
CCAAAGCAGCAGCTTTGCTGCACACACGCTCCCTGATGTGAAGGGTGAGCAGACAAACCAGATGTTTGAACATTTAGATGTTTCATCACTGATATTATTAAAGCACTTAATTATTCTGGCTCCCAGCAATAAGGAAAAGATTTTTTCAACATCTTTGTTTATCCCCTATTTCCATAGCCCTGGAAGTGAGCTCAGCCTCCTCTCTGAGGTTCCAGTTGAGTGATTCAGCAGACAAGTTTTGAAAACCCAGAGCACCCTCATGTGGCTAGATGTTGCTAGGAGATCTCCCTCCTCAGTCTGAATTGGGAGAGGCACAAGCAAAATACACATTTTATTCACAGGTTTATCTCCCCACCACACCACCAACTGGGCATTGTTCTTAGACCATAAATAACACTTCAGCTGGCACACAGCTCTTCCAACAGACCCTGTTTCAAGCCTCTTCTTCCCCCCAGGGTAGTGCTGGACGACAGGCCTTCTGGATGGCTGGTCAGGGGCATCAGCAGCCACAGCAGGCAATTGAGCAGCACACTCCAGAAACACGCTGCTGAACCTTGTTCCTGTGAAGCCTCTAGGTATTACTGCTCACGTCAGGCTGGGGAAGCAACCTTCACCACCTCCCTCTTTTCTCCCCAGATTGAACAACAGTTTTCCCTCAACTTAAGGTAACATTGAAATTTTTTGGTAGCAGATAAAGATTTTTTTCTTCTCCCCTTCCCCACTTGTTTTTTTTTTTTTTAAATAAGGACAGGCTGGGCGAACAACAGCTGCACTGCTTCTTTCCAGCTCTCCCAGCAACTGCAGTGTCCTCTTGCTGCATGGCAAAGGAAAGGCCCTGACGCTGCACACACTTCCCTCATTCCATCTAACCCATGCCTGCCTGTCCATCCCCTTTCTTCTTGCAGTGGGTAGGCTTTTGGAATAGGCATGGGCTATTCACACACTACATTTAGCCTGGCAGATCCTCTTAAACTATAAACACAAACACTGTAAACTGCATTAAGTAGTTCATAAAACAACAGCCTAGCCACATTTTCATGTCAAAGCCATTTAAAAGCAGCAGCAAGGCTGGTGTAAATAGGTCAAAAGGCTTAGCCCAAACATACTGCTCTACCACCAAGCAACATCTTACTGAAAGAACTCTAACTCAGAAGAGATCGTATGAGTCTGTGGTTGGTTACTTCCCTACTGTCTGTAAGCTGCACATGTAAAGGGAACTAAATAACAATTTTAAAATGTGGTAGCAACAAAAACAGAACAATGTCCTCCAGGTTCCCTGCCCTGATAACAAGTAAACACAGGCAATACCTTCTCAACTCCCTGTTTTAGGTATATGTATATTGTTTGATAACTGCCAATGACAGAAGTCAAATGAATTAATGTGTTGTACAAAATATTACAAAGCTAACATAGAGGAAATTACAAACAATTTATTTAAAATCCCACAATAGTTTGGATCAGAAAAGCCTTCTGCAGGACATCTAGTCCATACTGTCCAACGGTAACCTGTTAAAAATTTAAAAACCAAGGACATTTCACTTTATGAAGTAGTACTTTGAACCTTGCTGATTAGGAATGGGTAAATTTTTAAACTGTGAGAAGAACCAGTCTGACCACAAGTTACTGTATGCACTACAATAAAATATAAGCAAAATGTTATTGCCCACATTACAAAAGATCAGAATAACCCCTTCAGTCCATAAGGCTTCAGAGGATTCAGTTTAATTACTAGAAGAAGTTGCAGGTGGCAGTTCCAATTTCCCAAATGTATTGAAAGAGTACTTTTTATAATCCAGTTCTTAAAGCACAGGAATGCTACGGCATTTATCACTAAATGCAAAATACTTTGTATAGCGTATCAATTCTGCTGATGCAAAACATGTGGCTAATATGAAACAACTACTAGTCTCCATCTCCCACACACAAATTAAGGAGAGAAACATTACTGGGCAGATAAGGTCTTCATCATCAAAGGTGGCGCCTCTGATCTCTGAATGAAGCCCAAAAGATGAAAATGTTTTTGTAAAGTTGATGAACACGAAATCTAGAAACTAAAATTCATCAATGGTTATCAAAAATTACAGACTCTAGAACTGTTGGCTTCACTGCCTGCTGAAAATACAACCTGAAATGCAACTCACCCATCCACATTCCATGGTGGGTGTTCATTCCATTCTCCATCCCACAGGCGACCATGATCTGACAGATAGCAACTATTCTTGCTGCTTAACTGCTGTAACTGATACACAAGTTAAACCTGAGAGAAAAGCAGCTTCCAAACTGAAAGGAGCTTGAAGCTCTCTGCTTCTATTTCACACCTGCACAAGAATTTACACAGCTGAAAATACTTTGTCCCCAAGTTGTGTGTACAAGGACATTACCTCTCTGCCTACCAGTTCTAGTTTTATCTTAAATTAAGGTAAAATATCTAAGTTACAAAACAAACGCCAAAATCAGTAGGAACCTATTCAACCATCATTGTACTAACCAAAATTCTGGAAAGAAGGATTAAGTCTTACCACCCAAATAAGACCTCTCTCCTCTGAGTTATGCAACCTACATAAAGAAAACAGCAGGTGACCAGCCAAAAAAAGCTATTTACCTGGCAGATACATGTCATTCCATTTTCAGATATCTTGGCAGACCCAGTAAGAATTCACTATGGAGTATGCTGACTAAATTTAAGACTTCAACTTGAGAAGGAGGACCCACATCCTAGCATGAAGTGACAAGTGCTACAGAGCTCTCATACACTACTAGATCAGAAAGCAGAATTAAGACAGCAGTCCTTGGCATTTCTTGGACTGAAAAAACACTGCAGGTTGTTTTTTTTTTTTATATAAACCACATTTCATCACCTTACCTTTCTCCAAGAGGCAACTCAAATATCTGTGTTTAGTTAACACAGGCCTGTGATAGGAGGCACCCTATCAAATAGGCCTGAGAATCCTGCCCTGTTCTGGAGATAATCAAATTACAGCAGAGCCTGCCTGTGCTGGCTCACACATTAATCAAGTGATCACAGAAACTGTAAGCAGCATGCTCAGGAGGAAGAAGTAGGGATGTCTAAAATTATGGATTTTGTCTCCATCATGTTCCATGATGAGTTCCTACTTCCCTAGAAATGTCTGAACATTTGCTGGCCGATGAGAAGTAGAGAATTAAATCCTTATTTTGCTTTGCCTCTATGCCCAACTTTTGCTTCACCTATTAAAGTATCTTTACCTCAACCCAGGAGTTTTCTCACTTCTAGCCTTCTGAGTCTCCCCTCCCACCCACTGCAGGAGAGCGAGTGGGTGGCTCTGCTGGGAAGAGCTGAGTGCCAGGGTGAGCTCACAACACAGGATTATTCCCTACAGCTTAACAACAACTGCTGGTAAATCTGCAACTTATGAATGGAACAATACATCTAAGATCAGTTTAAGACTTGGAACCTATTGCCTCATACTTTACACAGCACTCTAGCAGGTAGTGTCAGTCTCTTCCACTGCAATTGTCCAGTTCATCCATGCACCTCATGAAAAGAAATACCCTTGGGTTTTCTAAAGGTGACCACCTTAACTCTCATGCAGAGCCACCACCTGACTGTCAGGCCTAAACCCACTACATGCCACACATTACAAGAGTGACTTGTCCACCTGGATCCCTCACCACTTCATCTCTAAGTTTGTGGATCTACTGCAATTCTCACTCTCCTCTTGCTCCTCTCTCCAGAGAACCACAAGAGCCAGTTGCTTCTGGCATAGGGAAATGGGAAAATAAAAGAAAATTCATTCCTGACCACTGTGGTCAGGAATGTGCTTTCACAGCACTCAGGCAGGCAGGAAAGAGATTGGCCTCATGCCTCCACCTCACTGCAGAGGGTGTGTGTATTTCTGGATTGCTCACCTTAAGGAAACTGCAAACTGCCAGAGGCAGGGATCACAGCTGCTCAGAGGCCTCAACAATCATTTTTTGGGTTTCTCTCTTCCTAGCTGTCTTTCCTGAAAGGAAAAGGTCTCTCTGGAATACAGAGTTTAAACTTATCCTTCCCTTTTATACCTTCTGAATAATACCAGATAAGCCTGCAAAAAGGTATGCCCTCCTATTGAGCTGCTTCCAACATTTTCAACAGAACAAAAAAGGCCACTTTTATTACTTTTAGAACTTTTATTTTGAGACCCATTAGCCTGAGGGGCTAAAGAAAGATTCACACTGAATAGAACTTCAAAGCCTGAAACAGAATATCTATTGGGAAACATAAAACTGGTCCCAAAAAACAGACTGATCTAAATCCATTTTTCTCACATTTTCTGAAAGAAAATTATTTTAGTGTTGAACTTGAAATGTTTCAGGACAAACTCCCTACGAAAATAAAGAAACTACTTTTAAAATGAAACTATTCCATCTCTCTGTGCCTGTAGTTTAAAAAAAAAAAAGTTACCTGTTCAATCTGTTCAGTGTGTCAACAATTTCTAAGCTCCTTTTAAAAAAATCCAATAGTATCCTATTTGGACTGAATTATTCTGAAATGCTTGAATAGTAACTTAGACCTCCAGCACAGCCCCATCCATACCTGTAAAGACAAATTATTTTCCAGACTTCTGTTGGTCTCATTTGCAACATCAACTAATAGGAACCAAAATTATGTATTAAAAAAGACACCAATGTTTGCCACTTAAGCATTTACTTAAAACAAATTTAAAATTGCCCCTACATCCTTATAATCTCAATTTCTTACTCTGTTTTTTCTCCTGAAAGATATAAAAATTGATGCAGAGAAAGTCATGGGGAAATAACTGTGCCCAACATACACAGAATTAGAACCAAAGTATCAGTGCAGACAGGTGCCACTTTCTCAGGCGAAGTAGACCTGAGTTCTTCAACAACTAGAACTCCATTAATATTTTTTTAAATCCTTTTTATAAAAATTTTTAAAATTAATAAATAGACCACAAAACTAAAAGCAAAACAAACAACAAAAAAGATCCTTTGCGCATCCTATTTTGTCACAGACATGCCATTACAATCCTTTGTCCTGGACACCCTCCCCAAAATACTAACAAAAGCACTCTGAAATTAGCCTAATGAGGATACATATAATGCTGGGGAGAAGAGATTGAAATCCTTCCAAGAGCACTTCCATGTTCAGTTATGCACAGACAGAGGTGGTGACAGCCCAGCAACAATTCTGCTCTTGTTGTTCCAGCTGTACAGGGAATTCAACTACTGGGTAGGAGGGTGCAGAAGTCAAGCACTTTCAATGAAAAGCCCAGGCACTGCCCACAGCCAGCAAAGCTGTGCCTCTGTGTCCCAAGCTCTGCTCAGGGTGTTGAGCTGGACAGAGAAGCACATTATGCTGTTAGTCACGGAGCACCCCCGGAAAAACACAGTGCTCGCCTGCAAGCTGTGCAGGATGTCCTGCTAAACCCAAACAGACCAAACCCTGAACAGAAGTGAGAGCTGATTAAATAAAGTTTATATCCTTCATGGCACATATCGTGTAGCAGTGCTGTTCTAGAGTATGTCAACAGTGTGGTGCTGATGCCCTGAGCTAAGCAAAGAGCACGGACAAAAGGAGAGGTGGAAGGGTGAGTTATCCACCAGGCTGTCACACTGCCAGTGGAAACCATGCAGCAGATGCCTGCACCTGCTAAATTCACATTACTATTTTCTTTTCATCATTATGCAGATATAAGTCTGTGAACTCAACTATATATATATTTTTCATTCCCCCCCTAAAAAATGTTTAGTAGTTTAAAATATTTTGCAACAGGTATTTGATGAATCTAAGTTTTTGTTGTTTATATTATTCATGTTTTAAACTTTAATGTTATTTGATGAGTTTCTGTTGAGTAAAAACCAAGGGTCAAGATTCAGTAATACAACAAGTTTTAAAACCATCTTCAGAGAGGGAAGGAAATCCCAGATATGTATTTCAAAATGTTTAACTGTCTACTTAGAAGGAAAAAAAAATAATCCAACATGTCCCATCCACTTTGAGGCTCACCTGCCACACACTGAAACCACTCTGAACAACTTTAAACAATCCAGGTTTTTTGGAGCAATGATAGTGTTTTGTTACTCCTTTAGTGATTTTGTTACCCCAACAGTCTCCAACATTCACAGGGCTCAGCTATGGAATGCTACAGAATTTGCATTTTATCAAAACAGACTAATACACTTAATCACATTTGTTCTAAATCATCTCATCAACAAGATGAGAAGCAAAAAAGAAACAAGAAACAAGCAAGAACCCAAATTTCAACTCAACTGCAGATTGCTCAGTCTCAGCAGTTGGCATGTTACCAGGCACGAGGTAGAACTACATACCTGAATTAAAAAACAAAGGAAATAAAGCATTAATCCTTCAGAACTGGAGCTACTTCTTTTTAATCTTTCCTTCACCAAGGAAAAAAAAAGGGAAATAATTTTATTTCTGTATGGAATGAGAAAACCCTGCACCCTGGGGCCAACCTTACTGTAATATTTTAGGTCACTCAAATTGCACTAGGCTTCCCCCATACCCTCAACTCTCTCTCAGTACTGACAGAAAGTTACTTTTCAGAGTCACATGACAGAGATAAAGGCTTTTTCAGATAAAATGTGGAAAAACAGTGGCATTAAGTGGTTTCTTGAACTACTGACAATAAAATAAACCTAAAAGCAATCTTGGGGAGCCCAGCAGAGTTCAGTTCCTATTCAAGAAGAGGCACCAAACAAATGCCTCAGTATTTATCTAACAAGTTCACCTAACATTCATTGGTAGCCCAGTACATTTTCAGATTAATTGTTCAACAGCTCTATATCAAAATAGCTTTAATAGATCATCTTCAATTACAAACATAATTTACTATGTGAGCAGGGAAAAAAAAGTAATATAATAATTTTTGAAGCCTAAAAATATATTGAAAAATTTTTACACCACTCAAAAATATTTGAGGGAAATAAAAAAAAAAATTCTATCTTCTTGAGCAGAAGCTTTAATTAAAACTCATTAAAGGATATAATGAGAATGCACTAACACATGAAAGCACAACCAATATTCCCCTCAGCTAATCTCTAAGTGAGTTTCCCCAGAGCTGTAGCAAAACACAGCACTGCAGAGCACAGCTCAGTTAAGCCCTCTCTAAATTGAATACGACATATGCTGTGACACACAGCATTGTGCACCCCATTCTTGATACCACCAGCACACATTTGTGTATGCACATTATACACAAACAGCTCAAAACATTTCTTATTTCTTTATAGCGGTGAGAATCGCCGTATTTCAAATTTGCCCACCCAGTCTTTAAACTTCTGAAGCGTGTAAGGCTGCCTTGTTCCTTAGCAATAATTCAATTCATCCTGTTTTGCTAAGCAACTCCAAAACAAACATCAAGTAATACCTATTAACCGAATGTTTCAGATTTATATCAGTTGGATTAAGATGTGTGGTGCTTTATTCCACATCTTTTTAAACTATCAAACTACCAACAAATGAGTTTTTAGCCAAATAGACACAGAAAAAAAATTGATTGAATTAAGTGAAAGGTCACATTAAGTTACTTATTTCTGTTTAATTTTAACCACATGAAGCTGACAAATGTTTCTAGCTCTGACACTGTAAATAAAGCATTGCTGAAAACTAGTAAAAGATGACAGGAACACAGGTACAAGGAAGACAGAACTGCTTAAACATTACATTCCAATGGTTAGTGTTGCAAGCCAGTGAGAATGACCACACAAACTAGAGTTAAAGACAAACAGAAAAAACATAGTTTGATACCAAACCCAGAAAAAATAATATTTTGAAAATAGAAAAGGAAAAGGTGCTTTGCAAAAATACTGGTATCAGACAAAAAAAACTGATAAATTTCCCAAAGCATGGATTTTGCCCCTAAACCTGAAAGGGGAGATCCAGAAGATGAATCATTAAAAGAGAGTCTTATTTAACCTAAGCAGGGATGGCCTTATGGCTTCAAGAAAGCACTCAGGTTAATACCAGTCCTGGGCAGTTTCTCAGAGCTAACTCCAGCCTGATTAACTGTGTGTTGAGAAATGTAGAGACTCTCCTTTTGCCGCAAAATTCTTCTTCTGTGCCCTGGATATTGCCAGTTGACCCCTTACTAACTCAAGAACTGCAACGAAACACAACTGGTACCAATGGAAGATTCTGAATCAGTTCAGTTAAAATCAGTCTATAAGTTGACTTTAGGGAACTTCTGTGTCTGTGTTAACTTCTTTGACGTGATACCCCAACTAATTTAAAAGAAAATTACAATTACTTGACTAAAATTGTCATTCCAAACTATTAAGACTGGAAAAATACTGCAGGGCTGGTTTGCACCAAGTATTTCCAGTTCTTAGATAAATTAAACACTACAGATTCCAACTCTGAAACTAAAGATTGGAAGCTCTCACCTTGGGCATTACTAATTCCCAAATAATAATTTTGAGGCTGCTCTGTAATGAAAAAGAGGAATACTCACAAGGATGCAGGCACTTTGCTTGAATATCAAGTGTTGTGTGAAATTTCTTATCTAGTGTTCTGCACACTGCTCAAAGATACCTTCTGCATATTTCATCATTTCCTCCAGCATAAGAGCTGAAAGAGGAACTGAGTCTGAAGAGGTGGATCTCTGTATCATGCAATATTTTGTTTTCCCAGTTTGGGGAAAGAGTAAGGAAGAGATTCTTGAGACACACAATGTGGTCAATTCAACTGCCTTCAAAAAACTGGTTTTGGAAATAGAGCTGAAAGCATCTTTTCCTCTTTTCCATGAAAGTTAAAAGTGGGCAGGTGAAAAATTAAAGATAAAAAAAAATCAGACACCCAGATTTTAGTATGTCAAGAAAAGGTAATGCAAACACTCTCCACAGAAATGATCATGCAATCATTTCCAAAAATGATCACAAAAAGTAGTAAATCATGAAATATGTAGTTAAGGGGACAACTTCATGCAGAATGGGTTTGTACAGTACATACCCAGATAGGATCTCTTGGGAGGTGCTTTGATTTCTTCATCCTTACTATCTGCAGCTACATAAAAAAGGAGTTGAAGTGGAAATAAAAAAAAAAAGAAAGGAAAGACAAACAGACTTTTATGATTAAATGCAACAGTGGTTATTTGAGTTACAGTTTAGTCAGTTAGTACATTTTATTCATTAAAAAATAATAGCCAGACCAAAACATGCCAGAAATTGTAGACCTCATGCTTTCTATAAGGCTCCCACCCCACAATGTTAAGATAGGACTGAGCAGTAGGAAGTACCACAACAGTCTAACTGCACAACCCAGCAACAGTGTACCTATGAGGGGGAAATAAAGGCTTAAAAAACAATGAAATAGACAGATTGATTCTTACTTTAGACTACAAAACTTTTAATTTTTCATTATCAGAGAAAACAAGCTGTTCCCTCAGCAACACTAGGTGTGTGGATAAATATGTATAAACAGCTGAGACAGTAGCTGCCTCGCCTCTGGTGGTAAACGCTGTTCAAAAATACTGTCACACAGCCCAACATCAAGAAGGAGAGAACAGACCTCATGTGCAACCATGCTGCATGCTAAACCTTTTTCATTCTAACCTGCCTCTGCCAGTTGAAAACTGTATATTACACAAAAGTTTTCCAGTGCCAAAACCAAAGCTCTTCAAAGGATCAGAATGCTATAGTAAGATACAAGTTATAAAGCAGATTGAGCCCACCAGCAAAACTGGATGAATGACAAGAGGAAATAATCTTAATGTAAAAACACAGGAGCCCATATTCTACTTGTGAAGCCTGTAAGGATAGATGTCCAAGAATCTCCTTTCAACAAATGCTGTCCACAGGTTTTTAGTATAGTTCATACATTCAGGGGGCTCGAAATCTGTCACAATGTCTTGAGCATTGCTAGAATCTTTGTTGGAAAGAGGTGGGAGGCTGATTTGGGGAAAGAAAAAGAAAGTTCCACAGAGTGTCTGTCTCTCCAAGAACATGAAGAGACTGCTCTGGCCTGCCAACATTCCCAAAAGTAACCAGATGTTTTCAGCTGTCTGAATCTGTGACAACCTTGCTTCAGTTACCTCTTAGTTCTTGAGTAAAGACATAGCACCTGCACATTTTGTATTTCAATTTTCAGCTCTTTAGCATAGTAGCACCATCATGCCCCAAAACATTACAATACTTTGAAGAAAGACAAAGACAAAATTAACAAGAAGCCTGGCCCTTTCTGTACTAAGCCAACAAGGCAGTATCTGCTGCACAGATACAACTTTAAAACTTGGGAACAAATATGGAAAACTGTTGTTGCCACAACAATGGTACCAGGAGATCTGCATTAAGATGCAGTGAGGTTAAATACAGGTTACAAGATAAGAAGTTATTGTTCATGCCCGCTGATTTCACCTGAAGACTCCTTCATGTAGTTTTCAAAGCATTTGGATGCAGGGGAGAGAACTGTCCTATCACTGGAGGTTTTAAAATCAAATTGGGGCATTTGCTGGTTTTGTATTTTGCCTGGTTTGGGTGTTGGCTTTTCCCAAACTGAATTGTTAAAAACAGGTTATACAGTCCAAGTTTAAAAAAAAAGTAACAGAACAGTAGGATATATGGAGAGCACTTGCTCAGTTTTCAATAAGTATGTACTGAAGCATAAAGTCTGTGTATCCAAAACAAAAAATCAGAAAAGGCAACAACAGCACAAGATGGGTTGCACCACTTTCACCTTAATTTCATTTTGCAATACTAAAAGGGAGCGGAGGGAAATCCAACCATTGAGAAGTTAACTGTGAGAAGGGAAAAAAGTCAAGAAAACTCAAATAATCTTGTTAAGTTCTCTATAAACAGAGGCTAAAGCAACCCCCAAACATTAGCAGAAAATCTAGGGAGACTGCATTTCTCACACTATAATAGTTACCCTACAAATCAAACTACAAGCAAATTGACTGAATGGTTTTATATGCGCTGAATAGTTATTGACATTTTGGGCATTTTAAGCCCGTAATACCACAAAACAGGCTAAAGAATACAGAACAAGCTTGTCAGGATTTGAAGAGATTGCTTCTTCATGCTTCAAGATAGGAAGTAGATTCCTTCTGAACTAGTTATTACTTAAGGGACCTAATTTGTGAGAAAAATAAAAACCAAAGGAAAAAGGGCAATTCACACATAACTGAAAACACACTGGTAAACATATACTTATGCCACTTGGAAGAAATACCACATTTAACAATAATATAAGAAAACAGCAAACTCCCACTGAAATATTCTACTCTTTCTAAATATTTTGTATTATTTTATTGAAACATTCAAAGGGAGGACAGAAAAGAAAAACATTCACAATGAAGACCAACCATGCTGATAAATAATAATTATATTATCATATAGAAATGGTGGACCTTCCCTCAGGATTCTCTAAGGTTAACCAAAAACAATGACTTCAAACCTAGCTCTTCACTGCCCCAGTAATCTATAAGAAAAGAAAGTACATAGATTTATCAGCTTGCCCAGATCATCATAAAACTTTACAGATAAGATTAGGTGTATGATTAGAAACACAGTTCTCAATCCTATTTGTATTGTGCTTGAAACCTATTATTCTGTCCAGCTTGAAAAGAGCTTTGTATGCATCTGTATGTTTAGTCTCAGCCATCGTACAGTTATCTTTCTTAAAAAAATACCAGTCCCATGTAAGAAAAATATTCCAACAAGTGTTTGTGGAAGGATATAAGCCTTTCGATGAGAACAAATAATTAAGGACCACAAGTAGGTAAAAATCAGTCTCTCTAGCAAATTCCATATGACAAACTGAGTTTTAGGAAAAAGGAATAAGTAACACAACGCGATCTCAAAGAGTTTCTGTCATCTGTTACGGGAAGGACTGATTACCCCTTAGGAGACTACAGGTCTTTCAGGGAGAGTTGCTTAAAGAGTTCTGTATATTAAACTGAAGAGTCTCCCTTTTCTGTCCAAAGGTTACTGAAGGAGCCTGCAAGCGTGCGTGTGTAAATGGGCACAGGAACAATTTCCGCTCAGAAAGAGCAAACAGAGAAACCTCTCAGTCACTCCACAAAATGCCAGTACAAACAGCAGAGGAGGAAGAAAGCATACATGCCCCTCCCAAATGCTTCCTGGATTTTACCTGCTGCTAAATCTGGCTGAAAGTACTTGTTGAGTCATTCATCCTGCCAGACTGAAAACCCCTGTGAACACAGCAGCTTATGTTTTGAAGCTGGAGTGCAGTTCCTCTTCCACATGAATTCACTTACCTGCATAGTTTCTCACTAAACTCTACAATAAGCAGGCATGGAAACAGCTTCCTTAGCTATTAGATAAATTACTCTACTGCACAGCCAGGAGCTGCTACTATCTGGAATTGGATCAGACCCTCAATTATTAGAGAGTGTGGAAGAGAACAGATGGAGAGAATAAATTATACATCCTTAATGGCAAAACAACTGACAGAAAGCTGACAGTGTTAATTCTATTCTTGTTGGTAATAAGCTGTTACATAAAATGTTGTAAGTCAAAGCCAACACAGAGAAACAAAAACCTACTCATCTCACATTTGTTATCAGCAGGGGAAAAAGCAAGGACACTGCACAAAGACTGAACATTTTATTAAATAGAGAATAATAGACTGGCCCCACTGAAATTGGCAAAATTAATAAAATTAACCATAATAAAATATATGGGAAAATTCCCATAAATCCCAACTAGTCCCATACTAAAGCCAAAGGAAATTGTACACAAAAAGAGAAATTTTGCAGCTACGATAAGAAGTAGTAACAAGTAAATAGAAAATTATTACCTACTAAAGCAAATGTTTGCAATTACAGCATTTAGATAATAGTGTAAGATCATAACTAAGAACTTGGTTAAAAGAACAGCTGAAGAAAATAACTTCTTACTCCAGCCAAGATCTTTAAAAATAATCCAGGCTAGCACAATAACCAGCTCCATATTCAGAATGTGGTGTGAAATATTAGGGAGAACTCAAATTTCTAGACTGAAGCAAGACCTGTCTGAAATAAAAATTCAGCTACATATTTTTATCTGGAAAAGAAGCAGTTTCAAAAATAATAGTTCAGAAAGTGCTACAGCGGGGAGACTAGACTGCAAGACAGAACTTTTGTACTAAGTAGAGCACACAATACTTTAAGACATATTTATCCTCAAAAAGCCAATTTCCGTCACTGACCTGCAAAAGAGCGGCGCTTCACGTTCAACTCATTGGACACACGAACTTCAGTGCACAGTTTCAGCATCAGTAACATTGTAATGATCATGATAATGCTCTGCCACAAAAGAGGGGATTCAAAACGCCTTCCAAACCTAAAAAAGGAAAAGGAAGCATGTAAAACATCTAAGCATCTGGAAAAGGAAATGTTATTAGCAACAGGTGTGGAAGGCTGAGGAAATCAGTCACTAGACAGACCTAATTGCACATACAGTAGCTCAGAGCAGAAGTATCTGAGAACTTCATTTCAACATCCCACTGGACTGATCCTACAGCTGCTGAAGAGAGAAGCTTAAGTTTTTGCTTCAAAAGCCAGCAGCAAACCTATTGTTTTAAAAGGAGAATCACATTCATTAAGCAGTCAGTACAGAGAGACCAGAGTTATGCCACATTAACACCACTTACGTGTGCTCTCCATACACACACCCCAAAGGTTTCACATGGACTTCTGTGCAAAACTTCCCTTTCTCAATTTTTCATTTTTGAATTAAGTCATAAAAACGATAGCACTTGCCCTGTAAAGAAACAAATATCCACAGCTCTGTCTAGACATCTGAGTGGAAAAGCCAGGTCTGCAAAACACACCAACTATTTAATACATTTTTGTCTTATTTGGACCAAGACTGGGGAAAGTAAGGAAGTACAGATGGTGTGTCATGGGAGCTTCTGAGCACTTCCTTCACACAGCAGAGAGGGTGAACTTGGATTGTGACCAGACTTGACTGAAGAGCTCACTCTTCGGTGACTGCGTAAGATTCTGCTGTAGGAAAAGGAGAACCCTTCAGTGGAGATCAGAAATGCTTCAAGATCCTCTTCCTACATTACTTGATGAAAGCTCATCAATCCCCACCACACACTCAGTAAGTGCATAAGGGGTAAAAGGTGGAAGATTATCATGTGCAGCCCTCAAAGCATTTGCACATTGCATTTACAACAGAAAGGTGACACACACATCACAGTGAGCTGCTGCTCCTGTGCTCAGTTATGCCAGGTTTTATGGCTTGAAGACAGAGGTGCTGAGGAAGTGATTTGGTCAGAACATATTGCGGTGCTCCCCAGGCTCCCTCGCCTGTACCATGAAGCACACAGGTTCTCTAAACTTCTTAACAGCACAGTTACTAAGGTCAGTCTTTGACTACATCATGCTGACAGAGTCCTAAGCCTCACATGCATGACAATTATGCCCTATTCTTGACAGTTCCTGTTTTACAGCACTCTGGCAAAATGTAATTTGATATGCTCGGGCTGCTTTCATGGTTTGAGCTCCATGCCAGTAAAAACCAGCTAGGTTCACCATCATGCTGCCTCACACTACTGTGTTTCTGCTGCAGCCATTTCAGGAGAGAGATTTTTTTTGTTAGGAGTCAACTAACAAGGAACAGGAGAGAGATGGAAGATCCTTAACCAGCTTCCTTGGAAATCCTGCACAGAAGAGCCAAGCAGCCCACATCAGTGAAAACAGCCAAGAATTTCCTGCCTAATGGCATACAGCTGAGGAAAAGTACAACTCATTGAGCCTCCACACTACTGCTAGAGGGCCCACCAGTAAATACTGCAGGAATAGCAGATCTGTGACCTTTAGTCCCCCACTTCTTTCTTACTGTAACAAATTTGGAGGACACTATGAGGAAGGAAATAAAGAACACAGCTGATAAGCATAATCATAGGTAGCGCATGTTCCGAATAAACCTTTCACTGCACTAGTTCAAAATGCAGGGGAAAAGAACAAAAATTGGACCCAACCTATTCCCCAGGCTCATGATTCCAGAGCTCATTCAGCCTGTGTTGCAGACTGTGGCTAAGTTCCCCTCACCTACTGGAACTCAATCCTGTCATATCTGCCTCTTACTCAAGGATAAGAAAAAATATGGGAAAGACTTACTGATAATTACAGACAAGTTAACTATAAACCAGTTTACATCAGATTTAGAAAAACCATCTCCAATTTCAAATGCATTTGCATGTAAAAATACAGCAATGCATTTAAGAGGGGCTGAGCTAGCAGCACAAGTTAGAAGCTATTATGACAGTAAATCCAGCCACAGGTCACTGCAAGGTTAGTTTCTCCCTGCTGATGAGATTATTGGTGATTCACTAATGGGTGCCTCACAAAAGTACTGCCTGCAGTTTAAATACCCACTCACTATAAACACAAATAAGCATAGGCACCTGCTTGTCTGATCACAACAATTTGTCATGAGATTCAAGTATTGCTGCAGACCCTCTACCCCTACACACTAGGTGGGAAAAAAAGTAAAACAAAGATCACAACACACAAGAGAGTTAAAATAGAAATCTAAAAATTCTTATGGGAACTTCAAGCAATGCAAACCGCCTGTACGGTTTTTCACAACCATCCAAAGACAACAAAGGTTATACAACAAAACATAACTCATCTGAAATGTATCTTCCTGAACACCAAACCCCAGAATGAGTCTTGCAGGCAACATAACCTCTAAACTAGATCAGATATACAGGAAAACAAATAGCTACCACGGAAGCCAACAGGCAGAGCAAAAAATTACACTACCTGGGCAGCAAAACTGAAGGGAATACCACTGTCAAGGACTACCCTTGGGTTCTTAAAGCTGTAAAAAAAAGCCAGAACACTCATTTTGCTCAGGATCATGGACACAAGCACCACTCCGAGCTGCTTACCCTACATTGCACTGATATAAGGGCCTGCCAAAGCAACACTAATCCAGTTTAAGACTCCTCAGGCCAGCTTCAGCCAGGAGCACTATGGGATGTAAGCCCTGAAGGGAGAGCGTGCCATTCCATGTTCTGTTTCCTTTCTGCCTCACAGACATAATTCCTGTCTCTGCATAAGCAGGAGCCAGGAGAGGAGGAACATTAAAGTAATTAGAGCACCTTATGAGAGAAAGATGAAGAGCCTTAGGATACTAGAACAGGCTTGCAGAAAAGATCAGCTTTGAAATCCTGGGAGTGAGAGGTCACCACCATTATTCTGCATTTTCACCCCATAACTACAGTGTTGTGTAACAAAGTGAACAGTGACACTTGCAGTATTCAAGGAACTCAGACTTCATATGTCAGACTACAAAGAGACAAAGAGCTTTTCCACTGTTTACTTCATTTGTAAAAACAAAAGAACCCTTTATTTCCTGTACTAGTCAAATACGCAAATAAAGGCAGGGAGTGACTTACATGTTATTAGTGTTTCCACAGCCTTCACATGACTAATGCATGTTCAGGGTGATGAATACAAGAAGTGCACATTCAAGCCAGAGCAGAGACTAACTAGTTATTGAGAAAACTACGTAATTGCATTGGTACTATTCAATTCTGCAATAATCCTGCTATTCCAGTCCTGAGCCTACTTGAAACAGCAAATGCAGATTGTGAAAAAGAAGCCTAAGCTAGACCAAACATAAAAGGTTTGCTTATATAAAAGCTTTTCCTAAGACATCTTTGAAATAAATTGACTGCTTTTGGTGCAGCCCAATCACCATCACCCTGACCACTGTTTCCTCCTACACTCCTGGATGCTGTTCCAGCTTTCATCTGCTGTCTGCTTTTCAGCTCTTTGAGAAGTTACAGATTCCAGGCAACATGGAAAGTACACAGGATACACCACACACTACCAGGATCAAGACAGATATCCCAGGGTAGCCGCATGGCAACTGTCCTGAAAGTCATCCCAATTACAGAATTTAACCTGGAGGATTTAAGCAGGAAGAAACAAACTAGTTTTGCAGAAGCATCTTTTGATACAAGGTTCTTCTTGACATGTAAACTTCCAAGACTTTATGCATCATTCCAAACCAAGCTCCTCACTTGGGCATACAAATTCTACTTCACTTTCTACACAAAAAAGGCAGCACATCTTATCACTGCTCTCTGACACTTATACAAAGGAGGAGGAATTGCATAACACTGTCAATATCTGAGCAAGATTCCACCAGCAGGCCATATGCAAGGCAATCTCTCAAAGTTCTAGTCATTTTGTCAGCTTGATTCATAGCATCATCCCACATTCCACACATGGTAAAAGCTGGCAAGATCCATTTTAGTAACAGAAGCCTTAAAAGCAGAAGTTTCTCTTTCTCACAGAAAGTCCTTCAGATATCACTGCTTCACTTCCCAAAGCCAGAGCAGCATCAGACAGAAGGGATCTGGTCCACAAATACCACTGTAGATATTACAGCATAATAAATACCTAGGAATCTACCCTTGACAAGACCAAGTTCACAATTTCTCTATAAATTGCCTCCACCTTCATACTTGAGTCTCTAAACTTCTACTCTTAAACAGGGAGCTTATTCCATTGACTACAGCAGAGAGCTCCCATGCTGTCGATATTGCTGTTTTAAGATATTTTGTTTCAGGTCAATTGACATGGAACTCGTAGAGGGTTACCTTTGCTCAAAAATAATACAGTCCATCGTCTCCATCCTGTCCCCAGCCGTCAGAACTTGTTCCCACGGTTTGCCATAAGGCAACTATTTTGTGAAAACAGCTCCAAAACTGGATGGTTTTATTTTCTGTTTCTGGATTTCAGTGGCACTGCTGTATCAGTTTTAGGACAGTGTCCCACAGAATTCCAGCTCAAAACCTTTGGAAAGAACATTGTCTTCTTGGAAAATATACAAACCCTATTACATAATCACATCCATTTTACAAAACGTAAAACTGAAAAAAGATCTCAAAAATTTCTGGGGATAGCAGGTAACATAAGTACTTTTGGCTGTACTTAGTCAAGATATATATAAAAATGTCTACATTGATTTCTAAGAAATCTATAGTTTCTTTTCCTCTAGCTATTTACTCTCATTTCAGTATTAGAAGAAACTGTAATTTATATCTTCATAAGCTCTGCTTTAAAAAAAGAAAGGGCAAAGAGAGAGAGGGGGAAGAGAGGGAGAACTCACAAGTATAAGTTTTTCTGCATCCTCCACCCCCAACCGATTACACAACTCTCACCCGCCTTCTCATTCCCATTCTCCATCATGACAATGCAAAGCCACTCAGCTGGCAGCCTGCAGGCCACAGGAACCCAGGAGATGTGTGCACCTCGGTCTGGTGCCACAGGGAACTCTGGAGCCACTCCACAACTTCAAAACAGCCTGGGACAGCTTAAACAGATAATTAATCACCTCAAAGCTCAGGGTATCCCTTGAGCAAGAACAGAGAGCTAACTCAAGAATGGATAATAAGACTAAGGCACAGCTATCAAAAATGGTAATGAAGTGTTTAATTAAAAATGTAGAGGGAAGAAAATTGCTATCAGGTTTTTTTTGAGCAGGTCATGCGCTTTCACATGCACCAGAAATACAAAGACCTGGGAGTTCTGCACTGCCTCTCGATGTCAATGCACAGTGCAGACTTTCCCCAGGCTGACCAGTCCAGACAAACAATGACCTGTGGGGCTAGAGAAGACAGGCAGGAGAAGCAGTACTGACAATGGCAGAACTTAACAAAGGGGCAGCTGATGCAGCTATATATCATAGCCAGCAGCTACACTGGCACCCCAAAGTAAATACTGATTTGATGTGTTAGATAAAATCGTAACAACAGATTACTTTTAAAAATAAAGTTATATTGGTATCAAATCTGCAAACAAGAGCACAAAATCTGCTCTTCACACTGGTAAACAGAGACTCACTTGTGTTATGCTATAAGCACAAACTGCCTACTTTTCATTTTTTTAAGAATCCTCTTTGAAAGTGCAAAAGACTTACACATAGCCAAACTACTTTCTTTTTCCTAAACAAAAACTATGCATGCATAAAGTGAAGTAGAACCACGCCCATTGCTATCCATACCCTGTCTTCATTGTTCCAGACCAATCTTTTCCCAATGTTTTTACACTAAGTCCTAGCACATTTTTGGAATACAGCAAGGCCAAACACACAAAACTGAAAGCAGAAATATCTCTTTAAAGATGACATTTTGAGACATTTTGTGAAAGAGAAGCATGAAAAATGGATGCTGTGCTACTGTCATCACTAGTAAACTAAAAGTTCTTTGGGCACACCTTGAAATTAAGTGATTAGATGCAAGAAAGACAAGGAGGAGAGTCCTCTTGACTTCAAAAGATGGCTTACCACTGCAGACAGTCTAATCAGACAACAGAATTTGTGAGAACAGGTAAGTGGAAACAGGACTGTTATCCTTGATCTCAGGAGTACTTTGTTCATTGTCTACTGTCACAGTGCAATCCACCAGCTGAAACTCTATTGACACATAAAACATGCCAAGGTTAGGAAGCAAATACTCTTTGGAGGGGAGACGAAAGGTCAAACTAAACCCACTGCAAAACCAGACACTAAACCAAGAAAGGATAACCTCTGAAATAACTGAGTACAGTTAAAGGAACCTGTGGAATCTGTCATTCCACAAAGAGAATGTGAGGGAATTTCCCCCATAGCTGAGGAGAAGGAAGTATAATAAAGCCATAAGGGAAAGGTGGGAGGACTGGGTCTGTTACAAGCTACACAAATACGGAAACACCAGCACTATCCAAGAGCAAAAATACAGAGGCATAAAAGGCATAACAGGCAGAAACAGTCTGTCCTTGTGAGCTCCACATTCAATAAATGAAATTTCACGGAAAACCTGGAAGTAGCAACAGAAACAAATTACAGAAATGTCTTTGAAGTTGAAAACAAAACTAACAAGCAAAAAACAATAGAAACATGAGCCATTCTAGGAAATAATTAAGTCCTGAAAAGCAACACTATTAAAACTTGAAAGTTTTTAAGGCCTAACAATTTAAGTACTAATTTTTGGGTCAGGGTGGAGGGGAAGTCCTGGAAAAATTACTCTGGCTCAAATCACATACTTAATAATCAGAAGTAATGAAGAGAAACCAAATGAAACCAGAAGCTATATGGCAGTAAAGTTTTCAGAAGAGAGGCTTGGATTAATACTGGGTTTGCTGAAGGGAAAGAGATGTCAACTGGTACTTGGGGAAAAAAATATATACAGAACAAAAATTACTTGCAGGAACAGTTCTGTCCTGGCACCAGAATGGATTAAATTATTTAATAAATTTAAAACAAAATAAATAAAGCCTTCTCATTTCCGCCAAAGAATATTACATATACAATTAAAATAATTCTGCTGCTTATGTCATTATCGAGAGCATTGTGTCCCAGATAATGCATCAGCCATAGGTGACACTAACCAAATACTGCAAAAATTGAATTGCCAGGTTGCTCTATGGGTGCATTTTAGCCATGTTCACAGAAATCACAGGCTCTTGCTCTACGCTCTTCCTTAATCGTCCAGATGCACCCACCCTCAATAACATCCACCCTCAATGCTGTTTTCATGACTTACTGGTGCTTCTAACTAACTAAGGGATGCCTAATTTTTTAGGCAGACGAGCAAAATATTCTTTCCCCAGAACACTGAGTTATCATTACGCAAGTACTCTTTTGTCTTCCAGTTCAGCAGAACTAAAAAGAGACAACTCATTGCAAGTACAGACAGAAAGGTTTGTGCAGGCTCCTGTGTGAAGTCATTCCATGCCAAGCTCCAAGGTGACCAAAGCCTACACAGTGCTTATCTGTGTCAAGGAGTGATACTATCATGTGGCTTAACTACACAATAAAATAATTACATATTCCTATCAATAATGCATTCTCTCTCTTTTGAGGTACTGACAAACCTTTCAACATTGACAAAAATTGTAACTTTTCATTACTTGCAGTATTTATACTTTCACATATCTCTTAACTAGATCGATTCACTTTTAAGAGCTTTCACGTCTTCCATAGTCTGAGTCCCACTTAACAGATGCACTCATCTGATTTACCTAGAAGCTGCCAGCATCTCCATTCAGGTGTAAGTCATTTCTATATTTTAGCTACCTCCAGTAAAACCAAGTATCAGACTATTTCTCTTTCTAAAACTGTCAGCTCAGGCTTTCCACTTTTCCTCCTCTTGCCAGTTCCTCTACTTCCCTCCTGCTTTCTTGCTTTCTCCATATACTTCTCCCCAGAAAAACACAGTTCCAATGCAAGAAGTAGCTCTGATGTAGTGATGACTCCTGTTTGACTGCTGGCTTGTGGTACCAAGGAAGGGTCTCCTGCTTTCCACTCCAGCACAGCACTTACAAGTTGCATGTTGCTGTAGCAGAATCCAGGAAGCCATTATACTGAGTCAGAAGAGGTTTCTTTAAAAAGAAACTGGAAACCAACGAACGGATGCAGCCTGCTACCTATTAGTTCTTCATGGATTAAAAAGCATTATTTTGTAATCAGAACAGAATCATGGAATAACTGTCCTTAGTTGCAGTAATTGTCCAGACCATTTAATCCTTGGTTTCCCAAGTACATTCTCAGTGGTGTAGCATCTATACAATCAGAAGTAATGAGCAAGATTTTAATAACATTGATTCACAGAAATCATGCCCTGCTTGTCCAGCAGCACAAGACCTAAATATGGAAATAAACTTGCTCTTAAGTATAGAAAGTGGTGTTGAAAGCAAAAGGAATTTCCTTTTGAAAGGCAGTACATCTTTTCCTTGTTTATCCAAGAGTGAAAATTTACATCTGTAATTGTGCATGAAGATCTACAAGTGGATCCCCTTTGAAGCCAGCTGGCATCCCGGGAAAATGCAAGAATATATGGCAAGTGTTCCAGTGACATTAATGTCAACTAGACACCAGAATAAGTGTGTGGTACCGAGGCATTCATTCTGAAAATGGGGACAGAGGAGCACGAAAAATGTAAAACCAAGAAAAAGGACCTGACTTTGCATAAACTCTTTACCAACAAGTTTAAAAAGTTTCATCTTGGAAATCAGAGTGCTGATAATTAGATCTACCAAGGGGAACAGACCATGCCTCCCAGCCCAGCTCATTCTTAACAGACTCGCACACTGATGGAAAGACAGCATTTTAGATCTCCAAGAGAAGAGAAAACGTAAGTAAAACATTATTTCGTCAAATATTCCAATCAAAGCTTTACAGCTGGCAAGCACGAACCTTTAGAACTGAGCAGAAACACAGCCGACTTACCAAAAAAGTATCCGCAGAATGTTTGCGACCAGCAGCACCAGGCAGACGTAGCTGGAGAAGCCGTCGGCGTTCTGGGTGCGCCGAATGTCCCGGTACTGGGGGATGTAGGGCACGACGCCGCCGAACACCATGGCCCCCGCGGCGCCCCACGACACCAGCTGCTGCATGGGCACCAGCAGCCACTCCAGCCCGCCCGGCTCCATGCCGGGGGCGCGCGGGGAGGCGCTCAGGCTGAGGGGCGCCCGCAGGCTGAGGGTGCCCCGCCGCAGCTCTCCGGTCGGGGCCGGCTCTAGCCACGGGCGGGCTCCGGGCCGGCGTGCGGCACCATGGCTGCGCCCTCTCCGGCGGGGCCCGCACCTGGGGAAAGGGACGGGGCGTCAGCCTGGCTCTGCCGAGGGCGGCTCCGGCCGCTGCCAGCCGGGCGCTGGCGAGCCCGGACCACCGCCCTGCCGCGGGTGGGCCGGGGCCGCCCCCGCTCCAGCCTCAGCCCCCGCCCCAGCCGCGGTCCCAGCGCCCCGCAGGAGAAGCCGCGCCGCTCCATCGCTGAGGAGAGCGGCCGGGCAGGGCGCGGACACGCGGCTCCGCCGCCACCCCCGCCCGGCCCCGGTTCATGTCTCCGAGGGGGCTTCTCCGCCTCCCTCGCCCACCCGCGCTCTCCCCGTCCCGCCGACAGGCACGGCCGCCCGCCCCGCACCTGCTCCCCGAGCTCCGGCCGCCGCCGCCTCCATCCCCTGGCGCCGCTCCGCGGGCGGGCAGCGGCGGCCGGGGCGGCCCGTGACGCACCGCCAGCGGCCCCGCCCCGCCCATGAGCGCCGGGGCCGCCCCTTCCTCCGGCGGGCATCGGCGGCGCCGGGGCCGGGCCCCTTCCTCCCCGTGCGTGCCTTGCACCGCGCTGCCGGCACCGGGACACGGCGGGCGGCTCGGCTCCCCCTGGCGCCTTCTCCTCCTCGGCTGCGCTGAGCTGCCGCCCTGGGTCCTGCTCCCCAGGAGTTACGGAAAATTCCGTCATGCCTCATGGACAGTGGAGGCATGGGAGACAAGGGAGGTTTTAAACTGAAAGGGAGGAGATTTAGATTAGATATTGGTAAGAAATTATTTACTGTGAGGGTGGTGAGGCACTGGAACAGGTTGCCCAGAGAAGCTGTGGCTGTGCCATCCCTTCAAGTGTTCAAGGCCAGGTGAATGGGGCTCTGGGCAACCTGGTCTAGTGTGAGGTGTCTGGCAGGGAGGTTGGAACTAGATAGTCTTTAAGGTCCCTTCCAACACAAACCATTTCGTGATTCTGTGATTTCTGTGCCTCTCTGAATTGCTGGTGCTGGGGAGGGAAAATGTGCATCTTCTACCCAAAGGAGGGCAAGCCCAAAGTCATCAAGGAGCCTCTACTGCTGCTTGCACTGGGCCAGCGGTGCTGCACACAGGTGTTGTGTGGAGAATGACAGCATGGACACTGCATCCACCTCCTTCAGCCACACTTTACGGGATGGATCATCCACAGTGCATCCAAGTGGCTGCACAGCTGCCCTCAAAGCTTGTCCCTTGGGCTCCCCACATATTACCCTAGACATGCTTCTTTCTACCTTGTAAGTGCCCCTGCTGCTCACCTGACAGGTAGGAAATGAGATGGGTTTTCCTGCATCTGAGTGATGTATTATTTTGTGTCCTATAGCAGCAGCTGCAAATGTTTTTTGTGAGTTTTACAGGTAAAAGGAGCCAAATTAAAAATAGAAGTGTCTGTTTTGGGATTTCAGAAGCCTTTTGTTTACTTCCTGCATGGCAGCACCTTGCTCAACTGCAACCATTTCTTCCACTGGGTAATTCTTGCAGCATGTGAACCTGCACATTACCTCAGCATGTATTTGTCCAAGACATTCTTGGAGTACCATCACAAAAACATCCAAAACATCCTCCTATATAGATCAGGTGACCAGTGATAACATTGGGACTTACCTTTCCTACAAGGAAGCAGCAGCTGTGCTACTTGAACAAAGCTCTATTCCATTGCACAGACTTGGTAATTTGATTGCTGAAGTTAAAAATACATCCTGGATGTTTTGAATTCTGATTTTTGGATGAGGATCCTGAAGTTCCTAATTTCATCGCATCTGACTTACACAGAGAGACTATAACAATCCAATAAACTGCATTATTTACTGCAGTTTATTGTAGTACATAAACTGCATTATTTAAAACATTTTATTATTTAATGGCTCATATTTAATATATCACATGTGCATTTTCATCAGGCAGTTAGGCCAACTTCTTTACACATTTTCCTTGGAGCCCTTAGCACATTATTTTTCCTTAAGCACAAGGGTCTAAACAAACCTCTAGCTGAAAATAGTAGTAGCCCAGATTAGAAAGCCAATTTTTTTCATGTAAATTTTACAAATATTTTGAGAAATTATGAAGAGGTTATCTTGAGAAAATAAGTATTTTGAAGTAAGTAAGAAGGTTACCTAAGTGGAAGAAACTGGCCAAGCTGGCACCAGATCTCTAGGTTAGCTTCCAGAATTATTCCATGATGCTCTTAAGTCTATGCAATAACAAATTATATACAATATTAAAATTCTGAAATACTCAACTAGAAACAAAAAAGTGCTTAAACTTAGATTGTTCTCCCTTGAAACTGTAAGGGTAAAAGCTGTGAATTACAGCACATTGCTATGTGAATACAATTCAGTTCTGGTCACTGAAAAAGTCCTAGTTGTTCAGGAGTTAATCCATGGCTGTAAGCTAAACTGACCAGTGACACCAGACACTGGCTAGGAGGAGGAATGACAGGTTGGCTGAACTCCTCGGGCTGAGCAGCTGCCAGCATCAGGGAGAGACCCTTCAGGTCTCAGGATATTCTAAAAAGCCAGGCTCAGGGCTTTTTTTGGTTGTAGTACTATCCTGAGGTGCTTGCTGACTCCTGGCTGGCACAGGAACGTCCGACCACAGCAGACCCAGCAAGATTCCAGCAGGAGAGTGTGCTGTAAGAAATTTATCTAAACATGGAGTGATAACAGGTGATTGGAGAGAGTCTTGCATCATGAAGGAAAAGTCCCACAACCTGCAGGTCTGAGTGCAGTGACACAAGAATGAACCTTGTGAGGCTCAATCAAAGCAGATTTTTTTCTCTGGGAGATAGTAACTAAGAAGGGGCTCAGAAGGACCTCTCTCTCGGTGTAAAAGCAGAGCCTACCCTAGAAACAGTACTGCTTCACTGCCAGAAGCAATCCTCTGTTTCAAGTGATGACAAAAAGAACAGGTGCATTTATGTTTTCACACAGACTGGCAAAATTCCTCCATTAGGGAAAAAAAAACTTCTCTATTTGCTAGAACTACATTACCCCTTAAAAAAATACAAGCAGACAAAGTTTCACACCAGATCTTTGAAAACTGAATTAATCTTTTTAGGACATCTGCTGTAGGAGAATTGATATTGATCATGTGAGCAGCTTTAGCCACCTAGTTATGAACTGGCTTCTAGAGATAACATTTTGGTGACAACGTAGTCCCCAAACCTCCAAATATAACGAGAACTTTGATTTCTTTTAGATTAAGAAATCTGATAAGAAATGTTCTTGTACTATCTTTAGATATGGTTTGAGCAAGCTGAAAATGGTGAACAGACACAGGATGTTTTCAAGGGGCTTTTAACTTTAATGTTGGGAGAGGTAATAAAAATTACTATATAAGGTTTCATTTTTGCAAATAGGGCCACTGACTTAAAAAAAGTAAGCAGAGCCCCATTTCTACAGTTGGCTCCATATGGCCATATTCCTATCAGGATGACAATGGGACCAGCAGGACACAGGAATGAACCACCCAATGGACCAGTTCCATGACAAGCTTTAGCCACCTCTGCAGTTTTTTACAGGAGGAGGACAGCTTTTGGTACTTCACTTGTAGTTACTGCAGTAGCAAAAATAGCAGATTGCTGCAAGTCTCCCAACCAGTCTGTTGTTCTGACAATTGATTTGAAAGATGACTATTAAAATTATTTTATATTCTACATTGCACAGAAGCAAGCATATGAAGTCCATTCAAAACTATGCTAAAGTGCAGATATGCTCTAAGTTACTTCTTGAACACACTGCAAAAGGAACACAGTATAAAAGGATAAAGTGAATCCCTATGGCAGCCAAATTCCCTTCAATTATCACATTATATATCTCATCCTACAACTACAGCCATGGGAAGATTAAAAAGAAATATTCACTGTACTGTCCATAAAACAAATAAATGGGTCTTAAGTGTCTTGAAATTGGCCATTCCTACCATAATGTATTATCACTAAATCAGCTGTCCTCTCCGGTTTTTTTTATTTTTTTTTAAAGCAACCTTGCTGCAACTGGTGGCAGAAGCTACCTCCTGGCCTCTCCTACCACTGGTGAGCCTGTTTTAGCAGCTGATGGCCAGCATCAAGCCAGCATTAACAGGAGATACAGGAGTTTTACTGCACATCTTCACCACTCTTCCTTTCTTCTCCTGCGCTGGTCTTTGCAAACAAAACAGTGAATATCAGCATGAGTGGAACACCCACCTGCATGCACAGGAATACCCTCTGTACTTCCAAGGAGGTGCTCTGACAAACATGCTCAAGCCTAGAAGCCCATCCCTGGGCAGTTGTCACGTGCTTTTCACTGGGGAGCAGGAAGCAGGACCATGGAGGTTGATGATTAGACTCCTCTCTGTACTTGGACTGCTACTATCTCCACAGACGAATGGAGAAAAAGCCCTAAAGCAAACATGTCAGAGCAGGAATCAGCCTGACAGCTGGCAAAGATACATGAACTCTTCTTCAAACCACTACAGCTTTGTAAACAATGGGCAAAGTTTAGAGTGGGGTGCTAAATAAACATCAGTCCTAGTTCAATTTCTTACCTGAGTAAGCAGCTGATGGCTGGACACAGGTAAGAAGTTGAAGCAGGACTACTTAACCCACAGCCTGCTCTTCTGTCAAACAGATCCAGCTGGCTGCAATTATTTCTTCCCCACCTGCTCTTGGGATGCCTTTGGTGTGTCCCATGGGCTCAAGGTCACCTCAGCAGCTGGCTACAGCAGAGAAGTCTATAGGCAGTTCCCAATCCACCTGCATATCCTTGCCTATGACCAACAATGCAGCCAGAAGTTCTCACCTCAACAGCCCTCAGGAGCAGAGCTGCTTTCTCTTAAGAAAATATGCAATAGAGGAACATCTCCACAGATGGGATCTGCACAGCATGCCATGGGAAAGTACCATGCAGACTCCATTCATTGCTGATCCGACACATGCTGGTCAGCATCAGAAGAGACAGATTCTTCTTTTTGTTCTTTCTTGCTAAAATGGCTATTTTATTAAGCTGGTTTTTGTTGGACTTTTTTTTGAGATGATGCAGAAAAGCTCTGAATCATCTCCCTCTCTTATGCACTCACTTCACTGGGGCAAAATGCTCACTAATTACAGGATCAATTGTGTTCCACAAGAAGCTGCTGATACTAGAGAGTGAGCTGGGAGAGAAGGAGTGTGGTGGGTTGATCCTAGGCAGCAGTGAAGCCCCCACTGCCACTTGCTTGCTCACTCATTTCTGCAGGATGAGGCATAGAATCAGCAGGGTGAAGCCATGGGAAAAATACCTATGGGTTGACAAAAAAGCCTTGTAGTGAATAAAAAGAACATAAACAGGTGATGCAAAGGCAACCACTCACCACCTCCCACTAGCAGACTGGTGCCCAGCCAGTCTCCGAGCAACAGCTACTTTGGAAGAAACTTCCTGCCCACAGCCCGGTTTTATTGCTGAGTGTGATGGTGTTGGTTCTGCATGTCCCTTTTATCACCTGGAGCAGCTGTGCTGGCTATTTCCCCTCTCAGCCTGTTTGCTGGGGTGGAGGGGAGGGCAGAATGAGAAACAGAGGCGGCCTTGATGCTGTGCAACCACAGCTCAGTGATGGTGGTGTTCTGCCAGCACTGTTTTGGTCACAAATACAGCACCATACAGGTCACTATGGAAAAAGCTGACTCCACCTTAGCCAGAGCCAACACAGGGCATGAAATGCAATTTGGGAGATCCTCAGGCTGGCTTTATCACTGAACATGTGAAGGTGCAAGTGCAGTGTCCAAAGTGTCAGGAGAACTATCCCTAGCCTGCTCTGACTCATCTTCTCTCTGCTGTGGAGTAAATGAGAAGCAGAAAGAAGAAAGAAAAATAACAGACTAATTACAACTTCATCATGATTCAAAATACCACCAAGTGACCTGGAGTCAGTAGCATTACAGCATCCAAACTTAGTTCTTAGTTTTTTCTTAGTTCTAGAGCAAGGACAAAGTGCTCCTGCTGACATTTACACACTGTAGCACACACCTGGCTTGTTTCTGTTAGATAACCTCAACATCTCTGGTACACTTAAAAACAGAAAAAACTAAATTTATGCTCTCCTTACCATGAGCAAAGAGTGCAGAATGGGGGAAAAAAAACACCAAAGACCAACTTTTTGCAGGAGCGATACTTGAGTTGAAGATAATTTAGATGAGACAGACACAAACACTGCAGACTGATTTTTTCTGAAACCTCAAGGAGCTGCAGTTACAGGTGCTTTTGATTAATACAGCATCTATCCCAGAGAGAAAATTAACATTCTCATGTGTCCTCTGAGCCACTCTGGCCAGCCCCAAAAGTGGGAGCAGCCTTGGGGGCACCTCTTCCCCAGTTGTGGAAGGGCAAACCTCCAGTGCTCTTCTGCTCAGCTGACACTTGTGCTACCTATGCTGGCAGTGTCCCTTGGCACTCTCTGGCCTCTCTAAGCCCTTGTAATTTCAGATGCCTTTTGCCAGGCATGCTTGGAATATGCACCCAAATGTCTCCTGCTGGCAAACACCATGTGGAACACTAAACGGAGCTGAGGTGGGAGGGCCTCCTACATTACCCAGGCTGCATAAAATACCTGTCATAGCTCTTAGCACCTCCCCTCTGCCACAAATGTCTCACAGAAGAAGCAGGCAGGCCACTGCCAGTCAAGGTTTCAGTCTTTAGAGCATATTTGCAAGAGATCTTTGTTTCAGATGAGAAAGGGCAAGCTTTTTTCCCCAACAAAAAAAAAAAAAAAGCCAAATAATCAGATTACCATACTCTTGGCTTTTTTATTACTGTCATTGCTCACTGAGGCACATCTTGCTGTTAGAGCATGTGTTCTACACCTAATGTTCCCCATATTTGCCCAAAACAGCTCACGTTTTATGCAACCATACTAAGTGTTTTCCACTAATTCAAGGTGAATTTTAACACCTGTACCAGGGAAACACACCAGTTGCCTCCTCTGGGAAAAATTGTGTGTGAAGCTGCAAGGAAGCATTAGCATAACTGCAGTTTGGTCACAGGAAACGTTACCACAGTAAAGTTGTTCCATCAGGCAGATATTATAATAGCATTTCCAGACTTTTGATAGCAAAATTAACAAGTGAGAATCACTGTCATGAACAGTGAGTTTGTCAGTTACCCTGTACCCACACTTTCTGGAAATGCAAAATGGGCATTTTCCAATGAACCACTGCCTCCTTTGCCCTGCTTCCAGCCTCTTGAGCAGAGGCTCTCTTTATCAAATACTTTAGAAAAATACCCTTTCCATCACACACCTAAGCACATGCCACATTTAATATCTGTGCACAAAATGCACATTCTGCTCCAGACCACGAGGTCCCTGGAAGAGAGTCACACCAGGCTGTGGGATCTGGACATGTGAGGTTAGCTGCCTGTCCTCGTGCCGGGGTGGTTTGAACACAGCCCCCAGATACAGTGCCAGGTGTGCCAGCAGGCCGGAGAAACAGACCCTGCTCCCTCTCTCATCAGGGACCAACACCTCCAGCTCCTTCCTGCCGCCTTTCAGAAGGTGAAATGCGTGGTGAATACTCCTTCATCCTCACTATCCAAAGACAATGGAACAAGGCTGGAGCAGAAAAAAGCATGAGAAGCAACATCTCTTACCAGCCATGTCCAGGAAACGTAGCTGGAGATTTCTGGATCACCACATAATTCAGCAGTAAACAGCAGCTGGGTGGGTGATTTCACAGAGCCATGAATTACACATAGCTCTTCACAGAGCCAAAGGATGCCACCACCACCCACCACACCAGCCTCCACAGTCACCTTTCTGCTGCTCCTGCATTTATTTCAGTGCAATAACACTTACAGGGAAAATGACACCCTGTGTTCTGTCACAGCTACTTAGCAATACATGATGCCCACAGCACACTCTGAGCATCTGATCAAGATTATCCTTAACCCTGTCAGTTTTCTTTTTGAAAAAAAACTTGCAGAAAGGGGCTGACTGAAAAATTTCACAATAGGGGGATTTGTAAGCAGCAGTCCCAAACCAGAACACTTTTATTGAAGGCAGAGCACCTCCATCAGGGATCAGGTTTCCTAACGGCTGGAATTACCCTTTTCTCTTCAAAGATACAGAATCTGAAATTTGAACCATGAGCAAACACCCAGGCTTTTAATATTCACCTCAAATGACTTTGTCTTTGAAAGGAGCACCAGCTGTCAGACACCACTGACCCGAATGCCTTTTCCCCTGCCTGAGGCATTTGCATTTCACTAACCACGTCTTTCCATGCTTTTGAATAACAACTTGTTGGTCTACTGATGTTACCATATGAAAGAAAAGCGATGCCTTCACCAGGAAGTACTCCAGTGGAGCAAGCTTTCAGTGAACTGCATTATGCTGAATCAAAAGATCAGGTAAATGTTAAAGTTTGCTACAGGAACCATCAGCACCATTTGGGATTGCTGCATATAAAAGCTGATGACCTAGCAAAACCAGATGTTTTTTTCTGCACCTTTCGTCCCTCTGAATCACGACTGCAAAGTGACACAAGAGAAGCTACCTGAGAGGGAAGGACCAAGCACAGCATGACTCAAAGACCCAGCCTAAAAATTTGTTAGCAAAAATACCATGATTGTGGTGCAAGCACTAACATGTACCAAGCCCTTTTCTCTTCAGAGAAAACTTTTAGTATTGACCATGCCTCTGCCAGGAAGAACAGAATGCAAACCCACAAAATTTGCAGTGCCATTTGCATCCTGCCTTCTGATCTGCAGCCAAAACAAGCTGCCATGTCAGCCCAGGAGCATTTGCCTGTCTCCTTTCAGGACTAAATTTCCTGTTTTCTTTCTTACCACACATGTAATATTCAGCTTCTCTTTGAGATGTTTTCTCTCTGACCTCACCTTCATTCCAAAGCAACCCTGAGCAAGACATGCATGGAGCATGTGACCAGAAGATTCCTTACCCTTGGTATATAAAACCTCATTTGTGAGCGAAGAGAAGGGAAAGAGACTCTATGTAACATCCAAACAGCAAGAGTAATGCGTTTCTGCAACAGTTCTTCTATCTCACCATACCACAGGTTTTTACAGCATGGCAGTGAACTTGGAGCTTAGATCTTATAAAAGTTTAAATATGCTTTTATGTCCTATCCTGCTACCCTGACTTCTCCTTCCAGCAGTAAGGGGACTGGAATTTCCCTAGGAAAGAGCAAGGGAAACATGCTTTGGATACCATTTCAGTCCACACTGTGAGGAGTTCAGGTCTGCAATACTGAAATAGGATGGAAGCAGATGGCACCTCAGCGTCGAGGTCACCCTATTTTTTATTTTTACTCCATGTTTTTTCATACCAAAAAGACATATTTAGACTAAAAAGTGACTAAAGTGACTAAAGTCTAAGCTTTTTACTGAAATAAACTAGCATAGAGCTTATTTTGGCATGGAAAAAGAATTTATGTTGTCAAATCTCTTTTGCTCCTTTCTCAAACCCCCTCAGGACTTGTTTTTGTGCTCACTGCCAAAATGAACTTTTTGTTATCCTTTCAGTAAATTAAGCATTCTTATTGAAGTAAATACTCTCATAAGCACAGGTGGTTTACTCATTCTCAGCTATCCCTCTGCTTTTGAA
The DNA here is from genome assembly GCF_009819885.2 of Catharus ustulatus. Classification (NCBI taxonomy): domain Eukaryota; kingdom Metazoa; phylum Chordata; class Aves; order Passeriformes; family Turdidae; genus Catharus; species Catharus ustulatus. The sequence goes on along the minus strand of NC_046221.1, from coordinate 61,516,326 downwards.
ACAAAACAAAACCAAAGCCTCTTTGCTCAGCTTCCCTTAACCCATGGGTGCATGCCCAACATGGACTATGCTTTTGGAATATGGCTCATCTTACATCCCCAGATTTCAGACCCTGGAATGTACGCAACAGCTCAATTCTGAACTTCTAAGCCCTCTGAGAAGGGAGAGACTAGAAGACATCAGAGCAAAACCAAGCATGCTAGTTCTAACTAAATTAATTGTCAAGCAAAATTTTTCTATTCGTAGGCTTTCTGAACTTTGGAACTTTTCCATGACCACTTTTAGATTTAAAGACACTTCCATTTTTATTTCATAAACCCAGCTGTGCACTATTGACCTACAGTAATTTCAAGAATACAAGCCGCACCAATTTAACTAAGATTTTGCTCCTAAACCGGAAATGCGGCTAATAATCAGGAGCGGCTAATATGTGAATAATTTTCTGACATTTATAACCTCAGAAGTGCCAGCCAGAGTGCAGAGCCGAGCTGCTGCAAAGTCGGCATTTTGCGATTGTTACAAATTGCTACTCTGTTGCACTGCGGGTGGAGCCTGCCTGCCTGCAGGCAGCACGGGGGGCGGGGAGAGAGGCGGGAGAGCTCTCTTCTTCCCTCCTCTGCCATCGCCTGGGGGAGAGACGGGGGGGCCCCATGCCGCCATTGCCGTGGCCCGGGGAGGAGAGGGGGGATCCGGGCCGCCACTACCGTGGCTCGGGGAGGCGGCGGGGGGCTCCGTCCCTGCCTGCCACCACAGGGCAGCGCCGGGCCGCGGTGACCGAGCCCAGTGGCAGCGGCGGCTGGCCCCCAGTGGCCCCGCCGAGCGGCAGCGCCGGGCTGGGCTACCTGGCCCCGTCAGCAGCCCCGAGCGGGCCGAGCCTGCACAGCCTTAGCTGAGCCAGTAAACCCTGTCCTACCGCTGTTCTGTTACTATTTGGCAACTTTGTTGCACGCGGGTCCTCGCTGCGAACGACAGAGCGGCTTATATTCAGGTGCGGCTTATTTATGGACAAAAAACGAAATATTTGCCAACACCCAGAGATGCGGCTTATACTCAGTGCGGCTTGTATTCGCGAATTTACTGTAATTCAGCTCCAGATCTGAACTAAGAGGGCCATTCTTATCAGCTACTGAGCCCACAAAGTAAAAGAACCAGACCTTTGAAGGGGGAAATGCATGGTGAAATATTTTTCAGTCTCTTCTACACTTTTAATTGCCTGGCCTTCCTTGCTGTGTCAGCTGGATTTTTTTTGTTGTTTCAACCATACTGACCTACCTCACAAAAATGAGGAGCTAGTTAAGAAAGCCTCTATCAAGTCATGCTTGTTTTCAGTTGAACTCTAACCCAGCCATTGCTAAAATGTGGCACTACAAAGATGTAGTGGGATTCCTGCGAATTGGTTGGCTATATAATGCTTGCTCCTCTGCATTTTCAGCTGGTTCTTTACCCTTGCAAGCTCTTCACTACAAATAGGATTCTATGGCTTTGTTCAAGAAAACTGGCACAAGCAGATAGAGTCACTTCGACTGCCTCTGGGGGAAAATACTGCAGTGTGAGAGAGACGCTTTTGTAGCTCTTCTGGAAGGAGGGAAAACTAGGAAGACTATGGCTGTTACCAGAAGTGAAAATGCAAAAATACTACAGCTCTACTGCCTAGCCTTAAAGGAAACATTTATTATCGACAAATAAACAGGTAAGAAGCACCAATTGTTCCTTATTACTTAAGCAACAGAACAAAAAGGCTGTATGATTGATGCTAGCAGCTACATACAAAAGCAAACCCTATCTACATGTATAATATTGTTCAAATCGTTTTATCTAGAAGCTTTCTGGGGCAGTAACACTGCTAGAACACTCAAGCTTTGCAAAATGTGCTTGATTTTTCTTTCTACAACGAGGACAACCTGTGAAAGTGGGAAGACAAGGCTGTGCAGAGGAGCCACAATTATGGGAAGCAAGTAGCAATGCGGAGGTTGCCTTTGATGCTAGAATTTCACCTCAGAGATTAACGCACCCTCTCAAATGAGGTGGGGAAGGCCAAGAAAAACAATTAAGTATATTAAGAAAGAGTATAAGTGGTAGGCTTACAGCAACTGAAGTCATTACTAACTCAGAAATTTCTTGTGGATGAAGACATATATTTGGCATATCTAGCATATGTAATTACTCAAAGTTATTGACTAAGGTAATTTATTGTCCAACAGTGATATGCTCCTAACCATACAGACCCAGTAAACTGAAAATCTCTTCATTTACATCAGGCAACAGTCCCAGAATGCAGAAGAAAGATATCTTTGTAACAGCTGCATCAGGAGCTTTTTACGCTGTGCAGCCCAAAAGGCCGGAGTGACCTAGATGCGGGTGCTGCAAGGGGCACCGTAGGACTCTTGCTTATGCCTTTGGTGTTGTCTCGTTCGACACTGCAACCACCACCGTATTTTTTAACCACTCCATCTCACAAAACTAGTGTACAGGGGAAAAAAGGGCGGACCTTTAAAAAACATTAAAAAAAATTGTAAGACTTCTTAAGATCAACTCTTGACATCCTTATTTAGTTACTGCCGCGCGGGATGACGATTTCTTCGGCAAACACAGGAGCGGTAATTAAGGATTCCCAGCGGAGCGCTGCGGGCGGGGCCGTGCTCGCTGCCCGCCCCGCGGAGGCGGGCGGAGGGCCGGGACCGGGGCCGGGGCTGGAACCGGGGCCAGGGACGGGATCGGGGCTGGAGCCGGAGCCGATGGCGGCCGCCGTCCCGCCGGGAGCCGTGGAGCTGCCGCAGCTGGTGAGCGGGGCCGGGCTGAGGTGCCCCGGCTGCGGGGCTCCTGCCTTCTGCCTCCCCCGTGTTTATTTCGCCTTTCCTCCCCCCCCTCCCCACTGCAGGCGGAAAATCTGCTGTGCCGGCTGCAGGAGAATTTTCAGGCTCTGACGGAAAAGTTAACACTGAGAAATATCCTCTTTGGAGCGTGGGGTACCCGCGGCTGGATTTGGGATCCCGTGGCTGGGGCCCCCTGCGCGCTGATGGGTGCGGGAGGGGTCTGGGCTTCCAACAGCGGGCTGGGCTTCTTTCTTAAACATCAAATTGTTTAATTGTATAATGAGTGACGTGGCTAAACAGCTATGACGTGAAGGCACCTGACTTCCCCCCCTCCAGTCCCTCCCCCAGCCTGTTTATATATCCCCTTTTCTAAGAAGGAAATCCTAGAAAAAAAATGTTTCACTACAAGTAGCGAGGTAGTCGCTGTGCTGCAATTCTGGCTTTCAAGTAAAATAAGCATCGGATTGTATGTAAAGATTTTCTGAAGGTGCATTTTAAAAAGCATCCATCCGCAAAAATGTAACTCAAACGAGCCACAGTTTAAAAGCAGCTGGTGGCCTGAACATGACAAGATGAGCCCTCAAAAGAAGATCAGACCTGAAGGGGTTCTGAGTTCTCTTATTACATGTACTTACAGAAACTACCTCTGCTTTCTGAAGTATTTATAATTTTTTTTTTTTTTAGAAACTTGACCTTTCAGAAAGCAGATGCTTCCTGAATAATGTTTGGGTAGCACACATACTCATTTGTGTAGGCTAACTGTATGGCATCACCTAGAAGAGTTCATCAGAAAGAAAACAATCTCTTATGCAGTTCACTCATGAGTATTTGCAAAGGGCTTTGATACTAACAATTTGAATGTTTATGTGTGGTAAGAGAAGATTAGGTAGTGTTCTAACAATACCACCTTCTGCATGCTTCGTCTGGCATTAAGCATGAACAAGTAAAAGGCTGACACATCTGGAATAAGGCTGCTTGTTCTTCTTACACAAGAAAAAACCTGTAAAATTGTAGAACTCTTACTTATAAGTGATCTTTAACTTTTTACTGGAAGAAATGGGTGAGCGCATCAATGACCTTGAGAAGCGAGTTGCTGACCTGATGACAGAGGCTGGGGTAGAAAACAGCAACGAAGAGTTGGGAGTAAAGACATTTACTTAAATTTTTCTGTTTTACACATTTCCACTTCGTTTTGGGTGATGGGCGTGTAATGGTGTTTACATATTTGGTATACCTGCATTTTCTTGGATTTGAAAGTGTACTTTTTAAAAACATATTTAATATACGTAGGATTTTTTTTTTCCAAGACCCAAAGAATGGCACCACTTTTACAAAAGAAAAACTTCATCTTGCTGCCTCTTGCAGCTGAGTGCCATATACAAGGGGCTAGTGCTAATTCACCCAAGTGTATAAACTGAGGCTGACCATTCATAGTGAAATGTGTGTGGCTTGAAGTACTCCTGCCCACCATTCCTGTCCCTCAGGTACGGTAACCTATCTGAGGATTCTCAGTGGTGTAAATTTATGTACCTCTGCTTTTAAACCTGCTCCAGCTTCCCAGTGTGACTTGGAGCACACCCCAAACACAGCAGTAAATTACAGTCAATCACTGTATAATATTAAATCATGCTGCATTTTGGGATTGTGTTCTGGATTTTATATCAGCCTGTTGCATATGCCATCCCCCTCCCTGATGGATGCCTGACTGTGTGTTCCTAGTATTTATGAGGCAGCACTGCTTCTGTGTTCTGTGGATGCAAGTGATATCTTCCTGTTGTTGCTTTCCTGATTCAAATTGAGACACATCAATTATTCTTGTCATTGGAACTTCTTACCCAGTGAAAGAGGAATGTCTGTAAATGTTCTGAAGTAATTTAGGTATCTATTCATTCTGATGCCTTTTACACAAGGTACACAATAATTTTCAGAAATGCAGCAAGACAATCCACAAAGATGTATTTAACTGTACAGAGATCTTCCTATCTCTGTGCTGAATCACGTTCATGAATAAATCACTAACCTACTTATTCACTGTATCTTTGCAGCACTGAAATGAGAATGTGTTTGAGGAAGATTAAAGACAGAACTGCATAGCACTGACTCGGAGATTTTACAGTCAGGTGTCACACTGACAAAAAATGTTAAGGGAAGACAAATGTGTTTGCATCATGCAATAAAAGAAACTTGAAAAAAAAATTTAAACGATTGGCCCAGGAAAAAAATAGAAAGCTGGGTTTGTTCATCTAAGTGGGGCACTGTATTTCCTGGAGCTGAAAAAGAAGTGTTAGTTTCAGAGAGGTCAAAGCCACTATTTTGGATAGAAAACTATATCCTGTAATGTGAACTTATCCAATCACGAATGTTTTCAATGTATGAAAATGTATTTATTTTAATATTAAAATAATATGTGTTGCCTTTTTAGCTTACATGTTCTTAGAATAAAACATTCTGTACTAAAAAAAAAGGCAGTATTTATAGACTGCAGCTGCACAGTTGTCGCTGTTTGCACAAGCCCACCCAAAGCTTTGCACACCAGTACAGGTAACATGACCAGGTATTAATATTGTGACAATGTCAGTTCTTTATGTTAGCTGTTTTAATGAAAAGTTTATTTTATTTAAAGATCTGGAAATAGATGAGGAATTCTAGTTACCAAGCATGTCCAGAAGAAAGTGGTAGTCAGACAACAGGACATCTGCACTAACTTTAAGGTGGTCGTACACCAAAACATTGGTACTCTTTGCAGGGAAGATTTAGTTTGAAGTGTAATAGGAACCTTTTACCATAATGCAGAAACTGAAGCATTGCCAGGTTAACAGAATACCTCAGCTAATGAGGGAGAAATGCCTCTATTACAGCCTTCATTACTATCAATAAATCATTCCAATTAATGCTTTAATTGGTGTGGACTGCACGTACTGTCAGACTGGGGGGAGAGGTTGGTATGCTGGAGGACAGGGTGGAGAAATTGGGCGACAGGACCTTGATGAATTTCAAAATGCCAGGCTGGGCAAGTGTGAGGGACTGGCTGGCACTGCTTTGCAGGAAAGGGGACAGGTGGGAAGGCTGACTGAGTGAGCAGGGTGCCCAGGCTGCAGCAACTCACTGGTCAGTATTAGCACAGGTAGGACCAGCAAGTTGTTTCCCCACACCTACAATATTCTGTCAGTTTGGGGGCTCCCCAGTTCAAGAGATGCAGTGGTGTGAGGGAGGTAAAACAGGGCCACCAAGATATGCAGTACAGCAGATACAAGGTTTGAGAGAAATCTCTTACGCCAGCCTTAAAGAAATGATGTGGCTTCTTGCTGCCAACCACGACCCCATGGCAGAGCAGACACTTGTGGAAGGTGTTGTGCACCAGGGTTACTCGACAGAAGCTGGAACACAGAAAATTCCAGCTAGATGCATGGAACACCATTTTCAACTATGAAGGTGCTCAAATAGCAGAACAGGCCTTCCAGAAAGGCTGAGGAATCTCCATCCTTAGAGAACATGGAATCATTAAGGCTGGAAGATCATCTAGTCCAGCCAAGATACTCAACACTGGTCATAATCCTGGGTACCCTGACCACGTGGAACCTACTATAACTGGGAGGCTGATAGTCCCTTCCAACACAAATGATTCCAAAATCAATAACCACTGTAAACCAGACTAACTTCTGCAGAAATTGAGACCTTTTTGTTTTACTTCCTTCACACTTTCTAAATCCTCTACAACACGCTTGGTAGTAAAAGTAAATTCTTTGTCTTGTAACAAACTGGATTTCTTCCTTCTGGAGAAAGGAGCTAGACTGGTTTGGTTTTAATTACAGTAATTTCACGATTATAAGCCGCACCATTTTGACTAAAATTTTGGTCCGAACCCAAAGTGCTGCTTACAATCAGGTGCGGCTTATATATGGACAAAGAATGAAAAGTTGCTGTTTTAGTTTGGAGGACAGGTGTCTGCTGAAAAAGACAGGAACTTCTCCTGGAAATGGAGAATGTAAACCCCCTCCCTCCACATTATTATAATTTTGAAATCAAGGGGCTCTCAGGCAAAGACATGGGAATTAGGAATAACAGTTCTTTACTAGGGAAATTAAAATAGAAATACAGTACTACAAAGAAACAAACTCCAAACCCTGACAAAGTCAGAGTGCAACCTGACACCCCATCAGGCAGGGTGTTGGTAGCAGTCCCATTCAATGGTGGCTGCATCCTCCTGCAGTGACAGATGTGATTCAGTTGAAGCAGTGCTCCTGTAGAAGGTGCAGTTTCCCTCTGGAGGTCCAGTGGTGATGTGGAGAAATCCAGTTTTCCTCTGGAGTCCAGTGGAGAAAGGGGCTACGTTAGTGTCCTCAAAACCTCTGTTTTTATCTTGGTAAGAAATGTTGGGCTCTTCCCCCTGGCTGGAGCAACTTCCAATGGGATGCAGTAATTTTATCAGTCACACAGTGGGACTCAATGGGCCATTAGCAGAAAATGACTGACTGGAAGAAGGATGGTTGTGAAAAGATAAAGAACAATGCCCTGCCTGGTTTCAATGGATGGCCCATTAGCAGAATATCTGCCGTTGAGATAAGGATCACTGCCCCCACCCTCAACAGATGGTGATAGAATAGATACCTTTTATCACACTCTGTATTGTAACGTGCGGCTTATAATCAGGTGCGGCTTATGTATGGACAAAGAACGAAAAGTTGCTGGCACCCGGAAGTGCGGCTTATACTCAGTGCAGCTTATAATCATGAAATTACTGTAATCCTGTAAATATGCATGTATCAGTTTAAAAAACAAACAAACCCCACACAACATCAACTTCATTTCCATAAAAGAAATGCAAATGTAAATTCCAAAAGCTATGCTGCAGTGGAATCCAATCCAAGTCTCCCAAGTACATGTGCATGTTGGTATACCAAAAGACAAACCGGAGGTAAAGTGACAGCATGGCTGGTGGTTTCCTCAGCTGCTGTCTGCAGCCAGCTCCAGAACTGCAATTATGCTTTCACACTGCAAAATTCACCAAGTGCTTAAAAGCTTGAGTGCACAACCACCGCAGAAAAAGAGTCTGGCACCACAAGTCCATTAGGCTGATGGGAGTGTGGCAGTGAGCAAGGTCATGGGAGATGTTTTCTCTGAGTTCTGCTAAATATTAATAAATGCACCTTGGTGCTTTATTCCCATTTTTAGTGGATACAGAAGACTAATATGATACACAAGGAAATCCTGACAAAAGTAAGAAGTCTTCAATATTACAGATTTGCATCTAATTACACCTGTTTTAATTCTCAAATTAAATGAGCTGAGAAAAAAACTAAGGTAAGTGGAACTCACTTTATTCTTTTAAAAAAGCTATAGTATCATTTTCCCAGGTATTTGTTTAATAAAAGCAAACAAAACCAGTCAAAATGTTTTTCTGCATACAGGCTTTTTGTGTACAAAAATATGTTATACCAAAATGACAACAAAGGAGAAAGTCTTTAAAAAACAAAAGCCCAAAATTCAGCTGTAGTAGTATTACAGCTGTCAAGACAATTCCAGGCTTTGAGTTTTCTATTTCTCAAACAGAATACAAATCTTTTAAATAATTCAAACTATGCTCAAAATTGTAGCGTTTTTCTCTTTTAATATACATATATGTACACACATACACAGAAATAAATTTAAGTGGACATAGAATTATGAAAAAAGGCAGCCCAAAGAAACATCAATATCTGTATTTAGTGGAATAATCTTTCGGTGATACCACCAAACCTCGACCTTTGCGGGCTCCTCTATAAACAGTTTCTATAATGTCAATCATCTCCTGCTTATCTTCCATTGCCCAGTTGATCTTGTTGTTATTACCTGTACCTAAATCAATCATGATGTGTTTGTTCCTTTAAAGAGGAAGAACAAAAAACCAAGTTAATGTAATATTATAATTCAGAAAGAAATCTTATAACCCACCCCCAAAATGCTTTGTAGGATCAAAGGAAGCCCTTATAACATAAACAGGATTGCAAAATAAGCATTAAAGGAAGAATATCCACCCCTCTCACTCAAGCTGACATTTTATTGCCAATTTTTAAAGCAAGAATAAGGACTCCAAACATGCCCCAAAATGGCTACTCAGTGCAATTATCTTTCAGCATATTCCTTATCGTTTGTATTTCTTTCACACTACTCTCTATCTTCAGAGACTTCCATACTTGTCAGCAGAACATTTTATCTCATCAATGTAGAAACCTTAACTCCAAAAAACCCTTATTACTTTTGATTTATCTTGAAAGCAAGTTTGGCAAGCTTGACTGCTGTATTACTACAGTATTCTCTACAGGAAGTTTGAGATTTAAAACTAAGAGCAATGGATAATACACTACCGCTGATTTTCACTCTATTATCAAACACTGTTACCAGGCTATTCCTATAAAATCCGTTTACTCTTCTGTAGAGCAATGTAAACACAGGCATCAGTGTGCTATTATGCATTTGGAAGTGATCTGCTCAGACACTGTATTTGACAAACAGAAAGTTTAAATGAGCTACATTCCAGAACCATCACATACCTGAAGAAAAACATGACGGTACAGGGATCGTACAATTCGTACATCTTGTTGAAGTCTGGTACTTCAGTGATGTCCACAAGATAAATAACAGCAAAGTTTTTAACCTAAACAGAAGAAAACAGGAAATACAAAAGCAATATATATATATTTTCAATTAAAAGACATAAGCTTTCATTATTCTAACATTTATTTTCCAAATTATTAAGTCATAAAATCAGAATAAATTAATAATCAGCCTTGCTTTTATTGTTAACCACAACAACCAATTAACATGGAAAATATTTTTCAGTATAGCCAAGAAGCTCATTTCACATCCAGTGTAAACTGGAAATCAACATCCAGAGAAACAAATGCCCTTTATACAGAACTGAGAACTCACAGTGATATGCACAGCTCTAAACAAGTAGAATAACTGCTTTGTGTAAGCCAAGCTGATACATCTTGCCTCTGTCATCAGCTGCTTATAAACTTCAGAAAATTAATGATCTACAGTGTCCTGGGGTGCCTGCCTCCAAGCATTTTTCCCCCTCTATAACACCCAATTTGTCTAACAAGACTCATTAAATGAAAAGGAAACTTAAGGTCTAATTTAAAAACTGGTAGCTTTTTTGAGAGGTGCAAAGCTAAAACTTAAAAGTGTAATTGCTAAAGAAAGAAGACCTTGATGAGAAGCTACTGTCTGGACAATTCTGGTAAAACTGGCTTTCCTTTTGCAGAGTTACTCAGATGCAAAAGAATCCCTCCCCTCTAGTGTCACAGTCAATGCCTTCATTCCTGCAAGAAAACCATGTCACATTTTTGTTTCCTAGATGTAGCATACTTGTCAGTAAGTGGAATTAGGAGAAATTTTGGTTTCCAAACTTAGCTCACAAGTGCATAGAAACACACACATTACATTCTAAGTCAGAAGTCACCCAAAATGCACAAACATTTAACTGTAAGGTATATTATCAAATGCTTAAGCACTACATCCGGAGTGCACAATTGTGCCTCCCCATCCTCAGTTACCTGCTAACACAATTTTGGTCCCTCCCATTTGACTGCCCAGAATTACCAGCCTGAGGTTAACACACATGGTCTAAATCTATGATAAACTCACTGATCATGACAGTGATTCTCACTTGTTAATTTCCCTGTCCAAAGTCTGGAAATGCTATTATAACAGCTGCCTGATGGAACAATATTTTATTTTAGTTCACAGAGCAGGATTAGTTTGTATGAGAAATATACGATATATTGTGTAGCCTGTACGTAGACATCCTAGCAGACACTCTACTGATAAAGTATGGAGATGTTTATTTACAAAAAAACCCTCAGAAATGCAGGGCAAATAAATTTTTATGGACTTATGCTTCAAAGTTTCAAAATTATAAAAAATAATTGCACTTTGAGAATGTAAGTAAGTATTACCAGCAAATAAAGTAAAATCTCTTCTAGAGTAAAAGAACATTTAAAGTTTTTACTATGCTTTTATGGAGCCAGTTAAGAGTCCTAGATTCAGTCAATAGTCTAATGAAAACATCCCATTTAAGCCATGTTCTAAATCAGGCAAGAGATAAAGCCTTGTAAACTAAAACTGTCATAAATATCAAACCCTCCAAAGGGATCCTTCCCACCCATTTCAATTTTACATTAAAGACTTCTAAGAACTTAATGGGATGTTCAGAGGCGACATAATTTAGCTGAGAAGTGACTGAAGCTACTCCCTGGTGAGCTCTGGGAGGCAAAAGGCAATTGAGGGGTTTTGGTCCTTCTTTTACAAAAACACCTGAGGAGCCATTTTCATTTTATCCTATCATTACTTCTTCCACCCTGCTGGCATTTTTAGCATCAGCAGCACACCTACACCAGGTGGGGAAATTCCTACAAGACGTTCAGTAGTTTTGACAGAGCACACTGTCTTTGAATAATTACTTATTTTGGAGCTTGGAAAATTATTTTAATGTAAACCTAGCATTAATAAAACATTCTTAGGACCTGTTTTGTTCACTGAAAGATTAGTCCAAGGAAATTTATATGTTGCACCAGAATACCACTCCAAAAACACTCTTAAACCAAAATTTTACTTCCAAGTACTCTGTATTCCAGACAGGACTGGAACAAAAAAATCCTTTTAGTTTGACATTATATGCATTTAATTTAGTTGAGCTGTTGCAGAACCAGAAATGCTTGTCACTAGCAGTGATCATCAACAGCCTAGGATTTCATACAAGAGAAACAGACTATACAAGTCTTATTTTGTTATATAAATCTTACTAAAAAGGTCAGGATCACTCAAATCACCTTTGCACAGCACATGTGCAAGTCATCACCAGAATCCAAGCATCCAAGACATTAATTAAATCTTCCTTCTCTCTGACCTACTTTTATAGAAATGAAACTGATGACAATCTTGCCTGCTGAAAAACTCGTATTAAGTCTAAAGCAGACCTTAAAGCTGGACTCAAATTTGAATCCAAAACTTTAAAAGTGGCTCTATTCTTTATCCCTCGCTTTCCTAATTTCAAATTTGGCAAGATCACCACTCCAAAACGAGTTAGCTTGCAAGCACATTGAATGAGGGTCTGCTTTGTTGTTTGGACACTGGCTGCCAAGGACAGCAGCAGGAGGTTGGGATTCAGGCCTAAAGAAGGCTTAGATAAACATATGGAGAGGGTGATGCAGAAGAACTGCAGTGGCCTATTTAATGTTTTGGGGTTGGGCAATTTAATGTGCCAGGCTGGGCAAGCTTGTCACCAAGAGGCATTTTATTTCAACACGAGACAAGACTTGCAGAGACTCAAATGTCTCTTTTTGCACAGTATGGCCAAGTTTTAGAGCCTGAAGAAGCAGTTCCTGTCTCATACACAACACTGGAGCCAAGACAGCAGCAGTACAGAGCAGCATCTCAGCCGGCTTCACATGCAGCCAGCTCTAATTCACAAAGCTTTAGCTTAGGCTTTGATTTAAGCAAAAGCAATGGAAGTATTTATGGATTCAGACTGCTATGGATGTGCATGGTTTGTGGAGACAAACCAAAGGTTGACCTCTCCCTGTTGAGACGTGAATCCTTTGCTCAGACAGAGCTGTCAGTTGAAAACCTACATTCCCGTACAAAACCAGCTTTGCTACCCTGCCAAGGCAGTGGTTGCTAACAAGTTCTCTTTCTGACTTGTGGGTTGTAACTGAGGATACAGAAAAGAACCTCAGAACAAGAATAAAATACAACTCTAAACAAGCAAACCCCACTAAATAAAAGCAGCTGCAGTAGTTACAGGGAAGACTACGCTGAGTTTGTTAATATAAACCAAAGTTTTACTGTAGAGACAATATGAAAAAAACTTGTAGAATTTTAGAAGTTGAACACAGAATAACAAACACAAGTTCATTCTGAAAGTGCTCAACCTCATAACATACACTAAATTTGTAGCAGTAAGTCAACTGCTTTCTGAAAAAAAAACCAAAATCAAAACTCTAGTGAGAGACCTCCTCCTGGGCAGCTCCTCACTTGTGCAACAACTAAAGATAAAAGCATTTTCAGAGACAGGTATTAACTGACACTCCTGACTTCCCTTACCTGTCTTTCAATTCAAAACTTTCTCTCCTTACCAGGCTATTGGAGCTGCTGTTCTTGGGGGACAGGGTAGAGCAGGAAACCTAAGTCAAACAGCAGCATGGATTCAAAATTTGGCAACTGGCTTTCACAGAAGGGGCTTCAGTTTTGCTGGTTTTCCCTCTTCTCCCCAGCGATGGCAGCTTCATAAATCAGTCCAACCAATCTACATTGCTGAACAATTTTCTACATGAACATAATTTCTACATCTGCATGTAGAAAACCCAGAAGTACATTACTGCCTGGCCACAGTTACAGGCTGTTCTAATCCTTCACAGAACTGTATCTGCTTGAAGACTGCTCTGAAATCCTTTAACCGAATGGCTCAAGACTATAAAGGAGAGGAATCTACAAGACTTTTAACATCAGTTACTAAGATTCTGTATCCAGTCTTCATGAAAATCACACACTTTGCTAGTGAACAGGCAACACAGATGTAGGAAAAATTATATGCCATGGGACTCATTTGATCTCTGAAGGTCTCCTCCCTGAGTTCCTTCATTAACAATATCCTTCTAAAAAATAAATAAATTAATGCCTTCCAACATGAATGTGACACAAAAATATGATTAATGACTAGGACAAAAATCGTGAAGTTTCTTGAAACTTCTGACAGAGGTAAATAATACTCCTTTTTTTTAGTTGTTAAGATTTCAGCTGCCTTTGAAAAGCAAACCTTAGAGCCCAAACGCCCAAGGAAATCTGAAACAAGACCCAAGATTGCATCTTCTCATCTTCCTAATCAGTTTCTAGAGAGTGTTTTTTCTGTTTAGAAGAACAGAATATTACTTTATGGACAAGAAACACAGGAAAAAATAAAAGAACTCACAAGAACTGACTAGCTTTTGCAACAAATGACTCAAATTGAAGGTGACTGCCAGACTTGCATTACTGAACTGAACAGAGCAAGTACAAACTCAAAAGTTTGTACTGGCAATATTTATTTGAATCTTTTTTCTTGTTAATTGTGCTGTAAGTTTAGGTGATAAATTTCTAGGGGAAAAGAAAAAGACATTGTACTGCCAAGAGGAGCACTTATAGCTAGCAATTTTGAAAATTACATCAGCAAATGGATTAACTTTGCTCAGCTTTTAATTACAAACACCAGTAGTTAAAATACCTACATGCCTTTTTTTATAGCTACCTCTTTCCCTGCCCCACCTTCTTTTCCTCTCTCACTTTTCATGTAACCTTAGCAGAAATGCAGAGGCACAACTAATGTTTGAGGAAAAGCCACAGGTATTCACATTTCTGATTATGGTTAAATAAATGCACAACATATGAAAATTCCTCCCTAAACCCACAGTGATCCAATACAACAGTTATCTGATTTACACTATTCAGTCATAGATAAATCATGTCTTAAATAAGATGTATTAATTTAGCAAACCAATATCTGTTATTTCAGGGGATTGGGTTTTATAATTGTAAGTTTCTTTTAAAGAAAAGAAAAAAGTACATTTTTAGAAAAGGTCTTTAAGACAAAACTTGTGAAACCCAATTCTTGTTTCAATCAATGTTTGTCAGGCTTTCACCTGACAAAGCAAAAAAAAAAATCTAACATCTTACAATTGTTTTGATACTCAGTGAAACCTTGCTTCTTTTTCATGTAATACTAGGGAAAAAACCCAGTCAACTGCAAATGGAGTACACTTCAGTGAAAATAATCTACTCTGAACTTTCACACAGAGTTCTAGTTTCTTTTTCCACTAAAGAATTCAAACTGGAATAAAACCCCTGCTCTCCTGTCATAATGTACAGATAAATATTACTGCTACCCAAAAACATCCTGCAGTCTAAAAGAATATTGCACCAGGGTAACAAATGTAAAATAGGGCCACATTGTCTGTAGCCTATAATTATAGCATGTCAACATTCTGTATTATTCTCTAGAATAAACACCTGTACAATTGGAACTTTTACTCACTCTTTAAAACAGCAGAGATCCAAACATGGCTTGTAAGCAAGAGGATGAGGTAGGATCTCCCCCTTTAATTTGCCATTTCTGCAGAGGGAGATTTTTAAATAAGAAGTTACTTTGTTCTTTCTTCCCCCAGTCACCCCTAGCTGCCAGCAGGTCCGCCAAATTGCCAAGCATCCTGCCACAAGTCCATACTAACAGTGAGCATAACACTCCCACCAGGCTGAATACAAAACAACTGAATTAAAACATGTCACAATTCTTTACTGCATTCTAATACATCTTAATCCCTGGCTGTGGGTATAGATATTTAATTGTGGGTATTTTCAAGACACAAGTTATTTAAAAAAACTTCAGAACACAATGTAAACCATAAAAACAACTCCATGTCAAGCTATGCAAACAATCTGGCATGAAGGCAGCAAAGTTGTGGATGCCCCATTCCTGGCAGTGTTCAAGACCAGGCTGGATGGGACTCTGAGCACCCTGGTCTAGTGTAGAACACAGCAGGAGCTGGAATGAGATGGTCTTTAAGGTCCCTTCCAACCCAAAGCATTCTATGATTTCTGCAATAGCTGGCACCTTTTCCTACCCAAGTCACCATTTCTGATTCAGACTTTTTTGCTTCCTTCTTCATGTGTTTCAGTTAAAGAACTGCCAGTATTCTACCATCTATTGCTTCACAATAATAATAAACATTTAGCAAATACGTGAAAAGGTAAGTTATAGCTGACTGAATTCTAACAATGTAATTTTTCCTATCTATGTATCTTTCTTAAACAAGTGACCAGCTGTTGGTAATCATTCAGTTTCCATCTGAAAACAGCTGTGGAATTTGGCTCTTAAAATTTAATTCAGTCCATGAAACTCAGTGGAATGCTACTGGTCTCCAGAGATAACATCACTGATAGATTAATCAGAATTATATCAATGATAGAATAAGCAACACCATCCCGCACATTTTAGCACCTCACCATTTTTAAGAGCCAAAATGAGAGCAACTTTTCAAGTTATTCAGAGGGAAACCTGAAGGTACCACACACTTCCACTGCAAAGTGAGAGTGCTGCATCCCCTAGAGCCGCAGCAGCCCCAACAGCGAGCAGTGTTTCTGCCTGAATGCCGACGCTCATTCAATGACGGGTTATTGACAGGCAGCTGCCTCGACTTCCGAACATCTGCGATGCTCTTTTCACCCCCCAGAACACTGCAAACATCAGGGCAGTCTTTAGCAGACACTCGTGGAAGTGACACCACACAGCTTTCCTGCTGCCTCCTAGAGCTGGGACAGCAGCAGAACCCCAGCGATACGCAATCCATGGGGAACATCGAGCTCAGAACGAGCAGACAGCTCCTGTTTACCTTCTCGGCGATGCTGTACAGGACCTCATCCATCTTCATACACGTGGGGTCCCAGTCGTGCCCGAAGCGGATGACCACGACCCGGTCCTCCTCCGACAGGATGGCCTGGTCCACCTGCCATCCATTGTGCAAGTGCGGCAGCATGTACGACATCCTGGCGGCCGGCTGGCGAGCCTGCGGGACGACAGGGATGATGGCCCTGGAGCTGACAGCCTCCCCCCTCCCCAGGCCCTCCCGGGGCGCCGGCGGCCACCGAGCGCCAGCACCGAGGCCCCCCCCCAGCCCGCCGAGCCCGCCGCGGCCCGAGCCCAGCGCACCCCGCGGGCGTCCTTCCCTCACAGACAGGAGCAGCGGCGGCGCGGGCGGGAACCGGAAGGGCGGGCACGGCGGCAGGAGCGCTTCCGGCACGGCGCGGGGCGGAGCGGCCGCCATTCCCCGCGGGAGCAGGGCCTGCCCGGGACTGCCGCGTCCCCGCTCGCAGGTGGGCTGTGGAGCCGTGCCGCGGGGATCGGCGGTGCCGGCTGGCGCGGGGTGGAGGGAACAGAGGTGGGCAGAGTCCAGATCCCCGCCTGCCTGCTGCTGAGCACTCTGATGTTAGCACATTCCCCGTACCTCCATGGGGTTTGGTCTAAGAGATATGCTGAGAGAAGCTGTGGATGTCCCATTCCTGGAAGAGTTCAGGGGCAGGATGGAAGGGACTCTGAGCAACCTGCTCTAGCGAAAGGTGTCCCTGCGCATGGTTGGGTCTAGATGTTGCAACCCAGCCATTCTGTGATTCTGTGCTATTGCATGTCCTGGTTGTGGAAGGCTTTTTCAGTGTATTCACCCTCAGCAATGACAATTTTAATGCCCCAGCACCATCAGCCCCACAGACCCAGCTGCCCTGCCCAGCCATCGCCGGACTCGCACTGGGCTTCCATGAGCTCTTCCATGAGCTCTCCCATCGCTCTTCCCATCACCGTGCCACTGGGCAAGCGTTCCAGTGGAAGTGAAAGCAGCGAAACCAGCGCCTTCCTGCACTGGGTTCCATTGGCAGAGACCATCCCAGACCAATCTGTTGCCTTAATCCCACAGTAGACCCCCATTTAAAAGGTTAGCTTGCAGCAGGCAGGGAGGCAAGCATCGTTTCCACCATAAAAATCCCACACAAGCTGCAGCTTGGGCCGTGGGGAACAACGGGAATTTGTGGCAAATAACTTTGCCCCACAATTGCTGAGCTCTCCAAAAACTGTCCGAGTCCTCGTTTTGCTTTATGGCCTTTTTGGGACATCCGGCGGCAGGAGAGGGAGAGGGAAAGGAGAGGCAGCCCGGTCAGAGTGCGGACAAGAGCCGAGGCAGCGGGCGGTGATCCCGGGCCGTAGCTTCCCTGGACGCCGCCAGCCCCGGACAGGGCAGAGTTAAGCGAGAAGGGCTGGGCAGGAGCCCAGGGTCTGCTCCCGGCTCCCGTAAGCTCTCGGCCCTTCCAGCTGCCGCGGGATCGGGCTGGGAAAGGCACGGCGTCAGGAAGAAACCAGCCCTGATTAGTACTTTGGTTGTTGTTCAGGTAATTAGTTTTCTTCTTCAGAGCTCTAAAGTTAGTAGGAGGAATTGATCCTGGATGACGCAGGCTGTTAGCTTGAATTGAAAGCTCAGCTGGGAAAAATTACGTAGATTTATTTTGCTACGATTTGTCTCAGTCCAAGGTGATACAGCAGCGCCAGTCAACAAATCTGCGAGTAAGAAGTGAGTCCCCACTCCACAGGTGAAATAAGGCGAGCTTCACTTAGCACTGAAATTAATACTTATATGTCATCCTTCTTACTTGGCCCGTTGTCTCAATCTAAGTCATATTTTCAGAGTTTTCTCTGCAATGCCAGGGCCAGAACTTAGTACACTTACCTTACATCAATGATTTACATATGATTGTGACTGTTAACCTACATGGAAGCATAGATTCTTATGTAAATACAAAAGGAGAAGAGACAACTTTAAAAAAAAAAAATTAAAGAAGGAACTTAGTGATACTGTAGATGATACTAGTCCAAAACCAAAATTGTCATATCCTTGACAGGTGTTACATTTAGCACACTGGACAAGACATCTGATAGCTGAATAATTATGTTCAGGAGCAGAGCATTGCGTCTGTTGAAGCTGATTCCCTTGATGTCTGGCCAGTCAAATTTGGCTTGCAAATTTTTTCATCCAGTTATTGCTTCTCACGGACATCACTGTCACAGAAGTGTGATTTACAAACAGAGGTACAGGACGCACTCATGTAGTGCTGGAAGACGAGCAATAACTGCTGGGACCAAGGTTGGTATGTGCAGAGCCCCCTTCATTCTGTGAGGTTCCTTTAAGTGTTTTTGTTTTGCGGTTGTCAGTGTGATTTTTGAGATTGTACCTGGGGCGAGCAGAACAGTTGTTGGACCAGCGCTGCAGGTGATGCATGGGGTCACATGTGCATCAAACATGGCTGGAATGGTGGTGGGCTCAGCATGCCCACACTCATGAAAAGAACCATCAAAAACAACCTATTTCTAGTGCACCAGCTGGTTTGTTTTGAAGAAGCTAGAGGCTTCCTCATAGGTCACCTTTCTGCTTGTGAAGTGTAGGAAGTGCTCCCAAAGTGAAAGCAAGTCTGGCTCTGCCTATCATGTGTGGTGTATTGAAGTGGGGTAGGAGGTGGTGAGGAAAGCAAATGGAGTAATACAGTACTGCCTTACTGGCACCTGCCAATCACTTGATCATGTCTGGTGCCTGCTTTTCCCTGCTTAACAGCATAAGGTTTAGCTGCTGTCCAGGATTACCAGGTTCTGATCATTAATGAAGCTGGACAACTCCATCACAATATGTTATCAACTCCTCTTTTATTCCATTCATTCTGGAACACAAATCTAGTTTATCCTAGTAATGTTGTGTGATATTCTTAAGAAATGCGAACTACACCTGGGGAAGTTTGCACAATTTTGACAATCACATGGGGCTGACAACTTCAGCTGGCAAAAGAAAAGATGGCATGTATATAAAAACATGGTCTTCCTTTGCAATTTGGTTGCGCTGTTCATCTCATTGCTTTGTTTGCTGCTGTTGGGAATCAGAGAGTATTGTCAGAAACATTGTGGTGAACTGCAGACCTGTCCTAGCGTGGAGGCCCCTTCAAACCCATGTACAGCAGCAGACTGAAACTGAGGCAGAAATGCACATCAAGGCCAGGAGAAGCCAGCAGTACTGATGCTGAGATTGTAACCATTTAATAGATGTGGTTGGGATCAGTCTGAGTCTGCTCAGGACAAGGGTAGATGTGGTTGACGAAAACTTCCAATCTACATTGACACCTTTTTATCACAGGTTTGAGTTCTGATTACAGTAATTTCACGAATACAAGCCGCACTGAGTATAAGCCACATCTCTGGGTGTTGGCAAATATTTCGTTTTTTGTCCATATAAATAAGTCGCACCCGAGTATAAGCCGCTCTGTCGTTCAGAGTGAGGACCTGTGTGCAACAAAGTTGCCAAATAGTAACAGAATGGCGGCAGGACAGGGTTTACTGGCTCGGCTCGGGCTGTGCAGGCTCAGCCCGCTCGGGGCTGCCGACGGGGCCAGGTGGCCCAGCCCGGCACTGCCGCTCAGCGGGGCCACTGGGGGCCAGCCGCCGCTGCCACTGGGCTCGGTCACCACGGCCCGGCGCTGCCCCGTGGTGGCAGGCAGGGACGGAGCCCCCCCCACTCCCGTGGCGGCAGGCGGGGACAGAGCACCCCGCCGCTTCCCCAAGCCGCGGCAATGGCGGCGTGGGGCCCCCGCCGCCTCCCCGGGTCGCGGCAATGGCGGCGCGGGGCCCCCCCGTCTCTCCCCCGGGCTGCGGCAGAGGAGGGAAGGAAAGAGCTCTCCCGCCTCTCTGCCCGCCCCCTGTGTTACCTGCAGGCAGCCAGGCTCCACCCACAGTGTAACAATCGCGAAATGCCGGCTTTTGCTGGCCGTTGCTTGGCTCGGCACCCTGGCTGGCACGTCTGAGGTTGTAAATGTCAGAAAATTATTCACATATTAGCCGCTCCTGAGTATTAGCCGCATTTCCGGTTTGGGAGCAAAATCTTAGTCCAAATGGTGCGGCTTGTATTCGTAAAATTACTGTATTCACAGAAGGCTTTTTGTGAGAGGAGTGAAGCAGCAGAACACAACTGGCCAGCGCTGTGTGCCCAGAATAAATCAGCATACTGCTGTGGAAAATTGTTCTAATCAGGTTTCCTGGATGCAAGTCTAGGACATAGAATGGGATGGAGACCAAAATCAGTGAAGCACAGCAAAAAGAACTGTAGGAAATTAGGCACAGCTCTTGTTAAGATATGCAGGAAATCTTCAAATACCATTTTTGCCAATAGGAACTTTAATTAGGTGTTTGCATGTGGAGCCCCTATCTTAGTACAGAGTGCATATGCAGGAATATTGTATAGAAGACTGGACTCAAAACTCTCAAGGCAGAGGAAAGTTGTAGCATGAAGGAGTGTGTTATCAGTGGTATCACCTCTAGTGCTCTTCCTCACTGGTTCAGCATATAGGTATGGGTGTGCTAAATTTTGCATGAGGTAAGTTCAGGTACAGATCTGAATGTTTAAAACACTGAAGGCAGGCAGTCTAACAGCTCTCCAAGGGTGGCCCTTCCTCATGCAAACCTGTTAGACCTAAACCATCCCTGACAGATGTTTGTCAGACCCATGTGGGCCTCAGTGCCACCCTACATTGCCTATGGCTTCACCAACCATAACCAACGGGCAAGAAACTTGGAATAAATTTCTAGCAGCCTCTGTTTCATAGCACTGCTTACAGAAAGGTGCTAGTGAGTAAGCTACCAGAAAAGCTACTATTTTTGTAGGAAATCAATATTGATTCAGGACTAAAATGAAACTCTTTGAGAAGAACCGCTTGTAGAACTGGATTTGGATATAAGAGATTCCTAGATTTTCCTATTCCAAGTTTAAATCATCACTTGGTAAAAGTACTTGGAAGTTGTCTGACATACCACACTGGTACCAAGTGACTGTGGATTTAAAAGCACTATTGAGCTCCATTAGTTTCCTGATCTGCACATGTGAACTTAAATGATAACTTTTAAAGGAACATCATTACTCCTTTCAGGGTGTTCTCCCAAACAAAGGAGCATTTCTTCTATTCCCCTGATGCAGGTCATGGCAGAAGGAGAGTTGCCGGCTGTTTTGATCCTGGATATAGGAGGAACTCATGGCGTGCTAGAAGACCTTGCAGCACTTCTGAAGAAACACTTTCAGCTTATCACCATGAAGGAATTTCTTGCAAACAAAGAAGAAATGAGCAAAAAAATCCAATCTGTTTTTGTGTTTGAGTGCAGGCCAACTATTAACCGTGAGCTTCTAGAAAGCCTGCCTAATTTAAAGGTAATTGGAAATTCTGGGGTTGGAGTGGATCACTTAGATTTGAAAATGATCTCAAGCTTTGGTGTAAAAGTGACCAACACCCCGCATGCCGTGGCGGACCCAACAGCAGACATAGGAATGGCCTTGATGCTGGCCTCTGCCAGAAGACTAGTGGAAGGTAATGTTTTAAATTTTCTTGGTCCTAGCTACTTCTTTGGCATGCCTCGCTTTTGCTGTGATAGAGATGATCTTTCTGAATCAATATTTGGGATGCTTTTACAGGGAAATTTTTTCAGAGGCATCTACCTCTCCTATGTCTCACTTCTTTTTAGGACAACAGTGACAAGAATAAGGCTTTTGTCTAAATTATGTGCTTGAAAGTCTTGTGGTATCCTGTTGGGAATAATGTCTGGGGCTTAATTCTTCTCTGGCTGTTCCCTGGGTGGGTTGTTTATAGCTGTGAAAACTGAATACAGAGTGCATCCCAACTGAATGTCACCACTTTCCATTTCCCCTCAAAAGAAGCATTAGGAGCTTCAGGAAGATACAAAGTGTTAATGGCTACATCTTCAACTCTAGAGCAGTAATTAGCATAAATTCTTCTTTTTCCTGCCTCTGTGATGAGTTTGTCTAAATCTATGGGTTGTATTTCCTGAAGAGCATCAGCATTATTTTTTAAATAGATGATAATCCTCTTGACAAAACTGTTATGAGTTCTACCACCAGCATTAGTTTGTGTCCCTAAAAGCAGGTTCTTTCCCCACTTCCTTGCTACTAAATGCCTTTCTGGGGAAGGAAGGTGTCAGTAGAGACTTTCACAAGAAGCTACTGTCTTCAGGAGCTCATGGTCTTTTTGTCACTGCCGCTCCACCCCTGAGCATTGAATTACGTCTTTCCCCATGATGTTTTCTCACTATTGCATCTTTTTAAACCTCAAGTTCTTTGTATAAAAGCTCACAGACGTCCCTGGCTGAGCTGGAATTTGAAACCTTCACCTACTCAAACAGTGAGGAGGATTTTTTGTGTTGTGATCCAGGAAAGATATGGAGAGATTTACCCCTGCTAAAAAAAAAATAAAATTGAAGTCAATGCTTGCAGGGTGATTTCAAATAAGCTATTTTTGAACTTCCAAAAAAACACACCAGCTGTGGAAGAGTTCATTCCCCAAGGAGTCATTCCTTCCAGCACAGTACCTAGCCAGGATCCCACTGTGTTACTGGCTTCAGGCCTGGGTGCAGGAATTGGCACCATCCAGGCCCTTATAAAAACTGGTCAGAATCAACAAAGGTGTTTTCTAAGGTGTGCTCCAGAGCCCCACTGCTGTGATGGTGCTAAACCTTTCCTTTCCCCCAGGCCTACGTTTATGGCTGATTTGTACCTATTCAACATATATCTACATGCAGGCTGCCAGATTGCAGTGTCTCCAGATACAAGGAGCTTTGCTGTTGACTGGCTGGGAGTGGAAGTAACCGGTGCAACGCTTGGGATCATTGGGATGGGCAGCATTGGATACAAAGTGGCTCAGAGAGCCCGAGCCTTCAACATGAGGATCCTGTACCATAACAGAAACCGGAGGTAAAGGCGTCTGGGTTCTGCATTTAATTGTCCAGGGGACAGTGATGGAAGCCACAGCTCTGCTCTGTCCCCAGCCTTCCCATGCACTTGTGGCAGTTGTAAGCAGTGTGACAAACACCATTGTGCCACCACTTCCTCACTTTGGCTCCCTCCTGCTCCCCTCAGGAAGCAGTTCCCCCTACCCTGGTTAGCCACTACCAGTTTGAAACAAGGGCTGTGAAAACATTCAGGAGATGTTGTCCAAGCACACCAGGTCCTGTACCAGGTCCTGACACCTTGTGGTGTCCCCTGTCCTGTCAGACTCTGCTTCAGGCTTCTGGCAGCATCCCTGTTCCTCTCAGACAGTGTCCTCAGCCTAGCCAGATCACTCATCACACTGCCAATGATAAATATCTTAATTTCTCATGGGTTTGTAGTTGCTTTTCTTTCACACTTCATTTCTTTTCAAACACAAGTTGTAACTGGCATGTCAGGCAAGGAAAGGCTCCACAGGAATTGGCATAGATACAGGAGAGAAGAGTGGGGTCTGACTGCATCCCCAGCCTGTGTGCTTTGCTTTCACACATCACTTCTCCAGTGTCCCACTCTGTAGCCTCTTGCTCGCTCTAGCCCTCATCCTTTCTTGCATCCATTCCACCATCTGTGCCTATCAATGACTTATCCTTTATGTTGGTATCAAACTTCTCAATTTCTGTGCTTTCTGGAGCTCTGCTAGGGCTGCTTGATTGTTAAACTCAGTTAGAAATGGTTGTGTCAGTTTGGGGATGTCTACATTTTTCCTTCAGAAGAAAGGAGGAGGAAGAGGCTGTTGGTGCCCACTACTGTGCAAAGATGAAAGACTTGCTGCAGCAATCTGACTTTGTTATGTTGGTTGTGAACCTGACTCCTGAGACTCACAAACTGATTGGGAAAAAGGAGCTGGGGCTGATGAAACCCACAGCTACTCTTATAAACATCAGCCGAGGTAGGTGGATCTGAAATCACTGTTTGTGGCTCCACATTTAAGGTTGTGTTTTGTCTGATAATGTTGGCATTCCCCTCTCCAACCTCAGTCTGTAGTATCCCTCTGTTGTTTGAGTCATGAAGTAGCTGGCAGTCTACAAATGACTTATGTGATCGTATGCTGTGTCTTCAAAGGTCCGATGGAAATTAGGGATGCTCATTAGATGGTTGGTTCTCTTTAGCCTCATTCTAGAGACAGTGGGTTTTAGTGGAAATACCTGAAAGTTTTATCATCAGTGAGGGAGAACAGGGTACAAGGGGAAATATTAACATTTGGAACAGCAGTGTAGAAAGGAAGCTTCACATGGAATGAGAAATCTGTTGCCACTGAACAAGCATGTAAGAGAGATTATCATTTCAGCAAACAAAGCAGAAATAAAAGAGTGGAAAGTCTGCAGAGATTAAATTATTTGTCTATAATAATACAGGAAGTGTCAAAATGAGGAAAAGACTGAGACTGGTCTCATCCCAGGAAAAAACATATGCAGTGGTTATAACCATAATCATCACATAATTAAGGATTAATAAATAAAATCTTTGGTTTGTGTGGTTAATGATTATTAAAAAGGCATTCTATTTGCTTACAAGATGGAGAGCCTCTAGATTTTCTCACTTGACCCTGGAGATCTTCTCCTCCCCCTCCTAGGTAAAAACGTGTACATTAACTCATCAGGATACCAAGATTTCATTTGAATGCAGGTGCAGTTGTTGATCAAGATGCATTGGTAGAAGCTCTCCAGAATAAGGTTATTAGGGCTGCAGCTCTGGACGTGACATACCCTGAGCCTCTGCCAAGGTAAAGAAACTTGTTTCCCGTTCTGTTAATCTGAAATGTTTTAAACTGTGTTCAAAGATCATAATTTTGATCTCCAGGGGAGACTCACTGTCTAAGGGCCAAACCTCAGCCTGTCTTGCACAATCATAAATAAACAACAAGGTATTCCTCTTTCCCACCTCTGTCAGTTCTTTACCATCCTGACTCATGGGCCAGGCAACGAACAAGATGGATGGAGAAGAAGAAGAAATGTGTAAGCAAGTGTCCCACAGCTTTGTGCTCATTCTGTGCTTTGGCCTGGACGTTCCATTGCTGTTTCCCAAGGTTCAGTTCCTCACAACTAGCATGGGATAGCAGCAGAGTAAGTTCCCTATGTAATACATTCTGGTTTTTCTGTTTCTTCCAGAGATCATCCTTTATTAAACCTGAATAATGTCATCATAACCCCGCACATTGGAACGGCCACAGTCCAAGCCATCTGTATGATGGCAGAAGAAGCAATAGCAAACATGCTGGCTGTTCTCAATGGCCGACCCATTCCAAGTGAAGTGTTTCCCAAATGAGTGCCAGATGATGCCACTAAATCTCCTGTGTATGGGAAGGCACAATTTTTCACCACTTTTCATCTGTTCCTGCACTGATCATCATGATGCTGCAAAACTGTCAGACTTGATCTGTTCTGTTACTCACAATTCAAAAAAAATAAAATGAAGCTAATAAAAGAGATTTGTTTGAAAATTTTAGCTGAGCAGTTATGCATTTTGATATCTTCACTCTATTTTAGTGAATACCAATGTTCTGTTCCCAGTTCTTGCTGCTGCATAATCATAAGCAAGTGCACCCAACACTCAAATCTGTTGAAGATGAATGAGCATTGATTCTCTGCAGAAATTTGACTGTAAGCACTTTTCAGCAAATATTCCCTTATTCTGTTTTTATATGGAAACACTGAAGAAATGTTCTTTAAAGTGATCATAGGCCTAAGGTTTTCTAATTTTACAAAAGCCCTTCTACATGTTAAAGCAAAGCCAATTGTGGAAAAAGTGTCTTTATTTTTTGTGAGGGGATCCTTTGAATACCAAAGTAAGTTCCAAGAGATTTAGTTCCTTCATACAGACAAAATTGTTGCTTTTATCTTGACTGGCCATGAAAGAAGGGTAGAATTACCATTGAAATCACATGGGTGAGGGCTTAACCTAAAGCAAAATTAGTGAATAGTCCTGACTTGCAGCCCAGGGCCAAGCCTTCTCTTACATTCTCTTTCCTATTGGCAATCAACAAATTCAGAAAATTCAATGAAGTAGTTGTAACCTCCATAAAGTCAGGAAGACTTTCCATTATTTTGCAACATAGTCAGGCTCCCTGAAGGGATGGTAAAATGAAGTTCTAGCACAGAAGTATAGACAGGCCAGCAGTTAGACATTCTGTTGGAAATAGTGAAATGATATTAACAAGGCAACAGAATTGCTACAGGATTCCTATCCCAAGATCTTTAGCCCTTGAATAGTCTCCCCACAGTTTTTCCCAAAACTGATATAGAAAATCAAAAGTAACTATAAATAGTCTGTCAAAAAATGCAAAATAACTGTCAATTTACAGACCCTCTTGAGACCAAAACCAGATGGTCAGGGATTCTGGAAAAAAAACCAAACCAAACAATTTTAGAGTGTGTAGGTCCTTCTTGAAAACACTCGCCCACACATATATTATTTTGTTATTTTGGTAATTTACAGTAGGCTCAGGGAAAGGCTCTGCAGTCACTGGGGTCTCTTCAGGACAAATGGCTGCAAAAATCTCTGCAACGAAGCATTTAAAAATTAACCTGGTAACTCAAAGTTCATGATGAAGCTGTTCAATTTATTTTCATGACATAGATATGATCCAACATTTTTCTAAACTACTTAGACAAGGTACTTTGTGATTTCAGGGTAGCAAATGAGATTTATTGCACTATTTACTGCAGACTGCTGATGATCTGAAACTAAGTAATTAATGAGAAGTGTTGTGTTTTGAGCACAGTAGCAGTAATATGAAATCTTAGCTTATGAGGACAGAACTTGTTCAGACTGATAATATGAATACCTCGGAGGGGAGGCACTTCTGTGTATGAGTACAATTGATAGCATATTTAAAAGAGCTGCTTGCTTGTCTTGGTTTTCTTATCTTCCTATGTGGTTTATGGGATCTCGTGACATAAATGTCATGAAACAGGACATGGCAGTGATTATTCTTTAAAATGTCTGGAAATACCAGTATGTCTTTTTTCTGGCACTTTGTGTTTTTCTTCTTTGTGCAGATCATGGAAGAAGGAGAGCTACCTTGGCTTTTGGTAGATGAAATTGGTGGCATACGTGGGATACTGCATAGCCATGTGCCATTCCTGAAGAAGCATTTCCACCTCATCACCATGAAGGAATTTCTTGAAAACAGAAAGGATATTGGTAAAAAGGTCCAAGCAATTTATTTGTGGTGGCACAAACCAGTCATCAACAAAGAGCTCCTCCAGAGCCTGCCAAGCTTGAAAGTGATTGCGAATTCTGGAGTGGGGATGGATCACCTGGATCTGAAGCTTGTAGCTAGCTTTGGTGTGAAGATGGCTAATGCTCCACGTGCTGTTTCCAGCAGCACAGCAGATACTGGGATGGCTTTGCTGCTAGCATCTGCTAGAAGACTAGTGGAAGGTAACATCTCAATTCTCTGTGGCTTCTAAAAATCATTCAGTATTTACCTGCCATTAATTTGACTTTTATTAGTTACCTGTATTGCACATGGTTTTACAATAAAAATCTGAAAATGTAAGTATGTTAGCTTGGCAAACAGAATAATAGGTATTTTAATATATTTCATGTATTATAGGTATACTTAAATTATTACATTATACACGGACTACATAGCATGTATTTCAACAAGGTGTAAATAAAATGTGATGGAGTTACACTGCTATTACCAAAAGTGGGGGATGCCAAAGATCAGATGATCACTGAAGTCACAGGCTGGCAGAAATTCATGTGGGAGGCAATAATGGGCAGAACAAGGTTGTATACAGTCATAGAAGATCCTGAGTTGGAAGGGACCCACAAGGCTGATAGAGGCATGGGTATATTCTTGGAGACTGAAATGGATTGGTGCAGAATTGGGGCGTTTAAGAGGCATTAGAGAATAAGAAAGCAGCCTACTCCAGTTTTTGTTAATAGCATCCTTTCTAGTTTCATCAACAATTTTTTCTTGCTATTTTGCCAAATAGACCTACCCTTTGCTTGGCTAGAATGCCTCCCTCTTCAGGAAAAATTCCTTCAGATTTATCCTTTTATATTTATCTGACTTTGACTTGCCATCTGTGTCACAGGATTCATAGAAACTCAAAGGGGATTTGTGTCCCTCTAAGTCTGTTTCTACCTCATAAAAGGGAAACAGGTTAAAAGGAAAATTAATTTCTTGTTCCCATCTACTTAAACTATCCCTGGTGGCATTTCGGATAGCTCTATCCTGACATGCCTGAGTTTTTTCCTGAGTCATTTTTTGTATCCTTCCACAATATTCTGCTTGTATTTTGGAAAAGCTGGCAGTACCAGAAGACTGAAATATCAAAAGGCTGTCACCTTGTTAGCAGTGCTGACACTGTGTATATAACTGTGTTTTGTGTGTTGCACAACTGTCCAGAATTGTGCAGATTTAACAAAAGGTAATTACAGTAATTTTACGAATACAAGCCGCAGCAATTTGACAAAAATTTTGGTGGAAACCGGGAAGTGCGGCTAATACTCGGGGGCGGCTAATATGTGAATAATTTTCTGACATTTACAGCCCCAGACGTGCCAGCCAGGGCGCCGAGCCAAGCACCTGCCAGTAAAAGCCGGCATTCCGCGATTGTTACAAAGTGTTACTCTGTTGCCCTGGCTCCCTGCAGGCAGCACGGGGGGCGGGGAGAGAGGCAGGAGAGCTCTCTTCTTCCCTCCTCTGCCGCAGCCGGGGGAGAGACGGGGTGGCCCCGCGCCGCCATTGCCGCGGCTCGGGGAGCCGACGGGGGCCCAGTGCCACCATTTCCGTGGCTCGGGGAGGGGCAGGGGGGGCTCTGCCCCCGCCCTCCGCCGCCTTGGCGGGAGCAGGGGGTGCTCCGTGCCTGGCCGGCGCCGTGGCGGGAGCGGGGCCGGGTCGAGCGAACCCAGAGGCGGCGGCCAGCCCCGAGCGGCACCACCGAGCTGGGCCACCTGGCCCCGTCAGCAGCCCCGAGCGGGCCGAGCCTGCACAACCTTAGTTGAGCCAGTAAACCCCCCGCCATGCCGCGGTTCTGTTAGTATTTGGCAACTTTGTTGCACGCGGGTCCTCGCTGCGAATGACAAAGTGGCTTATATTCAGGTGCGGCTTATTTATGGACAAAGAACGAAATATTTGCCAACACCCAGAGATGCGGCTTATACTCAGTGCGGCTTGTATTTGTGAATTTACTGTACAGAAATTACCAAGTTGTGATTTTAAAGAAGTCACACTTTTCTTCCCAAGGAGAGTGGCAGATGTGAAGAGGAAACCCAATATCTGGTGGTGTTCTCCGCATGGCATCTTCAAACTCTGCATTGTTATTGGCAATAATTATTTTGATTGATTATTTTGATGAGGAAAGGGCAATATTTTCATGAGTCTAAAGTAGTAAAGAAAATTTTGGAGAGATTGTATCAAAAGGCTTTTTGTAGTATGGTAAGAATAAATTGGAATATCATATATGCATGTAAACAGGGAAAGATGATACATTAGGGAGTTACCTACGAGATTACAAAATCATGTGTTTGTAACCATTAGAAGTGTGCTATAGTAGCACAACAAGTCCAGACTCTTTTGTCTTGTTCCTCTGTGTTGGACCCCATTCATTTCTCATATTTATGTGTTTTTCTTGCAGTCCATAACATTTCAATTTCTCCAAGTATGAAGTACTGTGAAGCTGATATTCTGGGAGTTAAAGTTGCTGGAGCTACTCTGGGGATCGTTGGCATGGGCAGCATTGGGTATAAGATTGCTCTGAGAGCTAAAGCATTTGAAATGAACATTTTGTACCACAACAGGACACAGAGGTAAAGATATGTCTTGACGCTAATTGCAGCAGAAACTCTTCCAGATAGTCAGTATTCCTTTCAAGGAATTATGTCAGAAATATAGCAAGAAATGAGGGAATAGGGCCAAGATTAAAACGAAAGAAAAAAAAGAAGAATAGTTGCCTGAAATCAGTCCTGTAAAGACTCGGTGATTAAACACTTGGAAACTTAATTTAGCTTTTATATTAGAAATTTCAAGGTTTCCTGCAGAAAAATGGAAATCAAGCTGATACTTTTCTATTCTTATCACATTGTACTATAATGACAACATAACTCTATTTGTTGTTTGTTTTTTCCCTATATTTGAAGTTCAGGAGGGATATTTTTGAAACAGTGGCTGGAAACTAGGAAGCATATACATGGCAAAATATGATTGACAGCTGTTCTTAAGAAAATCTTGTTTCTTCTCAAGCCAGTAGGAATTTTAACAAGTAGTTAAGTGGATTTCACCCTTTATTTCTAGCCCCTCCTAGCCTGTGTATCTGGGAATCTGAGCCTTGTTAGACATTCAGCACAGGGGCTCTTCAATTTAAAGTGAGCAAGACCCCCATGAACAACTCAAGGCCTTTGCAATCAGGCAAGATGTAGATAATGAGCAGAACAATTATTTACTGCTATAAACTATGACCTACCCTAAGAGAACTTTACTCCTCTGTGACTGAAGGGAGAAGTTGCAGTGCTAGGATGTGGCTTTCAGGACTTTCAGGGATTTTCCCCATGAGCAGACTGCAGGAGGAGGGTCACTGCTTTAGCTAGCCCTAGGCAAATCACAAGAGTGAACGAGGCCAGGAATTTTTAGCCATGCTTGGCATTCCTGTTTCTTCAGAAAAACAGCTGAGCAAACTCACATTTAAAAATAAGTACTCCTTAAGATTTTCCAGAATTTCTTCAGAATTTCTTTCAGAATTTCTTCAGAAACCACAAAAAAAAATTAAAAGGCTCTAATCCCTTTGGTTTTTTTCCTATGTGTATCATCCTTAACTCCCTCTGTTTAATATTTTTCAGACTATGAAGTAATATTTATGTAAGAGTGCTGTGATGAATGATCAGTGTACAGTGCAACAGAAATTAAAAGCCTAAAGTACATTGAAAGTACATTTACACTTCCAGCTTGTGTGCTGAATCAAGATGCGCTCTGCATGCTGCAAAACTGGCTGCAGTTCCAGTCTGTTCTTCTCTCACTTACTCTGTGGTTGCTGATCTGAAAAAAAAAAACAGTGAAGCGCATTTGTTACAAGAGATATGGGTTAAGTTATATTGAAGTTATTTTCTTAGTGTGACCTCTTTATTTCTAGATTAGGGAGAAGATAACTTAAAGCCCTTCTCTTGCAACCTGAAGCAGATTGTACACATGATCCCCTGTCATTGCTCCTTTATTTCTCAAAGTTCAGACAGCTAAATTTACAAAAATCTTGAGAAACGGCAAGTATTCTTCTGCACTGTGAAAAGTTAAAACGAAAAATCTCTCTACTCTGGTAACTTTTTCTGCTGAACAGTTTATTCTGTGAAAGTCCTGGGGCAGCCAGGAGCCTGGCAAAGAGCTGCCTTGCTGATTTCAGTCATAAAAAAATGACAGGCTTACTGGGAGTGCCAACAGGATGAGGACCACTGCCATGGCCAGAGCCTGCATGGCTGAGTTCTGGTGAATACCACTCCTCTGGTTTGAGTGGTGGCTGCATCCTTTGAGGTGCACAGGGGATCCTAGAGAATGGAATGTGTGCTGCCATCTGCTTCAGTGCTCATCCTCAGTTCATCTGCAGACATCATAAGAAGCCCTTGGGACCCTGCACTGGAGTGGCTGAGAGGCAGGCATGCAATCTATCCTGTGCTGTAGGGCTTGAAGCTTTCCAGAAGGATCTAAACACTGAGCTGAGAGCAAAATCACCTTTGTTTGCCACCTGTTTGCTATATGGATGTGATAATCAGATCCTTTAGTTTGTATACTGGTGATATCATTGAAAAAAAAGTTTCCATGGCTGAAACGCTTTTTTTCCCCACTAGGAAAGTGCAAGAGGAGCAAGCTGTTGGTGCCACTTACTGCAAAAAGATAGACAGCTTGCTTCAGCAGGCAGATTTTGTGATGCTGGTGGTGAGCCTGACACCTCAGACACACAAGCTGATCGGGAAAAGAGAGCTAGAGCTGATGAAACCCACAGCTACCCTCATTAACATCAGCCGAGGTACCACTCAGATCCATTGGCTGCTCCAGCTGCATCCAGCACAGCTGGGGCACATGGTCAGGCATGGCAGAGATTCCTCCCTCTCCCCTTCCCTTCTCTCTTCTCTCTTCACCTGCAAGGTGCACTCAGAGACACTCTTATTCCACACCAGGTGCAGTAGTTGACCAAGAGGCGCTGTTGGCAGCTCTGCAAACCGGTGTTATCAGGGCTGCAGCTTTGGATGTCACCTCCCCAGAGCCACTGCCCAGGTTGCTATCTCTGCTTGTTTCTCGGGAAGGATGGGTGAGCCCTGCTGAGGCCAGAGGCATCCCTGCAGCAGGCAGGAAGCTGGACCCCCTGCCCCTGGCATGAGTTTGGATAAAAGTGCCATGAATACCAATGGGATGCAGCCCTAATGGTGGGGCTGTTAACAAACCAAAAGGAAGCCAGGAAACAGCAGGAGGCAGGGAAAGCATTAAACTCAGTTCTTAGAATCACCCTGAGAAGCTGCAGTGGTGCTTCACATGCAAATTACTTTATTACAAAGTGCAGCTTGCCAATTTTAATGGGTGCAAGTTGCTTGAGGCCTAACACCTGCTGCATAGCCCAGAGGCATCCCTCCCCACAAGCTTCTTTCCACAATACAAGGCTGAAGAACTCCAAGTCTCTTGGGCCCAGAGACTACTTAGCTTCTCTAAAAAGACCACTCTACCAGGATATTGCCTTTTGGAGTTAACTGTGCTGGCATTTTGGGTTGTGGGGAGTTTGGTCTTGTGCCTTCCAGCAAGTAATTACAGCTCAGACTATTGTGTAGGGTGAATGTGTCAGGAGGGCTTAATCCTCTCTTCTGACACAGTTCAAATTGCTGTCTCATGGCAGAAGGGTGTTTCTGGAGAAAAGAGATGCTTTGAAGGCTTTGCATGTCCTATTACAGTCCAAAATTACTTCCGTGTAGGCGGTCAGGTTCTCTGGGACTTGTAAAGTTGTATCAAGTTAACTTTAAATACAGTGCAAAAGCTAAACTAAGACTCCTCTTTATTTAGAAGAACAGCAATTGTTAACTCTTTTTTCTTTTCTTCCAGAGACCATTCATTGTTAAAATTAAAGAACATCATTATAACACCTCACCTCGGCATTAAAACAGACAAGGCCACCTACATGATAACAGAGGAAGCAGTTGAAAACATACTAGCAGCCCTGAATGGTCTCCCCCTACCCAGTGAAGTGCTGCCTAGTTGATGTGTGAGAAGATATCACATCTCTTTTTATTCTTCTCTTTTTATTATCTTTCCATTCCACATCAGTTCTAAAGATCTTTTTAAATACAAGAATATCCACACACTTCACTAAAGCTTGCAAGGAAAGAGTTTGCCATCCTCTCAGTTGTATTTATATACTTTCTGTTGTCTAATGCAAGTCCAAGAGACAAATAAACCCGCACACAAAGTGGCAGTGGTATGCCTTTTGTTATGTATGTATTGGTTTTGTATGCCTTTTGTATATGTTTTGTTATGACTTTATGAATAGCATGATTATTTATCAGTAAAATTTATGGCAAAGTAGCCATTAGGTGCAGCCAAGATTTTGCCTGGAGCCTTATGCATCTTTACAGTGCCTTTGTCTTGCAGGTAGTTGTTACCTCAAAATACAGTTACTCCCATCACTTTAATGTATGATGACATTACCAACTCTTGCAGCTCCAGGAAACAAGACATTGCAGCTTTTCAGGCACAGCAAATTGCCTATCAAGAATTTCAAGACTGCCCCAGGGATCTCCCTGCTCTCTGAGGTAGAGGTGACCAGTACACCTTTCATTGTCACGTCACCTTTAAAAATAAGTTAAATTTATTTTAAAATAAAAGGAAAAGCAGTAAATTACAGAGCTGAAAAACAAGGTTACTATACAATAAAATAGAAAAGAGGGGGAAAAAGCCTTTTCTTAGATCAGTATCCTAAAACTGCAAAAAGCACACAAGGCTTTTGCCTTTTGCATATGCAGACTTGTCTTATTCAAACTTAAAGAGGTGAAGAAGCAAACAAAATCAGAAGATGCAGTACTTCACTTCTACTTAAACAATTGTACATGTTTGGCTTTTGCTTGGAATTTTGCTCCTACATCTGCAGATATTTCAAGAATCTGGGCTGATTAGTTTCAGAAGTGCTCCCTGCCAGTGCTGACACATCTGCCCATCAGTCATGGAGTGATGAGTTGGTTTACACGCAATACATTCAGTCAATTGAATACATTCAATTACTGAAAGTGGATCCAAAAATGCAGTGGCCACATGAGAGATGATCCACTATAGTTCACTCCATTGATTCAGGTTTTTTGAAATACTTTGATTTGCAAAAAGTACATGATCTGGAATAAAGTTCTGGTACAAAAGACTACTGGGAAAGCTGGCCTCACCTACAGCAACTAGACAGGCTGATACCAGGTAACACTTTATGATGCTTTATAGTCACTGAAAACAAATGAATCACTTGGTTTGGCCTTACCTGAAACAACAAGCTCGTGAATACAGATTTCCTGCCTCAACTTTGTTTTGTCCTACTAATCCTGTTCACATATAATACTACCTTACAAAACTTAATGTAGACATGGGAAATGTATGTCTTTATCCAGCTTCATGCTTAAGCTGGTCTGTATAACCCACCTGGGAAATGTATGCATCATATTATACAAAAGTATTTTAGGGCAATGCAATACTTCAAAAGCCTAATCCTAAGAAGCAGCTATTATTGTTGCACTTTATTAAACTGCAGGCATCAGCTCACCCTGCAGGATTACATGGATACCAGTGGCAGTATTTAATGATGGGGATGAAGTCCACAGACTATGCAATGCTTCTCTCTACGTACCCACAGACCTCACTCATTTCACAGTGCTCTGTACAACGCTGGTGGATCAAATCCCTGTCTGTAAAAGAAAACTTGCACACAGCAATGATATACACACAATGTAATTCAGCTTAACACACTACATGGAGGTCTGTAAGGTAGTCTACAAACTAAATATACTTAGAACATGATAGTGCACTGGTAAAACTGACAGCTAATTTCACATATGATGCTTAACAGATACATCTTCTGTAGAGATGTATCAGCTCCTGACCTATAGCTTGAAAATCGGTTCAAGACACACAAAATAGCTTTGAAAAGTCTGATTCTCTCCACATCTAACCACGTAACATACCCATTTTCTTGACATTTCTCCACACCTAACCACATAACACACCCATTTCTTGACAAAAATTCTGGTTTTTGCTTGGAGTAACATTCCTTTGTTTTTTTTGTTGTTGTTGGGTGTTTGTTTGGGTTTTTTTGGGTTTTTTTTTTTTTTGGTTCCTCTGACTAATTCCTCCTTCATTTTGTTCCTTCAAATTTGTGGATTTGATATACAAAGGCAAAAACGATTGTGTTGCCCTTACAAAGGTTTTTCTTTGCCTTCAAGACTAAAATGTGGTAGGCCTCCTTCATCAGACTTGTGTCTTTGAGAGGGACTTTACAAGGGTCCTTTGGCCTCAGTAAGTTAAAAGAGCAGTAAGTTAAAAGCTTACTCATTACATCTTATCACCAAAGCAGATTGGAAACTTTTGGTGTGAAAGAGGTAATGTGTAATCATTTAATGTTTGTTGGGGTTTTTTTTTAAGGAAGAAAATGTAAGTAAGCTTAACTAAGAATCCAGTTAACATGCTGTAACTCCATATTGTTAATTTATTAATTTTTACTTTGAAGTTTAACTGTTTGAACTTGAAATTCACATAATCAACTGATACTCAAAAATCATCACCAGGATAACGAGAACAGTTTGTAGTTTTGTGTAATTGATATGAATTGTTATTATATTTTATTTTTAGTAGCAATTTTATAGAGGATTGGTGTTAAACTTGACTGTCTTCATGTTCAGCATATCAAAATGCTTTTGACAGAATTCAAGAAGATTAATCCATTCTTTTGAAAAGCACTACAGTAGTTAGGAGACACATCAGCACCCTATGGCTGGTTATTCTGTAGTGTGAAAACAGAAAGATCCCTGGATGCCCACAGCAGTGTTCTGGCTCCTGAGCTGCTGTGACCCTAGAAGCCAGGCATCCTTCCCAGTGGATTGTGACCACCAGTAGAGCAAGGGGAATTACTTCAGCACAGCTTTTGTGAACTGAGAGCTAAAGCTGTACTTCCCAGTCCCCATCACTGGGTATGGAGATTGAGGGAGGTTCTTCCTCTCTACTCTTCTCTTGTGAGATCCTACCTGGAATGTTGCATCCAGCCCTGGGGTCCACAGCACAAGAAAGATGTGGACCTATCGAAGTGGGTCCAGAGAAGGCCACTAAGTTATCACAGGACTGGAGCACCTCTGCTATGGAGACAGAACGGGAGAGCTGGCATTGTTCAGCCTGGAGAACGGAAGGCTCAGAGGAGACCTTCTAACAAACTTACAGTACCTAAAGGGGGTCTACAAGCGAGCTGGAGAGGGACTCTTCACAAATAGTGATAGGACAAGGGGAATGGCCTTAAATTGAAGGAGAGTAGGTTTAGATTAGGTAGTAGAACACAGAAGATTAGGAAGAAATTGTCCTCTTTGAGGATGATGAGGCTCTGGAACAGGTTGCACAGCGGAGCTGTGGATGCCCCATCCCTGACAGTGTTCAAGGCCAGGTTGGATGGGGCTCTGAGCAACCCGGTGTAGTGAAAGGCGTCCCTGCCTGTAGCAGGGGGTTGGAAATAGGTGGGCTTTAAATTCCATTCCAACCAAAACCATTCTGTGATTCTATGATACGGACCAAGACAGAAAAATTCTCACACATTCCCAGCTGAAATTGGCACAGAACTGCCTGTAGCTGGGATAACATCTCAAGTGTCCAAGAACCTGGGCTTGCCTCATCTGCTTAGCTCTCAAAGAGAGTTTTTGAGGGTGTTCCTAGAATCATATAGGTTGGAAAAGGCCTTCATGTGACAGCAGTGAGAGCTGTCACTGGTGTCTGTCGGTCGGAGACAACTCTACATCTTATGTTAATTCATGTGCACAGAGTGTCGTGACCAGCAGAAAGACCAGACCATGTCCAGTTTTCAAGGACATAGAAAATACAGTGTGCAGGACGTTAATGCAAAATCCTGAAATCAGGAATGGCACAGAAAGACTTCTCCAACAACACACAATCACTCGTGACCTCCCATTGCTCTCTCCCAGCTCCTAGAGGGATTGGGGTGCCTGTAACAGCAGTGTGGGGGCTTTGCACCACTTAATTAGTGGTTTGTCTTAGTCTTGTCTGTTTTCCTTCAGATTCAAGATTAACAAAAATACGATAGAAACAGTTTTTTTCATATTTGGGCTTGGTTGTTTATTATATTTTATCAGAAAGTACAGAGTGTACAATAGCACTTCTAGTTACTTGCTAGAAGCAAGGAAAAATGGCCTCAGATGCAATTGCTACAAGGTCATTTAAAGCTAAATAGTCTAACAGAGAATTAACACCTATATTATTTATACTTTTGACCAAATAACTAGATTCTTATGACCTTTAGAGTGACACAGACTGACCAACCAGAAACTACTACCTGAAACTCATGAAGAAGGAAGATGAAGAAAGATGAACCAAGAAAGAGACAATGCTTAAAAACTTTAATGTTGTCCCATAGTTATTACTGTGCTATAAAAACCTTAATTTTAAAATCCACCATCAAGTGAAAGCACACACTTCTAATTTACTACACACTCGTGATTTTCGCTTTATCACTCATATTCAGAAGCTGTCTCCAAGGCTTTAGGTCAAAAAGCAGTGTCCTCCAGGGGGTCTATGCCTGAAAGCACAGAGAGCTCAAAATCCCCGGATTTCTGGCATCCAGCAGATGCCCGTCCCATGCCCTGTCCCGCCTCTCCTCCCCGCTGGCCCGGGCAGTGCCCTCCTCGCCGGCCGGTGCCGCTCCGCCCCCGCCGTGCGGCTGGAGCGGCCGGGGTGAGTGCGAGCGGCACCGCGGGACCCCCTCGCTCTGCCGGGCCGGGACAGGGGACAGGGGACAGGGAACAGGGGACAGGACCCAAGCCCCACGGGGGAAGGAGGCTCCGGGGGTAGCACCGGGCGTGCGGGGCACGGCGCTCCCGCGGGCTGCGAACGGGAGCGATCCAACCCGTTCCCGGCCGTCCTTCGCTCCAGCTCTCCCCTATCTTTAGTCCCAGCCCTAGGCCCGCCCGGACAGCGGCGAGCGCTCAGCCCGCCCTGGGCAGGGGAAACTTCCCGGGACGGGGGAGGAAATGGGGAGCCAGGCCGGCATTGCCTCGGGCTGAGAGGCGGCGGGAGGGGTCTCGGCTTTAACCTGAGATCACAGCCTTGGCTCTTTGCAGAGTCGGCAGAGTGAAGAGTTGGCAAAGCACTGAAGGAGACAGAAGAAAAGAAGGGTAAACTTATGTTCATGGATAACCCAAAAGTTCATAGTTGACAATTCATAGCTCTGTTACATTAAATGAGATTTTTACTGATATAATCTTATAAATTATAATTGCTTAATATAATTGCAGAAGTGGCAGAACTTGCAGACTAAAAGATACCTTTCTACTCACATGGACACATTCTTAAAATATCAAGACTTTGGCTTTAAATATTGAACATTGAACAGGAGTTGCTGGTTTACTCATGTGTTTAAGTGTTAGCATACTTGGTATGCCAGAACTTGGTATGCTGAGGGTGACTTGATTGAGTTCAAGTTACAAGGGGACAAACTCCATCTGAAGTGATAGCAGAGATAGAGGCTCGAACAAGAACAACTACAGTTGCCCCAGTAGTGGAAAAAACCCAGTGGACATGGAAGTCAATGGGTCTATATCATCAGTTATTAGGGGAGGAGGGAAGAGAAGGGTTCCATCAAGAAGCTGGTCCTTGAGAAAAGAAAATACAGGAAGGAGTGAGGGAATTCAGACAAGAAGCAGAAACCACCCAGTCTAACCTCATCAGAACTTCGAGACATGTGGAAAAGATTGCAGCCACCAGGTATGTAGAATGGAACTGGCTGCTCCAGTGCTGGCATAATGGGGCCCAAAGTCAGCAGGAAATAGGAAAGCCCAACAGCTATTCAGCATTTGGGAACAAAATAAGGGATGTCACCATGTGCCTATGGATGTAATCAAGATACCAACTATGTCTCCATCAGCTGTCAAGAAGGAGACACTAGCTTTCCTAGGCTTTGGGGAAAGTGCATGTTCAGGTTATTCATTCAGAATATACATTCTGAAATACACACACAGAAATGAAAAACACTTTCAGAAATGTTTTCTTATTAACAAGATTATATAGAAATTGAACATCCTTCTGAATAACACAGGGAGAACCCAAAAGATTTCTGGATGTGGGAGTGGTTATCTTTAGCCAAATCCTTCATCAAATAGGAAAACAGCAAGTAATTGAGGCAATCAGTTCCTGATTTTTAGGAAAAAAGGTATAATGGATCGTTTCAGACCATGTCCTTTTGGTTCTCTTTGCTTTTGTAGGGCATGGAGGGTCAGGAACTGCCTTATGTGCTAGTTGACTCTATAGGAGAGAGGTTTGGAGTATATGAAGACCATCTTGGATTTCTGAAGAAACGTTTTCATCTCATCACTATGAAAGAATATCTTGAAAACAAGACATTTCTCAGCAAAAAGATCAGCGCTATCTATGTATGGTACCACAGACCAGTCATTAATGAAGAGCTGGTCCAGAGCTTGCCTAACTTGAAGATAGTTGCAAGTGCTGGAGTGGGAATAGATCACTTGGACCTGAAACTCCTCTCCAGCTATGGTGTGAAGGTGTCCAATACTCCATTTGTTGTTTCCACTGACACTGCAGACATGGGGATGGCTTTGTTGCTGGCATCTGCCAGGAGACTTGTGGAAGGTAATAACTTAAATGGTCTTAGTATTTTCATAGAAAAGATTACTTTGAAACATGCAGAAAACATGTGCTGATGCAAAAGTAAGCTTAAAACTAGAAACACGGGAAATAGGGGAAAAGGAAGGGGTTAAGACAAATCTGTGTTGTTGACAATAACTGGCACTCTATTTCCAAACTGGCATATTGGCAAGGTAGGGTTGTTCCTTCTTTGGACAGCTCTAAATTCAGGCCTCTTCTCCCTTGGCCCACAGCCACTTATTCATTGTTGGGAACTGGATGGCCTTACTACTGCTTTGGCCTTACCTTCCTTATCTCCTTTCTTGCCAAAGAGAGGCTGGGTATGCTTCCCTCCTGAGCAAGAAATCAGTGTCAGCAGTCATGTCTGCAGTGCAGCATTACTCACTTCTTGTCCAGAAACACGATGACAATATATTACTGCTACTAGAGGTGGGGAGTAACCAGATGCTGGAACATCCCTTACATTACATAATTCTTCTTTTGCTCTTCCAAGGCCATGAGATGGCAGTCTCCCCTGACACAGAGTATTTCCCTGCTGACTGGCTGGGGGTTGAGGTTTCTGGAGCAACCCTGGGGATCCTGGGAATGGGCACCATCGGTTACAAAGTGGCCGAAAGAGCCAAAGCCTTTGAAATGAAGATTTTGTACCACAACAGAAATCAGAGGTAAAGCTGGTTGCAGCTCCATGGCAACTCTGTTTTGTCACTGCTTTTATATGTTATCCGTGCTTTTCACTATGCTTTCACTTTTTGCACTGCTCTTTATTTTAAGTGGACAAGTACCTACACTTATTCCAAGATGATCAATAATGTCCCAATTTATACAGAAAGAAAGTCAGGAAGGAATGGGAGAGATGTATGTCACTGTTCTCCCCATTACTTGGGGCTCCCAAGTTCTTCCTGCCATGGTGGTGATATTTCGGTGAACTGGAAAGGAGAAAACTGGGAGGACTTAACTCCTGTGATTTAGGTGAGGCAGGGATTCCGGCAGAGACATCTCACCCTTCCACGTGACAATAAAGGGCCAGATTTGTCACTCTGTTGGCTGTCTTCTGGATGAGGTGCATGTGCCCTGTGCCCCGGTGGTCCCATCAGGCCCATTCCATTCTTTTCTTTTGTGGGAATTTGATGAGAGCCAGCCAATGTTGTCCTGATGCAGATAGAGTGCACCAGCAGGTCCTGCAGCGTGATGCAGTGAATCAGAACTGATGCACAGCACAATTAGGCTGTTGCTGACATAGATTTGGGAAGATCTAAACCCTGCCCTGTCTGGTGTGTTTCCTCAGTAATTTTCACATGACTTACTTAAATTGCGTGTTTTTTCACAAGACAGTCTTGCTTTTGGGTAGGAAAAGAATCCCCATTATAAGCAGAAATTGTGACACAAATGCATTTGGTTTATCATTTATTCAGTGCATTTACATGATATCCATTTCTTACTTTCCATCTCCACAGTACTGCGTTCACTTGGTATTGTGGGAAATAGCTTGACCTTTGTCTTTACTGAGTTTCAGACAAGCAGCTAACTCCTTTGCACTATGCAGTGAAGATAAAAAAGAAACATTTTCTCTACTTGTGATTTGATATTTCCCTTGTTGCTACTGCAGTTTAATTCTGGGATTTTCTCTTCAGAAAAAAAGAAGAAGAAAGTGCTGTTGGAGCTGTTTACTGTAAGAAGATAGATTATTTGCTCCAGCAGTCAGATTTTGTGTTGCTGGCTGTGACCCTAACTCCACAGACACACAAACTGATTGGGAAGAGGGAGCTGGAGCTGATGAAACCCACTGCCACCCTTATTAATATCAGCAGAGGTAAGGTGCAGAATAAACAGAACTGCATTAAGGTTTGCTGGCATGACAAGTCCTGGGAAAATCTCTAATACAGAGTCTGTTCCTCTGAAATTTTCTGTAAATTTTCTTGTTACCAGTTTATTTGGACACCCATGGTGATATCTCAGTAAAATATATAAGTGTTCCCATAATAATGAGAAAATCTCTGAAATGTTAGTGAGCTGGAAATGTGTATTTATATATCTCCTACTTAAGCCTTTATTTTATGCGGTGTTGTTGCTCACACACATCAGGTTGGCACAGCCTGCTCTGACGCCTAGCACTCTGTTTCGTGCTGCTAATTCCCTGATGCACATGCCCAAGCTTCCCCCTCCCATTCCACCACACTCTGCTGCTGCTTCTGCACCGTGACCATGTCCTGCCCTGCTGTTTGCCTGACCACTGTGCCCAAAAGAATGCTGAGAGGACAGTAAGGAACAGGAAAATAAACATACCCTTCTTGCTGTGACTCAGGTCTGGTAGTGGATCAGGACGCTTTGGTGGAAGCCCTTCAAAACAAAGTTATTAAGGCAGCTGCTCTGGATGTGACATATCCTGAACCTTTGCCAAGGTAGGACATGTATTTAAGTTAAATACAAAAGGGTGTATCTGTGATGTTCGAACTGAGTAAAATTTTGTGAGCATGTGAGAAGTTGCATAATTTTGTTAGTTGGAGTACATGAGAGATGTGCACTAGTCCTGCTGAAACCATGTCCCTAATCTTGTTCCAGCCAAATAAAATTCACACTCACTCATTTGGAGGATTTGTTGCATAAAGTCCCACCAAGCTAGGCAGCACTTTGAACTCCTCTGAGTATGCTTGGGTCATGCAATTAGGTTTTTGTTTTATTTTTAATTATTATTTTCCCCGGGTGCCTGCAGGTGATGAAATAATAGATGAATGTGCTGTGAGCAACTTGCTGAGCATTTCTTTTCCTCTCCAGGGATCACCCCTTGTTAAAGCTGAAGAATGTTATAATAACTCCTCACATTGGAAGTGCCACCAAGAAGACACGCTGGGTTATGGTGGAAGAAATGACAGAAAGCATAGAGGCGGGCCTGGCGGGTCTTCCCATCCCTCGGGAGGTGCTGCCCTAAAGCAGCTGGCACTTAGGATTAATGC
This sequence comes from Catharus ustulatus, assembly GCF_009819885.2. Classification (NCBI taxonomy): domain Eukaryota; kingdom Metazoa; phylum Chordata; class Aves; order Passeriformes; family Turdidae; genus Catharus; species Catharus ustulatus. The sequence goes on along the minus strand of NC_046221.1, from coordinate 61,473,317 downwards.
CGTCACTGCAGAAACACTAATTTGAATGCTTTTGGTGTAATCATCCCACAGTGTTATGCAGATAAATAAATAAAGCACGGGTTTAATTTATTTAAATACCCAACAGCGGTTCTGTGTGGAAAACTGCAGTGTTTTGTCTTGATTTTCACTGGAAAACTCCAGAGCACAGAGTCTTGCCTCAGTGTCATTTACTTTCCTCGCATCCCCTTACGACTGCCCGCCGATGCAACAGCGAACTGAAGGACATGTAAATCGTGTCTTGGTTTTACAGTCGGTCTTAGACATGTCAATCGTGTCTTAGAGGCACCGCCCGGCACAGCCACGAGCGCAGCCGGCGTGTGGGAGCGGCTCCAGCAGCAATCCCGACCCCGGGGGCGAGTTCCCTCTCGGGCCGAAGCGCCGAGCTGTGCGCAGGCTGTGCATGTGTGCAAGCCCTGCCCGGCCTGACAGAGCTCCCTCCCTCCCTCCTTCCCTCTCCGGCAGTGGCCGGGACTCCTCCAGCCGCCAGCCCGGGCCTCCATGCCGGCAGAGGGAGCCGCAGCCACAGCCGGAGCTGAGGCGGGATCTCCCCGGGCCGGGCCGGGCCGTGCCGGGGCAGCAATGTGGGGCGCCCGGGCGGCCGCGGCGCCGCGGTGGTGCCGGGCCCTGCGCAGCTCCGCAGCCCTGGGCGGCCCCAGGAACCTGCTGCGGAAAATGCTCCGCAAGAATAAGTAGGTGCGGGGCCGGCGGGAGATGGGCCCTCCCGGCGTGCCGGGCTCTGCCGGGGTGGGCTGTGGGCGCTGGGCAAGCGGAGTAAGGGAGGCTGCGGGGCTCGGGCGCTCCCGGTAGCGCGGAGGAGAGAGAAACACAGACCCCGAGCCGCCGGTCTCAGCTGGTCGGCAGCGGCTGCACATGTGCCCAGTGGCCAAGCAGGCCGACGGACCCGGCCTCTATCAGCAGTAGTGTGTCCTGCAGTACCAGGGCAGTGATCGTTCCTCTGTGCTCTGCACACCTCGAGTGCCGTGTCCAGTTCTGGGCCCCTCAGTACAGGAAAGACATTGAGGGGCTGGAGCGTGTCCAGTGAAGGGCAGCGGCGAAGGGTCTGGAGCACAAGTCCTGTGAGGAGCAGCTGAGGGAGCTGCGGGTGTTCAGTCTGAAAAAAGGAGGCTCCGAGGGGACCTTATCACTCTCTACAAGTGCCTGAGAGTGTAGCCGGGTGGGGGTGGGCCTCTTCTCCCAGGAAACAAGTGACAGGACGAGAGGAAATGGCCTCAAGCTGTACGGAGGGGCATTTAGATTGTATATTGGGAGAAATCTCTTCACTGGAAGGGAAGTATGGTCAAGCTGTAAGACAGGATCCCCAGGAAAGTGGTGTAATCACTGTCCCTGGAAGTGTTCAGAAAACCTGGAAGTGGTGCTTAAGAGACATGGTTTAGTGCTGAACTTATCAGTGCTGTGTTAATAGTGGGACTTGATGATCTTAGCCCTATTATCGAACCTCAATGATTTTATGAATCTAAAGAAACATGAGAGCTGTTCTTTTCCACCCCCTTGCTGTCCATGTGCAGCTTCAGCTGTGGTTGGGGACCGCTGTTGTCTGCACCCCAGCTGTGAGGAGAGCTACTTGCATGTAAACCTGGGTGTTGTGGTGTGCTTTCAGGCAGGTGGAATATTAATTACACAGGGAATCTTTATTTGTCTGAGCTACTGAAAGATAAGGCTGATTTCCTTTCCTTTTCCCAAAAGAAAGAAGTTCTGGTATGACAGCCCTACCCTGGGACCGCAAACAGTAAGTGTAAGCTCTTAAGGTGATTTAAGGTGTTTATTTGTGCTAGGAGGAACAGACTTGTGTTTCTGCCATTGATTCTAACTTTGAAGCATTTTTGGATGGAGAAATAGCAAACAAACAGTAGGGTTCTGACTGTGACAGGCTTGCCATTTGGCTTCCCATGGCTTTTTCCTCTTCTGTACTGATCTTTCATCCTTGCCAGCATCAGTGCTCTCTTGCACACTCCTGAGTACTGATCCAGATTAAAATTTCTATGAGCTTAGTTTAATGAAATTTTTTGAATGTTTGTTTTTTCAAACCAGCAAAGCTTTTCAGTAATGCATGCTGTGCTTGAGAAAACAGATCTAGGGAGCTTCATAACTTGCTACAAAATACAAAAAGAACTTTAGAAACTTTGACTGTAGTACACAAATGTCAAAGATTTTATGAACAGAAGTATTCTTTATTGAAACACTTGATATGTAGGACCTATATAAAGACATCACAGCTGCAATAATGAAATAAGAGCATACTTAGTAAAGTGCATGAAACTGTATATAGTTGCCTAATACAAGTGTGTAGCTACTGTTTAATGTTGTTTGTTTCTTTTTAAAGTTGAATAAACCAACCAAGTTGGACTTTTTAATGAAAAATGATCTGACAAAAACAAAGAAAGAAGATAACATGCGCTGCAGAGTCTTGGATGGTCTTATTCATAAAGCTGTGTTAGAGATGGCCACTACCTGTGAAGTCAGTCAAGAATTTTATGATCTCAAGCTGGAAATCTGCAAGGCAAGTGCCAAAGCTACAGCTTGTGCTGAGCCACTCTGATGACATGGTGAGGTTGGCATGGACGTGCCAGAGGAGCTCCCCTGGCTGTTGTGACGTGTGCAAGAGGAGTTTTGCTGCATTGCTTCTGATGTGGCAGAGTGCAGCAAAATCAGGCTCTGGAGTACACACAAGCAGAGCTTTGCCACTGTAGTACCTGGCTTACGAGACCTTTGCCACTCTAATGCAAATGCAACTCAGGCCAATTACATGGTGATTCTCCTGATACGACTTTTTTGTTTCTGTTACTCAGACATAAACTCTTGGTCTTGCCCTTTCAGAAGGAGGAGCTTGGTTTTACCAACCTAAATGTATCTTTCCAAGAGTCTGTTCTTCTTGCAGCTGTGTGAGAGTTGTCACCTCCTTGTGTTACTCACCAGCAACATTACTGGCAGAAGACCTAAGTGATACATGAGATTAGTTCAAAAAAAAGGGCAAGCCTTAGAGAATGTCGTTGTCAAGCCAGATCCGAGAAAGAATTGAGATTTGTACATAATTGTTTCTAGTGGTGTCGTAATTTTTGGATTTGAAAGGGATGTTAGAGCTCTGATACAGGAACTAAATCAGCCTCCACATTCTTGTTTGTTGTCTGCAGTTTTTATCTTCTACAATTGCGGCTCTGTAAAGATTAAATTATACCAGTGTTTGGCTTAAAAGCTTGGTGGACTTAGCTTTGATATTAGAAGCATGGAAAAAATGGTACCTCATAACTGCATCTATGACAAAAGGTTTGTCATTCATGACTGAAATAGATGTTTTTGCCAGCTGAATTCATTCTATTGTTAGACAAGTGTTCAAAATTGCATGGGCAAGATGAGTGTTTTGGCTCTATATGTGCAATATCCTTTAGAGTATTTCTGTCTCTCTAGGGCTTTGAGGATTGCTTGTTTCAGATCACGTCTGCATGTAAAAATGCTGGCTGGTGTGGGCAAGACACAGGAGGCATTGCTGTAAATTAAACAACTGGTAACATGAGAGAGGGAAAGAAACAGCCTTCTTCCCAGTACAATACAAATTTTATAGCTGCACGGTGTTTGTGCTGTACTGGAACTTTGCTGGGTGTAGATCTGTCCTGATTTACTCATGAACTGATTCTGGCCTAATATTATTACTTCTCTTAGCAAAAGAATTTTTCTAGCAGGCTTTCTGACTTCCATCACAGACTTAGTTGTATGTGAAGTGTGTGTGTGTATACAGTAATTTCACGAATACAAGCCGCACCAATTTGACCAAAAGTTTGGTGGAAACCCGGAAGTGCGGCTAATATTCGAGGGCGGCTAATACATGAACAAAATTCTAAAATCTGCCAACACGGAAGTGAGAGCCCGCGGCAGCCCCAAGCCAAGCTGGAGCCCGGCCGGCCCCGGCTGAGGTGGGAAAGGCTGGCAGAGGCGGGGCCTGCAGTGTGGGGGTGGGCGGCTGAGCCTGAGCCAGCAGGGCGGGGCAGGGGGGGCGGCAGAGCCCGGGCCAGCAGGGCGGGGGAGCCTGGGAGAAATGGGGCTAGCAGTGCAGGGGAGCATGGCAGAAGCAGGAAGGCCGGCGGGTGGGGCTGCCTGGCAGCGGGGGAAGCCCAGCAGAATCGGGGCCAGCAGCGTGGGAGAGCCCGGCGGTGCGGGGGCCTGCAGTGTCGGCCAGGGCGAGCAAACGCGGCGGCGGTGCAGACGGGAGGGGGCAGCCGGCGAGCCTTGCGGCGGCGGCAGCCCTGCCGGCCGGGCGAGCGAACATGGCGCGGGGCGGCCGGCGTGCCTCGCAGCGGCGGCGGCGGCAGGCCCGCCGGCAGGGCGAGTAAACACAGCGGCGGGGCGGCCGGCGTGCCTCGCAGCGGCGGCGGCGGCTGGCCCGCCGGCAGGACGAGCAAACGCGGCAGCGAGGCAGTGCTGACGGGAGAGGGGGGCCAGTGAGCCCGGCGGCAGCTGCAGCACCACCCGGCCGGCCCCATCGGCAACCATGAGTGGGCCGAGCCTTCCTGGCCCCACCCCGCGCCAGTAAAGCCCGCTATGCCGCGATCCTGTTACTAATTGGCCAATTTGTGAAAGCTGCGCACGGATTCTCGCTACGAACGAAAGTGCGGCTAATATTCGGGGTGCGGCTTATCTATTGACAAAGACAGCAACATTGTCGAGGCACCGGAAGTGCGGCTTATACTCCGTGCGGCTTGTATTCGTGAAACTACTGTACATAATTTTTAAAGACAGATTTGCCTTTTTTATAGGTGTCCCTGTCATCCAACTTCTCGGCGTGTCGTGTGTATTGGAACCCTGCTTCCACTGTGGAGAAGGAAAGTTATGTTGAAAGTGTACTGCGAAAGAGTGCTCCACGTATACGGTACTGCTATGGGATAGACAGGCCACTTCCTAAATCCAGAGCTATTTCTTAAGTGTTCTGACAGTCTAGACCTGGCCTATTGGGATGCTTTGGGTTTTCAGATACTTGAAGTAGAGCATCTCCTGTGCTGAGCCTCACAGGGAAGGGTGGCCATGTCAGACCAGCTATGTGATCTTTTGATGGAGCGCAGCTGGCTCATTTGGCTGCTGTGCTTTCCCAGGGCAGGAGTGGGCTGAGCAGAAAGCAAGAGAAGTGTGGATGAGGTCTCATTCCAGTATCCTGGTGGAGGTGGCTGGACAGGCTGTGCAGGACAGTAGCCCAGAACAGGATGCTGCATGAAGGACTGACAGCTGCAAGGATCTCCTTCCAGATTTACTGGGCAGTTCTGATTGCTAGGGATGATTTGGGCCTTCAGAAGGGATGACTGTTATTACAGAAATTCTTCACAATGCTGATACCAAAAAACCCCCAAAATTAAGAATTCCAGCATGTATTGTGATGCTTTTGCCCATTTTTTCCAACACAGATTCCAGTGTTTTTTCACAGTATCATTGAGATTTTTGTGTAATTCCTGCTCCAGCATAATGCTCTCTTCTACTTCACAGCTTCTACTCTTTAAGAAGGAAAGTTGCTGGCTAGGAAGAAGACAAGCGGAGCCCTGTCAGTCTCTCCTGCAGCTAGCATGTAGGATAAGTTGTCTTGCCTTGCTCCAAGGGCTCTATCCCCCACTGCTCTTATCCCTACGGTGGGGATAAGGATACCAAATGAAGTGGGGAAAGACCTGTGCCAGCCTGTGCATACAGATACGGACAAACCTAATATCATCAATACTCATCTGGACCTGCAGCCAGTAGTTTTTGTATGCTGTGCATTTGAAGCTGGGGTTCTGTGCTGATGTATTGCTTAGCGTTAACCTGAAAAACTCCTCAACAGACTGAAAGTTTTGCAAGCCATATCTTTAAATTTACAGCACTGCTGCATTTCATTTAATACTTTTTACTTGTCCTGGAGATGCTATACTGATACTCATGCTGGTGAATGCTGTGTTTTTGCCAGGTATCTTCTGAAGAGTCAGCAGATTGTAGGAAATGTACCCCCAGTAATATTTATAAAAGACAAAGAAGCTGCAGCTGTAAAAGAGGTAAATCTAATCTTTGACTCAATGTTCAAATATAGTGACTTAGGAGAGAGAGAGAGATGATCATTTACAGTAATTTCATGACTATAAGGCGCACCCTTTTGACTAAAATTTTTCCCTGAATCCGGAAGTGCGCCTTATAGTCCGGTGCGCCTTATATGATGTACAAAGTTGTGACATTTGCCACCCCAGAAGTGAGAGCCGCGAGGCGAGGCGGCGCTGCGGGAGCGCCGAGTAGCGATGCGGGGGCAGCCGCGGGCAGCCCCAGGCACAGGGAGCAGCGCGGGCAGGAAGGCAGGGGGCGGCCCCAGGCGACCCTAGGCACCGGGAGCAGTGCGGGCAGGAAGGCAGGGGGCGGCTCCAGGAACCGGGAGCAGCACGGGCGGGAAGGTAGGGAGCTGCCCCGGGCGGCCCCAGGCACCAGGAGCAGCGCGGGCAGGGAGGTGAGGGGCGGCCTCGGGTGGCTCCAGGCACTGGGAGCAGCGCGGGCAGGGAGGTGTTACTACTTCGTTACTTTGTTGTGTGCGGTGGCCTGAGCCTAGGGGCCACAGCTGATAGGGGCCGGCGGGGCCACAGTGCTGGGGGCAGCGGGGCCACAGCCAATAGGGGCCAGCGGCGCAACAGCCGATAGGGGCCATTGGGGCCGTGGTGCTGGGGGCAGCAGGGCCACAGCTGATAGGGGCAGGCACGGCCAGCACGGGCCAGCAGGGCCACAGCTGATAGGGGCAGGCGCAGCCAGCACAGGCCAGCGGGGCCACAGCTGATAGGGACAGGCGGGGTCGCGGTGCGCCGAGCCAAGCGAGGGACGGGCAGCATGGCGGCGGCACCGAGCCCAGTGAGGGACAGGTGGCACAGCAGGAGCGCCAAGCCGAGCGAGGGAACAGCACGGCGGCTCCGTGGAGCCGCGATGGGGAACAGCACCACAGCAGAACAGAGCCACAAGGTGAAGGCGGCCCCGCGGCTGCGCCGAGCCACGCCAGCCGACACCGGGGGCGGGCGGGAGTGCCAGAGCCCACTGCACGGGGAGGGCACCTGGGGCTGCCTTTGAAAGCCTACGCCGATCTGTGAAAAATGTTTCCAAATTGAGCCCCTGTCAGTAAACTCCACAATTGCGGGTTTCCATTACTAATTCGTTACTTTGTTGCACGTGGCACAGATCTTCGCGGCAAAAAAAAGTGCGCCTTATAGTCCGGTGCGCCTTATATGATCTACAAAGTTGCGAAGTTTGCTGACTCCCGGGGGATGCGCCTTATAGTCCGCTGCACCTTATGGTCATGAAATTACTGTAGTTGCTCTACCAGTTTACATTAAAAATCAGTTTTTCTCTATAGTTGCAAAGATGATTTTAACAAATAATCTTGAGTAATATTGGTGCCTGTATAATATGTAGAAGAATTCTAGGCAGTATCATTAGGCCAGTGAAGAAATTTTAAAAAGATAAATTATAATTTTAAGGAATAGTATAGGGTTGCCTGGTGTATATGATTATAGAAATGAGATTGGAGGAGCTGTTTTCCATATTTTAAATGTTATGTGCTTTTAAGACTCATTTGAATAACTAGTGGGTGTTTTGTTTTTATTTTTTTCCCCATATCTTTTTCCATCTGTGAATTGTTAAAATGTTTGTAGGGAAGCGCAAATCTTTGCATAGGGGATGTAGGCTTATACATTTTTTTCCTTAACTTTTAAAATTGTCTTTACTATTTCATGTTTATTGTCAAGGTGTTGATAGTTTGAACTAGTTGACATATTACTAGAATACTGAGGTTTCCTAGGAATTAGCTGTCATTGGGACTGTGAAGCAAGATCTCTAAAACAGTGAGATTTCCAGAAGAGAAACATGACAACCAATGAGTAGGATTTGATGAGAAATGTTTCCTCAAGCTGTTGATGTGAAGTTGAAAAGAACAGGTTCATGTTTTTGTGCCCTGAAGTGCCTTGTTATTTATAATAACAGCCAATTACTGTTAGACCCTTATGGGCTCCTGCAGTGTGCATGAGCAGAGCTGGAAGGGATAAAAAGAATTTCAGATTCTCTAGAAATACCATGTACTGCTTGAACTTTCTGTGATCAGAACAATTCTGAGTTTCACAGAAAACAAGTAAAAGCCCTCTTTGTATCACTTCTGTCAGGGAATGACACTGGGGAGCAGATAGATGGATCATTTTCTCCCACTTCGCAGTTCATCAGATTTTTGTCAATCACAGATTCAAATAACAAGCTGAACTTGGTTTTTAAATATTGTAAGTAAGGGAATCCAGTTAAACTCCTAGAATAATACAATGGATAAGAAGGGAATTAATGTAAAGAAAGGCTGAAATGAAATTTCAAACGAGAAGATTTTCACAATTATGTATAGTCTGTAAGTACTGCATAAAATAGATCTGTAGCATTTACTGGTTAGATGCCATGCTAAAAGGCATTTGGAAACATCATAGTTGCCTATAAGAGAAATGCAAACTTGCAGAAAGGAAGAAGATAAGTGTAAGGATGTTATGGAAAAAGATTTGCAAGACTGAGGTAAGAACAAATAAACCAAAAAATATGTAGGTCAGACAATCCCTAGCCAAGGGTTCATAAAGCACATAAGGCAAAAAACTGCGTCGGAATCTCTGGATCCACTATTTGACGAAAACATTCCAGGCAAGAAGTATAAGCAGTTCCATGTAAAAGAAGGAAAAGGCTGTTTTAAAGTGTTTTTTCTAAATATTCCAAATATAGAAAGGAACATATTTGCTGTTGGATACTCTTGTGTAGATGAGAACAAAGTGGATTTTAACAGGATCCTTAATATGTGTTGCCTTCATGTATTTACAGGTCGAAGACTTACTGGCAATTGCTGATTTTGGACCTCCAGAAGAAGAAGAAACATCTCAAAATGATAGGTAGGTCTTTTTGGTTCAGAACTTTATAGGTGTCTGTTTTCATCTCTGCTGACCCAATACTTGTTCTGGTATTAATATCTTACTTTTATGAGGGAAAGACATGTAGATTTTGTAAGATTTCAAGACTTGATGTGTTGATGATAATCAGAATTTTTAAAATGCTCTGAAGCAGTAATACTTGTTTCTTGCTAGTAATTGTCTCATGAGGATGAAAACTGCATCTACTAGTACTGCTCTACTTTTCCACTTTTTTCTGATATGAGTTTGGTTTGGTATACATGGATCGCAAGTTTACTGACAAATCTTCCTAAATTAATTTACAGTAATTTCACAAATACAAATCGCACCGTTTTGACCAAAATTTTGCTCCTACACCGGAAATGCGGCTAATACTCAGGAGCGGCCAATATGTGAATAGTTTTCTGACATTTTCAACCTCGGGCGTGCAAACCGAGTCAGTGCAAACTGCGAAGTCGAGCACCTGCCAGTAAAACCCTGCATTTACACAGTTGTTACAAATGGGTTACTCTGTTGCGTGGCGGGTGGAGCTGCTCCGTGCAGGCAGCACAGGGGGTGGGGAAAGCAGGGGCAGCTCTCTCCTGCTGGCCCCGCGCTTGGGAGGGACGCAGGGGCTCTCTCCTGCTGGCCCCGCTGCTCGGGGGACTCCCGTCCCCGCATGCTGCCGCCGCGGGAGCGGGGATGCTCCATCCCTGCCTCCCATCGCCGCCGCGGGTGCCGGTGGGCTCTGTGCCCCTCCTGCCACCGCGGGACAGCACCGGGCCGGGGCGAGCGATCCCAGAGGCAGCGGCGGCCGGCCCCGAGCGGCCCCACCGAGTGGCAGCGCTGAGCTGGGCCACTCAGTCCTGTCGGCAGCCCCGATCCCTCATGGCCCGAGCCGAGCCAGTAAACCCCGCCCTGCCGCCGTTCTATTACTAATTGGCAACTTTGTTGCACGCGGGTCCTCCCTGTGAACGACAGAGCGGCTTATACTCAGGTGCGACTTATTTATGGACAAAGAACGAAATGTTTGCCAGCACCTGGCGATGCGGCTTATACTCAGTGCGGCTTGTATTCGTGAAATTACTGTAACTTCCTTCTGTGAGGGATTTTTAACCATTGAGAGATAGGCTGAACAACCTATCAGAATGGTGGTTCTGTAGACTGGATGCTCTCAAAGCCAGCAGCCTTTGCACCAGTGTGCTGCAGTCTGTTGGTAGAAATGCCGTCTGTGCCTCAGCATCTCACAGAATGGTCCTTCAGGTGCAAATCACAAATACATGGTCTCCTTTAGGTCAGGATTCCATCACCCTTCCTCAAAGTAGCTTTTTGGTACCTAAATGGTCACAAGCAGCAGGCAGTGGGTTGTGGGGTCACAGGACAGAATTTGACAAGTTTCAGCAGGAAAAACTTCCCGTGGGAAATCATTCCAGTGACAGATTTCCCAAAGGGCCCCTAACACCTTCTTCTGTGTCTTGGGGAAATAGTCAAGTCCAGCATAAGGTGTCGCATCACTCTGGTGTGTTTTGGGCACAGGCTGCTGCTTCTCACTTCTTGGAAGAGCTGGGAGAAGTCTTGAGTTCCTTGGGGCTCCCAGGTCCAGTGCTCACCTATGTACACTTTTTCCCAGAGTTAAGCAGTTTCATCCGTTCCTAGTTTGGAGGACAGGTGTCTGCTAAGAAAGGCAGAAGCCTCTCTTTGAAATTGAGAGTGTAAACCCCCTCCCTCCAAATTATTATAATTTTGAAATCAAGGGGCTCTCAGGCAAAGATATGAGAATTAGGAATAACAGTTCTTTACTAGGGAAATTAAAATAGAAATACAATACTACAAAGGAACAAACCCCAAAACCTGACAGAGTACAACCTGACACCCCGTCAGGCAGAGTGTTGGTAGCAGTCCCATTCAGTGGTGGTTGCAGTCCTCTTGCAGTGACAGATGTGGTTCAGTTGAAGCAGTGCTCCTGCAGAAGGTGCAGTTTCCCTCTAAAGGTCCAGTAGTGATATGGAGGAGTCCCATTTCCCTCTGGAGTCCAGTGGAGAAAGGGGCTACGTTAGTGTCCCAAAACCTCTGTTTTCTCTTGGTAAGAAATGTTGGGCTCTTCCCCCTGGCTGGAGCAACTTCCAACGGGATGCAGTAATTTTATCAGTCCCACAGTGGGACTCAATGGGCCATTGGCAGAAAATGACTCGCTGGAGGAAGGATGGGTTGTGAAAAGATAAAGAACAATGCCCCGCCTGGTTTCAATGGATGGCCCATTGGCAGAATGTCTCCCATGGAGATAAGGATCACTCCCCCCACCCTCAACAGATGGTGATAGAATAGGTACTTTTTATCACACTCTGTATTGTAACCCAAGACAATCTGGCATGTTGTTGCTTTATTTGCTTTCTCCCGTTAAACAGACTCCCATTGACACAGACTGTCCTTGTACACATGATATGGTGGTATCTCTTCCTTTGTAACATGGGGAACACAGAAATATATGTGGGGAAAAAAACCCCAAGCCAATACTTGTTTTCTTTCCCACAGTAAACTCTTCCCTTCAACAACTCAATCTTCAGATTCACCCATGCGGCCTAATCTGTTTGGTATTGATCATGAACTACTGAATAAACAGATAATGGACTACAAAAAAATGCAAGTGTCAAGACATATAGAAAACATTGCCTGGACAGAGAAGCAGCAGCAGCAGCTTTCAAAGATTAAAAAGAAAATGAAAAAGAAAAAAGCAAGGAATCCTCCTGACGATGATGACGTTCTGCCACAGAAACACTTACTGGACAGTTACGAAGCTGATTACTGGGATGATAACACTGAATCAGCCTCCAACTATGAGCTGCAGGATGAACTACAGGAAGAGGTGAATGAGTTGGAGGTGGATGATGACAAAACTTTAAGTCAGTCTACTGGTAAACTGAAATGAAGTGAAAAAGCCACTCCCTTCAAAATGAAGGCTGCCAATAACAACAACAACAACAAAAAGACTGCCATAGCTACTGAAAGATTCATTTTGTACAACATGTTAACGACTTCATTACTCATAGTAATAGATTTGCCACATGTGGGCAGGTTTGCTAGCACAAAGTAGGTAAGAAACTTGCTGTTAGTGACATGCTGTTAAACAGCTTTCGAACTGCTGCACTTGAAGGACTTTCAACCAGAGAGCAGTTTTGTAATGATAAAATATACCTATTGCAGCACTGAGTTAAAACTTCTTGCAGTTGTGTTGATTATTTCCAATAAAATTATGGTTTCTATATTGCAATATTTCTTTTAATTATTATTATTTTTTTAGTGACCTGTATTAAAGTTACCACTACGGGATGGTGCCTGTTATTCTGATATCAGGAAGGAAGAGGGAAGCAAAATAATGACAGTGGTGTTCAGCTTCATCACACAGAGATGAGGACAGGGTCTTCTCTTGAGGACCAGTCTAATAGGGGAACACTTTCTACAAGAAGCAGAAACTCATTGAAATGATGGCCAATAAAGTTATAACCCTGAAAAAGAAAATAAATTTATAGTTGTGCAAGGGGAACTGCAATCAGAAAAAAAAAAGATAACTGCTTATCTATTGGGTAAAATTAGGCAAAATATTGCCTATGACTTAGAAAATGTATTAACAACTTGAAAAGCAGAGAAAGAGCAGCAGGGAAGACTGTCCCAGAAACCAATTTGAAAATGAGTAGGGAATCATATAAAAAGTGAGAATAAAGCTTTCTGACTCAAAGCACATAAAAAAAGATAGCATAAGTGTTTAAAGTCAGAAGACTGAAAGCTTCAAAGAAATGACAATGTCCAAGGTAGTGAAAGAGAATTCTACCAGAAATACAGAAAATTGAATTCCAGTAGTTATTGGGGGGCTAAAGAAAGTCAACAGAGAGGAGGTTGCCCTACAATATAGCAGAATCACAGAATGGTTTGGGTTGGAAGAGACCTTAAAGATCGTGTAGACCCAAGCCCCTTGCCATGGGCAGGGACACCTTTCACTGGACCAGGTTGCTCACAGCCCCATGCAACCTGATCTTGAACACTTCCAGGGATGCGGCATCCTGGACAATATTCTCTGGACAACCTATGCCAGTGCCTCACCACCCTGACAGAACAATTTCTTCCTCATATCCAAGCTAAATCTCTCTTTTCCTTTTAAATTTAGGACTTGTCCTATCACTACACTTACAGAACACTGCAATCATCAGTCATAATCAATGCAGAGGCATTAAAAAAAAGTCCAGTTGAAATAATTTAGTATACTGTAATAAGGTCACCTGCTCAGCAGATGAAGGGAATACAGTGGATGTAGCTTTCCTGGATTTTTTAAGGCTTTTGGTACTGTACCTCACAGCATCCTTTGGGACCAATTTTCCAGCTGTGGGATGAGTGGGTTCATGGTGTGCTGGTTGAAAATCTGGCTGAAGGGCAGAGCTCAAGGGTTGCAGTGAACAGGGCCACATCTGGCTGGTGACTGACTGGTCACCAGCAGTGTTCCTCAGGGATCAATCCTAGGACAGTTCTGTTCAATATATCTCTTGGGGATCTGGATGCAGGAGTTGAATGCACCATGAGCAAGTTTGCTAATGATTCCAAACTGGGGAGTGCTGCTGGCACTTCCAAGGGACAAGAGGCCTTGCAGAGGGATCTGGGTAGCCTGGAGCATTTGGAAAAACATTGAAACTGAACAAGGATAAATGCCAGATTCTGCACCTAGGAAGGAATAATGGCAAGCACAAGTCTAAATTGGGTGAGGAGTGGCTGGAGAGCAGCCCTTCATGAGGGGTCTGGGGGTGCTGCCTGGCAGGAGGCTCAGCAGGAGTCAGAAGTGTGTGCCTGGGCACCCCAGGGGGCAAACCGTGTCCTGGGGTGGATCAAACACAGCTTCACCAGCCACTTCAAAGAAGGGATTATCCTGCTGTACTTAGTGTTGGTGTGGCCTCACCCTGAGTGTTGTGTGTGCTTCTGGGCCCCACAATTTCAAAAGGATGTGAAGGTCCTTGAATGCATCCAGCTGAGCCTGAGTGATGCTGCAGGTGTGTCTGACACTGCAGAGAGCTGCTCTCCTGGGTACAACACTCAGATGTGGGTTATAGCTTGTCATGAAGAACTCTGGGCATAACACAGCAGAACTATTCTATTCTATTCTATTCTATTCTATTCTATTCTATTCTATTCTATTCTATTCTATTCTATTCTATTCTATTCTATTCTATTCTATTCTATTCTATTCTATTCTATTCTATTCTATTCTATTCTTTCACTGTGAGTCAAATAATGGTGAGACTGTTATTTGCCTGAAATACCAAGGGTTTTGCATTGTCAAAAACATGTCCAAGAACACAAATCTGAAAGATTACAATGGGAATGGTATTTATATATATATATATATATATATGAATTTATGTTATGTATTTTTTTTTTATTTTTCTGAATCTGTTTCATAGCTGATGCTTGCAAGCATTAACACAATGCACATGTAGCCAGGAGCAGGCTGGTGCATTTTTCACTTTAGATTGAAAAAACATCTCTTGCAGTCTAGCAATGAAAAGCTATAGAGGCACAGAAAGCAACAGCAGGAATATAGGCCAAGCAGTCCCTGTTTCCTGAAGAGAGGAATGAGAAAAATGAGGATGAGGAATGAGGAAAATGACCACATACAAAAGAAGAAAACAAAGAGGTATGTGGCACCATGGAATATTATCCAAAGTAGGACCCATATCGATGACAAGCACAATTTCTGCCTTCCAAAATGTGCTCCACTGTGCTTCTTGGCCAAGGATGAATGAAATGTGCTCTTGTGCCTGCCCCACACTTGTATTGTACTCTAGAAGAGCTGAAAAATGGCAGTAAGCCATTTGGCATCCAAGCCTCTGGATGGGGCAGCAAGCCTGGAGCCCTTCCAAGCAAGGAAGGAAGGCTTCCAAGGCTGTTCACCAGAAACAAGAACCCCTCGGAAAATGGAGTGATGTGAAGAGCTCACTCTTACTCCAAGCCTGCAGCAGGCAGAAGAGTCAAGGAGCCAGGGCACCAGCAGTGCCTGGGGAGTGCAAGGGCAGCAGGCAGGAACAGAACTGTAAGGGTCCAGAGGAGCCTGGCAAGGGGCCGTTCTCAGTGCTGCAAAGGCAAAAATACCTGCTAGAGACATCTGCTAGCCCACCATGGGGGGAAAAAAGCCTTCCTCCCTTCAGCTGCAGGCCATCTTCCACGTGCATGAGCAGCATGGAAGAAAGGGACTGGAGAGCCCTGAACAGTGGTCATGCTCGATGCTGAAGGGGAAGACAAAAAGCCCCATAGACTAGTGCCAATCTGCACTGGGGAATACTCCTTCCTGATCTCAGTGCTAGCACCTGGCAATTCCCTGAGTGTGTGAGCAAGACCTGCCTCTTCAATGGACAGACTGTTCTCCCTCAGCCTCGAGCCATCACTACACTTCTGGCTCAAAAGCCAAAATGTAACCAAATACATTCCATTGGCTGGAATGAACAGTGCCAAGACACCACTTTGGAAACAACACAGGCTTTGAAAAACAAGGGGGGAGGAGCTGTGGTGGAAAGGCTGGTTATTTGCAGGTATAGAACATTTGGGTCCATGCCCAAAGCAAATTTGCAAACTGTAAAACAGCCCATTGTTGCTATCACCTTCACATCCCCTTCTCCCACTGAAACTAAGCTGCCCAGTTGGCTGTTTATATGGGATCCATCCACAGGGTAAAACTTTAAACGCTTCTTGGTGGCTTAAATTGTTCTGAAAGTTATTTGTGCACCTCCATTCATGGTAAGCCTGGTAAATCTCTTCTTCCTTTAGGATTTAGTATTTTGAGCCTTGAAAGAGGAAGGAATGCACTATGATTTTAATTTTCTATGTTGGTCACAAAATGGGTATGTACATTTAGATTGTGTGAATAAGGTTGTGGTGACATGAGAGGTGAAAGATAGGGTTTTGGCTTCCTCTGCGTGAACTTTGCAGAGCATAGAGAGCATGCATGGTTTCCTCACCATTCTTCCCAATACACCAAGGAATATTTGCTACTGTACTGATGGTGAGGTTTTTCTTTTGGAAAGAAGTAGTGAATTGGTTTGCAATGTTAACCATCATTTTTCCTTGCACTTCAGTAGCTTTTTTCCTTCCTGGACTTTAACCTTGCTATCTTTCTTGAAAGTGATGACAGCCCTCTCAGCTGTTGTCGTGCCTTGCTAGTTGTCTTCTTATTCCATAGGCCCTCCATGCCCTTAATCAACTGTTTCATTCTTTGTTTGCCTTCACCTCAGATGGAATTTCTCCTACTTGAACCTACGGAATGAGAGATGTTCACTCTGGTATAGATGAGTTTTCACCAGGACTTTGCACAATGTGTGCCTTTCCTACAAAAATATCTTGCCTGACACACAAGGGGCATTGTACTACTTTTTTATGTTTAGGTGGAGCTTGAGTGACTCTTGTCATACATAGCTTTGTTATGGATTGGTGTACAATTTTCTCATTTTGATTTTAAAGGTATAGGTTGGAAAAATATAGAGCACATGTTCAGTGAGCGGTGGTCGCACCTAGGAGGCAGGTAGCTTTTGGGGTGGAGGTGATTTTTGGTATTATAATGAGCAAATACCACCTACATGTCGCCTCAACTTGGTTGAGGTGTGGCGACCCAGTTCCTAAGGAGGGACACGTCGGCTAAACTTACATGCCTAACAGGACAAATCGCACACTGACACCAATGTGGTGGATGGCGAAATGTGTTTTATTTTATACGCACGCATCCTTTTATATTCGTGAAGCACTTGCGTCACGGCTGTCACGCCACTTACTACATCGCCATTGGTAGACGCTTTGGAGAGGGTGGGGACCCTATCTTACCCGTACATCACGTGATCTTCCGATCGGCTTTCCCTAGCTAACCACACCTACAGAACAGAATTTTACCATAAAATCAAGCATTTGTTTGTTCAGCAACCAATATATCTCTTGTGTGGCAGATGTGGTTTTTTAGCTATAGGGCACCATTTAGTTCCATACTGGCAGTGATTTACAACTGAGCCTGCTTGTGGTGTCTCCACTCTGCTCCGCCGTCCACTCTATTTCTTCTAAGGTCAGCTCACAAAGCTCCCCCAGTGTTGCCAACATCTAAAGCTGCAGGCTATGTTTGCTTGGGGAACAGATTCCTTACATGCCAACCACATTCCACCATGAAGGTTTCCTTACCATTACAACCTCTCTGAGGATGTGGATATAACTTTAGTTTCAATAACTTTTCTCCAGTAGTTATAGTAATAATTTCACACTGTGTGACCTGTTCATGCCTCCAGCAACATTTGCCTACTCCCATACTTCCAGGTTGGAGGAGAAATCCACGTCTAGTCACTTTAGCAATGGATGTTTCCTCCTAGGAAAGGAAATACCCACAGCCAGAATTAATTGAACTTCCATTTTAGAAGTTTCCTTGGAGAAAGTGCCAGTCACTGAGAAAGCTCCAAGAGGTGAAACACTTCTGGGTCTATGTGGTTTGTGGCACTGCTGTCTGTGGGGATAAGTTTTACTCTTCGGGACTGTGAATAAAGGTCACTAAATTTTTGAATTCATTCTGTGGGAATTTGGTAAAGAGGAAGGTTGTTGCTGATCATGGTTGTGTGGGTAAGAATGTGGCTGGCTACACGACCATTCAAACCCAAAAGGCCATTGTTACTCCTTAAGAGTCCCTACACACTATGACATAGCTGCCAAAAAGGACTTAATTGTTTTCACCTGAAACCATGTGAGATTGTCAATATGATAAAATTTCTGATGATATTATTCATATACAAAGGAATTTAATTATCTGAGTTTTTTAAAACTGTGCCTAAAGGGGGCTAAAGAGAGAACTTTCCACAAGGGCATGTAGTGAAAGTACAAGAGGAAATGGCTTTAAACTGAGAGTAGTTTGAGATTAGATATTAGGGAGAAATTCCTTACTATGAGGATGTTGAGACAGTAGAACATGTTTCCCAGGGATGTGGATGCCCCCATTCCTGTGATTGGTAGATATGCATAGAAACAAAGTGCAACTTAAGGCTTGAAGAATGTCCAAAATAACAGACAAACAAATTAGTAGTAAAAGGATGTGGAAATAGATGGCATAGTAATCAGGAAATCAAACAGAGAGTGTGAGGGTATAAGTTCAGAAGGTTGAAACTTTGTGACCTTTATGCTGGGGCAGTCCTGGTTTAACGGTTACAGAGACTCCAAGAGGGTAGATTTAGATTAGATATTAGGAAGAAATTCTGAACTGTGAGGGTGGTGAGGGACTGGCAGAGGTTTTCCAGAGAATCTGTGGATGCCCCATCCCTAGAAATGTTCAAGGCTGGGTTTAAGCAATTGCCCTGCCCATGGGAGGAAGTTTGGAACAAGATGATCTTAAAGGTCCCTTTTAACCCAAACTGTTCTGTGATTCTATTTTTATATATATATGTATATACATACACATATATATATATGTGTGTGTGTGTGTGTGTATCTGTTGAGTTTATGCACTTCGTAACCGATTACTACTAACACTCTAAAAATCTAATTCAAGACAGGAGAGTGGCTGTTGAACTAATTATTTACACAAAGTCACCAAGTGAGAAGATTCTCTTGGCTCAGTAGATAATAGAGATACTTAAAAGTCAGTATCAGTAAACATATTGGTGTTATCTAGAAAAAAGCCTTATTTTTCTGCACCCTTTCCTATGCTATCTGACCCCTGTACCAAAACTGTTCCTGGTTCCACAAGACAGTGAATAGTTCTTCCAGGATGGAAGATTGTAGACAAACATTATCTGTCACTAGTCTTCAGGATTTTTGTTTAGGAAAAGATGTTGGAAAGGCAGACAGGCAACTTACAAGAGTGCTTACAAAGCTGAAAAGTAAATTTATTCTCCATTTCTTTTTAAAAGGTCTAGGTTAAATATAGCTTCTAAGTAATTAAAATTTCTAAAATTTTGATTCTCAGTCTTGGTACACAGTACTTGTATACTTTTTTTTCTATGAGCAAGAGTAAACCTCGTTGAAGAAACAGTCTGCCTGCTTAACTGCTTAGAATAGCAGTGGTACATTATTTCTGAGAGGTGTTAGCAGAGGTGGTACTTACGGGCAGGCTGATTATTTCTGCACCGCTCATTATACCATCCAAACATGTGCCTGACTGGACACATGTTTTGCACTAGACTTTTCCCTGAACTGGTTCATGCTAGCAGAGACAAATTTGAAAGACAGTTTATAGTTACACACAGCCTGCTTGTTTCATGACCCAGCTGACAATGCAAGAAAGATTTTAGATCCATAATGACATTTTGCATATTGAACTAATTGTGATAAGAGCCCAAGTAACCTGAAAGCATGGGATTATCTTCATAGATTTGGCATTCTTCATTTTGAAGAACTTCTGGTACTTTGTCCAACGATGTGACTCTGCTACAAATAACAAGTGGTCCCTCAAAATTTGCTAATTTTCCCCAGTGATCCTCTGCAGCCAGGAAACACCTGGTACCATGATAGTTCTTCCACAAAGCACATTTTCCTTCCAGTTCCCCGTGCAGCTAAGTGCAAGAACACGTTCCTCCCAGCCCAACTCCCCACACTTTATAGAGTGGGCATGACACCGTATGGTATGGAATATCCCTTTGGCCAGTTTGGGTCAGCTGTCCTGGCCATGCTCCCACCCAGGTCCTTGTGCAGCTCCTCACTGGCAGAGCATGGGAACCTGAAAAGCCCCTGCCTCAGAGCAAGCACTGCAGAGCAACAACTGAGCCATCAGTATGTTATCGACATCAGTCTCATACTGAATCCAAGCACACAGTACTGTACTGGTTACTAGGAAAAAAATTAACTCATTCCCAGATGAAACTAGGACAAAGAGCAATGTGTTCTATAAGCCCCAGATGTGGATAAAGCAGTGAGGGATGCTTTTACCTTATCAAAGGCACTGAAACACAATGGTAAAATAGGTAAGAAAGCCATATCTTATTAGATATCCATCTATTCCCAAAAGCAAACCCTCCCATTTTAGCTATGTCTCACACTCATCTAGGGTTTTCTCATTTAGGATACTGATATCCCTTCTTTTGACTGGGAATCAAGAAGAACAGTCCTTTAGCCCAGATATCCTCAACACGAACTTCCCTGACACTATTATCTCAGTGATGGTTGTTCAAGCAACTGTACCAGCCACTTTGGGACTGGCAGTTTTGGTAGCTGCTTGAAAACACAACTTTGATAGTTGGATTAATCTTAGAAAAAGATAGAAAGTCTTCTAATAGATGTGAAGCATAGCTCCTTTAAAGGAGAAGTCCCTAGGCAGCTATGTAGGATGAGAATTCCGGAGAACTGTGAGGAGGCTGAACAAATTATATGTCTGGAGGACTTTCATGTTAGTAGCTTCAAACACATATCTGGTTTTAAAAACAGGAACAGAACTAGGCTCTTGACATCACCTCTAGGTACTGTGTTTTGAAGTAATGCTTCCTAATCATCACCATGCTGCTCCTCCTTTGCTGGCACTGAATCCAATTGAATCTGTTCAGCTGTG
This sequence comes from Catharus ustulatus, assembly GCF_009819885.2. Lineage (NCBI taxonomy): Eukaryota > Metazoa > Chordata > Aves > Passeriformes > Turdidae > Catharus > Catharus ustulatus. The sequence goes on along the minus strand of NC_046221.1, from coordinate 61,452,863 downwards.
TTTGGGCAAATTCCACAAATACCAGACATTTCCCCTCCTTTTCTTGTACACTTTTTTGTCAGCTGTGAATCTGCTACTGTCTGCAACCTTTACAATTTTCCTGACATCCCAGCAGCCTTCATCTGGACCTCTCTAGCCAAATCAGTGAGTGGGAAACCATCATGGTAAGATAAAATGACGATCCTAATCTTGAAAAGGCAGTCTTGGAATATCATCTAAATCATTAGCCTCTTCATGGATCTTCTGCTTTTTCAAAGCAATACCTTGAATTTGAAGAATTGGTGAAATCAATCAATTCCTTTTCTAAACCACATATTTTTAGCCAAGGCCAGACATCAAAAAGTTCTCTCCTTGCTATCCTACCAGCGGATGTGCACCTCTCATACTCAATATAAACTTAATCCTTCACAACATAGAAGGTAAACCTTTCTGGCCACGTTAGGAACCTGTCACGACAAAGCATCTGAAAGGTTGCAAAATTGAATAATGCCTTCAACTTTTTAGATATTGTGACTTGGATTTATATGTCAGCTTTGGAAGAGGGAGAAGCTCCTCAAGGGTTTTTTCACCTACCCAGCTGAAGAATCTAATTTCCAAGAGAAAGTCTGCCAGTCATCTCTGGTGGGCACTGGCCAGGCTGTTTAGAGAGACTGAAAGGATTTAACAGTAAGTGATCTTTATCTCTAGGGGTTTGGTTTGGTTTGGTTTTTTTCCCAGCAATATTTCAGTAAATCTCTGTATCCAATACAAGTTAAGGGATTGTTCAGGGTGTTACATAGCTAAAGCACTCTTATTTTAAATTTAAGTGTCTGTTCTCTTATGCAATGGCCAAAGGATCTCCAACCCCAGATATATTCAAATGGAACTACTGTGTCTTTAAAAAGGAACTTAGAACTTTTTGAGAGTGACCATAAACAGCATATTTAATGAATGTGTTAATTATTTTGGATTTAAAGCTGCTACTTTTCAAAGAGTAGGAAAATTCCTTTCTGTATAAATAGCACAAGTCAAACATTTAAATGCTCTCTCAATTATCTCAAGTATGTGTGCAGCATGCTGGCTGGAAAAAAGAGGGTTTAGTCCTTAAAGACTACAATCTGAATACTGTGGTTATATGAATGAATACATACATGAGTTACACTTATTCTCAGAATTTGATAATTAGTATTTCTGAATAAAGAAAAATACTTCATATGTAATATATACATAATTCAGAAAGAAGCTATATGATCCTGGTTTATAGTTTTCTTGGAATGCCTGCCTGATGGGGAACATAAGAGAAAGGCTGAGTAAGTGAATAGGAATCTGCATGTGTAAGTACTTACTTATCACACAAATTACATGTGGCATCTAGCACTAGAGGAAAGTAATTTCCTGGTAAAACTTGAACAAGGAGAAAATAGAGGTGAGAAAAATACAGCTTATTCTTTTGGTATCTTCTCTGATTTGACAAAGTCTAAAATAATGTTGAAACATTCAAGCTGTAGTAGATTTACGGAGCCTTATAAGCCCTACTGTGTGAACCAAATGTGCACTCCAGAGTTAGTCATCTGCCTTTGGTGTTGGTAGACAAACACCTCTGCACTTTCAGAACAACCTAGGGAAAAGTGCAACAAACTTGAAGGGATGTTTAGCATTAAAAGGACAAAGATTGACAACACCTGTTAAAACTGTTTTTAAATTCCTCTTCTAAAAATAGACAACATCTGAAAAGAAAATATCAGAAATGTATGTGCAAAGTGTTGGCAAAAGCATTGGTGATTCCTTTTTTCTAACATTTTCTCGTGAAACATTTCCTTGTGAAATTATGAAAAATAGAATGAATTGTATTTTCCAATGGAATTCTTACAGTAGAATATTTGCATCTACTGAGGAGTAGATTTTCTGCATTACTGTTATGTTACAGATGTTAAAATTTTTTAAAATCAGAGATATTTAATCTCTCTAGACATGCTCTTTTCAAATTTTTCTAAAATGCTTCAAGGTAATTGAAACTGAAATTGCCCCCATGATATTTGAAATTCAGAAATGATAAAATTAATTTGAATAATTTTGAGTGTCAATTAGTGTTAGAGATCCTAATTAGCAGAAGGACTTGGAAAGATTCTTCATTATTTTCTAGTTATCTTTTCTTCTTAACTTGTCTGAATAATTAGTTCCTTTCTACAAGATAATCTGGATTTTTAAGATCCATCTTTCCTTTAGTCAAATTATCACATTGCTTAACAGTATTTTCAAGTCTAATTTTTGTAGGTAAAACCATCTTGATAAACATGATTCAGCCAGAATCACAAGTATTTGAGATAAACTTCTTCTCTGGGAATCTTTACATTTTTTGCATATAAAAACATCCATATTGAACTGATACAACTTTTTGAATATGTTTACTTTGTGCATAACTTCTGCTTGCCTGGCATTGTTCTTTGCCTTTTCTTTGTACTTTATTTCTTTGTTTCCTCTTCTTCTTCTAGAAGAGACGCTCCTCCTTTCACGATGAAAACTTGTTTGAAAAGCTATGACATTCAGTAAAAATCTTTCTAGACTTCAGTGGAATTTGAGGAGGTCTCCTGCAGAGAGCAGAAGAGTGGGGTTGCAATGAGAGGCTTGGCACTTGACTCCTTTGGAAACTCTTCCAAGATCCTCTATTTCTCTAGAATCATGGCTACACTGCAACAAGCAATGAAGCACCTTTTTTTGGAAAATTAAACATACAGACTATTCAAAGGGAGACCTTGCAGCTTCTGCTTGTTGGGAAGAGAGAGTGTAAAGTAATTACATTAATCCTTAAACATCCAGAATAGATCAATGAACATGTTCATCAGACAATTTTAAAGATGATCTGAGATTGGTATGTGCTACAGCATCTTCTCCAAAAGCAAGAGGACATTACATGATGTAAAAAATATTCTGGAGAGTTGAAGGAAAAAAATATTGCCTGCAAATCCCTGTAAAAAGACAGAGCTCCTCTCCATCCTCTTGCACTTCCTCAAAAGAGTCATCTAGGTCTTGGGATCTTACTCTGGAATGTGGAAGGCAGCCATAGAAGTCAATTCTCCTGACTCTCCTATAGACTCTGAGGAGTCCCTTTTGCCAACCCAGCTGTTGGCTGTACACCTGCAGGTGGGTGATCTTTGCTCCTGCTGTTCTGCTTGGAGACAGCTAATGGGAAGAGCTGAAACTGTGGATTTTGAGCACAGGAAGAAGAGGACAGGGCTAAGGCACTCACAAGTCACCTTGACCTGCCAAAGCACTCTCTTGTTGTTGTTACTTCCTCCAGACCTGAATTGCCCAACAGTATAAGCAAAAATATTACTTAATGTGGTACTGTTAAATGTAACCTGTTAAGGTACCTAATCAAATATTTAACTCTCATATGACAGTAAAGTTACATTCACCAAATTTCTTGATGTCCTCTAGCTGGAGAAGTACTAATCTTCAAATGCATTCCTGAAGGAAATTACTAATCCATTGAATTTGATTGATCAAAGCTATTACTTTTGTCTAAGAAAACCTGATTTTTTACTTTTTTACTCTTCTTCACATGGTATGCTTCTGACTTCTCTTCACTCTGTTGTCGCCAAGTCCACTTATTTTTATATTGCAAAATTGTTGTTGACTTGCAGGAAAAGTGAATACATACATTGCTCCTCCCTCTTAACCTGATCCACTTTTATTCTTCCAAATCCTTTTCTTGAATTGTTTTTGCATGTTGCTGTCCTTGGGTTATTTTGTTGGTTTTTTGTGGGCTGGGTTTTTGTTGTTGTTGTTGTTGTTTTGTAGGGTTTTTTTTTTTATTTTGTTTTGTTTTGTTTTCCTGAGGGAAGGAATTTGCATCCTGGTCACAGGTTTCACTTTGGAAAGTCTTACGCATATACTGGTGGCTGATGAACCTACTTCCAATGTCTACAGGTCAATGCCAGTCCTGCAATGTGAAAATGTAACCTCTTATCCCAAGTGAACGAGCGCCAACTCCACCTGATTTAAACAAGACCCAATTTTGCTGAGCACACTGCACGATTTGGCAGCTGGCGATAAATAGGTAGCAGATTTACAACTAAAGTTATTATGTGGGTACATTTAATTTGCCCCCTGTATAAAGTGGCTCCTGTTTTTACCACCTGATAGAAAACACTTGTGGTTGATCTCAAACGTTATCTGGACACAGCCCTGGGCAGCTGTCTCCAGGTGGCCCTGCTTTGGAATGTGGGTTTGGATCAGTTAGCCTCCTGAGGTCCTTTCCCACCTCAACTGTCCTGGGGTTCTGTGAAAATGAGGACATATCCCACAGCTTTGCTGGGATGTTCAGCCACGAAAGACCCTTTCACAAATGTTTTCTTTAAACCTTTTGCTTAATCTCTTTAACACATCCATTGTTTGAAACACTTTGCAATTATCGGGTCTGCAGCAATGGAAGTCTAATGTTGTTGATTATGTGGGAGCCATTGGGCATTTCTATACGAGCAGAGCCATGTTCAATTATTTTACTTTATAAATTATTAGGCAGAAGTTATTACTGTTATTTTTAATGCTACATTGAAACTAAGTGGGACATATCCCTCCCTGCACTGTGTAGTAACATTTTTTTATATTGTGGTCCTGTAACTACTATGGATAACTTATTTTTCATGGATGGCTGCCCCTTTTTTCTGTAAATGCTTTTACCTACAACCTTAAGGCATATTCACTGGTGCTGAAAGTACATGGCTAAGGAACTTATTAACAGGGGGAAAAAAGAAGGAACTAACTGCATTTCAATATACTTATTGGACTGATGACTACAAAGATAAATAAATTTTGTGGCCACTGCTGCAGAAAAAAAACCCCAAAACTTTTCTGCCAAAAGTATTGATTTGTATTACTTTTTGAGAAGATACCAGTCAGTTTGTTGCAGTGGCCTTCAAAGGTGTTGAGTGCCCAAGCCAACACACTGACCTGCGTGTGAGCTGTGTGTAGACTGACAGTGAAATCGTATGGCTGCCCAGGACCATTGCAAAATCGCCCTTGGCTTCCATCGATCAGTGTCTCACTCACATGGTGAACACTTTGGGAATCTCTAGTTGAAGTCGTTAGTCTGTGAAGCCATTGGGAATGGCTTGAGCAAAGCCAGGTCACCCTTGTGGGGAAGATGGAGAGCTGTGCCAGAAAGATGGTAGGGATGCAGGGAGAAGGTCCCAGTGTGCCAAGGATGGGATCCAGCATGGGCCTATATGGTCTCTTGCCATGACTGGCCTCCTTCCAGCTCCCGTGGCAGAGCCACACCAGGGGTCTTGGCAGTGGAGAGCCACCCATCCTGCTGATAGCAGCAGGCCAATTGTCTTGGTCCTTGTGGTACAGCTGTTGCCTGTCCGCACAAGGGATTGTCTCTGCATCTTGTGTCCACCAGAAACCATCTGCCATCATGGGAAGAGCAAGAACTGCATTAGTGGACAGACACAGAGACATTTGGTAGACAGAGCTTGCAGTGAGTGATGTGTCTTCGATCACACCTCAGAGCCTTTCAGGGCCATGGGCGCGGCAGTGCCACGCTCCCGAATGGCGTCACCAGAGGGGCCCCGTGCCCAGGCCCTGCTCCATGCCCCTGCTGGCCCAAACCCAGGCCCAGGCGCCCCAGCCCAGCTGCCATGGCGCCAAGGGGTGTGAGCCCCGCCCACAGGAGCGCTGCCAATGAGGAGCCTTCCCGCCAGGCCTCGCCTTGCCCGATTGGCCAGCAGGGGTGGGCGGGGCCTCCAGAATGCAGCAGATGCAAATGGAGCTCCACCCATCATCCCATGCTGCCCAGTGCTGGGTGGTCACATGGCAACCTCACGTGATGGGCATGGTGTCATCAGGCTCCTCCCTGGTGTGACGTCACAGCTCTCACGAGAGTGCTCAGTGCTGCCCCTTAGAGGTGTGAAGAGGCACAGGTGAGCCCCAAGCTGAGCCCCGCCCCACCTGAGGCCACGCCCCCAGCCCCGCCCATCACACCCGGGGATCCAATGGGAGCGCTGGCCTAGTCTCTCCCCATTGGCTGGCCGTCTGCCATGCAAATGAGCCTCGACGTCACTTCCTCTGCCAGATCGAGCGCCATTTTCCCTTTCTGGCGGTTGATGCGGCGCGGGCGGTGGCGCGGGCGGCGGGCGCTGAGGGAGGCGTGCGGTGGGCGAGGCGCGCGCGGAGCCCCGGCCATGCCCTCGTTCCCTCGGGGCGCGCACTGAGCGCGGCTGCGGGCCGGGCCGGGAGGCGGGGCCGCGGGGCGGGGATAGCGCCGGAGGCAGAGCCGGAGCCGCGGGTGGCGGCGGTGCGGGACCGCGGCGGGCGGCGGCGGCCGCAGGAGGAGGAGGAGCGGGAGCAAGAGCGGGAGGAGGAGCAGCGGCGGCGGGGGCTCCCCCTGCAGCCCGGCCGGGTACGTGCGGCGGGCCGGGGCGCAGGGCGGCGGGCTCGCCGGCGGCTCCGCGCTTTCGGCTCGGCGGCCGCTGCGAGCTCGAAGCAGCTTCCCCGAGCCAGCGGGCGAGAGGGATGGGACGGGTCCGGCGTGGCCCCTCCGGGAGCGGCGTTTTACACGGGGACGCTTCCCCGCTGCCGCGCCGTGAACAGCTCGTTGTCACCGCGCTTCTTGCTTCTTGGTTGTTTAATTCCAGGTCGCACTGCAGCGATGGGGTGTCTATGGAACCAGCTTAGTAGCTTGCTTTGGGGACTGTGGATGAATAATTTTAATTACTTTTAATGAATTGTTTTAATTTGAAAGCGTTTGCGGCAAACTGTAGCATGGGCAGGAATGGCACGCGTAGAGAACCAGCACTTCATCTCAGGTTAATGGAATCGCTTAATGGGATGAAAAATTAAGTTGATTATCCTTGCGGTGCCTCAGCAATGCACACGTTTCGAAAAAAAGTTTATGAATCATGTAAACAAACACAACCCACGCAGTGCAAGCCGTGAAAACCATTTGTGTGCGCTTGCTTTGCGGTCTAGAGCAGGTAATTGGGCGTTCCAGTTGTCCTGGCTTGTAAGCGAAATAAAAGGCGCGTGTCTGACTTTTGCTGCAGGGCTTCGGAGTCCTGTACTGTCATAGTTATGAACAACTTACTTTCAGCTGATAAACTTTTGATGAGCAAATTACTAGTGTTGCCCTCAACAGTTTTCTGTCAACAAAAATCTATGTTTGTAAAAAACAGTTTGTAAAGAACTCCAACGAAATACTTAAAAAGACTCTTGGGATATTGAATCTATATTCTAAAAATCCTAGTGGTCCCTTTAATAAAATTTCTCTTTAATTTTGATCAAAAAGGAATTTATTTAGCACAATATTTAGAGGAACTGGGTGAGAAATAAAGTGTATGATAAGCTATAGTAAGCTCTATTGTAATGTGTATTGTATGTGGTAAGCTGTAATAATGTCTGTGGTTTGTTTCATGGAAGTTTTGTGAAAAACAAGATCCCCCACAAGTTAAAGTAAATCTTTAGAGACAAGGAAGAGAGCATACATTTTTGTTACACCACATGTTTTTCCATTGGGAATTCCTGAATTTGGACTAAGTCTTACTGAGTTCTGGTGGAGCTGGTTTGTGTTTGAACACTTTAGTCTTTCTTCTGAAACCTGTTGCACAGCCCTGGTTTGTTTTTTCCCCAGTTCTGTCCCCTTTCTGATTTGTTAAGGTTTTGGATTATCTGTGCTGTGGACTGTAGTGTGCATTTGTAGAGTGCAAAGTCTTAGGGTCACACCAAGCTGATGAGTGCAGCACAAATACAGTGCTACTGCTTCCTGGAGTAGCTGTGCTTGGGATATGACTGTTGCTCACATACACGTGGGGCTGACACATCCTGCAGGATTTGAGTGGACTCTTAAATAACTTAGGATAAACTTGGATTGTGCTGGGTTCGGGTTCTGGCCAATGCCTGGAATGGGCTTCCAAAGGAGTCAAAGCATTGTGTGAGATAGTGCTTGAGGAAGGCTCCATGAGTTTAAATGGGAGTGTGCCTTTGTCTCTTCTCACCAGTCTTGGATAGCAGGGACTTGGTTGTGTGTTAGTGAACCATCACAACAGTTATTTAAACCACAGTAACTGAAGTTAGTGATCTAAATTTGCTTTGTTAGGTAGGATGCAGGTTGTTGTGCTGCATCTTCATCTGTATCATCACATACCTTACTGCTCTTCATTGTCTTAGCTGCTGTTCAATGATGTTGTCTTGGTGTTGGACAAGATGACCTTTTTAACAGGTATGTAATAGCCATGAAAAGAGCAGAATTATTGTGACTCTAAGAGATCTATGATTTTAAATGCCCACGGGTTTGTGATACAGCTGGGCAAAGAAGAGTTAACATTTTTTCTTACCTGAGATTTCTATTAAGTTGCTCTTGGTTAGAAATTTGAATATAAGAGGATAAAGAGCAACTATTTTGTTGGCCACGTAAGTTTTACTAGAATATATTTTGTATTACAACAGATTAAACAAGGAATAAGAATAGTATCCATTCTAATCAATCGACTTGTTCTTTAGGAAGCTTTCTTTCCTCTCCCTCCATAGGTTGAATAAGTGTTGATGGTGCTTATCTTGTAAATTCTGTTGATGGTGACATACTTGTAAATCTGGTTTGGTCTCTTTCAGAAGGAAGAGGTAAGAGTCCAGGAAATGGAACTGACCATGTAGTGTGTGGTTGAGCACATACCCAGGTGTGACTTCTCAGAGTCTTCTAAGACTTCTAAGCTTATCAGAAACAAAACAAGATTGATGAGGGTAAAACTTGGCATGGCCAAACCAAACTTGCATTCTTCTAGGCAGTTTCTTAGTGGGCCTGTCCTCCTAGCTGCTCTCTGTCATCCAGTGTTCTTGTTCCTTGGATTCTTAGAAGTAGATCATATGCTTCCATTCCACTTTTAGGAATGAAGCAGTTTTTGTTGTTTTCTAAGCTAATACTAAATTGTCAACTTTTTACTATAATGAAAATAATTCTTTACTGGTGTTTGTCAGTTCTGATAACTGCTGAGATACAAGTTGTTGAACAAACCTTTCAAAATACTCCAACCCAAATGTTCCAAACCTATAAACTTTTATAAAGGTCCTATAAAAGTTACAAACCTTTTAAAAAGACCAAAGTCTTTATAAAATCTTTCTCAGTTGCTAATGACAGTTACTAGATAAAGTTACAAAAGCTAAGAATGATTCCATTTCCAAGGCAGTTATTACGAAAGGAAAAAGTTCTATAAGTCTTTCATAATTTCTCTGCTCAAAACAGTTCTTTGAGCAACAGACCAGTGAAGGCCAGCCACTTAAGAACACATTTGGAGATCTTGCTTCTGTGCAGATTATGTAGTGTCTAGAAGGGTTATGTTACGTAATATATAATATATTATATTATTATTTTCTCTGTGGATCTCCTAACATGCCTCTTTTCCTGGAAACTAGAAATGCCTCATTATCTAATTCACTGGATTTTGCTGGAAGTATTTGCGTGCCCGTTGAAGGCACATATGTCCATCTTCCTTGTGCTAGCTCCATATCAACTCCATTTTAGTTTGCTTGCAAATGCCTACCTCCTGTAGGAACACAAACAGAAGTGGTGTGGATTTCATGTCAGGAAGAAAGGTCTCAATGTGAGTGCTGTCTGTCGCTGGAGGAGGTTGCCCAGAGAGGCTGCCAAACTTGACTGACCAAAACAGAGTTAGCTTGCTTCCTATGAAGCCGGACTGATTGTCCTCTCGAGGTTGCTTCCAGGGAGTGAGAATGGTTCTAAGAAGTAGAATGAACAAGAACTTGGCATTTTGTGATGACTTCTAACACTATACCTCTTTGAAGTGAGTGTTTTTGCTTTTTTTTTTTTTAATGCAGAGAAAGGACAGTAAAAGATAGTTGCTTAGTAAACTAGTGACTTTGACTACTAAGATACTGTGCAGACTGTTACCTTGCCTTTTAGGCTAGTCTTAAAATACTACAGTACTGCTGCAAGGGGAGAATTGCATTTGTGATCTTCGAAAAGCTGAATGTAGTTAGTTGGTTGTTAGAATAACAAATGCAGAAATGAAAGGAACCTGTAGTGTTGAATAAAGCCTCAGTCGTGTATATCATGATGGAGATGTTATCTGAACAAACAACAAATGCAGGAATGGCTTAATGGTGTGCCTGAGCAATAGTTGAATGGCCTTTTTAGAACTGAATTTGAGACATCAGTTGCTAAAATTACTCTTTTATTTTGCTAAAAACTTGCCTTGGTTCTGTATATGAAAGGGCATTGAGTCTGGAAACTCGGTGGATTATTAGGTTTTCTGGAAACAACAGTTAAAACAGCGAAGGATAAGTGTTTGTCTTTTAGATAGGCAGCATGGTAAAATGATCAAGACTCTTGGTAACCCTAGTTCAGTTTTACTGTAGTCTTTTTATGTTGAATTTGCTGGTTAAGAATGGAATGTGGACCAGCAAATGCATTGAACGAAAGTGCAAACTAAAGCTTGAAAAATGTCTGAAATACAAAAAAAAAAAAATTATTAGTATGAAAATGTGGATAATAAACTGTGTAATAATCAAGGAATTAAACTGAGGGCTTGAGGGAATAAGCTTAGAAGGTTGATCTTTTGTGATCTTTATGGTGGGGCAGTGCTGGTTTAATAGAGAGACTCCAAGAGGGTAGGTTTACATTGGATATTAGGAAGAAATTAACTGTGACAGTGGTGAGGCACTGGCAGGGGTTTTCCAGAGAAGCTGTGGATGCCCCATCCCTAGAAATGTTAAAGGCTGGGTTGGATGGGACTTTGAGCAACCTGGTCTAGTGGGAGATGTCTCTGCCCATGGGAGGTGGTCTGGAACTAGATGATGTTTTAGGGTCCCTTCCAACCTAAACCATTCTGTGATTCTGGTATGAGATCCTTTACCTTTAAGATCCTTACTCCCAAGAGGATTGTTTAAACACCTACTGAATAACATTGCACATGATTAGACATGGTGACCTTTGAATTGAATACCAACTGCTTGAAAATGGGAAAATAATTTATATTCAAGTTTTTTTCCATTGCTGTGGATGTTTTGGTGTGTTTTTCTTTCTCCTGGATGAATAATTTCAGGATGATTGCTGGCTAAGAATACTGTTAAGGTACATGAATGTTGCATACCACACCCCTTGTGGATGTTTTTTTATTTGTGAGCTAGACATGCCTCAAGAAATGCCTGCTTCACCTTCTTCAGTAGCATTAGTTGGAAGACTGAGGTGGGGGAGCTGTCTCCAGTGGAGCCTAATGTGTTGAAAAATACTCTTTGAAAAGGGTATTTTATGTCAAATTTTTGCTCATTGTATTTGGAGAGAATACCAGACCAGTTACTCTGATTTATTCCATTCTGTATAGGTTCCTGTTCTGCATCTACCCCAATGGTATCAGAATGTCTTCTGGACTTCTTGATGATAAAAAACATTAGAAAACAAGACTAGCGTCTGTCAAATGGGGTTCCCTCTCCATTTCTCTCTACACACCTTTCCTTTCAGGGGAAAAGAAGTGAAGAATAGTATGTGAGTTGTTTGAATTTTAATTATAAACCCCTCAATTGTATGTTTTGTGCATAAATTAAGGTTTGGGGTGTTACATACAGACTAGAACATTTTTAATATGGTTTGGAGGGTTTTTTGTCTGTTTTTTTGAAACTTAGCTTGTAGCTGGTGTCTTATGAGCAAGGGGATTTTGCAACTGTTTGCGTGGAAAGTCTTGTCATTCTAAGCAGAGTTTTCATGCTGGCAGAGAGCTTGCTTTTTTGGTAAAGTGCAGGTTTTCAAGACATTTGAGACTGTGCTGAAGTACTGTTTGGGAATTTCCTTTATTTCTTCTTTTTTCCTTTTCCTGTTCAGGCGTGTCCTGGATGGATGAATTGTTTGGCAATAACCACTTAAGATGTAAATGCTCCTGGATCCTCTGTCGGCTATTAAGCACCAAATACTGGAAAAGCTTCCAGTGACCTTTTTCAGCACAGGCTTAGGATTAGGTTTTGCATTCTGTGTCCATTGCGGTTTATTAAAGCTCAGTTTAATTGCATTTGGCTGTACTCTAGGAAGGAGTTGACAAAGGTTGACATACTTCTAAAGCTGAGCCTCTGGGAATACCTTTCAGGTTTACAAAAGTAGAAACTTCTGCAAGAAATCTAGATTTTACTAGCATTCATATTTTAAGCATGTATATGCATGACAGCAAACAAAATTATTAAAGAGACTTCTCATCTTGATGCTAGCATTTAAGGTGAAAGGTGTTGAATTTCTCCTTCCTAAATGATACAATGGTAATTTTTTTAATAGAACTTAATAAAATTCTGATGTTCATGTTCTTTTAAAAAAAACCGTACGAAACCAGTGTTCCTGCCATGTAGATACCAGGACATCTGAAAGAAAAGTTTGGAATTTTCTGTAGATAGAAGAAATATAAAGAATTCCTGCCCCTCCAGTTAGATTCTGTTTGCTTTAGAATCAGTCAAGTGATCTACTGCGAAATATTAATGAGCCCACTTCTTCAGCTTAAGGATTTTGGGCTTTCATATTTAAGAAATGTCATCCTGCCCTATATCAGCAGTAGTGTGTCTAGCAGGACTGGGGCAGTGGTCAGCCCTGTACTTGGCATTGGTGAGGCCTCACCTCAAATGCTGTGTCCAGTTTTGTGCTCCTCAACACAGGAAAGACATTGAGGAGCTGGAGGGAGTTCAGAGAAGGACAGTGAAGCTGGGGAAGGGTCTGGAGCACAAGTCCAGTGAGGAGCAGCTGGGGGAGCTGGGGGTGTTTAGTCTGGAGAAAGAGGCTCAGGGGAGACCTCGTCACTTTCTACAACTACCTGAAAGGAGGGTGCAGGCAGGTGGGGATCCTTCTGTTCCCCCAAGTAACAAGTGACAGGACAAGAGCAAATTGCTGCAGGGGAGGTTTAAATTGGATATTAGGAAAAAACTTCTTCAGAAAAAGGGGTTGCCAAGCACTAGAATGGGCTGGCAAGGGAAGTAGTTCCATTCCATTTGTGGAGGTATTTAAAAGACATGTAGGTGTAGTGATGAGAGGCATGGTTAATGGTACACTGACTGTGTTGGGTTGATGTTTGGACTTGATTTTAGAGGTCTGTTTTAGTTCTTATTTTAACACTGTTAAATGTAAGTGCATGTGTTCAAGTATTTTGTCCCTTTTTTTGTTCTTTTTTATTTTTCCTCTTTTTTTTTTTTGTTTCCATTTTTTCTTTATTTTTTTCATTGTTGTGTTTTCTTTTTCCCCCAGGAAAAGTGCAAAATGTTTCAAATTCCTGTTCAGAACCTTGATAATATAAGGAAGGCTCGAAAAAAGGTGAAGGACATTCTTGTGGATCTTGGGCGTGACAGCTGCAGGGATTTGTTGAAGGTAAAGCATTTGAAGGAATGTAAACCAATCTGAAATGTAGATTCCTGACAAATATTTCACTTTCTGGTGTATACATGATGCTCCTCTGTCATAGATCTTTTTGGGGGGTTCATTACTTTGGGGATTGCTCATTATTGACTTGCCAAACCCGGGGCAGGAATTTAGTGTTTGAGTATGTAACACTGCAAGAGGATGTATTTTTTAACAAGATGTGTCCTAGATGGTGCTGCATATTCTGTTAGTGATGTTTCAACAAAAAGAAATATTAGTTTCTTTTGTACAGCTCAGGAAAGAATACCACAGACTAATGAATTGTTATTTGTGTGCTGTGCAGCAACTTCTTCCAATTCTTTTAAAATCTCAAGTAAATGAGGACTTGATTCTCCTCAGAGACATCCCATCACATATGAAGGACAAGCCTCTGTAGGGACATGAGCTTTTCTGAAAATGGATAAGCCTCTAAACATTGTGTCCAGTGAAAAAGATCAAAATGGTCTTACTGAGCTGTAGTCTACATCTTTAAAAGTATGTGCAGGTGTGCTGGGGTGATCGAGATAAACCCAATACCACTGTTGCCACTTCCAGAGGAAAATTCTGTGCATCAATCAGGAAGAATGCACACTATCCGATTGGCAAGCCTAACACCAGAAAAGGTGCAAACACAGCAATGTAACTCCATTTCTTACCAACTGTGTATTTCAGTGAGCTGGTGCACAGACTTTTTTGGCTCTTGAGTATACTCGCACCTTGACATTGACCATAGTCAAGAGGTTGATTGCTTCTTTATGGCAGTACTAAAGTAGGCTTAACACTATAAGGGTACTGTTGTGTCTTTTGTGGTGGTTTCTTTCTGAAACTCTAATTGGGGAAAAAATTGTTCAAGGCTACATGCATAACTGATTTTGGAACATTCTTTGCCATTCCAATTGAACAGTGTGCTATATATCTAAATGTTCTAATAGCTCAAGGAAAATTGTAATGTCTAGTCATTTTCACTTACTTGCTGTTTTATTTTGTTGATATTGCTCCGTAATCACACTTCTAACTCAGAAGCTGAGTCTGTCTTGACCATTTGAAGTAGGAATGTTTTGATGGTGACAGTTTTTTACTATGAAATTGCTTGTAGTCTCTCTGATTGTTGACTTAAATGGTAAATAGGTAGTAAGTTGTTTTGTATTTGGTTGAGTTTTTTGGGTACATATAATGTGTGTTTAGTTGGTTTTGCTTCATTTTTAATAATTGCTGGTAGTGGAAAACCTGGCAAACACTTCCACTATGGAAGAACCTTTATGAGATTTGGGCCAAAAAATACCGTATTAAGTGTTTGTTTTTTTGTTTTTTTGGTTTTTTTTGGTTTTTTTGTTTGGGTGTGGTTTTTTTTTTTTGTTTTTTTTGTTTTTTTTTTTTTGCAAATAATTCTCCCTTAACCAAGTTCATATCTTCAGTTTGTTTTTTCCAGATAATCTGGGGCTGGTTTTGGTACAACTTTACCAGTAGGAAGAATGGTTTCTATAGCTTGATTTGTACTTGGTTCATATGATGATGATATTTCTTTTTGGTAACATGGGATGTGTGGGGATTTAATAAAACTTAGAATTGTAGAAGGGCCTGGGTTTGAAAGGACCTTGAAGACCATCTCGTGAGAAGTACCTAAAGTTTGTTTGTTTTCTCAAATATTGGAATTGATTTCTAGACTCTCTATGAAGGGGCTGGACAATGTAAGAAATGGATTGAAATATGATATGCTACAAACATGACCTGCATCTGCTCTTAAAATCTTGCACTGTTGTAATAAGGCATGAGAATGGACAATAGTTTGTGAGGAAGATGAAGGAATATCATGTATGACTAGTACATCTCAGTCTTAAGCATGTTAGGCTGAAACAGTTTTAGTGAATCTCAAGTCTCTCTATTTTCTCTATTATAAATAGTTCTCCAAAGTTCTGACATTGCTCTTGTTCCATGCAAGAGTTCTTTCTAAGGTTCCTGTTGGTGGTGGTGGTTTTTTTTTAGGTTTGGTTGAAGGGCAAATACATGACTCATTCAGTGTCTAGGTATTGGTTAGATTGCAAGGGATTGATTTATTGTTGCCCTGAGCTTTTCTGAATTCTCTTTGAGCATACTTGATGGTTGAAAAGGTAGACTGTGTAATGCAAACTCAGCTGCTATGTTTTGCTAAATTCTTGAATAATGAAGTTAAAATCAAATTATCACTGACATGATGTTCTGGCTTACTGTAATTTGCTGAACACAGTGCAGACAGAGCCTGTATTAAGTAAGAATCTGTATTTGATTGTTGAAGCTTTGTTTCTCTTTATTGCTGTCCATATTCAGTGTTGCTGCTAAATTTCACATAACACAAACTATTAGATCTAGGAATTCCAATCCTTTTTTAAGGTCATCTGATCGTAAATGTTATTTATTATCTGCTTCTGCTGTTGCAATGAGGTTTGGTGCAGAGATGGAAATCACCTTCTCTAAGTATCTGCGGTTTTGAGTGAAGAGGGATTTGTGAAAGGGAAGAATATGAGGGGAGAAGAGATACAAGTTTACTATGGGTGAAGCCTGGATTTGTTACCTGTGTTTCATCCAAGGCATTCTGGTGTGCTGTTGAATCTAGTTTGGGGTCTTAAGATATGCCCAGTAAACAGGAATATAGTTCAGGTTTTTCTGGATTTTTTTCCTCCCATTAAGTTTGTTTCTAAATTTGTGTGGGTCTCAGAAATCTGGAGATGAATTTTAGTGTTTTTAGGATAGTAGGTGGCTTTGGCTTGAAGGATGTGAACTGCTCTGATGGGATTAATTAGAAGAAGGCTGTAAGGACAGTTGCTTTCCCAGACACAGTAATATTGTTGCCTTTACAGCTTTGGGAAAAGCAGCTCTTGGAAATCAGCTTCTGTGTATGTCTTTTGTTTTTCCAAGTTAAAAGTACAACAATTCTATGCAGATTTAAAAACCTGTTGCAAAATAAACGGTGGTGGTAAGTTAATGCATGGAAGTAAGCAATGAAATCTACCAGTGAAGGATGAGAGAGGTAGAGGGGGGAAAATATTTTGAGCATTCACTGTGAACTTGGCTGGAAGCAGTGGAATTCAAATGTAAATATTTTCACTCCCTATATTATTTTCAGTAACTATGAAATGTTTAGAATTCCTACTTTATTACCAGGCAGTTATGTGAACAAATATTTGAGGTAACATAAATCAAAGATGGTCAAAGAAGTAACTTCTTTGAATGGAGTTTTGAGACTTCTAAGTCATCCTCTCTTTGTGTGGGTTTTTCTTTTTCCTTATTTCCTATTGAGAAGTTTTTCACATTCAGAACAGACTGCAAAATCCTTGTTTTCATTTCTTGTTTTTATTTTCTTTTTAGAATCTTAAAAGCTTTGATGCAGGTGAAAGCTACTTTTGTAACACTTCATGGGGTGATGTCTCTCCTTGGGAGCCTGTGGGCAAAAAGAAGGTATGTATGTTTGTGTCACAAACTGTGGGTAAATATGTTGTGTGGAGTTGCTGAATTTCACAATTTTCAGAAATTGGAATGTGTCTTTTTGATGGGAAAAAAATAGCTTTAATTGTTTCCTAAGTGCTATTAGGGAATAATAGTACATTTCCTGTTTGTTTTTCCCTGTAATGCAGCTGGTTGTGAGGACTTCAGTTGTGATTTGTGGCCTTTAAGGATACAACCCTGAACATCAGTGTTTTAGATGTCACACTAGTGTTCTGCATTTTTAGCCTAACCTAATATGTAGTCTTAGCATGGTCTTGTGTACAGCATGGCTCCTTGTTTCATTGGAAGGGTGAAAATGTGATTGCATAGATGCAAGTGGATTAAGGTGAAATTATTAGTGGCTTGGTATGGGGTGGCAGTGGAAAATTCTTTCCAGTTAGATTTGTGTATGTGAAACAGCTTTTAGTTCTGTATAGCTAGACCCTACAGGAAAGACAGGTTTGAGGTGAACAATTCTATAATTGTATATAGTAGCAAGTTTCTAAGATGCTGTGTATAGAGCAGAGGAGTATGTCCAGAAAAAAAGGTAGACTTGTCGTCTTGCTGAAGAGTCTTGGGGCCCCTCATTGCCTCCTTATGGAAGACCTGTCAATGAAATTCAGTGTGGAGGTGATAGCACATTGCTGTGGAACAGGTTTGCCAAAATGTCTTTTGAATAATAACCTTTTTCCTGTCCGTTTTCTTGAAACAATTTTCGTTTATTAATGTGTATCATTCACATATCATGCTACCTAGATTTGGGAGAAAAGAAGTTGGTCCTTCGGGATGTTCTATTCCAAAGTTGTTGCCATAAGTGGAAGGTTGTTTCCTCCTGTAAACTAAACTCAGTAGCCTGGAGAAGATGTATGTGGAAGTGAAGTTGGTGGTTTCTGCTGTTTCTGCTATTTTTAGGGAGACATGAACAATTCTGGAAGAACTTTGTTTTTTGGAGGCTGTCCCGTCTTCCTGCATGATTCTAGGTTGTGGAGAATTTGAGACTAGAAAACACGAAGTGTTCCTATGTTCTGGGGTAGGCTCTCTGAAGGAGGACTGAGTTTACCACAATGTCTCTAATAAGCCTTCTTTTGGATTCCATTTTTACAGTTGAAGGTTGTATTGGTCAATCTCCAAGATGCATTGTTTTTCCTAAGTGGCTTGCAATTCTTATTTTGTCAAATTTTCTGTAAAACTGGTATGCCATTGGTAGACAGTGTTCTGAACTTTCTTACGAACAGAAAAAAGCAGATGAGTATGCAAGGAGAACATGCTGGCAGAATGGTTTTTAAAGTGTTTGTGTGGAAGAGCTCTGTTTCATATAGAGAATATCAAAACAGCGTATTTCCACATGCTTCTGTTCTGCTGAAAGAGAATTGTTTGGAATATTTTCTTTGTCATTTTACTCCTTCAGAATTCATGAGGCTTATCTTCTGGTTATGTTCTGTGTACTTCATTAGTTTGTTAATGTCAGTTGCCTTTCTCCAGGTGGGATACTTGAAGATTGATGCATCTGTTAATTTCCTTTGTTGCTGTTTTACAGCTGAGATTAGACACCCAAAGAGTATAGATGGAAGATAATTCAGTGATATGTTAGCAGTGTGCTTCTTCAGCAGCCTTAACTAGCCAGTGGCATTGTCTCATGCAGTCTTTTGAATTTGAAGCTTAGATTTTGGTTACCATCAGGAAACTCTCCTAGTACTGCTAGTAGATGGCAGTCAGGGCTGTCTGTCATCTGTAGATGGCTGATGGTAACCTGCATGCATACATGATGTGGGAAAAAATACCTGCACGTGTTTTGCTACTGTTCTTCATGGTGTGTCAGTGAGATGTGGATGTGGGTGATCTAGCTGAGCTGGGTGCTGTAGTGGCAGAACAGCTTGTTCCCTTTGGGTTCTGTTCATGAGGGCAGAAATCAGTGAGGTGAAAACATGTCTGAGGGAACAGACAGATTCCACTAGATTTTTGAGAGAGCAAATTTGTTGCATGGATGATTCTGTAGTTTTTGGCAGGAGCCAGGGTTAACTTCCTAGGAAGTTGATCAGAAAAAATGGTTGATGGGGCTACCAGTTTTTCAGAAAGAACAAATGATGTTCATGTGCATATTAAAAATAGTGCTATCATGTGACATATAATTGAGGGATCAAACCACTGCTTAATGCAAGATAGATGTGTTCTTGAGCAGTTAAAATACTTTCCTGAAAAGAATGTACAGTAAATTCACGAATACAAGCCGCACGGAGTATAAGCCGCATATCCGGTGTGTTGGCAACATTGACGTTTTTGTCAACAAATAAGCCGCACCCGGAATATTAGCCGCACTTTAGTTCACCGCGAACTTTCACAAAGTCGTCATTTAGTAACACAATCGCGGGATCGCCGGGGCTTACTGGCTTACTGCTGACCTCGGAAACATTGTTTCCAAGTGAAAAAAGACACACCCTTTATTTACAAACCGAAAAAGACAGGAACAATAGTGTGGTCATTTTGCGAGCATTCCCAATGGATCCGCGTTGCCTTTAAACAGCCACTCAGCCGCGCAGGCAGGCAGCTGAGCTCTGAGTGGAGCCACATCTCCGTGCTGGCACAGGAGCGGCCGCTCTAGCCCTCGCGGCCGCGCGGGCCGAGCGGCCGCTCTAGCCCTCGCGGCCCCGCGGGCCGAGCGGCTGCTCTAGCCCTCGCGGCCCCGCGAGCCGAGTGGCCGTTCTACCCCTCTCCCTGCGGGCTGAGCGGCTCCCCCAACCCTCTCCCTGCGAGCCGATCGCCCGCTTCATCCCTCTCCCTGCGGGGCGAGAGGCTCCCCCAGCCCTCTCCCTGCGAGCCCAGCCAGCCCCGCAGCCGCACAAGACTGAAAACACTTCAAAAAGTACAGAGAAATATCACACACTTTTATCGAACTGCCGAGGTAACTCACCCCGATAACAACCCCCGCCCCTCAGTAACGCCGCCATCCACAGGCAGGCAATAAGCTGTTCTCTGATTGGTTCATCGTTGGAACAACGGGAAACCATGGGTTTCAAACTGTTTCGACTTGGGACTGGACTGGTATGATACTAGGTAAGGGCAGATATCACATTTTTGTTCATAAAGTAGCCGCACCCAAATATTAGCTGCACTTCTGGGTTTCCACCAAAATTTTTGTCTAATTGCTGCGGCTTGTATTAGTGAAATTACTGTATATGCTCTACACTGAACATTTTTGAGGAAATTCCCTAAAAAATTACTATGATGGGATACCCAGTATGTGGGAGTTAATATCAATTGTATGTATGAGTAATACATCACTGTTTTATCATAAAAAGGGGGGTTTACTACTTTCTATTATTATTTTGGCTCCAAAAGAATGTTCTTTTAAAAATCAGTTGTTTATGGCTTTGCTGGGAAGGAACTTCTGGAGAGTTTTCAGTGATGAATAGGCTGTTCAGATACAGAAAAAAATCCTTGCCTGTTCTGTCTTTTCTCTTTTTGTCCAGTAGATTGGAGCTGGCCCTGAACTGAATAATGCTTTAGAAGTGTCATGTTAAAAGGGCTGCTATTCCTAATTCTTAAGGCTTGACCTCCATGTACCGTGGGGATACAAATTCTTCCTGGCTTGTTCTGTGATTCCTGTATTTAAAAACATGTAGGCTTCAGAATTGCTTCCTGTGAACCAGGGTAGAAGTAAACTCAAGTAAGGTTTCTTGGTAAATTGTAATGAAACAAAAAAGGTACAAATGTTTCTCCCTTTAAGTATGTCATCTTTAAATCTTGTTTTCAAAATCAGAAGAAACTGAGAAGATACATGTTATACATCAAGTGAAGGTATTTTTGACAGGTGATAGTGCAGATTTGAACAGATACCAGTGGAGTAGGAACTGGCAGTTTCTAAGTGGATGTTTTTCTTTTGTTTGCAGAGATACAGAACAAAGCCATACTGCTGTACCTTATGCAAGTTCTCATCCAAATTGCTTTCTTCTTTCAAGAATCATTTGCATCGTTACCATGAGGATGAGGTGGACCAAGAGATGGTGGTTTCTTGCCCAAAATGTCCATTTTCTTCTCATCCCAAAGTAGTGGGAGAACACATCTGGATGTTTCATTCATCTAATAAACGAATACAGAACTACACAGTCAGCATTTTGGATGGCATGAAACAATTTAAGAGTGACATCATAAACTTCACATGTCTAAAATGTCAATTCACAGACACCTTGTATTACAATATGAAGAAACATGTGCTGACGAGCCATTTTATAAACTTACTAAGTGTATATTTCGGAGAAAAATTTAATGAAAATATACCAAGTTCAGTCGAGTTCTACTGTAAAAAATGTAATGCTCCTGCAAACAGCCCAGATTCTTTAATGTTCCATATCTTGACAGCTGAAACACACAGAGACCTGGAGAACAAACTTCGATCTCTGATTTCAGAACACATTAAGAAATCTGGATTTGTGAAACAAACGTATATTTCTCCAAAGTCTGTCCCTGGATTAGCAGCGGCTGCTCCATCTTCAGGGCCTACTGTCGTCGCAGCAGGTTCTGCGACAGCTCCAGCTCGCATCAAGGCTGCATTTCCACAGAATAATCAGAACCAGAGCATGGTGCAGACACAAGCAGTTCAGAGCACAGTCGGACCAGTGACTGTCCCAAGTGCCTCTGGTAGCCTCCCGCAAACCACTGGTGCTCCTGCTGCTGCGTCCTCGCATGTCACTCTTGTGCCCAGTAATCCTCCTGTAGCTCAGATCAACCTTGGTATTCAACCATCACCTTCTCAGCCCGTCATTGTTTCCCATGGGCTCCCTCTTAATCATTCTGTTGGGACCATAAATAATACTGTGACCCCTGCAGTTCTTCCTCTTAATCAGCCTGTCAGGCCTGGGCTTTTCCGTGTTAGTCAACCCATTGGTACTCTAAACAGTCCGGTTCCAGCTGGAACGCTCCCTGCTACTCAACCTGTCGGCCCTGTGAATCAACCAGTTGCACCAGGAGTCCTCCCTGTGAATCAGCCGGTTGCTCCAGCAATTCTATCTGTCGGCCAGTCACTTGGGAGCATGAACAGACCCATTGATCCCAGGGTCCTTCCTGTGACGCAGACAGTTGGGTCAGGTCTTCTCCAGCTTAACCAGCCTGTTGCCCCTGGGGTGGTTCCTGTCAGACCGCCTGTTGGACCTGGGTTCCTTCAGCTTAATCAACCTGTTGCCCCAGCAGTTATCCCAGTAAATCAGCCAGTTCAGCCTCCAGTTTCTCAAAGCGCAGCGTTTTTGACTGCGGGCTCTCTACTGAGGCAGTTGATTCCCACTGGCAAACAGGTTAATGGGATACCTACTTTCACTCTGGCCCCTGTCTCAGTTACTTTGCCTGTACGTCCCGGTGGTGGAGTAGCAGCTGTGTCACCTCCGCAGGTGCCCATCCAGCTCATGCAGTCGGGGTCAGTGGCTCAGCTGTCCCAGTCTCCAGCCAATGCTCCGTCTCCTCCCCTTGTTGTGACCTCTGAGAATGTATCCTTACAGTCCTCCCCACCTGCTCCTGAAACAAGCCAGGCTGTCAGACAGGCCAAGCAGTGGAAGACTTGTCCTGTTTGTAATGAGCTTTTCCCGTCAAATGTCTACGAGGTCCACATGGAGGTGGCCCACAAACAACATGAAGTAAAAGTAGAACCCCCAGAACCTCACAAACTTGCAGCTTGTGCATCCTTTCTGAGGATGACAGAAAAGGCGATCTGGTGTTACGCTTGTAAATGTTTTCTCTGTGAGGAAGAGCTCATGAAGCACATCTTCATGCATGGCTTATCTTGCTTGTTTTGCACAGGTACTTTCTATGACTTAAAAAGCCTTGTGGAGCACAGTAAAACTGCACACAATGGGAAAAAGCAGTTGCATGCAATTTACAGCAACAGAGGAGTTGAGCTATGTGACGATGAACAGGGTGGCTTTATGTTTCCACACTTCGATTTCAATACAGTGCTACCAGATGAAGACATGGATGAAAAAGAAGTACATTTGGCAGTGCTTGTTGGAATATATTCATCACTTCTTGTCCCTGTTTACATCAAAGTGAAACCTCAGACAGCACAAGTGAACAGGAGATGCACCAGAAAAATGTTCACCTGTCCTTTTTGCTTAGGTACGTTTGCTGGTAGAGAAACCTATGAAAAACATTTGAAAGAGAGGCATCATATAATGCCAACTGTGCATACGATTTTAAAGTCTCCTGCTTTCAAGTGCATCCACTGTTGTGGTGTGTACACTGGAAATATGACTCTGACAGCTATTGCAGTACATTTGCTCCGTTGTAGAAGTGCTCCCAAAGACACCAACTCCAGCCTGAAGTTGGAACTTGAGCGCACTGAGAGGAAAGAGCTGCTGTTTGTGAATGGTGAGAAGCATCTTTCTGTGGTACTGAAGAGAAAACAATCAGATCCCTTCGTTGTTGCAGAAGACCAAAGGAATAAGGAACAGCACCCTCTGAGCTTAAGTACTGGCATAGCTCTGTCTCCAGACAATGAAGTGAATTGGGTAGTGCCTTTCAAACGACAAAAGATTAAGACTGAGATGAGGAAGTTTCCTTCTAGTGAGGATCTCCGCTTTCTAGCAGTAGATCCTAATCAGTATGATCACAATTCATATGAGGCACAGAAACAGTTTTTGTCAGACTACTTTCACCGGAGGCCATATCCTTCTAAAAAAGAGCTGGAATTACTTTCCTTGCTGCTATATGCGTGGAAAATTGATGTTGCATCATTCTTTGCAAAAAGGAGGAGTAAATGCTTAAAGGCGATAAAACATCATAAACCATCTGTGCTGATGGGTTTCAGTATGTCTGAACTAAAAAACGTTAAGCACAGTTTAAATTTAAAGGATGGACCATTGGATATGTAAGCAGCTTTTTAATCCATAATTGCATACTTACAATTTAGCAGTTTGTTATATTGTTTGTTTTAACATGCAAACTGACCTGTTGAGGGGTACAGTAATACAAAGAGTATCATTCACTTGTGACTGTTATTGTGAAAGGCACACGTAGTTGTGTATTTTAAAAGCTAAACCTTCAGACTTAAACATCTGGAATTTGTTTTAGCTTTTTACCTTCCTTGGGAGTAGTGTTGTGGGATTTTTTTGTGGGGGAGACATTGGGTTGTTTTGGTGGTTTTTTTTTTTTTTTTTTGTTTTTTTTTTTTTTTTTTTGATCCACTTTCATTTCTTCCCCTCCAGGTTCCCATTACATTTTTTATATCACCATGTAAAACCCTTGTCCTTGTTTTAACCAAATTTTATTTTATTTTTCTGCAGTGTCGTCTTTTCTAAGTATTGAAGTATGTAATGTTGCTTAAAATAACAAGATGAATTACGTGAAAGAGAGGAATTTGTTCATTTGTATTTTTAAGTCCTGATATTTTGGACCTATTTCTGGTTTATCTACTGAAGAAGTGATTGCAGCCAATAAATCCATTGCCCCTTCAAATTCCCAGTGCACTGGTAGCAGTGAAATACATGGCATTGTGTTTTTTTCCTCAGTCAGAATGCCTGCTAAGCCAGTTCAGACTGGTGAGCAGTAGTTCCTGCCGAGTATTAACATGGTGAATACTGGGGGGCTTTTGGGTGCCCGTTGAAGGGTTACAGTGAACTGACTTGAAATGGTTGTGTTATCTGTTAAATAGATCTAACCAGAAGTGTTTATCCTTTTCATTTAGTGTTGAAGCCTGGTTGTTTACCTATTGTTCAAAGCTTGGCAGCAGCATTTATTTAATTTTCTTTTTCAAAAAGCAAAGCTGCTTTGGAGAGTGTCAAATTGCTTTGATACATGGAGTATATGACCTCTGTGCACATCACTTATGTATAGAAGCCCTGTCCAAATACCACCCAAATTTGGTGAAAAATCTGACATTTTAAATTGCTGTTTCATGAGGTAGTAACTGAGCAGAGCCTACTCCCCAGCAATTTTGATCTCTGGCTTTGAAGTCCCTTGGGCCAGAACCTAGTTGAATTGTTAACATCAAGATTTTAAAATGTTGAGTACCTGAGCCAATGATATTCAGGTAGTGATTGCTTCTTGTTGGCCTATAGAGAGCATCACAATAGTATAAAACACAGACGGTCTTCCCTTCAGTATGGACTGACATCTGTGTTAGATTACAGAAGAGCTGTTGGGAAGGTTCACCTGAGCTGAAGCACAAACTGGTGGCCACAGAGGCTTGTTGTCCTTTCTGGATATGCTTGTTTTCATCTGGTTTGTCAGGGAGTGCCACCAATACCAACAGCCAGTTATGTAATAAATTACTTGTAAGATGCATTGGTTTTATTCCACCTTTTCATCCCCCTCTCCCCACCCTCCTTTCTAAGAAGAAAAAAAATAGGGGTCACTTGTATCAGTGTTAGAAGGAAAGGATGATATGCCCAAGCTTAATTCTGTTTTTAAGATAGTAAGTAGACTTTGGGCCTGTGCCATAGTTTTTAAAGCAGATACAGAGTGTTTTATTGCTGTTTCTGAAAGGGTGTGACATTTTTAGCAGAATTTGATGATTTCCTGCCTGAGGTTCTGTAAGCTGTTTGGAGTTATATTTTGGGTAAAATCTTAATATTTTCATATTGATTGCTTCAAAGAGTTTTAATGTGTATGCTATGTGCATTTACTTAGAATCTGCTGTTTGGAAAAACCTAGTAATTTAACAGCAGTGTTAAAAAAACAAAGAATAATTTATGGTATCAGTTGCACTCCCCACCCCAAAAAGTGATTAAGAAACAGTGTATTCTTATAACTGCATAAACAGCTCATTAAAAATTAAAAAAATAAAGTATACTTGGCCATAGCAGACAGTTCATGAAACCAGTTCAGAGGGCTTTGAGTGAGGAAGAGGGATGCTCTCTAGAAGTCCTGAAATGTAGGCACTTGCTCTTGTAGCCTCTGCCCTGTGAGCCCTGTCACTGAGACTCCAGCATGGGGAAATTTGGCAGTGTGCATCTGGGGAAGGCTTGCCATGAATGGGGAAAGATTGTAGAGAGAACAATGTTCATCCATGTTTGGGGGGCACCAAGAGAACAATCCAGTCTTACCAGAGTTTTCCTCCATAGTGTCCAGTGTTGATGTTAAACTTTTTATTTATTGGATTTTGATTTCACAGTTTCAAATAAACCAGATTTTTGACTTAGATGTGTGTGTAAATGATTGCCTATGCACCCTCTTTCCTCTTCTAGTACGTTCCGAGAACTTTAGATGAATATTTCTTCTTGTGCAAAATGACTGTTGAAGGAGACAAGAGGAAAGAAAGAGAAAGTAAGACATAGAACTTGGATGTAGATGCTGCAGGTAGATCTTAGTGCATCATAGTAATTATTTATTATCTCAAATATTGATAGCTGCATTTTATCCTAGTGGCTGATATTCCTAAATCTTGGTACTAATTGCTATCACTAAATGCTAGTGCTCTGGTTAAGTGGATACTGTAGAAATAGAAACCAGATAAATTTTGAAATGTGAAAGTGGTGAATGAGAATGCAGTATGGTCTGTGGTTTTCAGGAAATCCTAGGAGCTTGAAAACAGCCAAGTTAAAAATCAGTGGCCTTATCTAAATCAGGCTTTTTACTGTAGGCTTCTCATGGGTGAAGTCATTTGAGTAGAAATGTTAGCCACGAAAGACGCTGCTGCCCCTGCCTCGGGCTCCATATGGGCAGTTGTGGTAATTGCCTCTCTGCACTTCTCCAAGAACAGAGCCTCCCACTGCGGGGATATGGGAATGGGAAAACCGTGGAGCTGCCCCCTGCAGCAGACTTTACCAATATGAGTCCTTGAAGTGTGGGAAGGGAGCTGTGGTCCAGTGTGAAAGAAACCCAGTTGGGAAGAATGCTGGTTGGCTTGCAGGATAATTGTTGTAAGTACAGTAATTTCACGATTACAAGCTGCATTGTTTTGACTGAAATTTTACTCCTGCCCCGGAAATGCGGCTTACACTCGGGAGCGGCTAATATGTGAATAATTTTCTGACATTTCCAACCCCGGAAGTGCAAACCGAGGTGCCGAGTCAAGCACCTGCCATAAAACCCGGCTTTATGCGAGTGTTACAAATTGGTTACTCTGTTGCACAGCGGGTGGAACCGGGCTCAGTGCTGGCAGCATGAGGCGGGTGAGCTCCCTCCTTCAGGCAGTGCAGCCCGGGCCAGGGGCGGGGGGCTCCCTCCTGCTGGCCCTGCGGCCCGGGGGGAGGCAGGGGCTCTCTCTGCTGACCCCACGGCTCGGGGGGAGGCAGGGGGCTCCCATCCCCTCCTGCCACTGCTGCCGTGGGTGCCAGCAGGCTCCATCCCTGCCTCCCACCACCACCGCAGGTGCTGGCAGGCTCTGTGCCCCCCCTGCCACCGCGGTGCAGCACCGGGCTGGGGCGAGCAAGCGCAGCAGCGACCAGTCCCGAGTGGCCCCGCCGAGTGGCAGCGCCAAGCTGGGCCACCTGGCCCCGTCGGCAGCCCTGAGCCCTCACAACCCGAGCCGAGCCAGTAAACCCCGCCATGCCGCGATTCTGTTACTATTTGGCAACTTTGTTGCACGCGGGTCCTCGCTGCAAAGACAGAGCAGCTTATAATTGGGTGCGGCTTGGTATGGACAAAGAACGAAATGTTTGCCAACACCTGGCGGGTGTAGCTTATAGTCAGTGCAGCTTGTAATCGTGAAATTACTGTACTTGTTTCATATAGGACTGAAAAAGCCCCAGATCAGCATCAACATGTATTCTACTTCTGGAATGCATTGATCTGGAGTGGTGTCTGTATTTGAGCAGTAATACTTCGTTGTGGGTACCTTGAGTTTTGTGCTTGGGAAATAGTGTGATAACTCATCACCTGAATATGTAGTCGGAAGGATTATTATTATTTCTATTATGTTGGTCATGTTTCTGTATACATTCATGTGCTGGGAGTTGAGTGAATATTGTTTGCTAAACTGACATTGTCTTGGTTTAGAGGACAGTATTGCCAGAAAAAAAAGGCAAGAGCTTTTCCCAAAATGGAAAGTGAAAATCCCCTCCCTCCCAGTTTACTATAATTTGGAAATTAAGGGGCTCTCAGGCAAAAGGTATGGGTTTAGGAATAACAGTTCTTTACTGATATATCTACAAGACAAACAAGAACAACATCAGCTATGAAAAGATCAGTGACAAAACAGAACGAAACTCAGTCTCAGTGCTTTTTTCAGTCAGATGCCCTCCTCCTCCGCAGAGTCCCAGTGGAGGGGGATGGAGCAGCCTTCTCTCAGTCGCGGGAGCTGCAGGAGCAGGCAGGCGGCAGGGGGCGTCCCAGGTGGGAGAAGGGTGAAGGAAAAAACCTCCACTTACCATTTGCGTGCTGGTTCTCAACACTGTTCTCAGAAGCAGGAAACTAGCAGTGTTGGAGTGCAGGGCCTGGTTGCACCACAGAGAAAGAAAGAAGTTCTCTCCTCCGTGTTTGGGCCAGCGAGAGTGAGTGTCCCCTTGCCAGGACAAAGCAACTCACAGCTATTCATCCCCACCCCCTCTTTTGTCTTGAGTAATTAGAAGCCAAGGGAGTTGCCTGGCCAGGTTTCTTTAACATGCTAATGGGAAAAATTTTCTCCACCAAGGAGAAGAGTAAACACTCCCCCAGCCCCCAACATTATCCACCCCAAATTTTTTCCATGCTAACATACTACATCAAATTGGAACCTTTAAATTATATACATACAGTTACAGACACAGTATCATAGATGGTTCACCCTAGAACAAGGTCTCCTTGTGGTATGCATTGGGTCTCTCCATCCTTTTGCATCACCCACCCGGTGCACCCTGGTCCTGGAGCAAAAACCACCCCACGGACAGGATTGTCTTTGCTGGAGGCAGAGTTCACCCAAACAGTTTTCCTTAGCACACGTCTCATGTGTACTACCGGTGTTCCCAAGAGCTCAGATTGGGCAGGGCCTGCTCGGTTAGTGGAGCCTTGGGTATTCACTAACCATGTGGCCTTTGGTAGATTACCTTCCCAGTTCTTGAAAGTCCCCCCACCAAGTGCCTTCAAGGTGGTTTTAAGCAGGCCATTGCACCGTTCGACCTTCCCAGCTGCAGGTGCATGGTAGGGGATGTGGTACACCCACTCAATGCCGTGTTCCCTAGCCCAGCTGTTTATGAGGCTGTTCTTGAAATGAGTCCCGTTGTCTGACTCAATTCTCTCAGGGGTACCACGCCTTCAAAGGACCTGTTTCTCAAGGCCCAGGATGGTGTTCCGAGCAGTGGCGTGAGGCACAGGGTAGGTCTCCAACCATCCGGTGGTGGCTTCCACCATGGTCAGCATGTAGCGCTTGCCTTGGCAGGTTTGAGGCAGTGTGGTGTAGTCAATCTGCCAGGCCTCCCTGTACTTGTATTTGGACCAACGCTCACCATACCAGAGGGGCTTCACCCCCTTGGCTTGCTTGATGGCCACCCCTAGGTCTCGTGCTCACTTATACGTGGCATCTCTGTCCTGATGACCTGAAGCATCATGGGCCCATCGAGCCAGGAACAATTCTCCCTTGTGTTGCCAATCCAAGTCTGTTTTTGACACCTCTATCTTCGAGGCCTGATCTACCTGCTCATTGTGTCGGTGCTCCTCATTAGCTGACTTTTTGGGACATGGGCATCCACATGACGAACTTTCACAGGTAGCTTCTCTACCCAGGTGACAATGTCTTTCCACTCATCAGCAGCCCAGATTGGTTTTCCCCTAGGTTGCCAGTTTGCCTTTTTCCACCTTTCCAGCCAACCCCACAGAGCCTTGGCTACCATCCATGAGTCAGTATAAAGGTAGAGCTTTGGCCACTTCTCTCTCTCAGCAATGTCCAAGGCCAGCTGAACAGCTTTGAGTTCAGCAAGCTGACTTGATCCACCTTCTCCTTCAGTAGCTTGTGCAACCTGTCGTGTGGGGCTCCATACGGCTGCTTTCCACTTCCAGTTCATCCCCACGGTGCGGCAGGAGCCGTCCGTGAAAAGCGTGTAGCGTGTTTCATCTGCTGGCAGTTGGTTATACGGTGGGGCTTCCTCAGCACGGCTCACTTGTTCTTGCTCCTCGTCATCGTGGAGACCAAAACTTTCACCTTCTGGCCAGTTCGTAATTATCTCCAAAATCCCAGGGCGATTTGGGTTTCCGATGTGGGTGCGTTGCGTGATGAGGGCAATCCACTTGCTCCATGTGGCGTCGGTGGCGTGGTGGGTAGAGGGAACCTTTCCTTTGAACATCCACCCCAGCACTGGTAGTCGGGGTGCCAGGAGGAGTTGTGCTTCCGTCCCAATCACCTCTGAGGCAGCTTGGACTCCTTCATAGGCAGCCAAGATCTCCTTCTCTGTGGGAGTGTAGTTGGCTTCAGACCCTCTGTAGCTTCGGCTCCAGAATCCCAGAGGTCGGCCTCGAGTCTCCCCAGGCACCTTCTGCCAAAGGCTCCAGGACAAGCCATGGTTCCTGGCTGCAGAATAAAGCACATTCTTCACCTCTGGTCCCATCCTGACTGGGCCAAGGGCTACTGCATGAGCGATCTCCTGCTTGATCTGGGCAAAGGCTTGCTGCTGCTCAGCATCCCAGTGGAAATCGTTCTTCTTACGGGTGACCAGGTAGAGAGGGCTCACAATCTGGCTGTACTCAGGAATGTGCATTCTCCAAAAGCCTATGGCACCTAGGAAAGCTTGTGTTTCCTTCTTGCTGGTTGGTGGAGACATCGTGGTGATCTTATTGATGACCTCAGTGGGGATCTGGCGCCGTCCATCTTGCCACTTTACTCCCAGGAACTGGATCTCTCGGGCAGGTCCTTTGACTTTGCTCTTTTAATGGCAAAGCTGGCTCCCAGCAGAATCTGGATGATTTTCTCTCCTTTCTCAAGTACCTCGACTGCTGTGTTCTCCCACACAATGATGTCATCGATGTACTGAAGGTGTTCTGGAACTTCACCCTTTTCCAGTGCAACCTGGATCAGTCCATGGCAGATGGTGGGGCTGTGTTTCCACCCCTGGGGCAGACGATTCCAGGTGTACTGCACACCCCTCCAGGTGAAGGCAAACTGAGGCCTGCACTCTGCTGCCAGGGGAATGGAGAAAAATGCGTTGGCAATGTCAATGGTGGCATACCACCTTGCTGCCTTGGACTCCAGCTCGTACTGGAGTTCCAGCATGTCCAGCACGGCAGCGCTCAGTGGTGGAGTCACTTCGTTCAACGCACGATAGTCCACAGTCAATCTCCATTCTCCATCAGACTTGTGCACGGACCAGATGGGGCTGTTGAAGGGTGAGTGGGTTTTGCTGACCACCCCTTGGCTCTCCAGCTCACGGATCATCTTGTGGATGGGGATCACAGCATCTCGATTCGTCCGGTACTGCCGGCGGTGCACTGTTGAGGTGGCAATTGGCACTCGTTGCTCTTCCACCTTCAGGAGTCCCACTGCAGATAGGTCTTCTGACAGTCCAGGCAAGGTGTTCAACTGCTTAATGCCCTCTACTGCTACAGCAGCTATTCCAAAAACCCATCTGTATCCCTTTGGGTCTTTATAATAGCTACTCCTGAGAAAGTCTATGCCTAGAATGTGCGGTGCCTCTGGGCCAGTTACAATCGGATGTTTCTGCCACTCCTTCCCAGTCAGGCTCGCCTCAGCTTCCAGCAAAGTCAATTCCTGTGATCCCCCCGTCACCCCAACAATGGAAACACACTCTTCCCCCACATGTTCTGATGGTATCAGGGTACACTGTGAACCAGTATCAACTAATACCCTGTGTTTTTGTGGTTCTGATGTGCCAGGCCATCGGACCCACACCATCCAATAGACTCTGTTATCCCGTGCCTCTCCCTGGCTAGAGGCAGGGCCCCTCTAGCCCTAGTTATTATTCCTTTCCTGGACATACACAGTGGAGGTTCCTTCAAGTGGGTGTGACAGATCATCCTCCCTTCTGTAATGCCCAGCACCTTGGTCATGGGAAGTTGAGGCTACCTTCACTTTAGTGTAGCTCTCTCAGTTAGCATTTCCCTCCCTGAGTTGATGCACCTGTGCTACCAGGACAGAAGTGGGTTTGCCATCCCATTTTCCCATGTCTTCCCCATGGTCACGCAGGAAAAACCATAGGTCAGTTCGTGGGGTGTACCCTCTTTCACTAGCTGGGGGGTATTGGGCTGTAACCTTGGGGTATGAGGCTCGCACTGGTGCTGCATTGATCTTCCTGATCTCCTCCCTCATCTCACTTATGTCACATCTCATCCCTCTCACCTCCTTCATCTCCTCCCTTATCCCTGCCTGTATGCAATCCTTGACCACGGCAGAAACCTGGGCCTGCACTGTGCCATTCATCATACTGG
Source organism: Catharus ustulatus (assembly GCF_009819885.2). Classification (NCBI taxonomy): domain Eukaryota; kingdom Metazoa; phylum Chordata; class Aves; order Passeriformes; family Turdidae; genus Catharus; species Catharus ustulatus. Next base: position 61,420,780 of record NC_046221.1, on the reverse strand, counting down.
GAAAATCCCCACGCTTGTTAGCAACAGAGCTCACTGTTTCTCGGTGCTCATCAGCATTAATCATTGCAATGAAGGTGGTGTATTGAGGTGGCCCGCAGTTTGCCAAATTCCACAATATCTGCCCTGTGCATCTGACCTTGTCAGGGTCATTGTCATGCTGTCCATCCCTCCTAAAGAGTACCTCCAGTACTGCCACCTCTCTCAACTGTTGGATCCCTTCCTCAAGGGTCTTCCAGTGCATTCTATGGTGATGCTCCTGCATTCTTTCTCTGTTGACAAACCTCTCTCTTACACTCATTAAAAGCCGCTCCCAGAGGGGAAGGGGACCTGGCTCCCTTACGAATATCTGGTCTACACCTGAGTCCTGGGACAAGGATCCCAAATTTCGTGCCTCTGTACCATCCAAGTGCACACCTGTACTCATGAGGTCCCAGACCCGAAGTAACCAAGTTGTCAAAGCCTCCCGGCCCCGTCGTGCAATATCTTTCCGCAGATTGCGGAGATTTTCATAAGACACGGACTCAGTGATGATTTCAACCTCTGGCTCCCCTGCTGGTTGTGAGGGCCCTCCTCTCTGGTCCTCTTTGTCTAGGTGCCTTGTTTTCATTTTAGACTTTTTAGTTTCCACAGGGGTGACTGCTGCTGGCTGTGAGTGCCCTTGCAATTCAGCTGGACCCTGGGCAGATGTAACACCTATGGGGTCCACTACAGCATCACTGGATTCTCCCCCTTTAAGGCAGGGTTTCTCACCAGCTGGGGAGAGGTACTCCTTCATCATCTGGCTCATCTCACTCATCTCCTTCACTAGAACCCCCATCCACTCCGGGTGGTTTCTTTCTGAGGTGGGCTGTGGGGCAGGGTCAGGCTCTGGGGCAGCATCCCTAGTCTTTGGGGCAGGGTCAGCTCTGGGGCAGGGTCAGGCTCTGGGGCAGCATCCCTAGTCTCTGGGGCAGGGTCAGGCTCTGGGGCAGCATCCCTAGGCTCTGGGGCAGGGTCAGGCTCTGGGGTAGCATCCCTAGTCTCTGGGGCAGGGTCAATGTCTGCAGCACCATCCCTATTTCCTGGAGTAGGTATCAGGGTTGTTATCCAGTTCAATCCCCCCTTATCTCTAAATGTTAAGACAAACCTATCAGTAACATGAGCCACTGTATGATACCATTAGCATTCAGAGGAAATCTGAACCCTTCAAAAACTGGTGGGGTAGACCCAAAAATCTGGGTGAAGGGTTGGGAGAAAATTTCCCCTGGTGTTATTCCCTCACAGTAGGTGCCATTATTAAAGTAACCTCAAAAACATGCAGTTAGTGTGTGGTATCCCTGAATCCATGTACTCGCTTTCCAAAGGAAGTTAAAAATCCATTAATTCCTCACCTAATCAACCCATAAAGCAAGTTGGATAACAGTCACTGTAGCCTTAGTTTATAGGGCGCATGTTTATATGAGGGCTTGCAAATGGGAGAGATACATGTATGAACACGTGCAGCCCAAACCAGATTAAACTGGACCACATGGTGCTAGCACACAAAAAGACAATCTTAGGCAACTGAAGAACTGTTACTCCTTTTTTCTCTGCCCTACGTTCGGGTGCCAAAGATCTGTCCTGGTTTAGAGGACAGTATTGCCAGAAAAAAAAGGCAAGAGTTTTTCCCAAAATGGAGAGTGAAAATCCCCTCCTTCCCAGTTTACTATAATTTGGAAATTAAGGGGCTCTCAGGCAAAAGGTATGGGTTTAGGAATAACAGTTCTTTACTGATATATCTACAAGACAAACAAGAACAACATCAGCTATGAAAAGATCAGTGACAAAACAGAACGAAACTCAGTCTCGGTCCTTTTTCCAGTCAGACGCTCTTCTCCTTCACACGGTCCCGGTGGAGTGGGGGCAGAGTGGCTTTCTCTCTTCTCTCAGTCGCGGGAGCTGCAGGAGCAGGCAGGTGGCAGGAGTAGCGGGGGTCCCAGGTGGGAGAAGGGTGAAGGAAAAGAAACCTCTGCTCACCATTTGCGTCCCAGTTCTCAGCGCTGTTCTCAGAAGCAGGAAACTGTAGCAGTGTTGGAGTGCAGGGCCTGGTTGCACCACGGAGAAAGAAAGAAGTTCTCTCCTCCGTGTTTGGGCCAGCGAGAGTGAGTGTCCCCTTGCCAGGACAAAGCAACTCACAGCTATTCATCCCCACCCCCTCTTTTGTCTTGAGTAATTAGAAGCCAAGGGAGTTGCCTGGCCAGGTTTCTTTAACATGCTAATGGGAAAAAATTTTCTCCACCAAGCGAAAGTATAAAAACTCCCCCAGCCCCAACAGACATTTTGAAGGGACCAATAAACAAACATTTTTCCCTTCAGTGTTTAAAATTCAGAAAACCTCAAATGCTTATTCAGGTAGTTGTTGAATATAATTTTGGGTCTGCAATGCTCAACAAAATTATCTATAGAGCTATAGTTCTACTGCAGCTGGCTGTGCCAGTTTCAAACATATTTCTTAAACTTGAAAACTTGATTGTGGACACCTTTTTGTAGGAAAGATACTTGGCGCTAAGTAGGAAATTACAGATACATGGGGAAAAAAAAGTTGCAATCTAATAGGAAGGGGGATGCCCCCCTCAAAAAACCTCAAAACCAAATAAAAACCAACCAAACAACCCCCTACAAATCACCCCTAAACCCAAACCGTAAAAAAATGGAAACATTCATTTCTTTTAAAAAAAGTCAAGAGATCTTTGACTCTTCTGCAGTGTGCATGTGAAAAGGACGAGTTGAGTATTCATGAATGGAGGAAGACTTTGTGGTGCTGCATTTAAAGTCTCTAACACCTCACTTCAGTGCCTATTGTCTCATTCTGGGTCGCATTCGGGCTGTTCAGCTCTGACAAGCAGCCTGTGGCTTTCTCTTCTTACTTGGATGCAGACCCCAAACGTGTGTGACATTGTTCTTTTTGCTCTGCACTTACCCATTAACATACTGAGTGCAAGGAGGTGTCGGTGGTGTGTGCAGATAACCAGGAATATGTGGGCTGTGTGCCCATCTTAAATTCATACCAACTAGGTTTTACCTAGTGGTATGTTTCAGAGCAACTTGTAATAGAATATGAAGGGAAATAGAAATCTCAGGAATCTTTGCAGGTATCTTATTTTATTTTGTCTGCTTGTCCATGAAGTGGGAGTGAGAGCAGTTCCTGCTGTCCTTGACCGCTGAGATTGGCAGGTGGGGTGTGCATTGAGCTGCACCAAGGATGGGACAACTGACAGTGTGTGTGCCATTGAAAACCATCAGGCTTGGACGTTTCTGGAGAAAGATCTGGTTACAGTAATTTCACGATTATAAGCCACACCATTTTGACTAAAGTTTTGCTCTGTATCCGGTAGTGTGGCTTGTATGCCGGAGCGGCCAATATATGAAAAAAAAGTTCAGAAATTTGCCAACCGGAAATGCGAGCACGCAGCAGCCCCGAGCCGAGCCTGCGCGGCCCTGAACAGGGCCAGGGCTGCCCCCGGCAGCCGTGGGGGAGCGGGGCCGGAGCCGGTGGGGGAGGGGGGAGCCGTGCCGGGGCAGCTCTGTGGCGGCAGGGCCGAGCCGGGCCAGGGCAGCTCCACGGCGGTGGCGGGGGGGGCTGTACGGGGCCAGAGCAGCTCCGCGGCGGCAGCGTGGGGGCCGGGCCAAGCCTGCATGGCCCCGAGCCAGTAAACATCGCGTTCCCACGATTCTGTTACTGATTGGCAACTTTGTGAAAGTTGCACATGGATCCTCTCTGCAAACGAAAGTGTGTCTTACAATCCGGTGTGGCTTATTTATGGAGGAAAAACGAAACATTACCGACACCCCAGAAGTGCGGCTTATAATCGGTGCGGCTTGTAATATAATTGTAATTATATTGTCAGAGTCAGTGTTGGTTTGGCTTCTGGTCTATCTGGAAATGAAAAAAACACTAAATTTTGAGTGACGTGAGTAGTCTGTAAAGCAACACTGCTGTCCATTGACTGCATGGGTGTGAATCAACCTTGCTGAAGAAGACACCTGCTCCATGGTTCTCACTTGCTGCTGAGATTGGAATAGCCAAAGAGGAATGCACACTCGTGGACGGACAGGAAAATGCCAAGACACCAACTCACAGTCAAGTAGTGTTCATAAATGTAGCAGAACAAAGATTACACAAAAGCAACATAGATTTTTAGTTGTCTTTGCTGGAAAACATTCAAAGTGATGAGAAATGCCCTTGGCAGTTTTCAGTCTCTGCTGAGATGTGGAAGATACTCTCCTGTGGACTGGGCTCATTAGCTGCGCTGTCACACAAGGTATACATGCCAACAGTATTACCTTTTAGAAAAGGTGATGCAGAAAGGATGCTGTTGATGCCTCTGTGATATAGTAACTTTGGGCACTTTGGCACTTTTTTCATATGTTGTGAAATTACTTCCAGGTCACAAAGGACAAGTGCCTGTAACAACTTAATTGAATGAGTTATTTGCATATCATAGATACAGTGCCATCCATCTGCTGGAGGACTGACATCATACACTGTGCTGGAGAGCAAGGGCTGAATTGTAAGTTTTTCAGAGCTCTCGATGTTCTCTCCTGATCTTGTGAAATAATTAAGTCTGTAAGGGCATTACTTAGCCCAAAACAGGTAGCTACTTTTGAAGGCACTGTCAGTCTGCTGTACATGTGCTCAAGTTCTGTTTGAATGATGCTGTGGTGGCTAGGCAGGATCTTCAGCAGAGCTGAAGATGTGGGGTGGGCTGGCAGCAGCGATCCTGCAGTGCTGTTTTGTTAGCAGAGATGGCAGAGTATGAGTGTTACAGCCCAGTCTGCTTTGTCTTCTCGTGCTCGTTTCATAGAATTGTAGGATGGTTCGGGCTGGAAGGGACCTTAAAGACCATCTAGTTTCAATCCTCTGCCGTGGACAGGGACACCTTCCACTAGACCAGAGCCCCATCCAACTTGGCCTTGAATGTTTTCAGGGATGGGACATCCACAGTTTCTCTGGGCACCCGTTTCAGTCTCACCACCCTCGCAATAAAGAACTTCCTCCTGATACCTAATTTCTTTCAATTTGAATCCATTCTCCCGTGTTATGTCACTACAGTAATTTCACGACCATAAGGCACACCGGACTATAAGGCGCACTTTTTTTTTGCAGCGAGGATCCGCCCCCAGTTCCCCCCACGCGGTTGCTGGCTGAGGCTGCGTACAGGCAGGCCCGGGCTATGCCTGCCGCTGCTCCGTGCAGCATCCCCAGGGCCCCGCTGTTCCCAGAGTTCCCTGGCGCTCCGGGTGTCCCGCGCCCCCCTGGTGCTCCGGGAACCCTGTGCTGCCTGTGTGCTCCGGGAGTCCCCTGGCGCTCCGGGTGTCCTGTGCCCCCCTGATGCTCCAGGAACCCCGCGCTGCCCGGGCACTCCAGGAGTTCCCTGGCAGTCCGGGTGCCCCAATGCCGGCAGGCTCACCCCGTGCTGCCACTGCCCCGATGCTGGTGGCTTTCCCCTCCCAGCCTGGGCTACTCCGCCGCTGCCAGCTTTCCCCCTGCGCTACTGCTGCCCCAATGCCGCTGGGCTCGCCCCAGCCCGGCGCTGGCCTGATGCTGCCGCTGGGCGGGCTCTGCTCAGCTGGGGACTGTTGCAGGCTCACACTTCCGGGTTGGCAAATTTTGCAACTTCGTCCATCAGATAAGGCGCACCGGACTATAAGGCACGTTTCCGGGTTCAGGTGAAAATTTTAGTCAAAAGGGTGTGCCTTATAGTCGTGAAATTACTGTACATGCCCTTTTAAAAGGTCCTTCTGCATCTTTCTTTCCAAGGATCGAGTGTGATTGGGGCAGGAAGAGAGCTTTGGGTTGGGCTTCAGCTCAGGGGAGGTGTGTGAGTTGGCTGCTCCAGGTACAGAGGGGCTGCCACCCACCAGAGCAGCCTAGTGCTGGGCAGTCTCTGGAACCTGCCAAGTCCTGCAAACATGTGTGTCCTGGGAGCAGACTGAAAGCCCAGCTAAAGAGGGTGGGACTCCTGCTGGATCAGAGCGTAGAGTGGCATTTGGAAGGGAATGGTAGCTCTCTGTTAAACACTGCCCCAGGGGTGGCTGCTGTGGGTGAATTCCCCAAACACCTCTCTGTGAGGGCAGTGGCTGTGCCTTGCACTCTGCAGTTGCTTTGTAAAGTCCTGGGTTTTGCCAAATGTGGCTTTGACCAGGTCCCTGCAGGAGTCAGGAGTGTGAAGAGGGTCTGGGGTCCCTGGATGCTGGGGTGCTGTGAGAGTGGGGCTGGTGCTTCTACACCAAAGGGGCAGGGCTGGGGTTGGCAGACCCATAAGTCTTGGATGGAGCAATGGTCAATCTCACAAATGACACTTCTGCCACAGGATTCTTCAGACACCATTTTTCTTTAACAGATGAATTAGAAAGCTTGGACTGAAGCCTTTCTAATAAAAATTGTTCAACTAAGAAATAAAATATCAAATGTTTGTAAAATATTTTAAAATAATATATGTATTCACAAAATTGCACATACTTTTCTGAATGCTTTCATTTTGGAGAGGAGGAGGGAACCAGAAAAACAACAGCAACATCAGTAATGACCTCTTAGTAGTCCAAGGCTCCTGGGGAAACAGAGCTTAGCAAAATGATCTATTAATAGGGAAAAAAAAGACATTTTCTCAGAGCAGAAGCTTCCTACTGTTTCTGTTGCCCTAAGGCGCATGTTCCTCTGGGGCAGTGAGGTCAGCTGTCATAGAAATACCCAAAAATCTTGGCAAAAACCTTGAAATACCCCAAAATCTGCAATTTGTGTATCTTCTCTGTAGTTTTGGAGTAGATGGAAGAGAAATTAACTGGCATGTTTCTGTTACTTGCGTGAAACTTTTCCTTTGTACTACTCTGTGGTTGAGCATTGTTAGATTTGCTTGTGGTTTTGCTGGAGTATTTATATCATGCTGAGAAACACAGATTTCTCTTTGTGAAGTCTGCAGCTGTAAAACCTTTAAATACAGTGACATTGCTATTAGAAGATGTTTAGCTGGTGGGCTCAGTTCCCTGTCCCCTCTCTGTGGATGGGAGGAGGTGGATTTGTAAGGATATAGGAGGGCAAAAATTTAAACAGGCAGCTTTAGACAAAGGAATTCACAAACCGTTTAAAGACCCAGCCAAGGGCAGAGCAATAAGTTGTGCTTGGAAATACTGTCTTGGTGAGAAGTCCTGACAAGGGTGATAAACCCTGCAAGAGGTAATTACTGGGTTTTGCCCTTTATTTGTTTTTTTCGAAATCCTTTCATCCATACTACTAATTAATAATGTTCTATTTTCTTATTCTGCTTTGTATGACAAGCCAGCTGCAAGGGAGAAGCAGAGCATCGGGGTCAGGTATCCAGTCAAGGCTCAGCCCAACATCAATTTACCTCCTTTTTCTTTTCAACGGAAGTAAGATACCTTGTGCCCAGGTGGTTGCACATCAGGCAAACCAGTGTTGCTGTAATGGGAGAGGGGGGCTCTGTGCCCTGTTGGTTACTACTGGGGACAGGATGGTGGTGTGGTGAACTGGGGCTGGGTCCTGTCCTTGCCCTGGACTCCTTGCTGGTTTTCCTAGTCCTCCCCTTGTGGAGGCCCCCGATGCCAGATTAAAAATGGTGCTGACATCTACTGGTTGTTCAGATATTAATGCACTCATTTGCTTTCCCTCCTCTTCTGAATTGAGACAATAATGCTAAATTTACTGTTATTTGTGATAATTTCAGGTCTGCATGAAAGCTCTTTGAACAATCAGGGTTTTTATTTAAAAAAAACAACTTCAAAATACTCATTTCTTTATTCACAAGCACCGAAACCTTGGAATTGTGTCTGTGTATGTGTCTGATTAATCCCTGAAACACTCAGTTAAATGAACTTTTTGGCTTGCTAGTGACAAAAATTATGGCTGTGGATTTGATGAATTTCCATGCCAACAATTTAATACATCCATACATATCCTTGATGTCAGGTGTCCCTCTCAGCTGGAGAATTACATTATTGGAGCAGCCCTGAGTATGTTTTTGTGGGCATCTGCAGGAGGAAATAAATTTACATAAAACAAGAGAGGCTTAAGTCTGTGTAGATTTAATATTGAGAATGAAGTGGCACAAAAAGTAGAAATGAAGTTGCAGAAATGTGTTAGCTTTAACAAAAACAACTGAAAAATAAAAATCCCAAGGCGGCTGCATTCCTTCTAAATCAAAAGCAGCTGAAATGTAATTCTCCTTGTACTGTGATGCCACCTGTGGGATTTCTGTGGGGAACACAATCCTGACCGCAGCGTTTGGATTTTTAATCTTAGGGTTGAAGGTTTATTTTAAAACCATAAGAGCATGATGTCCTCCTGAGTCTATCAAAACAAATGTTTCCCACTCTGTACTTAGCTATTTCTGTATTGAATTTCAGGAAAGTTGAACTTCTTCTCAGAAAATTTGGTGCGTCAGCAATTACAGACCTGAGCACAACACCTCATACACTTCCTGTCCACAGAGGCATTTCTAAAATGCTTAGTGCATACTAGATCTGCCTTGTAAGAAACCCATCAGAGTAATATAATCCATGAAAAATCCTGTGAGTTTCTGCAGACATCACAACAGTGATTTTGAACCTGTGAAATTGATACGTGTTTTGGAGAGCAGAGGATTTCTGCATTAAAAGATTAGCATTTGGAAGCCATAATTAAATGCAAACTTCAAAAAATAGATCTGCAACTGTAATACAACTAGTCTTAAACTATAGATGAGTGACCTGAGTGCTAAACATTCAAGGTAGAAACATCTCAATTATGGCTGTGAGTCTTTTGCTAACCTGTATGTTTTGGACAAGACCTTTCATTTCACAACCCAGAAAAGGCCATAATATATGAGAGAAGATATGTACTCTTCAGGAGTAAGTATTAATGTATGGAAAGCATTTTCAATTCATTTGATTATTTTCAAACACAGAGCTGCTGTCACTAAATTGTGTGTTGAATTGCCCAAGTAATGCACAGAGCTCTCATTCAGGCCAGGAGGGCTGCTAGATGTTTAGTAACCACTTTTTCGTGATTGGGAAGGACTGGACAAATTCAACCCTCCTGCTAGGTGAGTGTCCTTTTTTTCAAGGGTGTCGAGTACCTTCCTGGTGGATGCAGCACAGTGCTGTGGGATGGCTGCAGGTGGGTTGGATGCACAAAGTAAAACATTTCAAAAGTATTTGATATTTGTAATAAGTAGATACAAGAGGATTTTTTTTCCCTCAATGAGAACAAACAGGCATTGGAATAATGTCTCCAGGAAAGAAAGTTGTGGATTCCCCAACACTGGACACTTTAAAGGTTTAACTGGACCAGGTTCTGGGCCATCTTTACACTGGACTTTTGCCAGGTAAGGTTGGACCAAATGATACCTGAGGTTCCTTCCAACCTGGTGTTCTGTGATTCTGTGATAATGTGTTGCTGCAATGGATTTGTTGATCTAGAATTAACTTGCAGAGAAAATATGTAGTGGAATTCAAATTTAAATACTGGAAATGACCACATTTTAAAAATGCAAGGTAGGTGAGGAGATCAGCAAAGTGGTTAGCATGAATGGTGGTACTTCTGAGCTGCTCAGAGCTTTATTACAGAATTACAACATTGTTGGTGTGGGAAGAGGCAGAGCCACCCAGAGCCCAGGGCAGTGTCCCATCATGTGTTAAGTATCTTCAAGGATGGAAAATACCTTTGACCTCTCTCTGCAACCTGTGCCAAGTGCTGTTTTAACAGTAAAAGTGATGTTCAGATGAAGTTTGAGGTTCATAATTTGTGACCACTGCCTCTTGTCCTGCCAGCAGGGTCTGCCTTTCCTAACACTTGCAGATAAGGAATGAGTCCTTGGAAAATGGCATCTGCCAGTAACAAAATAGTTAAAAGTCTGCTGCAGCAGTCAGAAAAATGTATTGAAGGTCAGCAACTGCGCATCCATTTACAAAGAATAAATGTTCCTGCAATTTTCTGTTAGGAAACTTCTCTGCTGTTAAAAATCAGAGCATCAAAGGATTGCACAGTTACTGCATCCATGCTGCCAATGCCTTTATGCATCAGTTCATGGCTGATGGACAGCACTACTGTTCAAAGGAAACTCGGGGAACCATTCGTTTTGGGAAACTTGGCACTGAGAATGAGAACTGAACAATTTTTTTACTGGAGAATGTGGTCCAGTGATGTTAACTCAGTCTGCTTGTAGTTGTGTGTGTTTGCTATTTATTTACTCATTGAGTGCAAGTGTGCTGCTTCTGACTGCGTAACAAAAAATGAGCACAAGGTGTGATGGATCGTGGGTGCCACATCAGAGCAAGAAGGGCCACAGTAATGGTTAACATCCTGTGTTTCTGTACTGCACATGCTCTCGATGCAGCAACAGTGATGTGAAAAGTTCAAAGAGCATTTCCGAGGCTCTGGCCCTTGCTCACACCCATGTTTGCCTCTGAAGTGTTTTAAACAGTTGCCAAGAGAAACTTCTCCGCATGAACATAACAGATGTGTGTAACCGGATTGTAATCAAGCCTTTGCATATTTTTGAGTGCTCAACCTTGACTAAAAATCCTTCCAGAATAATGAAAAGCATCTCAGTTCCATGTATTGCTGTTGTTACAATATGGGCTGTGTTAGCTCCTTTGCCCTCCTCAGTGATAACCTGGGAGAAGGATAACTCAGCTCCCCTCCACAGGCCACAGCTTTGCCTGCTCTCTTCCCAAGCTGTGGTCACTGAGCAGCACTGCCTGGCTCTGCCAGTTCCCAGAGCAGGGCTGGGAATCTGTGCTGAGGTTATTTGTGATGGCACATCCTTATTACATCACTTATGGATGGAAATAATTTCCATCTCTCTTTTCTGTTAATCTCTATGATAAACATTCTGCTGTATGGTTTCATTCCTCTGACTCTTTCTGCCTGTGCAGTTTTTCCTGTTGAAACCTTCTAAAGCCAGAAAGGAAAATAAGATAGATTTAATTTTTTCTGCTTTGGAAATGTGTATTTGCATTTCTCATATCTTCTTTGACTCCTCTGGGCCTTGAGTGAGGTCTCAAAGCTGTGGCGCAGGGATACAGTAAGTCCTGCATTATGGGTATGAGCACCACTTCAGAAAGTACTGCAGACATGAGATGCTGATCCAGAGTTTACACTGCCACTTCAAGCCTGTTAAAGAAGCAAAATGCACAACCTGCTGTATTCAACACATGCACAGGGAACGTGCGTATGACAGCATTTTTTTTCCAGCATGAAAGCCAGACAGGCTGCTTGTTGTATCTTGCTTTCTGGCCATGTCCCTGCCTCTGATCTGGATGAAGCTGGTGGTGCCCACAGCCACTGCTGATAACAATACAGCCACAGCCTTGCTGACAGCAGCTCTGTTGCTGCATGGAATGAATGGCTGCAAATATTTAAACTCACCTTGTTATGCCAGAGGCCCTGAATGTGATGCAGTGGTAGGGGGTTCAGTTCCACTGGTACTTGGAAGCTGATTTTACTGCTCTGAGGAGGAGGGACTAGAGTGAAAAGAACAGAGGGAACTGGGAGGAAAATGAACTGCTGCAGCTGAGTGCACCTGAGAATGAAACCATTCAAAGTTATCTTTTTAACCTTTTTGCATGCTTATAGCCAGAGAAGGCCGTGTATAAATTACAGTAATTTCACGACCATAAGGCGCACCAGACTATAAGGTGCAACCCCGGGAGTCGGCAAATTTCGCAACTTTGTAGATCAGATAAGGCGCACCGGACTATAAGGCGCATGTTTTTTTTTGCAGCAAAGCTCCGCCCCCAGCTCACCCCACGCGGTTGCTGGCCAAGGCCCCGCCTCAACCTGGCAGCCATGGGCCCCCGGGCCCGCCTGTACCCCGCAGGAGGGGCGCTGCGGGCCCACAGGCCCGCCTGCATCCGGCAGCCACGGGGCCTCAGGCCCGCCTCCACCCGTCTGCCATGGCACCGCGGCCCTGCAGGCCCACCTTCACCCGGCTGCCGCAGCTCTGCCGGCTTCCCCCACAGCTCGCGGCTCACACTTCTGGGTTGGCAAATTTCCAAACTTTGTCCATATATAAGGTGCACCGGACTATAAGGCGCACTTCCGGGTTTGGACCAAAATTTTAGTCAAAAGGGTGCGCCTTATAGTCGTGAAATTACTGTATGTAATAAGTCACTGTGATCCTGCATCTTTGATTGCCATTTGTACTTGAAATTTAAACTTCAAAGTATTAACCCCTCATATTTGGATTCTTTACTAAAATAAATTGCTAAATTCTCTGCAGTGTGCTCTTCCTGAAGAGGCTGATATGGAGTCTGATACAGAGCACTGTGATATATTTATATGCATATATTTATATGCATGTGTGTATATTTGTGTGTATAAATGCATATATGTGCATATGAATATATCTTTATTTATATTTACTGAATGTTGCTCCAGCTGCTGCAGCTTAAAACTTGGCTAAAAAGTAAATTTATACACCAAACAGTAGTAACAACTCATCCACTACTTCCACTGTCAGCAAACAGTGCAGAATTGCAGAACACCAAGCTGAAGAGCAGGCTTTAATTTGAAACCTGCCACATTGGCACTGGTGAGAACTTCTGTTCTGCTGTATATCATAACCCACTGATTGAATCATTTAACCCCCTAGGACTGCTCAGCAGTGCTGCAGAGGAATGCTGGCTTAGAAGGAGAGTCAGAACTGGATAAAACAGATTGAAAACCTTTGTATGTGTTGCAGCTCATGCTGAGAACTGAGCACAAAGAAGCAAAATGAGAAACCTTGCCAAGCACAACAGAAGGCATTTCCAAAAACACAGGGGTGGCTCTTTACAGCAAGAAGCTATGGAATTATGAAGGAGTGTCAGAATTACAGAGGCATCAACACCCTTTGGCTCAGGTTACTCTCCCTACTGGATCTGGCCAAATGAAGCAGAATCCAGATTTGAGGAAGGCAAATCAGAGAATACGTTGGTGGAAGAAGAGATTTATTCTCTTTTAAGAAAGACTGAGATCTGGTGAACAGTTATCTGTTAATACAAGCTTTAAAGTCAATTATAGGTTCACAGATATGTGTTTTATATATATATATATGCATGCATACATACATACACACACCTATAATCAGAATTGTTCTCATATGTATGATAATCTAATGAAAAATTTAACCTTTATGTATGTAATGGTAGGATTACTGCACTGTTTCAGGAATTATGGCATCTTCATGGAAGGCTGTCCATTATTTTTTATTCTTCTTTATGTCTAGGAACTGAAAGGCAAAAAAACCCAAACCTTTTACAAGAGCTTTTACTTAGATATTTCACTGTTGCCTCAGAAGAACATCTGGTCCAACCTTTTGGTTCATTTAGCACCATGTCCAGTTGTATCTTGAAAACTTCCAGTTTGGGGGGGGACTCCACCATGTCCCTGGAGGATTTATTCCAGGGATTTCTTGTTAGCACTGTGAAAAAAAAATGACATTCTTATATTGAGATGAAATGTTCACACTTTTTTTCCCATTAAGCAGTGCATGTACAAAGTCCATTAAAATTAAGAAAGATTTTGGGCAATTGATGTTTCCCCAGTTTTCAAAGTAAGCATCTTTGCTTTCAGTATTGGTTATAAACAATTGGCCTTCTGTAATGCAAATATTGGTAGCATTGAATTTGTGTAGAATTATAGCTTCAAATATAACTGAAACCTTCAGCTTCATGGCATTAATTAGCAAAAGCTGATGTACTACTTTAAGCCAGAAGCATATCCTTCTGACTGTAGTTGTGATTAACTTGAGACAAACCAACCTGCTAGGGCTTGGAAACATTTTTCTCACAGAGCTTTTGTATGTTTATGGGCTATGACTCTTTTTGGCTTATGAAACAGGCTCTGCAAAAGTTTGCAGCCGAGAGGGCTGGGAGAGAGCACAAAATGAACAGTGCCTGAACACCTATATGGTAAGGAGAATACCTTAGCAGTGGTAGGTACAGCCACTCTTAGGAGTTGACAGAGTTACCTGCAGTTGTCACCAGCTGGAGCCACTGTCTCACTGTATAAAAGCACCAGTTCATAGAACTTGCAGGAAGTTGCAATCACGTCTTACACAGCCCTGGCCGAGAAATCTTTTTTCCCTGCATTGCTCACTTTTTGGAATTCACTTGACTATAGGGTCACCTTACTGTCCAGACTTCAAATATAAAACTTATATAAAAAGTTTTGAATATATTAAAAAGATATTATATAGATATAAAAATGAAACTTTATATATAAAACTTAGGCCACAGTCTTGCAGAGCATTGGTGTATTTGTATTTGCTCATGTAAATGCTCTCAGGGCTTCCTAGGAATAGAGATTGTGGGGAAAACTTTTGAAATATTCCTTGTTATGCGTAAAAGGAAGAGCTGGAGAAGTGTCATGAGCTCAGTAGAGACTGAGTAATAACATTAAACCTTTGTGACACACATGCAAATCTCCAAGTGATGACAGTGGGCAAAGCACCATAAAAGCAGAGCATGGGGCATTGCAGCGACACTGCAGTTCTGCAGTTCCAGGTGTGATTTTGTGGCCGTTTAGAACTGATTGTTCTCCTCACCTCTGAGATTCAGACGCCAGCTCCTGCTGGACTCAGAACTCTCTTGCCAGAAATCTCTTGCTTTTACTTGCTCTGGTGTTTGTCCCTGTGGCTGATCCTCTCCTGGGAGTGCACAAAGTGGCACCTCTGGCATCCTCTCTTCCATGCCACCCTGCTGGGAAGAGCCAAACAAAGCAAACTGAGAGAGGACCAGTGGCATCTCTCTGGAGCCAGTTGGTGCCTCTGCTGGTTTTCAGCAGAGAAGCAAATAATATTTTGTAAATGTTTCATCTGGGTCCTGTTATAAAAGCAACAAACAGACTTGTGCTGCTTTGAAGTGCCCTTGTGCTGTCTCCATTCCTTCTAAGTGAACCCAGATTTCCACACAGATGGTGACAGATCATCAGCACTTTTATGGAAAACTCCTCTGAAACCTGTATCAGATTTGTCCCCCTCAGGTTCAAATTTCCTAAGCTGCAATTAAGACTGGGATTGGTTTCTTCTATTTTTTATCCCAGTTCAACTGAATTCAAAACCCACAAGTAAATAGTTTCTCCATTCCTTTGAGGTAGTCCAAGGTCTTGAGAAAATCTAGAAAATACTTAAGTGCTTTTTTTTCATCCAGAAAAAAGAGCTTCAGCCCTGTACACTCTGAATGCTGGACTTCTGTTTCAGAGTTTAGGATTCTGTGAAATCTCATTTGTTCTGTACATATTTAATACAACCTGTCAAAAGCTTCACTCTTTCCTAGCAAGCAATGGACACTGACACATAAATTACAGAACCACAGAATCTCTGGGCTTAAATTCTGCTTCTCCCAGATTCATCACAAAAATTAAGGCAACTTTTTTGTTATAATTTTTCATGAAAGAAAATTTTCACAGACATATAAAAGTAAATTCACTGTATACTGTATTCCACCAAGAGTGCAATTTTAAAACTCTTTACTAAGTTTTCCAGTGTGGTGCAAATATTTATATTATTTTTTTTTCTGAAGACATTAATAATTCCTCTCTTTTTAGCAGGCATCAGATTTGCTTCAGCTAAAAGCCAGGCAAGCTAACAGGCTACACGTTGAAGATATATTTGCTAATGATTTGGAAAAAATAAACAGTCTGAATTGTTTGAAGTTTCTGGGGCTGTCATCTGAGCCATTTCAGTTCAAAAAGCTTTTCAAAAATGCATCCATCCTATTTCTGTGTTCAAGTCTAAAGAATCCACATAACAACTTTCAGAAACAGATGGATTATCAACATACTCAAGTTTTTTGTATAAAGCCTTGGATGATTATGTGCATGAGTCTTCCTCAAGGTATTTGGCAGGAACACTTTCACCCCTGAGACCCACTTGACATCTATTTGGGAACATGATCTGTATGAGTCATACATGTATGTAAGTGCAGCTTTTAAGTGCTTATTTTGAGAGAGAAAGGAAAATATATGTAGTGTTGCTGACTCCATGAAATTACATGCATTCTACACAAGGACACAAGACACAGGTATTTATTAAAATAAAAAGCTTTAATGCTTTAGCATTTAAAAGATTTAGCAGAAAATAATTGCTACAAACATGCTACAACATACATGTTCAAAAAGTTTTCAGTGCTTTCTTTCAAAGTTCAGCATTTTGGCAAAAATAAGTTTTTCTGTATATACTTCAAAACTTGGCTATCATAATACTGATATAAAATACTTCATGTAGAGTAAATTCAGGTGCATAAAATACAATAAGTAATAAAACATACTGTTTGTATAAACATTTAAAGTATAAATTTCATTAGATAACATGCAAATACTGCAATATTTTAAATGGCACTTAAATATAGATACTGAGATTCTTTATAATTTTGCATCCAATATGAGATTCTGAAATGTACAAAACTATAAAAAGAACACATCTCTTCACTGAAGTCAGGTACTAGCATAGAGCTTGATTGTCATTTTACAAGTAGTGAGCCCAAAGTCCTGCAAGTCTTCACTAGTCCAAGGAAAGATATCTACTGAACTAGGCCCAGGGCTAGTTAGTTTTCTTCCTAATAAAATATGAAAGCATATTTACATGAGAATAAACTCTTAAATTTTTGGTAAGGTAATTAAGTAGCAGCAATCTGTTTCTTCCAAAAATGATGTTTAAAATAGGTGCATGCTTTCGTTGTCACTGATATGCATCAAAATAACATAAAATTAGCATTCTTCAGTAAACCCAAAACACTGTTTAATTCATTGCTGAAAAAACCCTATAAGATCCCTTCTTGTCAAAACCATGAATCCATCATGTCAGAACCTTCCAGAGCATATTTATGTTTCCAAGATCCATGGAAAACAATCTAATTGTGCTGAAACAGTCATCTGACTAGTTATGAATAAGAGAATCATCTTTTCACATTATTCAAATACTTTTAGTCCTTCATTGAAAAATATAAGTCCATCAATTCTCGCACGTTTTGTGGTTTCTGGTTCAGTGATCAACAACTCCAAATGTCCTTCACAATACAAATGCCACAATGCTCATGCATATTTCCCAAGCAGTTATATGTAGTGTCTCAGTGCTGATGACAAGGTGAAGAGAAGGCTTATCAACAGGGAGTGCAGAGCAGGCACCACTTGAGCAGAAGCAGAAGAAATGCTAAAGGAAACTTGCACTTGAGATGCAATTAGAGCTGACAGTGGCACGTGTGACGCTAATGTTGGGCTGTCTGAATTGATCAGGGACTCGATCTTTTCTGCTTCTTTATTGCAGGCTTCAATCTAGATGGAAAAAGAAGTTATTATTTCTCTTCTTACCATGTAAAATGCCAATGCAAAAATATTCCCATCAGCACATAAGATTTAGATAATTTTGGGGAGTAGCTGGAAAACAGATCAGAGGTCTCATCATAGACTTTGGTAGTATGAAAACTCCTGTGGAAGGCCTGAGTAGTAGAAAAGGAAAGGGAAGGAAGCTATATACAAGTTATTATGGGGTGATGTGTTTTGAATGTTGCTGCAAAAAAGCCCACAGTGAAGTATCACTAAAGAAAGTGCCTCTAATCTGAGGACTTCCCTTCTGATTGAACAGCCTACTACCTTGAAGCCTTCAACAGTGGAAAAACCAAGATTTTCTCCTTCCTGGGATTTTTCTTCCAAATCAGAGAAAACTGATTTTGTTTATGGGGAAGGGAGAAAAGAATGGAAGTAATAGAACCTGAGAAACTGCAGGTTTCCATTCCCCAGAGACATGATGGTATTAATGAATTTCTGGTAGAAAATTAATTTTTTCCACTTCACTTTCTTACTGCATTCCAGAAAGGAATTTAGTAATGTCTCTTAAAAAGCATTGGAAGCTGCCTCTGGTGAAGCTCAAACTTGACAAACTTAATATCTGGAGGTCCAAAGCTTTGAAAGTTGGGGAGTGTCTAGCTCAGCAATGGGTGCCACCAATGAGGTACACAGTGGTGGCCTCTGATTGCAGAGTCCTCCTCCCCCAGGAATCTGACAGCACCTGCTGCAGATGGAGTGAGAGGTGACCAGGCTGGCAAGACTTTCCTTCCTAAGTCCTGGAAACATTTTGGGCTATTTCTGCTAGAGAAGGAGACAGATGTTGGAGCTGAGTTGGACCTAACAGGGCATGAGCAATCAAGTTACACATACACAGTGTATCTGCCTGAGAAACAAGCACCATCCTACATGCACAAAAGTGAAGCAAATCTGTGCTGGGTAAATAAAATAATAACATCATCCACCTGCAATGGTTTGGGGTTCTGATCCACAGGAATTATGAGAATCACAATTTCTGACTCTATGCTTAAGTATCCAAACACATCACACTGTGGCACTGACACATGCAGGCGGATTTTCTCAAGTATGTCAAGTACTGTTATTGGCTTTTTGTTCGTCACCTGGAAGAAAACAAAGAACTCTGCAGATGATGTGACATTATGAAAAATTCTCCTCCTCAGTTTTAATAACATTATGTCGTGCCAGAAAATGTGTGGCAGCCATTGAACTATTCACTTCTAAACTCTACTATAAATGCTAGCAAAAGACATAAAGCTTCTAAAACACAATTTTAAGAAATGATTCACTAATTCTAAAAAAAACCTGAAAACCAACCCCTTCAAAAAAAAAAAGAAAGAAAGAAAGAAAGAAAGAGGAAAAATATTTACTTCTTATATTAACCATGGTTTTGATATGTGCTGTTCTCCACCTTCATGGTTAATGTGTCTACATATCACGTACCTCAAAATAATGTAAATGGTTATCTGTTACAGTGGTTTGTGCTCCCACACTGGAGGGCAGAGCAGCCCTAGATTTATAGAACTCTCATGTATTTGAAGCAGTTTTTTCTCACATGAACCAGCTGTCTGAACTAAAAGAGGCAGACATTACAATCCAGGTATTAGAGTGCTTAGCAGGTGAGAGTAGTTATCACCAACTACTTCAATAAGACCAATACATTTCTTTAACTAGAAAGCCTTCTTCTAACATAAACTAAAAATTCTCCTTCACAGTCCTGTGTTGTAATGTATCAACTGAGAAGCTGCAATAGCCCCTGTGTCCCTGGAACCATTAGAGATAACAACTGGACAACACTCCAGGGTGCTGTCATGACCCAACAGACACTGCTGCTCAGCAAAACTGGTCAGCACCTACAAACACAAAATCTCTAACAGGAAAGCAGTAGAATCACAGATGCTGTTCCCATACAACTTGTCTGCACTATTACAAGTCATATAAACTGCAAACCTGAGTCTGCTTATTTGTGCCTGCTCTGATTCTGTTTTGCTTCGCATTGTGATTCAATTTATGACTCAGATAAAGAAATAAAGTATAAGGAGTATAAGGAAGAAAACCCCAACAATCACAACTAACAACTAAAAAATAATGGCTTTTATAACATGTTAACCTTTCAGGAGGAAGTGAACCATAACTTGACTATTCATATACCATTTAACATTAGGCATGATTGAATTGTTTACCCTTGCAAAGTTATCCAGCTTGTCTTTGTCATATAAGATTCTCAGCATTCCAGCACATAGTGGACAGCAGGCTCCTATGAGAATTAAAGAAATCCCAGTAACAAAAACAAGTAGTCTTTTCATTTGTAAGTAAGCAAGGATCAAAATTTGAATATTAACTGCAAATGAAAATAGCAAAATTACCAAAGCAAATATTTAAATTTCACAGCAGAATTGCACATTTTTACTTTTTTAACACTGAAAACATTTATAATGCAAAATCAGTCATCTTTTCACCTTTCAACATACATTTACTACTTCAGCATGAAGCAACAAGTTGAATTTTCATTCATTTTAAGATCCTTCATTATTGTAAGCTAAGTGTACCTTGGCTGTGTGTACCACAAGCCAAGATTTTGTATGGATGCATGCATATCAACTGCGAAATGATGGATTTCAAGAGCTGATATAACTAGGACATGACAGAAGCATTTATGCATATTGCAAGCATTAATTTATGCAGTTACACCACGTTGGAGCTTAATATCTTTAGATAACAAGGAAGAAGAAATGCCTGTCTAATGGATGTTGTACTTCTTCTACTGTTTTTCCTCACCATGTCAGAAACCAAAGGGATAAAATTTCAACTTTCTATCCATGTCTGTGTAGTAAACCCACTCTCCAACTTATATGTACAGTAAATTCACGAATACAAGCCGCACTGAGTATAAGCCGCATCTCTGAGTGTTGGCAAACATTTCGGTTTTTGTCCATAGATAAGCCGCACCCGAATATAAGCCGCTCTGTCGTTCGCAGCGAGGACCCGCGTGCAATTAGTAACAGAACCGCGGGAGGGCGGGGTTTACTGGCTGAGCTAAGGCTGTGCAGGCTCGGCCCGCTAGGGGCCGCTGACGGGGCCAGGTGGCCCAGCCCGGTGCTGCAGCTCGGGGCCGGCCGCCGCTGCCACTGGGCTCGGTCACCCCGGGTCGGCGCTGCCCCGCGGTGGCAGGCAGGGACGGAGCTTCCCCCGCTCCTACGGCAGCGGCGGCAGGCGGGGACAGAGCTTTCCCACGCCCGTGGCGCCGGCGGCGGGCAGGGACGGAGTTTCCCCGCTCCTGCCGCGGCGGCGGCGGGCGGGGACAAAGCACCCTGTCGGCTCCCCGAGCCACGGCAATGGCTGCGCGGGGCTCCTGTCGGCTCCCCGAGCCGCAGCAATGGCGGCGCGCGCTTCCCCCCCCTCCCCGGGCCGCAGCAATGGCGGCGCGGGCTTCCCCCCCCCTCCCCGGGCCGCAGCAATGGCGGTGCGGGCTTCCCCCCGCCTCCCCGGGCCGCGGTAGGGGCGGCCCGGGTCCCCCCTGTCCTCCCCGGGCCGCGGCAATGGCGGCGCCGGGCCCCCCCCCGTCTCTCCCCCGGGCTGTGGTAGAGGAGGGAAGGAGGGAGCTCTCCCGCCTCTCTCCCCGCCCCCCGTGCTGCCTACAGGGAGCCAGGCTCCACCCGCGGTGCAACAGAGTAGCGATTTGTAACAATCGCAAAATGCCGACTTTGCAGCTGCTCGGCTCAGCACTCTGTCTGGCACTTCTGAGATTGTATTAGCCGCTCCTGATTATTAGCCGCATTTCCGGTTTAGGAGCAAAATCTTAGTCAAATTGGTGCGGCTTGTATTTGTGAAATTACTGTAATCCATATAGTGACATTTACAGTGCTGAATGGTATTACAACGCACGAAGACCCTTGTTCAAATGGGGCGAGAGAGGAGAAAAATTAATAAAACTCTTTTGTGTTAAGAACAGAGCTTTACTTGCTTGGTGTGTGACCTGTGATTAGCTGTTGTTTCACAAGTAAAACAGTAAAAACTGATCCAAACCAGCATACTGCAAAACTACTCTTGCTGTCTTCCACAGTACTGTGAACACACATGGTATCTTAATCTGTCTTCTAATTAAGTACCTTCTTTGCCCTTCTGGGAACACTATGCTGATGACAGCTCAGCATTCCACTGTGGTATCTGCGATGCCACTTCAGAAAAATTACTCACTGGATTCCTAGAAGCATCCTACCCTGGACACCACAGACCTCATTTGCTTCTCCCAAACCCATCCCAGCTGCTGGTCTGTAAAAGACTGAAGGAGCATGCCTCCTAAAGCCAAGGCCTTTCAAATTCAGGTTTGCTCATCTGAGTCCCCACACTGGCTTGCTCTAGCCTTAAGTAGAGTCATTACTTTATGCTTTCTGTTAATATAACATGTTAAAGCCTAAGTTTTTGTCTTGGCTTGCAAAGCAGGATGTAACCAAAAGCATGTATTCTATCACCATCTGTTAAAACCAGGTGGGGAAGTGTTCTTTATTTTCTCCTCAACCCATCCTCCCTCCAGAGAGACAGGTTCTGTTAATGGGCCATTAAGTCCACTGCATGACTGATAAAATTACATCATCTCATTGTGAGATGCTCCACCCAGGGGAAAGAGCCAAGTATTTCCTACTTAGATACAATCTGAGATTTGGAACATCAGGGCAGACTTTTTTCATTGGATTCCAGAGGAAAACCAGACCCTTCTACATCATCACTGGACCTTTGGAGGCAAACTGCACCCTTCTACAGGACCACTGCTTCAACTGAACCACATCTGTCAGTGCAAGAGGACTGCAGCCATCATTTAAGGGACTGCTACCAACACCCTGACTGATGGAGTGTCAGGTTATATTCTGACTCTGTCAGTGTTTTGTGTTTCTTCTTTGTAGTACTGTATTTCTATTTTGATTTTCCTAGTAAAGAAGTGTTCTTCCTATTTTCATATCTTTGCCTGAGAGCTCCTTAATTTTAAAATTAAAATTTGGACGGAGGGGGTTTACATTTTCCATTTCAAGAGAGGCTCCTACCCTTCTTAGCAGACACCCGTCTTTCAAACCAAAACACTTTTGTTCGAAGTACTCAAGCCCTGTTGATACCCAGAGCCTGGAGAGTTCCCCACCTGGTGCCAGGACGGGCTTGCAGCCGGCGGCAGAGAGCTGGGGACACCTGACGAAGGCGCACTCAGAGTGGAAGCCATGGTCAGAGAGCGCGCCCACGGCCTGGCAGTGCCCGCGGTAGTCC
This sequence comes from Catharus ustulatus, assembly GCF_009819885.2. Taxonomy (NCBI): domain Eukaryota; kingdom Metazoa; phylum Chordata; class Aves; order Passeriformes; family Turdidae; genus Catharus; species Catharus ustulatus. Next base: position 61,398,231 of record NC_046221.1, on the reverse strand, counting down.
ACGGCCACACGGTCGGCGTAGGCGGCGCAGACGCTGCTGTACGTCTCCCCATTGTGCCCGCACACAGGCTCTGGCGACCTGCAGAACGGCTGGAACACATGGCAACGCCCGGCACGTCAGTCCTGCCCCGCTGCACCAACAAAAGCTCACGGGAATTCAGTGGTAATAATGTCAGACCTTGAAAAGGCAGGGAATCCAGAGGAAACAGCCTGCCAGTTTATGAATGGGCCATAAATGAAAAGGGTAAGTGCTTCAAGAAATGCACAACAAACATATTTTAGAAACCAACAACTTTTGTTCTGTGCTAATGCTTAAATAAAGTGATTACATTTAACTTATTAAATAGATTAAAATAATTATAATTTCACTAGACCTTAAAATATGCTATTAAAAAATTAGTTTGTTAATAACTCATTAGTAATTTATTAATTCATCTTAGTGTGGTTTTGTGCACTTAAAATTTAGTGTTCATGCACATGTATTTCTAACACATTATTGCATATTTTTATGTATCACCTAATTACCCATATTACTTATATTTGTGTATGTGCTCTTGTAAGGTGACCGAAGTAGCTTGTTTAACACCACAGTAGAGAGCAGTGGGATGAAAAATGAAACCTAATTTTAATCCATCGAAGACTAATCCAATGCAGACTAACCAGAAAATTATTACAGACTGCCTGGTCTGCAAATAGATCCTGAGCAATGAACTTGGTAAACCTGGGGCACAATCACACAAAAAGCTAAAGACTTTCTATGACTGGGCATTATTTTATATTTCAACAAGTTAAAATTGGTAAGAATAAGCAGTTATCAAGGAACTGCAGTAATTACTGCAAACACACCTCAGCATGCAAACTTTAACAGCATATATAAGAAGATATAAATATCAAGAGTATTATCCCCAAGTAGAGCTTTTGATTGGCTTTGAGACAACAGTTAACTAAAGCAGAGAAACACTTCACAAAATTCTGAAGATTGTGGGATTATTTTTTATACTAGTTAAAATTAAATTTTAAAATTACTACTTTCCATTAGAACATTTTATAAGCTATAAAACCCAAAAAGAATACTTAGAAAAGACCCAAACAAATAATATTGAAAAAAAGAAAAATAAAACTTTTTAAGTTGAACACCGAGGAACAAAGAAGATTTGATACTTATTGCTAGAACCACTTCTTACCTGACATGGTCCTCGGTATGCCAAACTTTTTCCTTTTTGGTACAAAGTACACAAGTTAGTGTATTCCACATTGTCTGTGTCACAAACAGGATCTCGTGTCTGGTCACAATTTAACTGCCTTGGCACACACTCATGCTGGCTGCATTCAAACTTCTCAAAACTGGTCAAACAAACTTGTTTCTTTGGTATGCACCTGCAGAAAACCATAATAATTTCATGTCATGTCATGGGATTTTTTTTTAAGTCTCAAAATGTTGAGACTTAATGTCACTATTTTCAGTGACATTTTCTCCAGTACTTTAGACTAACTGTGGTTCAGCAGAGCTGCAGGAAATAAAAGTGGTAAAATGCTCTGAATAGCCCGTGTCAGGTCTCATCACAAACCTGGACCAGTTTCACATCACGTTTACTCAATGTATGTCAACACAACCACAGTTTCCACAAACATTTGTCTTTAACAAGTATTTTTCAATGTTGACAAAGGGTTGGATAAACTTCTTATCTACTCCCATACTTCATTTTGTAAATGAATATTTAAGAACAACTAGGCTAGAGAAAACATGGAAACAGCATGAAGAAAAGATTCCATTGCAAAGGTCTAGTCTCACCCTTCTCTGAGAAAGGGGTGAAAACAAGACCTAAAGTATTATCTGGTTTCAATTACAAATATCTAACTGGATTCTAGCTTTGGAGTTTCAGAATATTGTATGACATCCCATCTAGAGGATGCAGCAAAAAGAAAAATCTGATATTTACACTTTCTTGGCATCCATTCCTTTTAAGCCATCACAAACAAGTACAGACAGAGAAACAGTACAAATTCTTTCCCCTTTGTATTAAACAAGTACCTTCCATGATCTTCTCTGCAAAACATTTGGCATGGGCCCTGCAAGGCACCCCTCTGTTAGAGAAATGCCAGCCAATGCAGTCTACTGAACAGGGTGATGAAAGCTCTCACGGCCTGTCTGGACAACCCCCTCCTTCCATAAATTACAGCAGCGCTGCCATCACTGGATAATGCACAATATGTCCTTATTCTCTCTGAGGGCTGCGCTCCCATGCATTACAGACATGCCTTTGATATCAGGGAAAGCTTGGAATTTCTGAGATTTAAACACTTCATAAGTGGAATGTAAGATCCATTATGTAAGTGGAATGTAAGATCCATAATGTAAATAGATTCCAAGTGCATCAGGGGCATTTTCAGATGAGCACATTCAGTTCCAGCTACATTATCAAACTGACCCAGAAAAATGTATTGTGCATAATCCTTTACTCAAACTGCAAGTTGAGGTTCTAAGCATAATGGTATTTTGAAAAACTGGAACGTCTCTATGTACTCTCCAAATTTCCAACATAAAAAGTAAAAAATGTTTATCCACAAAGCAGCTTGGAAATTCCAATTTGGAATGCCATTATGGCTGCAACAGCTATAAAACAAATGTTTTCTCAGTATTTTTCTGCATCATAGCATTTTAAGTGCAAAAAAAGGAAAAAACCCTAAAATTGCTACAATCAGCTCTAATGAAAGAACAATATTACACAACTTATTTTGATGGCTTTCTTTCAAAACACAAAAATGCACTAATTCAAAGGAGACTGCAGTATTGCACAACACTGAGAAAATTGAAGACAGAGACCAATATTGTGACCCGCAGGCTTTGATCTCTGTAAGAAGGTCAGATTTTTTTCCCTGACACTAGTACAAAGCATATTTTTGTTTTAATATATTTGTCTATGCAGATTTTGCTTTTCTTGATATTGAAAAAACAGAGATTGTACAGACATAGTTTTCACAAGATTTCAGTCTAAGAAAAAAAAAAAAAGGTGATTGATAAAGAAAAAAACCACGCATTACTGACTGAATAAGCACAACTGACTCCAAGTCTTGAATTCAGATGTGGGTCTTCTTTCTTAACTAGTAAAAGAAGGTGTGAAACAAAGTAGAAAAATGACAGTTATTGCCATTTTGACAAAATCTGATTGTCCCACTTTTGAAAGTATACGTGAAGTCTCTTCTATTGCTAAACTGAGATCTGCATAATGAATGTGACATAGGACTACAAAAATGGAACCAAGAACTGGCAGTTATTACAGTCCAATACTACCAACTATGATAAAGAAAAAGTAGCTAATTCAAACAGTTGTTTTTATTGGAATAGCCCCAAAATAGAATGTTACAATATACAACGCATTCAAAGAACATATAAATCTGCTTTATGAGTGGATGAAGTCAAAGAAAAGCTGAGAAACATATTCTGCTTTTACCTTTGATTTTTATTACAAGGGTTTGGGTTGCAAGGATCCTTGGAAATGCACGATCCAAATTCAAACTGGTTGTCCTGGAGCCCAACGCAGCGAGCTATGCACGCGCTGGGATATGTGCGCCCGTTCTGGCCACAGACTGGGACAAACTGGTCCACACAGTTACAGGGCAAACCTGCAAGAGCAACACATGGAACAGGGACTGGCTGCACACTCATTTTTCATGGCACAAGATATACAAGGTGTCACTGAGGCGTCTCTGCCTTCAGCCCTTTCCTCCCACCTATCATTTAGCAATGCTGGAGCACACAGGCACTTAGAAGGAGCAGGAAGGGAAGTTTGTGTCCTGCTCCTTTGCTCATTCTACTCAGCTTTCTCCATTTTTCCTCTAAACTCTTTATCTCTCATCCCTACTACATCCTGTCTCTATTAATTTTTACGTATTACTTGAGGTTTTATTTTTCGGTATTGATTTTGTTTTTTAAAGTATGTGCTTTTCCTGCAGTGCAGGTTGGACATGAGGAAAACAAATAGTTAAAAAAAATAGTAATAACAAATTACTGGGTGTTTTCCATTAATACTGTAGAAAGAATTTAGTTGATAATCCCTGGTCTAAAAATACTGAACTTAAAGTTTTCATGGTTTGGAAAGTTACCTGTAAACTTCCTACGTTCATCCTCTGAGCTGTGCTCAGTTAGACACTGACGTGTAGAACAAATCAAGTTTCCAGCAAAACAGGAACAGACATTGCAATCTATATTAAAAGATGCTCCATGGCCTTAAAATAAATTAAATAAATACATACAATTAGTGCAAATACACCAGAAAACTACATAGTCATATGCAGTACATAGATATTAAATTTTTATTAATTGCTTCTGTAATTTCCCTTTTCAGTACATTTTCCCACTGAAATTTCCATCCTTTTTTTTCTTTTCAATAGATTTCAAGTTTTGCTTTATTCACTTAAAGGAAAAGTCTGTTCACATGTGGTTTTGATTAATTATTTAACCACAGAAGCAAACACTTCATCCTCTCAAAGCCTGTATAAATCAGGTTCTCTGTTTGTATTTTTTTTAAGAACAATAAAATCTGGCTAGCAAGTTTCATGTTTTCTTCAAGGTAAAGCTTTTGTAAAGACACATTCCTCTAAACTAAATTTACATAAGACTCCTAAACTTTTAGTCTCACACATAAAGCACAACTTGTATGTGTTTGCCAAGAGGTAAAAGCACCAACGCTTCATTCCAACCTCCAATGGATTGGAATGCATTTTATAATAAGTCAACAACATTTTCACACCTGAATCTAAGAATCAAACTGCAGACTTTGGGGATTTTTCTTCACTTTAGCAACTGCAGTTTGGCTTTCTGAACTGTCCATATGACTGCCTTTCACTGTGATGTATGTTTTTTCTATCAAATCAATTCATGTTGATGACAGACTGATCAAACTGGTTATCAAAGACTACCAACAAATACACAGCTCTTGAGAAAAACATAAGAGTAATTGTTCCTTACAAAATAAGGCAATTCCCTCTAATCTCTTTTCAAAAGGAAAAAAATTCTCCCTTGAGCTAGAGAATTATAATTTTTTAGAAAATATTACACAGGCACAAGGGAAACCCCACAGCACTGGAGCAATTCAGAAGAGGTGCTCAGAGACAAATGAGGGCAGAACAAGAGGGGGTGGGAGAGAAAGCCTCTGTAGCACAAACAGCTCTCTTTACACCACAGTACTACTCAAAGGACCAAGGAATTTGCCAGCAGGGAAGAAGAAAAGCTTAGAAGGTAATGCCAAACACAGGATCCCAGGTGATTCTTCAAAGTACCTGACTTATGATCCTGCAACTCACAACACAAAAAACCCAACATCATTCAAAACAGAGTTGGTTTTTTTATAGAGAATGGTTTTAAAAAAACACACTTCAGATTTTATGTCTAAACCATGGCTTTTTACAACTGACATATAAACCAATTAAATATAGTTACTGCAAAATATTTACATGGTGAACATAAACTTTTAATTCTTTGCTTTCAATGCATCATCTAACAAATTTGGAACCTAGTAATTTTAATCTTTTATTACATAATAACTACAGTCTTAATCACACAAACACTTAAAGAGTCATTATGGCAAAAGAGGAAGCTGTCTGGTTTTGGAGTTGTGGTAGTTTGTTTTTAAATGGACAGCACTTACTGAATACCTAGAGCTACACATACTGTTATGGTTACCAGGACAAGTGAGGGCTGTACACTGTGCAACCATAAAATACAAATACAGCACCAAACATTTCTGTGATTATTTTCACCAATAATCTGAAAAACTGCGAGTGTCCTTGGATAGAATGGTCCATAAAAAGTTACAGTCATCATTTATAAACTGCATTTAGCAGTTTTTGTGTCTTAAAAGTATCCACTTTCACCAGATACTTTCTATAATTGCCCATCAAACACATTGTTAATGTTAAGATGTTTTCAGCATTCTGCTTTCATGAACAAATAGTACCAATTCTGGGAAAAAAAAAAAAAAAAAGAGAAGTTTGAAATATGTTTGGCTACCTTTTATCTTCTTTGGGCAAACAACAACAAAAAAAAATAGATTGCAAAATCCCCCATTCCATTCCATGGAATACTTCAGGCAGACTTTCCAATTGATTATTTAGCTCAACTTGTTATCTTTTGTGAGAAAGAAATATCTCAATTTCCTGCTCTTTCATGATCTAGGGCTTGGCTCCCAATCTGAAAACTGTGTTTGTGACAAATGAATCTATAACAAGTGCCTTGCTTCTTAAGTTTTAGTTAGTGTGAAAATAAGTATGTAAGAAAACTAGTATGAAAATACTCTCATCATATGGTAAAAAATCCCCCTCAGTTATTTTGGACTCATGAGGTATCTTTAACTTGATTGGACAATCTGACAGTAGTTTAAAAGGACTGATTTATAGACACAAAACAATGTTCAGTGCTGAGGTATGTAACTGTGCACTAGTAGAAAATCTCTTGCTTGCTGAATCAAGGACACCAACTTCAGCTCACAGCTCAGCACAGACTCTATTTTATATTCAAGACCTTTTGTAAGTTTCCCCCTATCTTAGTAGAAGCTTTTTTTTTTTGTTTTCTTTTTCCAAGATTATAATGCCAGTTTGTGTGACAAAAATACACTCCTAAAGCTCTCAAGCAAAGAGCAAATCTGAAAATAAATCAATATAATCTTCCAAGGAGCATCATCCTTGAATTCCTTTGACTGCCAGATTAGGTAGAACCCATTTAATGCTTGCTACCCATGCCAATTTAAACTCTAAACAGAGAGCTGCCATGGTGAAAAAAGACTTTAAAAAACCACAGTGTTCAATACACATATTTGCTTACATGTTTATTTTCAGGCCCACTGATTATGTTAGCCCCATTGATATATATCTTAAACTACAATTCTTATTTAATGCTGAGATTGTGCAAAACTTATTAGGGGATGTTTAGTGGAAGAACCAAAGAAAGGAAAAGAAGGAATTAAGATGAATCAAGTAGGAGGATGTGTGGGAAAGCAAAAGGAAGAGGGGGACAAGGGAATGGTTCAGTGTAGACAGGTAGCTGGGCAATCTGCCTTTCTCACTGAACCCTGCACTTGATCATCACAACCTATCCTGTATTTTTATCACATCCTATTTTTACACTTTTAAGATGTGTGCTTCTGAATATGAGCATGAGTACTAACAAACTTTAAGCTGGATGAACAAGTAAGTAGGGAAAGAGATCTTTGTGCCAGCCATTGGAGTGGAAACACAACCCTTGGGAGTTCATGGGTCCAGATGCCACAAGCCACTGGAAGGAAACAAAAAGCCCCCAGCAAATTCCAAACAACCTCCCACAACCATTTGGAGCTAGTAAAGAAACCACTCCTTGCTAAAAAGAAATGTACTGAGAACACCCTTTACACACGCCTGTGATTGATTGAGACAGGCACAGTTCAGTACTGATTTCAACAACTGAACCCTCCACCGTATGTATGACCTAACCCAGTATTAAATACAGGGGTGCAACCATCAGCTTTTGTATTTTCTGATAAACTCTGAATCAGATCCTCTGTGTCACCTCATGTAGGTCAAAATTCATTAGGTAAGGAGCAGGTGCTGGGTGCATCACTGCTCCCTTACTTACTTTTCCTTTGTCCTCCAACAATGCATGATTTCTGGAGGTCAACACAATGCATTTCCATACAGTTCTCTAGTAATCCACTGTGTCCACAAGTACAAATCTTGTAACACCCAACATCTCCAGCTGAGGATGGAACTTGGATAAGTGTACCTTGTCGGACAATAAAATCGGAGGCTTCTCCCAGTTTGCAGCCTGCATACAAGGAAAAACTTTTAGCTCACAAGTAGCAAACATGTGGGCAAGTGCCACTACTGAAATAAATTACTACACTGACTGATGGTAAAAACATAAGGTGTTTTTGAGCAGCCTTACTCTTGTCCTTAAATTCACCCATTTCACAGAGGCAATAAGTAGCAAATATAGAAGACATGTACTTGAGACAAAGTTCTGAAGTACCTGTGAAGATGTTACTTTTGAGAAATAGACCTGAAATTACAGTAATTCTCAAGTATTTTAATTTTCTCTGTAGTAGTATGAAACACATTATATGACAAATACTACACATACTTCACTCTCTCCAATATAGAATTTGAATTAAAGGGTCTCACAAGCAAAGCCCAGTCATTCCCCCTCTCTCACATATTTGATTGTGCTTTTCTTCTGTACTTGCACCTCTTAAATGAACACTGAAGGATTCTTACAAGAAGAAAAAGCAGGAAAAGTAGATTTTAAAAAGGAAGGAGGGAAAAGGGAAAAGGGAAAAAGTTTTAAAAAGTGCAAGGAAAAATAGTAAAATAAATAGCAGATTGAAATAACCCTACTAGGATGAACTGCAACAACCTCCCTGAAACTTTTAGCCAATAAATTAAAACATAAAAGTTCCTTTCCAACCTTCAGTGTAAGCAAAATGTCTCTTCAAAAGCTCTGGCTGAGCTTGTTTTCAGATGACTTTAAATTACTTTTGCAGCATGTGAAGACAATACAATCTTAGAGTAATAAGGCTCAGCTTTCCAGGAAAACAAAAATATTTGTAAGGGTCATAGAAGTACAACCAAAACTATGTCCCTAGGCTCACACAAAAAATGACCTGAAGTCTACCCTCACTTTTAAAAGAGCACAAGTAGAGCAGATGCATGAGTGAAGCAAAATCGAGCTTTCCTCTTTTTAATTAGGAACCACTGGGGAAACTGCTGATCAGCCACAGAACTGCTGGAAGAACAGAGGCTTAGGGAACTGATGTGAGACAGCTATGGCAATGTTCTCTATCACCTCCTCGAGAAAGGAGGCTACTGCATAATTCAATGTGAAAATCAGTGTTGCTCTCACTTGCTCAGTCACATACATGTTCAAGTGGTCACCAAATGCACACTTTCTGCTCTGCTTCAAGAACCACAGCTGACCCCTCTTGTCACTGAATGACACTTTCTGCTTTAAAGGAAAGGGGAAAACTATGGCAAGCACTACCAGTGCCTCGGGCAGAACAACGAAGGGGTTGTACAAGTTGGGCATTGCAGTCTCACACCTCCTTTTGTAGGTTTGATCCTTGTTACTGACACCATTCAACTCTGCCATTTCAAAGTCAGGTACCTGAAACTTATTCTGCATGAGACTCTCCCCAGTCAGCTCACATTTGCACATGGTGCAGAGGTTAGACAACACCAGTGTTCTAAAAAAGCAGTTCCCAAATGACCATAAGTGTCTTTCTAGTGAGGTGCAACCACCTCAGAAGTGTCACTGAAGGGAGCAGAAGCAGAAATGCCAGCTGCATGTCCAGACGTCTTTGGTGGGAAGGGCTGGGCTTTGGGTCTGTGGGAGAGGAGCTGTGGCACTGTGCATCTCTTGGTTCCTCTGGGTTGTATTCCTCTCTTTTTGTTATCTCCCTTCTCATCATCAGCACCATCACAATTGTTATTGTTAACTTTATTTCAGTGACTAAACTGCTCCTCCCCAGGCTGGAGGGGAAAGTGAGCGAGCTGTGTGGTGCTCAGGTGCCAGCTGGGTTAAATCATGGCACAGCAATTCACTTTAAAACCTTCAACATTTCAATGACACATTTACCAGCAAAATTCAGTGAACAGAAGCCTATAAAACCTTACCTGGCACACACAAATATGGAAGACATAGCTCTCCAGATTGACATCCTTTTCTATTTACTTCACAGAGCTGATTAGCTGCACATGGGTTTGGATTACATGGATGTGTTACATCTTCTACAATGTTTCCTAAAGAACTTGGGCCTGAAAACAGAATATACATCGACAGTGATTTAAATGAGGTTTATTTTTCTTCAGCAAAGCATGGCATTTCTTATGTCCTGTAAAATCATATTTTTACAATTCTGTGAATTTTTAAAAATTTAATTATAGATTAGAAGCTTGATATGACCAGGCAGTTAACTTATTTCAGTAGTTTAGTCCTCAGTCCTGGAAATAATGATCCAGATGCTTCTTCACATGCAAAATGTATTTCCTATATTTGTCTGCCCATAACTTTCTTGTCATATATGCCCAACACAAGAAGGAATAGAAGCAATGAACTATGGCATCTTGAAAATTCCAATTTTCTCTAATACACTAAATAAAATGTCTCAAATTGAATAGAATTTTCTTTAAAATAAATAATGAAGATTATTAAAAGTAATGACAAAAAGTATCAAAGCATCCTGGTTTTTCTAATTTTGCTGCATGGGTATGTAAATACTCACTCAGGTAAGTATCCAAGGGTATACAGTTCTCCAAGTCATCTGTTGGAGATAAGAGCTCACAAATACTCTCAGCTGAGTGGCCTTCAGGGAATTTATTATGATCTCCACACTTCTTCAGTATTTCCACACAATCTGATCTACAGATAAATAAAGAGACAGAACTTCATGAAGACTACTTGAAGAAAAAAGGGTTTATAGGAAAAAGATTTCTTCCTATGTTATTCCCTTCCTTGAATCCACAACTTTCCTGCTATGCCTCACAGCAGAGAGCAGAGTGTTTATATATATATATATATATATGTAAAAAAATGTACATTTTATATATATGCTACATTTTACATAGGAGGGAGGAACAAATTTATGACACAAAGACAGAAAGTACTGCTTGTACTACTCCTCTTTGATCTTGGTTATCTTCATTTTCCAAAGCATCATATGCATGTAATTTTCAAGACCAAGCATTTCCTTCATTTACTAATGTCTAATAAGCATTGAACTCTACCTCACTACCTGCACTATTAATTGCTCTTTTTTCTACTCAATTACCTACTTTTGACACTTACTAAAAAGAAAAAACAACAACAACTTGTTATTTATCAGACCTTTCTGTCATCTATAAGTCATCAGTAGATCCCAAAACCAAAAAGAGGAAAAGTTTAAGACACAACGGAGAGCCAGAAAACCCCCCCAAAAAATCTTTTTTCTTTCACTTAACAATGCAAGCATATAAATTCATCTCATTAACAGGCAAATATTTTCATTTGCAGTAATGGAGATTCAAGCAATGGTAACCATGCAATTTCATACTCCTTCCATGTTTGCCTTGCCACGTTTTCCTAACATAGCAAACACAATCCTATAGCTTTCTAGTTTTCATTAAAATCCTTAGTAAAACCTCTAAAACAGATTTTGTTTTCCCCACAGTACTTACTTGCAGATAATACTTCCTCTAGATTTGCTGTGACAAGGTTTAATCTGCAGGGAACAGGCAATTGCCTTCCACATTTCTGGTTGGCATTTTTTAATATCAAGCACAGGAATATTTATGAATGGCATCTTAATACTCCCTTTTTCCCATAGCTTCATGTCATTCATGGCTCCCTGGTCTGACTGAGTATTGCAGCTTCTAAAAAGTTCTGTTGGTCTTAAAAGGAGAAGGTAAAATATAGCATGTATTAAAGAAAAAGGAAGTACCACACATTTTCCCTTTATCACCATAAGAACTTTACATCCTTCATGTGGCTTGCTCTTTGTGGTATACAAGCAATTAACCCCTCCCATAGTTAAGCAAGATCAGAATCAATTTGAAATCTGTCTTTAAGGAAGGTGTTTAAGAGTCAAGGCTGAAACTCCCTTCTCACCTCTATCTCTTAGATCAAATATCACTTTAATATTTCTCACCTGAAGTTGACTTAAAGAGAAAATATCTTAGATAGCCCAAATAGCTATGTAAATGTTTCCTGATGAATCACTAATGCAAGTTAATTTGTCATTTATATTTAGCCAGGTTTGGGATTCTCCTACCCATGTAACACTTGTGCCACTACCCACTATTTGGAAAAAAAAAAAATAAGAAAAAAAGCCAGTAATCTCTAATTGCTAAGAAAATTTAGGGTTTTTTAAAATTCTAACTGTAACCTTGCAACTACTTTCAGACACCATTTTAAATAATCTTGTCCTACAAACTCACAGAAACATCTCTGCAAAAAAGAAATTTTTAAAATGAGTAACATGTAAATTTAACAAACACTTTTACCTTATTTATAACATATAACATTCCAGTAACCATGACTTACTTGTCTATGCAGCAAGACAGAGGTAATACACTCTGACATTTCACAAGTTCATGGGTTAACTTCCATTCTTGTAATTTTTATTACATCTGTTGCTAAATACATTTCCAAGAGTTCAATCTAAAGAAAAACCACTTATTTTCAAACTAACTAAAACCATATTTGCAGAAAGAAAGCTACATACAATCTCAAAGTAAGTCTTAAAAACATTTCATTTTATTTTTGAAATCAAAGCATAGGAATTCCTTTATAAAATATTCAGTGTCTCTCTCCTACCTGTTATTAAAATTAGTGCAGTAAGTAAGATTTCTACAGCCCAGCTGACAAGGTTCTCGTACATCTGCTAAACAGGTCAACATGGAAACTTCAACTGCATTATACTCACAAAAGCGATCAAATTCTTGCCAGCTCTGTGAATTGCCCCAGCTCGTGCTATAAAGTTTAGTGCAGAGCTCTCTGAAAACAAAAAAGAAATAGAGATGAAGAAAATAAGACTGGAAGAACAACAGCCCTTCAGATATAGTCCATTACTTCTTTGCTGCTCATAACAGCCTCTGCTCACCACAGAGGATTGTGTTAGAGCCCACAAAGTCTGTAAGAGTATCCAAATTTAGTGCTCAAAGAAAATAACCCATTTTGCTCAAGAATGCCAGAATATATTTAAGCTAGTAAGACTGAAGTACTTCAGGCTATAAAAGCACAATATTCAACAAAAATGTAACAGCTGAAAATCTGAACTTACAACTTTGAGATGAAAACTATCCCAGCTAATTTTACTGGTAATAAATCTAAGCTGACATTACAATGAACAACTTCTAATCCCATCCTTCAGCTTCAAATCACACTTTCTCCTCCCACAGAAATGAACGTCAAGCAAAATACATTCCTTCTTTTGCCCTGATGTTTGAAGCAGGGATACTGTTTGCTGTTTTTGTTGGAGATGCTTCCTGGTGTCAGCAACACCCAACTCACTTTGCTCACAGCCATGTCCCACAAACTACAACTGTTCCCATCCCAAGGTATGGAATTTCACTGTACTTGATAGAAGGGTCCATTTTAGAACTCATTGTCAAAGCAAGGAACTAAAAGATACTTTATTAACTATCCTATGCTACAATGTTCTAAGAAATAATGCAACTCCTGGCTCTACTACTAAACTCATTAAAGATCCTGCTGCATTAATGAGATGTTGTTACTGGAAACTTTGATATAAAAGGAAGTAACAGCTCAAAAATGTTTGCCACTTATTCAGACACACTGATGCATTTAAAATGCAATCATCATCTATTTTTAAAGTGAACAGAAAACCACCCTAGACTGAAAATGCCTCAATAATTTACAAGCACGCAACACTTTACTGAAAACCTTTGTTCCTCTAAATGTCAGAATAGTTAGTTCCCTTATTTAATTACTAAATAACCTAAGTTATTTCTCACTGACAAAAGCCAGAAGAGCATCAAGACAGGAATACTGCCAAGGTTTTAACATGAAGCAACCAGACACTTTGTGGAGTTAATTGTCCTTTTGTCTCTCTTTAGCACCTTGTTAAGACCTCTTAATCAGAGGTTGCAATATTGGCTATTATGACCACAAGTATAGTACAAGTTTCACTAACTTACTGTATCTGCTATAATAAGCCAGTGCTAAATGTGAGAAAAGGTTAATTCCTCTCATAAAACAGTACTTTTTGAAATATAAAGTATTGGACAGAGCAGATTACCTAACAGATTACTATCTGGTTACCTGAACATGTATTTTTTCTAGCAATTCCAGAACCTCCTATTTGATGACATAGCAAGATTCAGAAAAGGCTGGAATCAAGACAAATCCCTAAGTACTTTCACAATTGGAAACGAGGTTAGAGAGATACTGACCTACATGTGGAAGAATTTGCTTTAGAACAGCAATGGAGCTTAGCCCCATCGAGGCCTGTTGAAGGTGGGGGGTGCACAGTGACTCCTGGGTGAACAGATCTTGAACTCTCAAGAAAACATTGCCAAAGTGGGTCCTGAGGGAGAGGCATGGTTTTACAGCCTTCTATAAGTCCATCAACGATTTCAAGTTCTGTTTTCATTGACATTAGAATTCTTTTACAAGCAGCCTGACACGCATAGTCTTCTGCTCTATCACAGCAATACAAACCTGTTAACAAAATAGTTAATAGTCAAGCACAAAACAACATTAAAGATGCACAACATAAAAGCCCTGAGAAATAAAAGTGCTGTAAGGTGCCTTCTTCTCCTCCAGAGAATCTCAAATAACATTGCTTCTCCTAAACAGATACAGAATCAACTCTGGGAAAAAAGCACAAAGCCAATGCATAAAAATGAAAAGTAAATAAAGATTAATAATTCACCAAAACCCAAAATTTATTCTCATATAAATTCATATAATGATAGCAATACAATTTATATGACAGTTATACAATAATGAAGTACATTTTCAGGATCTTCTATAACTCTCAGTAAAAAAGGATTTATTTGTACTACTTACTGTCTGTAGGGTTTCTCATTGGATAGGACTGTGTGTAGTTATTCACGCAGTGTATAAGCTGAGGGCTGATAGATGCACAGTAATTTTCAACTGCTTTAATTTGTGATGGACCAGGAGAGGAGTCTGTCCGAAAAATTGCTTGGCAATACTCGCGGCAGTTCGTATGGTGACCTGCGTAACTGCAACACACTGACCCCACTGGGGAAGCAAACAAACAAACAACAGAAAATCTACGGGTTCCTATGCAGAGAAATGAAGAGATGAACATGTCTGTATAACACACAAAGATGCAAAAGGAAACAACAACACCAACCAAAAAAAAAAAAAAAAAAAAAGAAAAAGAAAGAAGAAATGACTGGAAATATCTGTAACTAGCCAAACTACATTTGTTTGTCTGGCAGGAGAAAAAAGTCAGCACTAAAGCTGCCTTGAATTCAAGTTCAAGACATGAGCAAGCCAGCTGAATCTCATTTTCAGCTGTTTTACTCTTATTTTAGATAACCAGACGTGTCCAATAATTAAATTATCAAAGAAATATGACTAATAAACAAATAAATATAAGAGCAGTATCATTAAAAAAACCCAGACAGATGGTATTGGTGATTCAGATGTTTTTGCTATGCTGTTAAATACATGTAGTAGTTCTTGAGAATAACTTCTACTAGAATTGATTCTGAAACACGGATTTCATTTTATATAAACAGATATCACGCAACAAAACACTTGCATGCTTATTCAAAATTTCACCTATGCATTTAATTTTGCTGCTTAGGACACATCAAATAAACAAGCAGAATAAGATGACAGAAAAGACAAATACAGATACACAAATAAAAACTAATATTAATTATACAAATAGCCAAATCTCTTTATTACTTGACAATTTCCTCATGTGGCTTTTGCTTATATTGGTCTGAAATCCACATGCTTGTATATATGTTCACCCACAGAATCTCTTACAGTTTAGAGAAAAAAGGAATGATACAAAAGCAAAACAAAATAAACTATTCATTATATACTTACTTTCATTTCTGTTAATACAACTAAAGAGAGCATTCTGAAATCAAAACAAAAGCAGTGTTACAAGCCAGAAAACTTCAAATAAATATTTAAGTATCCAGTCATTTGTTATAATGAGTTAATAAACCTTTGGTATTATTTGCTTCAATTAGATTACATTGAAACAAAAACACTGTACAAACAGTGAAACCAGGAAATTAAGAGATCAAGGGTCACCAAAGTTCTATGTGCACTCATAAAATAGATAAATATTCAAGCAAACAAGTAAATTGGAAGACTTTCCTGGACTAACTTAGAAACAGGGTAAATTGCTACATCAGAGTGTCTCAAGATGTTGGGATTTTTTTTTCTAAGGACAATAATTTTAAAGACTCTATGTAGAAAAAAAAATCTGCACAGATGGATACATGCAAGTAGTAAATCTCAACAAAATAACTCCATGACAATGTACCTTAAAAGCAAAAGTATGCAACCAGTTCCCTCAAACTGCAGCCAAAAGGCACAGCTCGGGGATGAACATCTTAAATGTCAGAAGAAGGGAAACACACACATCCTGCTGCTTTGCTTCAGAGGCCTTTAATCTGCACACCATCATGGAATGGAATGGTTTGGGTTGGAGGGGACCTTAAAGCTCATCTAGTCACAACCCCTGTTAGGGGCAGAGACACCTTCCACTAAACTGGGTTGCTTGGGGCCCCATCCAACCTGGCCTTGAGCATTTCCATGGATGGAGCATCCACAGCTTCTCTGGGAAACCCCTGTCAGTGCCACACCACACTCATAATAAAAAAATCTTCTTTGTATCTAGTTTGAAACTACCCTAAGTTTCAATCATTAACCCTTGCCCTATCACAACAAGCCCTGCCAAAATGTTTGTTCCCAGCTTTCTTGTAGGCCCTCTTTTAGCACCAGAAAGTGCTGTAAGGTCTCCTGGGCTCCTTTTCTTCTCCAGACTGAACAACAGCAGCTCTCTCAGCTTGTCATCATGAGAGACATGCTCCATCTCTTTGTGGCTCTCCTCTGGACTCATTCCAACAGATCCACATCCTTCCTATGCTGAAGACTCCAAACACGGATGTAGCACTCCAGGTGGGTCTCATCAGAGCAGAGCAGAGGGGAAAATCCCCTCCCTCATGACTACTCAACTCTTGCCAAAAAACCCAGTCTTCCCCACACTGAGTAAGCAAATGTCCCACTAAAAAAATTAGATACTACATATAAGCAGTATCTAATGTCTGGAAGTCTATGGAAAGATGAAGCCATGAGGCTGAAATTCCAAAATGTAGTTGCCAGTTATCAAAGACATAATATTATAAGATTGTGAGAAAGGGAAATTTGAACTTCCTCTATACCTAACCTCTACAATTGTCAGAACGCCACATTATAAAACATGATCAAATACATCAATACAGTGACAAAACACAATCTCCATCTTCATAAAAAATTTGATCTCCATTTCCCCTGTCCCTATAATTAAACAAATTTGTATTTCACACAGAAGAGAGTATCTAGAGAAGAAAACACAAACAGCATCAGACTGATTCCAAATCATGTGGGATTAAAGTCTTGCTTCAATACAGGAAAGCACCAGATGTGCTACTACCTCTAAGACAAGGAAGAGAGTTCAAAGTGTAGAGGTAGTTCAAGCTCAGTAGTTCACCAGATTCTTCATCTAGCTTAATTACTAATTATTCACTGGATTGCAGAAAAGTGGGTATCCCAAATAATCTTGGGGCTATTTTTTTTTTTTGCAGATCTGTACTGCTGCGAACAGATGAAAATACAAACAATATTAGGAATTAACTTGATTATTTTATTTTTCCTTTTGTCTTAGATATTGTTCAGTGTGCAGGAATTTGTTTTTCATTCATATTTGCTACTTGCTTTCTTCTAAACACTAGCTTTTAAACAGGACAGTCCCAATACTGTAATGAGCAGCCTCAAATTCCTTCTGTTAACACCCAGAAATTAGTTTAAACCTTGGGCAAGCCATGGCAGATGTGGCAATGAAAGACCCTAAGACAAAAAACATAAATCTAACTTGAAAGTGTAAGTTATTTTTCCACAAACAGCAACTATTTATAATTCTAGTGATCACAAATAAAGGCACAAGATCTATTGGTACACCTCACACAAAAATTGAAAAATCTGCCTTATATAATACAAAGCCCCAAATCTAATAAAGTAGCAATTCAGACATTTTCAGGCCAAAAATATCCTCTACAATATTTCAGATATTTTCTCCCAAAAGCATGGACATTGCATTATTTCTCTCAGATTAATTTGCAGCACATTTTCATCTGATTAACTTTAGATTTTCCCTTCTTTCCTGCACACAAACCAAATCCTGCTACCCATCCATCTATGTAACACAGATGAGTGACAAAAGAGAATTAATGGAGAAAGAACACAGAGAAGGGGTCACCACCTTACATCTGTAAAGGACAGATTTACACAGTTGCCTAAAGGCTCATGACATTTTTGTAGCACCATATATCCTTCATTGTGGGTGCCAGCCAAAGGTTACCAGAAAGGCCCTGTTTCAATGTGGCCACCCAGTTTCTTTGGGACTTGCAATACACAATAACACTCTGCCCCTAAACTGACTGTCCTCAGAAGCTGCTGAAATTTGACTTCTCCAGAGCTACCCTGCATGGAGCACTGGAAGGTGGCACACAAACCAGCCAGGCAGAACGAACACTGTAACTTTATTAATTAATACACTGGGACAGCAGAGGCTGCTGGAAAGTCTGAAGTCTGCCTGCCATGGTTATACCAAGTTCTTGACCATACTGTTAGCACAAATCATACTGTAATGCTGCAATAAGCTCAGATAAAAATTGTCATGTTATTGAGAAGTTGAATGATACAAAAAAGTGATTCTAAAGCAGTTCATGGATAATAGTGTCACTTGCCCTGCTCAGAGGACACAAAAGAAAGGAGAATGTTGGGAAGATTATGGTATCTACAAATACTCCTCTTCTAAAGAAGGGCTCAAGCTGAGACAAAATTATCTTCTCACAGCAATTTCACACCCCAATTTGATACAGGCAGGAAGTCCTTACCTTCTTTCTGTATTTTGAAACTACAGTTCCACAGAGTGCTGAATCACTGTAATAATTCTTACATTTCTCTTAAGAGGAGGTGGTCTGGCTTCCCTTTTCCACCTTGTCCCTGCTCCCAGCTGTATAGCCTTGAGTATACCCTTACACCATCACCTTGTCATGACCTGATCTTTCTCACTAACCCAGATGAAAAGCTATTTTTCTCATCCCCTGGGATTTAAGTCAGCAATACCAACAGGTATAATACCACATCAGAACAGAACAGAAAAAGCATTTTTTAGATACCATCTTTTAGAAGGACCTGCCAGATGCCAGAGGGAGAGTAAGGTAAGGAGGGGAAGGAATGTGTGGAAAACTGGCAGTTGCAGGAAGGCACAGGAAGAACTTCAGTCACGCTGGGTTGTTACAGCAAGTCACCATATTCCACAAAACTGTTAGTGTCTGCACCCACCACAAATTACAGGGCTAGTATTCCAGGGAGTGCTGACTTTGTGTTTTGGGTAGGTCTGGGTAACTGTTCATTTTATGTGTCTTTTTATATGTAACACATATGAGGGGTATAGCTACAGAGATATGAGATAATCTTTAAAAAAAGATTAAAAATTAGTACCTAATTGCCTGTTTGTAAATAAAGGTGTTAACAGCATTAGACAGTCAGTCTCATTTGAATTACTAACTGCAACTTCTTTTCAGAACAGAAGGTTCATGTGGATCTCTACTAAATTAGCACTGATATTTAAGAAGTCACCAGCTTTTTTGCCCACTCAAGGTTCCTTCTGAATCTTTGAGTGAACTGGCAGTGAAGAAAGACACAGAAAACAAAGCAAAAGGTCAAAGATAGATATAGGTAAAAAAATCCCAACCAAACCAGCCAACCAAAACACAAACCAAAAGAGGAGAAAAGTAGTCATCAAGATTTGGGAAAATGATGGTACCAAGGGAATACTGTGCACACACACAGCCTGATGCTCCATTTTTAACTTGTGTTGAACACTAAATAAGATGAACAAAGATGGCAATATCAAAATTTCTAAAACACAAACACAATGATTTGTTTTACTTATGCACAAGTCCCATCTTTCAGACTTCCCTTCTTTTAAAGCCAGGTGTTTCCAAGCCTGGTGATTAAAGCCAGTGAGACTACAAGCAGGAGTGGAAAGTGGTAAGCGGACACCGACAATGCAACCATGTACACCTTAAAGCAAAGATTCTCTCAAAGATTTCTTTTTGGTGTTGTAGAAATTGGAAAAGGCTACTGAGGTTTATGCAGCATAGAATATTTTTCAGTCTTCCTCATCAGAACCCTCCTGAAGGAAGTTTTTAGCCAGTACTGCAGGACCTAACTGGTTTCGCTCTTTTTGGAGCTCATCAGCTGCAGGTAACGGCTCAAAATCCAAAAATGCACAAATCCCAACGCAAACAGAGCAGAACATTTTGCTAAAGGAAGAAGTCCTCTGCATTGTGAGGCATGCTTTCATATTATAAGCACATTTCTTCTAAATGGCTGCCTCTTGTGTCTTGAATGAAAAGCGACAGTGAAGCTGATGCTTCACACCAGAAATTAAGAGTATTTTGCAAAAAAACCCCACAAAAATTATTTTCCTCACTAAAAATTATCATCTTTATTCTACTAACTTTGGAAGAAAAATAAGTTCAGTACTATTGTCCTGGGCAACCTAACCATGACAAATATTTGAATCTACATCCTATCCAATTAAGGTCATCTTAATTTACAAGTATTATCTACAGTTAACAAATACAACAGTAAAAGGCTTAACTCTGTGCAGTTAAGCACAGAAAAGAAAACCCTCTTGATCTCTCCTTGACTTCATTTATTCTTTGAACTTATTGAGAGAAGATAAAAGAAGGTAACATACTAAGGTTTAACGGAATCAGCTGAAGTGTCAAATGATGGTGAACATCTGTTAAAAACTTAAAAAATCTTCAGTAATAAACAAGGAAGGTCAAGATTTTCCTCTATTATGTAAACCAGTAAAGAATTGAGAACACTTGCACAGTAAAGTAGTACAAAATTATTGGAACTCAAATTTTGGCAAGATCATTGAGTGTTTCTATCAACCTTCTTTGAACAACAGAGAACAGAGATAAAAAGAACCAGCAGATGACAATAACACGATCTACAATGTGTAGTTATGGTCAGAGTCCATCCTGAATTCATTAAGCAGTACTTCCAGAGGCCACACACAGTCCTGTGCCTTAGGATTCATTAAAACTGTTTAGGAACCTTCAGTTAAACAATATCCTAAACAGTTTCTTGAGTTATTATCTATTGTCTTGGAGTAATCCACACAAACACTTAGATAAGAGTCAAAAACTGATGAGTGCATTTTTCAGCAGGGGTAATTAGTAGCCAGCATTCACTAAAATCTCAGCAAAAAGCAGGATCGTATGACTCTAGAAGAAAAAACCAAAGCAATACCATAGCAGAGTGAATACCCTTCTGAATCCCTATTAAAGCACTTAAAGCTGCAGGTACTGCATTTTAAATTTCTGTTTAAAAACTGCAAAATACCACAGCAAGATTAGGCTAAAAAGTGTTCAAATCTGTGACAGCAAAACTGCTTTTAAACAGTCCACGGACATCAAAAGTACTCACTATTGAGCATCAAAAGTAGTTTCAAGAGCAGAGGCTAAACAAGTGGTGACATTTTCAACTGCATTTCAACTGCTTGGGAGATGTTAATAGTGCTCAGCTGGAGTAAAGCTCTCACAGTGCCAATTACCTAGAGAAGTTTGAATGTCTTATTTGGAACACATGAAGTAAAAACTGAAGTACTTAATATTCAGAGAGGTGAACTCACAATATGGAGTGCACAGACCCAAGAGCTGCAATCTAATGGAAACTTCAGTAATACCCTTCCCATACACAGAAGAAAGAAAAGGGATCTTAAACACAGTAATAAAGCCTTTACAGATTATTTTAAGATTAATGAAGTATTTAAAGTTGTTTCTTCAAACATAGATTCCATGTGGTCTTTCAAAAATGAACCCCCACTTTACAGTTTTAAAAATACAAACATCAGAAAATGCTACATACAATCCACGCCTCCACTTCATTTTTCTTCTTCCTTTGACTATTACCTACCTTCATTTTAGAGGAAGATGAACAGGATAGCAGAAAGCTGGAAGAAGTAGTGAAAGGTAAAAGAACTGAGGTGCACAGAACTAGAGGAAAAATGAAGACGACAAAATGAGTATCTGAGAAGCAGAAGATGGAAAAAAGGACTATAAGAATAAAACCTTCAAAACAAGGTAAATAAAATACCTTTTAGTTACACTCAAAAAAATTGGGCAAGTTGTGTTAAATTTATTAATTTCTGTATGCAGTGCTACTTGAAAACAAAAATTGTTTAACAGTACATGCCATCTTCAAAGCACTGATAAAAATGAATATCTTATT
The DNA here is from genome assembly GCF_009819885.2 of Catharus ustulatus. Lineage (NCBI taxonomy): Eukaryota > Metazoa > Chordata > Aves > Passeriformes > Turdidae > Catharus > Catharus ustulatus. Next base: position 61,376,193 of record NC_046221.1, on the reverse strand, counting down.
CCAACACAATACATTTCTAAAATGTGTAAAACGTCCAAATTAAAATAAACATAGATATTTACAGTAGAAGTAATGCAGAAAAATATGATCAGCACAAAAGGCATCTTGATTAATCTTGTGAAAAGCTGGCACATCAGATTCTTCTACTGCACAGCCTGAAACTCTACTTAGTGACTTCAAACTTGGTGACGCTTCCTGCATGGAGTTTGGCTTTTTTCACAGCACTGAGCCCTATGCCTTACCTCCTTCTTCACCCTCACTAACTTAGTGGGAGGCTGAAGGGTAACTCACAAAGTTGTTTCCCTAGTCTCAAAAGATTACAGAAGTGTACTAAGCACAGTTTAGACTATTCTAAGCAGCTTGGGGAAATTCTCTGGGAAATCCTTATGTGAGTAAACTAAGATAAGTAGGCTGGTAAGCTATGAAAGTGTTTACAATAAAAGGGAATTTCATTTTACATCCTTAATTAATCTAGTTTCCACTTCTATGTCATGTACTTAAATACCTCAGCAACAGACTTCAGAGCTGATTACCAAGCACTATGATCTATACTGCAAACTCATTTTCTAATTGGACCATGATTTTTAGCAAAGTATGAATTCTTAAATGCAAAACCAAACACAGTATGTATGATATTGTATTAATGTGATTCACATGCTATTTCTGATCTCATGTCAGCTCTTTCAGTTTGAAGTAGCCATTCCTTCCCCAGTTCAGTTTTCCCCAGCCAACTCCACTGAATGCAAAGTACAGTACAGGACACAGAAGCTACTCACAGACTATAGAGGGAGCAGGACTCATACACCAAAGCAGAAAGAACAAATGTTTTTTTTTTTTTTTTTAAGGAGAAATAATGACAGGGTGTGGGAAACTGCAGGCTCCCTCCAAAAGTTTTATTTGGAATCTTCAATCTTAGGCATAACTTCCTCAAATTTTATACAACCAATGAGCATCATAAGAGCATTTTAAGTATGATTTTCCATGAGCACCTGTAAGCCTGGATACATATGAAAAATCATTCTCATATAGAATGCTATCATAAGTGAACATCTAGCATATCAGATACTTAATTTTGGTCCCTGACAGACTATTTGTATCTACTACACCTAGTCCTCATTAAAAAAAGTTCTTTCCTTCTTCCCTAATCGGAAGACTGGTTCCTTCTACCATGATTTTTCTCTCTATCTTTTTCTTTTAGTCTTGCACAGATAGCAAGCATTAAGGTTTTCTGTACATTAACAGCAAGATCACTCTTGATTAAGAGCGAGAGGCCCAGCTTTCAAAATTCCAGATAAAAACTGGAGAAGTAATTAAGATGACTGTGATCATTTTGAAGTCATTCTTTATTCTCTTACCTTTCCTCTCCCGTTCTCCTTCAACCCATACTGGCCAACCTCCTACAGCAATGCAGAAACCCAGAAAAAAAAGAAGGAAACAGACCAGCATAATAGAAGAGAAGCTTGCAGATGTTGACAGTATAGCATATTATAGCATGAAAGGAGACAGAACTACTTAAAATGAAAATGCATTTTTAAGAGAACAAGGTACGGCAACTTCAACCCACACTAACTTCTACAGTGAAGAGTCTAGGAAAATACTCTGTAGATTGTTCAGATAAAAGGATGAAAGGGAAAATAAATTTTTAAAAAGTAATTCAACGGCTTCCTGGAAAAAAACAGGAAAGCTGCTCCACTTCTGCCCAAATCAAAAGAACGGAAAATTGTCTGATATCCTGAACTGTTGATTATGAGCAGAACTGATGCAGGACTACCTCACTTAGGGCAGAAGGAAATGAGATGAAAGGGGGTGGGAGGAATCTGGCTTCTAATTAAGACAAAGATCAAAAGAAAAGCAGTCCTTGCAGAATAGCAATTTCTACACACTGTGTTTAAAAGAACATAGGTAAAGGCAGATTTCTGAAGATATCCTGATGATAAACTTTATGAGAAGAACAGTAAAAATAACTGCAAGTATCAACAATTTCACTGATGTTACAAAAATTATACATTTGAAATTATTTATATTCAGATGGGATACTTAAGGTTATTCTTTTCTGAATTTACAGTAATTTCACGAATACAAGCGGCACTGTTTTGACCAAAATTTTGCTCCCATACCGGGAATGCGGCTAATATTGAGGTGCGGCCAATACGTGAATAATTTTCTGACATTTTCAACCTTGGGAGTGCAAACCAAGTCAGTGCAAACTGCGAAGTCGAGCTCCTGCCAGTAAAACCCTGCATTTACGCGGTTGTTACAAATTGGTTACTCTGTTGCGCGGCGGGTGGAGCTGCTCTGTGCAGGCAGCACAGGGGGTGGGGAAGGTGGGCAGCTCCCTCCTGCTGGCCCCGCGGCTCGGGGGAAGGCGGGCAGCTCTCTCTGCTTGGCCCCGCGGCTCGGAGGAGGCAGGGGCAGCTCTCTCCGCTTGGCCCCGCGGCTCGGGGGAAGCAGGGGCTCTCTCCTGCTGGCCCCGTGGCTCGGGGGGCTCCCGTCCCCACGTGCTGCCGCCGCAGGAGTAGGCAGGCTACATCCCCGGCTCCCATCGCTGCCGCAGGTGCCGGCGGGCTCTGTGCCCCCCCTGCTGCCGCGGGGCAGCACTGGGCCGGGGTGACCGAGCCCAGCGGTGGCGGCGGCCGGCCCCGAGCGGCCCCGCCGAGCGGCAGCGCCGAGCTGGGCCACCCAGCCCTGTCGGCAGCCCCGAGCCCTCATGGCCCGAGCCGAGCCAGTAAACCCCGCCCTGCCGCAATTCTGTTACCATTTGGCAACTTTGTTGCACGCGGGTCCTCGCTGCGAACACAGAGCGGCTTATACTCGGGTGCGGCTTATTTATGGACAAAAACCAAAATGTTTGCCAACACCCAGCGATGAGGCTTATACTCAGTGCGGCTTGTATTCGTGGATTTACTGTATTTCTTTAGGTCACTTTTAATCTGACTCTCACTGTCCAAGCTGAAAGGTTTCTGAGAGATTGATTGTGACAGACCACAACAAATGCTGACTTTGATCAAAATTCCTATGAAATAAACATTTTGGGAATTCAATTTGAAAGTTGCAACTTTTTCATTTAAATTAGGGTATATGCAAGTCTAAAAAGTCTGAAACATTTTTACAGAAGGTAATTATACTTTTATAAAAACTGTAGAGTGATAATTTTCATTCATATGAAAATGAGCACATTTAGAAATATAGCTCTAAAAAGACTGAACTTTCCCTCTTCTATAGGATATTTTTACAGGACTTATAAAACGATTGATATAAAAGTTTATTTATTTTTTTAGAGACACATAAAAACATACCTCATATTCCTTCCTGCAGACCTTTAAAACATCATTTTTTGCAGAAGCCTAAAAGACAGATACATTTCTCCATTTGTAGTAGAAAATAATAAAATCATGTTGCGAAATAATGATAGTTCTACTTTTAAATTAACTACAATAACAATGGATTAATGATCTATTAAAATGTGCCTTTAAGAACCTAAAGAATCCATGTAAAGCTTTAAGAAAAAAAAGCAGACACTGTGACTGTTAATACAACATTTAATGAAAACCCAAACCCCCATATTTCTGCACCAAGTTAGTTGATAGCAGAGGCACACAAAGTAACTTTGGTTTTGTGAAAGGTTTACCAGATTGCAGAATACAGAAAGCATTTAAGAAATTGAAGAGTTTGAGCATAAAGATCTCCCCATTTTCCCTGCTAATTTATCACTTGTGTGTTGCTTTCCATTCTCCTCCCTCTTGTATGTGCAGTTCTATGGTTCCTATTGTGAAACTGAGCTGCAGAAATTCTTCCCTCAAACTTTTGTTCTGTACAAAATCTTATGCTCCTTTTTCATATGACAGATATTCAAAACTATAATAACTACTAACATGTTACTTCCCACTCCAGTAATTTAAAACACTTGGGTAAAGTCTGATCTCAGACCTATTATATCACTGCCTTCAAAATGACTCCAAAATCCCTTCAAGTTTCAAGGATTAAAATTAAAATCCAAATATCTCCCATTATCCCTAATATTTGGCAGGTATTCAGATTTTAGAATAAATGAAAAAAAAATAGGAAGTGTTTTAACCAGAGTCTGCTAAAGTACAAAATATAGCTAAGATTCTGAAACAACAGTGTGCAATCAAACAATACATCTGATTTAGAGAATGAGAAATGATGTTACAGTCATAAGATTAAATTAATAAAATTCAATAAGACTGCAATAAACAGAAATGTCTTTATCAGGTCTGGAAGACACTTAAGCATTGGGACATATTTGAAAACATGACTAAAAAAATGCATTTGAAAATAAACACACATTTTCTGAAGATCAAAAGTACCCAGTTTGTTCACTCACTGCTCATCTCTTGTCACATAGTTTTTAAACTCTGTGCTTTTGGGTGAAAGTAGAATGTTTTTTTGTTATGACAGCAGTTTGCAGTAGGCTGCTTGGTCAAGATTAAAACTTGCACAGGTAACATTCACAAATATGAATATTAAGTACATCTGTGCTCCACAAATGAATTATAAGGATGAAGATAAACACAACTATGCTCCTACATTCTGAAGATGATTTTAAAGCCACAAAAACATATTTAGGGAAAAAATCACTTAATGCTTCACAGATTTCTAATAAAAAGGTCATTGCTAAACTTATGAATTATGCTTAAAACTGTTACTTGACAAAAACACTAGCTTTATTAACACCATAAAACTGCCCTTTCTTCCATCTGATGAACAAAAACCTCTTTGAAGAGGCACAAAAATCTGTTTGGAGCTGTAACCACAATGCTGTATCACTAAACATGAGATTACAAAAAAAAGACCTTAGCAATAACCACATGTTACCTTTCACTCAATGTTATTTTTAAAGTAACAACTTCTATGTAGAGACTGTGACAAAAAGGCAAAATTAAGTTTAGCACAAGCCAAGAGAGCAGCAGAATCAGTCTGGATTCAGCCAGCAGGGTGAAAGCCTTACCTGCTTACAGGCTTGCCGACACTCCACAGCAATAGCCAGCTCACAGCAGCCTAAACCAACCCACCCATCTGACTTCTTCAACACTCCTTGGGAAAGAACATGACAGACTTTAATTAGAGTAGAAATGGAAACTATGCCACCATTTTCCCTTTCCTCTACTTTTCAAATTTGATAATCCTGTTCTCATTCAAGAAGCCTAGGTACAGATTACATTTTTTATTGGAATTCCAAAACAACTTTAAGCAAAACCCACAAGCCTGTGTTTTTATAAATGCTGAATCTAGCAATTAATGAAGTACCTTCCATACATTGAAGTTAAAGATGCTTTATGCAAACTGCTTTAAATGTTCAAGGGAAATACTAGATTTTGATAATCTACCTAATCTGAAATAAAAGACAACAAAAAACATTAGGAAAAAATATCATTAAAAACTGAGAACATCACCTCTAACAGATACATCCTCATGCTTCAATAGCACATTTCTCTACCAACTTTTCCAATACAGAAAATGTTCCGTGCTCTTTCTCAAACTTCCTGTGGTGTTTTTGGTCTGGATGGAATTAAATTTCTTCAGTTGAGCTGGGATGGGGGTGTGTTTTGGACTTCTGATTAAAACAGTGTCGATAATTCAGGGATGTTTTAGTTACTACAAACACAGGCAGCATCCAGGCCTTTTCTGTTTTCCATAGGGACACAAGTAGGCTGGCAGTGCACAAGAGGTCAGGTGGGGACACTGCCAGGACAGCTGAGCCCAGCAGACATTCCATAGCACACAGCACCATGCTCAGCCATGGGGGTGGAGGATGGCAGGGGCATCAGTTGGTTGGTAGGGAGCAATTGTTTTCTGTTGCATCACTTGTTTTTCTTGGGTTCGGGTTTTTTCCTCATTTCTTTCTTATTTTTACTTCCATTCTTAAATTATAAACTGTCTTTATCCCAACCCATGGGTTTTCTCACTGTTGCCCTCTGATTCTCCCCTCTCTCCCACCGATGGGAGAATGAGCAAACACCGTGTGGTAATTAGCAGCCTACGGGGGTTAATCCACAACACTTCCTCTGTCATTTATCTCCCCAGCAACATGCTTTCATAGCCAGAACTATCCCCAATATAAGTTTCCTATCTTTCTATCTTTCTTAATCCATTTATTTCACTGTTTGCACTACCCTCATTTCTTACCATAAACTTACATAGAAATATGGTAACAAGCAAACTGCTGCTATAAGTTGTTTCATCCTCTTAATTTAATAATAAACACAGAATTTCTAATGTTTTCCAAGCACCAGAAATAAAATAAAAAAATGCATTCCTGTATCTATTTCTCATGTAACTTTAAAGACAGAAATAAAGGGAAGGTTTGATCTATGCAGCTGCCTAGAAGCTGTGATAAACTTGTTACAATCTTTTTCTTAGGACAGCAGGTAGAATTATTTAACTCAAATGAATGACTCGTTTTGTTACGAATATGTAAAAAAAAAGGAAGCACTTTATTACATAGATAAATTATATTCTTTATGAAGAAATAAAAAAGCAGAAAGTCGAGGAACCAACAACTTAATTTTAAAAAATGCTCGTAAGTCTAGTGGAAATGCCTATTTAGAAGAGCCACATGGGATGCCCAGCTTTAAAAAGGGAAGTGAAAGAGCTAGGTGTAAGATCTTAAATCAAAACACTTAGAAAATGCTTGGAAAAAAGTGTTGGAAAAAAGTAATAAAAAATAATTGCAATCAATAGAAAACAATGGCCAACTGGTATTTATCATGAAGAAAACTGCCTTTAAAACACACTTTGGCCAGCTTTACAAACACAGGTGGCATGGAAAGTCCTGCCAGCATCTGTCTTTCATGACAGTCCAATGAGTCAATTAAGAAAATGCACTAATGGCAAATTTCACAAAGCAAAATTAACACAGCCCCTGTGGAAATTAAAATACGCATACCAGTTATTAAAATACAAACTAAAAGCTTAATGCTTGACAGAAGTAAGGTAGCAGCATTGCTCAGTAGGTGGAGGGAATAGAGGGGCAAAGGTGCACTATAGCTTCTGGTTGTAGCCTGTATTCTGTCAGTTTGACCACCGGAATGGTTCAGACCCTCAGTGTGCAGGCACAAGATCCATAGGTTTTTCCAGAGACTCTTAAAATCCTCTGGACATCTATTCAGAGTATTGCCTCAGCTTTCCAATTTACACTTGTACAAAGCAGCTGTGTACTGCAAGTACAGCTCACACAGGGGTGCAGACTTAGATTTTCAGAGGTTGAGCATCTTTTTGACAGTGTCAGAGATCGCTGCTGTGCGCACATCAGTTGTTTGCAATCAGTGTTCAAGAATCTGGAATTTAGGTTTGACTGCATATTTACAGTTAATTGCCAAATCAATCACTCATGATGCTCTGCTTTAGGCATAAAATAACACATCAGTAATTTCTGCACAAATTCCTACATGGGGATTCCTTTCAATCAGAACAGTAATGTTTGGTTTATTAGTGGGATTGATAATGTAAGGCACAAGCAATCTAAAAAACAACATCAAAGAAACATCATGTGCAATGTGAAAAAAAAGATTTCCAGAAATCTTTGCTGCAATAACTAGCTGTAACCAGGAGAAACACATGGTAAACACAGCTGGACAGCTTCAGGGGCAGTGTCACCACTGAGCAATCAGGCATCCATATTTTGTGCAATACAGGGCCTGTGGTTTCAGACATACTGGAACTAAACTAAATGGTGATAAAAGAATGAAGTAAGTTGCACAAACACACCAAATTAAGAGGGCTGATAACTTTCAGCTGCTGTTAATGTTTTCTTGGCAAGTGGCCCTCTCTCCAGTCATCTCATCAGGTTGGTTAAGCACAGTTTCCCCTTCATATACCCGTGCTGCCTGTAAACTATCACCTTCTTGTGCTTGATGCGTCTGAAAATTGTTCACAGGAAGATCTGCTCCTTTACCTTCCCAGGGTTTGAGGTGAAACTGCAGGCCTAGAGTTCCTCAGATCCTCTCTCCCTTTCTACAGGTGGGGGTGAACTTGCTTTCTCCCCTTCTTCACAGTCCTCAGCATCCGCTCTCAATACCTAATCCTACCCTCCTCCGTCAAGCACAAGTCCTTGCTCTGGACTTTACAACTGATCTCAGAGACCTGCCATTCCTGCAGGTTCATTTCACCAGTAAAGACTGAGGCAAAGAAGATCACAGACTATTTAGTGTCATTTGCCACCAGGTTTCCTGCCTCATTCAGCAGCAGGTCCTCATTTTCACCAGTCTTCTTTTTCTACTGATGTAGTTCAAGAAGCTTTCTGGCTGCCCATCACATAATTCACCAGGATCAACTGCTGACAGGCTCTGGCTTTTCTAACCCCACCATGCATTAAGTGGAGCTTGGATAAGGTGATCCTTGAAAATCAAGCAGTTCTCTTAGACCCTCCTTTTCTCCAGGTCCAGGGCCCATGGGATTCTTCCAAGGAGACTGTCTGCACACCTGCTGCGAGAGCCTTCCTGCTGTGTTCCTGTGACTCCAATAGGATGGAAGCCAGGGAACTGCACACGGGTTTCTAACCAATAAGACAATAAATCTGTTTACAAGCACTGGAATCATCAGTTTGCCTCAAAGGCCTGGTGGGGGGACAGGAAGGAGGAGGGGAGTCTGAGCAGATGTTGTAAAACTGTTACAGCTCCTCTTTCCTCACTCCCACTTTTCCAACTATAGCATTTTAATTTCAAAGGATTTTAATTTTGTAATTTCAAAGTCTTTTAGAAATTACACGATACAATGGACTAGTTAATCCTGATTTCATCTATTCTTGATCTCTCCTTTTAACTTCCTATGCTGGTTTTGGATTAATTGACTTTGGGTGAAGAGGGAGAGACAGCCATAGAAGTGATTCGCTGTGAGGAACAGCTAGCAGCTTCCTCCGTGCCTGGCACAACCCATCGCAGGCTGGCTCTGAGAACTGGCACATTGCTAAGCCAATTAGAGAAGCTAGTAACACCTCTATGATAACATATTCAAGAAAGAGGAAACCGTGGGAAGCTCTCTTTCTGCCCTTGGAAGGGTGGCCAGCAGTGCCGACATCCTGCTGCCAGGGGGACATCCCAGCACCACAAGCCCCTACGTTACCAGCAGTGAAAGACATGGCAAGCAATTCCCCGACGCAAAACCCAGATGAAATCAACCTTTCAGTACTGCAGAGCTCTATAAAAACTGCTTTAATTGATAGAGCTTGGGAACAAGCTAACCTACAGACAACAATTCTCTCCTGAGTCAGAGAAAAGGAAAAAGTGAGGACACATGAGGAGAAAAACATGATGACACTAAGGACAATGCAAAGGAGGGAGGGGGAGGAAGAAGTGCTCCAAGTGTGGAAGCTGAGATTCTTCTGCAAGCCGTGGTGAGAACTATAATATAACATAGTCCTATAGAATACAGCAATGTGTTTCCCTGTAATTCATGAAGTGCATGGGGGATGCAGCATTCACCCACAGTCCATGAGAAAAGGGCGCTCATGCTGGAGCATACAGATGCCGAGAAGCTGTGATTCAGTGAGAGGCTTGAACAGAGAGAAAGAACCCTTGCTTTATAAACACAGGAAGAGTATACTCTAGAACAGCTCATCCTTGAAAACTGCACCCCATAAGCTAAATGGCCCACAAAAAGCAGTTGTGGGAAGACTGCAAGCTGTGGGAGGAACTTCACTCTGCAAGCAGGTTCGGGGCAGACTGTTAGCTGTAAAAATTAAAACCATGTTGGAAAAGTTCATAGAGTGCTGTTTCCAGTAGGAAAGACCCTATGGCATAGCAAAAGAGACTCCCTAAGTGAACTGAAGAAAGATCTTAAAAAGTGACAAATTGACTAAAAATCCCATGTTTTCTCATAGGTGCAGTGGTGTTTGGCCAGCTTCAACCTGTCACACTTTCTAAATCTATCTGTACCAACCAGTTTGGTCCATGATCTGATCCCCTACACTTAAATTGTTTACTTAATTCTCACTATCTCCCTGTGTTACTCAGTTTTTGTTACAATCATGCTGCATATAAAGTCGCAATTATCAACCATTTTGTAAATTGGGCTAAGGTGTAACAAAAATCTTGAAAATAAAGAAATGCTGATATTTCCTGGATTTGTCACAGAAGAACATGTTTAATTATACAAATATATTAAATATTTTTTTAACTAGGAAAAGAAAACTACTAATATAATGCACAGGTAACTCATTATATATTAGAGAAAACTAAACCACACAGTTTATAGTAGACGCATAATGGAAGTTAAATTATCATGAAATCTATGGGTGGCAGACACAACATCAAAACACACAGAAGGTGAAAAAGAAACATGATCCAATAGCCAGCTGCTATTTCTTACCTGGCAAAGAAGAATTTATACAGCCCCACACTTCCCTCTGAAAAGTAAAAATGCAGTTAAGCAAAAGTAAGTCTACAGAACAAGAAGTTTCTAACAGACTCAAACCAGCATTTTTTCACTGGGTTTAAAATATCTGATTGGAAGAATTCTTATGATTAATCATCTATTAAAGAAGTGCTATGATAGAAGGTGAGTACTATTTCCCTCAATGAGAGGGCGGCTATGCACAGACTACAATAGCAGCATTTTTGCAGATGCAGAACCTAATGTAGTTATCTGGAATACACCAGCTAGTCAATCCCCTCCATCAGCATTCACAGAATTAAACTGCAACTTAGAGACGGAGCAAGATTTCTCTAGGACTAAGACCTGTGGAGAAGCTTACTGCCCTAGCACTCCTTCCCACCAGCTTAAAAATACCCTAAAAACACATAACCACACAGAAAACAAATTTTAAAGAAGGTTTCAATCACACTGATGCATATTGTCACAGTGATGTCTATCATCACAGGAATCTATGACTTTCCAAAGTTGCAATGGATCTGTATTTAATGATCTAACACTGTCCTCCTCTGTATCTGCAGAAGTTTTCCACTTAGACAAGAGCCAAAGCAAAGTCAAAAGAAGATGGTAAAGAGCTGCTACTTCTATGAGTTCCATCCCTTTGATTCAGTTGAATTCCTTTATTTCCTAATTTATAAGAAGGTTAATGGTTGGACACAATGATCTTTAGGGTCTTTTCCAACTTAAATACATCTATGACTCTAAGACGAGTTGAATGGTCAACTATTTTATATATCTAGATATTACCAGTTCAGTAATATTAAGATTCACACTGGACAGCTGACTTGTCATTCATAAAGGTAGTAATTTGGACAGTAATTTATATATGACAAGTCATTTTCCCCCTTTCAGATAATCGCCAACCATGCCTTATCAGAAGCACTTCTCTGCTATACAGATAAGATTCTACTCATCAGGGAATGAAAGATAAAGAAAACCAGTACCAAACTAAATGCTACTCATCACTTTGATAGGTTTTCATGACAGGTTTTCCTCATACCAGGAGCTGTCTATAGAGACCTTAGAGCTACTGACTCACAGAAACAAAATCTGAAGCAACTTTGACACACAGAAGGAAAGGATCCATAAGCGAACACAACCTTGTGAAGGTGCTTATTAAATGTTATTCCCAGATTTACTATTCCTACTCATCGCCCATTTGAGCTGAGCATGTTTTAGGCTTGCTGCAAACAGTATTGATACTGTTCAGAAGTAACAGAAATTACCAGAAGATAACTACCAAGAGATAAGACTCTAAAATTTACAGTCTGAATGACCATACTTATCTATTCCCTGATTAGATCGTGCTTAGAAGAAGAAGCAGATTACACTCTTTTTTTGGTGAAACTGAAGAACTTCAGTGACACTACAGAACTTTCAGGAAACCATAATCTTACTTATACAATAAAAGCATTGCTCCAGTTTCTCAGGTTAGGCCACAAACAATTTGGTGCAGCTATCAGGGCCTTCTTCTCTTAGCCCAAGACCTCATGGCTTTGTGCCATACATGTGTTGAAACATATGACATAATTTAAGTCACTACCATTAACATCCAAATGACTATCACCCAGCATAAGCTTTCACAACATAGGTAAGATTTTCATTGCATTGCTTATACATGCCACCTTATCGCAAGTAACATAATTTATGATGGCTTTAGAAAAAAAGACCAAGACCAAAACCCTACTTTGAGGTTCAAATCTCATTTGAAGAGCTTTTCTAGCCTTACCATTGATTCTGGACAATACTCAGGTGCTCGCTGCAGTAAGTGCTTCAAACGGGAGTCACTCTTGGAAGACAAAATCTGTTAGAAACAAAACACACCTTAAAACACAGAGAATGTAATGGCACATCAAATACTTTTTTCAATTAATTTCACTGTTTTTAGTTTTTCTGGTATCTACTCTTTGATAACCTTGCCTTACAGTACGAACAGAATTAAAATTTAAGATTTATTTTAATGTATTTGTAGCTTTATAGAGAAGTAATTTTTTCTATTTAGAAGAGAAGGAGAATTTCCTCCTCAAACATTTCAATCAAAAAGTTTCTACTGAATGTGAATGGGCAATGTTAACAAGAGGATTTCTGCTGCACATATCAAAATACCATACAACTCTTTTTTTTTAGTTAACATTCTGCTACATGTTACATGACCTTAAGCAATTAAACTTCAAAAAGACCCTGAAACAAGTAATTTCTGTGGAACAAGGTAGAACAAAACTGAAACTAGTTAAAGAGACAATCAAAACTGACAGGAGACTGCATAATACCCACAGGCAAACTGAACACCAGGAGCTCACTAGATTGGATGGAATACAACTGAGGATGTTGAGAATATTGTTCCTTTAGCAGTCTAATTAAGTTTTAGTCATAAATTAAAACAAGAAACTGGTCAACAAGAGGAAAGGAAACACACCTATTAACATGTGTTGGGAAACTGGAAGTGATATAACTGAAACAGTTGAATTTCAGAAGGAAAAATATATTACAGTTTTATTCTAAATTTGTTCTACTCTAACATGATAAACTATCGGCTCTATTCTAACATGATAAACTTACTGAAAGAAAATAAAAAAAATAACAGCACTTGTTTCAGAAACGAGAGCAAAGAAAGAATTGCATTAGTATTTTGACTCTTTTGAGGTCATAGAATAATAAAATAACTAACACTCTGAGGGTCAAAAAAACCCCTGTGATTCTGTCAACATCCTAGACATGAGTCCCTGAAAACCAAGTGACCTCAGCCAGAAAGTCTCATCTGCAGAAGAGTACCTCCATGACCTGCAGAAGGGAGTGTTTCTCCTGGTGCTACTATTTATAATCTGTTGGTCAGGCCAAGACGGCTCCTCAATGAACCTCATTCCTCCCTATCTGCTCTAAGGCCCCAAATCTAATCTGCAAGCGCAAACCCAAAGACAGGCCAGGAAGCTTCTTCCTCCTGTCAGCTGCACAAAATAGTGATGAAGATGAAAACCAGTAAAATAACAGCAGACAGCTCCTTCAGTTTGGACTGTATCGAAGGATCACACAGAAGATGATGCCACCAGCCTGATATGAGATAGCTAAGACAGCTCCTTACAGAATACTTTGAGGGGTACCAGTCCTGCTTCTGACTTGTTCAAGACCTCTCACCACTAAGATTCTGGATATGCTGACTATCTGAGATCATCCAGATGAGGCCAGATCAGAGTATCTTACAAAACCCACAGAAAACCATGTAATAATTAGAACCAGTACAGCAGAATTGGGATGGAATTTGACAGTAAAAAGCTGGAGGCCTTTCATGACGAGCCAACAGGAATTCACATGATAAGCTGGAAACTTCAAACCAATGAAACACAAGAAAGAAATGGAGAGATGATTCCAAATACACTACTAAATTCAGCATTTTTTTTTAATACAGGAATGGATATCTTTCACTTACATCCAGGACCAAACACAATATTTAAGACAGAGTGCCATACTTTTATTTATAATGCCATGTATAATTTTGCTTACCTGTATTCAAAGAGATAAACTTATGCTGGAAGGGCTTGCAAGAATTATCATAGGAATTGAGAGAATATCTTATGCAAAGAGACTCTAAGACTTTTCCTTTTTTGGCCTAATAATATGAAAGCTGAAAGAAGATTTGGTTGTATTCTCAAGATATAATAGGGAGGGAAAAGTGCAATTTAAAGTGAAAGTTTTGTTAGTCCAATCAGAGATAAATATAAACTTAATCCTAACCAGGTTTATTGCTCAAACAGCCCCAAAGTGAGCAATGAGAACAAGAAAAGAGGGCAGGTATGATCTAAGAACACAACTTTAATATAAAAATTGTCTATATCTATGTAAGTTTTATTGATTTAAAATTCTTATGTAGATATAAATGTAACTACACACACAAAAAGCTGCACAAATTACTACCCACAGGTACAAATCTAAATGTAAGTTATGGAAAAATACTTTCCAAGCTTGAATTAAGAACAAACAAACTTATGAACAGAGTAAGAGAGCAGATTTTTGCTGCATTCACAAAGCCATATATCATAATGAGATGTTTAGTGGACAAACAAGAACTGGAAGGGAGAAAGAATAATACCAACATCTTAATCTTCAGTTTGAACTCCCCAGAACTTAGAAACACATAAGATTCATAAATTCTGTGAAATACCTTCACCCCTCTCATTTCCCAACATGCTTGTCCCTTCTTGACCAAATTGTGGCCTCAGGTTGGTATTTCTATTTCTCCTCAACTTCAGCAGAACCCATTTCCCACTATAAAAAGAAAGAGCACTATGGTTTTAAAATCTCTAAGTTCTCATTACATCTCACAATTCACAGAGTCTCCAGACAGAGAGACTTTAGCTTACAAACTTAATGTTGCTACATCGTTGTCTAAAGGCACAATTTCAACTCTGATGGAGTTAAATTTAAAACAAGCTTACCTGTTCACAGACATCACGGCACATTAAATTGTCTTTTGCATGGTAACAACAAGACAAGCCTAAGGAAAACGCAGGGAGAGGGAAAAAGATATTTAAAAGATTTGAAACATTTAACCATCACTTCTGAACACAAGTACCCACTTGATGTTCTATCAGGACAGTTTTCAGGCCCACAGATGACCGTGGGAAACTCTCCTTCCCAAAAGGCAAAAAATAAACAAGACAAAGTTTTGTTCTGAAAACAATGAAGATCCTTATGAGAAGTCTCACAGTTACCCCTGAACACTCACTGCCACCAAAAGATCTCACTCCCTTTCTGCCTCAGTCACATTTCTGCTACTTGACTTAACTCAAGGTAAACTTTAAAAAACGAATAAATACGAAAAATGGAACAAAAAACCTGCCAAAAATTTCTGTAGAGAATATGTGCCTTTGTAAATTGAATCATCTCACAGAATCTGAAAAGTGCAAGAATCAGTTAGGAACAGGTGGTGAAGGAAATCAGACCAGGGGCCTCTTTTCACATAGCTGCTCATTGAACTCTGTGTTCTAAAAACCTTGGAACAAACCCCTAAATTGTTTCACTGGATGATGGATGATTAAGACTGGATTTGCCTGATTGGACGGAAGTCATAGAGCAAACACAGATATGAACACATCAAAGCTCAAAGCAGCATTTTTAACATCATACTCTGCTGTGCTTTGTACCCCCTACCATTCAAATATTTTGTTCATTCATGGTTAAGCTTGGCACATATAAAATGAACTGAACAGTGCCTTAACCATTTTCATCCTCACTTTCCTGTGTTTGGACCAGTGTTTTAGAAAACAGAGGTGTCCTTCAAAGCTTTTACTTCCGCACACATCTTCACACACAGGATCATTTAATGACAACAGACTACTGCTGAGCTTCATATGAACTATGTATCACACTGGTACAACAAAAAAAGGTCATTTTCACAACACCTTACTAAACGATTTTGAGTGAACCATGAAGAAGGAACTTGGGCATGGATTCCCTGCAGTTTTAGTAGGTTTATCAGTGGAAAGTTGGGCCAGGGTATGCCATATTTCATTCCACTAGCTTTTTACTGCCTCCCTCCTAAAACTGAGCTGCACTAGAATGAAATGCCCATAAATGCCTTAGTGACTGCAGACTTCTGCTTTAAAGTATTACATATTTTGTATTTTCCACTCCTATGACAACAACGTCACCTATGTATTAAAAGGTGTTTTCCAATATCTGTCTTGTGCTGCCTTCTTTTTCCATCACTCTTTTTGGTCCTGCCAGGAAGTTACAGACACAGAGTGTCCTAGAACAGTTTGGGTTGGAAGAGACCTTGAAGATCATGCAGCTCCAAGCCCCCTGCCATGGGCAGGGACCTTCCACTAGACCAGACTGCTCAGAGCTCATCCAGCCCGGTTTGAACACATTCAGGAATGGAGCATCCATCCTCTGGGAAACCTGGACACGACTGGCATTCTGGGCTGCGAGCACACATTGCCAAGACACACAAGTCTAATGCGGGGAGCTATTTTACCACTATCCTTCACTTTATTAAACGTCTTGCCCTCACTGTTTAAAATATCCAGCACATTGTTCGATAGCACTATTCTACTGAAAACAAGGAATACGAGCCCTGAGCACACAGCCTGTTCTGACACTGCATATGGCAACCCAGGCGCCAGGTTTTACCCATTTGGACCATTTCGAGCCACAATCCCGGCAATTCATCCGCAGGCAGGGTGACAGCCGAAGCACACACCCCGAGCGGCGGAACGCGCTGGGATGGACGAGGCGGTCCGTGCCCGTGACGCTCCAGGCGGCATGCCGCAGATCCGGCCGTGCTGTGCCGGCTATGGAAGTGCCTCTCCCCGGCTCCGGTGCAGGGATTCCGGCGGGCGCTCACTCCCCGGGGAGCCGGCGCAGGCGCCAGCTCGGACCGGCACCGGGACGGCGCCGCAGCCGCTGCACGGGCGCGGGGCAGGTGACCCCGCTCTGCCGCGGCTCCCGCATCCCGCCCCGGCCGCGGCCGGACCGGAGAGTCCCGCGGCGCCGCATCCCCGCGGGCGACGCCGCCCCTGCGCCATGTTGTGGCGAGGGACCCGCGGAGCCACCTCCCCCCACCGTTTCTCCCGCGGTCGCTACTCACCGCCCGCCGCGGGGCACAACAGCGGCGTCGCCGCCAGGCACAGCAGGGCCCAGGGCCACCGAGCGGCCGCCGCCGCCATGGCCGGGTCTCGAACCCGCGCCGACCCCACCCCGCCCCGCGACCCCCGCCCGCCGCACGGACAGACGGACGGACGGAGCGACGGGCGGGATCTCTCGCCGGCAGCGCCCCTCCCGCTGGCCCCGCGCCGCCGCCCGCCGCGCCCATTGGCTGAGCCGCCCCGCCGGGCCCCGCCCATTGGTTGAGCCGCCCCGCCGGGCCCCGCCCATTGGCTGAGCCGCCCCGCCGGGCCCCGCCCCCTCCCGGCCACTGCGGACATTCCAGCGGGAGCCGAGGTTGTGGGGGGACGCTGGGCCCGCCGCTTCCTCCTCCTCCTCCTCCTCCTCCTCCTCGGCCGGTGTTGCGCTGTCAGGGCCGCAGGCACCCCGCAGCCTTCCCCCCTCCTATGGAGCGGCAGGACCATGCCCGGAGGGAGGATTCAGACTCTCTCTGAAAATATGTCTAAGGAGAGTAGAAGGGGGCACAGACTCGGCTGAATGTTTATTTCTATTTATACATACTATTTGAATTATTAACATAATTCTAGATATCGCTTTTGGAGCGTTGGTTGCAGCCTTACAGTACTTAAAGGGGCTTATGAGGAGGAGGGAGAGTGGCTTCTTATCCAGGCAAATAGTGACAGGACAAGGGAGAACAGTTTTTAACTGGAAGACGATATATTTAGATTAGATATTTGGAAGAAATTCTTTGCTCAGAGGGTAGTGCGTTACTGCCACAGGTTGCCCAGAGGAGCTGTGGATGCCCCATCCCTGGCAATGTTCAAGGCCAGGTTGGATGGGGCTCTGAGCAACCCGGTGTAGTGAAAGGTGTCCCTGTCTGTAGCAGGGGGTTTGGAAATAGGTGGGCTTTAAGTTCCATTCCAACCAAAACCATTCTGTTACTTCTGCGATTGTAAGACAACTCTATAGCAATGTTTTCCGCTTGTAATTAGTGTATCCAGTGGCTGTGAGGGAGAAGTGCCCTCACTGGCCCCAGGCTACCGAGGGGAATGACCCTGGCTGGGAGAACAGAGATGAGGAGGCTGTCATGGCTACACCGGGATGCTGATCCATCGTCGGAGCCAGATTCAGTCCACGGGGTGTACAATTAAAGAGTCTGTAACTGGAGAAACCTCTGTACAGTAGGACTACCATTGCAGTTTATTTTCCATGTAGAGGTTAAGCTACGCCCTTCCCTTCCCTTCCCTTCCCTTCCCTTCCCTTCCCTTCCCTTCCCTTCCCTTCCCTTCCCTTCCCTTCCCTTCCCTTCCCTTCCCTTCCCTTCCCTTCCCTTCCCTTCCCTTCCCTTCCCTTCCCTTCCCTTCCCTTCCCTTCCCTTCCCTTCCCTTTTTTTTCTTTTTTTTTTGGTAAGAATTAAAGGCAATTGAAATGTAAGCTATTCAATGAAGTTAAAATTAAGTTACTGCTCATTCCATACTGCTCATGTGACTGTTTTGCCTTGGTCATTCCAAGGTGAATGGATCAGCTTCTGACATTTCCAGACTTTTTGGATGAGCACTTTAGCATCCCACTATCAGGTTTTCTGGCAATAGTAAAACAGGAAAACTTTAAATAACCCATGGAATTCAGTGTCCCACAAACTGCTTTTCCTTTTTCCAATCTAATACCCAGTGACCTCCTTCTCCAAAGACAAGCTACCATGCTGTTAATGACTCCATGGCCTTATATAGCCTGGAGAATCTGTAGAAACCCTTTAATTCCAATATCAAGTTATAAATGGTCAAAAAACAATTAAAAAACCAAACCAACACAATACAGGAGAACACTCCAATAAATTGAAATTTTTTTCTCTCTACACCAGTATAGAGTAATTAAAGTGTATTACTTCTTTGTTGACCAAAGCCATAAAAAATAACACTACATTTAGTTGGAATTTAATTTGAAGTCTTTTATTGCTATAATTGTGAATTCAAGAAAGTGAAAAGTCACAACTGTAACCTGATTACACAAAAATCTTTTCACACTGGGACAGAAATGGTGCTGGTATTTAAGTGAGGTTTTATGTCAGTTAAATATCTGGGTTTTCTCCTTACAATCCAAGGCTAACTTCTGCTAATTTTCTGTTTTGCGACTTAAAATTCACAGCGAGCCCACGAGGCGGCAGCAGATCCCAAAGGAAAATTAACCCGGTGGTTGAATTTGTGGGCTGGTTTAGTTTATCTGAAAACACCGGGGGCCTGAACAGTTTAGATGCATTTTCCCCAGTGATGCTAAATGGTTTAATCTGGCTTGGTTTTGCATGAGGGTGAACTGCTGTGCATCCTGCTTCCCCTGAGTGCCACTTATGTGCCAAGTCATTAGCAGAAGTAATTTGACCCCCAAACAAACAGGCAGGGGAAAGATGTGGGTAGGTCTGACAATTCATTGTCACTCTAAGTCACCTCTTCAGTTTCAGATGAAATATTTGAGGCCATTGAAAGTATTTCCTTCATCTTAAAGCAGCAAACTGAACTTTGAAATAATATAAGCTTCTAAAATTTGGCTTTCTTCAAGGGTGGTGTGGTGGTGTGAAGTTTAAACTAATTGTTCTAGAAAGCAAAGACTTTTGTTCTTGGGAGTTTGGATGCTGAATCTGCAGGCTACTGTTTCCAGTTAAACCATGTGCATCAGCCTTTTCAAAGCAGCATCCGTTTGAAATTGATTCCTACCCAGTATTTAAGAATGAGAAGTGAAATTCTGGGACTTGAAATAATTAAATGCCTCAGTGTAAAGCAGTTTGCTACAAATATGCTGACAGCATAATTTTAAAGTCTGGTAGTAAGACAGAAACCGTTCTTCAAGTGTTATGGTGTTTTTGGCTGCTCCTGTCAACTGCTAAGGGAAAAGGAATATTTTGTTTTGTATGCTGTATTTCTTGTTGCCTAGAACATAATAATGTCTACTCATCCAGCTACACTTATTGTATTACCTTGAATAATTAGTTCATTGTATTTTGTGCTGAATAGCATTTGATCCTGCCTTCTTATCCTAAAAATTGCTGAATTACTCCGTAGTTTATGTTGAAGTCTCCCAGATGAAGATTCTGATATAGCCACTGTCTGAGCATTTGTTTAAAATTCAAATTGTTACTGTGGCAAATCTCTATGTGCCTTGGCAGAATATTTTGTGGACCGAAAAAAGTGTCCTGTATTTGAATGCTGCGCATTGTATCTCATTTGAGATGTGCAGTGTTGCTTTGCTGTAATTCTCAGGGTGTCTACACCTTGCAATTGGAAAGGTGCTCACATTTGTGAACTTACTCTAATTAGCATTAATTTGCCTAATCTGTGTATGAACAACCAGATACCTGCATGATAAGCCAGTGCCAGGTTCCTAGCGTGAGTTGAATTGTTTTCCCGTGCAGGAGCTTGCTCGGTTTCATCAGGTTGGAAGCAAGACAGGGCTTCACAGCTACCTCAGGTGTCTCCAGGCAAACTGAGAGGAACTGTGGGACCAGTCCTGGGGCTGTCCCTAGCAACCTGCTAACTAGTAAGTGAGGCCGTTGCCTGTTTCTTTGGGCTAAGCTTTCCACAACAAAGCCTCTTTCAAAGAGATTTTTTTCTTAAACAGGCAAACCTTCTTGTTCAGGCAAAGCTTAGTGACTTTATATTTTCTCCATAAGATCTCAGCCAGCATTTTCCACCAGCATTTTCCAAATAATTATTATGAATAAGAAAGATTATTTTCAAATTACTTCTTCTTCTTCTTTTTTTTCCCCCTTTTTAACCCAGAAAACTAGATTTATATTAAAAGGAAAAATGTTAATACAAAAGGTGGGTTTGGAGGCTGCTATTACACACATCAGAAGCAGTGCACATTTATGCTGATAAAGAATGCTGTATATAAAGCAACACAGATGTGAAATGAAAGCCAATTAAAGATGTACATTAATGCCAAATACACTGTCTGCAATTAATTTTGGGCAAGTTGAACATGTGGTGCATATTAGAGTTCATAAAATCTTGCCATAGGCAAATAATTAATGTTGCATACATCAAGTCTGGAAGGATAGCCAACTGAAAGTGATTAAAGAATTGAAGACTATATAATTAATTAAGATTTGCCGTGAAGGTAATGAAGAAGATTGTCATCATCAGTAAGCGTAAGTTAAGAAACTATTCTATTGTTTTAGAAAGGAATTTAAAATGGATCTCATGTTTGCTCAGAGACAGTTTTGATGTTGATAAAGGTACTATAAGAAATCTGGCTCTGCCTCACACTGCATAACTTTTCTCAGCAGAGCAAACCACCTGAAACTAAAGTTACCTGTCACTAAATTTTAAGTTTCTGAAATCAGTCACAGGATTAGAGCCATACCTGCTTCTTTTCACATGAGGATGCCAAGTGAAGTAAAATACATTCTTGGTAACACAACATGTGAAATGGATAATTTAAAACCAGGCTGTGCACTGATGGGAGCACCAAGAATATTCATTCTCTTGGACAGAGAAGAGATTCATCAGTGAAGTGTAATTACTATGTCCTTCCATGCTAAAGATGGTGATGCTAAAAATAATGGCCAAAGAAATCATTAAGATACATGTCTGTTATTTATCCAGATACTTCTTGCTCTCTATGGTGCTTTGTATGCTCTGTAGTCTCTGTGCTGTGTACTCTTTATAATGCAAATATGTATTAATGGATCTGTATCCATTTGCTGCCTTCAAGACCACTACATGAGGGACAGGGTTGCTAGAAAGTGTCTGGAGTATCTTCATGTGAAAGACCCTCTAATTGGACAGATAATTTAGAAGTTATTTCTAGAATAACATTGAGGGATTGATAAAAGAAAAAAAGTTGATTTGCAGTTTGAGAAGCTGGAAATGAGGGAAATTACACTGGCAGATCCTGTAGTTTGGGAATGTGCGAAAAAAGCATTTTAAATGGAGTCATGTTCAGTCCAGTCAAATCCTTCAACTATCATAATGGTCTAAATCTGAATCTAAACTCAAGTCTGGCACACCTATACCATAGCAGAGATGGGCTGTGCTTATGCCAGTTGAAATCCAATCTTCTTGCTGGCCTTGGCTCACTACCCAAGAAGACAAATAACAGCATTTAGCTGGTGATGACACATCCATGTGTCATCTGTGTCTTTGGATACAGATAAAATGGGTATTCATTTTGCTTTTCAACTCAGGCTTCTGTAGCAGCAGTGCATCTGCCAGCATTTCATAAGCATGGGCTAGAGATAGAAAAGGATGTGTTGAAGAACACTGAGAATGCCATATGGAAATTCTTCTGTGGATTATCCCACTGAATCACCTAGTTGTGTATAGGATTAGTTACTTCTCCATATGGTGTTTAAGGACCAAATTGTTGCTGGAATGTTCTCCAAAGGTTATTTTTATGTTTTTCTGTACTATGGAATTGTGTTCAAAATTACATCATAACCTGCACCTACAGTGAGATGTTTTAAAGAATCCAAAGAGACTTATTCATTTTATTCCATGTTTTAGCAGCTATAAACCTCTCTCAATTAATAATCGTTGAAGGACTGTATATAATTCATTCACTGCTATACATTTATTTCCATATGAACACAGTCTGCAAGTTTTGAAGAAAGGGGTGTGGGTGGTATGAAATAATTTATGCTGCTAATTGACAATTGTGCAGTTGCTTCTACTTTCAAACAGAAAAAAAAAATCAATGTAGACTGGCAGGTTAAATAAAAAAGGAAGGGGAAGGCATAAAATTCCTTTTTTTTAAACCAGTTTGTGTCATACTATTTAAATCAGTCTTAGTTAAACTTGCTAAAACTAATCAGTTTAGCTACAATGAAATTGTTTTATTCTTGCTATTCCATAAATTAGCTATCAAGCTCTGTCAAGATGACATTATAATTACATTAATTACAGATCAATGCCTATTCCCATCTGTACCTACGCTTGAGTGACATGAGTGAATTAGGGTAGAACTTTGGTAGCATGCATTAATCCTGAATACTTCTCAAAATGCTTTAATAAAAATTTTGAAAGCTGCCTTATTTATCCCAGCTTATGTAGCTGTTTGTAATATAAATATATATAGATATACATAATTTACATATCAAGAACAAAGGAAATTATTTAGAGAACTCTGATGTCTTTGCTAGGAAAGGAGAAGCAACGTGTCTGAGAAGGATGGAGAGCGGGAGCTGTGCATGGGAACAGTGGGCTAGTGAGACCAAGAGCTGTGTAAAGAAACATAAAATTAAAATTGAAATTGCTTGGAAGCACTGCATACACTTCATGCTTCAGCTGCCTGAGTTCCTTCACCAGACACTTCTTCCTACATAGCTGTGCTGGTGGATTCCATCCTCCAAAGCTCAGCTCCTCCAGTGGAACAGAGGCAGATGTGGGTATCAACATCCCAGACAAAAGCTGTGAGCCCTTCACCCTTCTGTGTGGCCATGCTCTTCTCTCATGGGAAGCTTGTGAATAAGCAGCCTCTCAAAAATATAGTGAAGCCCATCACATAGCCTCTTAAAAGGACAAAATTAGAGATGGTTTAAAAATTAGCTTGGTTTAAAAGTGTTCTTACTACTGCTAAAAAAGGAAAATCAAGTAATAATTTACTGATGTCACAAATTAAATAAGTGATGCCCTTTAAGCATATCTTGCATATTCCTTACATGAACTATTTATTATGTTTTAATTCAGTAGGCAGCACATATGGAAGATACATTAATGAAATGAAACCTGGGGAAGGGGGAAATGTTATTAAGTATGCTTTATCAAAAACAGAACCAACACTTTATCTTTACAAGCACTTACAGGGTCTGAAAGCCCTCTGGTGTGCTTTTGCTGTTCTGTACCCCCTCGATTTGAAGATGTGGGAAATATAGTGAAACACAATCTGAAATGGTACTCTAGATTCTTCTGTGATTCCTGAAGAAAAAGCTGTATTTAAATGCAAGTATAGTAGTGAGAAATGGAGTTTCGTGATGGAAGAGAACGGAATGTGCAAGTGCAGCAGAGGGTGCAGCCTTGATGTAAAGACCAAAGCACAATGACCTTAAGTGTAATGGTAGCCACCTGTTTGCACACGAGCAGTCCTTTTTATCCCCTTTCCCCTCTCTTTTCCTATGCTTGTTCCTTTACTTCCTCCCTTTCCCCACCTTTGGTTCCTCGGCTAAATGTGCTGTGCCAAGTCCAGCTGGAGGCCAGATGCAGAGAACCTCTCCAGCAGCAGGACCATGAGCAGGGACTCACAGCTGGACAGCAAGGCTGATGGATTTCCCAGGGATTTCCCAGGGCAGCTTTGGGAAAAGGGCTCCTCTTACTGGGCTACAGGGATTCCCCATCCTACCTCTGTGCTTCCCGTATTTGTGGGGATGAACCGATCCTTTCGTCAGCCAATATTGGATCAAATAATAGAATCCACTCTTTGATCTCTCAGTGTCTTACCTGCTGGCCCAAAAAAAGCAGGACACATAACCAGGTAGTTGTCTTTGCTTCACCAGCCTTGTGGTACAGGCAAGGGACATGGGGGATTATATAATTATGCTAGGAAACCAAAATGGAGAAAAAATAATTTATCATACCTATTAAAAGCTGCTCAGAATATAACTTGAAGGACATATGCAATAATGGAAGTAAAACAAGTTAAGAAGACTCCCAATAAACAGAAAAAACCCAACAGATGAAAGCAGACTACATGTCTAGAACTAGTACACTTGCAGGGATTTTGCATTCCTTAACCTTCCTCTTGCATTCCCTGAATTTTTCTCTAAAGGGCATGTTAACAGTCATGTATCCCTGTGAAACACATGCAGCTTCTGAATATCTTATCTATGAGCAAAACACGATGTGTTAAAGAACAGTGTGAGATTTTGAAGGTAGCATTTCTACAAATGGCCTAAAGGCTCCATCTTGCTCTTAAAAAGATGCAAAAGCAGCAAAAAAGCAAACTCATTATTTCCAGAAGGCACCAAGGGCATGCTTCCAAGTGCAGCACAGGTAAGGGAACAGAGCACTCAGGCACATGGATTTTCTGGCTGGTGAAGTTAAGGTTTGTTATTTTTTTCCTGTTTATTTTTCTATTAGTAATGCAAGCCTAGTATTGCTAGTTAGTCACTAGAGCACTGACACATTGGCAAGGCATCCCTAGTTCTACTTACAGATTTAGAAAAAACTCTAATTTTCCTTTTTCTTTTTGACTCACTACTACTAAATGTTCTTGTCACTGCTCGTAGAATAAGAGCAAATGCTCACACGTCAATGTGCTCAGGTGCATTAAAGCCATCAGCCAAAATTGAGTTGACCAGAAGTTTTGCCATGTAACATTTTGTGCCAAGTCTAAGACTGTTTCCAACATCTGATCAGCTCTTTGTCCAGGAATGTGTAAATGCAAGGCCTAAAATTAAGGTAAGAGTACTTCAAAATTAAATTTTAATTCATATAGATTTGAAGTTAGCATTATCACTTTCAATTGATCAATATTATCTATTTAATAACAAATCAGGGACATAGGCTGAAGTGCTACAGCAAAGCAGAAATGTTCTTGCAAGAAGTGGCAGATTATTTCATCTGTGTTAATTAAACCTTGTCATTATCACAGAATGGTTTGGGCTGAAAAGAGCCATAAGGATAATCTAGCTCCAATTCCCAAATTACTAGAAGTAATTAATTCCAAACTGTTGAAAGTAATGAATTCAAAACTTCTAGAAGTTGATAGCTATCTGACTGTATCACTCAGTGAGAAAAAGTGAGACAAATGGAATATTGCCTTCAGATTAGTTCAAGGTAGGTCGCTCATCACAGAAATTAAAAAAAAACCAGCAGAAGCAATGTTGGGACTTGGTGTTATATTGGCAGCATGTGGAGGACTGAGAATGTACTGAAAGATTGGGATGGTGGGCAGTGATTCTTTTGAAGAGGAACAAAGGAAAGAAATAAGAATTTTTATACCAATCATTTTATTTTGATTGTTTGGGGGAAAAAAGTCCACCCTGAATGAGTCATCCACCATTATTTTTGAGTACCACCATGACAAGCAAGGAAGAGTCAACAAGGATTTTGTTACAGACAAGTTGTGGCAAACATAGGTTATTGTCCTTCACAAGAACAGAGGAAAGGAAAATTTGTGTTGGGCATGAAAAACCTTTCTAAAGATAAGGCTAGTGAAGTATTTGAATGTATTGCCTAGGGAAGTTGTAGAATATCCACCAGAAACAATCTGGCAAATAGTCAGAAACAGTCTATGCAAATGTTTACCAAACACATGGATATGGTTTATCTCCCTTCGGAGGAGTGTGAAAGCTTTGATGATTTCCAGAATCTTTTTCAGGCCTTTTTACCCCCCTGAATCTCCTCATAGTTCTACAGGCTTTCTTAGGCTTTTTCCTTACAGACTGCTGTAAGGGGCTTCGTTGGGCATCCGAAGTGCTCATGGACAAAGCTGGAGCAGCTGGAAGCCCTCTTCTTCTGGCTGATGCTTTGCCAGTGACCACCTGTAAGTGTGTGCTGGAAGAGCACAAATGGAGCTGCTGAGATTTTTCAGTCTTTCTGGGGGTTAAAACCCTGAAGTTTCATTTTCAGCCTCAGAGTAAGACCTGATTGCCTCAAAAGACAGCACAAACAAAGCTGTTTCATCTCTGGGAAACAGTCTTCATTTGAGAACGTTTTCTAAATGTCAAGACTCATCTCCTACGTTCAAAAGCTCTTAGTTTTTATCCCTTTCTAGCACAAAGTTCAAACTCCTTATTGTCTATCCAATTTTCTGTATGACAGCTTCTTGTATTTTAAGATATAGTAAAAACATTCTGGGATTGCATATCATAGGTATTATGGCCTCCAATGCTTCCCAGGAGACAGAAATTGAGGATTTTTTTACCTCACAGTTGTATTTGCAGGAGAAATTCAGCTTGCTCTTGCCTT
The DNA here is from genome assembly GCF_009819885.2 of Catharus ustulatus. Lineage (NCBI taxonomy): Eukaryota > Metazoa > Chordata > Aves > Passeriformes > Turdidae > Catharus > Catharus ustulatus. The sequence continues at coordinate 61,349,305 of NC_046221.1, read as the reverse complement.
GGGCAGGCTCCCCATATGTTGCAGTGCTGTACCCACAACCACTGCTGCAACCTCCTGCCACCACCACTCTGCTCCAGGAGGGTTTTTCTCAAGAAGAGCTAATGAAAACAGTCTGTTCTAGTAATCAGACCCAGAGGAATTAGAGATAGTATGAAAGAAGTGAGAAATAGCAGTGTAGAACTAATTCCAAGAAAAGCAGTTATATATCCCTTCCTTTCTCTGTTGCTACTGCAGATGCTTGAGTGTATGACTGATGACTGTAAATCTTGGCAAAATCTGTGCTTTGAGTAAAGTATAGTTACAGAGCTGTTTTCTTCATATAGCAGAGGTCTGAGAAAGCGCAGTGCAGAAAATACATAGCTAAATAAAATTACCTCAGTCCCAAAAATCATAATATAATTAGCTATCCACATTTACATGGTAGTTTATGTGTTTTGATGTTGGACATTACAAAATTAAATAATGCTCCACTTACAACTTACATTTTAAACAACTATTTGATTGTTTAAATTAAATTATTAAAATTCTTTTGTAACAATTTAAGTTATTCTTAAAATAATTTTCAATTATTTTGTTACGTAATCTTAAAATCTCAAGAGGGGAAAATCAGGAAGTTTTTGAAAAAGCATAATGAATAAAGGCAGTTTAGATTACTTTTCTAGTAATATTTATTATTTACTGAGAAGTTATCCTTGGTAGGTTTCTGCCTTGTTTCTGCATCACAGTTTTTATAATCATCTCAGGCATCAGCACATGTAATTAAAAAACCTACATTCTTTTGGGAAGTACAATCCAACAGAACAGACATTAAGCATCTAATCACAGTCTTTTAATCCTGTTTAGCCTTTTCTATGTATGAGTGACTGAATCATGAGCCATGTCTTTCAATTGTGAGGTATTAGAGTTAAGGTAGTAGAACTTCTGATGAGATTGCTCTGTTATTCTGAAACTATTCCTATAAATATCATGTAGTGCTTTGTACAAAACATGGGATGTCTAATAAATGGTACATATTCCTCACAGCAGATTTATTAACTTCGAGAAGAACAGGTTATTTTTAATTCAGAATTTGTCATTAAAGGGATTATTTTTCAAACAATGAACGTTCCTTACTGAGGTCAGCAATACAGTGGCACAATTAATGAAGATATTTTTATTTTAATGCCTATGTGCTGTTGCTGGTTTACTCTTTGATCCAAATATTTTAGTATGTGGATATACAAGACCACTCGCAACAAAAGGTAAAAAATGTAAACAGCTTTAAATTATCAACTGCATGTAGTTAAACACTGACTCCTTATTGTAGCAGTAATGCTGAAATTCTACTGCAATTTCTTGTTGTCATGTCTGATGCAATGAAACCTAAAAGAAAAAGGAAATTCCTCTCATTAACTTGTGTTACTATGCTTGCATTTGAAAATAATTTCATATAGCAGGAGTGGATCAGTAAATCTATCAGTAGAGCTGCTAATTCCAGTGTTTGTTTTAAGGAAAAAAAGCCAAACCAAACCACATTCCTTGTTCCTTGTCAAATGATCCTTTTTCTGCCAATGTCTACGACCTCACTGATCAGTAAGAGTTGTATTCCTTGAAATCAGTTCTTTCTGGGTCTTACTGTAAAGAGCATTTTCTGTTTCACCAACTGTCCTGGTTTAGCCCCAGCCAGCAGCCATGCCCTACACAGCCACTTTCTCACTTCCCCACCAGCAGCACTGGGGAGACACTTGGAAGGGTAAGAGCTGGAAAACTGGTGGGTTGGAATGAAGACATTTAAATAGGAAAAGCAAAAGCCCTGCACACAAGGAAAGCAAAACAAGGAATTGATTCACTGCTTCCCGTGGGCAGGCAGGTGTTCTGCCATCCCCGGAGAGCAGAGCCCCATCACATGAAACAAGTTGGGAATACAAACACCATCACTCCAAATGTCCTCTCCTTCCTCCTTCCACTTTATTTACTGACCATGGTGTCATTGGTCTGGAATGTCCCTCTGGTCTGTTGGGGTCACCTGTCCTGGCTGGGTCTCCTCCCAAGCACCCCCACATTCCTTGCCAGTGTGGCAGTATGAAGCCAGAAAAGGCCTTGGCTTTGTGTAAACCCTGCTCAACAATAACAAAAACATCTCTAAATTATCAGCCCTCTGCTCAGCACAATCCAAAATAACCACACACCAGCCACTGAGAAGAAAATGAACTCTACCCTAGCCAAAACCAGCACAACTTATTAAGTAAAATTGGGTTAGATTAGGATTTAAGTAAATGAATAAACTGTGTAAATAATATTAGACAGATTTGTAATGGACACTCTTCTCCAGTTCCATAACATATAAGGTAATCTGAATATTTGTTGTTTTAATTTGAGAAAAGGAAATTAAAAGCCTCTGTATCATATCACATGTTCTCTTTTAACCTCTCCTTAAGCAGCAGCAGGCAAAACCAGAGATAACTATCTGAAAAGTTACAGGCTTGTAAGAAAAAAATGTTTCAAAGCCATATAATTCAGATACTTCAAAAGTTCTTTTCTCTATCAAAAATTTTACGTGAATTATAAACATGAAAAAAAATGAAGCACAAGTTAACTCCCTTTCCCCCCTAGAAAGAACCTTAAAAGGATATGACTAAAATTTCCTCATTAAGAGATAAATATCTGAAAAATCAGCCCTTTTAACTTGGAACTAATGATACCAGGATACACTCATCTTGAAGTAGTATGGCACTAAAAATAAAAGCTTCTTTAAATTACTAATTTTTGAATCTCTTGCAGAAAAGAATCTCACAGCAACATTCTTCACTTGCCACTCAGTTTTTCAGTTTCTGCATTGGGGCCTCTTCTTAAAAAAGCAAAACAAAAAGGAAAAAAATGTTTTTAATACTGACATGTATTTCTTTTCAGGCCTGAGCACATTTTAAGGAGATATGTTTTAAGGACGTTGGTTACTATTACTATTTGTCTACAGCTTTCAGCATTTATAACAAGATTTAAGGCAGGAGATATTGTCAGGATTTTAAAGTGAGTGTTCTGGACAGTAGATCATCTGGCTGCAGCATTGCAGTGGGTTTTGTAAACAAATTCACTGCTGTTCAATTCTTAAGAAACAACGTCTCTCTGATGCCTAAAGCAAAAATGTTTAAATGTTTAGTTTTGGGGAAGAATAAGACTCATAAGGAATATACTTCCACTCTCAGTTAAAAGATTTATTGCTATGTGGTGTCTTTGATCTTCAGCATGGAAAGTAGAGCTGGCAACTGTTTTTTCTCATTCTCTCTCTTCTGACAGTGCTGATCTTATCCAAAATATTTAATTCAATTGCAGCAGATTAATTAAAGTTGCAGGAAATATTATTTTCATAGGTCTGAACAGGAAGCTCAAAGAGTTGAGTGGTTTCCTAAACTGACTCATAAGAATGAAAAAATGAAATTTGGTGTTTGTTGTTGAGAAAAGCAATAGAAAGTCCAACAGAAAAACTCTTTCATTCTTGTGTGTAAAGCACAGTATCACCCAGACTAGGGCCACCTTCCATCTCCATGAACTAAGTACAATAACTCAATCACACAATCATGGTCAGTAATCCCCTCTAGTCTGTTGACAACAATACACTACTGAATATTTGAAAATTAAAGTTTACCTGAGAAACTGAGATGGCTTCTAATACTGAATTGCAATTGCACATCACCTGTGGTATAGATGCAGGCAAGATGGAAAACATACCTTACAGCACCTCCCAGTACCTGAAGGGAGCCTGCAAGAGAGTCCCTCTCTGAAAAGGGACTTTTGACAGGGGTATGTAGTGACAGGACAAGGGGGAGATGGCTTTGAAGTGAAAGAGAACATGTTCAGCTCAGGTATTGGGAAGAAAATACTTCCTATGAGGGTGGCAAGGCCCTGGCACAGGTTGTCTAGAGAAGCTTATCCAAGATGCTCCATCCCTGGAAGTGTTCAAGGCTAGGCTGGGTGGGGCTCTGAGCAACCTGGTCAAGTGCAAGGTGCCCGTGCCCATGGCGGGGGTTGGAACAAGGTGATCCTTAAGGTCCCTTCCAACCTAGGCCATTCTGACTCTAACTACAATTGCATCTAAGTGTGTACCAGCACGGCTGTTTTGGTACCATACATAGGCAGATATAAAAGCAGCTGGGTAACTATCAGATCCAATCTTCCTTTCAGCAGAGTGAAAGTATCAAAGTATTTAAAGGCAGAATGATCTCATGTAACAAGATTTGTAAAATTTATAAATTCAGGTGTGAAAGCTTCAGAAATATAATGTAAGTTTTGATAAAGTATTTTGATTTGATGCTTTTACATTATTTCTGTAAGACATAATTAACTCTATTAGTGTTTTGCAGGAAAAATAGCAGTGCTGAGCCACTTCCTGTGGTGCAAGAACAATCCTATAATTCCTAAATGAGGGGGACTTTTTTTCCCCCCAGTTAAAACAAAGAAATCGTTGAAATTAGGAGCAGCCTTTAAAAATTTTTGACTGGCAGTTCTTAAAATTGCCTTCTCCTCGCCTCTCAATATAAAGAAAATCTTATTTTCCAAAAATCAACTAGATTTTGCAGTGAGTATTAAATGCAATATTTAGAAGAGAAATACCTTATTTTAGATGTTCAGCACTAATGTGTACATATAACTGATGCATTTGAGTTTGATCCATTTTGTGACAGGCTTTGACAGCCAAAAATGACAGAATTAGCAGTACTACAATAGGGCTTATGACAAATAAGAAAAGTATCAGTAGTGGATTGCATTGTATCACACACAGAAATAAAAGAAAGCATATGGTCCTTTTTCGTTCCAGCTTTTACTTCACCTAACTTCAATTTCCTCCAGGTCCATAGAGGTATTGAAGTTTGTGGAAGCTTGAAGATTTATTGCAAAGAAATTAATTGCCTCTGGTTGCCACTTACCACAAAACAGCCACATAAAACGGAGACAGACATTACATAGCAGCCTTTCTTGTTTCTTCCAGGTACCTGGAAGGATCTACCTACGTGACTGTCAAGCTCAAGACTTTGAAACTAAGGAAACAGAAAAGATGAGGACAAAGGCAACAAATAAACGTTGCCTGAACATGGCAGTCAAAGAATAAAATGTAAATTGTGCCAATCTTTTCCTACATACATTGATAGAAAATTCAAGGTATTGCAGCCAGGAGAATAAAGGCATTAAAAAAAAAAAAAAAAAGGAAAGGGAAAAATTTAGCCACAACCTGATTTATTGATTGGTTCAGTGAGTCACTCTTCTCTATAAACTTTTTAATTTATCAGTAAATAAGACACATACAAAATTAAGTGTGGCAGGTGCCAAGCTTGCATAGTGTAATAAAGAACTAGACTGAGACTAGTAAAAATATTTTACAAGAAATGAATGCTTATTATCACCTGTACAGAATGTTACAGTGTCTTTGTAGATAAGGGGATATTTTTGGCAAGGAAGTAACCCATTTAGATCTAAATAGCACAGTCAGTTGTAATAAAACCAGAATTGAAATACCAAAAAACCTCAAGAGCATGAAGACAATAAATCATATGGCGGCCACGGCAAAATGCTTGCTGTATCCAGACATTTGTAATTACAAAACAAACAAATGGAGAATCGTTTCATATTTATTAGTGTGTGTACTAATCACATTAACAAGAGTAATAGAAATGAAAACACCTATACCTTGAAAATAGGGGCTTTTCACTGCTCTTCCAATTATGATGGTGGCCATAACAAAATACAATAACCTGACTTATGGAGAATGCAGTCCTGCATGCCATTTCTCCACTGAAACAAGACAGGAGAGGACTGTGCTGTAAACCCTGGGAAAACACCAGGAGTGAGAGACCTCCTGGCAGAACAAGCTTCCCCTTCCCAAGTGTAGCTTTGCTAATTGCAGCCACGATATGACCGTGCATGCACAAAACCACACCTGAATGGAACCTGCTTTTTCCAGCCAGGAACACACAAATGTTGCAGTGGGGGTCTGGAATCATTAGCAATGCTGGAATTTTCCTGACTGCAGCAGATCTTTGTCCTACTTACAGAGAGGGTCCTCACATTCCCTGACACACTACTTGGCTATGCTTTCACTGTGCATTTGTCCCACATGAATTAATGTGGTCCTTTCCTGAGTAACTGCAGGGCTAAGCAGAGCATGCATTGGGAGGCTAAACACTGACTGTGGCTGCAGACAGAAAGGTTAAAGCTGCCCAGCATTTCTTGCTACAAGATAAAGTTATCTGTGGTTTGGAAAGCAAGGGAAGAAGCCTTCCAGCCATCCAGACCAGAATGCCGAAGCTCACTGCTTTTTCTGGCTCTCATAAGCCCTGCAAGATGCCTTTCACAGAATGGAGTAATCTGGGATAACTTTCCCCCCATGTACACAGCAGAAATGTAATCTGCTACATCAGTCTCATCCACTTTCACTATAGATGTCAGATATATAAAAAGAGTCATGGCTTGCCTCCTAGATACAGAGCATGTTCTCCTTCAGTGGCTAGAGTTTCACTCTTTTCTCTACTGGAGAGCTGTACTTTCCATGTATCTCGGTGTTCCAACTGTCCAGATTACAACAAGCCATGTTTTTGTTGCTGTAGTTCAAAGCCCATATTAAAACAAACTGATTCTAAGTTGATTTTCTGTATGAAAGATCAAAAATTACAGTACAGACAATGCCCTACTTGTGTTATCTTCAACATCACTTTCAAAACAGGATGTGTCAGCAAAATTCTGTCTAGCACCTCCTTGTATGCACAGATGGCATGAGAACTGTAGTGATACAGCTTTGTTTTTAATTCTTTCTCACTTTCTTAGCCTTGAATTTTCATCCTTGATTCGTCATATCCATGTCTTTTGAATTTTTATTGCATCAGATTGTGTTTGTGTGCTTGCACAGCCATTTCTTTATTAGACCTTTATAAATACCTGTCTTACATTCCTTGCTATGACAATTTTCTCTCTATAATTATTTTTAGCTTGTCAGATGACTCCCAAGCCTTTCTTAAGGAAGATAGATGAGTCCTTTTTTCAGGGTGTGTGTTCCACTGTGAATACATGGGTATTTGTCTGCTTGAGGGGAGATACTTGGCCAGGTAAAAAGCCATCAATCCACACTAAATTGTGCCTAAGCAACACCAAGTGATGGAAAACTATCTCACCTCCTATCTTCTCTGTGATCACCTCTGACTTCAGATAAACCTTCCTTGCTTTTCAAAGGGCCTGACATGAAAATCTTTGTTTAAGAATCAGCTTTGGTTTCTTCTCAATCCTACAAAGTTTGAGAAAACTGAGATGAACAATGTCCCCTGAGCCTGACCACCTTTTTCAGGCCCAAAATCACATACTCTGCAAGGACTTAGGAAGTAGCTCCTACTTCCCAAATGTCAAGATTCATCTAGAGAGACAGTTTGAAAGAGGCTGACAGGGGGCCAGAAAAAGCACACAGGTCTGTATTTGAGGGATTGATTCATAACCTAATCAGTCACTCATAAGTAAAACATCTGTAATAATTTATAAAGTTCCTGTACTCCAGCTTAGACACGGTAAACAGGTCACTGGAGAGATGACACCTTCCTGAACTTTGGCCTATATACATCACCTCCAATTGTGCTCAAGACTTTAAGGAAAAAACCCACATCCCCCCAGTCTCCAGTGACCAGACCCCTGCCAGAGCAGTTCTGCCTCAGGAATTGGTGTCACAGTTAGTCTTGGAAGCTCTTTAAACACCACTGCTGCTACAGAAGTGTGTCTTTGCCTTGAGCAGACCAGCTAACTTTTCCAGTACCACTTAGATAAGGCATGTGGCTGAAATGAAAACCCTCAGGTGTGCACAAAAAAAAAAAAAAGAAATCTTCAAATTTATTCTAAATCTCTTCATTTCCTGATCAAATATGAATCTTCAGGAGCTCAGGCACCGTGAGGAAGTATTGTCATAACCCAGGACTGTATTAACCTCTAAATGAGAAATTCAAATCAATCCAGATCTATAAATATTACAATTTCTCATAACTTTTATATTTATCCCAGGATGTAGCTGCCTTAGTAATCATGTCTAACAGATGGACACTGAAGGAAAGATGTTGGTATATATTGAAGCTAATGAGCTTCAAAGTGACATCACTGGTCTTTTGATTTGATTCTATTTTTACCTCTATCTTCTTGGTTTTAAGAATTCAAGATTTTAAGAATTCCAACCAGAACAACTTTCTATCTTTTTATAGTTAAAATAGGGATAACATGGTAATGATCCTTTCACCCCAGATAACACCGAATGATCTCTAGTCTTCTCCCTCCTTCCTTTTCCACCTAAGCAATTTCATTAAAGGAATTTTATCTAGCTTGAGTTCAGATGTTTTCCAGCATGGTGTCATAAATCAATACAGAGGTTTACTTCCATAAGTCACCCCATGAATCCTGTAATCACAACTTATTTCAAACATAATATGATACAGAAGAAATAGAGCACTACAGTTTGCTGTATTTTACTGTACGCTTTAGAACAGCTTTATGTGTAAAAACCTAGGAGAGCTTTTGAACATTAAGGATACTGGAGTCAAAGTCCATAACAATAGATACATTCATTCTGCAAACTTCAAGCACAAACCAGATATGTTTCACCCTGTAAATCTGGAGGAGTAAGAGGCCAAAGCAAAAGCAAAACAACCATATGTGAAGTATTCTGTGTGCAGGGGTGCACAAGTAAGGGAGCTCATGTCAAGAGAGGTCTGTGAGACTTCTCCCCTCATCCACAATCATGGTAAGACTTCAAGGAGGGCGAGACCCACTACTGGGTAAAATTTCTTAGTAAAGTCTCCAGTAAAGAGCCAGGCTGTACAAAAAGCAAGAAAGCTTTGAGAAATTGCAGAGAAAAAGAACCTTTTCAAACTAACTAAACCAAACCAATTGCCTCCAGTTTTCCAAGTGGCTTTCTGACATGGATCAGGAAATGGAACTGTGGAGGTACAGGGAGAAATGAGTGCCAGTGACTCAGCACACATGACAACAAGCAGAATTTTGCATTAGCTAAAACAGAGGGGTGAAGTAAGCAAGTGAGCACAATGAGTACTGGAGTTGTCTTTCTCCATACTACATCACTAAATACACACAAAATGCAACACAGAAATAACAAGATAATTATTCCCAACAGAGAAGATCCACTGGATGAAAAAACATCCCCAAGCTGTCATTCAACTTTCTAAAAATGAGTGGCATGATGTGAAAAACAGTGCTATATAAACATTTATCAGCTGAATCACATATTAAATAAGTTTCTTTAACTTCATCCAGGTTTCAAATGGTCTGAAGAAAACATCTGTTCTTAATTTGAAGGGCATCAAATATACTGCCTTTAGCATAAATTATTTCTTTTTAAAACAAGTTAAAAGTATTTTCAGTTGCTGAATGCAACATCAGTGGAAGTGGAAAGAACAAAACACATCTGGTCACATGAAAATGCAAAAAATGTTTGCAGTAACACATCATTAGGAAGGAAGAAATCATTAAGCCCCTGACTATTGCTTTTGTGCTAGAACTCAAAGACTACCAGAATGATGAGCAGAGACAAGCTACTCTCTGGGAATTTTTCTTTAAAATGGCTCAGCTGTTTGTATAGTTACACTGAGATTTTCTGTATGCAAGCACTCACGTAAATCTTGCCATGAGTTTCCTCAGTGTTCTATTTCAAACCTGCAACTGCAGCAACAGTAAAGGTAGCAAAGCATCCACTTCTCCTTCTCAAGCATCCTCTTAACTGAAGAACCAGAAGAGATGGACTTTAGGAGAGAGGCTGTGAGCATACTGCTCATACTGACAACACAGCCTGAAGAAGTTAAAAAAGAAATGCTGCAAGATATTTTTCTTTGCAATATTCCCTTATTCTTCTTGAAGTTCACAGAATCACAGAATTGTTAGGGTTGAAACGGACATCTGAAGATCTCCTAGTCCAACCCCCCTGTCAAGGCAGGGTCACCTACAGCAGGTTACACAAGAATGTGTCCAGGTGGGTTTTTGAGTGCCTCCAGTGAGGGAGAAGTTCGATACCACCCAGAGGGTTTTGAGAAAGGGCTGTGCTTACCTGCTCTACCAGCAATGACTCCAGCCTTAGGAGACTGCATGCCCACATTGAGCTGCAGCACAAAGAGCCTTTGCAAGAGATGGGAATTAGCAATTTGACAATATTGTGGCAGTGAAGAGACCAACAGCCCATGGACCTTTCAGACCTGGGTAGATGGAAATGAGGGGCTCTGTAAGGGTTCAGGTGTACCAATACAAAAATTTAGAGCCTTCTACCTTCTAGCATGGGAAAGAGTTCTCTTTGCAAAAAAAGCAAAGGCAAAACAGTTTCCTGAGCAAAGGTAAGAAAGAGGTAGCTTGCTTTCATGAAGAATTGTCCAGAAAGGTTCAGGAACTGAATCTCACTGACCCTTCTGGTAACAGCAACAAAAAACTCTCTTCATGGAAGGAGATGTAGGTCAGAGAGTCCAAGCCCCACGAGGGCAATAACGAAAGAAAGCACAACTTGATTCCACTCTTTGGAAACATATAAAAGTTAGACAGCAATTGTGGTATCACAGAATTCTTGCCATTCTTTACCCCATTCCTGAACTAATTAAGAGTCTGAACAGTGGGACTACACACACGTGTTTCCCATGACTATAGCACAGAAGGGAATGGGAAAATTTAATGAATGCAAATTAGCATCTAGAGATGTCTTAAGACTGTTACTTACTGCCTTTGCTTTCCAGGTTTTACGATACTTAATTTAATACCATAATAAAGTAGATACTTTCTAGTCCCTGTGGGTAGATGACCAATGTCATGAATCAAAACAGTGATGCCCAGCTGCTGTGCTCAGACCCAGAACAGAGTTCCTCAGGCAGGAAGGGATTTAAAAATAAAGGAAGAGGCTGTGCTGGGCACAGACAGACTGGCATACTGGCTAGTCTGCTATTTATATATGACCCATCCTTTTAATCTTCTTTATTCCTCTATTTGCCTATGCTCACTCCTCTCCAGGTCACCTAAACCTCTCCCTTTTCCTGTCCTTTTTTCCTTCACTATGCATCCTACAAGTCCTGCATACTGCTTGGATTTAAAGGCATACTCCTAACTTCTTCACTCCTCATTTAAAAACCTACATAAACATATTTGATATTATATAAAATTGAGTGCCATGTGCCTGATCCTTCAACTGCTTACACAGACTGTCTGCTACAGGTGGGAGAGCTCTTCTCATTTTCCTCGTTGAGCTAATTAGAAACACATCTTGAGGATGCTGACTCTTCATCTCCAGTGAGAACTCTTAATACCAATAAATACCTTGCATAGGAACCTATCAGTATGGTTTGCTCTGGCCTTTTTTTTTTTTCCTTCTCAAGAGACGTAATGATTTCAGGTGCCATTTCACCTCAGCAACTAGGGATTTAAATCTTATTTTCAAGAAACTCTGAGGAAGACTTAAGGGGTGGGGGTTTCTTGAGCATTACTGTTTTTTATTTGCAGTCCAGGCAAGTTGACAAAGGAGATGCAGTGCCAACATTTCTTTTTTTTATCCAACCTAGACCTGGGAACAACTCCAGCCACTCCAAGACAGAGCTATGAGACTCAAGAGCCCAGCAACCCATCATGTTGGTAAGGGGGTTTGCAGTGTGATAGTCCAGTAAACCTTCATTAGCAAAACAGTAACACCCTTAGTTCAATTTAAAAAACATTATGGCTTAGCTGGATAGATAAAAGAAGCTATCAACAACACTGAGTGAGAGATTTGGAATTTCTGATTTCCTATTTAAAAGGAATCTATTTTGTGCCAGGACCACCCTTATGCTACACTACACTTACTGGGCCTATAACTGTACATCAGCTTCCAATGTCACAAAAATTGGTAAAGGGAAATTTGTAGTACTCACCTGGTACTGCATAGAAATGGTTTATTTATATACTCTTTAGTTAAGCTGCACCTACAGAAAATATGCAGTTTGAAAGGAATGCAATGTTTTGACATAGCCATAGGCTTTCTCTGGATACCTTATGGCTTCCCATTGTGGGGAAAGTTTGCTGGAAGAAGAATTTTTGGTAACTCTGAGCCAAAACTGAAGGATGAACCTAAACTTATGTGAGGGCAAGCTGTTCTATATTTGTTGTGTCTAAATTTCCACTTTCCAGAAATGTAACACAAGCCTGAAAACTGAGTTTTGCACAGAAACAATCCACTCCAACACAAGCTGATTTTACTTTCAGTTCTGGGGTACACTAAGGTGCTGAGCTGCTTAAACTAAAATAGATGTAGAGATAAAAAACTAAAATAACTAAAATAAAAGTAGAGAGGGAACAATTTGTCATTACTAATTTTGTCCAGGAGATGAGTGATACCAGCAATGTTCTTATACCAACATTACTGTAGGAGGCAAGGAAGGCAGGCACTTTATCATTATGTACATAGCACAGATGAGGTGGAATGCCTTGGCAGTAGCAAATCCTTTTAGCATTTTTGTACTAGAAACAATTCCTTCTGAGGAAAGGAATTTAGAGTAAACCCACATTTTAGCAGGTAGGAATATCACACACAAAATCTGTATCTACCTGCAACTTCTTGTTCTGAAAGACAACTCATGTATTTTGAAAAAAACGTTATTTATTTTCACTGCTTTAATCTCTCTACTGTAGTGTTAGCACTTAACATAAGTATCCACTCTTCTACTGTCCTATTTACAATCCATTGAAATGTATACTCTACAAATACAATACATATTTTCAGAAATGTAAGGGAAATGCACAATTTGGTAAGGTTTAAAAAAGTGACACTCATCTGTACAGGATCCTCAAATCATCCAAAAAGTAAAATTTACAAGGCAGTATCCACACAGCTATGTAAGGGCAGGTGCTACAGTGACAACGCAGCAAACTTGCTAATACAATAAAATACAGAAAATAGTGTTTTGGGGCACCAGATAATACACTTAGTACCACTAAAGTTGTAAATTTAGTAATACCCATATTTCTAGAAACATGTAACTGCAAACCTGGAGAACATTCTGAAAAATATTAAACATTATATACACATGAGGTAAATGTACCTTGGTCTTTTAAGAGGTAATTTGAATTTAAAGCAACGGATATGGTGAAGGGGTTTTTTTGTTTGCTTGTTTTAAAAACACAAAATGATTAACACCTTGCAATCATTTCAATGGCACAATATAAACAAGGAACTAACTAAAAGTTGAGTTTCATGGCAATCACACTCAGAGTCATTACTGAAAAAATAAAATAGCCTCTTACTTCATTTGACACCTTCATGTCCCCTTACAGTTAATCCCAACGTCTTTACTTATATACAAAGTCTTTCTTAGGATTTCAAGCAGAACCATTGGAGGGTGACAGTGTGTCATACTTGGAGAGTCTGCTTGAGAAACATCCCATAATTCCAGCTTTTAAGGTTGGAAGGTCCCTGAAGAATTCCAGCATTTCAAAAATGACATTTCAGGCTTTTCAGCATCAGACCATTTCCAATGCTCCTTGTTCTCCATGTTCATATCCATCTGGTCACAAGTTTGTAAACCAAACTGAGGCTTCAATGCTACTAAAATGTAAAGTTGATTAAATAAAAAAAAAGTGAATGTATAATGCATGTAATATTTACAATAAACATTTGCATCAGTATTAATCAGAAACTGTTTTGGTATATACTTGAAATGATACAAAATTAATATTTTGAATGCTAAAATATTTTGGTCCCCTTGGATTTCCAAGAGCAGATCTGGTGATATTACAATCTTAATTTAAAAAATACTTATGTGCACCTGTGTCCATATATATAAGATATGATCTTACACAGGTAACATTTAAAGTTACATAATATATACAGACACAGCCTTTGTAAAAGGTGTTCAGTTCATATAATGGAAAAGAAGAACAAAGCTTGAAGTTGTGGTGTCAGAACTGAGGATACATGTAGCTCTATTCAGAATTTTCCTGTTCTGCAGCCCAATAGTAATGATAAGGTTGTCCTAAAATACTGTTCCATATGTTATACACTGTGTCAAGCATCCTTCTATGCTTTGTTTTTGCAGGCTTCTATTACAAAGGTAAATTCTGAACAAAGAACAGTTGCTAGCAATTCAGGAGAATGAAGATTTGCAGGTGGTTGAGACAATATAACAGTTATATTATTGACCGAATCATCTGTATGCCATGATGCTGCTCAGCTTCCGTACATACTCTTTGAAATACAACAGAACTGTTCCATGTATTTTAGGAAATTAAAGGTAAGGTTTTGTGGGTGCCAAAAAAGCCACTAAAAATTACTTGATTAATTATTCTGCAAGCTCTCCTGTTACCATCACAATTACTAGAGAGATCTGAGGCAGGCCAGTAGCTTGGTATTTCTGAAGTAGGAGCTGTACCATCTGTATCTATGGTAAGGAACCCAGGACATCTATGAAAACTTGAAATGCAACAAAGTTACAAAACAAAAAAGTTAAATTGCTAACTAGGAAGCCTTCAAAATTAGCATGGAGAGCCTGACCTATTTTCATGATGACCTGTTTTCTTGAAGTATACAGACACACAGAACATGCTAGAAAGGCGGCCAAGTAGACAGGCTTGGCAGTTACATTATGTTCAAACACTTTTTTTTGAACAGTCAGTTGAAAAACTGTGGTGCACAACTGTCCATGTGCACAAAGGCATAGTTTATTTAAACTACCTATATGAAGTAATTTTTAATCCAGCTTTGATTGACAGAGGCCTGAAGCACATAAGCCTGACTTGTCAGACAATGCCAAACAAACATACACATGACAGCTGTACGTATGTTTAAGCCTACAGTAATTTCACGAATACAAGCCGCAGCAATTTGACAAAAATTTTGGTGGAAACCCAGAAGTGCGGCTAATACTCAGGGGCGGCTAATATGTGAATAATTTTCTGACATTTACAACCCCAGACGTGCCAGCCAGGGCGCCGAGCCAAGCACCTGCCAGTAAAAGCCAGCATTCGGCGATTGTTACAGTGTTACTGTGTTGCCCTGGCTCGCTGCAGGCAGCACGGGGGGCGGGGAGAAAGGCAGGAGAGCTCTCTTCTTCCCTCCTCTGCCGCAGCCCGGGGGAGAGACAGGGGGACCCCACGCCGCCATTGCCGCGGCTCGGGGAGGAGGGGGGGGGGGCTCTGCCCCCGCCCTCCGCCGTCGTGGCGGGAGCAGGGGGTGCTCCGTGCCCAGCCGGTGCCGCGGTGGGAGCAGGGCCGGAGCGAGCGAACCCAGAGGCGGCGGCCAGCCCCGAGCGGCACCACCAAGCTGGGCCACCTGGCCCCCTCCGCAGCCCCTAGCAGGCCGAGCCTGCACAGCCTTAGTTGAGCCAGTAAACCCCCCGCCATGCCGCGGTTCTGTTAGTATTTGGCAACTTTGTTGCACGCGGGTCCTCGCTGCGAATGACAGAGCGGCTTATATTCAGGTGCGGCTTATTTATGGACAAAGAACGAAATATTTGCCAACACCCAGAGATGCGGTTTATACTCAGTGTGGCTTGTATTCGTGAATTTACTGTAATTGTTTTCTAAGAACTCCTCTTATTTTTCCCTTTTCTCTTGGATACTGTATTCCAGTATGAATAAACTCACCCATTTTGTTGTTGACAAAAGCATTTCATTATTTGCAGCTCAACCTCTGAAGGTGTGCAATTCTGACATCATTTAAACTTATCTACAAGCAAGCAGTACGAATACAGAAATGCACAAAAACTAAGTGTTAAGGCTTTTCTTGGGTAAGGCTTGTATCACCTATATAGCCTCTTCTTCCTGGGCCTCATTCCTCTTCTTGCTTTAGCTGCCACACATCAGACCATGGCACAGAACCTTGATTGTGCTGCTGCCAGCAACCACCCTGCCACTGCTACTATCTTGGTAAAAAACTCTCAGTGGGCTCTGTGCTAAGGGATGAAAAGGAAACTAACTTAAATGTTGCCATGGGTGTTGAATAATGGGATAGGTACTGATGTGTTCTGCAGAGTGGCAGGTTAGGTAGCATATTAATTTTCAGGCATATTTACATACTGAAATAGTGTTTTGGACATTAATGAAACCAAAGATCAACCAGACTCTTCATAAAATTGCAATTAAAAAAATATCCTGTAATAGCAGGCTTTTGTTGTACATTTGGGCAGGAAGCAATTTGATTTCTATCAAGTTGGTGAAAATATTATGATATTCTTAAAACTCAGGGAAATCTTGACTAAAGCCATGCATATTCTTCTGTGTTCTTACGACAACACAAGTCACCATAAGCTTTGTTCTTCTAACAATGAAGAGGATTGCTGGAATCCCCTGATATTTGTATCCAAAGACCTGCAGCTCACCACCTTCTCTAGCTCACCACACACAACATACATGCACATAAAATTCATAAGCAGCTTTGAACTGTCTAGTACAAAAGCCCAAATAACTTTTCACTAATGACAGGTGCATTTAATCCTTGTGTAATTGCAAATATTGTTCTTTGCGCCTTAGGACTCGGCAGAACTGCACAGAAAATACACTTTTCACACTTATTTAATGAAGTAAAATCTCCCTTCACATTTTAATTTTCTTGCTACTTTTTTGAAGTAGACAGGTACTTCAAACATTTTAAAAGTACCACTTGATAAAAATCTTCTACATAATTATGACTTGTAACTTGACAATTACAAAATATGACAGCAAATTTACTAGCTGACACGATTTAAAACTCCTACAGTGGTTTCAAGAGTCAGATTTTGGTAAAATTGAAGATAGTCTATCAATTATGTACTCACTGTTGCAATGAGTGAGATCTAGATCCTAGCTAGGCAAAGGAACAACTTTTAACTTGTATTTTTGTAACCAAAAGTACCATAGGCTTTGTACATCCCTACTATTTTGCATTAAAAGACTCAAAAGTGGCACTTACTGGTGTAATACAATCTATTTTGAAGGCAATGTAATGTTCTGAAAAAGTGGAAAAAACCCAGTAATCATGTATAAAGTGTAGTTGCATAAGTTATGTTCCCACAACTGAATGAGGTCAATTTGTAAGTCAAGGTAAGAGTCCAAAAGATGCACTACCTTAATAGCTAGCAAGGCATACTCCAATAGTACATTCACAATCTGAATCAAGGAATCAAGACAGTGGTTCAGAGTAGTCAATGTACCAGGCAGGAATAAAGTTGCTTTAAGAGCCATCAATGCACTGTAGAACAATATAGTGAACCAGTTTCATTTTAGAAGTGACCTCCTACTTTTAGCACAGTTAACTAGCACAGACCGACTATCAACTTCCCAAATAAAAAATTATAGATCAACAAAGCTAGAGTACATGATGTTTTGTAAGTAACCTGGGAAAGAGGTTCATAGTGCACAGAAAGACTCAACACAACTGTTTAGCACATCCACAAAAATCCTAGTAAGTGACGTTCCTATGAAGTACTAAAAGGCAGCAATATCCTTCTGTTCCCCCAGTGAGGTAGAACAATTAACCTTCTTAACACGCCACTCTGGTGCAGATAGGGATTTTTACAGTGTTCTTCGGTAGCAAATCCAGGATTACATCTTGATCCCCTCCTGTTGACTAAGTTGTGATAATGTTTTCTTAATGCGCAAAGCTGTCAGCCGAGCGGCTCCGTTGGCATACCAGCATTCCCGCATAATTTTTGCCATCACTCGTAATGCCTGCAAAGGAAATACAAATCATTATATGCACTGCTGTTCCAGTGTAGCCCATGTAACTGTTGTTTTGCCTTAGCCTCTTCAGGCATTTCTGAAGTTCACTACTGCATGGGAGAGTGTGCTGCTTAAAAAAAAAAAACAAACAAAAACACCTCTTTATTTACAGAAAGTAAAGCTCTCTAAACACTGTAGAGGAAACCTGGTATTTTTCAGCAGACTTTTGGCCCATGAGAAAATATTTTAATGAAAAATTAGTAGCTTGTCTGTAACTGTTTTTTGAATTTCCACACCAGACAAAAATACACTCTTTTTAATTGCACCTGCAGCTCAGGAGTTACTTCAATACATAGCAATTAAGTTCATGAGCCGTCTTCCACAAATATAAGCTTTGCAAGGATTCTAAAAAATTTTAAAGTCTTTTTATCCTTCAAACAGCCATTCTTTGAAATCTGAGTGCTTCTATGTGCTATTTGTAACAAAGCAAATATCAAAAATAGCAGGTGAAATAAAGTAACAGCTCTACATTCCAAAATACCACAAAAGCTGTATTACATTAGTTATTTCAGTCCCCATAGCTTCCTGTCTCCCAGTTTGTGGGTGCATTCATCACCTTACTCTCCTTCCTATGCACTCTTGCCTGACGATTATCTCAGCCATGCATTCATTCCATTCGTGTCACAACCCAGGTTCCCTCCTCTATGTAAAGCACCTCATCCTTATCAGTACCCCACTGCTCCTGCAGCCCTGCACTGGTTGTAGCCCTCACTGGGCTCCCAGAGCAGTGTTGTGGAATATTCCCTCTGACCAGTTTGGGTCAGCTGTCCCAGCTCTGCTCCCTCTCGTGCTCTTGTCCACCCCCAGCCTTGAAGTGAGCAAGCACTGTTCAGTAGCAGCTATACCATCAGGATGCTATCAGACTGTTTTGGTCACAAATCCAAAACACAGCATTGTGCAGCCTGCTGTGAAGGACACTGACTCAATCCCAGCAGACACAGTACAATTTATTTGCAATGGTGCATCCTGCATAATGCAATTCAGACTAGTTCTAATTTATATTAGCATCATCTATGCTTCACAGGAAGGGATCCCAGAATTCTCCAAGCAGAGTTAGCTATTAACTTGTACAAAGTTACATTTAAATACTTATGTATAACCAAGGAGCAATGCTTTTAATAAAACCATAAGGATTAGAATGAAATAATTAAATTCTCCTAAAAGCAGCTCTTCTCCCTTGAACAATAAGCATGATTTTTAAGCCACTGAAATCACTAAAAGCTCTAGTGTCCATTAAAGCAGCTTTAGAAAGGTTAGTTAATACCTCACAGCTCTGCCATCTGTTTGGAATATTGGGCCTTAACTTCTGTTCACACACAACTTTCCTCATTTCTTCAACAGAAGGGTCTGAAGGAACAAGGTCATAATATGGCAACTGGTAATCTTCATGGATTCCTGTAACAGGTTGAAAATAGATTTATTTCAGCTAACACTGGATTACATATTCCTCACTTTTTACTGTGCTCCTTTACAGTACCCTACCAGTTTTTGCTTTTCATTTTTAAAATTACATCACAATGACTGACAAAAATCCTTAACCATACCTTAGGCATGTTTACATTACCCTTGAAGAAACTGAAATTTATAACATTGGAAGAGATATAAACTACATCAAATCTTTTATATGCTATACTAAAACATGCTGCTTCAGAGCACACAATTTATAACAGCATGCTTCATTTTAAATAAGGTATAGATTTATCTGAACACATTATAGCTAGGTCTTGTGGTGTTTGCCCTTTGCTCACAAGAGTATTGCATTTTACCCTTTTCTCCCCCTATGAAAATATTTAGGAAAAAAATTAAAATAGACAAGAATATGTCCTATTTTCTTCAACAAGTATAGTTTGTCAGTTTAGAAAGAGGTTGAATAGACTAATTATTTACAGGATTAACAATTAGAAAGTCCAAGATAGACTGGCTATTACTTTGCACTGCGTTTTGAGCAAACTGTTTTCAGAACCTGAATAAGTTTAGGTTACTCATAATTCCTTCATATGTCCCACTTTGTGAAGATGGCCACGTACCACCAATTGAACATCGCCGAGCTATCTCCCAAAACACTAATCCCATTGCATAGATGTCTGCTCGTTTGAATGACTCAAAATGTTTCATATTTATGGAATCATCTAGAACTTCAGGAGCCATGTACCTGTATGAAAAAAAAAAAAATTCAGAAACACTCAAGAGTAGAAAAATTTCAGCACTACTGATCATTTCAAATACAAAATAATGTATTTTTGTGGAAAAGGAGATAAAGAAAAATCTGTTTCATTAAGGTTATCCAATCAGAGACAATTCAATGTAAATTGAGAGAAACAAGCAGAGAAATAGGGGGAATAATTAAAATATGAAATAATAATTAACTGGATCCATAAACCTGATAGACAATGCACAACAGACAGTGACAAAGACTGAAAGTCTCCAGTTCCTCACTGACAGGCTATTAAGAAACTCCAGGCATAACTTTATAGAGGTGCGGTCTGGATGTTATGACTGCTAATAGGAGGGAAACAAGAACACCACGAGGATTGAGGATATTGAAGAAGACCTGTCCAGCTATGCAATGCTTATCAAGGAATGTTCAGAAGTGCAGCAACAGATAGAAAAGAGCAGCAAAGGGGCCAGTTGCATGAGAGGTTGCCAGTCTGCACATGTTCACCAGTGCATCCTATTTTATTAGAGCCTAACTGTTTTGTGCAATCTCACTCTCAAGCCCACGTGCACGTGTTCACTAAGAACTGTCCATCAGCAGCTAGAGGCAGGCATGAGTCTGTTCAGGTCAAGCAACGGGAACACAGCACAAGGAATGAAGCTGAAACTAGAGAGGAAGGGGCACCCAACATCAGTAGTGGGAAAGGGAGCTGCAAGACCTAGGAGCACATCTGCAGGTGGAAAGAGAATATGGAGCTACTGTGGGGGGACCACACAGTGGTCATTCTGTGAATGAATTCTGGGCCAGCAACTGTAGTCTGACAGAAGGTGAAGGAAACCCTGTCACCAGCAACTGGAGCAAATGAGTGTCTGCTTCAGTTACTAAAATAAGACCATGGATCACAGGCTTCATGGTCTCAGCTTACATGTACCAGCTAAAGGGGAGAAAGGGGATGAGAAAAACAGAGTAAGGGTCTCAGCACCAGCAGCTGGAGTGGGAGTCACAGGTTGTAAGGTCTGTGTGCCTGGGTGCCAGCTGCTGGGCTGGGCCAGAAGGTCTGCATTTCTCCAACCCTGCACAGCTGATGTGCAGGGCTGTAATTCACTAACAACCTTCAAGCTGGTCTAGCCAGCACCCAGGGAACCCAGGCAGGGATATTTGCCAGGGCAAGAGCCCATGCTGATATTTGAGGGAATCTATGTGCATAGGAGTGATACAAATACATGAGCTGCTTGCTTCTGTGCATTAACCCAAGTGGGGAGTACAAGATCCATGGAGCACAGGAAAGAGCAAGCCTCAGATGGATGGTTGAGGGGCTCATAAACCTGCATAGATTTGTGAGGCTGCAGAAGGGAGTACATACTTTCACTAACAAAGTTCAATCCTGATCAGCTGAGGAGAGGGAAGGAGATTTGGCTGTCTACAGTTATGTTTTATACAAGTTCTGACAGTGTTCTATGTGGGTGTTGAAGACAGCACATGGTGCACAGCAATCTGTATAATCAGCCCTGTCACTACTGTATGTGTCTGTGCATGACTGGTTGGATCCCAATGAAGAAAGCAGCAGCCACATCCACAGGCCTCGGATGAACAGAGGCCCAGCCCTTTGGCACACACCAACAGGGCTCCAGAGGTCACACAAGAGGAAGCCCCAGGTGCTGTAATCTGACAAATGATAGCCGTGATTTATAACATCCCGTAAAAAGCCTAAAGCAGGAATAGACAAAAAGTGCTGGTTAAGAAACCAGTGCTATTAAAAATTTCTTGAGAACAAAAGCCCATTATCATTGTAGTATATCTGATTCTTCATCATAGAGTCTGCAAGTCCCACCCTAAACCATGCTTTTAAAAAAATTAATAAATCCTTTATGGGTTACAAATTAACAACTGTGCTCATGAATTTGATTTACCCATATTTCCAGCAAGGAAAAAA
Organism: Catharus ustulatus; assembly: GCF_009819885.2. Taxonomy (NCBI): domain Eukaryota; kingdom Metazoa; phylum Chordata; class Aves; order Passeriformes; family Turdidae; genus Catharus; species Catharus ustulatus. The sequence goes on along the minus strand of NC_046221.1, from coordinate 61,327,517 downwards.
ATCTGTAACAAACTTTCCTCTAAGAAACACAGCCTGAAAACCAGTCATGCCATCCAAGTGGTTGCTACCTTGTTTAGTGAGTAAGTCCGACATGGGAACATCGACCAAAATGTCAGTATGGAGCTTACTGCAAGAGCTACTGACATCAGTATCTCCACTGGCTGTTAGAAAGAATTAGTGTTATTTGCTGCATCAAGTCAAAATCATTGGTAGCAGTGCTGTTTCATTCTGCTAGGGTTCTGGCAGCTGAATCCAGTATGTGATGTTCAGCAGAGCTCAGCGTGTTTGTCCACCACTGCCCCAGCAGTCTCAAGCTGACATATCAATGAAGCAGGCCGACAGTGTCACCTGGGCTTTGAAGAGCAGTGTTGACTGGCAAAAGCAACATGTTCAGGTTACTGAAATGGAATACAGTGCCAGGCAATAGCTCTACCTCTGGAACAGCCAGAGAAACCTAGACACAGTATCATTTAATCAGCAGCATAGCAGGATTTTCTTTTTCAGCACCAGGCATGGTAGGCAGAATACAAGACACTACTTAAAAGAAATTTCAGGACTATCACACCATTCAGAACTCCCTTAAGACATTACTGTGTCTTACAGAAATTACAGATACAAGGTCCATACATATAAAAAAATGTTTCAATCAAGGATGCAAGATTGTGGTGAATGCTTTAACACCCTACAAGGATTCTGCATTACTGGATACTCTTACGGTACTTCATGTGCTTGACACTGTAAGTGGTTATCTTGGTGACCAGTAGAAAGAATATTTGATCCATCTTAAGATGACAAGATGATAAAAAGAGTGATGGACCTGAAAAAAACCAACAGACTAGAAACCCCACCCATGGTGCAAGACGTCAGCCAGAAACACTAAACAAGCAGTAAAGGAGATTGGATGGTTCACGCAAGTTGAGACAAAGGAAAAGCTCTTAACAGGAGCCTGAATGTGGCCTTAAGAGGCCTGAATGTGGACAAAGATCCCCTCCCTCCCATGTGAGTTCCATTGGCAAATTGACCTCTTACCATGGTCCTCCATCAACGCACTTAGATTGGCTTTGGCTTCCATGACACAGAAAGGTAAATGACTGCAGAGAGATTACTGCTGAAATAAGAGAGGCAAAAGGCAAGGAGAGTCACGTAGTGAAGTCAGCAGCTCAGTGAAGCTGTTAGACAAAAGGGAGAGAAGCAGGCATCTCCTTGTCAGCTTATGTGTTGGAAATGCATTGCTTGGCAGAAGCAGTATCTTAGGTGCTGGAGACAGCAGCTCTATTACATGGAGTAACTCTGACCTTCTGAGCAAGGTCTGCAGCTCAGTATCATCCAAGAATGAAAGGGTAAGTCTATGAAGAAGGGCACAAAGTATGTCGAGCAAGATCTTGCCAATCTTTGGGTTCTTGCTGACCTCTTTCTCCCATCTCTTTTAGTCCAAAAGCTCAGTACTAGTTGTCTGAATTTCTTGTACAACGTACAGGGAGTTTCGTGTCATCAACACAGCCATAAACATGTTGAGTGGCATCTCCCTTCATCAAGCCTACACTCTACAAGGTAGAATTCTACCCATATTTTGTTTAGGTAAACTTCAGAGAAGCACCCATAATAAGAACTTGCTGCCAAACTTCTTTTAAAGCACAACCTATTTAAACTATAAAAATTAACAGGTGAGCCACATTTCTAAAAAAATAGGAGAATGAGGGTTTTTTTTACTTGCCTCAGGGAGTGAGAGAGGGATTCTATCTCCTTCTCAGCTTAAAGCTCATGTTCCCTGCTTTATGTTGCAGGCTGAGCTGTGAAAGTACACAGTTCATCCCTCTGGTAAAGCTAAGCCTCTGAACAGAAAAGAAATAAAGTCAGAAAATTCAGATAGCAAGAAGGATCATCCATTTGACTCAACACCTTGATCACTCACACAAGAGTAAGTCTGCTTGCTCCCTAAACATACATTTTTACAACAAGCATTAGAAAAATACTGCGCCAAATCTCCCCTGAACTTGTACACAGAGCTTCCATGTGCAGAAGAGGTACCAGCAGTGGCAATCAGTGGGGGTTAAAACTATCACTGAACAGGTAACACTTGAAAAATTAATCAGAGGTGCAGTTACTTACCTAAGAATGCACAAGAGGAAGGGTCTAAGCCTTTTACAAGAATGAGCAATTTTCAAAGAGGTAGAAATAACTAGTGTCTTTAAAAGGGGAAACAGATTTAGCTCTCCGGCTGCCCACTGCAGCAAGCAAGAGTTGACACAGCTTTATCCTTGTGAAGAAGCATAAGGCAGATGAACAAGCAATTTAATAATGCCTATGCAAGAAAAGATCTGGTAAGTGGGATCTGCAAACAGCTGAAAGGATGCTTTCTCCAACGACTAGACTAAAGAAAGTAGCTGATTTGTACATCATTTTTCTTCGGACGTAGGTGTAGTAGAAAATTCAAAATCACACGTGGCGTGCGCCCTGCACGCAGCTAAATTTGCAACAACAAATTCCCAAGTAAGCCTGCTGTTTACCGGAGACTTTGAGAAGGAATAATACTCAGTACTTTACAATCTAGGAGTTGCTTAGAAAATAAATATTATCTGACCATTTGTGCGGTACTTTTAAAACTGGCAAAGGACTAGTACAGCAGAGCCTTAGAACAAAGGAACTTCAGCAATAGAAATATCAGTAAAACAAATTTTCAGTACATATTCTGAAAGCTTTAGTTAACTGAGCTGTAAAAGAATGGTTAAGGTTTTTTTCCCCTTCCAAAAAGACACAGCTCAAGGGCCATCCTAGCTCACTGTAAAACCCCAATCAAACTCCATCCCACAGTATCACTTACTAAAGGGGTATATTTAAAGTATTTTTGATATATAAACTGGAGATTGGACAACACCACCACAATTTTCTCCAACACTACTAAGACATATGGGCTTGACTGTCACATTTGTCTATGAGCATTGTCCAAACTCCAGTTTGACATAGCACTGAACCTATAGACATCAGAAGAATGAAAAGTTGCCCACAACAAAAATACTTGCCGTGGTTCACTGTTAGTGCTGCTATCTCTGTATGCTGTATAGCTGCATGGATTAGTAAGGGAAATTTATTTATAGCTTCCAGTTATTATTGCCTGAAGGTTCACCAATGATAAATTACTGACAGTAAGTTTTATTGCACTTGTGCTGACTTAGTTAAACAGCTCTGAATTCTTCTGAGGGAAAGAAAAAAATCTGTATTTCCAAATTCAGAAGAAGCTTTTAGGAGAGACTATATTGACTCATCCACTTAAGATTCTATTTATGCATTAGATGACAAAGATGACTGTTTTAACTTCTTACATTTCTCTCAAAAATGTGATTCCAAGACAGCCCGTATCCAAGACTCTGTACCTTGTATGCTCTACCACACAGGCTCCACACAGAAAACCACAGCTTTTTACTGTCAATATCCTGTCTTGCACTCCTGATTGGGCTGCAAGTAACACTTCCATGCAACACATGCCAGGAAGAAAGAACGAACACTGAAGTCTCTTAATTGTTTGAATACATATTTGTGCCCTACAATACTTAGCCAGTTTTCAGTATTTTACACATGCCAATATTGAACACACTTTTTAAGCTCCTACCATCCAACTAAAATACCAGATGGCAAAGAAGTGCCTAAGAACTCTATCTGCCATTACACTTTCCTGCTGCTTATATTTCTATCAACACAAATTTATATGGGACACGAAAAACCAAAGCATTTCATAATAAAAGTTGCCTGATCACATAAGTGATTTTACCTTTTTGTTCCCACTCTGTGGTTTGGGGCGATGTCAATTGTGTCTGTAGCTGAATCATGTCTAACTGCCAATCCCAAGTCTGCAATGCAGCATGTTCCATTCTTTTTCACCAATATGTTTTTTGATTTTAAATCTCTGTGGGCAATCGCTGGTTTGCCTGTAAATTAAAAAAAAATAGAAGTTGTAAAAGAACCCCAAATAAACCTGCTTCTATTCTAAGCATACAGAATTCCTTCCAGGTCTGACACTTTATGTGCACTAGGGCACCTCCTGAAATCATACATTGTAGATTGCCTAGCTGTTCAGGAAAGTGCCTTTCATGTTTACTGTACTACACCACTTTTGCTCCTTTCCGTCTTCCAGCACATATTTATTGCACACACATCCTACTCAAACTTTGTCTCAACTCAAAGTCAAGAAGATGCCACATGCACCACTACTTGGTGCCTTTTAACAGGTGTTTTGTAGGAAGGATTGTTACATCACAATACCAGAGAAAGGAAAGCAAAAAGCTTTTCAAAGTACAAAGTTCTATTCATTTAGAAATCATTACAGAGTAGCACAAGCTACTTATGTGTCATTAAAAAAATCCCAAAAAACAACCAGTATTATCTACATGGACAAGCAGAATAATTTTAGATTACCTTGTGTGCCAACAATTTCCATGTGCAGATGAGCAAGACCACTGGCAGTGGACAAAGCTAATTTTATCATTCCTTCCACTGTTACTGTATACCTGTTCAGGTAATCAAAGAGTGATCCGTGCTCGTGATAGTCTGACACTAACCACAGCTGAGTCCATGTACCATTGTCTGGAAAATAAAACTGGCATGAATACCACACATACACAAACTACAAATACACAATATATTCCACTTTTATACAATACTTACGAAGTACAAATGCTTATGAAGTGCAAGTAACCTCTGTAAACTGGACTCTTAGACTCTTTTATCCCTGTAACATTTAAATGCCTCTGAAAGGGCTGGTAATACCATGGGAGAGTTTCTGAAAAGCTTAGTGAGTACTCCTGTATTTAAACTAAAACACAAATAATAGAAAACTGATGTGATAATTCTGAGGTGTGTATTCAGAATGAACTGTTCAGGGTATTAGCCAGGCCTGCTAGAGAGGGGGCACAGGGAACAGTGCTGGATGCATGACACAAACTAATCTCATTGTTATCGGTTTAGCACAATATTGTCCATTAAAAAAAAACAAACAACAAAACAAAACCACAAAACGAACATGTTTCAAACTTTGCTCCCTAATTCCTTCAGTCTTCCCTAACCTATCTGCCCTCAGCCTGGGAGACAATTCCCACAGTGGATTTTTGCTCCTGGAGCAGAAGCTTATAAGCAATCAGATGCAAAGTTAAATCCCACCTCCTGGAGACCTCTAAATTGTTGGCCAAAATTGAGGTTTCCAGGAGGCACAAGGGAAAAGAAAGCAAAAAGCACTGAGGAAATCAGTTTGCTGTAGACTTTTGATTGAACTATGACAAACAAGATGGGCCACAATACATTTGTAGATACCCCAAGGCATACAAATTACCTATAAGAACTTAATTGTTCCCATTATTAAAGCAGTAAACACAAAATACATTGAAGTTTAAGTCACAGAAAGAAGGCTATGAAAGGAATTCAAATCAGGAGGGGAGCAAAAGTACTTTTTACCTAAGAAGTAGAAACACAGCCAGGAAAGAACAATCCTGCCACCAATAGGTTTTCCAATCCCTTTGTTATAAAAGCACATCTCCTGTGCCAGACTTGAAAAGTGTTTTTATAGCCAGCTACTCTTATAGAAGAGTCTTTCATCTCTTTAGAAGAGCAGTTATCCCATAAAAGATATTACCTGGACTCCTATCTGGAATTATATAGCCCCTATTCTCTCAGAACAAGCAAGAGCATTCGGCACAAGTCAAAAAGATGTCATTATGTGATAGTCCCTAAAGACTGTTCAAGAATTAAATATGAAGAACATGAAAAAGGGAGGAAAGTTCAGAACTTACTTCCTATCATAAACATACTGAAAAATGTTTACTTTCTAAAGAACACACTTGCCCAGAGAAGCCAGAAGCACAAAATGCCTGCTCTACAGATTGACAGACACTACCTTTATAGAAACACTTGTGCTTATCTTTAACTTGACACTTTGGTGGGGGTGGGAAAACATGCAAACGTCCCTTTTATTTGGATATATTTAAGGAAGCCACTGATGCCATTAAAAAAAAAAAACCCCTAAAGATAATAAGAAAACCTACTAAAATTAAAAGGCCTCCAAATACGTCAGAGTAGGAAAAAGACTAATATACATTAAGGAATATATTAGGGAAACAGAACTCTGGCTTGCTACATTTACAGAATAGTCTCAAATAAGTTGTTTAAAGAGGAAAAAAAAAATTCAGTCACATATTCCAACCAGTACAAGACTGGTAAAAAGCTACTGTTGCTGCAGGAAGAGTCTTTTATTTTTTTTTTATGTCCACACAAGGGATGTGTAAGTTTGTAAGTTTCGGTTTTTTAAAAAGGAATAAGGAAATAAAAGATTTTTTTTAAAAAAAACCCCTTCAATTATTTTCTTGTTGGAACTGCTGCATCTCTTGCTACTTGGCAATATCCAAGCACAAACTCATAGAACTCAGCGTACCATTAAATGTGACTTTTTCCAAAGAGAACTATGGTCTCTGAAGAATCAATCCAACAGTATTAGCTTCACTAAACCAGTCTTGCAGAACCATTAGAAATAGGTATGAATTCACAGGCACAGAAAATATGCTCTTAAATACACAGTTAGTGAGCTCCAAAGAGCTGCTGAAATTCCAAGTAAACTAACCTTATCACGTGAGAATATTTTCTTCACACAGTTTTATTCTACTGCTTCATCAATTATGACCCTACATTGCCTGAAATAATCCCTCTCCTGGGCATTAACATCATACACACTCATTGCTTGGGCCTGTATGGAGTTTCTTCTCTTGTTTCTTAGGAGTGGGATACCTCAGCAGGTGTCTGTACTGGACACCTAGCTGAAAGGAGGGAAATAAAACTAATTTTAACTAGTTTACCAGACCTATTGTGCTTAAACAGCTCTATGAAATATGTCAGTTTCTGAAGAATTATCACAGCTTTGATTCAAGGCTATGGTGCCCTTGCATAAAGTTCTCCCCCTCTTACCACTACACTTCCTCTTAAGAGGGGAATATGCTGCTGGTTACAGATCTTTCTATTCTTTTTTATCTTGTGTATTACCTGCAAGTTTTAATACCTAAGCTCTACCTTCCAAAGTAGAAATATAAGCTGGGCTTACCATCTAGTCCGAGAAGAACCATGATTCTTTCCTATTATATGCCCTATTTGTGACCCTTCAACAAGATTTTAAGAAGGGACAGTGCTACATCCAAAATTACATGAATAATATTAATTGCAGGCAAGCTGAAATGCAGCAATAGGTCCAGTGTCCAGCTATCAGAAGGGATCTACTAAGTTTTCCTTGCCTTGCTATATTCAACAAGCTATACATTTGTTTAGCACTTTAAGCAGAACACATTACAATAAACTTAAGTCTTATTATTCTGTTGACATGAGTAATAATTAACCCAACCCTGAGTATTTTTGGCTGCATGGTAAACAGCATCTGCCATGAAGCTTTCAATCACAGGATCTGTGGTATCAGGTAGGAAAAAGTAACTACACTCAATAGTAATTACATATAGTAGCCCAGCTTTCCATGATTAGGTAATCTAATTTAGTTTATATAAACAATGATCAAGAATCTCAAACAATTTCAGAGTAGTCAAAAAAAACCCACAAAACACTTACACGTATTATTGGAAATATATTGAAGAGATTAATTATGGTTATTTCAGCTATTTCAAGAGACCTGAAAATATTTTATACCACCAAGATCACTCTGAAGTAAAATATTTTCATTTTAAACTCTAAAAACCATCAAAATTCTGAGAAAAGCTTTTAGATTTATTGTCAGGAGACGGATTACAGTTTGGGAAAAACATTACTGATGTTCAAGCAAAATCCATCTTAGTAGAGCTGACTCATGAAGAAAGGAATTTATACAATTGCTATATCAAATATATAATCAAGTTTCAATTAAAGTTCAATTGACTGGAATCACTTAAGTGATTTTTTTTCCACATCAACACTAGCAAAACAAAAATCTTTTCTGTGGTGTTATGTAGCAAAACGTTTCAAAGCAGAGATTCAGCCTTTTTTAGCACACAAATAATGCAATATTAGAAAAAAACCAGAAAAAAGCAGCAAAAAGATCCGATTCAGATGGGATCTACAACTACAAATCTTAGAAATGAGATATTCAGGGAGATGGCACTTTTGCCAGTGACTGGAGCATGACTGGTGTCTTGTTAGCATAACAGCTTGACTCCATCACACTGACACAGTCATCTGACTAAATGATGAAAAACACTTGAGCTGTGCAGGTTCCTTCTCAGGCTAAAGCCTGAGCTTCAAAAAGAATAAATGGCTGAAATATTACTTCTCAAGAGGCAGGAATTCTGCTAATTTCTTTGAGGCATATTGCTTAACATCACTTCTGGAGATCTACCTATCATGAAAGGTATTCTGACTGAACCAAACTACCATATAGGGAAGTGCAGCTTTCAGTTAAGGGAAAGGAATGGAGAAGTCAAGGTATTTTAGTACATTAAGTTATCTGGAAGCGTGCAGTACAAGACTTCACTTTATTGTAACTTGCCAACAGGCAAATGCCAGCTAATGCAGAGAAACCTTCAGTACGGTAAGTTGCAGTTGCCACTACACTTTTGCTACTAGTACAGATAAGTAGCTCCTGATACACTTCACCTTCAAGTAACTAGAAAGAATAAAACAAAAAAACACGCACAAACTGCGTTTAGATGGTTCAAAACAAGACCACATGTGGCCCTGAAAGTAACTTCCCTGACCTAGCAGTATTTGGAAGTTCACACATACTGGCTATGCAAAGAGCTACCAGAACACAAAAGTGCTTGTCAGGCAGATCACAACTGCAGTTTAACTAATTCATTGTTTTGCAGCCCTCAAGCTGCCTTAACTGCAGCACCTACTTCCCAGTAGTTAACAGGAAGGCAAGCAGACAGTTTGGACCAGCTCCTGTAGCTTCCTGAACATGATACAGGTCTGGTGAAGTAGAAGGTGCCATTAAGGCACATGGACTAACTGAACAGCGTAGTAAAAAAAGGAGTGAAGACAGCAGTTCAGTCACAAGCTCTAATCTAAACACACACCCTCCTACCCAAAGGAACCCCCCACTTCCACCAATTGTACACTAAATGACCAGCCAGAAGTTTCTTAGCAGTTGTGGTAAGAGGAAAGACCTTACTAATGCCTTCAGCAGCAGCAAGAACTGAAGCTGGCCTTGGTTCTATATCTCTGTTATTAATCCTTTGCTAATTATAAATATTACTAGTACTCCTGTATCTCTACAGTCATTTTTGCAGTACCTCAGACACAGATTCTTGAAGTCTAATGACTTTGTTCTTTCCAGCTAGACCATGGTAACTCCCAAATACATTCAAAAGTCAACCCTACAGAGAAATGGATGCAAACCTTCCACAGAAATTACTGCTGTGAACAATTACATAATCTTGCACCAGGCACCACAAACGTTCAGCAGTTAGCACCAGCACCTAAAACGAAGGACTGCTCCTTCAGCCATTGGAACACTTAGGTGGTCTTAAGCCATCGGTCTCTAAAGCCATGCAGTGATACACCTTCTCCTTTCAGAGTACCAAGACAGAGCACCTGCTAAACTGGGAGAACTGCACCCATAATGGTCCCTCTATGTTCTCCTGTTTAATGGGATACAGGTGGCCTGAAGTATTCTAAACAGGAATTGCAGTATTAACCTCCTTCAATATTCAGCTCTGAATTCCTAGCCCAAGAAAAAAATGGTATATACCTATCTCCCCACTGAGAGAATGTAGAAGGTTATACTACTAATTAATTCTGCACTGATAGGTAAAAAATAACAGATTTCTACATCTGCTCAGACAGCAATACTGTTAGACAACACAGTCAAGAATAGTGGCAGTTTCAAAACACATTTTTAGCCAATTTTCAAAAACTAGACACCAACTAGATCTCAAAGCAGAAGCCTTACCCTGAAAACCTAAAACCTCAAATAATGCCATGACCTATCAGTTAAGGATTTATTCTTTGTATGTAAAGCATACAAACAGAAAAACCAGAAACAATTTCATATCACATTATATTACACTACAAAGAAATTAAAGATGACCAAGTCAAATGCTACAGCATCTGCAACACAAACCAGCAAGTAAGAAATTATTTTAAAAACCCAGCCATTTAGGAAACCTTCCTCATATCTCCTCTTCACAGCAGTCAAACGTATTTTTAGGATAAACCACCTGGAGATTTCATGCAAAATGAGACACTGGTATACTTAACAACAGACTGATTTTGTGAAAAGTTGCAACTAAGATATTGCAATACATCCTTCATGCTTTTAAATGAGAAATAGAAGCTAAAGGTTCTGCAGAGATGGCTCCTCATTTATAGTGTTAATGTAGCTGATCTAATTTTAAAATCAAGCTCCAGATACTCCCCTAGTCCAACCAGAGCAAACTTGCAGGTGTTGATAATACTAAATACAATTCTAGGCATGAAGATAAGAGTTTCTAATGGCAAGCACAGTAAGCTGCAGGAAGAAGTTGCTTGGTATGGTGTTGACCTGCAAGCTCTTGGAGGATAACAAGTAGCACAAACATCTGATAGGAGCAAGTTAACTTAGACAGCCTTTCCTGGTGGAGAAGTGCTCCGAACAATCTCTTGGATTCTGTTCCAATTCTACAGACTTATATAGAAACTTGAAATTCGTCTAATGATAATTAAAAAGAATTTTACACATACACTTTATACTTGAATCTTACTAAAACCATTTAGGAATTTCCCACAAAACTAAGAGCCCTTTAAAAATTCAGTGTGTGTATTACTGACTCCTCCCTAATGTGACAGAATTTTCTATTAATGCTTTCCTCACAAAGAAGTCAAATGACATTTGTGGTGAAACATGCAATTTCAGATGAAAATAACTGAACAAAACAGCATCTTAATATCTTAGATCCTCTTAATGAAAGGAATTCAAAAATTGGTTTTGTTAGATTCTTGCATCTTTACTGCAAAGATTACTGCAAAATTGCAGGAAAATCCAAGAAACTTGAATGTGACCAAAAATCACAACAAATCAAAGTTGAAAAAGTGGTTGATCTTGCTGGATGATTAAAGGCTTATCAAGAGAGCTTCAGGAAGCAGGTATAGTTTTTTATTACTAGTAAAAAATTATTAATTATATTTTTGCAATTTATTTTCTAACTGGACTTCTAAAAGAAGAATGTCTCATAACTCAGCCTTAAGAATAAATCCTCTACCTCCTACTTTATATCAAGACAACAGGATTAGACATGATCTCTTTCAGTCCCACACATCTATATTATTAGACTATGAGTTAATGACAGGTACAAGTATTCAGCAGATGTATGGGCTCACAGGATAAGGCATCTCCTTTTTGATACCAAAGCATTTGAAACAAATTTAAACAAAGCATATTCTTCAGAAAAAAAAACGCCATGTACTTTTCCTTCATTAAAGCTTCAAAAACCGTGCCAAATCCTGAACTGCTCCAGTAGCAAAACTATTTTTTGCTACTCTTAAATGGATCCTCTCAACTTTTCCCCTTCATGTACTGTCTATTCTGACCACGTGTAGAATCAGCAAAATGAATTCATAGTGTCACCAACCTTTGTTGTCTGCAGCTATAAATCCAAGAATGTTTTCATGGCGTAGCATAACTGTCTGATAAATTTCTGCTTCTCGAAACCATGACCGTTCCTCTCTTGAAGAGAAGATCTTCACAGCAACTTCTTCTCCTCTCCACTTCCCCCGCCAGACTTCTCCAAAGCGACCCTTACCAATGCTTTCTTGAAGTACTATAGTTCTTGCAATTGTCCTTTGCACAAGTAAAGGTAAACCTAAAAAGAAGATTTTACATTAACCTTAAACATCACTCTACAGAATTAGCACTTATCCCACATACTGAATATGAGACCCTATTTCTATTAGGGTATTTCTCTTAGAAAGCACATACTCTTACTCTTAAGATTTTAACTGCTTGTTGAGAGCTACTAGTAAACACATAGTTAGGATTCTGCCTTCACCCTTAAAAGCCAGTTTAACAAGCACTCAAGGAGATTATGCTACAAACTACTTCTATGGTTGTCAAAAGCACAACACAAACTTCCTTTCAGTTTGCAATGTTGTCACTTGCTGACCCATAAAATTTTATTTAAACGAAAAAAAGAAGTAATGATGAGGCAGCCATGACCAGGTTTAGGGGTTTTTTTTGGTTGCTTGTTAGTGACAAATGTGAGATTGATTTTATTTTAGGAAAAAGGATCTGCCCATAACTCACCTGCCAAGCATTTTAAGAGCTACTGATTAAATTACTTGGCTTATCACTAGATAGTCCATTTCTAAGTTAGTTAAACTACACTTATCAGCAACACTGACTGCTGAAAAAAATCAACACTCATGCCCAAGTGTGCCAATAGCCAATAATCCAGAATCACCGTAAAATAGGAGAACGTCCTTGTAATGCAAACTTCCTGCTTTGCAGGCCTTTCTCGTGCACCTCACTGTAATCACAATTGAGAAGAATGTTTACATTCATGAAAGTTTTATAGCTTTGAAACATTGACTTGCTTTCAACACCTCTCAGGTATGATTCAGTAATTTTATACAACAAGCAGCACTGGCATCCCTCAACCAGGCTGGGCTTTTGTTTATTTCAAGTCTTTCCTGTTGTAACTCCAGGGCTTGTCACTGGATTCTGCACTGATACTACACTGCGGGATGAAAGCATCAGCCAGGTTATCTGCTTACAATAAGCTCTTTTGGTATAGGATTATTTCACTTAAACCAAACACTTTACAAAGTAATCTATTATTCCATAATCGCTGTTCCAATAGCTGACAGAACACCTGCATTTCCTTATGTTATAGAAAATAAATCCCAACTAATAGCTCAGATAATTCTTGTCCACCTCTGGACATTGTTTGCTAACAGCAGCACTAGAATGATATCTGATGTAGTTGGCAGCATTGTCATGCCTTTGTCTCAGCCTGAGAAGAGCAAATTAAAACACTGCAGCATTCAGAAGAGCTCCTCAAAAATTCTAGACCTACAGGAATTTTCTGCATGGTCTATGCTGACAACACACCTACAAGACAATAGGAAGGAAAAAATGTAAACCACACCAGAAATTTAATCATTGTCAGGTGCTGTAATAACGTCTACTGAGGAAGTTTGCTGCAATAGTCCTTAGGTGAATTGTGCTGCCTGCTCAAATTATAGAGCTCTTCTGTGAAGCCTAACCTTCATTCTTTATGGACAGACTTTTGAAATGCAGAAGAGGCCAGCTTAGAACAACCACAGGACCAAACTCAACCCTGAAAATGTCAAATTTGACTTCATTGGTCAGAAAAAGTTTCTTCCTTAGAATTTATGCACTACTGCAAAATCTGTAAGAAATGTCAAGTATAAGTTGATTTTGTGTACCTGAAATGGGTGATAGACCATACAGTTGTATCAGAAAATTGTATATTCCCCACTTTCAGATGCACTGTTCTCAACTTGCTGCATCTTTTATAGACACCTCTCCTTGTTTAAAACGTATGTCCAAGGATATCAGCTATCTGCTAAACATATACTAACCTCTAAACATTCTAGACAAAGCATTTCAAGTTCACATTACAAACTCCCATTCATCACATTAACATGCCACTGTAGGATAAAAACCCTGCTGTGATCTATCCACTTCCTCCTATATTTATTTTTACAGTTTTTAGAGGATTCCACTTGCTTCTGTTTGTCTGAAACTAATCTTTCTCTTACTACTGCTGGTCCCAGAAGATTGGAATCCATATTTATCTTGCATTCATAGCAATTCATTACAGACTTTCTGTTGCAACTGAGCAATTTGCTCATTTTGCTATAGGAGAAACACAGCACTGTATCACCAGGAACTTGAGCAACTGCAGTACTGTAAACTAGACTGCCTGAAAAGCATCTCCCAGGAGACAGCTACAGAGTCAGCCTTTCACATACACATTGGGCACAACTGTACTCCAAGCTCTTAGATACACCTTCTTTCAACTGTGCATGAAGAAAGATGATAGTCAGTTTGCCAAATGGGAGAAAAAAAAAATTTGAGTCGATATTAAATTCAACAGCAGTTCAATGTTTGACACCTTGCATTTAGCCATGGTCATTACAATCTACTCCTGAAACCTTCATTGTCATTTTCTTATATCATAAAGTATCCTCAAGCCTTCTGAAAGTCTAACAAAAAAAGAAAGCTCATTTTCTTATCCATATCTTAAGTGTACTCTGATTAGTAACTTTCCAATGCATAGAGTTTGTAACTAAATAGGATAATTCAGGAATTAAGTTCTAGAGCACTGCAGTTAGCCAACAAAAGCAGCTGTTAGAATTTTTTGTTCTTGTTCATAAGTTGCTGCCCAGAAGACTTCCTCTGATGAGTAATTAAAAAAATCCCATAAACTGAAAAATCTTGTTCCCTTCAAGCTCGTATGAATTGTAAAATAGTTTTCAGGGAGCTTTACATTTACGTCAACTGACTCAACTTTGCATTGATTTCTGTGACCCTTTAGATTTCTAAATACTTAAGTTCCTGCTGGAATTCACCCACCAATACCATCCAAAGCTTCTCCCCCGTTGTAGGCAACTCTTCCTACTCCCTTGTAACTAAGTGACTTTGTAATTTGTGAGTTAAGACAGTAACAGATGGGCGTCCCCATCTGTCTATACAATATGTAGTTGATATTTAGAGATCTGCATCATGATCTGAAAACCATTCTCAGCTCCAAGAGACTTCGAAATCCTTCTCTTAGAAGCTGTAGCTTCACCAGAAGGATCTATTTTAGATATTTCATTAATTCCTTTCATGGAGTATCTCCTTATTTCAGGTCTTGTTCGTCATGGAACAACATGGCAACACTAACGTAAGTCAAGACTGAATAATTAACAGCAGCTTACTATTCATCATTGCAGCAAATGAATCCTATTCCCTTTTGGTCTGAATAGGAAACTAATTTTTTAGAGTCCTGATTATTTCTCTGTTTTATACATGTCTCATCGGAGAACACTGAAATAACAAAATTGGTAGAATAATTTTTATTTTATTATGAGCTCTTCTGGTCTCTCAGCATGAATTTAAGAGCAGAACATGGCTTTTGGGTTACCAAACTAAACACTTCCTTAGCTGTGCCTCTTGGGTCTGGATTTTATTTCTATTTTGCGTGTTCTATACATTTCCATTGTGTTTTGGCAATCTCTTGTCCCAACACCACTCCTTTCAGATGGTTCAGTTTCTGACAGGGTTAAACACTGACTTTTCTCCCTTTGGAGACCTGTTTCTCTATGCCTAGTTTATTCCATAAAGGTACAGTCTTCCTAACTTTAAATGTGCTGTACCCAAAGTCTGGATTAAAATACACATTTTAACGAGATTCAAATGCTGCAGGCATACTTCAGGACACATAGAAGTTATCAATTCAACTGCTAGGGCACTGGAATTTGTATGGTCATTGACTAATTTTGAGATAAGTGACATAAGTTATTGCAAATACACACCCTGTCAACAGTACAGAAAGTAAGCACCTGAAGCATCTCCTATTTCTCCTATTTCATAATCAAAGTGAAGTAGAGAACACTAAATAAGGCTAATACTTGTCTCAGAAACAGCTCAACAACATGGAACTCACTGCAGCTGAAGTTAAAAGATCCCTTTTAAGGAAACATCCAGCCTTGTTTTGCATCCTTTCAAGCATAAAAGCAAGTTGGTGAAGAGGCTTCTTTAGGGATAAGTCAAATTCAACCACATTTGCTGGTTTTGTTGCTTGGATGCATTCACCAGTAGCCAATGCTCAAATACCATAGTAGGTCAGGTGCTCTGGGATTCTAGACCAGCCTGAGCACCGTGAATTCAGCTGTGAAAGCTTAGCAATTCCCTAGCATGCTCTTTTTACTTAGAGTAATTTGTAAACAGACAAGAGAAGAGTCAGCAGTTTCCAGCCACGTGCTCCAGAGGAAGAATCGTTTCTTATAACTTGGATTCTCTGCTTTTCAAGAGCTTATTTTGAAAGAGTACTTCCAGAGTTTTCAAACAAAAAGAGAGGTTCAGAATCATCACAGGTAAGAAGGCCAGAAGAAAACTGAGGGAATATTCCTGATAATGAATGAAAAGACCAATTGACAACTAAGTTTAAATTTAAATTAGAATTTTTTTCAGCCTTCCTTAGGAAAAGTCTAGATCTGCAGACATCAGGTAGAGAGTTTTACACTTATAAGAGTGGAACAATTATACATATATATATCAAATCTTTCTGCATTCCAAGATATGTAAATTTGACTCCTCCATATTATCTGTATCTCTGACTACTGCATACCCCTCCTAGAGCAAACATAACTGGAGGCCTAAGTCCAGCATTTGCATTTATCAAACCCTAGCCCAATATATTGGAAGTTCTATTAATAGCTTTTGTTATCTTAGTTACTCTTGTTAGTAAATGAGAAAATTGATATGAACACAAATTACTAAAACTCCAGTTTTAACCAGAGAACTACCCTAATCAGGATCAAGTCTTCTTGGACACACACAAAGGCTTTCTCAGCTAAAGCAAAACAATCTACACACCTAGAGCAAGCTCACCTTTAGGGAGGGTACAACTAAAATGAATTTTTGATCTAGATTTTAAACACATTCAGCAAAGTTACATTAATTTTATTTGACAAAGCAACAGACCCTAAACAATTTTACCAGTTACTGCTCTTGGGGGAAAAAAAACCCCGCAAGTGGATGCTTGTTGTTTTAATTTTTTCTATTTCTGAGAAAATAAAATATAGAGTAGTTGAGAATCAAACATAAGTATTTTTTGGTGGAAAGTGTTCTGAAAGGCCATGGATGTCTCAACACATAGGTTTGCAAGTAGTAGGAATAATTTTCAGTATTAAATTACTCAAATTTTATATAGTACAAGGTTGGTAAAAGGTTGCAGTACACAATTTGATGTATCCCTCCTTAACACTGACCAAAGATCAATTAATTTATGCAATGATTTACCTGGCACATCATCCCCTAACAACACCTATTAAACCACATTTCTATGACACAGACCACCATAATTCCATAAACAATTAATGGTCACAGTTACAATAGCAGAGACCATATGCAGTGAACAGACTAATGCCTCATCTTCCCAGAGCAACACCTCTTCAAGTCAGAATTAAAACAACAAAACACAAAATCAAGGGACAGACATTCAGACATGGTCTGCATATTGCATCCATTCTATACACAGAAACGGCTATTTGCAACTGAAAAATATCTTCTGTAAGGAAGGAACTGGCTAAAATATTAACTTAGAATTCAGAATGTTCTTCATCCACCCATAGCTACATCTATAAATCAAGTTTCAATTTAAAGTTAAAAAAATACCCTTCACAAAATTATCTAAACAACACAGAAGATGGCTGTTTAGATAAGCTGTATAGGACAAAAAGGAAAATGACAGCCTTACAGAACACAAAACATTTGCAATACATGACTGATATTTCCTGCATTATTTAATTTACATAAATCAGACTACTCCAAGAATGATAAGAAATAGCAGCAACAACTCAGTGTTTCTTTTATTTCACTTATAGCCACACATTGAATTTTCACTGATGTTGACTGAATGTACAAAGAAGTTGCTTTTATAGTATTTTCTCTTGTTAATTGTAAATTTAAGTAGATTTCACAATATTAAGAAAAATAGAAGTCTTACAAGGCCCTTAAGCACAGAGCAGTTACTACTAGAAGTGCCACATTACCTGAGCCAGAACCTGAAGTTGTCATGTCATAAATTAAATCCTTTAAAGTGGTTCCTTCTGATATAAAGGGACGATCCAATGAAGGGTCTTCTTCACTTGGCACACGATGATGAATTACAGTACGATTATGACAAAGGTATAGAATCAACATCAGTGAAATGCAGACAAAGCAGACAGGTCCAGCAATGACAGCAGCCAGTTCCACAGGTCCTAGGTTAGAAGCTGATTTTCCTGCAGTAGGGCCTGAGAGTTAAAATAAAATAAAACCATTAATTTCCTTTTATTCTACTAAACTTGTAGTATCCCACAGCAATATTTAAATTATTTTAAAGCATCTGTTAAAAATTTCACACAGTGACATTTTGAGAATCAAATAAGTACTACAAAGGACAAAAGCAACGTGCTTATTTACACTTTAAGTCCTCAAAACTGTCTCTAACATCCCTATCCAGAAGATTATAACTCTTGTTCAAGTATGAAATTGTCTTTATAGACTCTAAGGTGTACTTCAGGCCTTCAAATTTACCTACAACTTCCACTCTCACAGAACTTTGTTTGAAAAAATGAAAAAAAACAAAAAAAAGAGCAAAAATCTCAACCCTCTTACCTGGTGTTGGAATTGGAAGTTCTACTTTATTGCAGAGAGGTGTGTTACAGCAATAAGACACGGTGGGGACTCCATCTCTAGTGGAGGGGGAACAAACAAATGGCCTGTCTCGGGGAATCAGATCAATTTCTGCTATACACATACTGTTGCGCATTATTTTGTCTGCAGTTCGTGTTACTGAGGCAAAACATACTCCATCTGTCACACACGTAAAGTTGTCTTTTGTACATAGCTGGCAGTAACACTCCAATTCTGTATTGAGAAAAAAAACATCAATGTTAGTATTGGTACATGTTCTGAGTTGAAAAACAACTTGAACGACTAAAGAAATACAAATTCAAAATGTTAGGAGGCCTTTTTGGTTGCATAAACACAGGAAAGCAACGCTGAAAAAACAACACTACAAGGCTTTTTAGTGGGACAAAAAAACTAGGAGACAAGGAGAAGTAAAGTGAAATTTAAATCTGAAGTCATCTCTCCTTACATAGTAGCTAATTAAAAGACAAAGGCTAAAATGCTAGCTGTTCCTCCAGGTAAAGGAGCACCACTACAGTTCCTACAAAAGATCGAAACTTTTTAAAACAACACCGCATGCAAGTCTGCTATTTTCAAACCAAATACAAACAATGCCTTTTATTTTTTTACAATAACCACGGGTATAGCTTGAATAAGGGACAAATTGGATGCTGTTGGTTACCCAAGATGAATACGTTACGCATTACTTGTTGGTTTCCATTTTGTGCCAAAAGGGCAAATACCAGCTTAATCCTCATTAAAAACCAAACCCTGCATGATCCTTTCACAGAAACAGAATGTGGTTTAGACTTGTTATTTATGAAGCCACAGGAAAACGCTGTCTTGCATTACTGAAGGTGGTGATTTACTAAAGCTATCGATTGCACTAGTAAAGGAAAGGGCATGAGGAGGGAAGCAGGAATGACAGGCTAATCACCCCTAAGATGATCAGGTTTCATTCTTTGCATTGCAGAAGTTCTTTGAGAAGGAAGACTACTACTCCTAATTTCTTTCTGTGCTCTTTCCTGCATTTACAGCACCAAAGCCATGCAGAAAATGGTGCAGGAGCAACAATAAAAGTATCAATACATTTTGAGTCCACTTGTTCAACTGTCAAGAGTAAAAGCTGGCCTAGAACTTGTGTACATGCACACAGAAATATCAAAATATAGAAACTCAGACTAATTTAAAATCTTAAACATTCATGATCAAAACACAAAAAAGTGTCCTGAGCCATAAAAATAGCCTTTTTCAAGGCTACATACAAAAACTCACACCAAAATGAGGATTAACAGGTGGCAATCAAAAGGTTCCCCAAATCTGAAATCTGGCAATTCATTTAAATTCAAGAGTTTAATATAACCACACGAATTGCCTCGGATTTTACACCACTCTGTCACTGGATATAATGGATTTAAATAAATAGCAATCTGATCTCAAATATCTATGTATGTAATCTCAAAGCTGGAATCCTGAAAAACATTTCCTTAAAACAGCCCCTTCTCCCAAGATTTTGAATCAAACCAAATCATTTCCAATCATCTACTGTTATTGAAGAGATTTGATCAAATTCTTAGGACCCACTATAGAAAGAAAACCCTGTTGCAGAGAGATTCACTAGAAAATAGACCAGTCAGAAAAAGAGTAAAAAAAACCCTACAAATGGGATTAAAAAATTATTTTTACTATGAAGATTATTGAAAAAAAATTAATTGGAAGGTAGATGAAATGAGAACTGGCATTCAGAAAGGTAAATCTTAACAGCATCACTTTTTGCTTATCTTTCCCTGCCTCATCAGGAAAGTAGGGAAAGGCTTATTACTGAGAATTTAACAACAAGAAAATTTAACATTTATTTTCATGTTACTGTCCCTTTGGCAATTTATGCCTGAACAAATTATTTTTTTAATCTATCCAAACCAAAATTTTCCTAAAATATTTACACACACTATTTCTTTCAGCTTCTAAAGTGAGTGATCTTCAGCTCATTTGCTTTACCCATGACTTTTTCTATTTAAACAGTAATTGTGGCTCAGCACGACTGCACATGCATCTGAATGCCTACAGCAAGAGACAGACATTCAGTGAGATATATTTACACTAAGTCACTGCGCAGAGGCCAAATTACTTGAAGTGAAAGATTAGATTTAGGTTGCCCTTGTTACTCTTATTCATCTTTCTGGTCTTGTGAAGCTGTAGAGATACACTGTTCCAACCATGAATAAATACAGCATTTTGTGCCCCATCTTCCTCATTCACTTTGTTCCCACCTCTGTTTCGCTACAAAATTCCCACTTAGTGCCATTTGATAAAATTTACATTTTTATTCTGGTTTGATGCCACGATCTCCTCGTCTCCTGCCAAGACACAATTCATTGTCACATACCACGGAATGATTTCCTCGGCACAAATAAATCATTGCTTCCTTCTGAAGCTACTCTCCCCTCCGATAAGAGGGGAAAACAATGCCTAATCAGCTGAATAGCACAGTCTCCAGGAATACAGGTTTCTGCTGCTCTCTAGTGGACACACTTAAAAAACCCCCAAAAACAACAACAACAACAACCAAACCAAACTCATTAAAAATGCTTCAGCCCCCTTCCTACTCTGGCCACCTAACAGCTCTTCATGCTTTCCAGCTCAAATAGGTAACAGTAGAATTTCCAAGTTTTAGTAAAAGAGAAACTCATTCAGCATCTTCAGAAACAACACATCCAGGAGGTGAGCATATGGAATTGGAATATCCTTGCCCATGTCTAATTCTCCAGTTATCTGTGCATAAAGAACATAAACTACAACTACATGAACACGTCATAAATGAGATTTGAGATCAGCATGAGGAGATGTGTATGAGCAACTATAATTAAATCATTCCTATAGAGAAGTGTTTTCACTTATAACTGATACAAAAGAAAAAAATCCCCCATGCTCTTGTGCTCTTGGAGATAGAATTTCTTGCTTTTTGTCCAAGCAGTCTGTTATTCTCAAAGAAATGTATTCTCAAGGAAATTTTAAAAACTCAGAGAGAAACCAGTCAGATCTCCAAGTTCACTTTAATGAACACATAACTTTCTAGTACAGATTGATAACAGCAAGGGATGACAAATTGACAACTCTGATATAAGCTGATGTTCCAGAGCCAGTAATCTTTCAGGTAAAATGCATTTCAGTGCATTTTGTAAACACCATTTAAATTTACTACTACAAAAAACACTTTCAAAACTACTGAAGAGAAAAAAAAAAGTTTCCAATCACATCTGTCCATGGTAGAGAACTATTTAAAATAAAAAAAATTACAAGAGTTTTAGGATGGAACCACAGTCATGAAGCTCCACTACCAGCTAGTCAAAGTTCATGTCTGTTTAAGTGATACAAGGTTGAGGAAATGACAGTACAAACAGCTAAACAAATGCACTGGAAGTCATACAGACAATCAGGGACATCGCCAAGAGCAGAAATTGGGTCAACATAGCAATGTAGTTCCCTGTGCATTGCATTTTGTCACTGCACCATTGCCATTCTACACAGTCATTCCTGCCTTTTGAGACTGACTACCCTAAAAGAAACAGCGACAATGCTGTAGTGAAAGTGGGGGTGTGTGCATTATGAGATTATCATGTCACGCAAGTTATCAACAGCATATTTCTCATATCTCATACCACAAGATTAACCTCTCGTATTGAATACCATTACTCGTCTAGTTGCTCAGACTCTGAATTTGACAGTTTTGCCTTTCCTTTACCAAGTCTCTCTTGTATCAATGTTGCAGCCAGGAAAGTCCCCAGCGAGGCTAAAACAAGTTGCCAGCACAAATGAAACCCTGAAATTAGGCAGCTTGACAAGACTCGAAATCAGCTGGCTCCCAGAAGCTCAGATATTGATACTATATACAAAATGTGAACAGAGAATTAAGTACAATCTAGCCACTTAACTCTTACAAGTCTACATCACAACCAGACTGTTACCTACTGAAACAGTCTTTTTTTGTATATGGTGTCTTTCTGAAGAAAGAAAATTGCAGAAAGACTGGTTTTTTAGTTACATAAACCCCTATGAATCACCATGTATGACATTTGTTTACATCCGGCATCGTTACTTCAACCAGACAGTTTAGCACAGAACACCACCTTCGGCCAAAGCATTTTTAGTTGGAAATTGTAAGTTGAGACATCACCTTCCAAAGGACGCTAACAAGGAGCAGTACAGAAATTAAAACTTGTGAGGTGCTCTAAAAAACCTCAAACTCACATCTGATTACAAACAATTAACAATTCCTCATTCTTAATAGTTTATTTAATAATATATCTTTGTTTTACAAGTTTAAAAAGACAAATAGTCTCAGCCTCCCAAAAGCAACATTTTGCTGAAAAAGACATTTCTCTTGTGATAACTCTTCCTCCACGGAAAATACAATTTTTGAAACAAAAATTCCACCAGAAAGTAGAACTTCATCAGAAGAGCAATCACAATTCTTGGTTCCACAAGATGCAGAGGTTCAAGGGATAAAGGAGCAAGGCTATGACGTGCAAGAGACAGTAACAGATTTTTAGAGATGTGAGCAAGAGGGCTGTAATGCTCACTGGTAGTTTTCCCCTGTCCAATGAAACTTGCCAAAGGAAAAGAAGCATAATACATAACATGGCAAATGTCAGCTTCTGAGTCTGTAATTCAGACAATCCCCTCAAACAATACACCTGACTCATCTCTGAACTCTTATAGCTCAAGATACAAAAAGGTTTAGGTCTTAAAATATCCCGGAAATAGGTACAGTTCTTAAAACCACAATAGTTCATGACCTTCACTAACACATTCTTCTCACAAAGGCACTAATTAAGTTTCACTGTTGTAAAGTAACAGCACTGGGTATCAAGTTTCCAGGAAAGCTTTCACATACATTTCATCCATCTTTGTTAAGCAAAACTTCCAGTGAAAGCAGCAGGTCTTGTCAAACAAAGTGATGCACTCAAGAAAACAGACAAGCTACTTTATTAAGGCCCTACCCACAACTTGCAAGTAATGACAAAACCTTGTGTAAAATCCCAACATAAAAAAGGTGATATTATATCCTCTGCAATGTAGGTGTTTAATGGCACTTTTAAGTTTTCTTGCCCTCCATCCAAAACACTACCCAGAGACAAGTTCATGACTCTTAGAGCATGATACAGTAACAATTTGTTTCTGTTATCTTTGGTAGAAGAACACGCTTAAAAAAACCCAAAAAACCCCCAAACCAAACTAACTGAAGAAAGCGAAAATTAAAAGCCCAGAGAATAATTTCACAACAGTATGAAAACAGAAAGATCTTTACTTGTGCTTTTAAGTTCATTCCACCATATTAATCAGATCGCTATCTTTATTGGCAGTTAGAAGCAACTGTCTGAATACAAGAGTTTCCAAGTGGTGATGCCCCAGAACTTTAGAAGACTAAAGACTATGGCCTATACAGTGAAAACCAGAAAGCTTATTTTCAGACTCTGCCTTAATTTTTAAGGCTGTTCTACTGTTCAGCTAGCTGCTGGGATTCATTACATGCCTGACCTCTGCATAAACCATTTCTCAAGACGACTCAGTAACATCAGCACACTGCAGAACAGCCCCAGTAGAGGCAATCAGAAAATGCTCAAGTTCTGTCAACCCACAACAAGAAGAACCAGTAGCCAAATCATACCTCGAACTACTTCATCAACTTAGACCACAATGTTCAGGCAACTTTACTGCCTTACCAGAGCTGCTGGATAAGTTATGGATCAGGAACACAGGATTCCTCCAGATTCCATTGAAAAGAGAGGATTTCTCTTTTTTTAAAAGAAAAGGTATCATGTCACCACTTCCACTCATAAGGTTTTGTATGGAAATCTGTTGCCTTGTTTTCACACAAAGCTTTTAGACCTTAATTTCATGCCTCAGATTAAGGGAAAACTGTTGATTGATGGGACGCATTAAAAGGGAAAAAGTTCAAAGCTCAAATTGAGCTAAAATTTCCTTCAACATCTAAATTGAATGTGTTACATAAGAAAGCTTTAAATTACCAAAGCCTGCCGCACCTTTTCAAGAACACAACAGCCCATGGATAACTTCAGCTTATTTCACTGTTTCCACACCAGAGATCTTGCAACGCCTTCAGTAAGACCATGGGTGATTAACACTACATTTTAGTATAGCAAGTGTGCTTTAAGTAACCTTTTTTTTTCAGCACGAGTACCATTTTAGATTGAATTATGAACAGCATGGTATAGATCCAGACTGAGGGATGTCTCAAAGCTGTAACTGAAGTTGTGGTGTTTCACCACTTGCTCTTCAAAGCCCAAGGCAATATACAATCCAACTACAAGAGATTTTAAGAAGTGAACTAATTACAAAATGCAGATTTTGTCATATAACTTAGTATAGATGAAACTGAAGCCCACATGAGTTCAGGTGGGGCAACACATGTATAACCCATTAGGCGATACGTCCCAAACTGCTAACCGCAGAACAACACACACATTTAGTAAAAACAAAGAGGAAAAAACTACCCAAATACTGCATTTATAAACGCTTTTAAGCACTCCCGTTTCATGCATTAGCTCTGCAACAGCACAGCTCGGATATCAAATCTCTTTCGCAAAAAAGCACAGGAACAGAGCGTTGGAGGAACAAAACCATTTCGCTGTACAATATCCACGCGAAGATTTAATTTCCACACGGCTCGGTGCTGGTCGAGCATCCAGTCGAAGGCGTGTTGGACCGAGAGCTCACCTGTCCCCCCGCACCGCCAGCGCAGCGCACGGTGCTGCGGCGCGCAGCAGACGGGGCAGCCCAGTGTCACCTCCGCGACGTGGGACATTCAACACGTCCCTGCACCGCCCGCTCCTCCGGGCACCGCTGAGAGCGCCCTGCGGCGGCCCGGGGGCTGCCGCTCCGCCGCACCGCGCCCGGGAGTGCCCAGGGGCTCCCGGGATGGACGGGGGCAGCTCACCCAGCGGGAACTTTGCCTTGCGGGCAAGGGCACACGCACCCAGCCGGGCAGACACCGGGACAGAAAGTTACCCCGGCAGACACCGCCCGCAGCGCTGCCCGGCGGGGGCGAGGAAGTGGCGGCGGGGGCCGAGGGGAGCCCTCCCCGCCTCCCCTCCCGCGGAGCAGCCGCCGCTCTCGGCCAACAAAGGGCCGAGCGGTCCCCGCCGGGCTCGGACACCGGGGGTGGGGGGGAGGTGACTCCGCCCCAGCCGGCCCCTCCGCCATGTTGGTGAAAGGAACCGGCGGGGACCTGCCGCCCCCCGCCGCTCTCCTCACCCACACCTCCGCCCCGGGCGCCACCGCCGCGCCCGCCGCCTCCCTCCGCTCCCGCGTTTCCTCCAGACCCGCGCACACTCACCGCACGCCGCGGGGCAGAGCAGCGCGGCCGCGGCCACGCACAGCAGGGCCCAGGGACGCCGCCGCGGCCGCCGAGCGGCCGCCGCCATGTCCCGGCCGCGACTCCCCGGAGCCAGGATCCGCCTCGCGACGCGCGCCCGCTCCGCCCGCCTGGGGACCGGCGCGGCGCTCGCGCTGCGTGCGCCCTCCCGGCCCGCTCCGGCCGCGAATGCCACCGACGCGGCGGCGGCGGCGCCGCCTGATTGGTCGGCGCGCCCCGGCCCCGCCCCCCGGCGGCCGCGGGCAGCCCCGACAACAACAGGCGGCGGGAGCGGGGCGCGACCCCCGCGGCCGCGGGGCGGGGCGGCGGCGCCCCCTCGCGGCCGGGCGGGGCCGGGGTGTCCCGGCGGAAGAGCGGCCGCTCCGTCCCCTCGGCGCGGAGCCGGGAGGGGCTCGAGTAGCGGGCTTGGAACTTCCCCGCGTCCGGGCGAGCAGCCAGCCGCGGGGAGGGACGCGCTGGCAGCACTGCGGTGCGCAGCTCTGGGGATACCGGCCCCGCTGGAGGGCAAGTGCGAGAGCATGTGGGCAGCCCTCGAGTTGTCTCCGGAGGGGAGGAAAAGAGCGGGAGCCGAGGAATTGTTGCTCTCGGGAGGTGCAGCGGGTAGGCAGGGGGAGCGTGCGGAGCGCCGGGCCGGTCCCTGCGGGGCCGCAGCTCAGGGGCAGCGGCAGCTCCTTCTCCCGCTCCTTCCCCGCGCTCCCGCCCCTTCCCGGCGGCACGGGACAGCCCGGCGCTCCCGCGGCCAGTGCCGTGCCGCTCGGCCATCCGGAGCCAAGGGTCTGACCCCCGCAGCAGCGGGAGCCGTAGCGCTGAGCCCACGGGCTTTGTCCCCGTGCGAGGGAAGAGCCGTGCCAGGTGTAGCTGCAGCTTATTGCAGTCTGCGCGTAACTTCAGGAGTTAACTGGGAATCCGAAGAGCAGCCCATATACTTGTCTGAGGTACACCTGGAGTCTTAAAACCTGGGGCAACTAGGATGCACCTCGGGTAGAAACTGAGGCTGTTTAGTTCTATGCACGGCTTTATTAGCTTCGCATGGGTGGCAGAACAGGAGGAGAGGCTCTCCTCTTCCCTCTTGGGATCAAGTAACCACTCTCCCAGGAGTTACCTGCTTGCTCTGGGAATCCACCCACACCCCCCAGCTCTGATATGTGACTGTTGTGTCCAGATCCTGAATCTGTTCAGAGTCTCTCAGCACATGTTTTCATACTCCCTTTGTTGCTTGTTTTGCACGCAGTGTGACCCTCCCATCACAGGCCAAGTCACGAAGATCACAGGTAGATCGCAGGTGTTTTTCCACGTTACTTGCAGTCGCTCTTGCAAGCCCCGTGTGCCGTCTCTGCCAGACGGTGCCTTCCCAGCTCACAGTGCTCAGGACAGCACCCTCCACACTCCCCAGCACCACACTCGCTGCAATGGCACACTAATCTCCTGCCTCCCTTTCACAAGCACTTGTTCAGCCAACACTGCTTTTATAAAAAGTCTTGTTTGTCTTACAGTGCACTTCACCTGGATAAGAATCTTCATAATATAATAGTTCAAAGTGAGGTGAATATTTATTAATTCATTCTCTTTCCCTTTCTCTCTGAACAACGATCAGTGTCATACATAAACACATCCTAGTTACATTTTCTCTCTCAAAATAGCATTTTAATGACATGCTCTTCATGACAGATGTTGAACCAAATGTCTGGATTTGATATAGATTCATGCTGTAATGAACTACTGAAGCTGACAACACCAGGCAAACATGTTCTTAGTTATCCATACATAGAATTGCTTAGAGGGCTAATCCTCAAGTAAATATATTAGCACCAGAAAAAAACACTCCGTTAAATTGCTCAAATCCCAAAACACCTTTTAAATTCATATAAAGCATTGAAACTGTAAGTTATAAAGTTATATACTCAGGAGGAAAAAAAACCACACTATTCATTTCCCATTGCAGATCTCTTGGGTTTAAGGATGGGTCACAGACTATGTCACTGAAGGAAGGCAGGGAGCAGTAAGCAGAGCATGGTGAAGGATTTTTTTTCAGGGCTCCAAGTTCAGTCCTATGGGAAACATTTTGAATTAGCATTCTGAGTGACATTTGTCTGACAGACACAGGAAAAATAAAATAAATCAATAAATTGCAGGTTGCAACTCACCAACTAAGATGGATTCAGGTCACTTCCAAGTAGTACCACTAGAAAGGAAACTTTTTTTTTTTTTTTTTTTTTTTTGCCAGGCCTCACTGTTTTGTATCATGCATGAGGTAAAGACCACTACAGAAGAAATGCCTAAAGTGATGTCAACCCCTGTCCTGATCCCTGGGTACCTCTCTCTGATCTTGTGTGTGTTAGATTTAAAAGCCAAAGTAAACATGGAAGCAAAGCTACCAAAATGGGTTCTGCTTGTCCAGAATGTCCCCTTTTCTTGCTATGCTTCCATGTGTCCAGATTCTTAGGACTGCAGCTTCTGGTCTTGATTAAGGTGGGGTCTAAGAACTTCTGATTATGATACAGACTCTTGATATTCAATGGGCTCTGGTAGACATTTGGGTCTTGTTCTTGTTGGTACCTTCCCCTTTTAGCTGACTCTCTTCGCTGTAAAACTCATCCTGGTGTTTTTCCATCATCTTTCTTCCACTGTTACTTCTGCTGTCAATTCTCCTTTTCTTTTTTGTCTTCCCCTTCCTTCTTATCAAGGCACCTCCTTTTGGTGCAGCAGGGGGTTTGCTCATCTGGGCAGTACCTGGCATCTTTAGGAGGGCTATAGGAGAGGTTCTCAGATTCTCCAGCTGAGACGTTGTTGGTGAGATGTCCTGTTTGGTGACAAAAAAATCTGCTTTTGTTTTTGCTATACAAAATGGAGCAGTTAAATAAAAATTACAAAATAAAAAAGATGGCCTGAAAAGATTTATATCATTGGTTCCTCCCTATGTCTGCAAACAAATTGAATGCCAGTGCAAAGAAAATGGGATCTTGATGCCTGCATCTAATTATTTTCATCCTTGAACACGCTAGTTAGTCAAGTGAGGCTAAGTCAGACAATGACACAGTCAGTAAAACAGTTTCCAAGATATGCCTTTCTGTAAAGTGACATTTTGTTTAAGAAGAAAATAACAATTCTGTGATCACAGATTCTTCATAATTACAATAATCGCTTGGCCTTTTCCTGCCAAAATAGCATGAAAAAACAATTTCACTGTAAAAATTTACCAAGTTCAATAGAAAACAACACATGACCATTGTATGGTTATGACATTTTAACTGGATGAATTAAATATAATTTTTCAGTACTTCCTGTAAAGGAATCCTTAAAAGCATTTCTTACATGCTGCAATCCTCAGTGCTTACTGAGGATAGAAATAATGTCATCAGTGAACATAAATTTAGAAGAACAGGCAAACCTGCCGCTTTGCCTAGCCTAATTTTTCTAATAAACTAATGAATTTATGACATAATTATATTCCAATTATAGAAATATGCAACAAAAATCATAATTTTTAAATGCAAGGTAGAACACAAAGCAAGATGACACAGAAAACCCAAATGATTTGGATTTAGGAGGTTTGTCTAAATAATCAAATCGGTTGGGCAGGTTTGAAAAATCCTTGCTTTTTAGATTGACTAAGGTTATTATACAGGGAATATCTGCAAGTTAAACACTGATTAATTTCTTTCTTCTATACTAGAATGTGACAATACACATGTGCAGCACCCACAGGGAGAGAGAATGAAATAATTTTCATCTTTAGCTATTGCTACTTTTATTTTTTGCAAGAATTATTGTCAGTGTATGAACACAGCTTATACTTTTCTGGAAGATGAAAAACAAAAGAATTGCAACTGCATGAATATTTCAAATGGAACTCTGTACTGCAAAACCACCACAAAGTAAGAAATTACACAGGATATTGAAATAAAAGGCATTTTGGAAAGGGGCAAGTGGTGAGATAGACAATTATACAAACCAATTTGTTCTATACGTTAGTCTTTGAGAAAGATCAAGGATATGAATGTATTATAAACTGATTTAGTTCCAAAAATGAAAACCAATACATTTGGGTTTTTTTAGATTTTAAAGTAAAAATATATGGAAGTGTGATAGGAAATAGTATTAATGGTGATGACTGAAAGTTTTATTAGTCTTTTGATGTAAGAGGTACTGTGTCAGGATAGTAAAGAATCTTTCACTTGCCAACAATGTGTGCACAATTAGTGCTAAAGCAATAAAAAATAAAGGTGTTGCAAAAATTCAAATTTTACAGTTTTCTGTCCATGGTAAATAACTAAATATTATGTTTGTTTGTTTGGAAGAACTATTCAGTGCATCATGATATTTACAAATTACTTTCAGCAAGGAACTCAGCAAGTGGAAAAGTACTGAATGTGTAACATTTACCAAAATAGAAGAAGTTATTGAAAAAACCCCAACATTGCCCTCCCTACCTAGTCCTTGATTTTTCTAAGCAGTTTTACTCAAACTGGGACAGAAAATATCAAAGTGCTTATTAGTGTGCAGTGTCTGTAAGTACACAAACCAGAAAGTTTCTCAAAGATCTGTGATCTTTCTAAATCAGAGACAAGCGAAAGGAATCACTTTTTCTGAAGTCACTGCTTTACAAAACACTCAGAATTACTCATTTTATAACCGTTATAAAACATTGCCCAATTTGACTCATCACTGTTTCCAAAGCTAAATACTGTGAGATCTCAGTTATTGAACACCATCTCCTTTAACTGAAGGCCAGTTAAAGCTTAAGATGTATGAAGCCCTTTTTGCTGTGGAACACTTTATATCCCAGAGTTATGAGCTGGGCAGCCCAGCAATGCACCACATCAGCACGCACGTGCTTGATCCCTGCAGCTAACACCCACCTTATTTCACAGATAATGGGTTTGTGGACATGTCACAGTGTCCTAAGTTCTTTAAGCAGATCTCAGTGATGACAATTAAACCTCTTAAACTTGGTGTTTCGTTCGAGCTTGTAGAGTCCATCAGCTGCTGAGCTTGCTTACTACATGTGTCCTGCTCCAACTTCACTTGAAATCAGGTATGAACCATTCAGACTGTGGTGTTAACTGCAAATCTCCTTACAGAGAGGTCTGATCTATGCTGAAAGTAGGGAGGAAGTGTATAGTCCAAGACACAATGCTTAACACAGCAGCGACTAGGAAAACTGGGTAGCTTAGGGAGTGGTTGCCAGAAGCAAAAAAGCTGACATCAACCATGTCTGGAAATTACTTTGGACAGTTTGCCATTATCTGAGGGCGTTACACTGCTGAAGTAACTCTGTAACTCTGGTAACTCTGAAATGGCAGAGGCATCTCACCTACAGCTACAGCAAAGGATACATGTGTAAAACTAGGTTGCTTCTAATTAAGAAAGGATATTTCTTTTCCTGGGAGCTCTTACCTGCTTGGTCACTACTTAGTCCAATTTGATGGTGCAAGTAATAATTTATATCATTCTGTTTGTCAAGGAAAGTAATTTTCCCCCAGAGACTGGACTCAGTTTTGCCTAGAGTGGGGAAGGAGCAGCATGTGTAACCTACCAAAAGTTAACATCTTTCTGGCAATGCACAGATCATGAGGTTTTCCTATTGTAATTCTGGGTACCCATTAGCTGACAGGCA
Source organism: Catharus ustulatus (assembly GCF_009819885.2). Lineage (NCBI taxonomy): Eukaryota > Metazoa > Chordata > Aves > Passeriformes > Turdidae > Catharus > Catharus ustulatus. Next base: position 61,296,170 of record NC_046221.1, on the reverse strand, counting down.
TCCTGCGGGCTTGACAAGCTTGATTTCTTCTTCCATGGGATAAAGGCTCATAGCAGACAAGAAATTTCCTAGAGTATGAAGTGGGAATTGTGATGACAAGTTGCTAAGACCTTAAAATTAGATTTGGGGATCTAGATCATAACTTGGGTTAAATATTAATTGTTTTTATTTTTTTAAAATTAATTTTTTAAATAAAGCATTAGCTTTTTTGTTAAAACAACATTTTGTTCAGTAGAGAATAAGTTCACAATAAAAATAATTTTAAAAAAGAGACAAGAAAATAATGTAATAATTAAAATTAATAAAATAGTATTTAATTCCTGACACTGATTTATTAACCCTGCAAACTACAAATGAGAGAAGAGAGAGGTTCTTCTATCACATTCTATAGGAACTGCTGGCTGTGCTGCAGTTTTTCTAGACTTGATGCACATTCCCCATCCACTCCCATTCTTCAGAGCATGTGGCTGTAGGTTGCTTGAGGTGACAGCATTAAACTTTCTGTCACAGTTCAGGTTATACAAGGTTGTTTCAAAGTTCTGTTGCTGTAGTCTCTCTAAGCAGTATTTTCTGTAAGTTTTCACTTGTTCATTTGCAATCAGTAGCTAGAGTTACCTCTAAAGATGCTGGACTTGAGCAGTCCCAAGAAAATGGCATGCAGTTTTTTTGTAATGTCTTCTAAAAAGTTACTTTTTTCCTTTAAATCAGGTAATGGAGTTTGTACCTACTCAGGAATAAAACAGAAGAAGAGAAAAATAGGGTTAAGGTCTATTTGAATAAAATGACAAATTATGCAGTGATGAGAAAGATGGTGGAAATAAATTGTAGAACTTTGTTCTTTACCAGAACTTTGTAGAACTTTATTCTTTATTCTTGAGCTATTATGTTTCTTACTCTTCTCCAAGAATATATAGCTTTGAGATTGTGTAAGTCTTTGGTCATTCCTACATCTCCAAGTGACATTATTAAGAGGGAAGACTTTTGACACTGGACCTACATAAAAATAATAATTCATGGTGTTTTCAGGTCTGAATTAGCATAGGAATTCCCCTGCACAACATTCTTCTGGTTGCGAATAACAATCACTTACTTCACTCTTTTTCTCAGAATTGTGTTTCTCTATTACAGTGGTCATTTTCCATCAGCCATATCCCTTGAGTGTAATTCCAAAGGCTGACTTTTACCCAAGAAGTCTTAGTAGTCTGGATACTAGATTGCTGAAGAAACTGTCTCTCTTGAGAATTTAAGCATGTTAAATTAAGATACTAGATAAACTAATACCCTAGAACTTCTGCAGTAGTAGTGGCAAAAATACTTTCATCACACCTGCACAAAATGACTGCCTGTTGTCAGCAGTATTTATTGCCAAAAAACAAGAGAAATGCATTACTAATTTAAGGACGGGATAATAGTAAGGAAAAAACCAGGAATATGTCCATCACAGCACTGGATTATTCTGCCAACAAAATACTGGAAATGATGGTAGTAAGTATGTATATATATATTTGATGTAAAGAAGAGTAAAAGACGGGAAAGAAAAAGCCTTCTTTGGCAAGGAGATAATTTCAGTTCAACTAACTGGTCATGGGACTAATTTGCCAAAATTAATGATTGTATTGCAAGACAGAGAATGAAGAGCCCAAAGGATGCTCAAAATTCAGTAAGGCAAAAGACTAGAGTACAGTGATTTCACGATTACAAGCTGCACCAATTATAAGCCACACTTCCAGGGTGTTAGCAATGTTTCGTTTTTCCTCCATAAATAAGCCGCACCGGATTGTAAGACACACTTCCGTTCGCAGCGAGCATCCGTGTGCAACTTTCACAAGGTTGCCAATTAGTAACAGAATCGTGGGATCGCGGGGTTTACTGGCTTGGCCCTGCTTGGGGTGGCCGCCAGGGAGTGGCCCTGGCCCTGCTTGCCGCTGCCGCCGGGAGGCAGGGGAGTGGTGTGCCCAGCCGGTGCCGCCGGGGGGAGAGAGAGGGGCATCCCTGGCTGCTGCCGCCAGGAGGAGGGAGAGGGGTGTGCCCGGCTGGTGCTGCCGCCGCACCCCCTGGGGCCGGGCAGTGCTGCAGCTGCGCCACCACTGCCCCGCCGCTCAGGGCCGGGTGGGCTCCGCCTTGGCTCAGGGCTGCTGCTGGCTCGGACTTCCTGGTTGGGAAATTTCCAAAATTTGTTGATATATTGGCCGCTCCTGAATGTAAGCCGCAGTTCCGACTTGGGAGCAAAATTTTAGTCAAAATGGTGCGGCTTATAATCGTGAAATTACTGTATATCTGTGTATTGTTCTGTTGCAGTTTAACTTTATAGAGGAGGTTGCTCCTTTTGTAGCTGTAGATGAAGCCATGAGAAGTCCAGATTTTCTTGAGAAGCTGAATGCTTTGTCTTTTTCCAGGATACATATTTTCTCAGAAATTTGCTGAAGGTCAAAGGGCTATGTAAATATTACATTTTGGAGACTGGTTGGGGCTCTTTTTTAAACACAGTTTTAGTTTCCACTTGAATCGGCTCTCAGAAATGGCTTGGCCTACAAACACACCAGAATTAGTTTGTCCTTACAGCCCGGCTAAGAAGAGATGCTTCCTAGCATTTGTAGGATAACTTCTCCGAGTCTGAGAGGTTATGGGATTCCGCCCTCCTTTTGGCTGACACTTGTCCGTATCTTATCCACAGGAACCAAATCAAACAGCACAATCAGAAAGGAACAAGTATCTTTTAGTTTTAGTGTGCTGTGTGGGGTTTCATGATTTTGAGGGTAGGTATAAGGAAGAATGCAGTACATGGAAGACAAAGGTGTTTGTGTCTGGTTGAACTGTCTTTAGCCTCTTTTAGCCTGGTATTGCATGTCGATCTACTCCACACTATCTGTCACTTACAGTAAATTCACGAATACAAGCCGCACTGAGTATAAGCCGCATCTCTGGGTGTTGGCAAACATTTCGGTTTTTGTCCATAGATAAGCCGCACACGAATATAAGCCGCTTTGTCGTTCGCAGCGAGGACCTGCGTGCAATTATTAACAGAACCGCGGGAGGGCGGGGTTTACTGGCTGAGCTAAGGCTGTGCAGGCTTGGCCCACTAGGGGCCGCTGACGGGGCCAGATGGCCCAGCCCGGTGCTGCCGCTCGGGGCCGGCCGCCGCTGCCACTGGGCTCAGTCACCCCGGGTCGGCGGTGCCCTGCGGTGGCAGGCAGGGACGGAGCTTCCCCTGCTCCTACGGCAGCGGCGGCGGGCGGGGACGGAGCTTTCCCGCGCCCGTGGCGCCGGCGGCGGGCAGGGACGGAGTTTTCCCGCTCCTGCCGCGGCGGCGGTGGGCGGGGACAAAGCACCCCGTCGGCTCCCCGAGCCGCGGCAATGGCTGCGCGGGGCTCCCGTCGGCTCCCCAGGCCACAGCAATGGCGGCGCCGGCTTCCCCCCCCCCTCCCCGGGCCGCGGCAATGGCGGCGCGGGCTTCCCCCCTCCTCCCCGGGCCACGGCAATGGCGGTGCGGGCTTCCCCCCCCCTCCCCGGGCCGTGGCAATGGCGGCGCCGGCTTCCCCCCCCTCCCCGGGCCGCGGCAATGGCAGTGCCGGCTTCCCCCCCCCTCCCCGGGCCGCGGCAATGGCGGCGCCGGCTTCCCCCCCCCTCCCCGGGCCGCAGCAATGGCGGTGCCGGCTTCCCCCCCCCTCCCCGGGCCGCGGCAATGGCGGCGCGCGCTTCCCCCGCCCTCCCCGGGCTGCGGTAGGGGCGGCCCGGGTCCCCCCTCTCCTCCCCGGGCCGCGGCAATGGCGGCGCCGGGCCCCCCCGGTCTCTCCCCTGGGCTGTGGCAGAGGAGGAAAGAGAGCTCTCCCGCCTCTCTCCCCGCCCCCCGTGCTGCCTACAGGGAGCCAGGCTCCACCCGCAGTGCAACAGAGTAGCGATTTGTAACAATCGCAAAATGCCGACTTTGCAGCTGCTCGGCTCAGCACTCTGGCAGGCGCTTCTGAGGTTGTATTAGCCGCTCCTGATCATTAGCCGCATTTCCGGTTTAGGAGCAAAATCTTAGTCAAATTGGTGCGGCTTGTATTCGTGAAATTACTGTACTCTAAAATGGACCCATTTATGTGGCGCTTTTCCTCCATGAATGAATCAGGGACAGAATTGCATTCCTTTGGGCACTTTTTTGTTTACACAAACATGACATCACCCTTTCTATTAGGCCACACCATGCCTTAGTCATGCCTTGATGAGTAATCCTAGTTCTCTGGGTATTGCTATCCCATGAGCAAAAGGAAGAAGAAACCCTGTGAAAAGGAAACTGCCATAAACCACTTGAGCCTAAAATGCAGTGTGTGTTTGAACATTGCTATCGAAACCTGTAAAGGAATAGGTGGATCTCATCAAGTTCCTGTCCTGTTCCGTACTGTTCTAACTTCATCCTGTAGTTAACTTCTCCGTATGCTTCCAAGTTGGCTTGAAAGGGACAGTCACAGCTTCCACTGGACTTTACTCACAATAACGAAAGACACTGACATGTTTTCCCAGAAGTAGTGGAATAGTTGAGTTGTTACCTGTTCTTCTCTTGCTTATGAACTAGGACTAACTTTGAAGCAAGCTCTAATTTTGTATGACAAAAGTCACTGCTCTACTTCTTATCTTGACCAGCCTTTGATTAAAATAGGTTTCAGTAGTTTAGAAGTAACTTAATTTAGACGTTAGCAGCTAAAGTCTTATCACTGTAGCTTTTTTGCAGTTGAGGCCTTAAGTTCTCTGCACAATGTAGAGAGAGAGATACTTACAAATTTCCAGAATATTTTGAAGCAAGGTTGCCTAAACTTCAATCTCTCCACATAGTTGATAGGTTCTATCTAGAATCAGGGTATTCCTGAAAAAGTATTTCTGGGAGCTGTTACATTTTAACACATTATTTTAGTGGAAAATACAGGTTTAATGCCCAAGTGATTTGTGCTCACAGATCTTATTTGCAAGACTAAGGATATTTGTAGTGCGACTCAGGGTCATTCCTACTGGAGCTACTTCAACAGCTCAGGATTCCTATTAATGAACTGCAGGAAGATTCTTGCTCTTTAATAGCCTAGAGTGTCAATGGCTGCACAGTTGCCCATGATGTCTTACCCATGGCTAAGGAGAAATTGGAGGACCATGAATCTTGGACCTGGGTAAATAAATCCTTTTCATTACTGTGTTTGACATCTATCAGATTCAATTGAGCTGCCCTTCACAACCACCTCCTCCTAGTTCACTCTCCCTTTTAAAGCTCTGACTGTAGCCAATGTTATTTACTGCCTTCAGATTTGCTTTAATTGAACCTATACACAACTGATAATTCTATATCTCCATCTAGCTTTTCATTCATAGAGTACAGCACAACTTCAGACTGTTATTATTCATCCTTCCCGGTCCTTTTGACTTGTCTTACCCTGCTCCCTTCCCATCTTGTGTCTTACTGAGTGTACCAGTACAACAGGACGCAACTGTGACTACTTTGATCCCTCCTCTAGATTATTCATCAGTTTTCCTGGGCTTTTCTCCTGATGATGAGCAATTGGGTTTTTGTAAGAAAAATGCTGTGGTTCAGTAACTTTGAGGGAATGAGTAGTTTATTACCTGCCATTCTATAGCAGTTGACTGAGAACAGGACTTTGCTCATGTGTGGCCCAGGCTTGCAGTGTTCTCTGATATATCATCAATAGCTTGCTGGAAGAGTTGACCTTCTTTAAAAAGGCATGTACATTAGGAGGTCACTGAGTTAGATGCTGCTAATTTATCTTGCTTCTCTCCCCCAACCTTTTCTTTGTCAGAACGGAGATCTTCCATCAGGAGATAAATTTTGAGAGGCCCAGTCATGAATTTATCCTGACTTTGGTGGCAATTACTTCTATCCACCAACTGGACACTTTCCTGACCTAACAGAAAAGAACCATGGCACATAATACCAACTTCTTGCCTTCTTAAAATGGAGGCGCAGACATCTGAGCACGCTGCTGCACCTTCAGTTTGTTCACCTGCAATTTGAGAAGATCGAGCTTTGAAGTTAGCTTAGCTGTACTTTGAGCAGGGAGTTGGATTAGATGACCCTCTGAGACCGTTTCCAATCTAAATCATTCTACTATTCTAAGACATATCAAGCTACAGTAAAGCGAGGAGAGAGATAGTGAATAAACATTTAACTACGAATCTCAATGAATTCTGGTTTTTAATATTTTTATTTTTGAATAGCTGTCTGTATGCCCATTTCTGATTTAGGTGGACTAATGCATAGCATCAGTTTTGGCTGGATTTTAAACTTTTCCACAAATAACAGTCATATGTCTGCTCTTTTGAATTTCTGTAAGTTTTATTTGGATGAAAATGGAGATTGAATTCTTTCAAATAACCACCTCAAAGCTTAAGCTGTGTCAGTGGTGTATGTTTTAATTACTCAGATCATCTCTGCCATAGTAAATTTTAGTATGCTCTTCCAAACTCTTGAGCCAATTTCTTCTGTACATTGGTTTTGGCTCTGGATATCTCAGCAAAAGAGGCAAACACTCTCAGCATATGTGTAAAAGGCCTTGGCTCCTGAGTATATGATGTCAAAATTGATGTGTCTTCCTGACATAGACTACCTCCAAATCCTGGATGTTTGAGATCAAGACCAAAAAATGTCCAAGATGAATTTGTGGTTGAAGAGCAACTTTGCTATAATGATAGAGAAACTTTGCCAAGGAGTAGTATGGGAAAAAGCTGCTGAGAGCAAGTCAGTTTCTTACTCTGTTGTCAGAACCAATGGCAATGAAATACAGTAGTGATTACTTCTGAAATAACCTATTCACAGATATACCCTAGGGACTTCCCAAATCCAGGTCAGAGCCCACTGGGTTATACCTTCCTGGAAGGAAACATGGACCTCAAAATAATGGAATCCACAGACTGGAAGTTCCTTTGACTAAGCTGATGAGCAATTCCCAATTCACTCAGCTGAAAAAAGGAAAACTTTGAGCTTTTGGTCAACATTACTTTAAGAATTTAGTCAACACAGGAGTTCAAACACGCACACAGATGCAGTCTCACATTTCAAAGTATCAGGGAGCTTTTCGTTGGCTGGCTGAAAGGGTGGTGGGATGATTCTAGGAAGTCATGTTCGGTGTGCCAGGCAAATCTAAGCACCCTTTAGACTCTGAGAAGTCACTGAGATGATGCTGCTGACCCTAGAATAGGAAGCCGTTCAGTACTCCTAACAGGTGGGCTGTACACACAAACATCCCCCAGCACACAAAAAAATGTCTTGTGTTGCCCTATTTGCTAAGGAATGCATCATGGTAGTCGTTATCAGTTGTACAGGATGACTGTACCAGTAGCTTTCAATTCTGAGATGCTAGAAACATCACAGCTCTGTGAACAGTCACTGCATGCTCTAACCAATGTGTTCATTTGTGTTGAAAGACATGAGGGTAATGGAATGGCACAATATGTCCACATACAGCTTGAGAACATTTGTGTTGGACAATGATGGCTTTTGGGGGTGCCCTGAACGAACGCAGTCTGGACATGGGGTTTACATGAATGGAGAATGTTTGCAGGAGGAATGTATATTATCAAGTTTGGCAAAAAGACATAAAGAACCACTGATGTGTGTTCTGTGGGCATCAGATGTGTGTCCTGCAGTGCCTCTACAGGCTTTCAGGGGGATGAGGACTCCAGTTAGCCCTGAGACCAAGCACAATGCTTAAGCACCTGTGAGTACAGTTAAATCTTTCTGTTCCAAAATAGGGCGGTTCTTTCAAACTATCCACAAGAGTAGTTCTTGGCACATATTGCTCCTGCAAATCGTCCCCTAGAGAAGCGTCTGGAAAGGTTAAAAATGGCATTCCTAATAGCTCTGTCTTTACCGTGATGATTTTCTAGTACAGTAATTTCATGACTATAAGGTGCACCAGATTATAAGACGCACCTCCGGGAGTCGGCAAAATTCCGAACTTTGTCCATATATAAGGCACACCAGACTATAAGGCGCACCTTTTTTTTGCAGCGAGGATCTGCGCCATGTGCAACAAAGTAACGATTTAGTAACGGAATTGCGCGATCACAGTGTTTACTGGCAGGTGCTCAATTTGCAACATTTTTCACAGATTGGTGTAGCCTTTAAATGCAACCCCAGGCGCCCTCCCCGGGCACTCCCACCCACCCCCGGTGCCGGCTGGTGAGGTGCGGCTTGGGGCTGCTCACGGCTCAGGGCAGCTCAGGGTTGCCGCGGCTTGGGGCAGCCACGGATTGGGGTAGCCGCGGCTCGCAGCTCGGGGCTACCTGCGGCTCGGGGTGGCTTAGGGCTGCCCGTGGCCACCCGGTCCCACCCACCACCATGGCTTCTGCTGGCTGGGGCCTTCTGCTCCCTCCCTCCCCGCGCGGCTCCTGCCGGCCACAGCTACCCGCTCCCGCCCCCCCTTGTGGCTCGGCTCACGGCTCGCACATCCGGGTTGGCAAATTTCGCAACTTTGTCCATATATAAGGTGCACCGGACTATAAGACGCGCTTCCGGGTTCGGACGAAAGTTTTAGTCAAAAGGGTGAGCCTTATAGTCGTGAAATGACTGTACATCCTTGGGAATGAGACTAGCTTCAGTTGAGACCTGCAATCTGAAAATATATAACTGTAGAGCAAAGCTAAATGCTGACAAATTATTTTTTGGGTGTTAAAACCAACCCATTTAACTCAATGGGGAAATTATGTTTTTCCAATACCAAACCATCATTATGGCTATGACCTCAATTGGAATATCTGGAACCAAGGTAGGTAAAACAAAACACCTATGAGGTGGTATTGGTACTGATCGGTGGAAAACACAGTTATTATACTGCTGTTCATGTGAACATACTCAAAGGGCACCATACAAAACATATATTTCCTGCAGAGGCGATGTCCTCATCGTCCTGGCTTGAATTTGAATGGGATCTTAAATATTTCTTAAAAGGTCCAACAGGGCTGTAACCTCCTTTTCTGCTGAAACATTACTAGTATCCCTGAGGCAGGCTGAGGGGAGGTTATGTTACCTCTGATCAACACCAGGGCTTGATGCTGAATTGATTTCATATGTATGTTGTGACTTAACCCTGACTGGCAGCTCAGCCCCACACAGCACTCTTGCTTACTTCCCTCAGGGTGGTACGAGGGAGAGAACTGGAAGAGTAAAGATGAGAAAACTCATGGTTTGGGTTTGATAGGTGAAACAAGAATCACACACACAAGCAAAGCAAAATAAGGAATTAATTTACTGCTTCTCCCATTTTCAGGCATTGTTAAGGCATATGCAGGAGAGCAGGGCTGGAATGGAACGTGGAATGGTGACTTGGGATGACAAGTGCCATTGCTGGAATTACTCCCCCTTCCTGCTTCCTGCCCTCATTTTATATGCTGAGCATGACACCATCTGATTGGGATATCCCTGTGGTGAACTGTTCCCAGCTGTGTCCACTCTCAACTTCTTGTGCACCCCCAGCTGCCTCACTGGTGAGAGGCAGAAAAGGCCTTGGCTCTGTGTAAGCCCTGATCAGCAAGAAGGAAAACATCTCTGTGTTAAGAACACTGTTGCCAACACATAGCCAAAACACAGCTCCATACCAGCAATTGAGAAGAAAAAGAACTCTACCCCAGGAAAACTGGCACAATGTAGAAATTCCCCACAGCCTGTGCTGTAATTCCACTACTGTCCTTTGCCCACACAGGATGAAGAGATATTCTGACTTTGTGCTCCCTCTCCCACATGCAAAGTCTACTATTGCTGGAGCTGAGACATCCACTCTGGGTGCACCTCCAGGTTAGGCTGTGTGTACATAGAGCCATTAATTAGGAATGTTAGGAGAAGAACAGGGTGGTGTTATGGTGGGATTTTAAAAAAAATATGGATACAGTGGAATGGAATATGATAGAAAAATTTTAGATCAACTGTTAACAGTGGAAATTGCATGAAGATGCAGAATAGGCCTTTTAAGATGCAGCAAATAGCAACCTTCTGGTTAAAAAAGGGAGGCCAGGTTTAGGTAAAAGTATCAAAGTAGTCAAGGAGATGTTAACCTGGAAATATTTCTGTCTCTGGGCAGCTACTGTTGAAGCATTAAGGAGAGACCACAGGGAGGAACTGTTACAGTGAAGGCTCAAGGTATGTATCAAGACAGCAAATAAAAGCCAAACCCCTATCAGATGTTTTTTAAGACACATGCATGGCATTAATCCCAGTATACTTGAACATCAAAATGAAATTGCAATTCTAGCATCTAATTTTTCAAAAATCTAGAAAACAGTTTCTCTTCTCCAGGACAGTACTGGAGTGAAAACCAGACTTGCAAGTATTAATGTAGAAGTAATACCTAAATCTCAATGCCAAAGAAAAGCAACTGTAGAATCTTCCAGGCAGGACGAGTTGGTCTTTCTTCTTTCCCTGCACAGCTGCAAGTGGTTCTTCTTTTACTGCACAGCTCAGAAGCAAGGCTGGCAGCCTTTGGTTGCAGCAAAATGAGTTTTGTTGTCAGTCCTTTGAGATGGATATGCTGCACTGCAGAAACTCTCATGTTTGGCTTGATTAAAGCAGAAATGGGAGGAGAAACTGCTCCTCTCACTGCAGTTCTGGGCAGAGCAGCATGCTACTGATAGATGGTAACATGAGATGGTTTGTGATTGCCCAGAGAAAAGGTCCCTGAGCTGAGGAGGGTGAAAGACCTGCTGATTACCTACAGTGAACAAAACTAGTGGGCCAGATCAGGATATTGGGATATTCACAATTCAGTACAATTAGAACTGCTACATTGACTTCTTGTGCAATTACTGTTTTCAACCGTGCTCTGGTGCTATTTTAGTGATTACTTTGCCTTATACAGTTTCTTACCTGAATTAGAAAACATTCTTCCTCAAGTGCAGCTGACCTTCATGTTGGAGCAATGCTGAACAAAGTGCTCTCCTTTGATGTAGAAAGCTACTTTATTCTTAAGTACTAGGCTATTTTTTTTCTCTCATATCCTTGATGAATATTAATTTTTCTTTTCAATTATACTAGGGAACCTAAAGAACGTCACTAGCTTTGAAAAAAAGTGTGTGTTGTTGTTGTTGTGATTGTTGTCTTCCCCAAGGGAAACATCATCTTTCTAACAGGTCTCTCATGCCATTCTCTGGTAAAGGCATCTTCTTGGCGTGTGAGCAAGCTGGTGAATTCAGCACCACGGCAGCCCAGGTGGTGCACAGTTCACCCTCTGTATTCAGTTAGAGGGTGTGCAATAAATTGCTGTAGCCTGCAGATTATTGTTAGAGATGGGAAGCAAACATGGAATGTTTTTTAGCAACTTGTTGATGGCACTTAACCATTTCAGTTCCCTGCTAAGCTCTGTTCAGGATACGGAGATGGATTAGCTCCATGAAAGGACTGGCACAAAGATCTCTGGATGCATTTTACTGGACCCAACTTAAACTCTGGTTCAGTATCTCCTAAAACCTCCATGTTTTTATTCATCTTCTCTCGTCCCCCTTCACAGACCTCTTCTGTGTGATCCCATGACCCTGCCACCTCTTGTCACTGCAATTCCAGGCAAAGGGACGGCCAGTTCCCCGAGTGCTGCTGGAGCTCAGGAGAGGATGAGCGGGGACTGATGCGGATCAGTGGCTTGAAGTAGAGACCCCACTGGCCCATAAGGGACTAAAAGTAGATGGTTCCTGCTTGAAGCAGGTATAAAAGCACTTTATTTCCCCGCCTTGATCCTTCTGTGACTCAGAGCGAAACCCTGCTGGACATAAATAACTCTTCTGTCTCTGTGAACTAGAGGAATTTGGCACAAAATTCAGTATTTTAGGAAAGTCAGCTATAAGTCAGCTATAAGTGAGTGCAGTGAATTGTTATGCATACATTTTAAATATAATACAAATGGCTTTTGCCTTATTGCCATGTTGAATAATGGAGTAATTTACATTTGTTGCTTTTCTAGAAAAAAATGAAAATATCATTCAGCTGACCCTGGGAAATAAGCTTTTATAATCAATTGGAAAAATAAAGCTGGATTTAAAAATATTTAGTTGTATAATTACATCATTTTAGTATCATAAGTGTAATTAGCTTTTGTCTGTCAACAAATGCTGTCTAGTTATTCAATACTCTATTTGTCAGCAAATGAACATGTATCTCCAATACGGATTCTTGTTTAAATCTCAAAAAAAAAGATAATGTGGAGTTTGACCTCCATAGTCACTGCCTGATAAAACATAAGTAAATACATTGTTTAAAGTATGCAGTAGACAAATACATCAGCAAAAGACTTTGGATATTATGGTGATAATATTAGTGAAAAATATTACCATTTTCTGATCATTCTTATAATTGTTGCAGTTTTTTTATATTAACAGTTCTTTAATTATGTGAATGCCAGAAGGGTAAATTCACAAAAAGGAAAATCAATTTACATATAACTTAGTGGAATAACAATGTGTAGAACCTATTTTAGAGAAACCATGACAGACATATTTCATTTGTCAGTCTGACACAAAAGGAAATTACTTCCTCTAATACGCAATGAAATAAATAAAGGTCAGATGGTTCATTTGTCTGCATTTGCTTTGTTCAGTTCTACCAGTTAAACAGGATGTTTTCTATTAACATTGCTTTCAGGTTTCCTGGTAACAATAGCACCAAAATAAAGACCAGATTTTGTCAATGTGAAATTCACTCCTCCTGCATAAAGTCCTATGCCTAGAATCTGCTAAGAGAAAAGCTGAAATAAGATGTGGGAGCTGCTACATTTCTGTGTAAGCACCAGGCTGAGATCCGTACAAGCTTACAGGAGTCAGGTACTCGGTTCCCACCAAAACTCAGAGGAGGTGAGCACCTTTATTCTTAAAGCTTTGTTTTGCAAATAGGAGCTCTGTGAGGCCTGAGAGCCCCCCATATTCACTATGTATATGAGCATATATGAACAGTGCCTTGGGTATCCAAAATCTACGCAAGTGAAAAGGAGAGCACGGAGCATGCAGCTCCTCTGTGAAGCAGCAGCAGCCTTGCTGAGCTGTACTGCTTACGAGGCAGGCTACTGGATCTTCCTCACAGACCACACTTGGCTCATGCCCTTAGGTGACCTCCAGCTCAGGCAGAAGAACATGAGTTAACTGCTGGCAAGCTTCGAACCACATGGGGTTCAAGTGGAAGGAAGGGCTTTAAGCCAGTCATGTGTGCACTGGATGTTCCACCTAACTGGAATGTGGTTTGTGTTGAGGTATGTTTTCCTTGGCTATTTTTTGTCCTGAAATGTGCAATTACAAAAATTAAAATATTTACATCATTACCAATGAAATTTCAGTGTCAGCTTTTTCTGTCGTCAAATGGAATATTCCTATGTGCAGCAGGTGAATTATTTTCTTTGGGGATCGGATACAAAACTGTTTTCAATACAGAGAACAATAAACAGATTATTACAGCTGTATACTTTCTGGTCAAGAAGTTTTCCTGTGTTCAGAGGTGATGCTTGTCCCATAGCTCCCATGTCAGCTGTGTGCCAGGCTTCACAGTAGTTGCTAACCAGTCGGATCCCATTCGCAGTTGAACCATGCCATATTATTTTTTGAGGCCTGAAAGGTAACATTATGAAGTTATTTACTGGAAAAGTCTCTTGCTTTATTCAACTGCACACCTGCGATGTGTGGTCATCTGCATTCCTTGTGCTTGAAGCAAAGTAATTAGGTAAAGATGAGGACAGAGAGGAGAGAAAGGAGAACACAACCTGACATCCCATTTCTAGGCTATCAGAAAAGGCAAAGAGGAATGACAAAAAGAAAGTCAGAAATTTCTATCACATGTCTAGTGGCCCAAGATAGTGCTGCTATTTCTATTACTAGCAGGTAAAAGTGAAAAATCTCTTACATGCAACATATAAAACATAAATGGTAATGTCAACTCACCAAGAGGAATCAGTCATGACATTCCTCCCATCAAAGGAGTATATTGGAACATGAATGTTGAATTGTCCACCATTCCCATCAAATATAGATTCCCAGTTACTGAAAAGCGTTTCTCCCTGTTAAAATTTCAAAGTCACTTTTACAAACAAAACGAGTGCCAAATCTACATCAAATACCAAGTCAGATCCCAAATCCCTTTATAGATTTAACTGTAAATTGAAAATTTTATCTGCATTTAAGGACACTTGTGATTTCATCTTTCGCATAAGTTTCTGCATAATATTCCCAAACAAACTTGTCTCATCTGTCATCTCTGTGTAAATAGCTGTCTGGCCCTTGCATTTGCCTCAAAGTTGTCTCTCTGTTCTGTTGTCACTCCAAAAATTCAGCTTGGTCATCACCTGCCCTTTTCCTCCTAAGGCATTGTTTGAAAAATTGCCTATAACTATAGTAGCTGTAGAGAAAATAGAGACATAACTTGTACTGGAACTTCTGTTAAGGTCACAGTTTTGTGAAAACTGTGGCAAACATTCAGGCCAAACCCTTTGCATTTGGCCTCCTCTCAAACTGCTTTTGAGTTTTTCCAGTCAAAGTTGAAACAATATTGTCTTCACAAATTTCTCTCAAGGCTCTGTGTTTGCATGCACTTCAGAGCAGCATCCGTTCAACATGTTCCAAGCATCATGTGTTATTTCTGTAGGTTCCTTTGGCCGCTTGTCCTGGGAGCCAGCCAATGCTACAAAGACATGGTTTGTTTTCCTCAGTTTTAGAGTGTGTCTGTTTATGTCAGACCACAAAATGACTCATGCTCTAGACTCTCCTCTCCGTTTCATTGGGGTATATCCAACATCCTTCCTAAGCACAGAATTTGCATTTTTCTTAGAAATGAGAAAAATAGGCATTTCATCCTATGATCACACTGAAAGGTAGAGCATAATAACTCAGTAGTTTCCTACTTCATCACTACTTTTTTGTTTCTGGAATCTGGTTGTGAAATATGAAGCAAAGCTTCTTCTTCACAAAATGCAGTTTGGGCTGAAACTTAGTACTTTTGCCGTTTTCCAAGATTTTTGGGGTAACCTACAGCCTATCCTAAAAAACCAAACACTAAGTACTCATTTTTACCTGAAGATTGACTATTGGCAAATGGTGTCTGTCTGCTTTTCTGACAACTGTGGCCAGATCTTGCAAGTGGGATGAGAGGAAGGCTCTATAGGTGGATGTCAAACCGGCAAGCTGGGCCTGCCGAAAACACTGAAAATCTGCTCGCATGTCACCAGACAATGGGAAGTTCAAAGCCACCAGATGCAACTGGAAGAAAAAAGAAGAAAAAGCACTATTTAAAAAAAAAGTTTGTGACACAAGGAAGATACACATTGGGAACAAAACAGTGCTCCGTCCTCCTGCCAGCACAGAACGTGTACCCTTCATAACAGGTATGAAAATTAGTTTTTGCCGTAACATTACATTTCCCAGAACCATGAGACACTTAGCAGAAATATCAATTTATTTTTCAAAGTTTAGGAAACCATAGATAAGAAGAAAGGAAACCATAGAAAGGAAACCATAGGAGATTATATACTCCTAAAAATAAAAATCTTTTAGAAGTAGCTAATATTTTCAATAGGAAATTTTTGAGTTTTCACATGAACAAAATCCCAAATCCTACAAACATGGAAACAAGTAGCAAGAAGTTACTAGGTACCATTTAAAAATACAAGAAGTAACATGCTTAAGTCAAGCAGCAGAGATGCAAGAACTAATCCGCATTCTTGCTTTTTTTTTTTCTTTCTGGTGTCATTTTTTAGATATCTCAGTTACCTTGCTTTCTTTGTCTAAATATTTCAAAGTCCTTTAAATAAAAGCTTAACTTCTAAAGTGTCTATCTAAGCCAAGCAGCACCGTGAAGATTGAAAATATTGTAAAGAAGATTTTAATTATTTAATTGTTACACTATTGTTAGTTTAGAAGTTACTCTGTATTGCAGGTACAATCATTAAATGAAGAGGTATTCCTAACACAGAGTCTGGGTTTTTTTTCCTTTGAGATGGGAAAGGGCCTGGGATGATGAAAATAGTTCTGGAGGGAACAATTTCAAATTGTGTCTGAGATATCTGAGCAAGTTAGAGTGTATTTGTAAATTTTGAAGTAAAATGTCTGAGTTTGAAGAGCAAATATCGCAACTGTCGCTCAAGATGCCAAATCACATTACAAAGCACAGATCTGAAGCTGCAATACAGGTCTCATACTTACTGCTGGTTTTCCATGGTTCACATTTGATGCTGGTCTCAGTGCTGGAATAGACTGAAATCCCTGTTATTTGAACAAAAGCAAAGCAAAAAAAAAAATGTTAAATACCAGAATTTTAGATACTCAGTAATTTTTAAAATAAAAATTTAATCACGCCTGGAGTCCTGCATGAAAGCAGTCTGCTCTCGGTAGGAGCAGAAGAACAGACGAGGAAAATCAAAACTGAAAGGGTAAGGAGGGTGTGAAAACAGAAAACGTAATGGGTGGAAACACTTCTCAACCGTGTCAATTGTTTCCGGAACAGCAAAGTTTCTTCTGGCAAGTATGAGTAACAAGCCACCGGCTGTAGCAGATGGGAAACTCAGGTGGTGTCAACTGCAGAAAATTTCTTATAACTTGAGGTCTAGACATTTTCCCAGTGTGCTAGGTGAACTTCTCCCTGACCTACTCCAACCTTTTTTATTTGTTTCTGGTCATCTTCCTTCTCACTGCTCCTTGCTAGCACTCTCTTGCCCTTTCATTTTCTCAGCAGACCAATTAAACTGTCATCAAAAAACCCTTTTCTATTTCCTTTGTAATTTCTTGGTTTTTATCCTCCCACAGTTTTTTGGGACAGACATCATGTTCATATGCAGGCTAGTACAATGATTTGCAGAGTGGGGTCAGATCCACACTAACAATTGAGGCTTTAGAGTGCACCCTCTGCGCACTGTGGGGTAAGCTACATTCAGGTGATGATTATGGTACACTGAATAAAGGACTGTAACCTTTCAAAGAAAATCTACTTTTCAGAAACTCTTTTCTGACCTTCCTTGAAGGGGGTTAGAGGCTTGATATGACTGATTCCAGTCTTATGAAACACAATTCTGTGGGTTTGTGGGGTTTTTTTTGGTTTTTCTTTTGTTCATTTTTCGGTCTCTTTTGTTTCATTTTGGTTTTTGTTTGTTTTGTTTTTGTTTGCTTGCTTTGTTTGTTTGTTTTGTTTTCTGGAATGTTTTCTGGGTAGCTTACTTTATTCTGCTTTTTGTAAATGTTGCTTTGTCTCTGTAGTGTTTGGAATCTGAGAAGATACTGGAAACAGAGTTGGCTGTCCAAGCAAATCAATCTGTAAGATTATATAGTGGTAGGATGCTTATTTTGAACTGACAAACCTCGGTGGAAAATCAGGTTGTGCAGAGATCTGCATACAACTTCTGCCAAGTGTATCACACACCTAGGCTTAGTTTTTCAGTATTTTGTACTTACATGGCTTGATATGGCTGGAGGAGGAAGGCTGTCAGCAGGGATGGGAATTAGCTCACCAAGCTGAAAGAAACAAAAAGGAGAGCAGAACAAAAACATATCACCAGGAGTTTCTGAATTTAAAAAAAAAAGGAGTCTTTGCACCCATACTTCTCTCCCTCTGTAAAAATATCTCCCTCACCTTCATTGCGAGGAAGAGAGTTGGAAAAAATTAGGGTGTAGTGCAATAGTACCTGCAATTTTCTCCATCCTTTCCGAACACGGATGAAAACCTCACTGGTTTCCCTCAGATAGATTAGTGTACCTTCTGCTACATAATGAACTTTTTCCAACATACCCTCAATGTTTTGGAATGTTGTAACCTGTCAAATAGGAAAGTGAAACATACTTCATCAGACACACAAAACATTTTGCAAGTTAAATAGTGTCATTTGGACACATAAATGTCAAGCAGGAAATGCTCATAAAGTCAGTTTTATGTAACTTAATCCATAAAGTAATAGGAGTATCTTGCTTTGTCATACCAGCATCATCATTCTGTGGATTGTAGCAGAACAACAGCAATTTCGTACAAATTTTATACAGAGTGAAGATTGTTGCACTCCTGAGTCAAGATGGCAGAGTTCAGAAGAGAACTGCAGTAATTTAAAACTGGGACAAATTTCAGGAAAGTGCAATTTCTTTCATATTTCTTTTTCTCATTTCTTCATTATCAGAAGGCATATGAGTGCTTTATAACTAATGAAGACCATACTATAGATTTGTATATATTTAAAAAAAATCTCTGTTTTGACCTAAGTAAGCTCAGACCTTCTGTTGGAGACAGTAGCTCCCACCCTGCAACTACAGTGTTCTGTCTTGGGGCACCTGTATTTGAATACGTGTTTCTCCCCTGAGAATTCTAATGAATGCCCTCTTCTAGCTTGAATGGGACTTTTGGGGGTGGTTTTTTCAGGCTTTTTTTTGGGTTTTATTTATTTATTTATTTATTTATTTTTACAGAAACGATGAATTCTGAATTTAGAAATTACTTAGACTTCTGCCTTAGCTATTTTTTCCTTTCTTCATGGATATCTTGGATCCAATTTTGATTCATTTCATAATACAAGAAAAGGAAACAAATTTACATGTATTCTCTGGCACAATGATTTTTAGATTTGCTAGGGAAATCTACAATTTGCATTTTAAAATTATGGTGTTTATAAAATATTCTACTAAATACAAACACAGAATGGAAGTTGCACTCCTCTTTCAGTGCTATCAGTGTCCACCAAAAGTTTTGAAGAAAATTTTCTCTAGCAAAATTCTTTACTTTGCTCTCTTACCAGATTCCTGGTGGCAGGTGACCCTGGCTCTCCAGGAGGACCTGGTGGCCCAGGCATTGCAGCTGCTAAAATAAAATAAGCATACAATACATGCTGAAGGTCATCTTTTTTGAGAGAAAATGTGACTGACGCAAAAAAAGGACTTAGTGATGGTGTCCAGGAGCAGTGGAAGTTTTAAATAGCCATAGTCATGTCCTGAATACCTCAAGTCAACTACAGAAAATACATTCTAAGGGTTTTTTTAGAAGCAATGATGAAACAAGCTTTTCTCTGTTTTTGGGAGGTTAAGGCCAACAGATTGCAATCGGTTGTAGAAATGGCAAATGAAGAACAAAACCCATTTAAATTGATCAGAATGCTGTTCTTTTAGCTAGTGCACATGGAAGAGGAAGAACTTTGAGGGAGTAATTTAATCTTTTACTTTGAAGGCAAAAAAATTTTACTTTTCCTTAGATGAAAAATTAACATGTATAAGCTCAGCTTGTGTTACAAAGCAAAAAAGGATTCTTCAGGGATATGAACTTGAATTTCCAAGAACACAGTCTATACCACCTGGTGCCTACTCCAAAAGTGAATTTCTTCACCTTGAGCTGTTTTCTGGAGTAAAACCTTCCTTCTTTTAAGGCAGGAAAGACTCAAAGATATGGAAGACTAAAAGCATTTTGTGCAAATGCCTAGCATGATAAAGGAACTTCAAAGCTGTTTGCAAGGAAGAGCCTCTACACGAGGCTTGTTTGGTTTTGAGAAACCCAGAGGAGCCTCGAAATCACTTTTTACAGGAAGAATCTATGTGCTGAGGCATTTGCAAGGATACTCCAGAGCAAGTCCTTCATGCCAATGGCAGTGGAAGGAGGTCAGCTCTCGGAGGTATTCAGAGCTGTTTACCTGCAGATAAGCTACTCCTCTTTCCCCACATCACAATATGTGACCGCCATACTACAGTATGTGAACTCAGAAATTACAGATAGTAATAGCTTTAAAAGAGATAACTGAACCTCGAAGATAGGGAATAAATCAACATCTCTTCTGGACATTTAGTAAAATGTGCTCTGCCTAAAGAACCCTTTTACAAAGCAAAGAGGAAAATGTGTAGGAGGATGATGAAGACTAATGGCAGAGAGCATAAATGAAAGTATAGGGACGGAATACTAATAATAATAATTTGTTTTGTCTGACTGGGCCTTAGCTAATATCCAGAAGTGCTTAATCTAAATTACACAGGAAAAGGCCTGAAGACCTTTATGTGCTTCATGGATGCTGTGGATCTCTCTGTATTGATGATTGGGTGCTGATTCACATAAAGCCTATGTTCCAATGTTGAATATGTTAAGGATTTTTTCTTTCTCAAATATTATTCAGAGGATGAATACTTCTGATGGACTAAATTAATATTATCGACTGGATGACAGATTGGAAGTCTCACCTGCTGTATAAACAAGGCTGACCAGGTTCAAGGAATACCTGGAGAGAACAAATTGAAGAGAGATGTCTTCTCCCCAAACTAGCGTACTGGAAGCACAGGTCTTGTGGGAAAACAGGCTAATTGTTAGTTCTCAGTAAAGGAGACCTGTATTCGGTAGACCTGTCAAAATGCTGCTCTGTCACAGCATCCATATCCAGTTGAAGTCTCCCTTTCTACTAGTACACCATCTTCAGCTGAGATTAAGGAATGCTCTGCTCTGGTTTTACCTGGCTGGATTCCCATGCTGGTCACAGATCCTAGAGGGAGGAATCAGTCATTTTCTCAGGCATACCTGTCAAGTAATGTCAGAGGAACCCTATCCACTCATACCCAAGGCTGAACAGAAACATATGAGGCTTGCCTTTAGGAAACCTGTGACCCAAAAGGAGTCAAAAGCACAAATGTCTTGAACTGTGACACTCAATTTCTAACCACATACTCCCTTTGACGTCACCTTGTTTGCAAAATTCCTCTCTTGATGTGACTATTTGTGGCACATTTTGCTCCTTTTCTAACCCGGTAAGTTGAAAACCATTAAAGGCAGAGTAAGCAACCTGAAGTTTCATTTCTATTCAGCATTTGCATAGCAACTAGTTTTTAGAAGCAGTTCTCCAGCAGTCTCATTGTAGACCTAAACTGTACTGTCCTTTTTATCAGAAAATCAGAGAAGTACTTGGGTTAGAAAAGACCCTTAAGATCATCACCTCCACTGGCAACACCCAGAACTGCAAAGTCTGCAATTAAAACATATCCCTAATTCCCATGGTTAGGCTTACAGGGATTGTGACTCAACCCCTTCCCCGGGCAGCCTGTTCCAGTGGTAATCCTTTAGGTTAAAAAAAATTCCCTAATATCCAATTTAAACCTCCTCTGGAACAATCTGGGACCATTTCCTCCTGTCCTGTTGCTTGTAACTTGGGAGAAGAGGCTGCCCCTCTTGGCTACAGCCTCCTTTCAAGCAGTTGTAGAGAGTGAGGTCTCTCCTGAGCCTCCTTTGCTCCAGGCTAAACACCCCCAGCTCCCTCAGCTGCTCCTCACAGGACCTGTGCCCCAGACCCTGCCCCTCTGTTCCTCTTCTCTGGACACGCTCCAGCCCCTCGATGTCTTTCTTGTGATGAGAGGCTCAAAACTGAACACAGCACTCGAGGTGTGGCCTCAGCAGTGCCAAGTACAGAGGGTCAAACACTGCCCTGGTCCTGCTGGCCACACTATTGCTGATACAGGCCAGGGCCATCGGCCTTTTGGCCACCTGGACACTGCTGGCTCATGTTCAGCAGATCAACCTTCCCTCCTGACTTGGGGGTGAACTCACTAAGGTGTGCTTTTTATCTCCTAGCCCAGATAATTGATATTGGATAGGTCTGGACTCAATACTGAGCCCTGGGAAAAACCCCTTGTGATGGCCACCAGCTGTATTTAGTTCCATTCTCCACAAGAAGAGTGTTTTGTCCTAAATTAGCCAGCTGCTCAATTTGATGGATTTTGCAAAGCTGACAATGTAACCTGTCTTTGCTATGCATATTTCCTCCCAACCACAGCCACAGCAAGATCCTTCACGCAATAGCCCTCTCACTAGTCAGTGAAAACTTTCTGGCAATAGAAATTGTCCCTTTTGTGCTCTCAGTTTCAACTCACCCCCAGGAGAAATTGGTGGAGGGCAGGAGGAGAGTGGGGAACAACCTGATTCAGGTATGCAGAGAGGGTGCCAGGTGTGAAAGAACTGGTCATTGTGGGCACATGGCTGTACACTCCCATATACACTGAAAAGCTCACCTGAGCCATATATTGCAGGGGGCCCTGGTGGTCCAGGTGGTCCAGGTGGGCCAGGAGGTCCAATTTTTCCATAGCCTGGTAAGCCAGGCAGGCCAGGTAATCCTGGAGGTCCTCTGGGTCCAACAACTGAGTCCCCTTTTGGTCCCTGTCAGTGGTGAAAAGTATTTCCTTGAATGTATTGGTTTCACTGCTGCAGGGCCATCATCTCTAGTGGCAACATTCACCATGTGCCTGCCACTACACCACCATTTAGACATGAGTCTGTAGGCAATTTTCTCCAGGGAAGCATGGGTATAATGGAAAATGAAAATTTTAACCACATAGTGAAATAAAGTCAAGGATTTAAATTTCAGAAAACTTTCTGAAAATTATCATACCTATCCCTGAGTAGCTGTTACCTGCAAAACACTCAACAGTGCTCTCAAAGTCCTGGATCTCTGCTCTGCTCATACTGAGACTGCTTGCTTTGATGGGCTCAGAGAGTTTGTGGAAAACTTTAATGTAAAGTGTGTCTGTGCAGAGTGTGCACCTCATGACGAGTGCTGTCTTCTCCCTCCTGTGATCAAATGCTAGCCCTTAACCTCTCCGGCTGTCAGACTTGCAGAATAAAAAGGCTCAACTCCAATTCCAGTTTAGCCTGACTGAGGAGGGCTTGTGCTCCGTGCTCACACCATCCTGCAGACGTGGAACACACTGGACCCTGGACAAGGAGAACTCAGCTGTGCCATCCAGTTCATTCTTGCCAGTAGAACTGCTTCTGAACAAGGAGATGGCTCTGAGCAATGTGGAATAGAACCAGGGGGATTTTTGAGAGTGGTCTTGCCAACCTAATGCTTCGTCCTCAGCTGTGGCCTACTCATTCATGATTCTTGACACAGACGTGGCAATAGAGGAATGCAATGCCCATATTTGTTGCCAGATCCCAGGATTAAACTAGCTTCCAAAGAATTGGTGCATTTTATTCCAAAGCAGCTGTGGTGGCAATCGGAAGAAGATAAAATTAAAAGGTAGACAGTAGACAGTGGCTGAATTTTATAGAAATGGTCCAGATGACTGCACACTGGTCTTTTCAGTCATGCTTTTGGATCACTAGGAAAGCAGGATTAATTCTTTAGATGGCCAATAATTTTCAAGTAAGCTTCTGACTAACTTTGTATGGCCTATTTTGGTATGTTTGGGGGTATAAGTAGTAACATCACAAATTATACATGCTGCTTTGATTTGTAATGCTGTTAATTAATAGCATGATGTACATACTAGTGTAGCTATATGAGACAGCTGAGCACAACATTACGTCAGTATTTCAAAGCAAAGTAATTCTGTGCACAACAGTGAAGTGTCTGTGTTTACACTTAATGCAATTTTCTCCTATTCACTTAATGCTTAGCATGTAATTTTTTGTATAGTTCCAGCAATCCTGATGTTTGTCTCTTTTTAGTGCCTTCTAAAATAATTCTAAAAGGGTAGTCACAAATATTCCCATTCTACAACTTGCATGACTTACGATTAATCCTGGTCTTCCAGGTGGTCCAGGAGGTCCTGTCAGAAAAAACCCTCCATTTGGTTCTCCTTTTTCTCCTTTTACACCAGTGACTCCATTGTCTCCTTTTTCACCCTTTGAAGAAAATGTATTTTAAAATGTTGAGAAGTGAGACAGGAACACAATGCACTGAACTTTTAAATTTATGTGAAATCTGAGTTTGGTAAAGGAAAGCACCTGCTTGAAATGTTTTTAATAGCACTTTCTTCTTGTGGGATATGGGATGAAAAGGGATGCTTTCTCTATTGAGGCTACAAGGCTCACTCAGGTCAAGGGCTAGGGGAGGTGGGGTTAGGTGGAGGCACAAAAAATGCCTCTGTTGCTGTTTTCTGCTATTCTGACCAGCAAAACCTTGTTCAGTGCTGTAGCTGGAGGCGAAGGGAGAGCTGGAGGAAGAATAAAAGGCTGGCTTTGTGCTTTCCTCCATCACCAAGGAAAAAGTAAAACAAGATTGACATCAATTGGACAGCTATTTGAAAGTATGTGACAAAGTGAGCAGAGCAGGGGTGGGGGTGTGTAGCAGGAGGACAGAAGAGACACCACGAAATTGCAAACACTTGAAACTGTATGTCCTGTTTTGCATGGCTGATTATCAACTAGTTTGGGAAACAGAGAAACAGGTAAGAAGAAGCATTGAGGTACTACATTATTATGTCCCTGCGCAAGATGAGCCACAGCATCTATACATTTGTCCTCACATTATTTTTTTCTGTTTGTCTGCTTTCTTTTCCCCTTTAATTTTTTTTTGTCTACTATTTTCATGTTTCTGAGAAATAGATCTGTGGATAGAAGAGGCAAAGGGCAAAGTAAGAATGGCAGGTATCTGCAGACAGCCAGAGAACCTGGCTATGTACAGCTCCTTCTCTGACACTTAGTATTTGTAGAGTCCCAGTAGACACCACTCAAAAAGTTTCTTTATTCTAGGCCATTTTGGGGAGCTGAAGGACTAGATGAAAAATGAGTTCTTTGTAGTTAAATCTGTAAAGCTACAGACATTACACCATAAGATCAAAGAAACCTATCAGCTTTGCCACATAAATGGGACACTTTATGCCACAGGAATAACTTGGGTAGACTCAGCCAAGCAGAAATAAAATCCTAAAACCAGGCAGCAAGGGTCCTTCCAAGAGATTGCCAACACAACACTTTTGGTAGTATCATTAAATGATAATTTGATTCAATTTTTTTCAGTTCTTCTACTGGTAAAGAGTCTTATTCACCTAAAAACATTTAAAACAATATAATATTTTATTAATTTTTGTTAGTTGAAGCAGCCAAGAGAAGAACAGAACAGCGAGAGACCAAAAAAGTCAAGGTATGGGTATACTTCGCTGTAAGAGCTTCCAGGACAAGTAGTTTCCATAATTTAATTTTATTCAGTGTGTTTAAAAGATAAATAACATGACATGGAAGTGATTTCCACTGCCCTTTCCCCTCACCCAGTGTTCTAGAAGCCCTTTAGGAAATGGATGTCTTTTACCTGGCATGGAAACAAAAGCATTCATTTGAGGCAGATACGTTAGGTAACAGTGAGTTATGACTCACTTTAATACCACTGGAAAGGTAAAAAGCCTCAGTAATAAAGTTTCTTTCAAAAGTAATCTTTCTAGACCTCTGAAAATTGCTATCTCTATATGAATAAATGTGCCTATGTAGCTGGAGTTTAAGAAATGAACATAATTTGTAATTACTGATGCCCTTATATTTGTGTATCTCACCGTGTTGCATTGGTTTGTGCTTAATTTATAGTAAAGTACACTTTAAAAAAAGGTTAACAGAACTCAAACACAAATGGGATATAATTACCTTTATGCTATTAATAAAGTGGCTGAAATATGATGGAGGCAGAGGTGGACCTGAAAAATGAAGAAATACAATAAAGTACAATAATTATCTGTAATTTTCGTTTTAAAAGCACTGCTTTTGCTATTACTGGTTTAAGAGTTTAAAGGAAAACTATTTACAATAATGGCATTAACCTTTATATCAAGCAGATATTTTTAGTTTGGTTTCCTAAGCAAGACTTATGCAGCCTATCTAGTCTGTGTCCTATTTGTCACTCTTCTACCTTAATAACTTCTGAATCTGATTGGGATTTCAGAAAAAACAGAAGCAAAGAAGTCTCAAATATGAAAAATTCCCAGTTTTCTGAAAACATAGTAGCTGGGAGGAGGAGTGAAAGAGACGCATCTGAGTTAACCCCTTTGATGGAAGCCAAGATAAAAGAGCAGCTTTTCATATGTTTTGCTGGTAGTGGGGTGATCCATCAGTAGATGTGTGATCTTTCCTGAAAAGACAGTACCAGAGCTGACAAGAGAAAGAGATAGTGTTGCTGCTGTTCTGTCAATTGTATAATAACTCTTCCTTGACATTTTTCTGCAATGAAAACCAATATCAGATTTAATGGTTATACCACCCGTGCTGTCTGCCAGTGTTGCTCAGCCAAAATTGTCGAGCCTGCACAAAAGGTTCAAAAAGCCTTCAAATATTTTGTGCTTGGTATACATTTGGGAAAAAAACCCCCGTATTTTGCAACTTTCCATAACAGTTCAATGAATTTCCTTCAAATGTGTTTTGATTAATTTTTGAGATCTTTGGGCCCAACCCTCTGCCAGCCACAGGATTAATTTCCCAGTGTGCCACCTCAGATAAAATTAAATCAAGCAGACATCATGGGGCAGAAATGTATTCTCATTATGGCATGTTTTGAATTTATTGTTGCCTTACCAATTACAGCTTGCAGCAGTGACCTGCTTGATCCTTGTGAGGGGCAGGGAATGACAGGTGGAATGGTGGAATGGAATGGCAGGTGTCCTTCTCAGATGTTGCTTAGTATTAATCTCTACACTGAGCACTATCTGAGGTCTTTCTAGGATGACCAGCAAATAATCTAGGAGTGAGTATGGTGCATGAAGCCCGTGTCTTTTGAGTTTGCTCTTATACTTTTTGTCTTACCTTCATATTTTTGCATATTATCAATTAATAGACACCGTTTATAAGGTTGGAGAGGTGACATTTTGTGAAAAGCACAAAATAAATCCGCTGCATGGACAAATACTACAGTGCAAAAAGCTTTTTCTGGTTTCTGGAACACAGCAAATGTACTGGCAAGAGTTTCAGCCACCTTTCCCTCAGAAAAGGTTTTTTTGAAAAAAGCCTGTACTTTAATTATGCAACTACCAGCTTGTAAATTTTCCCTGTCAGTGGTTATGTGAACACCTGTGAGAACCAGAGAACTGCTTTCTATGAAAGAATATTTTAGCAGCTACATCATTAAGCAAACACCAAACAGGAATATTTTTTAAAGCATTGACAGAATTGGTCTTAGTTAGCATGCTTCAACTTCACATGGAACAAAACATTGGAGCCAGTTGATCTATTGGATCAAATGAATGAATCTCTGTTATTTTAGGAGAAAAGTGATTAGAGTTTTCAGTTTAACCAGAATTCTTGTTTTATTTTCACTGTCCTTTACTAGCTGCAGTTTTGCAGCAAAATCATAAGAACAATCCTCTCATAATCTTCTTCCTATGAAGCACCTGAAATCATCAGATATAGGCAAGAAAATACGTATAAGAAATTAATTTTTATTCAATACAGAACCTGAAAAGAAACAGGTATGTTCGTGGTGGATAAGCCAGCACAGAAGAGAGAATTTTCTTATTTTCTGTTTAGGAAGGTTTCTTGCTTCTGTTTTCGACAAGTTTATTGATGACTGGAGTTGCTAACTGCTTATTTTAAGATATTGGATCAGAATAAAAATTAATGAGGACAAGACAGGAAAATTGGTTTTACTACAACAAAGAGATGTTGTCTTCAAAATAACTAAAATATCATCTTCAGTCAGCAGAATTATGTCTTTGGAACAAAACCAAAAATATCTCTGTAGATATAGTGAGGGGTTTTCTATGTAGATATAGTGAGGGGTTTATATAGTTATTATATGGAGAGAATATAGTTACAGTAATTTCACGATTATAAGCCATACCTGATTATAAGGTGCAATTCCGGGTGTCAGCAATAGTCCTGGGTTACAATACAGAGTGTGATAAAAGGTATCTATTCTATCACCATCTGTTGAGGGTGGGGGCAGTGATCCTTATCTCCGTTGGAGATGTTCTGCTAATGGGCCATCCATTGAAACCAGGCAGGGCATTGTTCTTTATCTTTTCACAACCCATCCTTCCTCCAGAGAGTCATTTTCTGCTAATGGCCCATTGAGTCCCACTGTGTGACTGATAAAATTACTGCATCCCATTGGAAGTTGGTCCAGCCAGGGGGAAGAGCCCAACATTTCTCACCAAGATAAAACAGAGGTTTTGGGACACTAAGGGAGCCCCTTTCTCCACTGGACTCCAGAGGAAAACTGGATTTCTCCACATCACCACTGCTCCTCTGGAGGGAAACTGCACCTTCTATAGGAGCACTGCTTCAACTGAATCACATCTGTCACTGCAGGAGGATGCAGCCACCATTTAATGGGACTGCTACCAACACCCTGCCTGACGGGGTGTCAGGTTGTACTCTGACTTTGTCAGGGTTTGGAGTTTGTTTCTTTGTAGTACTGTATTTCTATTTTAATTTCCCTAGAAAAGAACTGTTATTCCTAATTCCCATATTTTTGCCTGAAAGCCCCTTGATTTCAAAATTATAATAATTTGGAGGGAGGGGGTTTACATTCTCCATTTCAAAGAGAAGCTCCTGCCTTTCTCAGCAGACACCTGTCCTCCAGACTAAAACGGCAACTTTTTGTTCTTTGTCCATATATAAGCCGCACCTGATTATAAGCTGCACTTTGGTTTTGGGCCAAAATTTTAGTCAAAATGGTGCGGCTTATAATTGTGAAATTACTGTATTATCAATGCATTAAACAAAAATTACTATAAATACGGCATAGCAACATTAATTCAATATATTGCAGTTTCTATTTCAAATTATTTCTGGCAGCAATTGAAGCCTTATCTCAGTATATGAGATTTCAAAAAGTGTGCAGAAAATAAAGCATTTGTAATTAAAATCTTTTTAAACAGACGCTTGTTTCTGTAATGCTTTTTTAACTTGTAAGGATTAGCATTGTGTATCAATTTTTTGATACAGAAAGCAAATCTTTGGGTGAAGAATAATTCTTATGATGCTCCTACTGCTAGTGAATTGGTATTTTCAGTGCACACAAACTCTTCATGATTTTCACAAATAAATCAGAAAATATTAAAAAATTGGTTGAAATGGAAATAATCTATTATTAATAATCATCTATTATAAACCTATTTATCTATAATCTATTATCTATAATAATCTATTTATAATAATCTTTCTACCTCCTATTAGAAGTGTTACTCTCACCAACAACTGACTGCCTTGAACTCAGAATGCACAGGTATATTACCCTGAAATGTGGATTTTTGCACAATTGGCTCAGAAAGACTGATAACAAAATGATATCTCAGGAAGTGTCCATGATGTCTTTCTAAAATGCCAAAAAAATATCTGACCAGTCACTTGCATTTCCATATCTATTCTTGTACTTAACACATTCTTAATTTTCACAAATGTGAAGTCTGTCTTTTCAAAACACACTTTGGATAACATTAAGAGCTTTGCCGTTCTGTGTATCAGTTCACCAAAGAACACTGGTGTAAATCTGCAGGCAGATAAGGCTGCCGAGATAAAGATCCAAGCATCTTGTTGAATTGCTTTTCAACTTAAATATATATTCCTCCACAGGATGTCAATGACATATTAGATTTAGTATCTAATATTACCTGGTGGTCCTGGAGCACCTCTGTCTCCCTTTTCTCCTTTTAAGTGTACTGAACTCTGCAGTCCCCAGGAATCTCTGTTTGCTTTAGCACCTGTGAGAAAAGCATCACGAATTCATGGGAACTTGAAGACAGCAGAGACTGTAGCAGTGACAACCAATCCTGTCCCTTCATGGTTGTCTCATTTCTGATAATTGAATGGCTGCCTGACTGTCCTCTCTTATCCACCCCAACGTGTGCAAGAGAATCTCTCCCTCACAGGTCAATCTTTTATGCACATTTCCTTAACCACCTCGCCTAAGACCTCTGAGAAAACCTGGTTTTATTTCTCCATTTGTGAATTTCACTGGAGCAGGTGCAGAAACAGTTCTTGAATTATGCCTGTGTTGCATACCACATCTTCTACTACCTCTAGATTCCTTTCCCTTCCCTTCCCTTCCCTTCCCTTCCCTTCCCTTCCCTTCCCTTCCCTTCCCTTCCCTTCCCTTCCCTTCCCTTCCCTTCCCTTCCCTTCCCTTCCCTTCCCTTCCCTTCCCTTCCCTTCCCTTCCCTTCCCTTCCCTTCCCTTCCCTTCCCTTCCCTTCCCTTCCCTTCCCTTCCCTTCCCTTCCCTTCCCTTCCCTTCCCTTCCCTTCCCTTCCCTTCCCTTCCCTTCCCTTCCCTTCCCTTCCCTTCCCTTCCCTTCCCTTCCCTTCCCTTCCCTTCCCTTCCCTTCCCTTCCCTTCCCTTCCCTTCCCTTCCCTTCCCTTCCCTTCCCGTTATACTATAGCCAAGAAAAAGCAAAAAAACTCTTAAGTATGAAAAACCCAATTAAAAAAAAAAAGATAACGTATTTAAACTAAGGTACAAGAAAAGAATTACACACCGTGGTCATTAAGAACTTCTTGATTTCCAGGATAGGGAGCATTCACCTTCACACAAAGAAATCCACTAAAAATTATCCATGCATGTCAAGCAATGGAAATGCATTACTTAGTATGTCTGAAAAGCCTGGCAAACTTGCATGCTAGTAAATATTATAGCAACACTCTGGGATTATGTCCAGTTTGACAGGGTCTGAGTGTTAGCTGATCAAGTTTTTATGAGGATTATTCTCTCCTTGACATGCAACATGCTTTCAGCTAAAGGGTAACATCATGCATTTTGGAGGCATCAGCAAATCCTACTCTCAGCTGTGCCAGTGAAGCATCAGAAAACTCATTTTCCGAGAACAATTCTGAATTCACTACACTGTGTTTGGAAGCAGGATTTGATTTCTGACTGTGAGATAACAGCTCGTGTTTGCTATTCTTTTCATCAGATTGGGGCTGTGTTATGTCTGATGTTGACCTGTTCTCCAGATGCATTGAGAGTACAACGGGGAGACAGAAGCTGTTCTAGTCTGTCTTTTTCTGCCACCTGTAACAGTGGGAATGCTACCTATTTCTTGCCTCTCTTCAAATCAGGGACAATGCAGTAACTGAAATGTGGCACAGAGCTTGGAAATTTCGGTACTTTCTAGTACTATTCACAGGAAACTAAGCAAGTCTACAAAAAAATGGAAGTTGCTGCATCTGGTTAATCCTGTAGTATTATCCCATAGAAGTCTTACTCACATGGAGAGCTCCATTAACTTCAGAGGTTCAGTCCCCATGAGGAAAACTGGTGGGGTTCAGTCTGTAGCTCTGTATCGACACTCATTTATGTAGGCATGAACAGCAGACTTCTTATCTATAAACTCGGATAGGTTTAGGAGATTACTTACAAATGTAGGACAAATCTGTCTAGCACATTCATGTGCATGAAGAGATGTTTACAAGTACATGTTTCTACTACTTGTGCACGGAAAAGTTAGTGCTATTTTTTGCTGATGGTTACCTTCCTGAAAAGCGGCTATTATTATCTGAAATTCAGAGAAAATAGGCTTGTTCTACAGAGAATCAGATGAGAGTTGAGGCTAGATGGCATCTCTGGAGGTTGTCCAGCCCAAAGGAGAATCCGCAGATTTTTCAGGGCCTCAACCAGTCAGGTTTCAGAAGTGAGGCTGACAAATACATACGTGATTATTGACATGTTACCAATGTAAAACAATGTCATACAGTCGGAGTGAGAAGATTTAAGGGAGACATTCAAAGAAGTAAAAAAATGATGTGTGGAGGTGGTAGGCCAAAACTGTAGGAATGACAAATTGCCATAGAGTAATGACTATTTATCATTAATTTCCCAAAAGATCACAAGTTGGGATACAACCTTTTTCAGCAGTAGGGTTAGGGTGATGAGGGGTATCAATACATCTAGCAGAGAGGAAGTTAAGAGGTGTTTCTCTAAAATAAGTGAAAAAGAACTGGAATGCAAATTGGAGGAGAGGGCACAGTATTATTTGGAGCTATACTGTTTAACAGAAAAGTAGAACCTCCATCCTGAGCCCTACACTATTCAGGGGTGGGCTGTGGCTCCTAAAGACAAAATCCTTTCCAAGTACATACTACACAGTTTAACAGTAGGATATTACCCTAGCGAAAATACTTCCAGGACTGAACTGTGCTCACCATTCATTCTAGGATGCAATTTCTGCAATTCATTGAACAAAAATTGCACTAAGGCTTTTTCATACTCTCTGAAAAGCAGGGGCAGATCTTGACCTGCTGCCATTCTGTGTGAACAGATTGCATTTGTGGGTCAAATAAAGAACACGATTTTTCTTTTCTGATGCATCTTTCATGTCACCATGAAATAGATTAAAAAAATCTTTTGGATAGGGAAATTAAAAACAGCTAAGGACAGAACAACATGGGGATTGTATTTATACATACATCTAAAAATATGTGTACCCGTATGTACACACATGGTTCTCAAAGCAACTCCTAAACTATGGAAAAACAAGCTTTGAAAGGCATTAAAAGTATTAGAAAAAAAAGTAATCAAAGTGCTTTAAGTAAAAGAGTCTAGTGTTTCCAATTCTGTTATATATTTTATAAATGGCTCAGTTTTCATATATGGCTAAACACTCGAAAATCTGTTACCTTGAAGAGCAAGTAGAACACATCCCTGGTGCAAAGCAGAAGGCAGGGGGAGAAAAGCTGCAAGGTTATGGTGTTTAGGTGCACAGCTGCTTTGGTTATGTCCTGTCATGGCCATGCATCCTGCTAAGAGCAGATTCTTCTGCATGTGTGACTTACTGGCATTTTGCAATGAGGCCTGGGAGGGACTGGGAACACTGTCTGTTGGAAACAGGAGGGAAATTACTCTAACAAGCGTGAGTATGACATAGCATGTAACACACCATGTAGATCTGACAGTCATGGTGGGACCAAGGCTGGAAAGAAAACCACCACCTCGCTGGGAGAAAGCCCAGCTGGCTCCCAGCTCTGTCATCATGTCCCTCCCTCTCTGTGGGGCCATGGGGGCAAAACTCTTCCATGACAGTGGCTTTGGTTAAGAGCTCTTTCTTTGCACACCCATTGTGAACTGTGTTGACTGAAACCAGTTTTGATGTTTCCCTTTGCAAGCTGCTTCTAGGGCAGCACGTTTCTGCCGCAAACCAGCCTTTGATCCCCAGTTGTACTTACTCCTTTGATATAAAGTATACGTCCTGGGGGTCCAGGGGGACCTGGGGGCCCAGGCAAGCCAGGAGGGCCCTGGTAAGAGAAAGTGAAAAGAAGCAAGGTATTAGAAACTGGAAACTGGAACACCTAAATCACTGCATATTCAAACTAAATTAAAGACAGTGTATCTCTCATCCAAGGAAAATTAGGTATCCTACACTGATCTAGATCTTTCAAGACTGCTAAGATTCACAGATTTTCAGGTGCCAGTCAGATATGTACATGCTAATTAGCAACCCTGAGGAACCCTGCTAGACTGGAGGTGTTTGACTGCCTTTTACAAAATATATATGTCAGCTCTTTACTGTGCAATTTGAAAACTTGGCACAAGGCTGTGTTCACCTTTCAGTCCACATCAATGCAACTTTCTGTATGTGACATATGTCATCTCATCAATAATTAGAGATCCATTAGATTTTATCTTCCCTGAGCACTCCAGGAAGGACGACTAGAACATGCAGCCTCTTTTGTTTGCTTGTTTGTTTTAACCTGTCAGCCTGATGTACTTCATCTAGTTATACTTGCTACAATAGCTTTTGTGTAGTTAAGGCAGACAATCCACAAAATGAACTTTAATATTGTTTGAAGATATGGAAGAAAGAAAAATCTACTTTAGCATTTTCTGTTGGTGGGTGGTAATTTTTCTGTCATTTTCTTCCAATTAGAATTTGTGTAACTTGCCTGTTTTCACTTTCCAGGAACTATATTTCTATTCATACCTACTTCTAGAGATGTAAGCCATGCTCAATACCTGTTTTTTTTTACTGTGGAGATACTTAAACATTTACCAATTCTGTGAAGATACTTACCAATTCTCAGTCTCCCTGCTACTCAAATAAAGCAATATTATCTCACTCATTTTATTGTCTAGATAGACAAGACACTTGCGACTTGCAGTTTGTGTGCCATGTTTGTTTTTCCCTTTTGAGCAAAGTAGAACCAGAGGCTTCCTACAACAGAATCCACTTACAAAAATTGCTCTACTAAAATAGTCATACTGACTTTATGCTAACACAGCAACATACCTGTGTATTTTTTTTCAGCATTATCTCTGATGCAGATGAAATAGATTTATGTGGTATGGGTACCCATTTTCCTAGCACAGATTGTCCCAATTACATCAGAACAATCACATAAATTGCTCTGCTGTTGTGAATTTTATTGTTTATGCTCAGCAGTGCTAGTTGTTGTGCGGTCCAGTCTCAATGTTTATCATGAGACTTGTCTGAAATCTTTTCATGGGAATAGACTTGCAGCAACAGGACCTTGGCTCATCACTTGTCATACCACAATTACAGGTTTTAGGTGAGCATGGTTATGCTGTCATCTGTGCAGAGGTCATTATTTTGGGTACATGTATTTGGCAACTGCAGCAGGGATACTCACTACTCAGTAGTGAGTATCCCTTTGTTAATAAAGTAGACACCACTTCCCTGTGATATGCTCAAGTCCTGTTTGTACCTGGGCTAGAAAGCTCAGAGCCTGTAGGGGTATCTTCAGATCATGAGAGGTCACACTGGTGGCCTGGATCAGGAAGTCCTTGATATATATAAAAGAACTGGAATTCCAAATCCTTTGCTGTTTGAAGCTGCTATGGCAGCAGTGAATGACACACATAACTGTTACACCTGGGAGCTGATAGAGGTATATGTATCTGCAAGTACTGCCCAGACAGACCCAGAAATGGACTTTTCAATGACTGCTGCTAGATAGGAAAAGTAGCAGAAGCACAATTATTTCTAGAACATTTCAGGTTTTTAGTCCCATCATCATTTGAAAGGAATCAATATAAATCAGACTTCAGATTTCAACAGATTTTATTTTGCAACTAATTGAAATACAAAAACTTACATTAAACGCTTCACCTCGATCACCTTTCAAACCTCTCAGTCCATTCAGTCCTGGACGGCCCTGAAATAAATAGAAATAATTTAGTGTGTGTCAGAAGCAAGCATTTCTGTCTTTATCCCACTTGAGAGCATAATACATACTGGGCGTCCTGGGAGACCAAGCTCTCCTTTGGGTCCAGTAGGTCCTCTTGGTCCCTGTACAAAAAAGAAAAAAGTGATTATGGCCCATTTTGTTGTTTATTTAGAATAAGAGAAATAGTTTTATATCTCCATTAAAAATCAGTCTGTGATTACCTGTAGAGACTGCATGGAACATTCTACTTGCTCTACTGAGTGATCTCAGAAGCTGAGGATTGCATGTAACAGTCAGCTCTCATTTGGAAAAGACCACCTATCTGAAATGAAGCCAGAATTCCCAGTCCCTTGCAGAATGTGCAAGTCAAAACTGACTCACCATGTATTGAAGACAAATTAAATGCATCAGTCAGGAAAAGGAAGTTAGAGGTGTATGCTTTGTTAATCTTCTTTTTTTCCCCCCTCCCCTTTTTTTTTCTATTTATTTCTGAATCAGACTGTGTAAGGAAATGTCTGTGGGTCAGTTGAAGAATTCAGGCAGTGCCAGGCTTCAACTTGCCTCTCACCAGCCTGGCTTTGTGGATTCATGGGGCTGGACTGACTCACCAGACTCCACAAAGTAATACAAGCCACTGCAAAAAGAGAGGACCAGCAGGCTGCCGGGAAAGGTGGCCCAGGACAATGGATGACCTATGATGGGGCATTTACAAGCATGCAGCTTCTAGGCAGCCTGCAAGTGATCAACAAAACAGCAGCAAGTCTGAGGATCTACAAACTTTCAACTGCTGTCAACTTCCTGAAACTCACCGAAACCACAAGAGTCTAGACAACTTCTTTATGTGTGTGTCAGCCTTTCTCGTTTCATTTCCTTTTTTCAGTCTGCTGAAATGCTGAGATACTCCTTCTTGCATTACTTGTTAAATAATCTGTCTGTAGATCTCACACAGATACTGCTTACATGTGACAGTGTGTGTGTTTAACCCTTCACATGATATCATTTCAGTGAAAAGTGATATGTACATTCATGAAAAATTTATCTGATGGAGAAGATCCCTTAGCATCCAGCTGAAATTAATGGATTAATTGTTGTAATTTTTTATCCTGATGAATCTGAAGACTGGATTAGACCTGAAATCCATAAGCAGCTACCATATGAACATATTAATTTATAATGTCACCATTGTAATCAGAATTTAAAGCTCACTGATGCCAGTTGAAACTGCTTGAAGGTGGTAAGACTTTTATTAATCTCTTTTATTTCCTGTTTGAAGGCAATTTCTCCCTATGTGATCAAAGTTAATGCATGTGTCTCAAACAGGCAAGAGATTGCATGTGAACTGGTGGATGTGAATTTCAATATTGTGCCCCAACATTTCAAAATTCAACCCACCTTTCCATGATACCACATCTAATAATCAGGTTTGGGAAAAAAAAAAGAAATCCAAAATGTTGTGAAGCATTTTCTTATTTCACTCTCTGGTACCTGAGCCTTTAAAGATTACATAAATCTGAACTTTAATCAGCAGTGAGGACAATCAGAAACAGACTTTTTTTTAGTTTAAATAAAGAGCAGTGTCTGATCCCATGCTTTAACTAAGTTGACTAAGCTGTGGCCACCTTTACTATTTTCTCTAAGTTCCAGCCCAGTCTGGCAGGTGTTATCAACTCCCTGAGACAGAAGCCAGCAGTCACAGCTAGAAGTGAAAGAAGGAAGTGCGGAGGCCACAGGAGTTTGCTTGCCACAAAAGGAAATTTCATTTGCAACAGCACAGTAGATCTGGGCAGACTGACACTGAGGTTCCTACCAAGTGCTCTCCTTCAGTGATACACAACCATTTGCTTCACCAACAGGGAACAGCATAATCCAGCATGTAAAAGGTTCTTGTTTCTCCTGTGGCTTGGGTTCAGTCTGCCTCTTCTGCTTTTGCTAACAATCGCACTGACCTCCTGACCATCCCTAGTTCTAATCTGCCAAACTACTACTTCTCTGTATCTCCTTGTGCTCTGGGATCCTGTGATCCTATCTTCTGCGATCCTATCTTCTGCCCAGCTGAAGTTCTCAAAAAGGAGTGGAGCAATGACTAGGGATTTGATTTTAAGTTCTGGAAATTTGTGTATGAGCTTAAGAGAAGAGAGGAACAATCATAAGTCCCCCACTACCTCTGTTCCTGGGCCAGAGACTCACTTGCAGCAAACTGGAACAGAACCATTGCATTAAAACCTTTGATAAGTTATGTGTCAAAGTCTCTGGCCCAGTACTTGAAGTCTGTATATTTTTGCTGCACAGGACTCACACTAACTAGAACAGGATTTTTTTTCTATGGGACATCACCAAATTGCAACACCCCATTAGCAGCAATGATCAAATGAGACCTCTGCACTAAGAAGAGAACTGGTTGAGCAAAGCCTTGAGACAGGCTCCACATGTCAAACTTTTCTGAAGTGTAACCACTCCCACCAGTGCTGGCAAGAACTTCCTTGTCTGCATGCTGAACTGTATGAAGCATCTTGTGGCAGTACAAAAGGAGACGTAAAACACCGAGTTTGGGGCTGGAAGGAAAAGGACATGTCCACAGGATGCAGGATGCACAGCAAGTAGCAGTGAACACAAAACAGAACATGAGAAATTACAAATAAATATAAGGAAAAATTATTTTACTCTGAATTTTTACAAATGTTTGGAATGTGCTGCCCAGAAAGGTTGTGGAATTTCTATTCTAAGAGTTGTTGAAAACTTCACTTAATAAGTTCCTGTGTTAAAGAGACATGCTCCAGGCGATGATGCGCACAAAATCATCTCTGAAGTTCACTTTCCTTCAAAGTTATTCTGTGTCAAGTTGAAAGGGTAGATCATCTTGCAGTCATACAAGGAGGAGGAGGAGAGGAACATCCTTTCTGGTAAATTAGGAGAGCCTCCTCAGGGTATTTTTATACACAGTAATTAAGAAAGCAATTACTCAGCACACCCGGTTAGACCCTTTTAAAGACTACAGAAACTGATATAAAAATCTCCTATGCACCTTAGGGTGCAGAAATGTCAACACCCACTAACATTCACTAGGGCACAACAGTGACCAGGCTGCATCAAAAGCAGAGGCAAAGAAATGTCCTTGGCATCCTTGATTTTTGGAATACTAGACAAAAAGAAATTGGAGCCCTAACACTGCTGAATCTAGGCAACTGTTCTAATTTCATAACTAATTTCTTGTGCTTTCTTACAACCTTCTGTGTCCAGTCAAAACTATCACACTAAATACTTGAAAGAAGGCCTCTAAATCCCGATTTTGGTACATGGTCTTACTCTACTGCCTGGTGTGCAGCTTTCTCAGAATCCAATGCAGTTGCAATTGGCATTGACAGAAATTGAGCTGATGCAGTTGGTTGTTTTACTGTAAATCATATAAACAGAGAATAATTTACATGGAAAGAGAGAGATCCTCTTGCACAATCTCTTGCTTACAGGACAAATTTTTAAGTTAGGCTTGTAGGTTAGGTTACGCCACTCAACACCCTGTTCCAGAATCCATCTTCTTTCTGGGCACCTGTTTCTGTGTTTAATCACTTTTGACGTGAATTTTTGTCTTTATATCTAAGTGAAATTTCCTTGCTGGAACTTGTGATCTTTGTTACTTTTCTTTTTCCTGTGCACCTCTAAGAAGGATCTTATTTTTTATGATTCTCTTTCAGGCCGAAGAAAGGAGCAATTAGAGCTCCTCTCAGTCTTTTATGTTCAGAGCCAAACCCAGTTCACTCAGAGTCATAAATCATGGAAGTTTCTAGCTCTGATGCTATTTCACTGTCGGTTTAGATAGTAAGAAATATATTTGTTCTACCAGAATTTAAACTCTGCATCAAGCCAGTAGTTCACAGCACCACATGTGTATCAAACACATTATTTTCTGAAGGACACTGATCACCCTGAAGCATGAATACTCTTTTTCCCCACTCAGAAGGAACAAAAACCTAAACCAAACTACCTTTCCATTTACTAATATCTGTAAGGCCAAAGCAAAACTGAGAAATAAAAAAACATTCATCTTTGGAATCATCTTACCATTGGTCCTGCTGGTCCCACCACTCCAGCTTCACCCTGTTGAGGAGCGACACAGAGAGAGCAATGACAAGGAGAATTCCTGCAGAGTCTAGCAGAGGTGGCTGGTAACATGGCCACCAAATAATTTGGGAGGAACACAACAGAGTAGTAGCTCACCTTCTCCCCTTTTCTTCCTAATAACTCAGTTAAAGATCCATCAGCAGAAATGATAGCTCCTGGTTCTCCCTTTTCACCCTGCAATTATCAGAGTAATTACTGTTTACAAAGCAGTTCCCAGTGAATCAGAAGAAGTCAAAGCAGAATTACTTTTGTTTGAAGCATGACAGATTAGTCATGCTGTGATATCAAACAAAGTGATATCAGTATGAGTAGGGTGAATCTTGATTCTGAGGAAGAAAAGAGATGATCTTTCTTAAAACATAATAAAGTACACTAAAAATATCTCCCTTACATGAATAAGTTCTTATTTTTTTAAAAAAAAAGACTTAATTTTCTCTCCTTAGAGTAACTATATGAAACGTGCTGTGTTCACAAAAGGTCTCTGCCAAAGGCAGACAGGTTGTTGGTGTCTTCTTGTGTACCATCAGCTTAATGGTCAGCAAATCCTTCTGGAAATGCACCATCTTGATAGAGCAGTAAATGTTTGGATTTTACTATCAGGAAAGCATGACTCATTCTCTCTATGTGCCTGGCATGATGCAACCTCATTAACTTTAATGGAGGCCAAGTTCCAGGATTCAAACCGTGACCCTCTGCATTCCTACTCCACCAGCACGAATTATCACTTCTCAGTGCCAAGCACACAGCTCCCACTCTGGATATTTCAGCTGTAGCTTTACACTTCCTACCTCAGGCAGCTTTCTACAACATCTTTCCCAAGACCTCATGGAAGAAATCTGGCTTGAAACCAGCAATTGCATTGCTG
Source organism: Catharus ustulatus (assembly GCF_009819885.2). NCBI lineage: Eukaryota > Metazoa > Chordata > Aves > Passeriformes > Turdidae > Catharus > Catharus ustulatus. The sequence continues at coordinate 61,256,448 of NC_046221.1, read as the reverse complement.
ATTAAAATGACAGTCCAGGTTATAGATCTTTCATTGAGTTCTAAGTGCTGTAACTCAGTTCTTCCCATGGGTTCTTACCATTGTGAGTTTTGAAGTCTCCTTGAAGACACTTTGGATACTTTGGAGTCTCCCTAAAGCTTGGTTTGCTTCACTGACTTTCTATTCTGTGAGAATTTATGAACCTGAGGTTAAATTGCATGACCCTTTAAGTAAAATTCTGCTAGGCGTCTGTACAAATTCACTTAGGTTCCCAAACTTCATCACTCTTGAGCATAGCCTGGTGCTCACAGCTCAGAAATACCATCAAATACATCACTATGTTTTTGATGGGTCCAAATTTAAATACCTTCCAAGTTTTGAGTTCTTGCCAGTGTAGATACCAGAAGCAGAAAAAAAGCACCAACCCAAAACCAAAACTAAAAACCTCCACAACCTAAAGCAAAAATCACCCAACTGGTTCTAAGGTTGAGCTTGATCATTTAATGCAATCTGTAAAAGAACAGGAAACCTTATGACAAACAGGGACTGGTATTTATGGCCTAAGAGCTTTCATTCTAAGCAATGGCAATGCTGTTCTTCTGCTACCCCACTTAAATCATGATTAACCATTTCCAATTCTTCCTATTACTTGTGAGAAAGGGAGAAAGTGATTCTTTCCAGCTACTTAGAAAGAATAAGCAGAAAGTGGTTTTTTTTTTTTCTTTCTTGTTATCCCCAAGATATTAGATGTTCCTCTCCCCTGCTTCCTGGAGGTGGATAAGAATGGGAAAAAATGGAACAGCTGTAGTAGCTACAAAGGAGCAGAGTCAGTCTTTAGTAACCCCTCAGCAGTGCTATAAAATACACCTTTTTGTGAAGAAACAAGAGAAAGAATCCTAAGAAGAGAGCTCCTCAAGTCTTATACTTTCTTTGGGAATTGAAAATTGCAGCCTTCATTCTGTAGGGAAAGCCCTTTCTGGCATAGGAGGAGGAAAAGATCTATTTTTTTTTAATTTATTTGGGCTTTTGGACAGGATCCCATGGTGTCAACGCAGCAATCAGCTGGCAAGAAGAGGTCGCTCCATGTTTAATGTTTAAAGAGACTTAACCTGATAAGTGCATACTTGCACTGATGAATTTCAACACTGGGGCAGGAAGATGAGCTTTTGGTGGGATTGTATCAAGGGAAGTCATTTAGCATTTTCACATTCCACCTAGTATATTTTTCACATGAACTTATTAAAATCACAATTCCTACCAAAATCAGAATCATTAAACTTTTAGTGTCACTATATACTTGTCATCTAACACATTTCTCATTTTACTTTCCCCTATGCACTTTTTCATACCTGTTGTCCTTTAGGTCCTTGTAATCCAGGCAAACCAGTGTCACCCTTTGGACCCTGAGGGCCCTAGGCAAAAACAAGTACATAAATCCATAGTGATATTTGTGAAGAATATACAGCTAGGTCATTTTACTAAATGCAATTTAAAATTACTGGCAAATCTGAACTTAAATCACTCTGGTTGCAATCTAAGAATTCTTACAGGACAAAATTACTCTCTGTACCAAATTATTCCCTAAACCAGATATCACATAAAGAAAATCTTTTAGAAAGACCAAAATGAAAAATCCCTGATGTGTAGATGATACACACATTCACAAAGGGAAATATGCAAACGTTAACAAGAGTGGAAGTTCAACTTAAAATACTCTGTTTCTTCTGTACTCAATCGTCTCTCCATGATCATTCAGCCAGACTGATTTTCAACAGAATTTCTGAAAGTATATTTTTAACAGTATGTAAAAAAAAAAAAAAATAGAGTATTTAAAATAGAGTTTATCGATTTGAAAACAAGATGATTTCTTTATCTGTTTTGTGAGGAAAGCATTCTTCTCAAATAAAGTACAAAGTTTACAATCTTCCAAGAGCATTCAGAAGCATTTTTTTACCCACCAAGATCTAAACTCAGATCTACATAATTTCTGCATGAGTCAATACATAAACAAAAGACATGAGGTGAGAGCAGGAATGGTGTTTTCATGTATAAATTCTATAAAAGGCAGAGATCAAGAATTCATTATATCACTTTCTAAATATTATCAGCTCTTTTTCAAATAAAATGTATTTTTAAGGAGGTTTTTTTCCCCCTTTCTTTGGTTTTCTATGCAGTCCATAATACCCAGGACTTAGCAAACAACCTTCTGTAGAATTTTGGGCAATTTGCCAGCATTTTGTTAACATCTTTTGTCAGCTTTCCCAGTTTTCTCCTTAATTATTCTCAGGCAATAGACAAAGGATCCTGAGACCATATGTGTGCTCTGAACTCTAGAACGATCACAACAAGGGAAAGTAATTCCATCACATTACACAGAATATCAATACAATATTTGGAACAATACTATCTGAAGCCATAAGCCAAATCATCACAGAGTATTCTGAGTTGGAAGAGATCTACAAGGATCATCCAAGTCCAACTCTTGGCTCTGCCCAGGACACCCCAAGTGTCACACCATGTGCCTGGGGAGCATTATCTAACACTCCTTGAACTCTGTCAGGCTTGGTGCTGTTACCACTTCCCTGGGGAGCCTGTTCCAGTGCCCAACAAACCTGCGGCAGAGGAACCTTTTCATAGCATCCAACCTAAACCTCCCCTGACACAACTTCAGGCCATTCCATGGATCCTATCACTGGGAACCACAGAGCAGAGATCAGCGCCTGCCCCTCCTCTTCCCTTCACAAGGAAGCTGTGACTGCAGTGAGGTCTCCCCTCAGTCTCCTCCAAGCTGAGCAGACCCAGAGACCTCAGCCCCTCCTCACATGGCTTCTCCTCAAGGTCCTTCACCATCCCCATGCCCTCCTTTGCACACTCTCTAAGAGCTCAATGTCTTTCTTATATTGTGGCACCCAAAGCTGCCCCCAGCACTGGAGGTGAGGCTGCCCCAGCTCAGAGCAGAGCAGGACAATCCCTCCCTTGCCCGGCTGTGATGCTGTGCCTGATGCACCCCAGGACAGGGTTGGCCCTCCTGGCTGCCAGGGCTCTGCTGGCTCAGATTCACCTTGCTGTCTCCCAGGACCTCGTTTCCCTGGCTCTACTCTCCAGCATCTCCTGTCTACATGCACAACCAGGGTGACTCCATCCCAGGTGCACAGTCTGGCATTTTCCCTTGTTGAACATCATACAGCTGGTGATCCTTCAGCCCTCTGATTTATGTAGGTATCTCTGCAGGCTCTTTCTGGCTTGGAGGGAGTTACCAGCTCCTCCCAATTTTGTATCATCTGCAAACATGTTACCCCTCCAAGTCCTGTGTTTAAGTCCTTAATGTTAATTTGGAAGTGTCAGTACAATAGGTAGGTAGCATAGCAAAAGGCAGCTTTTGATAGGATGGCTGTGAAATTCTTATATGGTAGCCCTGGTGTGTTATTATTAAAAATCATAAATATTTCCTAAAGGATAAAATATGAAGGGTGCATCTTACAGGCCTTTCCTGTGTTCTGTAGTGGTGACGAAAAAGCCTGAGGAATAACACAGTTACATAAACATGCAGATAACTTTTAGAAGCCCATTTGTTCCACTTGTTTCTCCTGTACGGCATAGGTCTTTCCTTAGGTAGTAATTTTCCATTAATTACACCCTGATTTAAACTACAGAACTGACACTGAGATAAGCATATCAGACAATATTGTTCATTTACAACAATAAATTTCTAACTTGGTTGGTAAATTCCTAAGACCTGCAGCATCCTATATGAAAATGTATTAGATTTCATGCAAATGGTGCACAATATACATTTTTTAAAAAAATTAGACTATATTGAAAAATACTTAAGAATCCTCAGAAATACTTTTACGTCCTAGGCAATTAATACTTACAGGAAATCCTGGTAGACCTGGCTTGCCATCTGGCCCCTGCAAAATTAAAAACTCACACCCTTACAAACACATATTACAGACTTGCAAAACAGAGCATGCATTTTTCATGTATTGTGTGATTTGTGAATATCAACTCATCTGCTACTGAATTAATGACTTCATTCAGTTGAGGGTAAAGGTGTAAACCTGCACAATGCCCTATGCTTCTAATTTAGCATTTACTTTCAAAAACTGGATAGGCAGACATCCAGAAAAGACTGGAAAAGGATGACATTTTCTACATATGAAAGGCATGCAGCCATTATTCAGTGTCCTCTGAATCTTTTCCAGATGCTGGCACAGAGACCACAGTAGCTGCCCACCTTTCCCATTTTGGTCCTGGGTATTTCTTTGGATAGAAAATGGAGTGTGTAATAGGCTGTGAACAGAATCACAGACTGGGATTTGTATTTGGCACATTTAAGATTGCCTTGCTGTGGTAACTGCAGGGTGACACTTTAATTCTGGTTCAGATCAGCAGGATATCTATTTCCCCACCCACTCTGCACCTCTTTCCTGAGCAGGGTTAGAGCTTCGAGACTGAAGTTCGAATATTTCTCACTGCAACTGCTCTTCAAGCTACAGGACCTGCTTTTTTTTTTTTTTTTGTAGGAATGTAATTCTATCATCTATCACAAAACAAAGGTTCGAATTGCCTGTATCATGTACCTGTGGCAGAGCTCACACAAGGGGACCCATATTATCCTGGCATCCTATTATGTCCAGTCCAGGGATTAGGAGAACCAGGTCTTTGGGAAACACGTGAAAATACTCTTCCATGAAAACTGTTTCACCATAAGCATGGCTGGATGCAGCCACAATAACACGAAGTTGTTCTAGTGTAACGAGTGGGAAAGAGTCGTGCTGGACTAGCAGAAAAAGGTTACAAGCTGCTGGTGGAGCTAATGCCCTTCTTCCCAGTTCAATGACAGATTCAGTAAATATTTGTTTTGGGACAGCTGTAATAATAAGATACAAAGTTTTTGCAAACTTAAGCTATGTAGAATGAAATTCTACTATTGGCTATGAACATTCTGATTTTCCTTGTTTCATCAGGGATTGAATGTGGGGGACATTTAACCAACAAGAAAGCAGATGAAATGAAATACACAAACAAGAATTCACAAATGAAACTATCTGTAAAGCAAGTTGCTTAATTTGTGGTGGTTAAGCTTTTGCAAATTGAAACATGTTGTACGCTTTTGGACAAATTTGAATAGACTCCACAGCTTTGAAAAGATAGATTTCTCTTTGGATCAGGCCTAGGAACTTGAAATCATTACCAAGAAGCATTCAGGATTTCAAGTATTTGACTGAACTATTTTGCAACTAGAAGAGAACCTGAATTTCGCATCTGTTGTATTCTCATGAAATTCCAGGTTTTTCATTCACAGCTATAACTCGTACATTTCTAGTTGAAGTCTCAAGCAGAACTGAGCAAAACACTTTTTATCCCAATGCTTTGTGACTTGAAAAACAAGAAGAAAAAAATGGGAGAAATGTAAATCTTGGTCTCTATTTTTTCAACAGTTCTACATTTCTAGAATTCTGACCATACAGTTCAGAATCAGAGATAAGCCAATTTCTTTATTTCATACAAATGTGTAAAAGTAGTTTATTCACAAAACTCAGTTCTGCCTGAAAGTACTTTCACAGAGTTTGGTGCCAAAGTTAGAAGAAACACAATATTAAAGTATAGGAAACTCATCTCTAGTTTATACTCAAATAGAGCCATTGAAGATAGAGCAAATGTGAAGATTTAATAAAGCAGCATATACTCACTGGAGGCCCAAGCAGTCCTTTACTCTCAGTAAAATTAAAAATGCCATCAGTGTCATTAAGAAGTAACTAAAAGAGGAATTAAGAAACAGTTTGCTTCAAATGGTTTATCTAAGGTACAAACACATTTCTAGAAACGTAAAGTTCTCTCTTTAGAACTATGAAAAACCCCCAAATATAAGTAAGGCCACAGAAAAGGTTCTCTGCTTCCAATTTTCTTTATACATCTGAAATAACAAAATGTAGAATTTCTTTTTCATTTCTTCTCTAAAGATCTCAGAATGCTTTCAGAAATTTAATTAACTGACTCAAAATTTTAATTTGAAAGCTGTGACACCAAATTTTGCAGCCTGACGCCATTTTTCATCAGCAAGATAAGGATCAAATGGAGGTTTTATGCTCCAGTGTGTCACTGGAATTCTAAGATCATGAATCAGTCTGAGCACACTCACCCTCTGTGGCAGAGTTGAAGTTTTAATTATATTCTGGACATGTCTGCATAACATCATGCAGTGCCATGCTGCAATCCCTAAGTCAGCACTGATCACAATGCTGTATGAACCCCAAAATGTGATGTGGAGCAGCTCTTGCACTACCCAGCTCTGAGTCTCCAGATGCCCGAACAGCTCAGTGTAAATGTACTGCTTCCTATCCTGGAATTGGTGAGCTCCCCATCAGCCCAGGCATTTCTGCATAATTTGATTGCAGAGTCATAATAGTGAAGGTGGACAGGGATCTTTGGTGGCCTGGTCCAACACTCCTCAATGCAGGTCTGAATGGATCAGGTCACTCAGGCACTTGTCCGGTTAATTCTTGAACACCTCTAAGGATGGAGATGCCACTATTACATTGGGCAATCAGTCAGGGTAAATTTGATCATCATTGGGGTAAAAAAAATTTTACTTATATTTAATTGGAGTTTTCTTGTTTCCAACTTGGGCCTGTTTTATCTTATAATATTTCCATACACCTGCAGGAAGAGGCTGCTCCCATGTTCTCTGTGTCCTCTGGATATGTAGTTGTAGACAGAAAAAAGTCTCTCCTTAGTCTGCTTTTCGCCAGGCTGATCAGACCCAGCTCTCTCAGTGCTCTGGTCCCCTGAACATCTTGACAGCACTGGATGGGGCTTGCTCCATTATGTCAATGTCTTTCTTGTCCTGGGGATGTCACAGCCGTCCACAGTACTCCAGAAGCAGCCTTGGAATGCCAATCGCACTCTTTGAGTCAATCAGTAGAGCTAATTTTACACCTGTTTTATCATTCTCTTATCCACTTCATAGGTCATCAGTTTGATGATAGCAAGGCTCTAGGAAACTGCATCAGAAGCTTTGCTAAAGTCAGGGTCTACAAATTCAGTGCCCATCCCTTGTCCACAGAGAGTCAGTGATTTTGATCAGGAGCAAACTGCCATTAGTAAATCCATGTTAGCTGCTCCCCATCAGATTCTTGTCCTGATGTTATGATTAGGGCTTTCATTTTGGTTTCAAATAGCTAACTTTCTCGTTTAAATAGGTGTTCCCAATATTGTATCACATGGTCTCACAGAACAGTTCAAGGCAGACAGTATGTAAGTGCTTGCTCCACATAAATGTTTTAGGTGAAAAGATATCCTCTCTGTTTTTGTTGTTGGTTTAATTTCTTTCATTCTAATGGTTCCATTTGACACTTTAGCCTTGTTTTGGATTCAGAAGTATGTCCTGAATCACCTTGGAAGCTTAAAATGGTCCATTTGCTTAGCAGGTAAGCCATGCCATCAATTTCTATATAAGGTTCTGTGTGAAGCAGCATACTCCCATCCAATGTAATGAAAATTTGAATTTCACAAGGCCAGGACAGGGCATGCCTTCAGGTGACAGGGATTTACTTAGCACATGAATAAGCACATTGTCACCAAGGTTTGGTGAGATTTGAATGCCTCTTTTTCTCCCTGCAACCATGTGCAGATCAACATGACCAGATCACAATATTTTCCAACATTTGTTATGAATACAAGAATTAAACACAAGGTTTGACCATATGGCCTCCAGAGATCACTTCCAATACTCTGAATACTGTTTTTCAGATCCAGATAACACATCCTATCCTATCCTATCCTATCCTATCCTATCCTATCCTATCCTATCCTATCCTATCCTATCCTATCCTATCCTATCCTATCCTATCCTATCCTATCCTATCCTATCCTATCCTATCCTATCCTATCCTATCCTATCCTATCCTATCCTATCCTATCCTATCCTATCCTATCCTATCCTATCCTATCCTATCCTATCCTATCCTATCCTATCCTATCCTATCCTATCCTATCCTATCCTATCCTATCCTATCCTATCCTATCCTATCCTATCCTATCCTATCCTAATCCTATCCTATCCTATCCTATCCTATCCTATCCTATCCTATCCTATCCTATCCTATCCTATCCTATCCTATCCTATCCTATCCTATCCTATCCTATCCTATCCTATCCTATCCTATCCTATCCTATCCTATCCTATCCTATCCTATCCTATCCTATCCTATCCTATCCTATCCTATCCTATCCTATCCTATCCTATCCTATCCTATCCTATCCTATCCTATCCTATCCTATCCTATCCTATCCATGTCATCTGCAGCCTATGGTCAGTGTTCTGTACTTTGAGGTCACCTTGAACAACTCTTACAGCTGAAGTTTGCTGCTTCTACTGAGTCCTTCTTTCTGCTCCCTTCTCTCATGTTCTACAAAAAGCGCTGGAAAAATCGTCAAGTAAAAATAGAGTTTAGATCCTACAGGCAGAACTCCATCTCCCAGGTTGCATGAACTCTGCTGCACCCTTCAGGGGTAGTATGATGCCCTTGGTCCCACTCCATTTCCAGTTCTACACAGCCCAGAAAAGGAACAGGACATGGGCTGCTACTTTAATGACAGTAATAAAAGAGTCCTGCTGCTGCAATTGTTCTGCTTTATCTGGTGGCAGAAATCCAGGAACCCTGGGTTTACATGGTCTTTTCATTGTGGAATCACTCAGTATTCATTGTTTTTGGGCTCAATCCAAGCTATATGGAAGCCAGTGAAAAGAATCCCAAAGACTTTGCTGAGTTTGGGATCAGGCACATTGTATATTTTATGCACACAGCTGATCTGCAAATGGAAATTGTGGTTGGAAGTCAGACAATTGTGCATAATGCTGAAGAAGATTTGAAAACAAAAGGTAGAAGAGTGATGATTAGAGGAAAAGATTGTGCTCTTCACAACTTCCTCCAGGTATATAATTATTTGTCTTTGGATTTGGGTGTGTAAACACCTTTAATAAAAATAATCCAGCAATATAACTCTTCAACAGATTGAATTAGTGCAGAAAGTGCTGACTACAATAGCATAGAAAACATTGTTTTCCATATTTTCTTCACTGCTATGTTTTAGGATGATTGTCTGGGTTGGTTGCTAAGTAAATCTTCAGCTTTGCATCCAAAAGTCACTAATATGGCCTTGCTACAATTATAGAAAGAACAGACTGAATAAAACCTTTTGAAATCTGCTTTACACCCTCAACATAAACCTTTCTTTGTGACCCCTATTTCTTATATCTAAACTGTGGGTGAATAGTGCCAACCAAAGATAAAGGTTTAAAAATTTGAAATTTAAATCCAATGACATTTCTCTATTCAAAATTACTTCTGTACTAAACCAAACTAAATTGGTGTGATAAAATCATAGCAACAAATATTATGGTTTTCTGGTTATCATGATTCCATTCATGAAAATGCACAGAGTATCAGCAACTATGCTCCAAAACAGTGAAATAGTCAATATAGGAGGAGAAATATTGATTTTAGTGTTTTGGAATATGAAACAGCAGTGAACAGAGGGGCTCTGTGTTTTTTTAAACATGACAGGTTGGAGCAGACTTCCTGATCAATCACAGGAGGCAACAGAGGAGGCAGCAAGGGCAGGAAGCCTCCGAGACCCACATTGCTGGTGGGAACTGCAGAAGCCTGGAAATGGATAGGTTCCACTGCAGACCTCAGTTTTAATCTAACATGTATTTTAATGGTATGAGAAGTGGTTCTTGAAGGAACCAAATCCCCTCCATTCACATGGGGACCAGATGAAATGAGAAGGACACCAAGGCCCACTTTTCAGTGCAGATCAATCAAAAGTGCTATCAGCCAGATACTGGTGAGACCTGGCCCTGAGCCACAGCCGTCCATGTCAGCTCTAAATATTTCAACAGTGCTGAAATTGCACTAAGTCTTTATTTGCTTTCATTTTCATCAAGCAGCCTGAAGTTGGTTTAGTTGTAGGCACACAGCCCTTCTTGAGAAACTTCCTTCCATCTCTGATGGATCAATCCATTGGACTTCTGAGGCCCAAGATGTATTTTTCTTGGCTACACAATGGTTAAATAAATGACCCTGACCTGGAGAGTTATCTCTCTAAGTGCCCTGTGGTTCACTCAGATCACTGATCTCTGCTGCTTTACCCACATCAAGCCAATATCCACATTACAACAGCTGGCAGTGTTATTTGTTTTAGTTCTGCAATTCCAGCTGCAATTGATAGGTCTGCTTGCAATAGTTCTTTTCCATAGTTGAAGTTTACTGTGAAAGATGAGAGACTGAGTCAACAAACACACTTGGATAATTTAATGTCTATCTCAGCAAACTTATTGCAAACAAATGTCCTGTTCTTACACAAACATTTGTGAGATAGGAAGAATTCAATGTCACACATAGTGACGCATATTTCCACACACATTTAATTAGCTGTATCAAAACCCAGTACACCAAGTCCTCAGAGAAATCTTCTGCTTAACAACACAGAGGATTTGATGGCTTTTGCTGTACCTCCCCAGAACACCTATACTACAAAGGTATATAAAGCCATAAGTGCTCTCAATTTTTTTAAAAGAGCTTACTTCTAAAACCCAAAAGTTTAGAGAAGGAAATGGGTTCCTGTATGGATTTTAAATACACCTAATGCAATACAGATTCTAGCAGGCTCTATACATTTCTGTAAAAATGGTAAAAGTAGTTTGTAAAGGGGATCTGGAGGATTCAGATTCACTTTAGGTTTCTTCAGACATAGCTGCATGTTTGACAGATGTGTGAACTGGGACTAGTGCATGTAGGGAGCCATGCAGCCTCCAGCAAACAAGTGTCATTAGTTTATATCAGCTTCAATAATCTTTTTATGTTCTTTATATGTACTGTCCTCCTTCTGAGGCTCTCACAGTGTTTTTTTTCAAGTATTAATGAGCCACGGAGCAACACAGTGAGGTTCATTTTTACTGTAAACAGAGCTGTTTAGTCACTGATAGAGTTAAGGCCCCACAGTGGTACTGTGGCAGGGCTGTGAGAAAGAACATGAATTTTTCACCAGCATTTCTATCACAGCTATTGAGCAGTTCCCCAGAAACTCCAACAGAGTTGTGATAAAGTGTAGAGCTGCTGACAGTCCCACTATGAGCAGGATTTGAGAAAGATCTTCACACAGCCAACATTTCTGTGAATCTATAATTCTGCTCATCCAAGACTCAGGATCCAAGATCTTAGTACTCTGCATGGATTCCCAGTAAATTCAGTAAAGGAAAAAACTCTTGTGTTGGGACAGGTGATGTGGCCTATGGGTGTAAATAATTGCTATATTTGCTATTGGGAGCAGAAGCCTAAGTGACAGCCCAGTTGTTTCAGTCAAAAAAGGTTGTGGGCAGTTCAACTTTATGATAATGATGGCACCAAGCTCCCCTTAACACAAATTTCTCAGCTGAGCATTTTCTCTTCTTGCAATTACAAAACACTTCTTACTTCCCTTATATCCATTCCTATGGATGTCTGGCTGTTTTAGGCACCTCCACCTCTCAGAGGTTAAGTTTCCTGCAGTCACTCTCAGTTTAATGTCAGCTACTAAAGCAGCTACTAAGATTTCTGTTGTCAGCTCCAAGTGGGATTCATCCTAGTCTCCAGCCTTCATTACAGAGAATAGTACTGTTTTTGCAAAGGCTGATGCACACACAGCAAAACTAATTGAAAATATACCTTCATCTAAAGCATACTGGAGAGTTTTTATGGGTTTCTACTATTTTACCCTTTGTTGTTCCAGAGTCAGTGCTCTGGTTTGTGTAGTGGACAACTGTCAGGAAACAACACTCTCCCACATACTGCTGTGTCTAAAATGCTTTGTTTTGTTAAATATCCCCAGTTTTGTATTTCTCGGTTGATTTTTATTTGATGTTCACAACTCCTGCAGAATCACCTAAAGAGTTTGTGAGAGATGCTCAATATGACCTTGTAGCTCTTGTAGGTAAATTAAGTTCTTTACATGCTTTCTTCCAATCTAACCTTTTCAAAACAAATCCATTTGATACAGAGACATACTGAGATTCTTTTGTTTTGAGAGTAGATTTGTGTCCTGAATGTGAGCAGCGGAATTGCCAGTGTGTTAACCACTTGTGCCCTCTTCTCTGTAAAGGGGCATTACAGACCTCAATGCTTGACATACACACTTACCTCAGGTATTGCTATGACTGGTCCTGGTGGTCCTGGAGGTCCAGGTGGTCCCACAATGCTGTTCCCATCCTGTCCTGGTTCACCCTATTTCAAAAGCATTACATGTGGAAAACCCATCTACTAAGTGCTACATTTCACATAGGTTTTTGAAAATAATGAAATCTGCACAATCTCACCCGAGGTCCTGGGTCACCCTTCTCTCCTTTTGGACCCTGCAGGTGATAAAAAAAAGTGAACATAAATGTTTTAAAAGGGAAAACTATGAAATGTCATCTCCCTTGCTTCACAAAAAGCACAGCAGTGAATTGCATGTACAGAACTATCAATCCTCAGCTCTCCCAAAACACGCATGGGGCCAGCTAGTTTCAACTCAGATCTTCTGAGAGTTGGATGTTTGAAAGTATTTCCCAGAACTTTTGACAGAGTTCACAGACAGCTAGAAGCAAATGAGCACAAAACATTTCATTAGCTGGGAGTTAATCCAGAGAACCTTTCTTTCACTGCACTGAAATCGGCCATCCCTGACTGTGCTGTCCTTTTCCAGCATCAACCACATCGGTTGTGTCTGGGATTTCCCAGAGGATCAGATAGGAGAAGACAGGGAAGCTAAACTGTCATCTTTCAGGCAGCTTATTACAAAGCTTGATCAGCCCCTCTGTAGAACTCCCTGTGCTGGAAATGCAGACACTTTGTCTGGCAGAAGCAAGAGTAAGGCGCCAGGGGACAAGCGGTGGGACTTCTCAAGCAAATCATGCTGTAATCCTCGAGGGTCTTAGGCATGAGAAATACATTAAAATCACCTATGAGCCTGCTGGCTCTCCGCTAATTAAAGGCAGAGCTGATTTCTGAATAATTAAAAGCAGAAGGAGCACTGAGGAATCAGAACTAGACTCAGGAGATGCCTGTATCTCTTCTGACTGATGAGGGAGGCATGGACATGGTACATTCTGCTCCTGTGTTTTTTTGTCTGAGGTGCCTGCTCCAGGTTAAGCAGGACAAACACAGCCCCAGATGTTCACAATCTGCTGGCAAGCACTGATCCTACTGCTCCTTGAGAGGTAGGTTTGGGAACCAGTATGTGTTAGCTGGTCACAGCTCATGATAACCCTACTCACCACTTCTCCAGGATACCCAGCAATGCCAGGAAAGCCTGGTTTTCCATCCGTGCCTGGCATCCCCTGCCACAAAAACCACAAAGTTATTCTCTTTAAACTGCACTGAGTTTCACACAAGCAGGAGGCTGCCACTGGGGAGGGACAAGATACAGCTCTGAACGGGTGGTGGGCAGGTTTGGGGGAGGCTCATTATCTCATTAGTCATCTGCTCTCTCCACTCCTCCTGCTCTTTCCCCCTCTCCAGAGCTTATGGATTTATTTTTTTTTCCTCGCAGCTTCAATCGTTTTCACTGCTTCCACCCCTGCTTAGCAAAAGGGTGAATCTCATTGCTTTCCCCCAAAACACATGCGATGAGTTATTGCCACCCTTCAGTTCAGTGACTCTCAAGCTGGAGGAAGAGAAGGGATGTAGACATTGGCATTGGATGTAGACAGGAGTCAGTATGTGGGGTAAATTTATGTGGGGTAAAAAACACCCCCTGCTGTGTTTTAATACAGGCCTGTATATGACTGCTGGAATCTGACAGCTACCCTGTCCTATGGGAAAAACAGAAGCAGTAATGATAATGCAGTTTGCCCTCAGGAAAAAATGGATAATAGAAAGTTCTAAATTCTTAAAGGGCCAGATAATCAGCAAGCTACACTTTTTTTGCATCTGTTTTTCTCTGCATCATGTGAAAGAGCAATAGAAATGACACAGAGCAACCCAGTGATTCATCCAAGGGACCAATTACTCCTGCAAGCTTGTTTATTTGGTGGGATTTTTTGGTGTTTGTTTTGTATGTGGTTTGGAGTTTTTTTGGTTTTTCTTTTTGGCTTTGAGGGGTTTTTTATTTGTTTGGGATTTTTTTGTTTCACTTTGGTTTTTTGTAAAATACTGTCTTGTTTCCAACTTTCTGCTCTGCTTGAAAAAAAAAATTTTTGGATTTTAACAGTAGGTAGTACCACCATAAGAGATTTAATGTGCCTGCTTTTTTAAAAAAGGTAATTCTCACTGCTATTTCTGGGTTTTTTTGCCAGTGATGAATGAAGTGTGTGGGTCAGGAATAAAGCATGATTTCTGAAGCCCTCTATTATTCATTTTATAAACAATTTTATAGGACAGGATAAAGGGTGTCTGAATACTAATAGAATTTAGGCATCAAAGCAACTACTGGGATTTTGGTATCTGCATGAGCACAAAAATGGTACTTGGGATATAAGTGTCTCAAGTGCTTATGGAAAATTATAAGTATCTATCTGCAGCAAATGTAAATGGGCAGAGGAAATAACCTTGGACCAACATAATTTCTGCAACAGAATGTTATCATTTCAGGCATGTTGGTACTTGCAGGACAGCTTCCTACCGTTACAAATGCAGAATAATTTCTCCCATTAGTTTTGTAATGAAATTTAAATGGGAAGAGAAGAACCAGGATAGGTAAGATGTTTTATTGCAACTAATGTATCCAGAGACATCCTTATTTCTAACTCCTTTCATATTTTAAGAACGTAACTCATTGCTCAGGTAAAAGAGGACAGAGATCTTTTTTTAGTTGAAGGGTAAAAGAGACAAATTGGTTATTTTAAAAATAATCCTGTAGTCACCACTTAAAATATTTCTAATGCACGTATCACATAAAAATAATAATTACTAGAAAAAGGACCTCAGAAGAAAGTACATGTAGGCATAATAATAAATAAAATATTCCATGGTCTCAAACTGATTAAGAGGGGTTAAACTACTGTCCTGTGCGTCAATGCATCAGCTTTAATTATCATGCTGACAAATATCTATGTGAAATGACAACACTCATAATATATAGAGCAGATGGAATTTATGGCAAGAAGAGTCCTGCTACATTGTTGGTATTTTTAAAAAATAAACAAGCAGATGCTGCTAGAAGACTGTGATAATACTCTTGTCAATACTCAGAAAGCATAACTGCATTTATCTTATTTCCTAGAGAAAATTTTGTTTTCAGGGCTGTCCCAAATGCAGGAGAAGGCTATTTTATTTTATTTTATTTTATTTTATTTTATTTTATTTTATTTTATTTTAAATTTAAAAAAAAAATTTCTATGAGTCACATCAGCGCTCTCTGCTGGTTTATGCCTGCAAAAGACACTGAGGTCAGACAGGGAGCAGCAAGGAACAGCACAGTCCCAAACAGGAGTTTTGGGGTGGGCCCCAAGAGGAGTTCAAAGCAGAACAGGCAGGGATAACAATAGATTTGAGCCTACCTCTGTAGCACAGACCTTTGTCATGGGTGGGGTGATAGCTGTATACCCCCATATGAAGGAACAGGGGGCATATGGAACTTGGTTTTCTGTCTAAGCTTTGCTGATTTTCATCTCTGTTCTGGTGAGGATGTAAAGGGCCTTGTAAGATGCCTCTGAAGACATGCACCTTTTAGATGCAATTTTAACCACATTTTAAGCAGAAGTCTTAAGCACCAGGTTATACTGGCTCCTGATACTCACAATTCACTATAGAAAGGGGTTTGTGAAGCCGTCCTGGGCTTTACTATGCTGACAGAGCAAGAAATGTTCATTATCCCCTGAATGCATTAAGAGATGAAAGGAAACAGAGGAAAGAAACAACAGAGGTTTTAGATCAGGTTAAATAAACTTCCCACCTTTGAACCTGGTGGACCTATGTTGCCTCTTTCTCCCTGCAACAGAGACAAAGTAGGGCTCAAGTACTAAAGCGACCAGTAATTACAAGGCTTTTAAACATGTATGCTACTTTCCTTAAAAACAAAGGAACCAAATGGAACAAAACAATTAGTAAAAATATGGCATATTTTTGGTCAAGTGATGCTTGGCATACATCTGTGATTTGGTTCTGGGATTTTAACCACCCAGTTGCCACCCATATCTGAAGAGTTTGTGGTCACGACTCATTATTTCTGCTGAGCACTGACCAAGCCACATGCCTGAGCCCTCCTTTTGGTGTCTGAAATCAGCTCATGGTAACATTCCCAAGATCTACCACTGCAGCCATGACCTCACGCTTCCACAAAGGACTCACCACTTTCCCCCAAAACGGCTAACACAGTCCCCCCACACTGCTGCTCTCTCCACCTCCCAGGCACTGCATCAAACCACTAGGGAAACAATGAACACGGCACGGTTCCACCTTTGGGACTGATTCCGCAGGATTTTAGCCTGACATAGGCATGGTTCCTCAATTTTGTAGCAGACAGAGAACATCCAATTTAATTTATTTCTTTGGAGATAGAGAATATAAACTGGAATAAATCAACCATTGCCTCAAATGTTATGTTTATGCTTACTGTTTTTTGGGTGTTCTTATATTCAAGTGTGTGTGAAGACTGTGGGTTGTTTTTTAATGAAAACAGCTTTTCATAATAATAAAAGTGAAAGCAGAATTTGGATCCATGCTTACTTGCTCAGAAAGAGAGAAAATTGATCATAGCTGGTCTTCTCTGACAGCTGTACTCGTCTGGGGTATTTGAAGGATGAAGAATGCACAAAACAGAGCTATACCTTCAACTCCTCGTGATGCATTAGCTCTTGGTTTTGGGAAGTGGGTGGTTGTTGTATTTTGCCACTGTTGCCTAGTGAAGTCATTTATAATCATGAAAAGTGGGTGTAAAATTCCTCCCCATGAGACTGATAGTGTATTATAACCACTTCATATTAATTTTGCCATAGTGTACCTGGTTTTGTAAGATGTCATGCAACAGCACGTTCCTTTCTGTTTTTCTTGTATCTTGGGGATGAATGACTCATGATTAAACCAAGGTGATGGTGAAGTCTTGTGGCCAAGGTTTATGACTATCTCTACCTCTCCAGCCCATTTCCTAAATCCTAGGAATCGTGCTACCTCCATTTCTGAAACCTTTGTGAAGCCGCATTTCTCAAAACCAAAATTTCTCGCTAAGGGCAGAGAATAAGTCTTTTTTAAAAACAGTATTTTCAGCGTGGAGACTCGGCACCTACTCATGTGCACAGAGCAGCATCATGTGAGAGCATGTCTATTCTTGCCAGTCCACTGCAGTATCACTCACCAACACGTGCTGTGCTAATTGCCATTTTTTCACTCGTAAGTAATGTGCTCCAGCAGTAACAGCAGTAGCACCCAATGGAGGGACTTTTTTCAGTCCTACAAGCTGGGCTTTACAGACTCTAGACAGAAGGTGGCCAGACCTTTGGTGGCTGTTGCGCTATGAATCAGCTGCATGCAGTTATTGCTGGCAATGTCAGTGATTAGTGCTGGGTGTAAGTTTGGGGGAAAATTTCAGGGGAAGAGGATGGGCAGTGCCACTTCCCATCCTCCATTCCCTGCTCTTTCAATGGTACTGCTATTTCCCAGGGCAATGAAGGCCTTAAATTTCTCAAACTTCACATTTAAGGTGTTGTCATGATGTACTGTAAACCTGAGTGATACTAGAACAGGAAAAGCCTCTTCCTGTCTAAGGACCCATTTTGCAATTCTGACCTTTTCTTCTGCAATTTTTCATCTCTCAGTTTTTTTTCCTCATGGGTTGCACAACCAGTAACATCATCAAAGTGGAAAAATTCTGTCACTTTGAAGCTCAAATAAAACCAAGGCAAGTAGTCATTACTCCTCCCTTCTTCCCCCAGCACCTTCCAGAATGTTTTCCTGTCACTTTCTGGGATCAGAAGGCCCCCTCATGCAGATTTATCTTTCAACAGCTCTGTTAGTATTTACTCACTGCTCTTGTTGGATGTGAAATAACTCTAATAATACACATTCTGCATAGATATCCAGTGTAAAGGGGAACAAAATCCTTCCCAAATTAATCAGTATATGAATCTTAAGTGAAGACATATTCTGGGAATATAGTAATAAAAATATATAAGCCAAAGAAATATAGATCATCTTTGTTTTTACCTTTGGTCCTAATGGTCCACGCTGTCCAGGTCTTCCTGCAGAACCCTTTAAAAATGCACTGAAATTACTGGCAAATCCACATGACACTTCAAAATAAACTTTTTTTTCGGAAAAAAATCTAACTCACTACCACAACTATTACAAAAACAATGCTGGAGACCTGTAGTATTAACAGAAAGCAATAGCATGTGCTTTTTCTTTCAAATTCAATTTTAGTGCTGTCACTGCATACTATACATGTTTTTAGGAAATATTAGAAATAAATTTATCCAAGTGCATATGTTGCGATGGATTGCTTTCAACTGCTTATAATTTTTTGAATTTACATTCTTCTAAAATTAAGATATAGTAGCAGTTTAGAGGCAACACAGTCTTGCTAGGTTTAAAAGCAGTTTCCCAAAAATTTTGTTTCAAAAACATTTGGAAATTCAAATTCCTCTTGCCTCTATATGGTGACATGGTGTGTAAAGAACAAGTGTGGCTCTTTGATGGTAAAATGGACAGCAGTTCATTATTGGTCATTATAAAAAGTTGAATGGAAGAGAAAGGAATTCAACAAAGTGATTTAATTGTCTTTATCTGGAATATGAAGGCACTAATAAATGGCAATGTTAGATAGTGAGAAAACATCAATGAAACTTTACACTGATCTGTGGAAGAAAAAATAGAAATCCTGGAAATGAGAGATGAGACATCAAGAAAAAAAATGTATTTCTACTTCAAAACACTAACTCTACTTTCTTATAAAAGATTAATAGAAATCTCAACAGTGCCAATAAATACAATTTATTTCCTAGCAACTGTTTTGAGTTCCAGTCCCCTTAGAAGTAGATTATCTGTTTTCACCTAAACATCACTGGGTACTCTGGAGCTGTAATAAGGTGTAAATGGCTCATAATGCAGTACCAGTTAGTATGTAAAAGCATTTTCATAATTACAGCAGAATTCTTATTTTTCTTATCTTCTTTTACTCATCTGCCTTCTGTACTGACTCAAACTTTGCAGAATAATTAAGCAGTAACAGGAAAAATTTGTACAACTGCAACAAGACATATTTTTGAATATTTATAGCTGAGTGACTTGGAAGCAATGCCTGTTATAAAACCAATTTTGAGAGCAAGGCTGTGACTAAGGCAGGTCAGAATGTGCAATTCTGGCCCTGGTTGTGGACACCCCCTTGTTTCAGCTAAAAGACTGAATATTTATTTTTTGTATTTTTGTGCTATTTTTAGTATCTAGGAAAAGACGAAAGAGAGGGTAAAATTCTCTAAGCTATCAGTTACAAACTCAGTGACTCACAATTACTAGTACTTTAAGCCATCACAGCAAAGAGCTGCCCAAAGTCACTCCTGCCTCCAGAGTCCAGTCAGTGTCTGATGATTCATGGAAATTGTACTGGCCTGTGGAGGCCATCTAATCCAACCATCCCCTTGGAGCAGAACTGTCACAGAACTGTCATGTTTCTGTCCAGCTAAGTTCCAATAACTCCAAGGCCAGACCTTCTGCAACCTCCCTGGGTGAATTACCCCAGTCCTGCACCAACCTTCTAGTGAGCAACCTTCTCCTAAGGCTTAGCCTGAACACCACAAGCTGCAAATTGTGACCCCTGTCCCTTGCTGCACCATCTGGCACTATAAGGAACAGTTTGGCATCATCATTCTTGCAGTTGCCCCTCAGAGACTCCTAAGTAGCTACTGGATCATGCCTTTGTCTCCTTTTATTGCCAGACTAAACCACTAGAGCTCCTTCTATTGTTAAGAACGAAAGTAAATCCAAATGATCTGGCTGGTACTGATGCATTATATTCCCATATTCCCTACTTGATGATTTAAGTGGCCCACAATAGCAAAAAAATCTCCTGAGACACAGTGATGGAGGTAAAAGGAACCCTTTGTCTGTGACATTGCTTCCACACTACTGGGAACAATTTTTTTATTTTAAAAGTGGCATGTTGTATTATGCACATTTGATTGTCAAACTATAATATTTCAGTTTTGTTCTCTTACGTGTGATTGACTTTCATATGCAAGAAAGGAATCTATTTGAGTGAAAGGAGAAATAGAGAGCTAGATAACATGAAAACCCTTATTTCACCCTGTAATATCTCAAAAATATATCACAGCAGAATTAAAAAATCATTGATTAATGAAGTATCAGAGAAATACCATTCAGATTCTTTGGAGGACATTCTAGGGCAGGAGAATTCATTTCAGTGCAGTCTCTCTCAATCTGTAGCTGACTGGGACTATATGTTTCCAAAAAGTAGAATGGAGGAAACTTTTGTTTGGAAAAAATCCCCAAAACAAACCAAACAACCCAACAACAAATTATACTCCCCTCTCCCAGAACACCCACTCACCTTTGGCCCCCTTGATACAGGAATTCTTGACTCACTTAACAGGTCGACACTACCTGATCCTTCCATATCCTAAGGGAAGAGACAAAATGCTACAGAATTTAAGAATTTATCTTCTGGGTTTTTTTTCCTGGTTTGTTTATTTTTTTCTTTTGTTGGTTTGTTTTTTTTTTCCCAACTGCTCTGTTTTTTGGAAATTCTGTAAAAACTGGAAACATACTGAACACAAATATTTTAATCTTTTCTCATTAACTTTTTTTCAGAGACAAATGGATGATGTTCTGGAGACAGGCTTTTCTCAAAAGTGATAAAAACATGTCTCTGCACTTCTCTGGACTTTACTGTCTTGTCAACTTGACCCCATTGCTCTATCACTTCAGGCTGAAGGGCACCAAGCAGAAGTGAGACAGTAGGTACTGTGTTTAGGCACAGTTTTAAGCAGTATTTTTCTGTGCAACATTTGCCTGCTGCCCATCTATGGAAACACTAATGGCTAGCAAGTGTTACCAGAACTGATTTATGGCAGGGAGAACTTGCAAACAGTTTGTTAAGGGCAGCAATCACTTTTCATCAATAAAGGTTCTCCCTAATTTTCACAGGGGAATATTGAACTCCTGCCTAAAATAATGTTTTCTGAAATTGAGCAGAAAAAAAAGAGTTCCACCATCAAATTGTAGAATTATTATGTTGAAAGGGCTTTCAGAGGCTGCCTTCAGAGCAGACTACCTATATCCCATGGATATTTTTTAGTAGTTTTAAAGGAATCTACATAGAAGGCAGCAACCTCACTCTAGCTTTCATTGTCCTATGACATTCCAGATCCTTCGTAGAAGTAGGAGGTGCCAGTTCCAAAGCAGCAAAGAAATAAAATTGCAGGCTGCCATAATTACAGTAATTTCACGATTACAAGCCGCACTGTTTTGACTAAAATTTTGCTCCCACACCAGAAATGTGGCTTACACTCAGGAACGGCTAATATGTGAATAATTTTCTGACATTTCCAACCCCGGAAGTGCAGCCGAGGTGCCGAGTCGAGCACCTGCCAGTAAAAGTTGGCATTACGTGATTGTTACAAATTGGTTACTCGGTTGTGCCGCGTGTGGGGCCTGGCTCCCTGCAGGCAGCACGGGGCGGGGGGAAGGCGGGGGACTCCCTCCTTCAAGCAGTGCAGCCCGGGAGAGAGACGGAGGGCTCTCTCCTGCTGGCCCTGCAGCTCGGGGGGAGGCAGGGGACTCCCATCCCCTCCTGACGCCGCTGTGGGTGCCAGCAGGCTCCATCCCCGTCTCCCACCACCACCGCGGGTGCCGGCGGGCTCCATGGCCCCCTGCCACTGCGGTGCAGCGCTGGGCCGGGGTGAGCGAGCCCAGCGTGGCGGTGGCCGGCCCTGAGCGGTCCCGCCAAGCAGCAGTGCTGAGTTGGGCCACCTCGGCAGCCCCGAGCCCTCAAAGCCCAAGCCGAGCCAGTAACCCCCGCCATCCCGCAATTCTGTTACTATTTGGCAACTTTGCTGCACACGGGTCCTCGCTGCGAATGACAGAGCGGCTTATAATTGGGTGCAGCTTGTGTATGGACAAAGAAAGAAATGTGTGCCAACATCCAGAGATGTAGCTTATAGTCAGTGCGGCTTGTAATCGTGAAATTAGGGTACTTGTTTCAGGCCCAGTGCTGTCATGTTCTTATCCCTGTGCCTAGTCTTAACTTGTCAGACTGTGCTTCAAAACACCTGGATGAACCATGCCAACAGGGAACCCTTCACTTGCTTTTAGCTGCAGCTTTAGTTGCACTTTGCTGGCTTAATTGTGTCCTTTTACTGAAAAGGGAAAGACTTACAGTAATTTCACGACCATAAGGCGCACCGGACTATAAGGCGCACCCCCCCGGATTCGGCAAAATTCGCAACTTTGTAGATCATATAAGGCGCACCGGACTATAAGGCGCACTTTTTTTTTGCAGTGAGGCCCCGCCCCCAGTTCCCCCCATGCGGTTGCTGGCCGAGGCCCCGCCTCAACCCGGCAGCCATTGGCCCCCGGACCCGCCTCTACCCGGTAGGGGCGGTGCCGCGAGCCACCAGGCCACCCTGGACCCGGCAGCCATGGGCCCCCGGGACTGCCTGGACCCGGGAAGGCAAGGGTGCTGCCGGCCCCCTAGCTCGCATTCATCCGGCAGCTGTGAGCTCCCGGTTCTGCCTGGACCCAGGAGCAGGGGTGCCGCGGCCCCCCTAGCCCACATTCACGCGGCAGCCATGGCTCCCTGGGACTGCCTGGACCCAGGAGCGGGGGTGCCGCCGGCCCCCTAGCCCGCCTTCATCCGGCAGCCATGGCTCCCCGGGGCTGCCTGGACTCAGGAGTGGGGGTACCACGGGCTCCCCAGCTCGCATTCACGCGGCAGCCATGGGGCCCCGGGACTGCCTAGACCCAAGAGGGGCGGTGCCGCGGGCCCCCTGGCCCACCTCCACCCGGCAAGGGCAGTGCCGCGGGCCTCCGGGCCCGCCCCCAGCCGGCTGCTGTGGCACTTCTGGCTCCCCCCACGGCTCTCAGCTCACACTTCCAGTTTGGCAAATTTCGCCGCTTTGTACATCAGATAAGGCGCACCGGACTATAAGGTGCACTTCCGGGTTCGAGGGAAAATTTTAGTCAAAAGGGTGCGCCTTATAGTCGTGAAATTACTGTAATCTTTCTTTGTTTCTCTTCCGTGCTCACAGTCGTACAGTCTTTGTTTGCAACATCAGCATCATGTGTTGAATCCCCTCACTTTCTTCTAGATGACTAAAATGGCAGAAAGCATATCACTTTAGGAGTGCAAGCGTTCTCTAAAATTTTAGTAAATTAAATTGGCTTGTGGAAGAACTGATGGAATACTGAATACTAGTGCATGCGAAGGGTAGACATGTGCCAAGAATGTCTGCAGAACGGAGAAGGAACAGGAGCAAGGGAGAATCTCCACCTAGTGACATCAAGCCCTTGTGTCAGCTTTAGAGGACTCATATTCCTTGTCTATTTAGCTTTCTGCCAGTTAGCTAGACTTGAAATGGCCCAGCTTAGCACAGCTGTGATACGTTTGGGAGATGATGTAAGGGAAAGGCTGAGACACCAATTACATGACCTTCAGCTACTATAGAATGACAGCTTAACACCAGGTAAGGAAAGGTATGGGAAACATCTGACCTGACTTCATTGAAAACGAGAGATCTTGTTCTTCTGACCTCTTCTGCCAACTCTACAAGGGTAGGAGAAGCAGAAGGAATGCACAGCTGGAATCAGGTCCTTCCTTTTGGGGGACCAAGGTGAGAGACCTTTTGTGCAACTCTACCTGAGATTGATTTAATGTTATTCAGACTTTCGTTCTGCTCCTCTGTGAGCTATCAGTGTGCCAAATACCAGCAGAAAATCTCACATTCTCTTTGGCCTGTTTAATCAAACTCACTGCTTGGGGTAAGCCACACTGTCTTTTTGGGCCTTTTCCCTTGACTGCACTGTGCCAGTCTGTTTTTCCCTTTAAGAGAGTGTTTGATGCCTGCTTTATATAACACATCATCTCTCTTGACATCTGCATGTTTTTAATGGGTTTACCAGGTACCTTCTGCAACTCAAACTGTTCTTTTGGCAAGCATAAGTGCCAGCAAACACCATGCCATTTGGTTTTTGCACATAGCTGATCGCAGATGCTAACAAGTGCTAACAGGAGTGTTTTGCAGAAACAGCCTTACAGCAATAAACAGACTGCCAACCAAAAGGTAGTGTCACCCTAACAAACTGGCAGACCACGGTGCTGCCTCAACAGATGGCAGGGGTGGGCATCCAAAAGATCAGCTACAGCTAGCAAGCCTGTTTAAAGTAGTACTCCTTGCAGGGAAATGCCAATCGTGCCAATTTTGTTTGGGCTGGATAAAGTTCAAGATGAAGCCAGTTATGACACTCTTATTGCAGTTAGAGCTCAAATCCTTCTGCATTTGCATCCATAAAAGTGGGGACTCCCAGTTTTCACCCTTCCCTGCTTACCTTAAGTTTGCTCCTCTGGGACTTAGGTATCAAAAGTGGCAGAGTAATTTCAGGAGAACTCTGGTAGCATAATGAAAGCATGTTGCCTTCTACTCAAAGAGTGCTAATGGGGAAAAGTGAAGAAACTCTTAAAGAATGGGTCCTCACAGGTCACAGAAGATGACTGTAAGTCAGAGAAGCCATCATTCTGGGATCAGGCCTGGGATGAAGATGTGACTTGCCAGTGGTCCTTAACTCATTCTGAGACAAGTCGGTATTTATTCAGGGGAGGCTGTGTACCAGTGCAGTACAAGGCAAAGGACTGCTTGTATGCTTAGACTTCAAGC
Organism: Catharus ustulatus; assembly: GCF_009819885.2. Lineage (NCBI taxonomy): Eukaryota > Metazoa > Chordata > Aves > Passeriformes > Turdidae > Catharus > Catharus ustulatus. The sequence goes on along the minus strand of NC_046221.1, from coordinate 61,231,625 downwards.
TGTTCCTTGCTAGCAATTTCAGTGCTGGCAATCAAGAACTTGTGAACTGCTAGAGAGATTTTTGTCAGTTGATATTCACTGACATCAGTGAGATTATTAACCAGTAGTGTATCTAGTACAATATTATTTAGTCAGACATCAGAAAGAGAATTGGGTCTCTAAACAAGCATTAGTGGCCATGTCTGTCTGTGACGCCTCAAAGTGTCTATTAAGAAAAGAAAAATACAAAAGAGTTGGGGTAGATATTAAGAGAAACATATAGGGAAACTGGTATCTTTTAAAGATAACACCACTTTCCTGCAGCCATTCTACAGATGGCCAGTAATTTTTATAAAATATTCTTATTTCTTTGATGAGACTGCCCTGAGTTACTTTGTAAACTCTACTATATCCCATGATGTAAAGAACTCTGGAAAGACTTTGCTGAGTTAAACAGCTGAATCAGAATTGAAAAAAGGAAAAAAAAAAAGCAGACACAAATATGGATACTGATATTGACACTTTCTTGGCCTCTCTTCAAAAAGACGTTAAAGCAGCAGCTCTAACTCTTGAACCTGGGTGTTTTTCCCTTTCTTTACTGTGAAGCCACTTTCTGCTCCAACAACAAATGAACAGTTCACAAATGATATCTGAAACTCATCTTGAGCTTCCCCAATCTCATGTTTTTAAGCGATGAAGGTATTATTCTCAGAAGTACAAAAAATAACATCTGCAATTTTATGTTTTCAATAGAACATTTTTGTCCTAAGTAGAACAGACCATGAGGTCAGAAATGAGCAACGTGTGTCTCTGTGTTTACACTCGTCAGCAAACTTCAATCTAGAACAAATTATTTTGTCATCAATCCAGACTTAAATACCTGTGAAACATACAGGTGATCACACTGTCTTTCCTCTGGAGGAAATATATCCATAGTTACAACAAACTTCAGAATAGCAAAATACCTCAAATCCCAGGCTGTAACTTAGTCCTGGTGGTCCAGGAGGTCCAGGGGGTCCAGGAGGCCCAGGAGGTCCTGGTAGTCCAGGTTTTCCAGGAAACCCAATAGGACCAGCTTCGCCTTTGGGGCCTATTGATCCAGTGACTCCAGTGTCACCCTACAATAAAAATGCAGTCAGTTGATGTACTCAATATGCCTAAGTAGAGGCATGTAGATTTATAGGATCACAGGATGGTTTGGGCTGCAAAGCTCATCCAATTTCAATCCCTCTGCCATGGGCAGGGGCACCTTCCACTAGACCAGGTAGCTCAAAACCACATCCAACCTGGCCTTGAACATTTCCAGGAAGAGGCCATCCCCTGATCATGTTCATGGCCCCCTCAGACTTGTTCCAACAGGTGCATGCCTTTCTTGTGCTGGGGGTCCCAGAGCTGGACACAGCTCTCCAGATGGGCTCTCATGAGGGCAGAGGAGAAAGGGAGCATCACCTCTCTCAACCTGCTGGTCATGTGTGTTGGCTCTGGCTGAGCTGGAGCATGTTTTCCCCACGGCAGCCCTCACAGTGCTGTGCTTTGCACTGGTAGTCAGAAGGGTGTTGATAACACACCGGTGTTTTGTCTGCTGCTGAGCAGGGCTGGCACAGCCTGAGCCCTGTCTCTGTAACAACTCTCTCATCCCCTCCTCCCATTGAGTGGGCTGGGAGTGGGCAAAACCCTGGGAGGGGACACAACTCGGCTAAGATACATGATCCAAATTAATCAAACGGGTATTCCATACCATAGAATGTCTGCTCAGATATAAAAGCTAAGGCAGGGAGGAGGAACAGGAGGCATTTGTTGATTTATAGTATTTGCCTTCTGGAGCAACTGCTTCCCAGTAACTCACTCATGGGAAGTAGAGATAAACTTTTTTTCTCTTTGCTTATATGCATGCGAAGTTTTGCTTTCTTTTTACTTTAGTAAGCACTGCCTTATCTTTACCTGCCAGCTCTTTTCCATGTTATTCTCTCTCCCCAGTCCCGCTTGGAAGGGGAGTAGAGATAGAAGAGGATAGAGATAACCTTGGAGTGGAGTCCGGCCAAGGTTATCCGACTACCCCACACTTCAGAGAGAAGCATATTGGCCAACTGAGAAACCAGTTCTGCCCACTTCATTAGGCTACACAACAATAATCTCTAAGATTTCTCAGCCCTTCTCAGTAATGTGTTGTATTACAGTGATACTGTCACTCTGCAAATACACTTTTTTTTGTTACCTTTGGACCAGCAGAACCAGGTAGACCTTGATCACCCTGTAAAAGAAAATAAATCCTAAATACTTAAAATAAGACCATTACACAACAAAAGCACATTTATGGTATTTTTCCTTAATACAAATGCCCACAGATTTCTGTGTTGTTTAATTTGATATCCTTTACATGAAGCCCTTGATCTGAAACACCAGATGTCTCAGTTAAAAAGAAAACAATCTGTAATTCAGGAGTTACAATAACACATTAATAGCTCTGGTCTGCTACGCTGACTGGACTCAATCTTGTATTCCAATCATTGCTGCAGATTTTAAGAATTTGGAGCACACAGAATTAAAGATTCCAGGCCACATCCTCATGCTTCTGAATATAAATGTCAAAATTCTTATGGGGTATAACAGAGCAGGAAACAGGTCCCACTCAAGTTGTCTAGGGCACCCTTCCAAACACAGGATGTGATGACTAGGAGGATTTTAAGGTTCCTCTGCAGCAATCAAGATTTTATCAATATTTGCTTTTATACACTTTACTTGCATACTGGTTTTTTTCCATTTCTATTTCACAGAATAGACAAAAAGACAGTAATAATGCACACAAATAATTTTTTTTCCAAATTGCTATGAATCTAGTGGAATAGTTTTTATTTTGGCAAGCTACTGTCTTTACTCACTCAGCAGAAATATTTCTTGTGTAAAGTCTGAAAAAAACGAGTAAGCACCACGAGTGAAATGATAATGTGTTTTCTTAAAAGCAATGGTTAAACTCCATGTCAAATGTCACTCCAATGAACAAACTGAATTTACTTGCACATCCTGTTGTTTCTTCCTGTTATCTTCTCTGGATTAATTTGGAATAATGAATAATGTACAAAACAGATATTACAATATAAATTAAATAAAGGTTTTCAGAAAAAAGTAGTAAAAATTGAAAAATACTCTCACTTGTATTGAACAGGTGCAGGTACATAGTGCTTCAATTCTAATGCAACTTTTATAAAATATACACAATGTAGCAAACAGACTCAGAGAGGTAAAATATTGTATTTTAAAAATTTGAGGATTATGATTAAAAAAACAAATCATTTTCTCTTCAATTTCTTCTCTTTCCCCATCAATCTCCTCCTATAGTATGTGATTCATGTTCAGTTTATTTCAACTGGACTTCTTTCTGTTCTTAGGCTCCCTCACATAAAGCACACACCACTGGTTACAATGGACACGGGTTTCAGGTGCTGCTTTGTAACACACTTGCTGCACTTCCTGGATGGCTGCTGGTTCCCATGTGTGCTGCACTTTTACCAGCTCAGGCTTTTGCTATCACAACTCGGAACCTTCAGCCCTCCAGAGATAAAACTAAATCAATAGTCTGGCCATTTCAGACTTGCCTTTTCATTCCCCTTACAGTGTTTGAGCTTACAGCATACACTTGGGAATTTACTTTCAAGTTCTTGTGAGTAAGGTGTGTTGTTGAAGCTCACTAGAGGATGAAATTGTCTTGCAGTCTTTGTTTTCTTCACATCCTTCTTGAAGTGGGGTGTAAAAAATGGTGCTTAAACAATGTTTTGATTAGCAATGGATTAGATTAATTTCCTCTATTCAAGACTGTTTTGCCTGTGACAGTAATTGCTGAGTGATCTTTCTGTCCTTGACGCATCAGCTCTTCATTGGTGGGCGCCCAGTGTGGGCCATGACTTTGTGTCTTGTTTGCCAATTTAAATGGTTTGTGCTCCTTCAGACTCTTCTGCCCTGACACATAATGTGTTATCACTCTGTGCCAGGTTGGGCTAACTGGACTTCTCTCTTTCCCCTCCCAGGCTCACCTGTCTGAGCCCAGTCACGAGCGGCTTTTGAGTGGCAGATCACAACAGAGTAGTTCATACTGCATATTGAACATTACATACTACAGAAAATGAGACAGCATCCAATAGGAAATTCTGGACTTCTGAACATGCCTTTTGAGATGTTCTAATGAGCCTTTAATATCTGGATTCCATTAAAAAATACTGAAGCCAGATGCAATTGGGTTGCACGGTCAACTATTTAGGATTTTTACAGTCTAGAATTGACATAGATTTTCCATTGAAGTAGGAGCAAGACAGACATTTAACTCACCTTTTCCCCCTTCCATCCTGGTGGGCCAACCACTCCATCACGGCCAGGAGGACCTTGAGGGCCCTGTAGACGATAGTAAATCTAAAGCAGGTGCCAATTGAGAGCTCAGTTTCTAGAACATGTGTTTAAATGTCAGGGACCAACTGAGGATGCAGCATTGTGAAACACTAATGTGTAGCACCTCCCCCCACTAAGTTTTAACACTTTTATTTCTTGTCTTCTGAGATTTGGCTTTGTATCAAACCAGGATTTTAATGTATTTTAATAGAAAACTATATGCAACAATCATAAAATGATAAGCAAAACCAAAACCCAGCAAATTGAAAATATAACCTTAGCATGAGATATTATGGTGCTATCCAAGCAGGTTTTGACAACACTGTAAAAGACACGATGGGGTTGAAATCCCCAGGCATCTCAGTTATCCACACTTCTGGCAATGTCAGTGCTAGATGAGACCCAGCTGATGAATCATGGGAACAATGAGGCTGAGCCTAAACTCCCCATGTGGGGCAGCACTTGGCTTATTCAGACTCACTTTGCCAGGTGTGCCTGGGTAGCTGACCCTGCAGGTACATTCCTCCACTTGCAGGAGCAGTACTCCTAGAGTCCTTCTGCAGAAGAAAAGGTGCTGCCACTTTGCTTTGGTTGAAGGTGCTCATATTGTTCATGACATCTCACTTTAATTTTGCCTTGAAAAGTGTATATTAAGTTCTCCACCCAGTCTCTGGTGCTATACCCATGACTTGTTGTATTCTGCATGCATTTGACTGAGCAGGCAGCCTGGGAAACACTGGCTTTGTAGGGTCAACCAATAAAACAGTACAGGAATTGAAGTCCAGCCCACAGTAACTAGGCATGTATGAAAGGTAACTGGCATATTGCACAAGCCTACATTTTTAAAATTGGGCTCTGAAAGCCTTCAGCTACAGTTACGGGGGTCTATTCTGGCCTCTGGGGATCTTCAATAATATTTATTTATTCATCTATTTTGGAGAAGGATATAAACAGCTAGCGAAGGAGATAGAAAACATTGATTCCCTCTGACGTTTTCAGAATTATCACAGACTCATTTTTTTGCCTCTCTCCCTCCCCCCCACCCCACTACTTTTGCTCTTTGGATGCACTCTAAGTCATAGAGTAACTAACAGATTATTTTTAATATTGAGAATAATCATAAATATTTTCAGTATGTTTCAAACATTTTAATATTGTATTTTGGCATGATTGCGTGAAGAGAAGATTGCATGAAGACTGTAAGAAGAGAATAAGAAAAGAGGTTGAGTTAAGAACAATAACTGTTCTAAAGTTTACCGATTACTTCCACTGTAGTGCTTAGCAATTTTAGGCTTCATTTTTCTAAAATTGCTGATTCCCTTTAGAGCTTTGGAAGAGTGTCTATTATGTAGCTAGCAGGCAACACTGAGACATTTGTTGTTCTCATCAGGGTATGTTAATGCATTTTGTGAGCTACCTCAAACAAAAATTAGGATAGAAAATATCCCTATACAATGCTATGAGTCAGTTTAACTTCATGTAGCATTTTGAAAAAGTGTATTTAATCAGATCAATACCACATCAGTATGAGATGCACTGTGAAGCAGTTTGTGGAGCGATAATTCCCATTACAAAATGCAAACATTTACTCAAACATTTCCAAGACACACTTGTTGAGGGAAGAGGTGCTACATCCAAAGTTCTTGCTTTAGCAAGGACTTAAGCCTGTCCCCAGCTTCAAGTGATTGGCTGTTCTCCTGGAATTAAAATTCACAGCTGAAAACCCTTAATAACACAAATGTGTTAATGTGGCACTTAATGAGCATTCCCAACCAAAAAAATTCTGCTGGGGATTGACCTCACTTCATTTATGCAGAGTGTGCAAATGTGTGCAAATCTTTGAAAAGCAGGGAGACATTTTCTTAGGTCACCTGAATTTGTGGGAATGCATGGGTCTGTGTTCTCAACAGCTGGAGTTTTCCTTCAGCAGCCTGCAGGTTTGTCCCAGACTAATTCTTCTGAAGATGCTCTTTAGTAGTCTTACTAACATTTAACTACTACTTTTTAAACTGATATGTTTCCCAGGAAGTATCCTGAAACAATGATTTCTGTTGCATCAGAAAATTGACTGTCTACAAGTAGTTCACATTATTACCTGTGAAATCCCAAATTACACAAGAGGGAATACACTCATCTTTAAAAATAAAAGATGAATCAATACTTATTTCTCAATTTTCTTGTAATTATTTTTTAAATTATTCTTTTATGGCAGACTTTAGTAGTATATCCTAGACCATTTAAATTACTTTATATTCTAAAGATATAGAAACAGCCACACTCAGAAAAGTTGAAGGTACATTTTGAATTGCAAAGAAGGTGTTATAGAGAGCCTTTTAATCTAACACTGCAATTTATCAAATGCAGTAAATAAAACAAGGTACATTTTGAATTGCAAAGAAGGTGTTATAGAGAGCCTTTTAATCTAACACTGCAATTTATCAAATGCAGTAAATATAACATTAAGGTAACTGTGTTTTTTGTAAGACTTGCTAATGCATTTTTTAAAAATTATATTTGTAATCCTCAATACAATTTGATCTGTGTTGGATTCAGAAAAGAAAAAGAGTACTCTTGGAAGTTTAACAATTAGATAAAATCTGGTCACCATCTCACACTTTTTTATTTCATGCTGCCATCCATATTACAATCAGTAAATGCAGAGAATAATGGATTTCCTTGGCTTCCCATGCACTTGACTCTAAAATCCCATACTAAAGACTTTCAGGTGCCTAATTTCTTTCTGCAGAAAATATGCTGTTTTCCACCTGGATGGCCAAACACTTTCTAAGTTTTGTATCAACTCCCAGCTCGGTTACCCTCAAAAAAACCCCTCCAAGACAGCTGAGATATAGTGAGATCTCTTTTTTAACACCTGTCACCCACACACTTCCTTGATACGTGCTAATGACACCTCGTCAGGTACAGAAAGGGTGACTCACTTTGGAGGGTCGTGTGATGTACAGGACAAATCTTGTCCTGAGAACAACTGCTGTTGGCAGATGGTTGGTGGGGAATAAGGGAACCATACTAGTAAATACATGGAATCAGAGATTGTTCTGGATTGGGAGGGATCATTGAGTGCAGCTCTTAGATGAATAGCCAGAGATCAGAACCACAACCTTGGCTTTATTAGCACCATGCTCCAACCAGCTGAGCTAATCTCATAGTTCCAGAGAGGATTCTCAGAGCTGTTCAATGTTAAAAAAAAAAATTTCTTCACTGAAAAACCTGCTTTACTGAGGATTTATCTGCAAGTCAAACTTTAGCAACTTTTTTAGCAGCAGAATTATATTTCACAGGTCCAGAGGAACAAGTGTTTCTACCTAGTCGAAGAAAAGGATGGAGGAAGAAAGAGGAAAATTCAGTTTATTCAACAAATTCCGTGGAGTTTATATAAGTGATTTAGCAAACTTCATTTTCCTGAAAGCATCACAGGAAAACTGATACTTCGTCTTATTCAGTGTTGTCAAAAGCATTCTTAATTTTTATTTATTCTTGTCCAGATTCACCAGTATCTGTCTGTCAAATGTACATTACTGCAGTAGTGTGCTTTGGTTAACAAGACTTTTTTTTTGTTTGCGAAAATTTCTATAAGATTCAAGCTCTTAAATTAAAAATATTCCGTAATTTTAGTAAGAATTACACAGACTGTAAGTCTCAGAACTTCGTGTTGGACAGAAACAACATCAATGTTTGTGCACAAAAAGGTACTCACTTCAGGGCCTGGTTCCCCAGAAGCTCCGTCTTCTCCTGGTGACCCAGGAGGTCCTACACCTGAATCAGGTGCTGGCTTTCCTGGAAGACCAGGCAGTCCTGGAGGGCCGGGTGGTCCTGGAAGACCCTGAATAAATCAGCAGGACCATTAGAAATTATCCTTGCCAGGTTCTTTTCTATGTACATGGAACAGGAAAAAGCTGACATAGACTGTTTAGGCTCATAAAACTCAGCTAGAGTTTCCACTCCTATTTTAGAACCAATTTTATCTTGACAGATGCACCCTTACATAGGGTCACACTGACCTCCCCCACCTGTGCTCTCTGAACTGTGCCACCTCATAGCATGCATTGGCAAGCAGGACATTGAAAGGTCATTGAAGGACATTGAAAACCAAACAAATTCATGTCAGCTCTCTGTAACCCAGTACAGATCTCAGACATATCCCAAGGATCAACCTAATGATCAGAGACCTAACCATAATGAAACCAAGGGATCATTGTGCAGAGGGAAGGGGTAGCTTTTTCTCCTCTACCATTTTATGGGATTTCTCCATGTTATTGCTGGAGCACTGAGAATCTCTACTCATGGTCAAGACCTGCTTAATGCTGTCAAACTGGCTTCTGCTCTAAAGATCTATCCTGCATGGATGTGAGCAGAGGTATTTAAATTGAATTAATTTAATTAAATGAGGGAATTGTTATTTTAGGAGGAACACTAAATTTGCAAATATTCCCTCTCATGCCCAAATCCATCTGTGTCACTGATTGCATTAGCAGGCAGAGATGGAGAGCTGGAAGTTTTAGGCCATGGCACTACAAGTCAGGAAATCTTTAATTCTGACTTAGGGCCACGTACAGGATTCCATCTGAAAGAGGGTCCTCTTGGATTTTCGGTACGTAAACAGAGACTTCTGCAAGGCACTCACCTGCTTTGTTGCCTACAAAGGGCCTCTGAAGGGGCTCCTAAATTAGGCAAAATATCTAACTTTCAGCGTGTGGCAACTGGCTCCTGAAGGGCCTTGAAAACAAGGCATTAAGCACTTTTGAGGAAAAAGAAAGAAACTGGAGTCCTGAGGTAGAAACCAGTCTGAGAGAATGAAAAATATTGCTAGTTGTGTTGCAAAGCAGAGGCCTCCAGTGTGCTATAGCATTCTGGAGTTCACAGGACCCATGATAAACTCAGAAAGCTGCAGAGTTACTGATGTTCAGCCCACCAGAAAGCATTTCATACAGACACACTTTAGAACAGGTACTCCAAATCGAAAAAAGCAAAGGCTAGTGTCATGTAACACCTTCCACTGACTAAAAGAGAGCAGGAGAGGGTCTGCTTATGAGAGTATGTAGTAACAGGATAAGGGGCCAATGGCCTCAATCTGACAGAGAGTGGGTTTAGATTGGATATTCAGAATAAATTCTTTACTGTGAGGGTGGTGGCACTGGCCCAGAGGAGCTGCGGATGCCCCATCCCTGGAAGTGCTCAAGGCCAGGTTGGATGGACCTCTGTGGAAGCTTTCCCTGCCCATGGCAGGGGGACAGAAACAAGATGACATTTAGGTCTTTCTATGATTCCACAAATCTAAGATTCTCATCTCTCTCCTCTTCACTCTCTTCTCATAGTCAGATTAAAAGCATTTTCTCATTTTAAAAATTCCTCTTGCCATTATTTCTTTGGCGGCTACCTCCTGTCTCATACTTCTTCCCCACTCACAAGTGCTTAGGCCTTTTCTGACCTTGAAATGAAACCCTACAAACCCTTTCTGGATGGTGTAAATTAAGCATGTATAAAACTTGCATTATGAAAAATTGTACAACCTGCATGAGTAAAATAATGCTCTTTATCATGAGAAATATCATTAGATACTTACCCTTAAAATCTCAGTCTCTCTAATGCTCTCAGTATCTCCAGAACCCGATTCTTCAGGTTCCAGTCTATTCTGAAATTAGAAGAATTTAACATTAAATTATTGCTTCTAAAGATGACAAATGCAGCTATCACTTCACATTTACCGGAAATGCAACTATCATCAATATTCTTACAGCAGTCTGTCACTGATAAAATAAATTATAATTCAATAAAAGCATTTTACTTTTGTGGCTGGTGTTTCATACCATCTTCTTTTGTAGTCACTGAGCACTGTATTTACCTGCAGGTGCTCTATGAGCACAGTGATAACTATCCTGCAGGACACACATGCTATGTGGCTGTTTAAGTGAACTGAAGTAATATCTTAGGCAAATTCTCACTTCTGAAAGGTACCTGTCAACATTAAGAATATCCTAAAATGCAGATCTAACAAATAACCCCAGTCTCCTACAACGTGCCCCTCATTTAAAAAGCCAAAAAAAGAGATGACTCTTATAAAGAGAAATCAATACACCAAAGCCTTTTATAAAACATTCTGCTTTAGAAAAAACACCTTAGTGTTTAGTCCTTGGTGAGTTTCATAGCTGTGTACATTTTGCAGACTACAGAGAAAAGCACAGAGAGAAGTACTACTTGAATATGTTATCATAGTACCTAAGCTAATATTTCAAATGCCTGGGAGTTAAGGATGCATTTCTTGGATGTACTGAAACTTCTTCCTCTTCACTACAGAATGAAAGGCTTTGAAACTTGATGTCACAGAGAACAAGAAAGTAAAGGCAGTGTAGCACTTGGTGTTCCTTGCTACATTTATAGAAGTGGCCTTTGACTGGGTAAAACTGTTGGCCTGGAGCACCTTGTCCTGGGGATCTGGGGCTGCCTCGCTGGTCTATTGAAGTCAGCATCAGTGCAGGCTCAGCAGTGCAGCAGAACACTGCTAATCTGTTTCTATGCTGCAGAAGTATATTGGCTTAATTTAGCAGACCCAGAATCAGGACAGCATATAATCCATTTTGGCCAGTAGAATATGTTCCAAACTGTCTAGCTAAATCCTCATGATACCCAGTGTGACAGATGGTTTTGTGTAAAAGTCTACCCCAGGATTTCTACTGGTGTCAGTGGTGAGCTCTATGTAAGCATAAAATCAGTTCTCACCCCATGAACTGAAAATTCAGGCCAGATTCCTTCTTTAGCTGCATGCATGTGTATCCTCATGGATATAGGGGGAAAAGTCCAAGTACAGCAGTAAGATGGATCTGAAACTCATTCTTTAACATTGTCTGGGTACTGAGCATTCAAAATACAAACACTGCCATCATGTTGGTATGTGTTCTAGCATTTAATGACAGCAAACATAACTGACTGTCAAACCATTTCTCTGTTCAGTAGCAGGAAGAAATTAATAATTTAGGCTTAGAATGCCTTTTTGTGGAAATGTTTGTTTCATGTTCTCTGATATATTGTTGCTTTTGCACAGGAGAGCACACGAATCCACTGACATTTTAAAATGTGAATACTGGGTGTTTATGTAGCTTCCAGTAGTCACACACTTTGATCAGACATTTATTTGCATTTCTGCATGAATGTTTTAGAAAACATGATTATCACTGTGGCAGTCAGGCTACCTTCCCAGAGAAAACCTGTTTAGTTCTGGATTCCTCTGTGGCAAGCTGAGCTCACTGACAGAGAACCCCAAATACTCACTAATCCTCTGGAAGGAGCAGATGGTCCTGTGGGTCCTGGTAGTCCAGGGGGTCCTGGCAACCCCTCACCAGGATCACCCTGAAGTAGGAATTAAGATAAATCAGCAAGGATTTAACCACATAAAGGCTATAAGCACTAGCTACAATCTGTGTGGATTTCCAGTCACAAGAGTGGCTGCTTAGATGTTGTGAGCAGGATTGGACTTTGTTCATTTCTAAGACAAGCTCCCAAGGAACACGATCTTTGCATTGGCAGTGGAAGAAAGATCTCTTCCTTTTCTAACTTCTGCAATGAATTTGCAAATGTACAAGCAGCTTTAACAGCATTAGGCAGTGCATAAGTCTTGCCAGAATAAGGTTTAACTGTGGATCTTGCATTTTTAGGGTATATTATATACGAAGCCTCGCCCTGCCCCCCAAGAAAAACCAAACCAAAACCAAAACCAAACCAAAACCAAACTAAACTAGACTAACAAACAAACAAACAAACAAAAAGTCAGTATGGTCACACCATCGTACTCCATCTGTAAATTTCTTGATTTTATTGCTACCCTCTCTAATGCTTTTTTCAATACCACCACAACATGATTTTTCTTCTGTGTGTTGACCTTTATCTAGTGCCAACACAATGAAAGACCCTGTTCAAATATGTGTCATTTTCTCTCATAATTACTACCATTTCTTATAATTTGTCTTTCTTACATCACCTCTGACATTTTGCTGAGGTTAGTTTGAACTGCTTCAGCTTCAGATGTTTGTGACTTTTAATTTTTTTCTGCTCAAGTCCAGCATTTTTCACTCGAGTCAAGAGTTGAGGTTTTGCCTCCATCAAACTGGGCTTTACCCTCTAACCTGGCAGTTTGCTATCTGGGCTTATGAGCATTTTAATTGTGTTCTCTAAATTCACATATTCAGTTACATAGCAGGAAACACTGACTTTTAACTGCCTCTTGGTCACTTGCTCGTTATGCTTGAGAGTTCATTAGATAAATGTATTCATTCAGTTCTTTGTTCCCTGCGGCTTTGTCAAATGGTTCCTATAGTGATACTTCAGTCATATCCACAGAGAATGTGTTTAATTAATTTGGGGCTATTTTCACTGTCTGCCAGCGTGCTCATTTACAGATGCTCTTCATTCATTTTAACACATCCTCGCTTTTTTCCAATGACTATTACATTAGTTCCTGGCAGTGTTTGGTGCTTGTTTTCATGCAATTTCTTCCCCTTTGTGTGCACTGCAAGGTGGACAAAATCCCCAGGGTCATGGTCATTTTTAGGAGGCCTGACTGTATCCATTCCCAAGGAGCATCTCATGGCTGTATCTCTGCACAGAACATGGACCACAGTGGAAAAGTGACAGCCAGCTCCCCACTCTCCACCTATATGTAGTCCCCCATTCACTCCTGGCTTTCCATTTTCAATGAGAAGAACCACAAAGAGGAAGGTGGATCCTACTACTGTTCCTGAAATTTAAATGTTATTATATTGAAAAAAGTGCTGACTGTCTTTAGACAGCACAACAGTTTTGATTTTTTTTGTGTGCACACATCAATTCTTTAAGCTTTGATCGCACTGCCAACACAACTAGGCCTAGGAAATCACACTGATTTGGATACTGAAACAATTTTCTGAAGAGCTGATACCTTAAAAGAGGATCAGAGCAGTGTCTTCTTGTTTGTCCTGTTTTTACTGCAGGAATTTTGTCTGTTTAAAGTATTGCCAAGACAAAGCTCTGCATTTGAAGCTGTCAGCTTTCCTTAGTGCTTTTGAACCTATTGTTAGGATTTTTAGCACTTGTTTGCTAACTTCACAATGTCTCTTTGAAGTGCCCCTTGAAAATACTAGTCCAATTTTAAAACGAAAAATTAAACTTAAGATGTTGTTACTAAAGTAGCCATAAAAGTAATTAGGAATAGACTACTGGAGTATTTTCCTTTCCAATATTAACTTTTGCTCTCTAAGCTAAGCTACGTCTCCTGCTGCTAGAATGCTCTCTTTCTGATGGCTACTCTCATCAGTAAACTAAGGCTGGATGGCCTTTGGCTGTGAGGTCAGCTGGAACAGACTGGCTGGGCCCACTGTCCTTAGTTGCTTGACTCTGGGACTTCTTTTAGCCCTGCATGTTCAAAGCTAGTATTTTGAGTATGCTTTTTTGGTGCATCTTGCATGAAATAACATTAGACATATAGTGAAATCCATCAGCATGAGTATTTGAAAGTAGAAAGCTTACTGGGATGGGAGTGGAGGAGTACAGAGCCAACCTGTGCAAAGTCTCGTCTTGCAGCATACTGAGAGCATTTAACAACTGATGCTGCCCTGTCTGACTGAGATCTATTTGGCCAAAACATTGTCAGGGACCATGCCTGCAAGTCTGAGCCCTCAGCAAACCAGTCAGTTCCTGGGCCTGTTCCATTTGGCAGTGTAGGTGTAGCACTTGCTGCTGAAGATTGGAATGACCTAACAGGAGCTGCAGCTGCAAAATAAAATGCATTTGCTAATTTGCACTTTGCTTATAAAGAGAAGAACTGTAAATACCCATAATCTTGGCATCTCTTCCATTTGCTTTCTTTTCATTAAAAGAATCCTGACTGATTTTACGGTTATGTCAGTACCAAGTACCCTAGAAATAACTCTGTCACAAGAAGGATCAAAGCAGAAACCTAAAAAGCTAATTGTCAAGTCACGTTTACCTGCCTGTAATGCCTGTTGACAACTGATAAAAAGTTTTGCTGATAATCTGCCTTCCCAGCTTGTCTGTCCTGAAGGGCCTGTATCCATACACTGCATCACTCCAGTAGTGAGCAATCCCACTATATCTCTGTAACCTCTAACCCTGCAGCTGTGCACGGACTTGAGTCCTCCTGTTTGTCTCCTGTGCTGCCTGGTTTTGTGAATGTGTACCTGAGACAGGTCTCAGAGAAGAGTAAGATCTCCCCATCACGATGTACCTGAGATGCTTCCTGACTGCCCCACTTGCCTTCACTTCTCTACAGTTTAGGAGAGCCCTCTGCTCAACATATCTTTCCATTACAGCTGGACATAGAGATGGGGGGTTGCCATGCAATCTCCTGTACTGGAGATGAATTTTACCTTTGAAACTATTCTGGATCATTTCAAATGAATCTGAATAGATGAGATTTATATGGGTCATGTCTGTGAATTTATGAAGTCTGTATTGTTTTGTTAAACAGATGAAAGGGATTATTAATTTGACACTTGGAGTTACTATCTGTATGTCGATTTTGTGTACAACATGTACAGTAAATTCATGAATACAAGCCGCACTGAGTATAAGCCGCATCTCTGGGTGCTGGCAAATATTTTGTTTTTTGTCCATAAATAAGCCGCACCTGAATATAAGCCGCTCTGTCGTTCGCAGTGAGGACCCGCGTGCAACAAAGTTGCCAAATACTAACAGAACGACGACAGGGCGGGGTTTACTGGCTCAGCTAAGGCTGTGCAGGTTCGGCCCGCTAGGGGCTGCTGACGGGGCCAGGTAGCCCAGCCCGGCGCTGCCGCTCGGCGGGGCCACTGGGGGCCAGCCACCGCTGCCACTGGGCTCGGTCACCATGGCCCGGCGCTGCCCTGTGGTGGCAGGCAGGGACGGAGCCCCCGCTGCCTCCCCGGGCCGCGGCAGTGGCAGCCCGGGTCCCCCACCGTCTCCCAGAGCCACGGCAGGGGCGGCCCAGGTCCCCCCTCTCCTCCCCGGGCCGCGGCAATGGCGGCGCGGGGCCCCCCCCGTCTCTCCCCGGGCTGTGGTAGAGGAGAGAAGGAAAGAGCTCTCCTGCCTCTCTCCCTGCCCCCCGTGCTACCTGCAGGCAGCCAGGCTCCACCTGCGGTGCAACAGAGTAGCAATTTGTAACAATTGCAAAATGCCGACTTTGCAGCAGCTCGGCTCTGCACTCTGGCTGGCTCTTCTGAGGTTGTAAATGTCAGAAAATTATTCACATATTAGCCTCTCCTGAATATTGGCCGCATTTCCAGTTTAGGAGCAAAATCTTAGTCAAAATGCTGCGGCTTGTATTCGTGAAATTACTGTACTTTAGTAATAGATTAATCCATTACATCTCCCTTCATCTCAGAAGAGATACAAGCTGTTACTTTAGGTGGTTTAACTCTTATTTCAATTATGCTAATTTCCTAAGGGTAATATGATTATGCTGCCTCTGTTAAATCACCTAGCCAGTAGAGTAAGTTGCCCAGAGCAGTTATATACAACAATTGACTTTTCTTTGTTAAATGTTCAATATATCATCCTTAGCTCTTCTGTGAAAGCCCAGCTTTTTCTACTGCTGAAGTTTATTCACATTCTTGAAAGATACTTACGATTCTGGTATGGTGCCATCCAGCCATTCATGGATGAACAGTAGGATGTTTAAGTTCTTCCTGTGATTCCATATTTTTATGTCACTCTCAGAATGTACCAAATTAATGCATGTCCAAGAATAAATAGTATCTGGTTGATTGTTGGTATTAACAGGACACATACCTTTTCACCTTTTGGGCCTGCTTTTCCTTTCAGTCCTGGCAACCCCTGAAGTCCATTTTTACCCTAAAAGGAAACAACAGTTTTAATTAGACATTCTCTTTCATGCAGGTTGAACAGGCTGTACGTTTAGCAGCAGAGGCTGGATATTAAGGGTGCTAGATTCTAACTCTTGGTTTGTGCAGTGGGAGGAAGTATGGAATTTGGCACAGAATGCCCCTGGCAGTGCCCAAAATGTGCCTCTCACCCCATCTACTCTTCCCACAACAAAGTGGCAGAGAAGCCTGTTTGGGGGATGCAGGTGGAAACACCTGCAGGCTGCATTTGGATTTGGCGGAGTGCCAACAGGACAGCCACAGCACTGATGGAAAGGATTTTTAAGATTTGTAGCGCACTACTGCCAGCTACTGCTCTGACTGCACAAAATCATACCATTAACTTAACCCTGCTCCCACCATCTACTAAAACTTTTTTTTTTGTTAACCAACCTGAATCTATTCAGCTTCTACCAGCTAGGATCCTTCCTGAGGACACACCTCTGACAGGCAATGGGGGATACTAGATAGCCTTTCACCCTATTTTCCATTCTAAACTTCACCAGTCAAATTAACCCCAAATTATCATTCTTTACATCTTTATATTACCTACATACAATATGCATATGTTCTTCCTATAGAGGCTTATTCACTGGCTAGAAAGAACTCCCACCAGCTTTAAAGTCAGTGCTACTATAAAATGGGGTTGCTTATGAATTCAGTTAGCACACTCAAGAAAATATTCAGAAGGCAAACAAATTGTATTTTCCCACTGGCATTTTGGGAATCTGGACAGCTGTGGTTATAGCCTCTACTGAACAAGTTTTAGGACTGCCCTAATTTTAAAGATGGGTTATATAAAGTCATTAGGGAGAAAAATGTATCTCTAGACTGAAGGGTGTTTTTTTTCCTATGATGATTTTTCCTGTAGAGCTACTGGTAGCAGATTCATAGAAAAGTAGCAAACACATGACCAAGATAAATACAGAACATGCTAATTTCACTGCTGAAGCCCCATCAAACCAATAGTAAAGTTGCATGGGTATATGTAAGATTGGAGCCCAGATGCACATGGACAAAAGCCTAACTACAAAAAAGTACAAGACACTGTCACAAGATGCCTATGATAGAGAGCAGGATTGTTTGTCACAAGGACAATACAATTGGATTTTGAAGCATTTGAATTATATTTGAGAAATTTTCTCTAAGAATATTGGTTTAATAGAATTTTATTGGAAGACATGCTGCATGAAGGTAGTCAGGCTTCCATTAACACATAAAATATAAACTTCTTGTCCAAAACCACCTTAATGACATATAATCTGAGTTTTGGCTAAATATTTGCAAACCTAGCTACATTTCTTTGAAGATACCAGTGTCTGAAGGCAACAGTGAGAAAGGAGCTCAATAATGCACCCTGTGAATGACCACTGAATTATTTTTTTAATATCTTAAGCCACACCAGTTTCATTTAAGTTGCAGGTGACAGGAAGGTTCAGGAGGCTCCCAGCAGTGGCACATGTTAGTACAGAAAAGAGGACCAGGCATGGGAATGGTGACAGCCTCTGGGTGGTAAAGTCCTGGAGAGGGGAAAGATGCACAGCAGCAGAAAAAGAAAGAAAAAGAAAAAGAAAAAGAAAAAGAAAAAGAAAAAGAAAAAGAAAAAGAAAAAGAAAAAGAAAAAGAAAAAGAAAAAGAAAAAGAAAAAGAAAAAGAAAAAGAAAAAGAAAAAGAAAAACAAAGAAGCCAGGCAGTCGAACATCAGTAGGGACAGATATGGAACAGCAGCTAAGGTGTGCACAGAATATGACAGCTATGGGTTTGTTTTTGTGTGCTTTGCTGGGCAATTCCTCACACAGAAGGTGCATGTGTAGGCTATCAGCAGCTTGTGGTGCATTGACCCAGGGGTGGGAGTTGTCTGGAGAAGCTGGGAAGGAACACCCCAGGAAGAGGACAGCAAATGTGACAGAGAAGGTTAAGGCAGAGGAACTCAGAGAAAGGAAAGCATCAATGTTGAAGCAGAAGATGCAGTCAAATTACTGTGCAAGGGTAAAGGGGTGAGAGGTGCATCTCAATTAACTCAAATGTACTCTCAATTAACTACAAAGTTAATTGCAGCTGAGGTTAGGAGCAGGCAACATGGAAGCATGTGTCTATGCAGGGCCAATGAAGGGATGTGAGTATGTCCCCTTTTTGAAATTCCCCTCTGCAAGAGAAGCCAGCCTCACCAGACCTGAATTCCTAGTACAGCTGCTTATGCTATACCATGCCTCTTACTTTCTTTGCAACTGGGAAATAATAAAATTCTCTTAGAAACCTGGATTTTGCTGTTGAGGATGTCAACTACAGCACCAGAACTGTCTTCCAAAGAGAGAAGATGAAAAAAACACTTTTCTGCTTAAACCTCAATGTACCAGAGCCTCATTAAAAATATTGTGTTTTTCTTAATTCAGTTCACCAAAATATGTATAAAGGAATACTTACAGGTAACTCATTTTTACCAGAAGTGCCCTAAAATAAAACATCTTTGTTAGAAAGATAAATAAAACACTGTAACATAGAAGTAACAAAAGAGAAGAGTAATTAATTAAATTGTGATGTGACATGCAGGGACAAAATGAAAAACCAGAACTATATCAAACACTGTGGCACAGTGGGATGTCTTGCACCTCTCTTTAATCTTGTGCTGATAGTTCACAAAGATTTGAGGTGTGAAACATCCCGGATATGGAGAAGCCACTGAAGGAGGCCTGTGTGCTCTGCACCTTTGTGCACACTCAAACCTGGCAGCTGGGAGGGTGCTGCAGTCCTGCTCAAGGAGTTGGAATTGCTGCTCTGAGAACATTTGTATGTTGGCACAGCAGTTGTTTGCCTTTGCTTTCTGGTGTCACTCACCAGGCCCCTGCCCCAACGCTTGTGCAGGGCAGGCAGGATCCTCCTGAGCTGCTGGGCTAAAGCCCATCTCATAGAAGGGTAACTGGTGACTGTGTGCAAGGCTGTGCAGTTCCAGCTCTCCATGCACATGTGATGAATCACCATTACCCTTTCTAAAATACAGGTTTTCTTTCAACAGAGAGAAAATACTCACAGGCTGACCAAGTTGCCCAGGTTTCCCTGGAGATCCAGGAGGTCCTTGATCTTTATTTTCCACATCTTCTATTCCTGACCCTCCTAGAGACTCTGTGGACCCATCCTCTACTTCCTCACCTTTCTGGCCCTGAGTAATTAAAATGTGAAATATGAAAAATATGTTGTGTTACTTTGCCCATTTATCTCTCTTCCCTTTCCCTCCCACCCCTTCCCTTTCGCCTACACCCCTTGCTTTGTTCAATGCAGTCAGAACCTGACAGGCACCATACAAACTGTATATTCCATTCAGCGAAAGCAATCCGTATTAAAGATCATTCATGCAGCTACAAATAAGTTGCTCTCTGAGCTGGCTACCTAGATGCAAATGATAATGATCTTATTTCATATCCCCATGAATCTGCACAGTCTAAGTCAATAGTGTAAGTTTGAACAATTACAATTTTCACATGCTCTGTCTGTCAGGGAAAAAATTGTGAGAGTCAAGATAGACATGTCTAGGAGTGTTTTAGCCAACTTCCCCAAGATCCACGACTCTAACAAAGGAGGGTTGCATATTGTTTAAAGAGTGGCAGGAGGTGAAACAACAGTAACAAAGAGTAAAAATTGTCAACAGAAAGGCCAAAATATTGCTAAACATTAGTATTTGGTCAAGAGAAAGTAATAATAGCAAAAGAAATAATTTAAATATTCCAGGAACAAAATAATACCTTCCAGGAAAGAAGATTGGACATTAATACATATTTAAATTAAAAACCAGTACACAGAACAAAACATGTAAGTCAGTATTGTATTATGAAATAATCCCTAGAATTTACCCACATTTTAAAGCACCAATAAAATATTTTGAGTTCCATTAGCAGCTACTGAAAGTAGGAGGGATGAAATATAATAGCTGCAAAGCATTTTAAGGTTAACAGGATGACAACTTTCAAAGGAACTATAATCTGATTTTTAAAAAAACCTTTCTGGGATTTGCCAAAAGAACAGGTCCCAAAGACCAGCATTTTTTATTTTTTAAACTTTTTTTTATTTGTTTAAATCTGGACTCATTACTCATTACAGAATTTTTTTCCGCCTGGAAAAGCATTAAAAGACAAACTATTTAGTTAAGCTGTGGGTAGAGATCATAGCCTGAATGAGATAACAGGATTGTTGGTCCAGTGTTAGAGTGCTGAAGGAGATAGCAGATGGCATGGCAGGACCCCTCTCGATCACCTGCCGAAGATCTTGGGAGTCTGGGCAGGTTCCTGCTGACTGGAAGACAATCAGTGTTATTCCAGTCTACAAAAAGAGTGTAAGGAAAGATGCAGAACTACAGATCTGTTAGCCTAACCTCAGTTCCTGGAAAATTAGGGAGAGGATCATACTGAATACCATTGAAAAGCATTTAAAGAATACTGCACTTATCAGAAACACTCAGCCTGACCTCACAAAGCAAAAGTCCTGTTAGATAATTTGGTAATCTGGGTAATCTGGTATGTTTCTGTGGTGAAGTCACTCACATGAAGGATGAAGAGACAGAGGTAGATGTAATTTCCCTGGATTTTTGTAAGGTTTTTGATGCTGTCCATCACAGCATCCTTCTGGACCAATTTTCCAGCTGTGGGAGGAGTGGGTTCATGGTGTGCTGGATGAAGATCTGACTGAAGGGCAGAGCTCAAGGGTTGCAGTGAACAGGGTCACATCTGGCTGGTGACTGACTGTCACCAGCAGTGTTCCTCAGGGATCAATCCTAGGACAGTTATGTTCTATATATCTCAGGGATCTGGGTGCAGGAGTTGAAGGCACCAGAACAAGTTTGCTACTGATTCCAAACTGGAAGGGCTGCTGACTCTCCTGAAGGACAGGAGGCCTTGCGGAGGGATCTGGATAGATTGGAGCGTTGGGCAGTGATTAATAGCATAAAACTAAACAAGAAAAAATGCTGGATTCTGCGCCTAGGCAGGAGTAACACTGGGTACAAGCAAAAATTGAAAGAGAAGTGGCAGCAGCAACTTTTTAAAATTATTATTTTCTAAATGATTGGTCATTACTATAATATATATTCATCCTGGGTATCTGTGTAGTGAAGAATATTTAGAAATTGAAATAAGATTAAGGAGAACTTGTAAAGATAAGTAAGTAGCAAAACTACGTGTCACAATAGATTCAAGTGTAATGTGTCACACTGCTTAAATCAAGAATTTCTGTTTAAGAAAAATGGTCCAAAAATGAAAAAAAATAGAAGATAGTAATAGTTTGTCTGATATTCAGTTTTACTATTTATTTATATAAACTATTACAAGAATAGCTGCTTTAAAAATATGTGAATGCAGGCATGAAAATGATAGAGGAATTATATTTGGAAGTTCTCCGACAAATACTAAAACTTCTTATATGTCAGCTCCAATGGATGATACTTAACTTAATGTTTCACAACATGCTACATTTTACCACAGTAGACACAGGAAGACAAGAAGACCCTGAAAAGGAGCAACTTAAACACTTGAACTAAACATACATAGTGTGGAAATTTTATTCTAAGTTTCTCTCATTCATGACACTGTGTGTTTTCTGGCAAAAAGAAACTGTCATAACTTGCTGTACTTTCAAGCAATAAAAAGAATGAACTCTTGGTATAGGAGTCTCAAGGCAAAAGGAAGGAAAGTTCATTATTTATTTTTTGCTTAGACAAATCTGTGGTGGCTTTTGGATTAGGAATGTTAATTAATAAAAAATGTACTTCCAGCTGATTATTTTGAAATATATCATCAGGCATTCCAGTAACTCACAGGATTCCAAATGGGTGATCTACATAATTCTAATTTGCAGGATCACACAGAATTCAGGTTGCACACTACCTTACATATGCAATATGTTTCAAAGTCCAGATTTTCCTGGTTTTGGGACTAAAAGATTAGGCATATCATAAACCCATTATACAAACCTCCTCTCTGCTTTCTTCTGGCAAAACACCAGCACCAGAACCATCTTCTTCTCTTAACATTTTCTGTGTGACAGGGGAAGACTCAGTGCTGCCTTGTCCAGTTTCCATGACAGTTGAATCTAAATAAAATAATCACTTATTAATGAGAGAGCAAAACAAAACCTGCTCAGAAGTATTTATCAGAGACAGATGCTGTGAGTTGTATGAAAAAAGAAATCATTCAGATTATGACTAAAATACATTTTCCAAAGATTAATATTAGTAATTTTAGTACTCTGAAAATTTTAAAAGAAAAGAAAAAAAAAGAAAGATGAGAGTAAAATTTCAAAACATGTCTATTTTAAGGTCAAGGACTGTATTGCCTCCTCATGTTTTCCTCTAGTCTAATAGTTACCTATTTGCCATCCATGTAACACAAAAAAATTGGAGTAAATTACAGCAGGTACTATCTGAAGTACGTATGGAGTTTAAATAGCAGCATTGTCTTTGGCCTGATTAATATAAGTAGCTTTTCTTTTTGTTTTCTAGGAGTATCCTGAAGTTGTCCTAGCAGGGAGAACTGGATTCCTCACTGCATTATGCCTTGCTGTCATTGGTTAGCTGCCTACACTTGCACCCAAAACATTCCCCTGGTGCTCTAGGCACAGTCACATCCTTTGGAAGCAATAGAAGTAGTAAATAGTTGTTTATTCCATGGCAGGATTCAGTTTTACATGGAAGGCTGGTCATCAAATTAATACTCATGTTAAATCCCTTTTAAACATGCCACGTGGCTTTAGAGCCAGCAGGACTATTTGCAGAGGCATGACTCAAGGGATGCCATGCTTCTCACTGACCTGAGCAGAATGAAGAGAATTTTTCTCCTTTCACTCCTTCTGCCTAACACTTGCACTTTTATTGGAGTGTTGCAGATTGTCACAGCAGGGTCAGTTTCTTAGTTTTATCCAAGTACTTTTTTAAAAAAAAAATTAAAATACGAGGTACAATTCTGTAACTGAAACATCCACACTATAGAAGGGTAAATCCCTTCTCTGCATGTTTAACAAAAATGAATCTGAGATAAGCCCCTCCATAGAGGGAGAAGTGAGAGATGTGATGTACAGTGGCTATAGTTGCTACCACTTACTTTCACTGCTATTAGTAAATTGCAGTTTAGCGGACTGTACAGTAATTTCTCGAATACAAGCCGCACCAATTTGACCAAAATTTTGGTGGAAACCCGGAAGTGCGGCCAATATTCCGGGCGGCTAATACATTAACAAAATTCTAAAAGCTGCCAACACGGAAGTGAGAGCCCGCGGCAGCCCCAAGCCAAGCTGGAGCCCGGCCGGCCCCGGCAGAGGTGGGAAAGCCTGGCAGAGGCGGGGCCAGCAGTGTGGGGGGCGGGCGGCAGAGCCTGAGCCAGCAGGGCGGGGCAGGGAGGGCGGCAGAGCCTGAGCCAGCAGGGCGGGGGAGCCCGGGAGAACTGGGGCTAGCAGTGCAGGGGAGCATGGCAGAAGCAGGAAGGCCGACGGGTGGGGCTGCCTGGCAGCGGGGGAAGCCCAGCAGAATCGGGGCCAGCAGCGTGGGGGAGCCTGGCGGTGCGGGGGCCTGCAGTGCCGGCCAGGGCGAGGAAACGCGGCGGTGGTGCAGACGGGAGGGGGCGGCCGGCGAGCCCGGCGGCGGGGCTAGGGAACGCGGCGTGCCACGGCCGGCGAGCCCGCCGGCGGGGCTAGGGAACGCGCCGCGGCCGGCGAGCCCGGCGGCGGGGCTAGGGAACGCGCCGCGGCCGGCGAGCCCGCCGGCGGGGCTAGGGAACGCGGCGTGCCGCGGCCGGCGAGCCCACCGGCGGGGCTAGGGAACGCGGCAGCGGGGCGGTGCTGACGGGAGAGGGGGGCCAGCGAGCCCGGCGGCGGCGGCAGTACCACCCGGCCAGCCCCGCCGAGCTGTGGCGCTGAGCTGGGCCACCCGGCCCCGTCGGCAACCATGAGCGGGCCGAGCCTGCCTGGCCCCGCCCCGAGCCAGTAAAGCCTGCTATGCCGCGATCCTGTTACTAATTGGCCAATTTGTGAAAGCTGCGCACGGATTCTCGCTACGAACGAAAGTGCGGCTAATATTCGGGGTGCGGCTTATCTATTGACAAAGACAGCAACATTGTCGAGGCACCGGGGGTGCGGCTTATAATCCGTGCGGCTTGTATTCGTGAAACTACTGTACTTTCAAAGACCAAATGCTTAATGTGCCAATTCTTTTCTAGTGCACAGGATGTCCAAAACCATAGGATTTTCCTTTTCTGGCCACACTAAAATTACAGTGGCTTTCCATATGCAGGGAAATGATGAACTCAAAACCAGAGAACATAAATTACCCCACCCCACAAAAAAAAACCCAAAACCCGAGGCAGTGCCTTGTTCTTTAAATTTAGCTGCTTCTGAGGTTTCTTCTGATCTGTGATTTCCAGAGAAATCATTCTCTTCCAAATAAGACAATATGGTTGGGGGGGCTTCCACTGGCTCAGCCAACGTATCTTCGAGCTAAAAAAACAAAAAAACAAAAAAACAAACATCCCAAAGAGTGGTTCAGAGTAAAGGCTTATCACATGTTCTAAAGGAAGGATCACTAGATTTCCTTACTCAAAGCACAGTAATCAGAACTACCACATCTATGAAGCAAACCAGAATTCTGAGAAAAACTAGTGTAATACCTTTGGACTCCATTCCCCCAAAGCAAGGGATGTACATTTGACAAACTGCCCTATGTTACAAAGTAAAGATGTGCCCAAAAGTATGTATTCCACCATCACCTGCTGAAACCAGGTGGGGCAGTGATTCTTGTCTGTGTGGAAGATATCCTCTGCTAATGGGCCATCTGTTAAAAACCAGGTGGGGCAAAGTTATCTTTCCCACAACCTGTTATTCCTCCAGGAGATATCATCTGTTAATGGGCCATTGAGTCCCACTGCATGACTGTTAACTTTACATCATCCCATTGTGAGATGCTCCACCCAGGGGGAGGAGCCAAACATTTCCTACCTAGATAAAAACTGAGATTTGGAACACCAAGGCAGCCCTTACCCACTGGTTTCCAGAGGACAAGCGCTACCAGACCTTTCTACAGGATCACTACTTCAACAAGACCACTTCATCTGGACTACTACTACCACTCTAACTAGTCAGGTTGCATTCCGACTCTGTCAGTAGTTTTTCTTTTCTCCTATTGCATGTATTTTATTTTTCTGTCTCTCTCTCTTTTTTTTTTTTTTCCTTTTCTCCCTATTAAATTGTATTTCTGACTTGGAGTGTCTCACTGGTTTTGCTTTCAAACCATCACATATACTTATAGAGAGGGAGGAAACCACAAGCAAAGTACGCTTGTCAGAGACTGCATTTCAATTAGGACCCTGGCTTGTTTCATTCCAGCTCAGCACTGCTTAACCTATTAAAGTCTCGTTATTTCAACCCACGAGTTTTCTGACTGCTCTTCCAATTCTCTGCCCATCCCACTGGTGGGGCAAAGAGTGAGTGTCTGTGTGGTGCTTTGTGGCCAGCTGGGATTAAACAACATCTTTCAGAAGGAGGAATAATAACCAAAAATTCAGCTATTGCTGTGTGTAATTTTGAACAGTGCAGTAAATTCGAAGATTATTAAACAGAAGTTGAAAACAAAAGCTAAAAGAATTTATATTTATCCAGATAGAGAAGCTAGACATCTTTCCTGAATTAGCTACAGTTTTATCCAAATGAGAAAAAGTCAAGGCACAGTAAGATTTTGTGGTGTGATATAAAATGCAGAGGAGTCATCTAGCGCTCATAATCCTAAGAGGTGATTTTGCTGCCATTTTAAAATCCCTACCTGGCTGCAGAAATTCAGAAAAAGTAAAATGCAAATCCTGAATCCAGTGAGGAATTACCCCACGCAGCGATACCAGTTGGGGTAGCTGCCTGTCTCTTGATCACTTAGAGAAAGATGACAGAGCAAGGACTGCCTCAAGGCTCAAAACAATCTTATCAATGTGTAGAAGATCCTGACAAGAGGGAGTGAAGAAGACAGGACCAGATCCTTCTCACTGGCTGTAGCCAGGGAAGGGAAAAGAGACAATGGGCAGGCATTAAAATACAAGAAATTCAGACTCTATGTCAGAAAAAACCCTCCATTGAAACAGAGAGGTTGTGGAGTTTCCGTTCTTGAGGAAATCCAAAACCAGCTGGCACTGAACAACCTGCTCTCTGAGCAACCTGCTGTATTGGGCTCTGCTTTGAAAAGAGAATTGGACAGGGCAGTTTTCAAAGGTCCCTATCATACTAAACTAGTCTGTAATTCTGTGCAAAGCACAAGGCAGGCCAATGAGTTCAATGAGCTATATGTAAAAGGCAAAAAAATTTGTAGAAATTTATTTAAACACATCAGGAGCAGGAGCGTGTGTCAATACTCAATAAAGTTATAAAAAGAGTGATCAGAGAATTTGAAGTCTATAAGAGAAGAAAATAAGGTTTTCTTCCATTCATGTTGACCTTGGAAGAGTTAAAATGCCTGCAGAAAAATGTTCTTGGGAAACTCAGCAATGGATATGACTAAAACTGAAGCTTTTGTATGAAAAAGGCAGGAAACACAGCAAGTGAATGACAGGACATCACAACCAAAAAGGTTTTGCCCATGGGTTCTGTAAGATTCAACAGTGAAAGAGATGAAGTCTGTGCAATATCAGACAAATGTGAGCATGGTTTCTGTGAAGTAATTTCTCAGAAACCTACTGGTTTTCTCTAAAGGAACTACTGAGAACTTGTATTAAAAAGAAGAATGACACAAGCAGCAGGGAAAGCTTCATTGTGAGGAATGTGCTGGAATATTTAAGCCTGGCACAAAAAGTGAGGAGGACGTGATGTGTTAGAAATCTCTGAATATGGCAAGAAACAGCTGTTTACTCTGTTGTCCAGTTGATTAACCACCAAATGAGTGCTGCAATTAGTATGTTCAAAAGGGCAAGAAAAAGTGCATGTCCTTCACAAAACATGTCATTAAATTAGCTAGAGAATTCTGCAGCAGGAATCAGAGGGTGCTAAAATTCTCATTTGTTAAAAAAATCCCAAACAACAAAGCAAGAAATTAAAGGATGAATAACTCAGCTGAGTTCCACTAACCACATATACTCTTGGCTCAAGCATTTCCTGAGATAAAAACTGATTCAGAGTAAAAGAGTGTTCCCAGAAAGTGTCATATATATTTTCCCAATCTTGTATTATACTCTTTTCAAGATCTGTTTGCTGATTGTTGTCAAATATGCCAGAATTTTTATCTGCCACTGTGCCGTCATTCTCATGAAAGGGTGCGTGTTGTTCTCATGGGAGCCTTTGGAAATTGCCAAATATGAAAGCTACTCATCAAATCTAGACTCCACCCTTTAAAAGAGTAATATTAGAACAGAATTTTAAAGTAAATAAATGAAATAATTTTACCCTTATGGGAAGACGAGAAGGTGCAAGGGCTTCTTGTGCCTCAGAACCGTCATGGTCTTGAATGCTACCATTGCCACTGCTGTCCCCTGAAGCCTGTGAAAACCCAATTATTGGGAGGAAGTTCATAAAAATCAGGGAAGAAAAGCATGATCTCCAAGGAATTGGTATTTAAATGCAGATATATGCCCCTTTTTTGGTTGGTGAAGGCATTTCAGTATTTATATCATTCCATGAAAATGACCCTTCAGAAAAATAAAAGCCACAGTTCATTTCCTGAAAGGTGTTTAAGAAATAAATAAAATAAAATTATACTTTAAAAAAAATAGGTTTGGGGGTTGTACAGGAAAACAAAATCTGCCCCATAGATAGTTTTAAGTATGATACAATTTTTTCAAGGAAAAATTCTACATTTAGTGTTATGAAAGATGTCAAATGGAAATTTACTTTGAAATTATTGAGGAAGTGTTTATAAGAATACTTACATAAGGGTCATCATCTTCACAATGATCTTCAGTAGCCCTTGGGTCAGATTTGATTGTCAGATGTTGAATGGATCCCTATATGGAACATCAAAAACATTTCAAGGAAGTAGTATTTTAAGTAGCATGTGTGAAGGGGAGTGAGGGTGGAGGGGTGGGAAATAAACAAAGCAACAAAATACCTCAAACTGTGTTCTGATGTACTTGGAAAATGATCTGAAGTACAAAATTCCATTACAATAATGGAATAAAAGATATTAAAATATATAAAGATATAAACATGTTCACAAATTTTTCTTTTGCAAAACGTAGAGCAAATGGAAGCTGCCAGAATATAATGACTGTCATGTCCCAATGACACTGTGATCACCACACTGCATTGTTAGTGCCCCAGCTGAAGGATCTAGTCCTGGATTACGTCATACACTCTGTAAAACACTGTCTGCTTTTTTTAGTTAAAAACTGCATAACAGCTCCAGAAGTGGCATGTGAAAACCCTAAAAATGGAGACAAAGGATGGGAGGGGAATACCAATAAGTGATGAAGTCAGTCAGGAAGAAACCAGTTTAAAACTTTCCAGAGAGGAAATAAAGGAGATGGATGCTTTGATAACAAATGTTTCTTTTTTCAGAGTCACAAACTGTACTTCTCAGTCTGACACGTTGAAGGAACAGTAACAATTTCATTTAAAACTTTTAACTATTGTTTCTGCAAAGACTCAAAGTGCTTTAAGAAATGTGGGGGATGTTTCCTTATTACAAGATCTCACAGAGTTAGATATGATGCACAATAGGGCACAAATGTAACACGCAACCTAGAATATTTTAGAAAATAATAAAATTTGTGATTCTATCTTTAAAAATCTGCTAGGTAGATTTATCTACCTTTGAAGACCATGAAACTCATGCACTTGGTGCATCCTGATTTTGCTGGTGTTCTGAGGCAATAGCCCAGTAATCTCAACATCCTATTTCTCTCAAAACTTAATGGGCAACTCAGATATTGAACGATGTCAGACTGACGGAATAGTTCACTGAAAAATCATACATGAAAGGAAGCACAACCAATTAAGCAGTCTCCTGGAAGTCATCTTTTTTTTTTTTCACTGTACAAGTGAATCACATTTGGAGAACACATTTTTCTCCTCTTGCAGCCCTGGATGGTAAAAAAACCCAAAATGTAGAGATCTAATGTTCCCCAAGTGTTACTGCTAGCCAATTCCTTTAACTAGGAAAGTCACGGACCATTCGGCACGATAGGCATGGTAGGTATGAGATATTTAACTTCCTCTCTGGGTCTTACAGCTGCTACTGCCTTCCCTGTAAAAACTAGTTTACAGCATCTGGCATTATCACTGATTCAGTTATACTTGGTTGTTGTCGGGTTTCTACTTTTCTTTACAAGCATCAGGGCTAGATTTTCCTTTAGTTTCAACAAAACTGATGATAGTTATGTCCTTTTGTGTCTGACAACCAGAACCTTAGACATGTGAATTCCCACTAGCCAGAGAAAACCAGCATCTGACGTCTATTCATTTGCACAATCTGCTATGATTCGTTTTGGGCAATTAATGTAAACAGTTCCTGGCATAAGAAGAGAGTTTGAATGAGGTTCAAACATTAAGTTTTTCTACTCAAAAGTAATTGTGACATATGATGCATGAAGAAATAAAGGCACAGGAACTAGAGTACAAGTCACAATCAGTGTTAATGAAGCACTCAGAATATTGGCTGAAATTTATGTTCTCAATACAACATACAGAACAGCCTGTTTAAGTGGAAATGCATTACAGTGTTATCCACCAGGCATTTCTCTCATCATATTTACAGATTTATTGGTGATAATCTCAACCAGTGATCATCACATGTGTTTTCCAGGTGGGATACCAAGGTGGTTTCCTTTTCTTGAATGTTTCTCAATCCTACTTAGTGATCAGGCATCCACAACACTCCTATTTGCCTAAGAAAGGTAGGACCAACATGCAGTTTTCCTACATATCACTTTCCACCCTTTATTTCTTGCTAATCCATATAGTTCTGTGATTCTAGGTGCTTAGACTAGTCAGAAAAATTATAAAAGTACATTAAACTCACTGCTTACTAAGTGGAGTTCACAAGCTGCCAGTATACCTGAACTTCGGAAAGAACATCTTTATTCCCTAAAGAAAAGGATCCACTC
Source organism: Catharus ustulatus (assembly GCF_009819885.2). Lineage (NCBI taxonomy): Eukaryota > Metazoa > Chordata > Aves > Passeriformes > Turdidae > Catharus > Catharus ustulatus. Next base: position 61,201,360 of record NC_046221.1, on the reverse strand, counting down.
TGTTTTGTGCTGCTGCGTGACTAATTTAGAAGAGATATTAACCTCACAAAACACAGTACAAGTTCTGAAGTGCAGGAAATATAAAAATAGGGCAGATAAAGTGTGACATTTTCCTTTCCATTTGATGAGTCGATCTCACACATAATGGCTGCTCTCAGTGACTGAGAATTTCAGTCAGGATGCAGCAGGAAGGAAGTTTGCCCTCAAGCTAAGAAGGCTTGGGAGCTTTGTATTAGTGGTTTTGGTGCATTCTATTTCCTAAAGCACCTGATAAGCTTCAAATAACACAGATTGTAAAAATACACCCTTATCTTCCAAATATATTTACCTTTGATGACATTCTCCTTCTGATGCTGAATATGAATACCTAATAATAAGCATTTGAAGCATTGGCTTAATAGTAAGGTATTCTCAAAAATTAAGAAAATGAATTCTCTGAAAACTACCCTTCTTAGAAAGTCCATAAAAATTATGTGACTTATTTACTTTGAGATTTCTAATATTCATACTGAAGATTTGGCTTAATATATGGACTATTAACAAAATTCTGAGGCTCTCAGAACATTTGTATATTAAACCAGAGGTTAAATAACGTCACTGTCCAAACCCAACTAGGTATGGAAAATGCAAGCTATATGATTTGACCCTTGCTTGGGATATAACCACTGTGAGCAAGGTTTCTTGGGTAGAGAGTACATGCATTAAACACTGAGGCATGGAAATTTATCAGACAGCACTTACTGTGAACTTTTCCAGTCCTGTGGCTCCTGCATTACCAACAAATATCCCAGAGCCAGATTCAAATGTCAAGGTTCGAGCAGACCTTTGAAACTGAAGTCTCTGATATTCTTCACAGTCCATGAACAAAGCAACATCATTTCCCTCAACAGTCACTGTGAATTTATTCCACCTGTTAGTCATCACCGGCACTTTAAAGGAAGCAGCCTCTCGGGAGATATGGGACCCAGGCTCCGTGTAGTACATGATTATTCTCTGGGTGCTGTCATCAACTGGTGAAATCCTCAGTCCCAGGTAGATTGTCTTCTGGAAGGCATCTGTTATTGCAAAGAGCACTCCTCCACGGTCGCTGTTTGGTTTCACGGTCACCACGATGGCGAAGTCCCGGTAGAAAGGCGATGGAATTATGGCACTGGTCAGCCGGCCAATGTTGGAGTCTGCACCAAAGCTGTAAGCTGGGAAACCTCCATAGCCCGTGACAAAGTACACAGAAGGAGGAAGAGGGACTCCTATCAATTCCGTGAGGTCAAGGTGTCCTTTTGCGCCTCGCTCTGTGCATGAGAAAAATTGTGTTATTTACCCTTAGGTACACAGCCCATTCGATTTACATGATTTAAGAAAGGCCTGTGAAACTGAAATGCAGTGTTGTAACACCAGGAACGTACTTCTGATACTTCAGGCCACAGTCCAGGTAGTGCTTAAACACATTCAGCTATGTACACACGTCATTTTCTGTCCTTTGACTAACAGAGATTACTCCTATGCTAAAGGAAGGCACATGTAAATATGTGGTGACATTGAATGGCAACAAGTATTTCCTACAACTTTAGCTGTCCATAAACTGCAAAAACTGCTGAAGGTGCTTCCATAGTGGACGAGTAACATTTGATTTCTTAAATACATAGAGGTCCTTTTTTCTCACAAAGGCAGCAATCCCTCTCTACAAACAGCGTGGCAGTTTCACAAAACAGGATAAAATTTACAGTGCGTTTGCATTATCCCTTGCAGTTAGCTATGTCTACAACAGAGATTAGATTTTATTTATGCCCTATTTTCACATCTATTTCCTTAATTGTACTGCATACATAACAAATACTGTTCAGCAATCAAAACTCAGTTTTGAAAGAAGAGTACAGTAATTTCACGACTATAAGGCGCACCCTTTTGACTAAAATTTTTCCCTCGAACCTGGAAGTGCGCCTTATAGTCCGGTGCGCCTTATCTGATGTACAAAGCGGCGAAATTTGCCAAACGGGAAGTGTGAGCTGAGAGCCGTGGGGGGAGCTGGAAGTGCCACAGCAGCCGGCTGGGGGCGGGCCCAGAGGCCCGCGGCACTGCCCCTGCCGGGTGGAGGCGAGCCAGGGGGCCCGAGGCACCGCCCCTCTCCGGTCCAGGCAGTCCCGGGGCCCCATGGCTGCCGGGTGAATGTGGGCTAGGGAGGCCGCAGCACCTGCCTTCCCAGGTCCAGGCAGTCCCGGGAGCCCATGGCTGCAGGGTGAATGTGGGCAAGGGGGGCCGCGGCACCCGCCTTCAGGGGTCCAGGCAGTCCCAGGAGCCCATGGCTGCCGGGTGAATGTGGGCTAGGGGGGCCGCGGCACCCGCCTTCCCGGGTGGAAGCACTCCCGGGGCCCCATGGCTGCTGCGTGAATGCGGGCTAGGGGGGCCGCGGCACCCCCGCTCCTGGGTCCAGGCAGCCCCGGGAGCCCACGGCTGCCGGATGAATGCGGGCTAGGGGGCCAGCAGCAACCCCGCTCCTGGGTCCAGGCAGTCCCGGGGAGCCATGGCTGCCGGATGAAGGTGGGCTAGGGGGGCCGGCGGCACCCCCGCTCCTGGGTCCAGGCAGTCCCGGGGAGCCATGGATGCTGCGTGAATGCGGGCTAGGGGGCCGACGGCACCCCCACTCCTGGGTCCAGGCAGTCCCAGGGGCCCATGGCTGCCGGGTCCAGGGTGGCTCGGTGGCTCGCGGCACCGCCCCTACCGGGTGGAGGCGGGCCCAGGGGCCAATGGCTGCCGGGTTGAGGCGGGGCCTCGGCCAGCAACCACACGGGGTGAGCTGGGGGCGGGGCCTCGCTGCAAAAAAAAAAGTGCGCCTTATAGACCGGTGCGCCTTATCTGATCTACAGAGTTGCGAATTTTGCCGAATCCGGGGGGGTGCGCCTTATAGTCCGGTGCACCTTATAGTCGTGAAATTACGGTATTTATGCTTTGGCAAACAAGCAGAATTACATATCTCTGCCAAACATGCCCAGAGAGACAACTTCTACCAGGTAATGAAGGAGCAATGTCAACAGCTAAGTATCTGCACCCAGTTTTAACTAGAGCCTTGGGAAGGCACACTAGCAGCACACCAGAAACACAGCTACCAATTTTCTTCTTCTAAGAAGTAAAAGCAAGAAAAGGTAACATTTTTAATCATAGTGACTCATTCAGGACTTAATCCATACAGAAATCCTCTTTCAATTTTTAAACTTATTCAGTTATCTGTGACTCTAATGTCTATATAGGCTGAATAAATCCAAATGGAATAGTAATGGAAAAAGTATGACAATCCATCTGAATACCACAAGCAAAATGAACTGAAAAACTTTGCTTAAATACCTGATTAAAATCTGGCAAAATAAAAGAATCTTACTCTTTGCTCTGTAAACTGGCATGCTGGTTCTGATAAAGAGTTAGAGATTTTATTCAGCTGCAATGTACTTCTGTTACTCATTGCTCATATGCAGGACCAGCTTGGAATATGCACGGCAAAGTGTTTTCCATTGTATTAGTGGCATTTCAAAAAAATTGCAAAGTGTTCTTCCTATGCTAAAGATGTTATAGTACAGTTGAATTAAATCCTAATCTATCTTCTCTGTACCTTATAATCATAGAATCATAAAAGTTGGAAAAGACCTCCAAGATCATTGAGTCCAAATATTAACTCAGTCCCACTGTGTTCATCACTAAACCGTGTCCCCAGCTACCACATCCACAAACCTTTTGAACAGTTCCAGGGGGAACTCATTAACTCAAAAAAAGGTTGATGTGATTCATACAGAAACAATTGCATGCAGAAATATTTTTGAAAGTATAGATGTTTTGTTTAGAAACAGAAAAACTAGCTCCTCATCCAGAAACCAGATCCCTTTGGCACTTTTAAATGCTTTGCCAGATAGATTTTTTCCCCTTCCCAATTGCTTAAAAACTGGATATATTTCTTTTCTGGTCAAACACAGCTGACAATATTTTGATTGTGAGTCTAATATTGGGTCATGTTTTCTATTCACACATATATACACATAAAGGAACCTGCACTACAAACAAAATACATAATCCATTACACAAGGGTAAGAAGGAAAACAGTGATCTTGAAGGATAATATAGGACCTGTACACAGATTCCAAAGCTACATGTGAAGAATCATGATACTGTGACCAAGAAAGGACATGGACAATATCTAAGGTCTTCAGCAATTAGGCTTGGACAGCAGGATGCATCCCAGGAGCGAAATTAATAACTATAACTCTAGTTTCACATTTCCCATTCTCAAGGGAAGATTTGGTGATTGGAGAAGAGCCTGTTCATTCTCCCCACATGAGTAGAGCTGCAGTCGAGTTTCAGTTTCCCAGTCACTTACCCAACAGTGACACACAGAGCCCCAAACACGAGCTCGTTTAGCCTCTGAGACAAAAAAAAAAAGTGTTTGCAAAAGGTGGCAGCAAAAGACAGCAAAGAGCCAGGATTTTCATTCAAGTAAAATAAGTCAGAAGGCCCAGGAAGTGTCTGAACTTCAGTGAGGCTGAGGTAGAAGCTTGCACCTCTCTGCTGCAGAAAATCAAAATGAAACAAGAAGCGTCTGGCCAAATTCTGTATTTACAGTTCATACCCAGCTCTCATCAGATTTATGAGGACCTAGAGACACAGTTAAAAGCAGAATACAGACCTACAGCCGCAGGTTTTCAATTTTCTCTGACAAAATTAATGTCTCCCTAATGCAGTTATGTTAGAGTAAAAATACTCTCTTATTCCCTTACATTAATAGGTAAATGCTATGCTATTTAAAGTCCCTGTAAGCCAGCAAAGAACTATGTTCCATCAGAATAGTTTTGTTTCAAATACTACTGAGGCACTGGATATTAGGCAGCATCCAGAGTTCATCCCCTTTATATCCATGTTTCCTAGACCTGGGGCACTGGAAGTTGTAGCACAGAACCAGTTTTAATATTAGCCATATTTTATCTCAAGAAACACAGCCCCATAAATTGATGATATTTTTACAATTTACTTTGCATTTGTCACTATTTGTTACAGCATGTTATAGCTGGAATTGTTACAGAATTTGCTGGTAGCTGGCCTTTCCCACTCAGTAGCTTCAGGGACCATTTGAGAAGCACCAGTGCGCTGTAAAAATCATCCTGTAAATCAGCATGTGGAGTGTTTCAAGACTGCAGATGACAATAGTACGGGTTAGGCTGTTGCTTCTTTTTCTTTTATTCCATTTTTTTTGATGTAATTACTTGGGCGGGGTGGAATTTCGAATCTGTGGGATCCAAAATGCTTTTTCACTGCTTACGAGGGATGAAGTACAGATGAAAAAAAAACCTACCTGCTTGCAGGCTCACTACATTTGTTTTAGATGTTAAGGCACAAGCACAGTATTTATATGTTATAAAATTGAATGAAGGCAGAGGTAGAGAAACTATTATACATTCATATAATTTTAGTTATTACACTGTGACTTTTTGTTTAGGAGCCTCCTTTCAGATGCAGTTTCTGGCACCTGCAGCACTGTCTCTGGACTCAGCACATGTGTCACCTCATCCTGGTGGCCTCCTCCTCATGTTCTACCTCATGGAACAGGGTATTCCCAATGCTAGACCTGATCCAAAACCCTTGGATGATCTAGCTGCATAATAGAATCATAGAATTCTTTGGGTTGGAAGGGACCTTAAAAGCCAGGTAGTTCCAGCCCCTCTGCCGTGGGCAGGGACACCTTTCATTGAACCAGGTTGCCCAGAGCCCCATCCAGCCTGGACTTGAACACTTCCAGGGATGGACATCCACAGCTTCCCTGGGCAACCTGTGCCAGTGCCTCACAACACTTCTAAATAAGGAACGTCTTCCTAACATCTAATCTAAGCCTACTCTTCAGTTTATGTGTCTGGCCACTACATGCCCTTGGGAAAAGTCCCTCTCCAGCTCTATTGTAGGGCCCTTTAGGTACTGAAATTTGCTGTAGAGTTTTCTGAAAGCTTTCGCTTTTCCAGAGAAGATGCTATCAGGATCCTATATTAAAAGCTCCTTCAGGAATATGACTAGAATCTAGAACTTCCTTACAAACAATAATTTAAAACAAGAGATTATTCGCTGGGAGTAGGATACTTGTATCTTCTGCTGTCTACAAGAGCTCATTCAAACATGGAATACTCACAGTCCCTGTGTCTAGCTGATGCACCACACTTCAACACAGCCTAACTTCAAAGGTGGTATGAAGCCTACTATCACACAGGCTTTGACAAACTACTACAACAGAGTCAAAGGCTACAGGGTTACAGATAAGGACACTGTCAGTCTATTTTATCCATGGTTTCACTGTGGAAAGTATAACAGAAGCAGAGTTCAAAGGCAAGGCCCTCACCTCTGTCACAGTCAGAATTACCCATCTAAACCTCACTTTAAAATACAAAGTTCCAAGTCTGAAACAAAAAAAAAATGAGAGAAATATTGGCAAGTCCTTTAGCCAAAGAACATGATTGGCAGTGGTATGGTGAGACCAACCCAAGTCACACTGCAAGATAAACATACTACTGGTGTCTTCCTGCCTCTGAGAAAGGTGTTTGAGCTGGACCATCTCAACTACATGAATGCAAAGACTGAAGTTACAAATATTTGTCATTTTTGGCCCCAAACACTTACACTTTAGCCACAATATTAATTCAGCTGATATTTTAAGGATTGTCCCATTAATGTTTTCTACTCTGTTTTTAGCTAGAAATGCCTGTTAACAATTTTTCAGGTAAATCAGCTGCCACATTTAGCCCAATTCTGCTCCAGATTAATGCACCATGAGGGACACATAAGGGTTAGAATAACATGCTCAAGTGGTTGGTATTTGCTAAATATAAGGAGACAACCACCCTGTTGCTAAGACTATGACAGCTGGTTTTAACTCACTCAAGGGAGGGCTTGGATGGCTCCACACAGATGAGAGTGGGATATGTGTTGGCTTTTGAATGAAATTACTATTTTCCCTATATTTTTAGCTTAATTTCACCTAGAGTTCCCCTGTTCCCCTTCAGACACTTTTATTGAAGCTGCTCCTGGCCAACGCCTGTAAAAGTTCATTCACCCCATGGTCATTGACATTCATCCTGTGCAAGAACACCTTGTTTCTCTGCTGTCCACTGCTGCATGCGCTCCTTTTCATGGTCTTTTAAGGAAATGAGATCAACGCAATATTCTACAAAGGTTTTCATAACCAAACCAGGCTCAGAGCAGTCAAGATCAGACACTTCTCTGTCTGTAAACTTGACCCAAGCTGACCTTGCTTCCCTGTCCTCTTCCAGTCCAAATAATCATAACTCCAGGTTGCAAGCTCCCTTTCCAGCAGCATAAATAAACCATCTCTGTCTCAGTGGTGCAGTGCCTCTGCTGTCTCTACTCTGCATACAGATGTTGTAAATGTAATAGAACATTATTTTACACTGAGAGCATTTACGAGGTGCAGTAAGAAAATTACTTCTTACCTGCTGCCAAAGTGCTTTTATTTTGAATTAACAAGAAATATTTTTAGCAATACCATTAGGCAGAGAAGGATTTCCACATCAACCAAATAAAATTTAATGAAGTACTGCAGAGAGAAAAAGAAGGGGAATATTGTAACACAGTCCCAGATGTCCTGCATGAAATGGAAGAGGCCAGCATCATTACTACTACCAGGAAAAACCTCATTGGGTCTGCTTGGACACACTTTTAGCTGCCACTATTACACTGTTGGAAAACATGGATAGAATATATTGGTAGCAAAGGCTGCGGCATTTCCTTCCAGATGCCTCAGGAAACCTCAGAAGCGCTTTCCAGGGGTGTTGCACACCTGGAAGTCATGCTGCAGCCAGCAGGAGCTGGGGTACTCACTGACGCGCCAGAGCAGGGCCAGCATTCCTTCGAGAAAACCGCTTCCCAACACTTTCTGCCAGCTCCCGCTTTTCCGCCATTGTCATTCTGCCCTCTACTGGGCGAAAGTGCTTAAATATAGTTAATTAAATAGATATGCCTTTTGCACAAAATACTGTTTGGTGGGATCCCCCGCACCCCATCACCCAAATGCTGTCTTCCATACAATCAATTTTTCTGATGTCATTTTTTTTTCTTCCTGATCTAATACTATGCTATTTTCTTATTGTTTTGTCAGTTGTTCCACTAGAAGATCTTCCGCGTATTTTTGAACACCATTTTTTTTGTACATAAACCCAAAGCTTTTAAATGTGTACTCAGTGGCCTGTTCTCCTCTAATGAAAATAATCTGTGCTTCAAAAATACTGGTTTCTTTGAGCCACAGCAGTAGAAAATGCAAAATACAGCATAGACACTAAATATTCATTGTCCTTCTTTCCTCACAGATGAGAGGAAAAAGTGGGAAATATTTAGCAATTCATCTTCAGTAGTGAGGCAAAGTTAACTAACAAGGTCAAGAGACTGGAACCACTACTTGGAAACTCAGAGTCCTGTTTCTCTTTCTGATTTTGCAGTCCCCTGACACATCTCTGGACTTGCTGCCATTCCAGGTTCCCACTCTGCTTAGGAAGCCTTTAGAGCCATTTAATTACCTGTGAAAGGGATTCGTTTTCTCATGCCAATCCTTTGGGGATGTACCAGGCCCATCAATTTCAAGATATTTTTCTTTATGATTGCGTATATTCCATACATTCTGTATGCATTAGTGGAAAAAACAAAGGCAAATAGCACAGATGCCCTTCGTGGAAAAAGATTTCCAGTCTTGCTAGGACATCCAGCCTCCTAAAGATAACCCAACAAAGCTAACCTGTTTTAGAATTACAGAGTCCGCATGGAATTTGCAATAGCAAACTTGCAATAGCAATTTGCAATAGTTCAATAGCAGGCACCTGTGCCCAGGTTGGACACTGACTTTATGAAGTAAAGTCTGTGTGTGGTGTACATATGTAAGTGTGATGTAGGCAATCTGATTGCCAGCTAGAGACACAAGCAGTCTTCAGTGACTGCAGGAGAGCGGAGTTTATGCATTTCACCACTAGGAAGCAACACAGCACTTCATAAATTAGATGGGAGCTTTGGCAGAGGAGAGAACATTGCTTATGAATCAGCAGTGTCAGTGTCTGCTGTGCAAGCTTTTACAACATCTAAGCTAGGATGTTTTAATTTCCATTACGTCTATGACAAAGCAGATGGGAATTATCACACTACCCTTCTTTCACCATGACCTTGAAAATAAAAGTACACTGTCTTCTGTGTATTTTCTTCGGGGGGAGGGTAATATATTGTTGTTCTTGTTTTCTCTTTCCCTCTCTCTTTTATAATTTCTAATTTGAAAATTTTAAGGGAGAAAATGATCAACATCCCTATTGCAAAAAAAAAAAAAAAGAAAAAAAAGAGTACTTCTAAGATGGTAAAGACAGTTCTCTTCTAAAACACTGGCAGAGGCAGCCGACACTCCTAGATTTAAGAGCTGTACATGCCAGCAGAGAGAGTCTCTGCCCAAATGTGGAAAAATAGACACTGGCATAGTTTGGCACACTGACCTGATTTTAAATTCTCATCCCATATAAAGAGGTTGAATGGGAAGCAAGAATAGAGAACACTTAATCAGCAACTCTTGCCAGAACCTATTTCCACTACAAGGTTCTGTCATAGAGCAGGGGCATAAAAGCATATGGACAGGTGGGATTTGCCCAATGAAAATCAGAAACCCTCAGCCAGAAATGTTCCTTTGCACCTCACACCTGAATGACCTGAGCACTGCCTTCTCCCTGCATTTCCCATGAGTATCATGCCTTCCTGCTTTTCCTCTGTCACTGTGAATGACCCAGAAAACTCTCTCCTGCCAGGAAATCCTGCTCCAGTAGTCGTGCGCACAGTCAGTGCCTGTGTAAGAAGACAAATGTCATGCTCCCTGCTCATGCCATTCTAGATGTTCAGTGAGCCTTCAGGCCAACCTTGCCTGCTGTGTGCATCAAGCTGCTCTTGTAAGCAGCCCCTACCCAAGAACACCCAAGGACAAGCATTACCTGCAGGGAGTTTTTGAGTGGAACATGCAAGAAACAAAGAACTGACAGACATTTCTGTAGCTTCTACAGTCTCTCATGGTCTCTGTGTGATGGAGGCTGATACATCTATAACATCATCAGAGCTTCAGACAAAGCGTTCTAAGGCCTTCCTCACACAGCTAAGCTTAGAAACTCACTTTGTTCCAGTTCAGACTAGATGAGAACAGAAAAATATAAATATTGCAATAACTAAGGTTATGTTTTGGACTTCTTGTTTCGGTCTTTGTTGTTTTGGGGTTTTGTTATCGTTTTTTTATTTTTAAAAATTAAGGGCTATGAAGCCAGTAAGGTAACAAAACATAGAGGATTTTTTGTGCATCCTTGACTCTTCCACAGCACTTTGACACCTGGTGGACAGTGTCCCTCTCTCAGATGCCTAAGCCATCCATCCTTTCATGTTAAGCAACAGAAGTTGATGTTTTGTTTCTAATGTTTCATTTTCAAGTCCTTATGAGGACTTCCATTGTCTTCCAGGAGCATCCCTTTCACAAATGTTCTTAAATTTATGCACTTGATATTTATCATTGCTTTTTATCCTTCTTAGTGTATTCTCATGCATTCTTTACACTATTGGACTTAGTAGCTAATAGATTTGGTTTATAAATGGATTCAGAGAAGTTGAAAAAAGATTGTGAAGTAGATGATATGGGAACAGTAAATACTAAAAGTATGTCTTGTGTTGAGCATTAACATTTCTGACAGCTAAATGCTTTTCTAGCATGAATGCACCAGTAGAAATGTAGAAATAAAATCCAGCCAACATAGTCTTTCTTTTTCCATCTTCCTTTTCCCAAGAATTTAATTTCCCAAGAGCTGTGTCATAGTACTTTAATATCTTAGTATAAATCACATATGCTTTCATTATGCTCCTGGTTTTTTTTGCCTTTCCCCAGTGAATGCACTGAATTTTAAAAACGTTGATTGATTTTAAACAAGATATCATAAAAATGTCATCTCTAGTAAAAAAGCTCTACACTGAAATCCTGGCTAAAGTCCTAAGTGAAAAACCTTCTGGTTTTAAAATTATTACTTGATACAAATTCCAAGAATTTTGTGTTATGGTTGGATTCTGTTGCCAGGAAAGGGTAAGCACTCACTAAAACTTTTCCAGCATTTCAGACATCTTATGCAAATATGTTGTTTCTCCAAACAGTCCCTCTCTAAGTGGAGACACAAATACATTTCCCACCCTTACTCTGTTCCTGATCCATGAGGTTTTTAAGGATTTAATGGCCATCAGGCCTCTGTGACTTTGTCAAATTTGGTGCATAGAAGTTCAGACTCAAAGCAGACTCAGAAATCATGGCACAGACATGTGCTGCAATAATGTATGCATTATTTCCTGGTGAAACCAAGTTATGCTCAAAGCATCACTGTAATACCTGCCTACAGATAGCCCCTTAAACACAAATATAAGGGGTTCTTTTTTTCAGCTCACTGGAGTAACTGTTTTTACTACTTCTGGAGTAACTGTTTTTACTACTTGCAAACCACAGATTTCCCACTAGAGACCTCACACATGGTCCTGTGCAACAGTAAACTAAGCAAATCTGGTTTCAGCTACCTGACTTCATAAACAAATATTTTGTTAAGTATATTTTAGAGGAATTGCTATCTTCATTAAGAAGAATATAGAAGTTTTCTTTAGAAGACGAAGTAAAAAAGAGATGCTGGATATAGGTATTTCAACCCATTCATGCAGGTGGAGAATGCAGGGCAGTGACTTTACTTTTACCTGGCTTCAAATGTGCACAGCCCCATGCATTACATTATCCATGTTTTTGGGACTTTTCCACAAACACAAATGCTAGAAGTACAGGAAGAATCCTCAGGTGTAGACCTACTTGCTGCTGTCTCTGTCAGATAGTTCAAAAAGCTTCAATCAGTTCTACAAACAAGATTTATCATTTTTTAAAAATTTGTTTGGACATACTACCATGGAACACCAATAAATTAATGATTTTTTTCCAAAAAGGCACCATGCAGAAAGTGGCCTACTACGAAATGTGTTACTCCACGTAGATGATGTCCAGAAGTCTTTCCTCACAGTGTAGCTGCATTTTCAGGCATGTATTCCCCCTTTTCACTCCATCCTTGCCTACCTATCACCACATGACCCAAAATGCAGTCTCAACCAGGGGCTTGAGAAATTTGAGAGAGATGAAACAATCTTTCACCTTGACTCAAAGCTGCATTTCTCTTGTGCCATTTCCAAGGAAATATGGCAGGAGGAGTCTGGCAACGTTGGAACAACCCCATGGATCAGACCTTTCAGCAATGCAGTTCACTGTTTTAGTCAGGCTCAGGCATGTGAATGAGATCCCCCATGTACACATATGTGTACCAAAGCTTGAGTTATCTGACATCATTGATCACTTCCTGATGACAAAATCAGAGAAACCAGATTGCCTGGTAAATCATAATTTACCATAAGAACACTGACTCAAAGAGAAGTAAAAGATAATGTATTTTCCAGTTTGGTAACATTAATTTTAACAGCTCTACCATCATGCAGAATTATTGAACTAATTCTGATGTCTCTGCAGCTTATTGCCCACGTGAGCAGTTCTCCACAGCTTGTACAATGTGAATTAATCAACAACTTCTGCCTAGAATAACTGAAGCATCTGTTATATTTATATTTATTCAGGATTTAAAGCTGTATGACCAAAGGGGGAAAAATGAACTTTTTTTAAAATCCTACAGAAAATATATTATGCTTTACATGTGCATGGCCAAAAATAATTTCATTTCCTCCAGAGTACGTAGAGAATAGATGAAGTCTTGTTTTTGGTAAATATTGTATTTTCAGTTTGCTCAAATGTTATTTGAGACAAGAGATGGAAATAGAGAAAAAAGATAAAAGTAGCACACAGAAGTAATTCTTAGCTCTTGATACTTGATATGCAGTTGAAAGTCTTTCCCAGGAAGTCTCAACTGCATGCTGTCTCTAACTTGGAGAGTATAGCTGATTTACATCTGCATCCAATATTTATAAATCCATTTAAAATGTGTTGGCATATTGGTGTTCTGCTTTCAAAAAGTTGGTTGACACAAAATGTTGTTCTTTTGGCTTAAATTTCAAAGGTTACTTTCTCAAGGCCATTAGTGTTGTGACAAGAATGAGTGATGTCCTTAGAATTTGTGTTTTTCTTAATGCTCATTTGAGCCAAAGATTCAGAAAGTCAAAAAAAGAAATTAATGTAATAAGCAACAAACCACGATGCTGCTGGCATTTTTTTGCTTTGGTTATATGCTTTGCTCTTTATTTTCACCATCTGAGCCCTCATTTGTATTTTAAGACATTGGTTTCACCAATTTCACTCATGATAAGCACAGCTGTGTGTTAGTAATAGGACAACTATGTTGCATAAAATTTTAATTAGATCTGAATTAAAGCATGCTCTTTGGGGTCAGACTCTGACAGAAGTTTCCAGGTAGTGGAAATTATAGCATCATGCAGCCTAAAAGCAGTGTTTTCTATGTTCTGAGCAGTGGGTTGTCCAGACCTTTCAGCTGTATGCTCTCACCTCCTTTTTCTTCCACCATCAGCTGGAATCACTTTACTCCTCCAACATTCCATATATAGTCAAATACCACCTCATCTTTGTTCTTTGTTTAGCAGTTTGCTGCCAAAACCACTGGACAAAGGCACGCAATGCAATGTGCCGAGCTACAGCTTCAGGAGGTGTTTTTCAAACTGCAGGCTTCATGACAAATCTTATAGGCAGTGCTGTAGCCCTTTCCCTGAGAATGTACTGCAGCTTAATCTTGTTCTCTGGCATATGTTGCACATACTGCCAGCCCAGTGAGCAGTATGAGCTTATACAAGCCAACAGGCACTACAGCCTTCAGACCCTTCCCAGAGTGTCAACATTCTTGTCAACAAAAACGTCTCAGTAACCCTCCAAACACCCCCTCTCTGCTTCCCATTCCCTACTTACATTTGCAGAACTATCAAGAAAATTTAAGGTGAACAGGTTCTAACTATTCCCCCTCTCTTATCAGTCTTTGAAAGGAATATTAAGCTTATATGGTTTTATTTTGGTGGGTTTTTTACAATCTAATCTACACATTGAATAGCAAAACCAATGCACACTTTTCTGGGCATGCAGCAATTAACACAGCTGCTCTGTAATCATAGAGATAACTTGTTCTTCTGGCATCCAGAGTTCACATATCCTGCAGACAAAAACTGCAATATGTTCAGGTTCATTCCCTGGAAGCTGAACATTTGGACTTCAGCTCACATTCAGTGAGCTTTGACCTTCTCTGTACATGCCACTCTATCACAAATTGCATTCAAGGAACAGCAGAATCATGCTGTAGTAGGTTAAATCTGAAACAGTTATGAAAATTGAGGAGAAGACATTGCTGTTATCAGGAGCTCTGTACATACAGTCAAAAAACCCAGAAAAGTGTAAGTAATTTTCACATGGGGCGAATAATGGCAGTTCTGTTGCTACTAGTACAGAATGACAATTTTTTTATAATACAACAGCTACTGTCAATACCCAAACTGAGACTCCACAAATGTGGAAACGTATGGTTGATGGCAAACCCAAACTTGTGTGCATGAGTTATTTCCTCACTTTCTTATTTAATCATCACCCTCTTGTTTAAATGCTAAGTATGTTCTATAGAAATATAAATTACAATTCAACATGATCGCGGCAGCTGAATGCAGAGGGTATAAACAGAACACTGAAATTTGCAATATGGAGATTAAAAATATCCATCTCTGCACACCCTCCCCAAGAACTTTTCCATATGGGTTAGCTTCTTTGTGAGCCAGGTCAGTTCCCAGTGGTCTGTCTGGCAGCTGCATTGCTTGCTTTGGAGTAACACCAAGGAGCTAGCTGATACAGCCTGTGAGGTCATATGTAGGGGTTCTTCTGTTATTTTAAAGTAAGGAAAAGAATCACAAAACTATTTTGTCATATAGAATGCAACTACAGTACTTCAGGCTCAACGGGGCAAAAGGTTTGTCTTGGATCTGACAGGATGTCTCTTCCTGCAGCTGAAATTTTGTGGTTCTGTTACATGACCACATAGCCAAACTCACACAGATATTAATGTATTTGGCTACACTCTCATATCTGGAGCCTGAACATCTGCAGTGACCTGAAGGAACCTAGTGAATTCTGGTAGGTCAGAATTAAATAAAGACAGATTCTAAAACCCACTTAGTAGATATCTAGAAGTGTGTCCCAGTAGAGATCCTGTGCCAGATTGAAAGGGAACAAGTAAAGAGATACACATTCTGATCAACAGGAGAAACAGCATTCAAAAGAAATACCAGGAATGCTTCCAGTAATTTTATTCCATCCATCTTACTTGGCAATTTTTGGTGGTTAATAGTAACTGCTATTAATTACAAAGAGTAGTATCTATTTAGAAACACAGTTAAGGGCAGATCTGCTAGTAACAAGCAATCTATTTATGAAGTAGTGCTGGATTTGAATGGCAACAAAAAATATGCAGATATAAAAGAATGGATGTTTTCACCATTGTCCTTCCTTTTATGACTTTTCCTTGTCTTCCTAAAGACTTTTGGAGAAAGTGGTACCCTCATACATTGGTTTGACTACAGTGTCAAAGACTTTATGTTGTAGCAAAGAATTCCTTGTAAGCAAAGGAAGAATGAGCTATAAAGAACCTGACAGAGCTGCTTTATATATATACATATTTTTACACACACTCCCTTGTGTTTTCCAGAGGAAATGTGGTTGGAGAAAAGAGAGCTTAGATCCTTTGAAGTCTCTCATATTTGTAGTTATTAGAGGCAACTTTCTTGAAGAAGTGCCAAGGATCTGACACACAAGACCTTATTATTGTATTCTTACTAATTTATATAAAAGCATGGAGGAGGGAGGGAGGAAAGAGGATGGAGCCAGACTCTTTTCAGTGGTGCCCACGGACTGGAAAAGAGATCATGGGCACACACTGAAACACGGGAAACCCTCTGAGCATGAGGGAACCCCTTCTCACTCTGAGGATGACTAAGCACCGACACAGGTTATGCAGGGAGTTTGTGGAATCTCCTTTCTTGGAGATATTAAAAAATCATCTGGACATGATCCTGGGCAACAGGTGAGCAGGGAGACTGGAGCAGGTGACTTCCAGAGGATCCCTTCAACCTATAAATAGACTCTAAAGTACAGTAATTTCATGAGTATAAGGTGCACCCTTTTGACTAAAATTTTGGTCTGAACCCAGAAGAGCGCCTTATAGTCCAGTGCACCTCATATATGGACAAAGTTCAGAAATTTGCCAGCCCAGAAGTGCGAGCCCGCAACAGCCCCAAGCCAAGCTAAGCCTGCCTGGTCCCAGCAACAGGGCAGTGTCGGACCGAGGCGAGCCCGGTGGTGACAGCAGCGGCCTGAGCGTGAGGGGGAAAGGTGGCCGTGGTAGCAGCGGTCCGGGTGTGAGGGGGAAAGGCAGAGGCAGTGGTGGCGGCGGTGGCCCAGGCAGAGGGGGAAAGGCGGTGGTGGCTGCGACAGCCGAGCCACGAGCTGAGCCGCACCAGCCGGCACCAGTGCCAGGCAGGAGTGCCAGGTCCCACAGCATGGGGAGGGTGGCTGTGGCTGCATTTAAAGGCTATGCCAATCTGTGAAAAATGTTTGCAAATTGAGCGCCTGCCAGTACACCCCATGATCGCGGGATTCTGTTACTAATTTGTTACTTTGTTGCGCGTGGATGCTCGCCGCAAAAAAATAGTGCGCCTTATAGTCTAGTGCGCCTTATATATGGACAAAGTTCAGAAACTCGCCGACGCCCGGAAGTGCGCCTTATAATCCAGTGTGCATTATAGTTGTGAAATTACTGTATTTATTTCCCCCATTCTTTTTTGTCCTTTCAATGCTTTTCATAGTGAAAAGAGCCACTGATTTATCTCCCACTTGGAAGTTCCACTTAATTTTCAACATAATGTGCCACTAAGGAGAAACTGTCTAAAAACCAAAGACTGAATAAATCTTGCTCTGCAAACTGCCAGACTGCTCAGAGAGTTAACCGTGATAGCAGGTGATCCACCATTATCTTACAAACCTGAGCTCTCCTCTTGATCGATGCTGCTGAGGCACATGTGTGTGCAGATATGTTTGTACATATAAATATAGTTTTTTAAAAACTAACTTATCCAGCTGTCACTATTTAATTATTAAAATTTTCTTTCTGAGACTTCATGAGCCAAAACACGGAAGTGTGACAAATTAATTCACATTATGCAACCACTCTGGAATTCCCATAAACATTAAAACAGTATGTGGTAGCAGATTTTATTTCTTTTTTTTAACAAGAGTTGCTCAGTCTAGTTTTGAAGCAGTTGGTGAAGTGTTTGCTAACAGCAGGGCCTTATGCTGCTTGATCCAGTTTTGCCTATGTGGCAGCTATAGATATTCCATTCTAAAGATATTTATTGCTCATTCATTTCCACTGAGAAAAGTCTGAAATGGGTCCTTGTATCTGTACTAAGTCCAGTAGTGGAAGAGAATAAAAACAGAAGCCTAGTTCTCTGGCATGCTTCCTGCACCCAAATGCAGCAAGCATGAAGATGTGGAGCACTACAAGTTGGAATGGTTGAGATTTTCTCTCCTGAAAAGAAACCCAACCCAACCACAAATAGTGGACACAGGGCAGTGAAATAACATGCTGAAAAGTGAAAAACAAAGCACATACCCTCCACAGATATATGGGAAAAAAACAAACTTTCCTTTGAAAAATTATTTTACTGTTGGGTCTTTAACAGCCAAAAGGACTGCAGCATTTGCTTACTGTAGTCACCAAAGAAATTACCTGTGACATTTTTCATGAAAAGGAGGCTTTGTTCAGGCCAAAGAAAATTCCTCAAGAGGGATTGGAAATACTTTGTGAACTGTGATTATTTTCATGCACCCATTTTGTGTTTATTTACAACTTTTTTTAATCAGCCTTTTTAAACTTATTAAATCAGCCCAACACAATTCTTCTGATAGAAAAATAATTCCTTTAAGAGGTGCATTGATATACATTATCTCATTGCAAAATAAAACATGAAGCCAAGCCAAATATCTTTGGATTATAATTCTGGCGTATCTTAGCAATACAATAAATTTAGATTCTCTGCAATTGTATAAAAATATCATCATCACCTAATGTTAAGGCAGGAATTTCCAGTTTAGCTTTGTAGAGTCTGCCTTTACAGTTTGCCAGGAATTATTTGTCTCCTTGCTATAAAATATGATGGAATTGAGCCTTGAGCTTTGTTAATGAGTTTAATGTTCAAAAGCGTTTCAACTTAATGTTGAAATTTGTATATTCCTGGGTTGCCCAGTTCTCTGGCCTACTTCTAGGTGAAGTTATAAATCCTTCAGCTCTTTCAGAGGACTGGGTCTTAACTGCTGAATTTATTCTACGTGGTTGACAGATTTTCAGTCTTTTCTTTCAATTTCTTTTCTGTTGGAAACTGTGAAGTACAACCGAGACCACAGGAGATTTTTACAGTGCATGTATTACTCCACTATTTACACTCCCCAGAGTTCATTCTCTTCAGTGAACTAAACACTCTCCACTACAGAGAAGAAACAGTGCTTTACAGAACACATGTATTTTCAACTTTTAACAATTTAGAGCCAGGGAAAGGTAAATCGAAATAATTTTGGAACACTTGTCACATTTTTCTATTTTGTTTCCAAGAGGAACCCAACCTGAAAGAGGAAGCAGGTTAACTGGACACGGAAACATTATCCTGCTTCACCTTTTCCTTCATGTCTTTGTAATTTCATCATACATATTTATGATTGTCATGCTCCTTACTACCAGTTCTGAAATTCATTTCTCAATTTTCATTTTGATGGTAAAAGTGAATGGAAATTCATTGTTTAGCTTGTGAATCAGATTCACTTATTAAAAAATGTATTTTAGCTCAAACAGTGACATTCAGAAAATTAAAATCTGCTAAATATATGTAATCTAAATGTTAAATTCCTCACTTGACATCAGATCTAAAACATGATTGCAAAAAAAATAGGATTTTTTTCAAAACAAACACTGTTTGACTGTTTTCTTTATACAAAGTGCTCCGTAGCTACCTTTCTCTTTCTAGAGTTTCCTACATTCCATAGGAATTTCTTCCATTCCTTACACTGATCAATAGAGTTACTGTTTGATTTACAGCAGTCTTGATTCACAGTTTGTGAATGATGTTTTTCTAGGTGCAGATCTGTTAAAAAAAAGTCACTGCCATGTTTTAAGTCCTTTTTTTGTGAAGCTCCACTTCATTTGTCCCCAGCTAACAGCTGTAAAAGGTTGTGAGGAGTAAAACTATTTATTTTAGGATCACATTTAATAACTCTCAGATTTTTAAGCACAGATTTTTGAAAATCATATTTTGAAGCAGTCAGAATTCTGTGCTTAATATACTCTCTGTGCACACATTTCAATAAGTTGCTTCCTAATGCCAGTGAAATGAGTAGATAATGTTGAAATATTTGATTAAAGAATAAAAGTAACCTCCTGAAATAATTACATCATTTATGTATCTAAGATGGAAGTTTGTTTTCATTCCCATCTCTTCAATGCTGATACCAGAACTACTGAAGATAATAAAACCAGACACTTCTTCCTTGGCCATAGAGTACAAATCATTTTAACACAGACTGGCATCCAGTGTTGTATCAGGGTGGAATGGAGTATACAGGAGAGGATGACATTGCCAGTACTGCTTTGCAGGATCACCTCCCCTAGAAACATGATGTTTTGCTTTAAATTGCCAGGCTATAGGGAATGGCATGTATAGCAACACATTAGAAGGGCTAAAATACTTATCTCCAAGTAGGTCCAGCACATCTAGGAAGTTCAAGGCTAACCAGGCCAAGCCAAAGCTGATTTGATCTAATATTGGTCATAATTTGAATGGGAAGTTGGAACAGATGATCTCCAGAGTTCCTTTCCTTCCAACCTGCATTCTCATTATTTTGTTTTACAGGTAGAAAATAATTTTTTGTAGCTGCCATTACTCACTGACAGGTCACTGTGAATATTACTGAGATTTTAAAGAGAACTAGGAGGCAAAACTCCACTATGAAAATGCTGAGACCATATTGAATAAACTTTAATGCATGCACTTAAACCTGGTCTACTGATTTTCTAATGAAGTAACAAGACTTTAGAAAAATCTTGGAGGAACAGAAGAGTGGTAGACAGCATTTCTTTTGAAGAAACCTTTACAAATGGTTATAGAGAAGCACACGGTGGTGAGAGGGAGTTGTAAGCAAGGAATGCTAGGAAATGGGATGAATAAGGATGGCAGTAAAAAGGAAACCTGGAAAATGTTGCAGCCTCCTGGAGTGCTGTGAGAATTCATGCGTGGTAAATGCCAAGGCTACAAACACCTAAATATCCAAACAGCTCTGTTTGTCAGGTATTTTCCCTCCTAATAATTTGTATGAACACAATCCTGGAAAGTGTAGAAGAGCAGCTTCCCAAATTCTGCTTCTATCAGCTTCAGAAGATACTGAACATTTTCAAGCCTCTTCTCAAGGTATCAGTAGGCTGCAGGATGGTGTTTTTTAGACTGGATCAGAATGGCACTTAGGGAAGCCTTTTGGGACCTCACCCCACCAGACATGGGTACTCATGTTTCTAAAAGCAGGGACATAGTCAAATATTCTCCTGAGCTGTGGCTGTGCTGTCTTTGTATTCATGATCATCTCATCATTAGAAAAATAATGAAGCATTTTCAAAACAAATCTCTGACAATCAAATCTAATGGTGTATTTAAAAGGCTGAGCATCTTGGTGCTTTAAAAAAGATGATAAAGTTTTCCTCTGTTTTCTGATGATACCTTCACTGTTCCTGACAACATAGTTTTGTATTTTCTGGCTAAATTTATGTTAAATTCACATCTCACTGAAGCTTCTCACCACTACAGCAAAAGAATCCTATCCAATATCATTACTGTGAAAAGTTAACAGGCATCCTACTGACAGGCAGTACTAGCTCCCTCTAAAGTAAACCTAATGGCTAAAGGATTTTTTGCTTAAAATGGAAAGAAAAAGCACCTTTGTGTGAAGAATTAGTAAAACAGTTGTGTCTTAGACACAGACAGGTTGTCCAGCTCTGTGATACTGGGTAATAGTGGATTTAGCTGTTACTGTGCTTCTTACAGAACTGATTTATCCTTGTTTAGTTCCTTAATCTGACTGCAACCAGTAGGAAATCAGACCTTCATTTCATCACCCATCATACACACTGTGGAATGGATCTTATAATGGAGAATATTTTCCACGCAGCAGGGAGGGGTTTGTTATAATTACCATGCTTGATATGACTGTATATACTAACAGCCCTCTAAGTGATATAGTCCAGAACAATCTGCAGAAGCAAATCATGACAGACTTTAATAGCATTTATGTTAGCTTTCCTTTCACAAATATTATTCTTTTAGAAGGACTGTGGAGTAAAATTTTTCTGTTATCTTGTTAACAGTAATATGTCTATCAAGCAAATTGTCAGTGTCAGATACTCAGTGATGTGGATGCTGGTTACAGGAAATAATTTTGGAGAGCTATGGTCTCAAAAGCCTTGGAATATATAACCCTCTGTCACCTGTAACAGATAAAATAAAAACAAGCAGATGACCAAGCAGATACTTTTAAAAAGAACTATAAATGTTTTAATCCTTGAAACAGGATTAAAGAAAACATATGGAGAATGTGGAGGAAGAAAATTACACAAATGAGGCAAATGTTACAAAAATAAATACATGCCCTTAAACTATCAGCTCCCAGAAATCCTACAGAATCTTTCTGAAAACATTGCAAAGTATCATTCCAAGCAAGTCTTGACATTACAATATTCTGACTACTTTCACATTTTAAGCATATATTGTCACTTTTAAAAAGCCAGCAGTGAGCCTAGCAGACGTATAGCAAAATCACTTGGCAAGAATTTACCTTCTTGAGATAAACCAGACTGCATGTCAGCACCCACCCCTGAGCTACCAGGATTTACTGTGGCACTTAGCATATTGCAAGGAAGAGCCAGGGTGTCTGTGAGATGTCTCAGTGTCTCACTGTGGTATGATTTTTTAAAATTTATTTTTATACAGCCCAGAGGCAAATTATCATAGAATCATAGAATGGTTTGGTCTGGAAGGAGCCTTAAAGCCCATCTATTTCCAAGTCTCCTGCCACAAGCAGGGACCCTTTCTACTAGACCAGGCTGCTCAAAGCCCCATCCAACCTGGCCCTGAACACTTCCAGGGATGGGACATCCACAGCTTCTCTGGGCAACCTGTGTCAGTGCCTCATCACCCCCACAGGGAAGAATTTCTTCCTGATATGTACAGTAATTTCACGAATACAAGCCGCAGCAATTTGACAAAAATTTTGGTGGAAACCCAGAAGTGCTGCTAATACTCGGGGGTGGCTAATATGTGAATAATTTTCTGACATTTACAACCCCAGACGTACCAGGCAGGGCGCCGAGCCAAGCACCTGCCGGTAAAAGCCGGCATTTCACGATTGTTACAAATTGTTACTCTGTTGCCCTGGCTCCCTGCAGGCAGCACGGGGGGCGGGGAGAGAGGCAGGAGAGCTCTCTTCTTCCCTCCTCTGCCGCAGCCCGGGGGAGAGACGGGGGGACCCCGCGCCGCCATTGCTGCGGCTCAGGGAGTTGGCGGGGGCCCCGCGCCGCCATTGCTGGGGCTCGGGGAGGAGGGGTGGGGGTTCTGCCCCTGCCCTCTGCCACTGTGGCGGGAGCAGGGGGTGCTCCGTGCCTGGCCGGTGCCGCGGCGTAAGCGGGGCCGGGGCGAGCGAACCCAGAGGCGGCGGCCAGCCCCGAGCGGCACCACCGAGCTGGGCCACCTGGCCCCGTCAGCAGCCCTTAGCGGGCCGAGCCTGCACAGCCTTAGTTGAGCCAGTAAACCCCGCCATGCCGCGGTTCTGTTAGTATTTGGCAACTTTGTTGCACGCGGGTCCTCGCTGCGAACGACAGAGCGGCTTATATTCAGGTGCGGTTTATTTATGGACAAAGAATGAAATATTTGCCAACACCCAGAGATGCAGTTTATACTCAGTGTGGCTTGTATTCGTGAATTTACTGTAATCTAAACCTACCCTCTCTTAGCTTAAAGTCATTTCCTCAAGTCCTAAAACTAAGTGCATTTGTAAAACCTCATTCTCCAGCTGTCTTGTAAGCCCCCTCAAGGTACTGGAAGGTGCCATAAAAGCTTCTCTCTTCTCCAGGCTGAACAGCCCAAGTTCTCTCCATCAGTCCTCATGGGAGAAGTGCTCCATCCCTCTGATCACTTTCATGGCCCTCTTCCGGACACGCTCAGGGAGGTCTATGTCTTTCTCATGCTCAATTTTCCACTTTTGAGTATTCTGATTGATTGTAGACATTGTGATGAAATGATTGAAACCCTGTCAGTGGCATGCCTTTGGTCAGTGTACTTTTGGTCTACTTTTTAGTCATAATAGGAATGTTTTCCCTTTGATTGCCTTATTTTTATATAACTTCTTTTAACAAAGACAGCACTAATAATATCCAAACATCCTGCCCAGGCTTACTGAATCAAATTCTATGGCCATTACAGTGTTGAACAAAAAAAGATATGTAATTTTCAGTACATGGCACATTTATCTCATTTGAATGCAATTAAAATTGTTTTTTCAACTTCTTACATAATATAGAAAGACAAATCAGCTCTTAATTCTTCCAGTTATTTCACACTTTCCATATAAGTCAGCTAAGGGAGATGGATAATGAAATCTTACAGACTTTCGGTTATCTTTATGCTTATTATTACTAAAACACAAGGAATCAGTTACTTGGTGAATTTCATGAGATCATTTTCATTGCAGATTATAGAAGAATGCAAAACCAGTCAAATAAAATTCCTCTCTGATATTCATAATTTTTTTCATTTAAGACAATTTTTTCAACTTCCTCGAGGTTCAAACTTTTATCAGAACTTCTGAAAACAATTTTTGTCACAAATTCACAATCTCTCCATACTGATTGTTGAAAATGCTTTCTCTGATTTAGATCTTTTATGGAAGTCCTTTTGAGCTTAACAGTTTTCATAAGGCTCCCAGTAATTTAAAAAATGTTGCCTGTGTTCAGAATTTGTATGTGTTCAATGCAGCAGGAAATCCATATTAAACTATGGAATTAATAGTAATTTTTATAAACCACTCAGAATTATGTTAGACAACCACTAATTGCTGTGTAATGAAGCCATCTTCCAAAGTGTCTTGACACAAATTTTGTCTCCACCATTCCAGTGTCCACTGAACATTTCCAGCTCAAACACAGAATGACTGAAACACTCATTAGTCATATGTTGCAACAGTTTGGTCATATCCCAGTCATTAATTGGTAAAATTGGAAAGAAGATTGGCAGCATTCAGTAAATTCCCTTATTTTTTCTCAGTGCTATTTCTGTTTTCAAGGCAATGATAGGTCTTCTTGATGCCATGTTGGCTTTATCCCTCTGTGTGCTGGTTTAGGATCCAAGCTTGCAGAAAACAGCAAAGATTTCAACCCCTTTGGCTCCAGTTTTCCATTGCTTTCGTATTCGTTTCAGCATCCAGCTTGCCTGAATTTTCGTCTCCAACATTAAATACTGCATAGACTACTCCAATTATTCAGACCCATAGCTCCAATTTCTTTTTCCTAATTGATTTGAGGAGGATTTTCATAATGAAGTGAGTTTTTAAAAAAGCCTACTGATTAAAAATTTTTAGAAAACATGATAGTGCCAATGAACTTCTGCCAAAATACAATCATGCTTCTTTTGACTGGTCTGGCATACTATGTAAAATCAGATAGCAAACAGAAAATTGTAACTGATTTCTTCAATTCACATTGATGTCTCCAGTTCAAGGCTTCAGGACAGTTCTACAATACAGAAATCCTCATTTTGTGGCTGACATAGTGTTAGGAGTTGGACTTTTTGGAACAACAAATGAACTGGGAGATGCTGGAATATGTTTCCAAGGATTAGTAACATTTCGTGTCTTACAGAGCAAGTGGGGGAAAATTGTTGAGAAAATATCAAAGTTTCACTTTACATTAAAAAGAAACACAAATTGTTATTGCTACTGACATTTTTAAGAGTGTCAGAAATGCCTAAGAAAAGTAAATGTTGATTTTATCTAGAGGTTAATCTATAGAAAGCAGAGTCTGCGGCTCAGTCTCATTTCTGATTTCTTTCTGTAGTGAAACTTTTAAGTGGGAAAATCAGAAACCTTTTCAAGGAAGGCAAAGGCAGAAGCTAAAAACTCTTACTATGTTTAATCACAGCAGGTCTCCCTTGGCCTTGGCACAGATTCAAATGCAAGGATATAACCAGCAGCAATTGCACCAAATTTGGTCTGCAGTGGAAGTAAAAGAGGTAAATCAAATCTTTAGCACAGCCTCAGCAGGTGCCAGCTGTTTTCCTGCGCACCATGAACCATACTCTGTCAGCAACAAAGAGGGCACCCTCTTGCTACCTCACAAGACATCTGTTTGCTTCAGTCTTCAGTGGCGGCTGGTGCCCAGGTCAGAGTACAAGAAAATGAGTCACTATGGAATAGACTGCCCACTGGGAAAATTAATCCTTCAAATCTTGCAGAATCCTTGCATCTTTTTGCTGTTCAGTTTGTTCCTTGAGGAACAAGAACTGTATTGCTTCCATGTTTTTTAAAAAAAGTCCTTGTTTTTTTTTAAAAAAGGGTCCTTTTAAAAAAGTCGTGCTGTTGCATGTATTTTAGCATACAGTTCATCCAAATTAGTGTTCATTTCCTTTAGTAGTAACTGGAGACCATCTGCTGCAACCAAACACTATTAGAAGTTGACAGGTATCCAAAGGCAGTTTTCCCTCATTAATCTCTGCAGATCAATGGCTGCCCTCTGTGTCAGACTTGTGTATCTTCACTCAGTGTACATGGAGCACCTCCCCTCACAAATGTTGGTTTATGGCCAGGGTCAGAGGTGTTTCAGAAATGCTTTAGAAAATCAAATTACTTTCCCTACACAATACATTGCAATCAACTTTTCTGGAGAA
This sequence comes from Catharus ustulatus, assembly GCF_009819885.2. NCBI lineage: Eukaryota > Metazoa > Chordata > Aves > Passeriformes > Turdidae > Catharus > Catharus ustulatus. The sequence continues at coordinate 61,175,302 of NC_046221.1, read as the reverse complement.
GAGCTACATTCAACTACTGCAAAACTGCCTTCACTTGGCTGAAATTCAAAATAATCAGGAGATAAAGAAGCCAGTAACAATACTGAGTTCAGAAAGCAGAGGACAGCTTCTTTTGAAATGATCCAGACTTCAAAGCGTCAGTGTTCTACGCACACAGAACTATGTTTGAACAGTTGGCTGTAGCATAAAATGCTTTAATGTAGAGAAAAAGCAGGCTGGAAGCAGTTATAAATAGCAATTTCTCTCTGAACAACGTGGCCATTCCCATATGCTGCTCCTAATGTACAGTTTAATAGTTGACAGTTACAATGGATTTGGTCAGTACCCTTGGCATGAAAAAAAGACACCATGAACACAGACAAAACCGATCTCTGAAATATGTCAGGTTTTGGAGTTACAAGGCCACTGGGTTTTGTCAGACAAAGAAAACTTCAAACCATCTTTTTTTCCTTGTCTGCCAAGGAAGGAGGTTCTCAAGGAGCACATGCCATTGCTTCTCTCAAATTTCTTCTGTAGCCCATATTAAAATAACAGGCAAGAGGCAGCAAAACTAAAACCAAATTATTGTTAATAAGAAGGTAACATGGTTTTCTCTGGACAAAATATCATGCATCTAAGGGTAAGATGTGGTACCCCAAAATTATGAGCTGCACACAGGTATCTCTAGGCTTTCTTGTTGGAAGTTATAATATTTTTTACCACATTGATTATTAATTTTAATAGCTAAAATTGCATTGCACATTCAGAAAACATCTGGTTCTCTGCTTTGGAAAATAGGCATATTTTTTCTCAATGTGTAAGTGTGAATAGACCTGTAAAAGTGTAATGGAGCGGGGAAGCCCAGGACCCAGAAAGATTTCATGTCATCATCATCATCAGTGACAGGGTAACTTCTTGCTGTGAGAACGAGGGCTTTTGCATGGTGACATCTCTAAGCTTTTCAATCTCCAAATCATACAATGCCTGTGCTACTGTGGGGCTCTGCCCTGCATCACAAACCTTCTGAAACCTTTCTGCAAGCCCCAGGAGTGACAAAGTTCAAGCAGTACAATGTACAGTGTGCTCCAGGGATATCCCATAGGACCATCTGTTAGGGCTTAGATTCACACCATTCTGCCATTTCTATCTGACAGGAGCTGCTGCTGGCACCATGGCTTCTCTGCAACAAAGGCACCTAATAGGCACAGATCAGTAATATTAAGGGAACATCCTGAAATGAAAGCCTAGATCAGATCATGCAGTGTAACTACCATTCTCTATGAGACAATTTTAGGCACCATCCGGTATGTAATCACTTTGGCTGTAGTGAAAGCCAGGAGGACATTTTTTATTCTGCGCCCAGACAGGAAACCAAGACAGTGCTCTCCACTATATTCTAAAATCTGAAGGCATCTCTATAACAAAGAGGTTCACTTCCAGAGCAGGGACAGGAACTTCATGGCTCATGCATCTAACATTCCCTGTAGAAACAGTTCTAAGAAGCCACAGCAGGGCTGTCCTTCACTCCTCCTTTTGGCAGTTGCCTTTAAACTGAGTATCTTGCCTTTGGTCTGTGCCTGTGCTATGTTGCAGCTGGCTAGTCCATGTCCAGCCATGAGTCCTGCTGACTCAGACCCAGAGCTTTACCCAAAAACTTGTATTCCTGGCTTGGTTTCCTGGCTTCCTCATCACTGTGGACTTGTGCAATGATACAGACTCCTGGTTGGACTTGGCTGCCAGCATACTCTGATCATTTTGCTTTCTTTCTGTGGGACTGCTGGTGGGGTCACTTGTTCAGATGTTTGGCTTCCTGCTCCGTGACCACTGCAGAGCAGCCTGCCTTTGGTGCTCTCTGACAGCCCACACCTGCTATCAAGAAAATGAAAACTGCAGTAACATCTTCCCAAGTATATATTAAGAGCATGTATATATTCATGACATGAAGAAAAACCATGAATGTCAAACAATAATGTCAAAACTTTCTTCTATCTAGAGAAACAAATAATCAGATTAATAAGAAGACATAAAGAATTTTTTTTTAAGTCCAGGGATTCGTAGTCTTCAAAGATAGAATTCTGCCAACTAATTCTTTGCAAGTTCACATGTCTGTAAAACTTTACATAATGAGAAATACACATAGGAATTTAATAGTGATTTATATCACAACTAATCCAGGCCCAAGTCTCTTCCAGCAGAATGAATTCCATTAGGGAAGAACACTTGTATTTGTTTCTGAGTTAAAATTAGGAAAGAGCAGTATAGACAATGATAGTACAATCTTGCTAGGTTTTACTGCATTTTATGAATCTTTGGCCTCTAAGGGAAGAAATATGAGTTTGTTTTCTTGATCTTGTAGCACACTCTTTTTTGTTTATTCAAGCCTTGATCCTACAGGCCTGAGATTAGCTTTTCAAAGCTGAATAAAGCACCATTTTCAGCAAGGACTCATTGCTGGTTTCAAGATTAAAATAGCCATTAATACTGCAGGTGGAAACCTTTCATAATGTTCAGTGATTACCCAAAATTATAATGTTGTCTGTTTTCTGTGGCATATATAATGCAGGAATAACACAGAATCAGAACAATAAATCACAGCACACAGAGTCATTGATATTCTAGGACTCTGGCCCATTTAGGACAGTCTTCTGGGGATCTGAAATTATTTTTTTTTAATTTGAGGCAAGCCTATCAGATAGAATAGGATAGCTGTTTAAAATAACTAACTCCAGGTAACAAATTATGTCTTGGAGTTAGGAAGAGGGGAAATTATCCTCCATACTCTTCTGTATTTCAGGACATCAAAAAAATGCGATTGGTCCTATGCATTATATTGATCTTATATAGTTAATATAACAGCTTTTAATTTTCTGTCTTTAGACATGTGTCCATGCTCAAGTGTGTTTTAGTTTGAGAAGTACTTCTTGAAATCAGAGACTTGCCTTTTTATATTGAGAGTTGATCTTGTGCATTAGTTGAAGGACAACAAGTCAGGAGCAAATGCCTTCACAGTCATGACAATAACAGGTTTGCTTGTATTAATGCAGAGGTACAGTCTGCCTCTGTCCCAAGCTGAAGTTTGTGACTGTAGTCACTGTGACAGGCCCTTCTGAGACTGGGAGCAAACAGCTGCAGGGAAGGATGGAGCACAGAGTTTGTGGTCAGTGTAGCCTGCCTGACCATGAGCCCCTGAAAGATCAGAGAACAAGACACTTAAATTTAAAAAACCTTTCACCTCTCCTCTCTTGGAAAGGGAGAACCATTGTTTAAAGAGCCTCATGATCAGCAGGACCATGAGGAAAGATGAGAAATCATAAGGTTACAGTAACATATTCCTCTCCAAGAATGTTTTCCCAAAAGCATTCTACGTAACTCCGAAACAAAACAAAATGAGAAGCAGAAGTTGGAATTGAAAGGGAGGAGAAAGAGGGAAGTGTAGAAATAAAAATGGATAAAGGGAAAAAGGAAAGGGAAAAGAGGGAAAAAGAGAAAAAGGAAAAAAGAGAAAAATGGAAAATGGAAAGGGCATATGCTTTGACCTATCTTTAGACAAATGTATGAAGTGGAAAAGGGTAATTTGATTCCATACAGATATTGGGTATCAGTATTAACATCTTATCAGTTCTCTGATTATTCTAACAAGGCTCACAAAAAGCAAGGGATTAAGGCAGCCAAACACAGTCCAGGTCTCTTAGTATTAACTATATTCACTCTCCTCATCTCTGACTGCCCTTTTCCATGATCACAGCACTGACAATGAGGGTCAGAAACAAATTAATTATATAAAGCTCAATTTTAAGTTCCCTTTCCAAAAATCACAGAAAAAAAGTTTACAAGAGCCTTGCAAAAGTAATTTCATGACTATAAGCCGCACATTACAATACAGAGTGTGATAAAAGGTATCTGTTCTATCACCATCTGTTGAGGGTGGGGGCAGTGATCCTTATCTCAATGGCAGATATTCTGCTAATGGGCCATCCATTGAAACCAGGTGGGGCATTGTTTTTCATCTTTTCACAACCCATCCTTCCTCCAGCGAGTCATTTTCTGCTAATGGCCCATTGAGTCCCACTGTGTGACTATTAAAATTACTGCATCCCATTGGCAGTTGGTCCAGCCAGGGGGAAGAGCCCAACATTTCTTACCAAGATAAAAACAGAGGTTTTGGGACACTAAGGCAGCCCCTTTCTCCACTGGACTCCAGAGGAAAACCGGATTTCTCCATATCACCACTGAACCTCCGCAGGGAAACTGCACCTTCTACAGAATCACTGCTTCAACTGAGCCACATCTGTCACTGCAGGAGGATGTAGCCACCATTTAATGGGACTGCTACCAACACCCTGTCTGATGGGGTGTCAGGTTGTACTCTGTCTGTGTCAGGGTTTGGAGTTTGTTTCTTTGTAGTACTGTATTTCTATTTTAATTTCCCTAGAAAAGAACTGTTATTCCTAATTCCCTTATTTTTGCCTGAAGGCCCCTTGATTTCAAAATTCTAATAATTTGGAGGGAGGGGGTTTACATTCTCCATTTCAAAGAGAAGTTCCTGCCTTTCTCAGCAGACACCTGTCCTCCAGACTAAAACAGCAACTTTTTGTTCTTTGTCTGTATATAAGCCGCACCTGATTATAAGCCGCACTTTGGGTTCGGACCAAAATGTTAGTCAAAATGTTGCAGCTTATAATCATGAAATTACTGTAATCTAATCCAATCTGTTGCACAATGCAGGGCTATCCTGAAGAATAATGCTGCTAAGAGCCCTATCTAGTCAAGTTTAGAATATTTTTAAGAATGGAGATTCCACAAATCCTCTCGCCAACTTCTTCCAGAAGTTAACTGCTGACATGGTGAAGATTTTTATCCCCGCTTATTCAATTAAGATTTCCTTTGTTGCACCTTTTGACTGCTACTTACTCTTTTGCTCTGTTTTATCCTCTGAGAAGGTAGAAGATGCCTCTGTTGTCTATACCACCATTCCAATAGTGATAATGAGGACTACATTACCACCTTACTCAGGAGTGGAAACTTCTTGAGGTACAGGGTGGCTGAAGCTCTTAAGAGAGACACTTAGGATCTACGAGTCAACAATAATAGACTATTGAACAGAAACAGCTGAGAAAATGGTGATATGCCAGTAAAGAGAGAGAGAGAATGTAAAAAAAAAAAAAGGAAAAAAAAGCTGTACACTGCAGGCTATTCTAGCTGCTTAACAGAAATTTCATCCTCAGATGAAGAATGTCTTAAGCTTCTAAACTGCAGTAAAACAGGTTCAGTTTGGGAAATCTGCTGATAACCTGAATGTGACCCTCAATCTTTAGGCTTTCCCTACAACTTATGAGATGTATTTTAAGCAAACTAGCAGTTGACAACTCTTTGTTTCATGAGCACTACAGAGGTAGAGACCTATCTGAAGCCCATCAAACTGATCCATTGCACTTCAGGACAGATCCAGGCATTATGACCAAGTTCCTCTCTGATCCTTGTGCAGATGTAAGAGGATGTGGAGACAAGTGCTGAGTGTTGCCCTGCCTCTTCTGGTTTCAAAACACAAAGTTTGCTCCTTCTACTTTGTGAATCAAAAATGAATAATGGACAAAATGTGATACTGAATCAAAAATGGAAAGGCTGAAGGAAGTTGGAGACACACAGCTACCTCACAGCTTCCTCAGTAAGGAAATAAATGCTACCTGTCAACCATTTTGATGATGGTGTCATTCTAACAGACTGTTCCACATGCATTTTTCTTCATTATTTCAGTCTGCATTGTTTGTGTTGCACTGATCTAGGTTTAGAGATTTATCCATGAAGAAACAGCAGAGCTAGGTTTTCAGACACAGGAAAACCTTTTGTTCATATCAGATAAACATGTCACACAGGGATAGTTAATATTTTCAAAATACTTCGATTGTAATTATACGTAGAATAGAGGACAAAACAAGGTATTCGGGTAGTCTTGTATACTTTCCCCATAGTGGTTTTTAGGCATTCGTACTAAATAATGTATTTAGTATGAGGTTTTGTTCTGCTGACTGCACAGGAGCTAAATGAGACAGTAGCTTCATTTGAATGTTCTTTATGGAAATTCTGCAGTGTGTCTGGAAACAATATGTCTTAGACACTTAAGATATGAATAGTTTCAGTATATCAGAGGGCTCGTAAGCAGGTATTCATTTAACACTCATACTGTAAATACTCAGGAGTGTCTGCATTAACTACTAGTTGGAGCAGCAACTTTATCCCTACTTATTTTTTTAATGAAAACTTCTTTGTTGAATAAGTCAAAGCTCCTGCGGACAAAACAGTAACAGAGTTGCCACAATTCCATTCTGTCTTTTAAAATTCTGTAAGAGAAGTGTAAAAAAGGAGCTACAATACTTCAGATCACCAATGGTTTGTTTATTTTTCCACTGAGAAAGCATCCTTGAAATTCTATGAATGTTTACACTTGCACTGAGCACCACCCCCACTTCCCCACTCATCATATCTCTGGAACAGAAAGTTGCCATGTGCACTCATTTGTCAGATTTGCATCTCGTGATAGATATAAATTTCACTAGAAGTGCATCAGAAAAAAACCCCTACACCCCCAAACCCCCGCCCTTGAAAACCCAACATACAAAAAAACCCCACAAGAAATACACACGTAGAATCAAAGCCTTGATTATAATATAGGGCCACCTTAAGCAGTACCTTGAGTTTAGTCAAGTATGGTTTGGTAAAAACAAATGAAGTTATACACTAATATGACATACTTTATAGAGTACTAAAAAGTAAAACTCTTTCAGATAAGTATTTTACAATAATATAATTTCTCTACAATAACTAATAAGTTATTTTGATCAAGAACCAGATTTTTTTCAGCTGACAAAACTTTCAAAACCTGTATGTGTTTCATACCTTTCCTGTAATCGCATGTGAAAGAGACTAAAGACAGAAACTAAAAAAAAATCAAACCATGTGTGTTAAACCACATTCATGGCTAGCCTGAACAGGATGAAATGTTTGCTTGTTTTTTACTGTGAAAAGCATGAAAGGGCTTGAGTCATGTATACCCATACCCACGAGCACCACAAAGTGGCAGCACTACTGTGGAGCATTCATCACAGATGAGTGGTTCTGCCTCACCCAGTCAAGAGCTGTGCTGGCTTGGCAAAATGCTGAAACAGATGGAATTGGAACAGCCTTTGGAAAGTTGAAGATTAAGAAAAGCCAAGACTTTGGCCCTCTGAGAATAAAAAAGCATCTCAGGCGCAGAAGTGACGCAGTGTATTAAGTTAGTCCATAGCTAACCAAAGCGGGATGGCAGAAGTGAAAATCCTCATTGTGGGGAGGCACTGTGCCCTCACACCTCCCTCTGTGAGGCAGCTGCTGCACTGGCAAGAAGGATTCCTGATCAATGGATCTTTTGGTGTTAGGAATTCCAAATATGAGAGGATTCCTAGAAAAGTCTTAGATTTTGCATAATTTTCCCCTCAGTTTGCTTTGTAGACCACCATGTACACATTAATGCCTGATTACTCAAGCCACCAGCACATTTGTTTCAATTATCCACAACAACTCTTTTACACCTGAAGATTCACCTTCTCATGCACAATGACAGCGCTGAGCCAGAAGTTTTCTGTGGGACAGAAAGAAAGACAGGGACAAGCAGCAACAACTCTAAATTAATATATTTCAAGAAATGTTGTACCTGCAGTGTATGCTTGACAGCTGTTAGTTAGTGAATTAAGGCATCAAATACACTATGATACAGTGTATATGCATAATGGTGGGGAAGAAAGGCCTTGATACGTACTGCCACCAGGTTCAGTTTCTTTGGTGCCCTCAAGGAAGAGAAAACAATAAATTTAGAAAAGCTACACAGTTCTTCTCCAAACCCAAACAGATCTGCTCTTTCTAGCTGCCTGTTTTTCCCATGAGCATGGCATGCGCATGTTGCAAAATTTTTGACGGGATCGCTCTTATAGGACCGGGCTCCACCTATATGTTCAGGGTTCAGTCTATCACATCATTCCTGTTGTGAATGAAGATGTTAAGGAGTGCTGGTCTCAGTATGCTCCACAGGGTAGCACACTAACGGCGTGGTAACTGGCACCCAGTAATTGCACTTCATACTTATTACAACACTTCCAACCAGACTGCTGTCCATACAAATCACTGCCCACTCATCTCATCCTTACTGCAAGAGTTTATCTATGTGAATGTTACAGGAGACTGTGCTGAAAGTCTTGCACAAGACCAAAAATCAGCTGTCTTAACTGAGCTGGTTATTTCATTGCTGAAGGCTATGAGACTCCCAAGCAAGATTTTCCCTTTTCCACTTAAGTGAAGTGACTACTGACTACTGACTACTCCTAATAACCTCATCCTTACTAGAATGGTTTCCACAATTATGTGCTCCTACACCTCCCCAGGAACTGAGGTCAGCTGCTCAGCCTGTAGGTCCCCAGGTCCTGCTCCTCACTCTTCTTGAAAATAGGAGCGACATTGGTTTTCTTTCCGTCCACAGAATCTTCTTCTGATCACCACAATCTTTCAAAGATTGTATTCCAAAGTTCTGTCTCAATGATATCAGCCAGTTTGATGAGCCCACGTGGATGTGTCTCATGCAGTTCTGTGAACTTGCAGATACCCAACTGATTTCAATGTTCCTTCTCTCAGTCTGCCTCAATGGAGGACTATTCATGCTTCAGACTTTCCCAGAGGCTGTGTCCTGGAGGGAAATCTAGTCAGTAAAAAGTGAGGCAAAGGAAGCATTGAGTACCTGGGCTGTTTCCATATCCCATCACTATATTCATTGCCCCATTTCATTTTCCACCAGATCCACATTTTCTCTAATCTTCTTTTTGTTGCTGGTGTGCCTGTAGAAGTCATTCTTGTTGCTCTTCTCTTCCTTTGCTAAATTTAATTCCAAATGGGTTTTGACTTTCCTGAGTTCATTCCCATACTCTCAGACAGTGTCTCCATATTTTTGCCATGCTACCTGACCTTGTTCCCAACCGTCATATGTTTCATTTTACTTTTTGAATTTACTTATGTGAAATATCATCACAGACAACTCAGAGCTTGGATGTTACACAGGTTTATGTTTTGAAACTGTTTTTCAGCAAACCCCAGTTACACCCTGATCAAAATATCCACAGCTTACAGGAGATTCTGAAGCACTTCTTGGAGCACTGTTCTCTCAAGAGTCATCGACTTACTCTTTAGCAGGCAGCATAAAATTAAAATTATTTCTAGGTGGATTCTGTTCTCCTTATGTTATGTGTATCACTTGTAAGAATGATAGTGATTATGAAATGCAATGAGTAATGATAGATGCTATAATGCACTCTTAGACACCATTCACCAAAAAAGTACAGAGGAAATCAAAAGCTATATTCAGCTTTCCAAAGAAGCAGAGCCAGACATCATGACTATGTATGGAACTTCGATTTCACAGTTCAGAGGAAGATATGTCACTAATAGGTCTGGAAGTTAACCCTACCTGAGGAGTTACTGCGGTAACTCTTCCCAGCAAGAAGTGGATTCAGTGGCAGTAGAGGAGGCAGACCCAGAGTCATAAGACCCAAGAGGTTCCCAAATATGGAATGAACTGGCTGAAGCCCTTACTTGTTAATATTTTGTCTTCTCTACTAAAGATGAAGCAAAAGACCATGAGTGATGAGGCAGTTCATATTCAAATCTCATTGCTGAATCACTATTACCAGATTTAGGCTTCCATTGATTGAATGTTTGGAATAAAACACACTTGAGTGCCTCCAGAAAACCCTGGTTCTTCTCAGAACCCTTCAGGAAAACTTGGTACAGACCCCAGTTCCTCTCAGACTGGGCTGTGAGATAGTCACAAATGATTTAAAATACTGCTGTTCTTTTTCAGGACTCATTCAGCTCTGGCAGTTGCTTTTCCCAAGGCTTTCTGACCAGAAAATATCCTGAATAATACATCTGTTATTGCACGCTGCTCATATGCAAATACATTAAAACTGAGGTTTGCTCACTTTACTCATTCTTTGGGAAAATTCTACCTGCATTTGACTCTCTGCAACATCTGTGAATTTTTTTTTTAGGTTTGGGAGCAGGAGTAGGTAGAGTTGGGAAAGTTTCATGAAAAGAATTAACCACAGTTTTGTTGTTTTATGAACCTGCTGTAATTGTGTGGGTCAGCCAAACGGGAAAAGATTGTTTGAGGACTTAAAATTAATGAAGATAAATAGACATACTCTCTTAAATAGCTACCATTAATGACAGCCTAAATAAAGCAATCGGATTTCAGTAAAATGTAAAATTTGCTGTCTTTCTAGCCAAGGCACGCTTGCATGTATTGGCAAAGCTACTGCATTAATTTGGTCACATGTGAGATACCACTACAAGAAAAACCAAACTGATCCATGGCTAGCACAGCAAAGGGGAAGAAATCACAGCCAAAGGGACAGGCAGCCTCCAAAACAAGCATTTGATCTCATAATTAACATGTTAGAATTATGTTCTTTGGAACCCTTTGAATGTACCAAACATAAGTAATGCAGTCAAATCATTCCTCCTGATGCTCATTTATTGAAATGATCCTTCAAATCTAAATGCAAATGGAAAATGTAAGCACAAGTGTGATTTTGAGTTCTATTTAAGACCGTGGATACAACTGCTTTCTCCAGACTTCCAGTGTGCCCAAGGACGCCTCCAGAGAGGAAATGAAGACAGTCATTATAGCACTATATCCAGCTGGTTTCCTCTTCTGAGGCCCCAAAATAAAAAGCTAAAAACATCTTCTGTTGCCTGGTAGAGTGGCTTAGGAAGCATGTAGTTTATTGTTCAAGAGAATTAACACGTAGAGAGTGTTACACAGAAAAAGAATCCATTTAGAAAAGTGACAGAATGGAACAAATTTTCTAAGTCAGGTTTGCTCTACTGGTGTTACCAATCTCTTCAGCTACTGGAAGAGACGACCCCAACTGAAACCAACTGATTTTCTGTTGTAAATTACAATGTTTTGCATAGAAAGGCCTTTTATCAACTATGAAATCAGGCTCAGCTCCACATTAAAAACATGCACAACAGCTGGTGACAGCTTGAAGACGTGCCTGAAGGATCACAGTGGCTCATTCAATTTAGACTCAATTGCAGTTTGATGATGTCCAAATGCTCAGTCTGGTTCAAGAGGATTGCAATGCCATCTGAGTTCTCTTTAAGGAGGACTCTGCTTTTTTATCACTGTAATTGTGTCCTGTCTTTGGAAAGAATGGGCTGAGCCATCCCTACTACACTAATGTGATTGCACACATTTGACACTCAGAGCACATACAGTAAGTACTTGGTGGAAAAAAGATTTTAGATGTATGGACAAATTTGTTTATACTCATTATGTCAATTCCCTGTGAAGAGAAGTTCTGGTTCGCTGCTTGTAAGAATCACACCAGCTGATCATCAGCCAATGGAAGTCAATAACTCAGGATTCCTCCATTAAACTCAGCAGGTCAGGAGTGCAAAGTTTATGTCAACAGCCTAATGACAGCCTTTCTGTGTACAGAGGGCCAATGAAAGAGACAAATATTTACTTTATGTAAACTATTGCTAAGCATGTTACTTAGGCCAAGAAAGAGCTGTTCAGCTTGGCTAATAATGAAACCCAGATGTCAAAGAGAAATTTGTAAAGCTTCTTTTAGAGCTCATAAACATAACATAAATTGCAGAACCACACACACATTTAAACATTTTTTCTGTATTTTTTTAAATGCAGGCACTGGTTTGACTGTAAGGAACTGAGAAACACTGATAAATGCCTAGATAGCCTAGAAGAATAAATGTCACTTCTGCGAGAAGCCAGAGCAAGTCACAGGGAGGAGTTTATCACTCAAACTTCAGCAGGGTTAGCATTGAGATTTTCTAACTTTAGGTCTGTCCACAGTTTGGGTGCCAGCATGTTCAGGGCTGTGGTCTGGGTACCTTCTGTTCACTAAATTTGTTGTTGAAGCAAAACCTGTGAAAGCAGCCAGGGCAATCAGTGTAAGCAGAGATACATAATTAAGGGCCAAGTACCTGCACAGCAAGGCAGTGCCAGGTAAGATAAGACTGACCATGCTTTTATGAACAGATAGATACATTCTTCATTGTCAAATGACCAAAGCAAGTGATGAAGTAATTAATTAAAAAACCAACATATCTTCAGTCCTGCACAAACCCAGGAAGAATAGGGTACTGTATTTGCATAATTTCTGTGAACACAAGAGAAAAGCTGCAAAAACTCTCCATGGTTCAAATGACACTACATTTGGGTGAAGAGGAAGAAAACATTTTATTCCTTACCTATTTGCACATGTGCAGAGCTAGCTGCAGTGAAATGGACTAAAACCTTCCAAGAGAGATAGTAAAATTCATCATTCTAACCCACAGAAATTTCTGAGATTTCAGAACTCCTGTTCAGTTTCACTCTGAAGCAAGGTCACATTATTTCTTAAATATTTTGTTGAAATAATGACGAAATTCCATCAACTTGCAGACCATGCAACTGATTTTCAAAGTTTTGAATTAAATGTTTTAAAATTTTAGGTATTTGTTTTACAACCAATAGTTCATCACTTCAAAGATAAGTTTTTATATACTTTCTTATTTCCTGTTTTCTGTTTTATTCTACCACGAGAGCTGTAGCCAGACATTCTAGGACTTGGAAATGGAAGCAACACTTCTACTAAAAGAAAAGGCCCAATGTCTCACAAGTTTATTAAAAAGTTAGAGCCCAGAAATTCTCGAACAATTTAAGACTGTCATCTGAAATTTCCCTACAAGCCTACAACTTCCCATCATTCCTTCCCCTGCTCCCCTCCCTTTTTTCTGTGTAGGAAATAATCATAACTAGACAATTTCCTCAAGAGAAACAAGACTTGGCCAAAACATTGTTCCTGATAGGAAACTGATTAAAATTTTCTAACTAGTCTTTCTAGTATCTCTCCCAAAGTCATGAAAGAGCTCAGGCCCTCTGCTGGACATCTGCTGAGGCTTTTATTCAGCACCCTCAACCCTGCTCCACAATTCAGTGCTCCCCTGGGGAAAACAAGAAGAAAAAGATGGTGAAGACAAAGACAGTGAAGGCAAAGATGGCAATTTTTTCTCTTCTAAACTCTGAGGGTCACTGCTTCGTTTTCAGGTTTGTAAAAAATGTTACTCCTTCCCCATCCCTCAGTGAATACCTCAATCCCTGAACAATTTTGCCATTATTTAAACATCTTGGGAACATCTCAAGGTATGTTTTCTCCTTTTGCTTTTAGCCAGCACAATGGTACAACAGAAGGCACCTGCACCAATCCTCTAAAACCACCTTGACTCATTCACAGCTTCTCTTTCATTCAGACAAATTTAGAGATACAAATCTGTGCTATGGGTAGGTAGGGTAGAGCTAGGTTCAAAAAAGCAGTGCAGCATTGTTCACTGGGCTGGAGAATCCTGGAAAGCAGTAACCTAGAAGGAGACAGTGACCAAAAGGACACTGGATAGGGCACATGTTTAGCAGCAAAAGGCCTGAATACCAGAGGGCCAATTCATCTCTCTGTGTCTCCAAACATTTTCATAAATACACAGTTTATTACTGTGCACTTTACTGCTGAAAGGAACTGTGAGAAGGGAAAATGAGGTCATTTCTTCAATAGTTAGACTTAGGAAGATTTGAAGTATGAAACTCTTCAGTTACAGGTAGAATTTATATTACTAATGCATTTGCAGCACCAGAAGGGAAGGAATATTATTCCTGTCTCTGGTGTTCCACACCTGATATCAGAAGAGGAAATAATTTAAACCAAGCATCATGTGTAATGGAAAGAATGAGACCCCCATTATGACAAACACTTAAAAATCAGCTGTGAAAAAATGTAGTAAACATTTGGGAACAGGAACTTTTGTATTAACAGGCAAACGAGTATGGGATATTAGGGCATGACAATCACAAAGGAACATATTCCCAGAGCAGTCTCCAAGTCTCCAGTGATCTTAGGACACTCCCATAACTCCACTTGACCTTCATTCATGGTATGGTTAGGAGTCCTTCCAGCAGCAGCAAAAGTCTGCACTGGAAGAAACTGTCCAGAAACAATAGGGATTATCTTTCCTACTTCTGACAGCTGATCTGACTTTCACAGGTAGGAAATTTTTTTAAAAACCCAGGTCTTCAGGTAATAGAAACAAGCATAGATCCACCAAAAGAGAAGTTGCTTGTCAAATAAATATTGGCAGTTTTTGTCACTTTACTTGTAGTTCTAATAATATTCTATTCATTAGCTTGTGTGCGCCAAAATTTGGTTCTCCCCCTCTCATGCACTGTCATTCATCAGCTCAAGAAAAACATTTTCACCTGATCTGCGTCCAGTGGATAGACAATGTATTATATATCAGTCACCATTCAGATATACATTTCTTAATTCTAAGAGCTGGTTTCAGTTTGTTTCCTTAATTAATTACATTTAATATACAGCATTACATTTTTCTCGTCTGTACCTATGGAATTTTTTATTGATAACTAATCTGTGCCCTTTTCTCCTACTGAAATAACTACCTAGGGCTTTGCCAAAGTGTCAGAGATCTCTGACAGTGTCAATTAAAAAGGCAAAAAACAACCTGAGTAACATTAAAGTCTTCATGTGTGGTATCTACTTCCCATCAATACTTTCTAATGCTCCTATCACACAGTTATCTCACATTTATATAATAAATTCCAACTCTTTTTGTACAAGAGTTAAAGAAGCTTTTTGGTGTAAATATCACCATTTCAAATGGCAAAGTGATATGTGAAACTTTTTCACTCTTCTCAAAATTGCATGTAAACTTTTAAATCAGTATTCTCTCTCACTAGTTAAATGTAAGGCTATGCCTTCCAGAGATGCTGAGGAATTTGGCTGTGTTACAAAAACGTATGATCTGAAATTACAAAAAGACTTTTCACTGAAAGTCCATGACGACTGGACTGGTAAAACTAAACATTTAACTCAAGAGATTAGAAAATCTCAATTTGTTCAGACTCTTACCAGGAGAAATCTCTATGCACTGGAACAAGCAACACATCTATGTCTTTGCACTCACAGCATGCCTGGTACATTCCTGATATTCCCACAGTGACACATATAGCTATCCTAACTATAAAAACATTCAGTATTCTGAACTTCTTCAAAGTACTTTCTGTTAATTATTACACTCCAAAGATATATTGAGAAAGCAGGCATGATAGGCTACCTTAGAGCTGGAGAACCAATGTATTTATTTACCCTCACCCAGAATGAATGGGCATTTAAGCTCCTAACTCACAGCAGCTTTCCTATATGAAATGATGAACAAGTAAGCAGCAGAGAAAATGAAGATCTGAAACAGTAGATTCCCTTTCCATATTAGGAAAGCAAATCTTAAAATTCACACTTACTCTCAATTTATAAACATGATTTGGAGAAGCCTTACCTTCTATGATTTGAGCTGCTGCACCAGCATGGATTGACAAGCCAAAGAGCAGTAGCGACAAGTCCCAGGTCCACCAGGCATGCCTGGAGCAGGTGTGCCAAAAAAAAAAAAAGGTGGGGTAGGAGGGAGAATGAGACCAGAGTTTAACACAGAAACACATGGGGGGGAAAAAAGAAAAAGTGAAATTTAGTAGCAAGAGTTCTTACCATGAGTTCATTTTCTGAAAGTCAGTTGAAAGAGCTTAAGCAAGGAAAAAGTGCAGTGCACATGAGTTTTATGCTTGTGAAAATAAGAAATTAATAAAAACTGGAGCCTGCTGTTTCTCCTCCAACGTTCAGACACAAGTGGAACAAAGGCAGTACTCAGGCTCTCTGTGTGACTCACTGCAATTCACTGCTCCAGCTCTGAAATCCGACTCCGTGCAGACTTTCCTGTCAGACCACTGCCGAAAACTTCCTACTGTATTTATGGACGGACACCCCTTAGTGCTGCACAGCATCCCAGCGCTGTCACCACCCAGCCCTGTCTTTAACTGCTCTGTCCCCTGACAGGCGGTGGCACAGCTTCTCCAGCTTCCCCTCCCGCTCTCCCGCCTGCTCACAGCCTCCGCTCCCATATTTTATATATGACCTCCAGCATCCTTCCGCCCAGCCTTACACAGGCAGTGGTACAAATTCTTATGTGGAATGGGCATTTCTCCTGCCCTTTTAGCCAGACTTTATCAGAAGCAAGTTTGAAGGTAAGAGCAGGAAGAGCAGCAGTTAAATGGCAACAAACACCTGGCATTCACACACCTGCACTGTCTTACAGATTTTGTCACCTACAGAGACATTCTGAAGTACACCCTTTTCTCTGACAAGCTCTCTAAGTTTAACACTCATATTTGCAGAGATTTACACCCTGCATGTAGTTTGAGAGTGTCTCTACCTCAGCAGCTGTACATGTACATGTCTGAGCATTTCTAATAGTTTCCATTAAAAGTGTTATTTCACTCCTCCCTCCTAACTCAATGAAAAGGATTTCTTTCCACTTGCAGTTCTTCAAAGCCAGTACATGCCCAAGGAAGAAATTCTACAAGGATATGCTTGAAATTAATCAGACAATTTTTAAGAGATGTTTAACAAAGGCTGCAATTGTCTCTTTTTTACTGGGGCAGGGGAAAGCTTGGAATGCTCTGCATATGGAAAGAGACCAGTGGGCTTTTGGTAGATCTAGGCTGAAAACTGCTGAAGGACACCTTAGGAGAGTCAAAGATGAAAATGGATTTATCTAGAATGGGAAGTGGAAGACAGATAAGAGTAACATTTTCTGCAATAATGAAAGAACAATCCGACTTAATAAACAAAATTAGGAAAAATTTCATATTACGCTGAATAAATAGAATGCTTGAGTTTGGGCATGGTGGTAGCTGGCTACTTTGGGTGAGGTTTTTTTACTGGGTTATTTTAGTGGCTTTTAGTTGATGCAGTTCTTGGGCCTTTTTTTTTATTGCTAGTTTATTTATTTACATTTGATTAAATTGGGAAATACAGAGGTTAGGGCTTTAAAATCTAGAATCTTGATTCTCCCTCAGACTCCCTCTTTTGGTTAGAAACCACAACAGGTCAAGTCTCCCCAAGTATATTTTAAACTAAGCCACAGACCAGCATTATTTGCTGTTCACCTTCTCCATAATGACAAGTGAAAAAGAGATCGAATTATCTTTTAATCAAGCATCTTATTATAAACACACACAGTTTAATCTTCTTCAGAGGACCTAGGGTCACCCTTTTTCAGTCCCATAGTACTGTATGAAGGCTGAAAAATAGTTCAATCATTCACCTTTTCTACTTGAGGCTGTCGTCTCTTTGCTTTCTACTCCCTGAAATTTCTCCATTGTTACCACCAACCACACTGTTTACAGGAACAGTGTTTGTAACACTTGGTGAAATCATACACAAAACCCATTTATTTTATGCCTTTATCTTGCATACTAGATGTATGTTATCCTAAGAGAAAATACTAATTTTTTAAGCATTCATGGCAAACTTATTTATATACAGCCTGGCCCACTTCTCCATTTTTTTTCAGGTTTGATATTTAGCAATAGCTACCAAGAGTCATCATTAGTCCTGTTAAACTATTTTTTAACTCAGTTCCTTCCTTTGATAGGAAAGAAGGAAGTTTCAGTCTCTTTATCCACAAAATGTCTGTGGCTTATCTGCATAATCCTTCCTGTTGCAATACAGTATTTATCCAGTATAAATGACCAAAACAGATGTTTGCCTTGGTATCTTACAGTGGACTAACATACATAAGAGACAAATGTAGAAGCAGCCTCCAGATTTATAAAATTTGTTATGAATTTTTACAGTATACACAGCAAAGACTTAATTATTGGATAGATTTTCCCTCTGATTTTTAGAAACCCATACAAATGAGGGAAGTAATATGCTATTCATGCAGATGATCTACATGAAATACTGCTGGCAGTGCCTTTCGTTTCCTCTGGACATTTTAACATGGATGTCTGGCCAATGCTCAACATTTTAATCCAATATTGGATAAATGAAAACAAGACAGAGCACGTTCTTGACCTCTGCAGTCCATTAGTTTTGTATGGATGGCTGTGGAGGAATCCCTAAATACAGAGAGTTTATTGCACCCACTCCTGTAGGTCATTGGGATTTCCTGAGTTTCTAGTGCTCATTTGTAGGCCCAATAAATACTGAAGTACAGGCTCTCTATGTCTGCTCTATCCATGTGTCCATGTATAACTTGCTCCCCACAAGGGCAGTGACATTTGTACACATCCACTCAGTTTTAACCTTGTTGTTGGTCTCATCTATTTCAAACACAGCAGTACTCCTTTGAATTAGGACATCTGTGCTTTTCTTCATTACTGTGTCCAGCTGTCTTCAACTAAACTGGAATTTTCTTTCTTGTTAAAAACCTCCATTTTCCAGGCAGAAGTTTTGTTTACTTCCCCTAGCTCTGTCAACTGATTACACTCCTTAAGACTCCAAATGGCAGGGCACAATTCTGCTGCTGCAGTTCTAATCTGTTCACTGAGTTAGTCTGGCTGTTGTCATACTTCTCATTAGAGAGTGTTTTTTTCTTCCCTGCTAACTGCAACACAAATTTCTTAGCTGCACATTTCTATCCTCTACAATTGTAGGATATAAGACTCAGGAATATTGTTGTGCAAAGGTGGAGAAGCAGTCTGGACCAAGGCCTCAGCGAGTTAAGAACTGCTCTAGAAAAGAATAAAAGATTTATCTTTTGCTTGGACTTCTCCTGAGCATATACAAATAGTTGGCATTTATCATATCCTCTGGCAGGGAGGCCCATGGCTCAGTTACATATTTTGTAAAGGAGTCTCTGCTTCTTTTTTTTCAGCTTAGGTCCTGCTGATGTTCTTTGATGTCTCTGAGTTCTTGTATTGAATAAGGTTCACCAAATCAATGCCCTATCTTTTTTCTCCATGCCCTTTGTGGCTTTTAAATACCCTTTCCACTTGTCTTCTTTCTGTATTAAGTGTGAACTTGTTTTTTTCTTGTATTGCAACCATTCCACACCTCTACTTGTCTTTTTAGTCTTTCTCACAGTTTCTGTGTTCTAGGACATAATTTTTGATCTCTGGTGGAGTCCTGAGAATAATAATTACACATGATGCAGGTAACCCCAAGACTTCTCGAGTGACATGGAAGTGTACTCTGTCCTTTTTTTGATGAGGAAGAAAACTGATGTAGTGCAGCCAAGACGGCATCTTCATGGAACTCTTAAAAGCTTAATAATTCATGCCTAAGAGTTATTTTTATGTGTAATTGGGAATTCTCCTCCCTTTCAATAAATTTATGACAAATGGTAGAAATTAATGTCAGCTCCCATTTAATTCTCCAGTTATTCCTCTTAGGGGATCCATTTGGAATTCTGTACAATCTGTCCCATCGTTATTAAAAAAACCTTAATCAGCAAAGTTCACTGCACGGCACTCACGTACCTACCTGCCCCCACTCAATACCGCAAGAAAGATGGAGAGAGGTTGTAAGTGCATTTAATGACTTGGAGTCTCTGTCTTTAATGACTTAAGGGCAAGGAGGAATGGCTTCACACTGAGAGTAAATTTAGATTTTGGAAAGTAAGTCTTTGCTGTGAGGGCAGTGAGGCACTGGCACAGGTTGCCCAGAGAAGCTGTGGATGCCCTGTCCCTGGGAGTGTTCAAGACCAGGTTTGATGAAACTCTGAGAGTTGTCCCTATCCACAGCAGGGGGTATGTGAAATTTCAGTGGTGACAAATCTCTACTACAAGAGCTGCCTGTATATTCCTGACATTTTGCCTCTCTTTTAAACAGTTGTTCACTCACAGATGCATTTCTTGTGCCTTGGCTTCCTGAAAAGCCAATCATTCTGAGTACTCATTTAGGTGATGGATTGCTGCAGGGTGTATGAATTTATCCAGAAACTCTGAATGGCATTTTGGCTTCGAATCTGATCAGCTCTAAACAACAGATTTCACAGTGGTTTGGCAATGCATTTTCAGAAGTTTAACAGATGGTTCAGTATCTGTTTTTCTGCATTTTTGTCCTTTAAACAAAGCACCTTGGGGAAAAAAATCTATAAATGCATATTTTAATATATACTTACAAAGGAATAAGAGTGTAAACTCATGTACCTGAATACAGGGCTGTAGTAAACCCTACAGATAGGCACAAGTTAAGGTCACACAGCAAAAGAATTCTGGTATTTTATGGCTCTTTAGTACTTACTTTCAATTAATTTGATTTTCTACCTACTCTATCCCTCCCTCTCAGTATGGAAAAAAAATGTTAAATCTTTCGCATAGCTTTGGCGAAGAAGGCAAAGATGAATCAGGGACCTGAAGCTTACAATGGAAATCCTAGAAAGGAAGGGATCTCCCATTGATACTTACATTGAGAGATGATTTTTGAAATGGAAGAGACAATGTCTATTGAGCACACAGGTGTGTAAGGAAGTGGGTGAAAAATACAGAGGAAAAAGGAGAGTAAGACTGAGTGAAAAGCCTGGGATAACAAGCTGGGAAGAGGTGAGAACAAAAGTAAGATGACTGGAAGCCAGCTAGGAAGCAGAAGGAAAGGGAAGTGTTGGTATGTTACCTGACACTAGGTAGCAAATGCACCAAGAATGAATGTTTAGGCATATATATTTCTCCTGTACAAATTCTGACTCAGTTTTTTGCCAGGCAGCATGACCAGAAGAGGGAAAACTCTGTGATACTTCTGTTATAAGCAAGCATCCATGAAACCTACAGGCAAGGCATGACTTGTGCAATACTCAAATATTTCAAGCAGTTTATGCGGTGAAAAAGGATATTTCAGTACTTCTGGTGGTACTTGCAAGTGTCAATATACCCATATCTGTTTTTCAGTTTGTGTTCTAAAATGAAAAAAACATTGAAACTATTAACCAATTATTTCATAGACTCACAAAAATTGTCATTTCCAGAAATGGCAGAAATGTTTCTGGTGAAGTTCATGGTACTGGCATGAGACACTAAGTCAGTGTTTAGAAACTGTATAAGCAATTGAAATTATTCATTAGAGCATGTGGGACAACTGTAAAACCAAGCATAAATAGATGTTCTGCTTGTAATTTAAACTCGTGTACATGGCAACACTGATCCTATTAGTATACTAAATTAATTTATCATGAGTAGAAGGGTACATAGTTTTAAAGCATATTTGAAAAAATAAGTCTTAAACCATATTAAGTACATGCATTGCACTGAAAGGCTCCATTCAGACTAAATGTCACACATTCCTTTTATATGAATAAACCCAGAAAGAATTATATGCAGTACTTTTGCTGTCTGTCTCCACGTGCAGCTGAGCTGAAGAAATATTTTGTCCTACACACACATGCTCACATGGCCTGTCACAGGGCACAGAAATTAAAACTTTCACCAGAATCCCTCTCCCCTTCTGTGCAAGCTAACTTGACTCAAATATTTTCCTTGGAAAAATACTTATAGAGCTCGACCCAATGAGTGACATTAGTGATTACTTTTTATGCTGCCTTGAGATAAACCTGTAAAAACCCTGCCCTTCTGAACTGGGAGAAACCTCTTTTCCCACTGGTTCATATGAAGCAGGGTTTTCAGAAAAGCAAAATCCTACTTTTTAAGCCAACCACAAGGTGATGCAAACGTCAAATCTTTAATCACATTAGATTATTTCTTCAAATTTCTTCTTTGCAAATCCTCACAATAACATGGACAGGATAAGTGAAGAGCAGTTGATGCCATCTACTTGTACTTGTGTGAAGCATCTGACCCTCTCCTGCATGATGTCCTCTAAACTGGAGAGACGTGGATTTGGTGGATCAGTGGATGAGGAAGCTGGATGGTCACACTCAAAGAGCTGTGGTCAGTGGTTCAGTGTCCAGGTGGAGACAAATAGCCTTCCGCAGGGGTTGGTGCTGGGACTGGAGCTGCTCAACATCCAGGTGCATGACATGGACAGTGGGATCCAGTGCATTCTCAAGGGCTCAAACTAGGAATGAAATGGAGGGACCATTACCAGCAGTTCTGTGACAGTGGGGTGGATAGGGCATGGGGTGATGTTGTCACAAAATCAGAAAACAAGACTTAAATAGGAGCACCTCCAGAGTTTGCCTGTAACCAAAGCAACAGCACTCGAAAAATCTAGGGCCTTGAGTTTCCAAGGGTTCTAGGACGCTTCTCTGAAGTGCATGTACATAGCACAGGGAATAATCATGATGAATTAGAGATCTGTGCGCATCTGCAGGGCTACAATCTTGTTGCAATCACTGAGACACTGTGGGATGGCCTACAGGCTATTCCTGCTGCCAGCAAAAGTTGATGGAGGTGGTCCTTCCCCTCTGCTCAGCTCTGGTGAGCTCACACATGGAGTGCTGTGTCCAGTTCTAGGCTCCCCAGTACAAAAGTGATGTGACCACAATGGAGAAATGTTTAATGAAGAGATGCAAAGAGGGTGAAGGGACTCAGGGCACTGATTCCTTCCCAGATCCCTTTTCGCCTCAACCATCTGTGCTTTTTGGATTGTTAACATAATGGAATCTTTAACAGTCTATTTGAAGCATCACCATTATTCTTTATCTGGTTATTGCAGAAAAAGAATTAAAAATAAGGTAGTTAGAGTATTAATATACAGGAAAAGATGCAGTAATTGCAACAATACCATTAAAAACTGAACACACACAATTATGTTAGCTTCTAGCCCTTTTCTGATGTCAGGCTCATCCTTCATTGTTCCTCTGGGTCCTAGTTTTGGTGGTTACACTTCGGTGTTGGCGTTGTTGGGACAAGGTTTTAAGTTCTCAATATCTGGAGTCCTTTACTGGAGAGAATACCATATTTGTGCTGACTGCTTCCTCTTCCTCTAACCTGATATACATTTGCCTTGAATTTAGGACTTTTTAGGAATTGTAAGCAAAATCCAGGATATTAAAGATGAAAATAAGATATTAAGTGTGACTAAGTTGTAAATAAAAACTAAAATCTGTTCAGAAAAAATCATATACTGAGGAAAACTAGTTATACTCAAAAGCAGAAAATACCAAAACATTTTAAAAAAATCTTTAAATAATTCTGTTGGTAAATGATTTTTAAAAAATGTTTAGACAATCCACATTATCAATTCTTAAGACTAAAAAGCCATTAAAAAAATTTTCAAAGCAAAGCACAATTTAAATAAAAATGCCAATTTTTATGTCTTAAGTTTCACTTTTCAGTTTAGGGAATGGAATTGTTTTTCTACAAGAACAGTGTTATTTGAGACATTCATCTGTCAAAGAACTTTAAGGACAGTATATGACCACTTTAGTCTGGCATCAAATTTTACAGAAAAATGTCTTCTTTTATCCAAGTATGTCTCTTTCTGCTTCATCCATGTATTTTTGGAAAATATATTCCAAGTGACAGATTATTTTCACACAACTTTGTGAACTGTTCACCGTCTCTTCTCAAAATACAGTAAATTCTGCCTTCCATATTGCCAATCCTGCCAATACAAATTGAGATTTTTCTTCTCCTGATCTCACTTTCTGTGTGAGACCTCTGGAATGCCAAGAGAAGGCAGCAGAGGTTGAAACTGGAGCTTGCCCACAGGAAGTGAGGTTGCTCATTGAGGGAGCAGGGGAGAGAAAAGCTGGGCATTTAAGTACCACAAGAAGGAAACACACAATGCCAGCAGGACGGAAAGTGTGTTTATGCCATGTGCACTGTCACAGGATAGCTACCACCCACACTTATGAGACAGAAATAAACACATTACCCACACATGTGCTTGACTCTTTTACCAAAATTTAAAAGGCAGTTATTTATATATCTTAAAAAATATGATGTGGGCAAAATAAGCTTTGGTCAACAACATGATTCACAGCATGTTGTAAGTCTGACATTTTTTAATTGTCTCTGTTTTTGGAAGAGGTGTTTGGCACACAAAAACACCCAGTGATGTTTTACACAAAACTGCTCAAAAACAGAAAGAGACTCTCTTCCACAGGTTAAACACAGATGACTTCTGGCACAGCACCAAGGATTGTTCAACACTGCCAGAAGTATCCACACAAAGAAGGTTTATGACTAGAGGTAGTCCTTATTAAACAACTCTCAGCAATGCAGTGATAACAACAGGGTTGGGAAGGGTAGCAGGGAGAGACCAGGGAGCACAGAGGCCTGGCTACATCCATACGATGATGAAGTTCATCACTCTAAGGGTCTCTGTCAAAACAGACTCTAAGGTATCACCACCAAACTTAACATTAAAGGTTATTTTCATCTACTACCTCTTGAAACTAAATTTCATTGTACAAAGGTTTAGTCACAGACCAAGAAGAAGAAATTACCAGTGACAAAGTAGTTCTGTGCTTTAGCCAGTAAATAATGTAGTCCCTAATATATATTTGGATAAATAAGAGTATATTTATTTACCATACTGTCTTCAGAGAGATGCAGAGTATGTTTCCTGATTTCCTGGAGGTTTGCATCATGTATCCTCTAACCAACCAACTCACATCTTGCATATGCTGCATTTCAGCACAGCTTGTGCCTGCTCTGCTGTGCTGCAGCAGCTCTCAGAGCAGCACTGGTGCACTGGTGGCCCTACCTATGTTCAGAACAGACACTGAGAGCAGTTCTGCTGCATTCATAACAGCAGGACCACTGGCCTAGTGGGATGGAGACTCATTCCCACAAAAGCCATGAGAACAATTATGAGGATAGGAAATTTCTATCTTTGACAGCTCTACTCTATTAATTTTGGCTGACATTAGCCAAGGAGATGTAAATTGTTTTGCCTGTGCAACAAGACTCCTGCCAATTGCTGAGGTTGTTAGTTGAGAGGAATGCTGGATTTGTCTTTACAAACAAACTGTGAGTCTGCTGGTAGATAAGGCTAGCACTGAGAGATAGAAGAAACAATGGGATTGATTCCATTGACTGATGAATGGAAAAAGACATTTGCCTTTACAAACAAAGTGTAGAAATGAAACTGGGTATTGGAAGATGAAAGAAACAATGTGGGCGAAACTATGAATTCTGTAAGAATTAAAAATTAAAAGGGAGGGTTGTACATTAGAGGGGAATCTCAGGTATCAGTTCCGGGAAGTCTGTGCCTCTCAAGTACCTCAGTCCATGGGGAAAGAGAGAGGGAAATGTGGCCGGGAAAATAGGATCAAAAGGAGGCTGCGTCCTCCAAAAATCTGAGGGACCCCAGGGGAATGTCCCATGGCTTCTCCCTTTATTCGAATAAAGCAAAAAGGACTCCTCTGTCTCCTTTTTGGACATAAACCTCTGGTGTTTGTGGATTAATTTTCCTGACATAGTGAATCAGCTTGGAAATTATTTTTCTTTTTTCTCCCTCTGCTACTGAGATGCAATGAGCTTCACTTTGCTAATGGGTTAAAAACAAACAACTGCAAAACTTAGTTTGCATTTTGATGATACAAATTCTTTTTGCCAGATGCATTGCTTGCTTCCTAAATCATAAACTCTAAAAAATTCCTTAGCAATAGTAAATTAAATAATGCTGTACCAATATTCTCTTGGTTTTTGGTTCTACTTATGATGGCTTTTATCTACAAAATACTGTATTTTCTTCTTTGCTTGACGCACAAATTAGTATGTGCTAACTCGCTCACCCTGTATTTTATCCCTAGCTAACAGAGAGTGCTGTAATACCCAAACACCTATTATATGAACAGTAACTCTATTCTGAATCGCTGGTGTTTGCACCTCCCTGCTTCAGAAACCAGCTGAGCAGTGAAGACAAGCATGTGCTAATCTCCCACGGTCCTGAGTCTCACCCACCCTTCCCACTCCATCACTGTATCACCTAATTATAAGCATGTTTTCCTTTCCGCTCCCAGTCCCTGCCTGTCTCTCCATAAGCTGTAAGCCTAGTTTCTATCCCACTTTATTCCTTTCAACCTTTTTACCAGACATTGTAGAATTATTTTAGCTTGCTGTATAACAGAACCTGGGGAGCACAACCTGGGTAGAAAACAGTAGTAAAATAATTTAAGGATATGAGCCAGTACTGGGAGTGCTGAGTGCAACAACATGCAGTTGTCTGCAGCACACACATAGCACATCCCTCAAGCCCTTCTAGAAGTCTAGTGAGGTCTCAAATGGGGGGAAAAATCATTACCATTCCCTTTCAGTGGTTCAAGTTTCTGCTTGTGTTTATGTGACAGGACTAAATTAACAGAAGACCTGAAACAGGCCTGAGATAAGCCTGAGATACACCAGGCAATGTCCTTCTGCCACACTGTGATACCTCATACTCTGGTATAAATTGTGTGTTAGTGTATTAGTGCTGTCAGTCACTCCTCAAGACATTAAATTTTAATTCTTTGCCTATAAGGATAAGCTAACCCGTTCATATTGTTGCCTAGTCAAACTAGCTGACAGCCCTTCTGTTTTCATCACCCCTGAAGGGTATGTATTGACCTTCTACTTGGCTTTCAGGGTTTTCTTCTAACTGCCTTGCCCAGCTGGAGCAGCCACAGATCCCCAGTCTTCCTCAATGACTATGCAAAACCCACTTCTTTGGTGTGCCGGTTACACAAAAACACCCTACAAAAGGAAAGGAAAAGCATTCTGATTGTATGCTTTGCAAAGAGGAAGTCAAAGAGGAAAAAAATATTTTTGTGCATATTACTTTTACATCAGTCAGGATCATGTGTGAGATGCTGCACTGTGCAGCAACAGAGAAAGAGAGGAGACATTTATTTTTATCTTCCATGACTGAAGGTAATCCCAACCTTTTTAAAAATAAACAGCAGTTTAAAGTGATATATGTAAAAACAAAACAAGGAAAATATATTTTCAAAACAAAGAGCTGAAGATAATTTTCTGAATAGTAGTTGTAAGAGAAACAGAGAGGAGTAGCTCTTAGATTTTGGATTTTCCAAAAATGAAGCATGGCAGTTATTTGTAATCAAGACAAAAAACAAAAGCAGAAGACTTACTTAACAACCACAAACTACTAGTTTTCCAGGCTTTCATTCTTCTGTCCCCCATGCCCAGCTTCTACATTTTCTTGAGAATTGCCCAAAAAATGGACCACTGTGTATCAATAAGCTAAGCCTGCAAAGGTGATGACAGCAGTATGGGAAATACCCAGACTAGAAGTGAGAGCTTACAAGAGTAGGTAAGAATTTACTTTCAGACAATTTTGATAGCTGATAGTATATAAAAAAAATCTTGGTTGGATTTTTGGCACACAGGGGAACATGTAAATAGCAGGAAAACCAAATTTTTATTTTAAAACTGAGTGCATTTAGTAAGGTGAGACTCATATGAAATTGATAGAGAATCTATGCAGGTTTATGAAGTCCTTACACTGATCAAGGCTTTGTTTAGGTCCTAGAGCCTCTGCTGTGTTGCTGAGGAATTTTCTTTCCTTTAGAAGTGCTACAGATAGCAGGAGAGATGGGCACTAAGTTGATTCCTGGCTAGAGGAGCAGCTGCTGCTGCAGAGCACAGGGATCTTTCAAGTAAAGTTTGTGTTTACAGAGGTGACCTGTCAAAAAACACCTGAAGTTTTGCATTGTTTCGTTTTTGTAATCACCCATAATGTTGCCATATATTAAAAAGGGATTTTACAAGCACTTGTTTGCTCTGATAAAGAAACTTGTGTTTCCTTGGCTCCAAGAAAGCATAAACAAAGGAGAAATGGAAAAAAACAAGATTAACAGAAGGTTCTTTTAGCACAGACTCATTTTAGCTTTCCTGAAGCAGTATAATCCAATGCAGATGTTCATTTGCCTCATTCTTGGCAACTGCATTAGATGAACTTCCTCTCCTCAGCAACATTTTCTCAGGGATTTATTGTCCCTTTGTTAGTCTGCCCTTAAATTGTTCATTCCTTTCATGTGACAGTGAAAACCCGAAACAGTGACAAATCAAGTTAAACACATGAAAGAACTACAAGAAAATAGTAACATTATGTAAAAGTAAATGCAATATATAAGTGATTTAAGTACAAACAGTGATCTCTGCTTTTGTTTTATCATTTCTGATCGTGGAGATGATAGTGGTAAAGAGTCATTTATTTTAAGTCAAAATAAACCAAATGATCACATAAGAAAATTAGAGACATGGAGTGGTAGAAGCAAATCAAATGACGTGGACAACGTTTACACTTAGTAACAAATGTATATAAATGTGCTATCTCAGAATTTTTTCAGTAGTCTAAAGCACTAGGTTCTCAGATAAATGAATTTTACTCACAACATGAGTACACAGCTTCTGATAATATGAATATGGAGGAGAAGGTAGTACTGCCAAGTTCTTTAGCATTCAAATTGTTCTTTTAATTGAAAACTTTCCCTTCGCTTTGACGCAAAAATGTTACAGATGATCAAAGCCTTGAGTGAACCAATAGGCATTAACTGTCCTGAGAGCCTCATGAGGAGCCTTCACTACTGGGAGCTCAATCAAAGATCAGGGACTTAAAGTCTCTGGGCTCTGTTGCAGATGTAGCTATCTGTGCTCCTCTCCCTGTTACTATCTTGTCTCCAAAAAACCTGTGCTATTTTGTCACAATTCTATCTCCATTGGCACTAGCTGAAGAAGTGCCAAAGAATTTTAAAAATATGTGTGTTAGGATATTTTAGGGAAATGTCTACTTTGGAGCAATTCAGTTGGAGAAAAACACAGTTTGGAATCACTAATTCTCCTTACGCTAGAAATAGTTTAATCAAGCCCTGAAACTCTAAAAGAAAAACATTTTTCATTAAGAAATCTTTATATTACCTTGTTTGATTGGGGGTTTTTTTTTGTTTGTTTGTTTGTTTTTTTGTTTTGTTTTTTTTTAAATACTAGCTGGAGTCCTGAATCCCAGACTCCTATGTATTCCTTTAAAAGTAACTGAGAAAAAAATCACAGTGTGACCATTCTGGGGGCTTAATAGAATGAATGTCTGCCAGGGGATGCCAAACCAAGTAGCCCAAGAGAGGCAGTGGAGCCATTTCCCCAGGTCCTGCCTGTGGTGAGGCTGAGCAAGTAATCCCCAGAGCACACAAACATTCAGGATATGGGAGTACACCTGGTTGGCCACACAAACCAACATGGACAGAACACAAAGCCCTCCCAGAGAGCACGATCCTGCTCCTTCCTGTCACCGATTAGGATGGAAGCCCACCCTAACATGCAGCCTGTCCAGCTGCTGTCCCCTTCATCCTCTGGTCTTTCAGCTGCCTCTCACACAGGGACGTACACATGCGAACAATTCTCTCCGACAGCTGGTCCAGCCCTGTGGTCCTGCCAACAACCAATTCCCAGCCCCACCTTCTGCTTACTCCAGGAGCCAACTCACACACCCTTTGGTCTCTCCAGCATCCAGCTCAGACTTAACAGTCTCCAGGTCATTTCCTGCCACCTAAACCTCCAGACATTCTCATCCACACAGATTGACTCCTCTAACCAGGGAGAAAATCATGGCCAGGAAAACAGATGGACCAGACATCCATTCACACATGCCCAGTCACTTTTTTCTCCCTTATCCAGCTATTTCCCCATGATTGTTCCTCCCCAAGCTGTTGTGATTGCCTCACCTATGTCCACCTTTAGTTCTTCCCTTTATCAATCCCAATAATGACTCCCACACAGCTGTTGGGCAGTGACTTCCTCCATTCCAGCTTAAAGTACATTTCATTAGGAATGGCTGGCAGGAGTCAAAGACTGAAAGATCGAGATGGAGGCTGGAGGTGGCATTACATGGCTTGCCAGAAGTGCAGCTTCCTTTGTAGACCATGTCTGGCCCAGGATTCCTGCACTGACACATAGCTTGAATATAGCATAAGCAGTGCCTGCAGTCACTCAAACTAAAATATTTTAAAAGCGTGGTTGTGGCTCAGTTGCAAGTTCATTACACTGTTGAATATAAACCAGACTTAAACAGGTCTAGGAGTACTTACATAAAGAGGCTCAGTATTTTAGGAAAAATAATTTTAACAAACCTCTTGTGTGGAACTAATGAGAATGCTTGTCTAGAGTAAGACTCATCTGTAATTCCAATATCTGCATGTTCCAACATTCTTTGTCCCTCAACACTAACAGGGAGAGGGATAGGATGGGTCATGCTCTCCATGACATACAAAATCACTGTCAGTACTTCAGTACGTTTTTTTTTTTTTTTTTTTGTCTGTGTGTGTTGGTTTGCTGGTTTTTTTTTCGGTTGGTTGGTTGGTTGGTTGGTTTTGGTTTGGTTTGGGTTTTTTTAGAGGGCAGGGTTGGGCTGTTTTTTAGTTTTGTAGTTGTTGTTTTTAAGAATTAGTCAGATTTCTGAACAATTCCTTACCTTTCATGAAACTGTTGTGCTGCAACAATTTGAAACCCATTCTTGTTTAATCTTGAAAAATTTACTATTTCTGATCTAACAAGCAAAAGCTGACACAAAAACTTGGAAAATCTGCTCTACCCAAAATCCTATGACGCATTCCAAAAACTGAACTTGCAAACAAATTAGTCACTTTAATCATAACATAGAAAATGTACCAGTAATTAATTGCTGGAATGAAAATCTATATTCTTTCTTACCTGGGGGAGTTCCAAAGTAATAAATCTGAATCAGTTTTGGGGTTTTTTTATACTTGTATCTAATGCCTAAAGTATCAACTGAAGTAGGAGTTCTCTTCAGTCTAATTTCCTGACAGCGAAAGAGTATTCCCCAAAATATCCCCTGCATTTACAATACAGGATTTTGTGGTAGTTCTAACCGTACCAAAAATAAACTTTGCATTGCTTATTCTGTAATCTGGTACCCTTTGGCTGTGACTCCCATCTCATTATTGAATGTTTTGATTCAGATAACCAACACCATTTTACATTGACTAAAACTAGTGAGCAAAAATTTTCCAGATAAAGTAGGATCTTCGCACACCGTTGCCTTGTTATTTCACTGGACAATCTGAGGGCACTGTGGAAACAAAAGGGTAATACTAGGGTCAGGACTAGGGCCACTGCTGACTCTCATCAGTGAGGGTACAGGTAGCCCTAGCGACTTCTCTCTTGTGCACAGGGTGGCAGTGCTTTTAGTGAATCTTTTACTTTTGATTAAGGAAAGTAATAGTAAAAATGTTAATTGAGTTTAATGAGCACATACAGGGCCAGTATCCTGGGAAAAACTAAGCTGGCACACAGTTTCTGCCTATTGCCTCCCAAAAGTTCCTTTCCACTACCACTACATGTGTTAGTTACCCGCTGAGATTCAGGAATAGGCCAGTAGGAAAATTTCAACGTGTGTAGTTTCTCAAAGACTTAGGCACCTGAAGACTCAGAGCAAGACCAGATGCAGGTGGAAGGTAAGAACAGTAATACACAGCCTGGGGCAGCAGATAGGCAAGATTATTGCAGTCAGCACTAAGTTTGGGTTCAATTGCTCTGAAACGAAAGTTTAGGTGAAAGCCAAAGCCTAGAAATGAAGTTTTCTTTCAGTACCAATCAAGCCATGGTCTTTCATCAATTCTCACGCACATGACTATCCTGTGAGCTTACTAAACTGGCAAACAGCTCTTCTGTTCATCAGTAAGAACATTTGGCTTACAGCATGAAAGTTGAGAACCAGGGTCAGGAAGAAGTATTTGCATGGATGTACAGCCAGGGGCAGCAGGAGAGGGAGGGAAAGACCATTTGCTTTCTTTACTTTGACCAGTTTTAAACACTACAAGAAGCCCATCATGCCCAAAACTCTGCCCATGTCTGAGACAAAATTAAGAAAACAACACAAAAACTATTCTAACTTAAGCAGGTTCTTCCAAGCTGATGCATCATCTTGCACTGCATATTTACAAATTGAATAAACACAATAAAATGAGTAAAGAACTATCATGTCCAGTAAATCTGTAAATAGTTGGAAAAAACATTTTTTGAAAAGTGTGACTAGTCCCACCTTCCCAGGTCTCTGTGGAAGTCTGCAGTCTGTGACAGAGAAAGGAAAGATCTCTGAAAAATCAAACACGTTACAGCAGATGGATGCACTCCTATGACAATATGTTCTCCCCAAGATCACTTTGAGGCACAAGAGCAAAGCAGTGCGTGAGAGTTGCTTGCCTGCAGATAAACAGAAGGTTTCTTTCACTACAGCTAATGCCTCACATTTTCTTGATATGAATATTAAGGATATAGGAATTTACTGGTTCGTCTGAATAAACACCACATGTGCAGTTGTACTAAATATGTCAGCAGTGCACAGGGTAGGGCAGTTTTATTTGTTTGTTCAATACAATGTGCTAGCCATATATAAAATACATGCAGCCACTATACCTATCTATAACTCAATGCATAATTTATTAAAATAGCCTTGTATTTTATGATTTAACTAAGAATTAATTAATTTAAGATTTAATTAAGAATTATAACAGGTTGATCATATTTAAAAATCATACATATGCATTCATCCCCATGTATATATAATGTATATTAATCAAATATTTCTTCTTATTGGTGTTTGTGATCAGAAAAAATCCATGAATCACAGTCATTCAGTCAAGAAATGCAGTGATAAAATCACTGGTGCTGAAGATAAAACAAAGGTGTTTCTTATAGTCTAGATCTTTCTGGGGAACTACAGAAACAGTATCCCATAGATGCAGTTATTATAACATCCATTTATTCTGTCACTTCTCAGTGGCTTGATATACTTTCAGGATCTAGACTTTCTGAATTTCCAGAACAAACCTCAATAGGAAAAAACAAATATTGTTTCTTAATTCAGTAGCAATCTTTGTATTCTTTTTATATGAACACAAATCATCTTGTAATTTTTTGGAAGAATTGAAAAAATCCTTTCAAAGAGATTGATAATGTTGAATATACCCATTATTATTAATAAATATGTTGATTAAACTGTTAACAATATCCCTGTACCTTTCTTCTGTCATACTCCAGTCAGACAAAGATTTAATTTAAGAAAAGAACACGAACCAAACTAAATGTCAAGAGTTAAATTTTGTCTTGAAATAAGTAGTAGTCAACTACAGGTTTTCTTTGCATAGGGACAGAGAGGGCATTTTAAAGTGTTGGAAGATATTACATCTTCCTTCTTCTTCTGTCCAGGCTTACCCTGGAGAAAAACTGTTCTCTTTCTTTGACTAAGAAAAAGAAGTTCTATAAAATCACATTCAAAACATATATATAATTGTTTTGAAAGAACGACTTTTCATGAAGAATTGCAGTCAAAAAAGGACACAGTAGTCAGAGTGGGGCAAGCAGTTTGAAGCTCAGGTAGTACAAACATGGTAAGGAAGAGTGAAATAAAGCTTCCTGTTTTTCCTTCAGGGAGGCGAGTACAGTACACATCTCCTTATCTCCCTCATGGGCACAAAATCTGAAGGTGGTGAGGGCTCAAATTCCATTCCTGGGTGTCCACCGTATGAAATCTCAGCAGTCTCAGCTTCGCAAGGAGCTGTGTATTTCAGAATTAATTGCAAGAACCGGGTCCAGGATTGCTCTTCTGTATGTGTGAGTAAGCAAATGCAACAGGTAGTGGGGTTAATTGCTTCAAAATTCTGTCTTTGGAGGTATTCCATAAGGAATCTGATTAAATTGGTTCTGCCTTGAGCAAGGAATTGTACCATTTGACATCCAGAAGTCTTTAACAGTATTACAGTAATTTCATGAATACAAGTCACACCGTTTTGACTAAAATTTTGCTCCTACACCGGAAATGCGGCTAACACTCAGAAGTGTCTAATATGTGAATAATTTTCTGACATTTCCAACCCCAGAAGTGGAAACCAAGGTGCCGAGTCGAGTAACCTGCCAGTAAAAGCCGGCATTTCGCGATTATTACAAATTGTTACTCTGTTGCGTCGTGGGTGGAGCCTGGCTCCCTGCAGGCAGCACAGGGTGGGGAGAGAGGAGGGAGAGCTCTCTCCTTCCCTCCTCTGCCGCAGCCTGGGGGAGAGAAGGGGGGGCCCTGTGCCGCCATCCCCGCGGCCCATGGGGTAAGTGGGGGGCTCCTGCCCCCACCTGCCACGGCAGGAGCAGGCAGGCTCCATCCCCGCCCACTGCCGCGGGTGCCGGCGGGCTCTGTCCCTGCCTGCAACCACGGGGCAGCGCCGGGCCAGGGCAAGCAAGCCCAGTGGCAGCAGCGGCTGGCCCCGAGCTGCCCCGTCGAGCGGTCCCACCGAGCTGGGCACCCTGGCCCCATTGGCAGCCCCGAGCGGGCCAAGCCTGCACAGCCAGAGCCGACCCAGTAAACCCCGCCCTGCCGTGGTTCTGTTACTATTTGGCAACTTTGTTACATGCGAGTCCTCGCTGCGAACGACAGAGCGGCTTATACTCAGGTGCGGCTTATTTATGGACAAAGAACGAAATGTTTGCCAACACCCAGAGATGCAGCTTATAGTCCGTGTGGCTTGTATTCATGAAACTACTGCAATTCTTGGAAAGGTCTGTGATTCCACAGGGGCTTTGGAGGGGCAGAAGATTGTAAGGGTCCATTCACTGCAGAGAGAACCTCTCAGCAGGAGACCAACACACATGCCTTTTACATGTCCTTCAGAAGATGGCATTTGGATCAAGAAACTGTCCTTGGAAAGCCCATCCCACAACCATAAAGAAAAGGATCTTTTCTAGGAAGTATACTTTGCATGTTTGGAAAGTGATAAACACAGAAACCAAGCCTAAACAAGGGATTGTGATAGGCTGGACTGCAAGAGGCATCAGCAGATGTGAGAAGGGGCCCTCACATGAATGCTGCTGCAGCATTCTTTAAAGATTAAACAAATCACTCAAAACTGTTTAACAGTCAGTAGCAAGGCCAGGCATAGGCAATTCGAAAACTAGGAATAATCTGGCTCAAGTGTATCAATCACACTATTTGATTTTCTTCTTATAAATATACTTAGTATTATGTTAAATAAAACTGGGAAAACAATGTAATAAGCATGTGCAAAAATTCACAACAAACAGTTTTATTTCAGTAAGTCAATTAAAAAGTATTTCAAATGCAATAAAATGCAACTCAGTTAATCACTTCAATAAATGCTTATGGAGCACTCCAGCTTCCCAGTTAACAGATGTGGGTGATTTAACAAAGGAGCAGTAACAGAGAATCTATACACACCATACTATGCTGTTACAAGTACTGAATGCAAACTGAAGAACTGTGACTGAAGTGGTAGGAGAAGAACAAAGCTAAGAAAGGGAAGAAAAAAAATTGTATTTATTTGACAGGATGAACTCCAGAGGCATCTACAGAGACAAACTTGGTTCACCCTCCAATTTATAAATCTCTCTAATTGCCTTCAGAACATTCCAAATCTAGCCAAAGATGTGGAGAAGATTCTGTGTTAGACAAGGGTCCAAGTATTTAAATGATTGCAATAGTTGTAGAGCTGGCAAACCCATGTTCATTAGAGATCTAATTTTTTCAAAATGCAGAGACCACACTACGAAGGACATCTGAGGTGGCATTGCCCCATTTAGCTGCAAGGGGCTGATGCCAGCAGGCAGGAGTCAGGGCTCTTAGAGCTCTAGGGTCACCTTAATGGCACAGAGCCCCCAGATGTGGGCCACAAACCAGAATGGGATTTCAATCCTGCTTCTGGCTGGACATGGGGACATGCAGCTGCAGGAGGTTGGCATCTGACAAGTTGGGAAAGCAGGATTTCCCCCAAAAGGAGAGCCAAAAGTTGTTTACCTTCTAGCATACTCTCCAGAAAAAAAAAAAGGAAAAATTGCCATCTGTGTTTGTGCCAGTTCTTTGTTTTTGTCTGATTTTGTTTTGCTTTGTTTTCTGTGTGTTGTTGTTTTTTTTTTCTCCCAAGCCAAAGATCGTTGCTCTTGTCTTCTCATTTCTTTGATCAAAGCATTAGCAAAAAGTTAATGCTTCAAGAAAAATTCACCAATTCTGTTTCTAATTATTCTCTTTTTTAAAAATGAGAAACTTGTTCATAGTCAGTGTCTTAAGAAAGGACTAAGCTCTGATGTGGATAATCAAATTCAGATTTGAGGTATAAAAACTTTAGAATAACTGCATCTGACTCTTGGTTTCCTTGTCAAAGGAGTCATTAGTCAACATGAGACCTCTCTTCCATTGAGAGCTAGATTATGCTCCTCAGAGGTTCAGTGATTTAGCTATATGAAAATTTGACATAACTTACAGTTATCTTTTAGAAGTGTTGGTGTGCATCGTATTTAATATTCAATCTACAAATAATTGAAAATTAGAGTAATAACTGGCAGCAGGTTAATGCAAAAAAAGAGGGCTTTCAGAAAAGCAAATGCTGTTCTAGTTCCCATGGCACCATTCCCAATACTTGTTTCATACTCCTGAGAGAAAAGAGGAAAGCAGAACAAATGTTAAACCTCCCACACAAAATTCTCAAAGTAATATTATAATTCCCCCTAAGGCTCCAGCCTTGCTGTCAAATTGCTTTTTCTGTCAACTTTCCAAATTTTTTTATTGAGAAAAGATAATAATTATAATTATCCAAAGTTTAAGTTGGTGAGTTTTTGCTAAAATAGTTAAGCTGCAAATTCTCATTAAAAAACCTTGTAAAGTCATTCATTTAATTTACACGGTATGATTACCACAATGAAAAAGTTTCATATATATCTACATGATTGTGTAAATACATTTTTTCCTAATTATCACCTTCATGGGAAATAACTGGTTTGTAGTAGCAATCTTAGTAATTATTCATAAAAATTATTTCAGTATTTATTGCTTCAAAGAATTATTCACTTGTGCAGACATTGTCTTCTGTACTTTTCAATGATCTTGTACAACTTCTGATGTACTGCAATATAATTTTTCTTATCCATTTAGGTGATTGTGCTTTCCACAATTCCTTGGGCTCAACAAAAACCTTCCTAGAATGCTCAAGAAATGCATATATATATATATATATATATATAAATAAACATTTTAGTTCAGCCATTTATATGCCTTCAGGGAGAGGAAATGTTATCAAAGTTCCATTTATCATATTTTATTTGTAAATATGTTTTCAATACTGCAGTCCTTGGTATTCACAGAAATTAATTTTTAATTTGACACCAAAGTGGTGTACCACAGATCTTTAAACATTGAAATAAGGTCATACAACTTATCTGTTGTATGGCATTGTCAGGAGATACACTGAAGTGACTGGAGAAACAGAAAGCAACAAAAGGAACACAAGTAAATTAGTAGCTGGAAAGACACCTCAGCTTCTCTGTGCATGCATGACAATTCTTCTGTTGTCATGTAGTTAGATTCCATCAGAAACTCAAGTCTTCCCTGTACTAAGTGCAAGAGAAGCAGGCAGAGCAGCTCAGATGAGTTGCTTTACATAAGATGTGTCAAATAGATGAAACAGCTGTTTAAAGAAAATTTTCTGCAAGAAAAATCTTTTAAACAGTCACAGTTTTCTGACCAATGTCCTTTAAAAACCCCAACTTTGGCACCGAATGTTAAACAGAGAAACAGTCTCCTGCATCACTGAGGGACTTAGGCAATGTACTGAAGTACTGCAAATAGGTGCTTTTCAGAACTAGAACCTGTCAAAGTTTCTGAGGTGCTCCCATGACCAGTTCTTTATTACTTTAAAGCCATTTCCCCAAAGTCTCGAACCCATAGATAAAATTTCACCAGATTTGGTTGCCTCTAACAGAAATGCTACAGCCAGCTCTTTGCAGTCTGAGGAAGATGAGTCCACAGGCTCTGTCTGAATAAAATTCAAATTATATCTGAATCCTTCAGTTGAAGGATATGCCAGTACACACAGGTATCTTTACCAGTGCAGGTTAGTTACAGACCAGAAAGAGTTTAAAGGCAAGATTATTTAAACACCACCACCCCGCAAAAACCCAACCAACTCCTCAGTTTTACACCAATAAAATATATTTATGAAAACAGTTGCTAGAATTGGAAACAGTAGCAAAGAAGTTAAGCAATAACACTTCTTCCTAAACAGCTAAATATTTGAGTTAGTTTTAAAGTCTGTTCTACATTTCATTGAGCTAGAGGAGCTGTCAGTATAACCTTACAGCCATGAGATCTATGGCCTACTTTCTTCGACGAAGTTGGTATCCTAGACACTTTTTTTCTAGTGGGAAATATCAGCTGGAACATTGTTCCCTTTTTTTTGCACTTCTATTTATGACATGTCCCAGCAATTGTGTTTGTGCAGTAGGTATGTCTCAGAATGAATTTAATAAAAATGTTTAACAAAGTACAGTAATTTCATGCATATAAGGCGCACCCTTTTGACTAAAATTTTGGCCCAAACCTGGAAGTGCGCTTTATGCCCCAGAGCGCCTTATATATATGGACAAAGTTCAGAAATTTGCCAACCTGAAGTGTGAGCTGCGAGCCGAGCCATGAGGGGGGGCTGCACCGCGGGAGTGCTGAGCCACGAGGGGAGGCTGCGTCATGGGAGCGCTGAGCCGTGAGCCGCGCTGCGAGCCGAGCCTCACCAGCCAGTGCCGGGTACGGGCGGGAGTGCTGGGGCCCACAGCACTGGGAGGGTGCCTGGGGCTGCATTTAAAGGCTACGCCAATCTGTCAAAAATGTTTGCAAATTGAGCACTTGCCAGTAAACCCCGCAATCACGCGATTCCATTACTAATTCCTTACTTTGTTGCATGCAGATCCTCGCTGTAAAAAAAAAAGTGCGCCTTATAGTCCAGTGCACCTTATACATGGACAAAGTTCGGAAATTTGCTGACACCCGACATGCGCCTTGTACTTCGGTGCGCCTTATACTTGTGGAATTACTGTAATTTGATGGTTTCCCAGTCCTCTAAAGAAAGGCTATTCTTCCAGGGTTAGTCTTACTCTGGGAAGAAAAAACAAACTAACAAACAAACAAACAAGCAAATAACAATACAAAAGCCAGCAAAAGACTGAAATGTCTTGGAAGCCAAATGTCTTACTGGACAGCTCTAGAAACTGCCAGCATGAGGGGCTGCATTTAACAACCTACTCAGGTGCTCTTCCAGCAAAACTGCGTAACACCTAAGCACCTTCGAGAGGCCTCCACTTTTAGAAACCCTGCTGAGAGAGGCCAAGTGCTGTGGAGCATAAATGAGCTCTGAATGGACATTCTTTCCTTCCTGGGATTCTCCTTCCCTAATTACTGTGACTGAGGAGCTGCAGTGGACAAGTGCAGGGAAGCTCAAACAACCTCTGGCTCATAAATCCTTTCCCTGGACCAAGCCCTACTGCAAAGCTTTATGAAATCATAAGAAAGATGTGAGCCACACAGCGATATTCAGAGTATTTCAATCAGACTGGAGAATCACAGAAGAGTTTGGGTTGGAAGAGACCTGCAAAGGTCATCTAGTCCAACTCCCCTAACATGAGCAGTGACAACATTGATTGGCATTTCTCACCACCACCTTATTTTAAAAGAATATCCTAATATTTCCCTGATATCAGGAAAATTGATTAATAGTTATTATAGTCAGTAAGCCTTTAATAGTGTGAAAGACACAAAGGTCAGAGCTACTGTAGTTGGTTTATTTGCATCTATCTGCAATTATAAGCTCAGTTTTACATGGAAATAATCACAAACTCTTGTCTCTATGTGATGTCAAGATGTTTGTAAAAATGGGGTTCTGCAGTTTTGTTGATAGCAGATGGTCAAAATCAGACAGTCCTTGTAATAGTGACCTTGACTGGTGGTTTGCTTTGCATTGCTCCTGGTCCTCTGCATGCTGTGGGGCCCAAATCCTGGTTTGACACCAGGACCACATATTTGCAGGGGTCCAACAATTTCCATATATTAAGATGATGCTTGCAGCAGCAGACCTCTCATTAGGGATAGAAATGAGCCAAGACACAGACTGTCATCCAACAACATGAAAAGGGTCACAGTTTATTCTTCTTTACAGCTTTGCCATCCTAACTCTGACTGCAGCAAGCTCCTACTGTAGTGTTCAACTGCAGACTCTGACTGCTGGGTGTTTTCTGTATGACTGCAAGTGTTGGTTTGCAGACTCTGAGTGAAAGCTCTGTGGCTTTCACTCAGCTCGACTGTGACTGCAGGCTCCAGCAGCAGGCTCTAACTCCATCAAATCCAGAAAGGCCTCACAGCAGATCTTTTACTGCAGTAACTCTCTTCCTAGTTTCACTTTTCTTTGTCTCTCTGGATCCTTCCTTCTTCCTCGGGGCTCTTTTATGACCTTGCCATTGAGGGCAAGGCTATTCCTCTTCTGTGGTAATTAGTACAACTGTGACTTATCAGGGGTGAGGTCGCCTTTAATCTCTTCTTCTACACCTACAATGCTGAGCTCTGTTAGAATAGAAAGTGCCAGCCCACAGTCCCTCAAGTAGCATTTTCTGTGATGATCCTAAGCCAAGGTGACATCCAGGAGTGTGATCCTCCAGTCCCTTTTGAATGGAAGCACAACTGTGTAGCTTTGGACGACAGCAGAGTGATTTTTTGCTTAGGAGACTGAGCACCAGCCTAGCATTATTCCTAGATTATCGATTAGAGTGAGGCAACTGCCCTATTTAAGGATTAATGATTACCTCAGGGGGATTAATTTGATGATCATTCTCTCTAGCAGGAAAAAGATATTCCCATGAGAGCTCTTCACTTCTTCCCCAGAGCTGAAACTCCCGAGCAAACTACTGTAAAAATATTTCTATGGTTCTAATGATTACAACTTATTTCTGTGCCATAATAAAAGAAATCTGAGAGAAAGAAAATTTTCTTGAAAAACAGTATCTCCCTAGTCCAGCTTGCTGCATATTGCTGAATGAACCAAGCCTCTGCTAATTTCCAAAAGTTTGCTTTAAAATCATCATATCATTCTCAATGTCTGGCCTTGCCTCTCCTACCCTGGCCTCTCATCCTTTTCTGAACTGAGAATTGAAAAGTGCAACACTGCACTGATAAACAGCCATGATAGTAGGATCATTTGAAATGAGTAACTTTGCAGGTCCAAAGTTTCAGAGAGTTATTTAACCTTTAAAATAAATGGTAGGAAAATCACTGTCTTTGCATTATTTCCAGTGAATAAATTGAGTAATAAAATCCTTCTGTCTTCAACCTCCTCTATCCCAATTTTTAAAACCATGTCATAGGATCTGGATCAGAAATGAAAAATTTTCGTTGCTTGGAAAAACATTAGTCATGGAAATATCTCATAAAAATAAGCTGTGCTCAGCTTATTTGCTCAGTCTATATTTGCTTTTTCCAAGAAAAAGAAAAAAGATTTTACTTCTCTATTTCAGGATTTCTTAACTCTTCTAAAATCCCACACTTTAATGTGCTTATGCTGAAAGTTTTTGCATTCAACAGGCTTAATATTTCATCATCTATGCTTATAGTGATCTAGATCCCAGATATTTTTCTAAACCCACCAGCCAGTGGAGGAGATAGTAAAAGTACACTACAAAATAACTTCTGTTGCAGCATAGAGAACTCACTGCTTTTCATCTTTGGATCAAATTCTGCAACAGTTTCCTTTTATTAGGAAAAACATTTTAAATTCCAGATTTTTTTGTAGAGAGAAGCAGAGAAATTCTATGGTGTTACATAACATTACAGCTGATATCACATCTTGAAGGGGGATTTTCACTGCAGCAAAGTCTTGCTCATTAGGACTTTTGAAACCTTCAGTCAGCATTCCCATTCTCACACGACTTATTCAATCTCAAGGATTCATTTTTGCCATCTAGTGGCTGTGAGCAGAATTAAAACAAAATTGCTAATGACAAACTTGAAAATTATTGTTTGTGATAAAAGATGGCAGTTTTAATTCATGGTTATTTTTGAAAAAGACACTTATACCTGGAAAAGAGGACTATTCCCTCCACGTAACCATTAAATGAACACTGAAAGAAAACAGGATTAATGTGTGAAACTCTGTGAAAATAACAGCTGAAGTTACTGCACTGGAGTGTGGGATGGAGTTGCGCTGACTGAAGGAGGAGGTTACTCAGAGGATTCCTCATATCCAATGTGTCTTTTGTTATAGCAGTCCTGGAAATTTGTAAGACAATCCAAGCAGAACTCTCTTCTGCTGCCCATCTCCCTTCTATTTTGGGGGGTGGACACAGAATAATATTTAACAAGTTATTTCCAAAAGTAGTATAATGAACAGACACTTAGGCTTGACAGAGAGGCTCTTTTCACATACAAATAGATGTCATAATAAAAAATTAATAGAACTCCCCAAGTTCCATTCAATTTTTTAACTCACAGTGTATAGTGTTCATTAATAACCGTAACTCAGGATAAAAATATTTCATTTCATGAATGTATAACATAACATTGATTTAAGAGATACAAATAAAGAAGGAACCAAATGCACTATCACTAAAGTATTTCAACACCAACAGCTAGGAGGCATCTCTGAACTTAGCATCATCAACTTGAATGTCTCAATTTTCTCTTGAAAAACCTATTCTGGAAACTCTTTTAACATTCAGAAACATATAATGGTTTAGGTTGGGACCTTAAAGATCACCAACTTCCACTGTTCCCATGGAGAGGCTGCTTCCCACTAGTGCAGTTTCTTTAGAGCCCCATCCACCTTGGCCTTAAACCCTTTCAGGGATCAAGCATCCACAGCTTCTCTGGCCATTGGTGCAAGTGCCTCACCACCGTCAGAACAAAAAATTCCTTTCTAATATCTAACAAAAATCAACCCCCCTTTCCGTTTAAAATTGCTCCCCCTTGTCCTGTCACTACATACTCCCGTAAAAAAGTCCCTGTCCCTCTTTTTTATAAAACAAAAACAAACCAAATTTGCATTTAAAATAAAACATTGTGGTTATACTTCATGGAGAAAACATGGTCCACTCTGGTTCACATACTTTATGGTTTCAAAACCATAAAACCACCCCCCCCAAGTTTAACAAAATACAATTACATGATCTCCTGATTTTAAATTTTTGAATCTGATGTAATTAAAATCCATAATAATGGATATAAAATTTCAAGATAAAGAGATGTCAGTATGAAAGATCTGGTCTGTCACT
Organism: Catharus ustulatus; assembly: GCF_009819885.2. Lineage (NCBI taxonomy): Eukaryota > Metazoa > Chordata > Aves > Passeriformes > Turdidae > Catharus > Catharus ustulatus. The sequence continues at coordinate 61,132,458 of NC_046221.1, read as the reverse complement.
GAGCATTGGGCATTCTTCCCAGTTTCATGTCTGTTATTTCAGATGCATGGATAGAAAGTTAGTGATTAAGAAACGAGGAACAGAAGCTCACACACTTTTAGTAATTGCAAAAGATGGGAACTGACTTAAAGGATTTTACAATCCTTTTATAGACATTTGAAATAAAGGTTTCAGAAAATATGCTGTAAACTTCCTTAGTTGTTTATTAATGAACATTTTGAAAAACCAGATGAGGCATTCCATGTTTTTAAGGTGCTGACATTTTATTTTGCAATTGCATAAAAGTAGCACATCTTAATATACATTGTTATATATATGAAAAATATAACAATACGGTCAACTACAAAACAGTAGAGTATCACACGCAGTCTGCAAGACTCTTTTTTTCTTCAAATTGTTTGTCTACTGCAAGTGAAAGGGCCTGAAGAAAAGTTGTCATTGTAACACTGGGGGACTGAAAATAAGAGAACATTTTGTTAGACACACCACAGTAAGAGGCAGACACAGTATTTTACATACAAATCACGGCATTTAAAAGAAAAATATTTGAATTTCATATTACAAAAACAGCAAAATGCTATAAACCAAGCTGCAAGTTTATTTAAAATCAGCTAGCACAGCAAAGTCAAAGTCAACTTTTGCAAAGTCTTCAGTTACAATACTGTATATTTGCTTAGAAAAATTTTTAAGAAATTATTATTTATAAAGTGGTAGAGGTTTGGGGTTTTTTTCAGCAAGCAATTATAAGAGCACCAATATTAATGTTCACTAATTTAATTAAAAGTAGAATGCTCTTGGGCAGGTCAATCCCACCTGTCTTCTTCAATCCCATTCTAAATTATGGGCAGCACATAATTATTTCAGTCTACAAAGCTGCAGAAACAAGTGCAATTCAGATTAAAAGGGAGGTTTGGACCAATCTTTCATTTCAGGCAGTGTTCAGATGTTTTCCTGCCTGTCTCAACCCCAACACAAAACATAATGAACAGAATAAACTCACTTGAACATAATACACTTACTTGAATATAAAGTGCATGTGCTAGGAAAGGAAGCTTTCTCAGGACCCGGCCACCAAGACCTTCACTTTTTCTATGGTAAAACAGAGACAAGTGCTGTTTAAATGCTAAATATCCACTCTTAAAAGAAGGTCTTTCCTTTTTCTGTGTTTCTCCATTAAGTTGTCCTAAAAGGACCTCAGATGACAATTCCACAAGTCACTTGCAACTCTTTTAGGAGGAGTAGGGAGTGAACAGACAAATTCTGCTCATGGGAGGCTACCCAGCATAGTACACAACAGTACAGGCACAGCTCCCTGCCAATGCTTACATCAGGCCCTTCATATCATTGTGCTAGCCTCATGAATTTGGGGAGATGTCCACCACTGTTGTACAGAGTGGTACAGACACAACCACTTTTGGAAGGACTGGGAAAAAAACTGGTTTGAATGCTGGACCCTATGGGTACTGCCTGTCTCCTTCTACCCACCATTAACATAGTTTCCTTCACCTCTCCCACTTGGTGTGTGTTTGCATCTTCTCCAAGCACCACTCTGTGTATGTAAAATGCAAACTTCTGTGCCTGGAAAAACTTACTTGCTTTTACTTCACTCCTCACTGGTTAAGACTGCATACTTCAGGAAGAGACTTTCCAGACTTTATGAATATTATTTTGTTCCATATGGACCAGCACTTTGGAAAAAAACATTGCTTGATATTGTGAATACCATTTTTATTGTTTCAAGAACTATTATGCTGCAGTGAAAGACCATTTGCTCTACCAGCATACTCAGCAAACCAGAACATTGTTCATTCACACTTTACTCCTTTCCCCCTTGTTTCTGTCCTCTTGTATCTCCATGCTAAATGCTGAACTAGCAGACACCAAGGCATTTCAAGACACTTTCTTAGCAGGACCTAAGGCTCATGCTATTTCTGCTAGAGCGCATTACAATTCCCAACATCCCTAAGGTTAATCCAACCAGCAACTTACCAAGAGGACTTCAAATGGCAGAGCACAAACTAGAAGCAGTCCTAGGCCAAGCCAGATCTGAGACTAAGAAATCTTAACAAATTGTGATTGCTTCCACTTTTTGTACCCTGAAGGTTTTTGCACTATCTCAAACAGAAGAAAAATTCAGTTGTTTCAGATCTCCAGTTGTTAGGAAATTTGGTTACTTTTACACATCATTCCATAACTCAGTAGGTATGTATGAAAAAAGCAGAATTTCAGAATCCAATCCTACCTTGAGATTTCTTTTAGTACAAGGCTTAACCTTGACACATTGTTTTCTACAAAGCCGATCATCTCAAGCTCTCTGAGTGTCAGAAGCTGCTGTCGAGGATATATTATTTGACACTAAAAATGAGAGTTACACATTGTTGTATGAAAAATAAATGCATTCATAATTAAGTTCTACAGCAAGAGTGGAAATACAGAAAAGGAATGTATTTTTGTTATTTAGGAGGTATGATTAAAATTTAAAATTTACTAAAATAGGACATTTTACACTTTTGCTTTCAAGTATTACCTTCATCAGTTCTTCCAGACAAGAAAGATATATTCTAAATATTGCTGCAGTAGATGGAGGTCCAATGTATTGTTTTATGTCAGCTCGGTCTACAAAGGCCATGTCAATTTTCTCCGTAATATTTGAAGTAGTCAGGATAACTACATTGGGATACCTTCAGGGCAAAAACAGATTTTTAGGTCGCATGTAAAAGATTTATCTCCTTCTGTGACCGGCAAGTTGAGATCTTCCTTCCTATGATTCAAATAATTTTATGTAATAAGCTGTCGTAACATTCTTGTCAATCAGGAATGATCGGAAGCTCTTGGCCAGGTATCACCAGGCTTTTTCAATGCATAGTCTTTTTCCTTCAGCTGTTTCTCAAGTGCCCATAGTTTCTTTAATTCTATTTCAGAAGTGATATATGTTAATTATCTAGCACCTACCGGCATAGCAGAAAAAAGAAAAAGATTATGAAAAGAATTGTAAATTTGAACCTTTAACCAACATGTCTTCCATTTCAATTTTGATGTCTGTTCTCCAAGCAGATATCATGATGATCTGTCCTTTTCTCTCCCTGTCTTTAGAGGAACCATACTGTCTCTATAGATTTGACTGCCCGCCCAGGTACATGTAAAATATTCTGCTGGATTACTCCTATTTCTTATCAAAATTAGCATCATTAACGAAGAACAGTTCACTAACTAACCTGGTTTAGTATTCCAAGTAGGAATTTAAATTTACCAGGAATAGGGATACTGAAACTGTCAATTACCTTTTGCTGTTGCAATAACATGCAAACAATACCTTTTAATCTGGTCTATTTGTGTCAGTACAGCATTGACCACACGAATAGCATCTGAAGGCTCTGTGCCTGCCTTGAAGGCACTGCGGGCTGCTGTGAGGCTTTCCACCTACAAAACCGAAATCAGTCAACCAAAACAACAACAACAAAATCACCAAATATCAAAAATCTCAAAAAGATTGCACTTTTGGAGTCCTGACAGCAAATGGATAACCCATGCAATACACCTTCAGATTCCTGTGCCTACTATCTAAAACTTCTTCAAAATCTTTGTTACGAAGGAATTTCCAGGAAGAAAGAAAGGCATGTCAAGGAAGCAAAGTGTAGTGAGGGAAATTACTATTTAGACAGCAGAATGAAGCCTGGTTTTCATTTTAAATTTTGGATGTGGAAGAATAGCACACACCACCAGAATGATGAATAGGTTGACTTTGGATAATGGTTGAATTTGGAAACTGGTTGAATAATGAATAGGTTTGAATTCCCCACAGGAACTCCAATATGACAAAGCTAATAAGTACATACTCACTAAGTTGCTTTTGTATGCAAGTTTAAAGAAAATCTAACGACAATGAACTGAACCATATTCATGTTTTTTAGAGCTTTACAACAAATGCAAATAATACAAATCTGGGCTACTTTGAAGTTTAAAACAATATTCCACTTGTAAACATACAGCAGCAAGGGAAATTCCACCAAGAAATGTTTAAATTAATTTTCAGCTGGAACTTGCCTGCTAAGTCATATTATGTTCCTTCCAAACCTCTCAAATCTGCAGCAGTCAAGACTAAGGTTCACTGATCTGCACAATCACGTAGCTTACGAAATAGCATAAATGTGCTTTCATTGCTCTTTATGAATGAGCACTATTGCAGCTCCTTCCCATCAATTTCTTTTCTGCTGTATTTCATGTACAACAATGCTATTGGAATCATACCTCATCAATCAGTACAAATACAAGAGCATCTCTGTCATCAACTAACTCCTGGATCTTCTGGAACATCTTGGTTACAAGCTTGCCACTCTAGAAAGATACCATATGCATATGTTAACTATTTTCTTACCACACAACTTTCTAGGACTTATCATATTCAAAGGTGCAAAAGCCGGGGTTTTGAAACAACTTTCTAATAATAATAAAACTTCTCTTTAAGCATTCTCAAACACATTAATTATTCTGAGCAATCTCTGGTGCCCATACTAGGAAACAAGCTCAACAGAATAATTACAGTGTAATTTCAAAACTACAAAATTTATTTTATTAGGTACATCAATACATACCTCAGAAAACCATTTAGAGAAAAGGCTGTGGCTGTTTATCTCAATTAACTGTCCATACCTGTACCTAAAGTATGAAGAGAAAAGGAAGTATCAACCCCATTCTAAATAAAAATCAGTGATATCACTAACTTCTATAAGTCTCATTCCTGACATTCTGAGCCTGGAATTCTGTGAATTAGTACTTTAAATTACTGATCTTTTGAAATATAATATGTTTTATCAGTATGATTTTTGTTGCTGGAACTTGTCATATTGCTGAAAATGTCACTAGAATTCTGTACATTAAATTGCTATCAGAATTTCTTCATTAGAACAGGATAAGTAACTCTTATCATGATAATTGCCTCATTCTTCTCTGCACACAATATTTTCTTCAGTATAGCAAGAAGTGACAAAGTATCTCAACCACACACTATACAGCCCATGATTTTAATACATTCAGTTTGGGCTAGAGTCAGACCATGCCAGTAATTACACATTATTTAAGCTACATCCTGTATTTTATATAACATTTATTTTTTTATAAAAATTTTTTAAGTTGCTATGAACTTTTAGGCTATTTCTTATTACCTGTACGATATACAAACTGACCTCTGCAGGCTGTGGCATTCAAACAATCCAAGAACAAAATAAATCAGTTTAAAAAATCACTACCTATTAAAACCAAGTTCTGTCAAACATGCAGGTACAAAACCCAAAATTCTCCTCGATCCTTTGCCCTTTAATATTCATTGATGTAAAAAGTGAGCAAAAATGACTGTACTGCCACTGGAATGTCTTTTACACACCTGGACACAAATAATTACACATTTTACAAGGCCTTAAAATATCCAAATCAGTCTAGCAGAGTACAGTAATTTCACGAATACAAGCCGCAGCAATTTGACAAAAATTTTGGTGGAAACCCGGAAGTGCGGCTAATAGTCGGGGGCGGCTAATATGTGAATAATTTTCTGACATTTACAACCCCAGACGTACCAGCCAGGGTGCCGAGCCAAGCACCTGCCAGTAAAAGCCGGCATTCCGCGATTGTTACAGTGTTACTGTGTTCCCTGGTTCCCTGCAGGTAGCACGGGGGGCGGGGAGAGAGGCGGGAGAGCTCTCTTTCCTCCTCTGCCGCAGCCCGGGGGAGGACGGGGGAGGGGTGCGCCGCCATTGCCGCAGCTCGGGGAGCCGACGGGGGCCCTGCGCCGCCATTGCCGCGGGCCGGGGAGGAGAGGGGGGGACCGCGCCGTCATTGCCGCGGCCCGGGGAGGACGAGGGGATGCCGCGCCGTCATTGCCGCGGCCCGGGGAGGACGAGGTGGGGGGGCGCGCCGCCATTGCCGCGGCCCGGGGAGGACGGGGGGAGGGGGTGTGCCGCCATTGCTGCGGCTCAGGGAGCCGACAGGGGCCCTACGCCACTATTGCCGCGGCCCGGGGAGGAGAGGGGGGGGCCGTGCCATCATTGCCGCGGCCCGGGGAGGACGGGGGGGGGCCACGCCGTCATTGCCGCGGCCCGGGGAGGACGGGGGGCGGGGGGGCGCGCCGCCATTGCCGCGGCCCGGGGAGCATGGGGGGAGGGGGCGCGCCGCCATTGCCGTGGCCCGGGGAGCCAACGGGGGCCCTGCGCCATCATTGCCGCGGCCCGGGGAGGAGGGGGGTGCTCTGCCGCCACCCTCCGCCGCCGTGGCGAGAGCACGGGGTGCTCCGTGCCCGGCCAGCGCCGCGGCGGGAGCGGGGCCGGGGCGAGCGAACCCAGAGGCGGCGGCCAGCCCCGAGTGGCAGCACCGGGCTGGGCTACCTGGCCCCGTCAGCAGCCCCTAGCGGGCCGAGCCTGCACAGCCTTAGTTGAGCCAGTAAATCCCCCGCCATGCCGCGGTTCTGTTAGTATTTGGCAACTTTGTTGCATGTGGGTCCTCGCTGCGAACGACAGAGCGGCTTATATTCAGGTGCGGCTTATTTATGGACAAAAACCGAAATATTTGCCAACACCCAGAGATGCAGCTTATACTCAGTGCGGCTTGTATTCGTGAATTTACTGTAATTTTACTGCTAGCCTGGTAAACTACAAAAAGGAAGACACATTAGTACTAGGTACAAGTTACTTGAAATCAAATATGAAATACACTTGGGCTAGTGAAAAAGAACAACTAAGTATAGTAAACTAAAGAGAAAAATTTAAAAAAAAAAAAAAAAATCACCTGTATGACAGTCGAATTGTCAGCTTCTGAGCCAATGCTTTACAGAGAGAAGTTTTCCCAGTTCCAGGAGGGCCTGGTTTGAAATCAGATCCATACATTACACAGAATTTGCATTAGATTGTTAATGACACCTAACAGATTTTTAACTACTCTATTTCATTACAGCACCAATTGTAGAGTAAAAACACAGCAGATAATGATTGTGTACACCAAAGTATTTTGAGAAAAATGCTTACTTGACTACAATCCTAGAGCTAATGTTTGATTTTATGCACTTTTCAATTATTAGTATAGTTAATGTAACATTTTGTATGCAGACACCATAAAGTTAAAACACTCCACAGCCACAGAAGCAAAGAGTGTGACCCCTGCAGGGCTAATGCACATCAGCATTCTCTACAATCAGTGTTTTGCTCAAACTTGTATCTTCCTGAAACACACTCTTCAAACATGGAAAACAGAAACATATCACAATCAATTTGATCAGCTGTCCACTTTCCCCAAAATTTCTCCCTTGGGGCAACCCAGATCATCTTGGGAACTATACGCTGGGATAGGATCTGACTTAATACCCCATGGAAGAGCCACAAAGACTTCCTCTGAAGAGGCAAGCACAAGCACAGTTACTGGAGTATGAGACTGAAATAAAGTCTTCCACACAAAAATGTCCTGAAGTTTCTAAATTGACAATTGTAACTTAAATACAATCAACAAATATTTCCATTATGATCTTTTATCTTTGAATACCAGTCTTGATGACAAAATCAATGCAAGATGCATTTTGCAAGAAAACTGACTCAGTTGATGCTAATCTCGTTTGTGGTGTAACCTCCACAGTAAGCTAGGACTGACTGAAGATTTCAGCTCCACTGAAATAACAGCAACTAAACTAGCAAGAGCTGGCAACAGAACACAGTGTCAACAACACAAGATATTGCTTTCCCAGTTTCCCCAAAGTTTTTATAAAGCTATAACTAACAAAATATTTAGTACTGTGATAGAAGTTTAACTAATATATGCCTCCTAATATCTTCAGTGTCTGCATTATTTTTGTTCATCATGTGAAAATGAATGCAACTACATCACTTAAAAATTAAAATTAAGAAATACACAGTTGTCACTGCACTGTAAACTTTAGAATTTAAATTCATGCAAAACACAGTACATGTGAACATTGACTTGACTCTGACATTGCATTTCATCCAAATTTGTACTACTGAGGTGCTGCTTTCATATCACCTCATTTCACTACACAGGATGGTAGTACAAGTCTTTCCAGAAGGAAAGTACAAACAGATGGCAAATGAATCTACTTGGTTTAAAACATCATTTTTACCATGCAGCAAAACAACTCTGTTCCATGATATCAGGTTGCTGTCAACATTTTTGTCAGAAAATAATAATGTTGTCGTCACATAATCGAGTAACTAAATGAAGAGGACAAATAGAAAGACACAAATTAGAGACATAACAGCAAATACAACTACAAATAGAATCAATCTCTAATGATGTCTATTGTGTACTCATAACAACAACAAAATAAAGAAAGAGCTCATGTCCTTTAGTCACAGGCAAATTTTTTTCTGCAAAGGATGGGAATTAATTTCTGTCCTGCCCTCAAGAATAAGAATAGCATGTACTTGGAACAAATGGAGTTATGGAACTTTTAAAAGAATAAAGGAAATGTTTTAAGGAAGGGAAACTGATTTTATTTTTCATTGTCCCATGTACAGTGTGTCTATAAAACATAAGCTGCCTAAGCACAGAGAGTCAAAAACAAACTCTGGGTATTGTTTAGACGTTGTACAGCTATACATTTGTTCTGTTTGTTGTAGCCAGCCCAAAACATTCGCTGTCATGTTTATTTTCTTTTTACTGATGCATTTGTATCAGCTGCTGCAAGGAATTTGTAGATTAATTAATTAATTAATTCTTCCAAATAAGGAAAGTTGACTTATTTCCTGGAATGCTTGCTTCTAAAATATTGCAGTTTCATTTTAGAATTATCTAGAATCAGGAAGTAGAGAACTCTTTCAATAAAATGAATATGAACTTCAGGTGTGAATCTATAATGACTTTTACCTATAATAACACCTGATACCACATTATCTTGCTGTTCTTACCTATAACAAGTTTTTGATGCCTAGGTGCAGGACATGACAATACAAATGGTGCTCCTGCAATACCCCATGCTCAAGAGGGAGCATAACAAAATCACACAACAGCAAAAACAACTGAACTTAATCCACATACTTTTCAAAATTCTATCGACACAGTGATATTTTGAAAATTCACAGCAACCATTTCAGAGCCTGTAGAACCCAACCATGCTCAGGCATTTCCACAGTTTAAAGGATGAAGATTTATCACAATTTTACAGCAGTAGTTTTAGCTTTAGCCATTAAAAGCAGCCATTTATTTCTACCCATATACACTTACATGGAACAGTGATCAGCTTTCTGTTATTTAGTACACCAGCATGCCTAATTAAATAGTCCTGTCATTTCACAGATGACTTTGAAAGCTGTTCCATAAATCAGGCAAATGTGTATGTATTAATTGAAATTTACCTTATAAATTAAGAAGCACAGTGACTGGAATGTTTTTATTTTCTATATTTGGTTATAAATACTTAAGTGAGAATACTGTTTCTATGGTATTACAAATAAGCTACTGAATTATTTGTGTCCAAGAACTCCAATTAGAAGCTCAGTTGAACTATTTGTGGGTTTTATTCGCACCACAATTACTACATTTCAGATTACAATATTACTGTTCTACAAGCTCTGGCAATTATCATCACAACCTCTGACGAATGCACAGCATCTTCAAGCTAGAAAATGACTCCATGGAAGTGCTTTGTTTCTTTCCAATCTCTTGCCAGCATTCAAGTGGCACTCAGCTCTGGTCAAGTCAATGAATATGTATTTGCATGAACAGTAACAGCGCTGGCAGGCATTACCGCCAAGCCCATTAACTGTTTAGCTGCTGCCAAAAATAACGTTAAACTCTCATTCCCTTCTGCCCAGCTTGCACCCATATTTCCATAGGAGGCAGCAAACTTCAAACACGCTTAATATCAGCTCTTACTACTCTTCAAGCAATCTTAATTGTTATTAATTTCCAACTTACATTTGATTTTACATCAGTGTCATAGATAAGACTTTCCCAAAGGCCGTGGAATTCAGCTGCAAAAACAATATATTATATACCTGCTTAGGATAAATCAGTCTGGAAACTTGTAACTCATCATTGCAGCACAAAACAGTTTACAAATTATGCTCAACTTATATGAATAATTAAGAACAGATATATGAAAGCAAGTAAAGCATCTCTAGGGGGAAAAAAATATTTTTCTCAAAATGCAAACACCACTTTCTAACAGAAAAATTCAGCAATTTCCCAGCTTCTATTTCCTCCAATAATTGTGATGATAAATTAATGTTAATTTCTTAACATTAAATGAAAAATATTGTTCTTCCATCCTCAGTGGAGGATGAACTTACATTTCACCAAGGGAAAAATGAAAACCTGTTGTAGGAGGAGGGTTCTAAGGCAAATTTCATCATTCACCTTTGCTTTTTTTCTTTTTTAACATCAAGATGTAGAGGACCAAAAAAAACATGTAACTGAATAATGCATAAAAAACTAAAGTTGTTATTTGAGTATCAATCATTCCTAGCTGTTGGCTTGTAACTTTCAGCAGAGAAAAGCAAAAAAGACTGAACAACTATAAACCACAAAACTGTAGCAATAATATCCATGTATCAAATTTAATTCTTCCTGAAAACAAATATAATGGATAGTTAGGCATTACACAACAAGGAAAGAGTAGGAAATGTTTCAAAACTACTGTCTCTCTGAGCTAAAGCTCACACCTGCATTTCTCCTTCCAGGCAGAGAATCCAACTTCCCCAAGCACAAGACAATAACAAGCAGGTCTGGCTCTATCACAGAGGAAGGCCTTATTTTTCCTTTCCAGAAGACAAAGACTAAATCTCTTTACTTTGTTTGTCTGTTTCACGTGTAAGAGCAGTACTGTCTTGGGGGCTGGAAGCCAGCAGTGGGCTCTGGAAAATGAATATTTGAAGTGATGAGTTTCCTGTGGGTCTTAAAGTAAAATAAAACTTGGAATGCAAGCACCAGTGTTAAAAACTTGAATGCTTCTGATTATGACTACACCTTTTAGACCACAAGACCAGTTATTTCCACACATCCACAAGTATTACAGAAATAAATGATGTGTTTTGGAATCACCTGCACCAGTTCAGTCAAAACCACAAAGGAAAAAGTCCAAATATATTTGTCATTAAGAAAAAAGTTCAAATGTATTTTTTTCTATAGACAAACAATAAATAAAATACCTTTAACAGGTAAACACTTTTAGCCTTTGCAATATTTTCTTTAGTGCTCTAGAGCTTCCAGAAATGTCATACAGGTACCTGCTGGTAGCACCCAGTGGTGAGCTGCAGTGATATCTTCATTCTCTTCTTCCAGGTTTTCAGAGGTTGGTCCTTCTTCATTCAGATGAAAAATATGAATACAAAGACTGCTTAAGCTCAGGTCAATAGGCTAGAATGAACATAAAAAGATTTTTTATGTGTCACATTTCTCATTCAAAGCTAGTTGAACAAAAGAAAGTTACAGTTCTTAGCTGGCATTTCTCTGAAGCCTACTACCTCTGTTTCAGACTAAGTGGTAAAAAAAAAAATTCAGCCACTTTTTCCTAGTTATACCAATCAGCCTAAGAAGATATATTACATCATCCTATAGACCTTGTCTTGCTTATGCCCTTAGGGTACCACCAGTCTACCTACAATTAGGTCAGGGGCACACAGAGTTGCACATTCTTGACCAGGAATACCTGTCTGTCCTTCAGTTTCAGCTCTGTATCCACAATGGACACAGACTGCACGTTGTTGTTAAGGAAAGTATCGTCGAACTCCGTCCACTTATAATCACCAAACACAATGTTGTGTCTGTTCAACAGCTTTAAGACACTCATCCTAATATCTTCTTTCTTGGCCACACTAAAAAGAAAGAAACAGCATGACTTTACAGCATTTATAAGGAAATAGATTTAATGTTGGAATGCATTATTTCATACATGGGGCCTTCATTGAAAACAGCTTCCCTCTCATACACACCAAAAAACCCAACCAACCAACAGAACCTCCAATCCTAAAAAAACAACCAACACAAAAATTCACAGAGTCACTCAACCCTCCCCCAACATTCTACAGGAAAAAAGAACCTATCAGATTCAGTCTGTCTGAAAAAGCAACAAGCTTGATAGTTGTTTTTCATTTGTGCATAAAAAGATATAATCCAAACAATCCTATTTGCTCTGTTTGAGGTCATATCAGGGGATGATGAATGAGACAGTTAGAAGACTTCAAGAATGGAAAGCAGTTATGCAATCTGTGTTTCAGTAGGGAACCCAGAAAGACTAAGACCCAAGCTACAGACTGAATTTGCTAAGCTTAGCTTGGAAGCACCATTATACTTTCAGGACAGATGAAACGTCAGGATTATTATGGGGACATAATATAAGGAGAATTCCAGAAGAGACAAAAACTATAGGAAAGGGAATACCATTTGAAGATTAAACTTAATTTTGCAATTTCAATGATATATAACCAGCACAAATATCAGTGGATATTTTACACCTTGATTTTCCTAACACCTCAGGACAAGCTCTCCCATATCCTCCAGATATCCAAAGTGGCAAGATAAGAACCGGATAAATGGACAAGAAGGGCTTGTGATTAGTACAAAGATTAAGCAGAGCTGTTGGTAACTTAAGGCAGTGTGGTGCTGTTGGGACCAGCACTGTTTTTGCATCCTTGACAATAGGATGGAAAGTAACTGCACCAAGTTTATGGATAATACCAAAGCAGGTAGAACTAGAGGGTGGGGTTGCTGTTCAGAGGCACCTCTGCAGGTTGGTAATAGGGTTTGACTGGAAGATTTTGACATTCAACAAAGGTCAACATGAAATCTTAGCTCTCCATCCACTGCCCAGATAACAGAACAGATCAGAGGCCAACTGGATGACATGTAGTTTTGCAGAAAAGGGAGTGTAGGTACTGGTGGCCAAGTTGGCAATAAGTCAGCAGTGTGCCCCTGCTACAACGAGGACAACCTCATTTGAGGCTGTGCCACCAAGACTGCAGGTGTTAGGGAAAACAACTGTTTCCATCCTGGAAAAAGTTAAAGCCATCCTGGCTTTATAAGACCACATCTGGAGTACTGTGAGCAGCTTTGAACACCGACACAGCAGAGACTGTGATAAGGATAAGCTGGGGCAAACCCAGAACGTGGCCAACAACTTGATAATGAGACTAGATGACATGACCCACAAGCTGAAACAGAAAGAAGTGTATTTGTTCAATCTTAGGAAGATAGACAGGTGAGGAAACTCCCGGGAGAGCAGAGAGAAGGCAGAGCTGGATCCTGCGGGCTCTTGGAGGCGCACAGAACGAGGCCGAGAGGAACCAGGCAGCAAGCAATGCTCTGATCAGAGACCTGCTCGACTTCTGGTGAACTTCCACATGGATCTGCACGCTGTCACACACGTTTGGGAGCGCTTGCTTCAAATCGCCAGCAGCGTCCTCCATCTTTCTCGTTCCTAGGGGAAAAGCGATACCAAAGAGAGGCGACTTCCAGCGACTGCTACGGCACGGACGGCCCTTTCCCGGCGCCCCGTTCAGGTTCACACCGCCCACCGCAAAGACCAGGTACGTGACCGGGACCCGGGCGGGGACCGGCGCTCCCCTCCCTCAGGAGATGGCGACCAGAGCCTCGGGACACGCCGCGAGCGCGGTCGCGCATACGGACGGGCGGGCTGCTCCCGCCTCAGCGCCGGGGACAGGGAATCACCTCAGGCAGGCACGGCCTCGGAGCGACGCGACGGGAATTGCGAGAGCCGGGCAATCACTGCGGCAGCCGCAGTTTGTAAAAGGCGCGCTGGGCGAGGCAGGGCGGGCCCCTCACCCGGATCTTCCTCCGCGGCGGGCAGGAGGGAGGGTCCGCCCGCCCCAGCGCTTCCGGCGGGGCCGGCCGCGGCTCCGCCATGGGGAAGAAGCACAAAAAGCACAAAGCCGAGAAAGCAGAATGGCGCTCCACCTCCGCCACCGCCTACGGTAAGGAGCTGGGGGGAGCCTCTCTGTGCCCGGCTCGTGCCCGCCCCTTGCCCCGGCGCTCCTGCGGGGCTGGGGGGCCTGGGCAGAGACCCCGCGCCGAGTGCCGGAGCTGCCGGTGGCGGGGGCGGCCCGGGGAACGCGGAGCGGGCTGTGGGGAGTGAGCCCGAGCGTCCCTGGTTCCCGCGGCTGCTCCTGAGGGGCTCCGGCCGCTGCGGTGCTTGAGTGATGGCTCATCTCACCTTGCTCGGCAAGGACCTCGCGACCTTCTCAGGGGAGGCCGAAGGGCCGGTGTCTTATGTCTGGGAGGTGTGTGGGACATCACAACGTGCCGAACGGCTGTTTGTTCGCTAGGATTTGTTAGTCTTAGCTGTTGTTTTTCTTTCCAAATGTGTTGCGTATATTTCTGGTTTGCAGCGAATTCTTCTCAGTGGTTGTTGAAGAAGCTTTGGAGCTGGCGTTGTTTAGCCTGGGGAAGAAGAGGGGAGGGGAACACCTTATCACTCTGAAAGGAGGGTGTAGGCAGTGGGGTCAGCCTCTGCTCCCGGGCAGCCAGCCGCAGAACACAGGACATGGCCTCAAGCTGCACTAGGGGAGCTTTCAGGTTACACATTGGGAAAGAATTTCTGTACAAAAAGGATGATTATGTATTAGAATCGGCTGCCCAGGGAGGTGGTGGAGTTACTGTCCCTAGAGGTGCTTAGGAAAAGACCAAGTGTGGCACTTAGTGCCACATAGTAATGCTTGGTCAGAGATTGGACTCGATCTCAGCAGTCTTTTCTGACCTAATAGAGACTGATTCTGTAATTGCTGTGTGCGATTAGCTCCCTGTCTATTTATTAATTTTTAATTTTTTAAAATTTAGATTATGGGGACAAGCCTTTGGAAAAACCCTTAAAGCTGGTTCTTAAGGTTGGAGGCAGTGAAGTCACCGAACTCTCTGGGTCAGGGCATGATTCTAGTTACTACGATGATAGATCAGATCATGAGCGAGAGCGACATAAAGAAAAGAAGAAAAAAAAGAAGAAAAAGTCAGAGAAGGAAAAAGAAAAGCATCTAGATGATGAGGAAAGAAGAAAGAGAAAGGTAAGCTGTGATTTTTAGAATTCAGACACACCAGCCTTCATTCTTGCTTATCAGGTGTAAAATCTGGTGCAGGACATTTTTTAAACCACTATTGCAAGAAGCTTATTGTCTGGAGATAGCACTTCAGAAACGTGGAAAACCCTTGTGTGTGAGTTGGTGTACTTCTTCCACATAAAGGAGATACCTTTTGTGATGATTCTACGAACAAAGTAAAAGCTTCCTTCTTACAACTTTTTATTTTCCTTATTTATTTGCCATGAATGAATGCTTCTGTTTTTCAATTGGATGTTTTGTATTTTAGCAAGGCCACAAACATGTTTTGCCACCATTTGAGGGAGAGTATTTTCATCTTTTCAAATAAATCCAGGCAGTGTTTATCTTTTTGAGGCGTACCGAGTTACTGGACACTGAAAGTGATGTTTTTACTCAGAACAGTTTCCGTACTGCTGAGTACTGTGGTACATTACTTGGTTGGCTCTTGGAATAACCTATGTGCTAGGCTTTGTGGCTTTGTTAGTAGCAAGTAGTGTGGTCACCATAGTTGTCTCTGTTGAGTGTTGGGGAGTTTGATTAAAATCAGCAGTAAGGTATTGATGACACAGTTACTTGTACAATTTAATTTTAATACTATTTTTTTTTGTGTAGTAATGGTTCTTGGACCTTTCTGCTTTTTTAATTCTTTCCTGTCACGTAGTTTTACTATTCTTGTGTGACAGTTTTTTCGGTACTACTTTATGTGTGTTTGTGGCTAGCATCTGTCAATTCCAAGTAATACAAGCCTAACAAAAAAAAATCGACTGGAAGTGACAGATTTCATAGGTACATTCAGAAGCTCTTGAATACAGCACAGATATCAGTATATATATACACTGATATGGAGTGCACAATGTGTACAAAGTACAGATGTTTCAGGCTGAGACTTGAAATGTAGCAAAACCTTCATACAAGATTTTGCAGTATCAATTGCCTTTACTGAGCTGTGGGTTGGGAGTTGTTGGGATTTTTTTTCCCAGAACTTCATTATTAATACATTCAAAAGAAGCTAATGAATAGCTAAGTAACAAAACCATAGTCTAAGGAAGGTTGAAAGTGTGCTTTTCTGTGCAAATGTGGATAATGATTGCGGGATTTCAGGAATGACTTAGGCGTGCCTTTGCTTTGAAACTTAGGAAGAGATCATTAATTACCACCACTGCTTCTTACGGTTCTTTTGTTGGCTGAGTTGTCACATATTTTATTCATTTCTGTTTAATGTGACAGGCAATAAAATATATTGATGGGAGCAGAGCCACAGAGTGATCTTTACTCTATAGTAAATTAACTTTCTTTGCTCTCTGGTGTAGCTTATTGTTGTGCAGTTTTGCATATAAACAGCTTCAGAATTCAAGTTTTTAATAAACATGCAGGAATGATAGAACAACCCTGTATTAAATACAAAGTAGCAAAATATGAACAGTTCAGTTTTAGTTGGAGAAGAAAATTGAAAAAGTGACAGCGAAAATGTATGCAGTATTGTTTAAACCATAATATGACTTGGATGTTGAATGAGTATTCCAAATCAAAAACATCACACTTACCTTTTGATATGTGGCATTCCACATTCCAAGCAGGTCCCTCTGAAATATTGTCTTCTCTCTGCTGTCTTAGGAAGAGAAAAAGAGAAAAAGGGAGAAGGAGCAGTGTGACACTGAAGGAGAAACTGATGACTTTGATCCTGGGAAAAAGGTGGAGGTTGAACCTCCTCCAGATCGTCCTGTCAGAGCATGCAGAACTCAACCAGGTGAGCAGTGTGAAAGATTAAATTATTTTGGTTCTTTTTGGAAGCACACAAAACAAAGTTTTTGTCAAAGGCACTGAAATGTGAAATTTTCATGAAGATTTACTGAAATGTAGGGACTTTACTTTTTCCAACATTCAGAGCTTTCCACTATCTGAAAATTAAATATTCCTCTTGGTGCTTCCATACTAAAGTAGGTTTGTTTTCAGGTGACTGACATTGCCAATGACATCTGTTTTTTGCTTCTGTTCCTTGGCAGAATAAACCTCATTATAAAAGTATTATTGCACCTAATTGCTTGTCCTTAGCATTTACACAACAGTGTAATGTCTGGAACTAAGTTTCACTTTGTTCAAGGGAGAAAACACTCATGGAGACTTCTTAGGTGTTGTTTTGGTGGTTTTTTTTGTTTTCTAACCTATGTGGAGTTTTAGTATCTCTGTTCTCATGGAAAGGAATTTGTGATAGTGTGCCTCTAAAGACTGTAGACATCACACACCACCCCTGTTTGTAATTTACAAGTCTTCTTTAATTCTTATCACCAACCATAATATTTCAGTTGTGTGTGGCAACTTCTGCATGTTTAATCCTTTCAGATTTTGCGATGCTTTTTCTAACTGTAGCCATTGCTTGACAATTAAAACTCAGCATTACTCAGTGGAAACCTTTACTTCAGAGAATTTTCAATTACAGTAATTTTACGATTATAAACCGCACCATTTTGACTAAAATTTTGGTCTGAACCCAAAGTGCAGCTTATAATCAGGTGCGGCTTATATATGGACAAAGAACAAAAAGTTGCTGTTTTAGTCTGGAGGACAGGTGTCTGCTGAGAAAGGCAGGAACTTCTCTTTGAAATGGAGAATGTAAACCCCCTCCCTCCAAATTATTAGAATTTTGAAATCAAGGGACTTTCAGGCAAAAATATGGGAATTAGGAATAACAGTTCTTTTCTAGGGAAATTAAAATAGAAATACAGTACGACAAAGAAACAAACTCCAAACCCTGACACAGTCAGAGTACAACCTGACACCGCGTCAGGCAGGGTGTTGGTAGCAGTCCCATTAAATGGTGACTGCATCCTCCTGCAGTGACAGATGTGATTCAGTTGAAGCAATGCTCCTGCAGAAGGTGCAGTTTCCTTCTGGAGGTCCAGTGGTGATGTGGAGAAATCCGGTTTTCCCTCTGGAGTCCAGTGGAGAAAGGGCAACCTTAGTGTTCCAAATCCTCTGTTTTTATCTTGGTAAGAAATGTTGGTCTCTTCCCCCTGGCTGGAGCAACTTCCAGTGGGATGAAGTAATTTTATCAGTCACACAGTGGGACTCAATGGCCATTAGCAGAAAATGACTCGCTGGAGGAAGGATGGGTTGTGAAAAGATAAAGAACAATGTCCTGCCTGGTTTCAATGGATGGCCCATTAGCAGAATATCTGCCATTGAGATAAGGATCACTGCCCCCACCCTCAACAGATAGTGATAGAATAGATACCTTTTATCACACTCTGTATTGTAATGTGCAGTTTATAATCAGGTGTGGCTTGTGTATGGACAAAGAATGAAAAGTTGGTGGCACCTGGAAGTGCAGCTTATACTCAGTGCAGCTTATAATCATGAAATTACTGTACATCGTGATCTGAGTTAGACATAAGCCTGAAAATGGAACCTCATAGCAAAAAATTGTGTCTTTAAGAGTATTGTGAGTCTTGTTTTTGGAATGTTGCCCTTCGACTGGTCAAGTAATCCCAAAGAATTTTATAATTGTGACCACACATTAAATTGAGGAATGGTGGCATCAGCTGTCAAGGTAACTGAAATTTTCAGGTCAGAGTTCTATGTCTCTGGGTCGTCAGGAACCTTAAAAACTGACAAGATAAAAACTATTCCCATTATTATTCTCTTTTCATCTAGTTGAAAAATGGTATTGGAAAATATATAAATTACCCAACCCATTCTGGTTAAGAAAGGAAATGTCTTTCCTCTATCATGATGGAGACTTGGATTTTTAATTCTTGATGCTTCTTTAATGTTTCAAACTTCACTAAAGTCAGTCTCTCTGAATTAACAGGTAATTAACATACAGTATTTCTTCTGTGATCTGTACAGGAAGTGAAATTGTGATTGTTACCTCTTTTGCCAGCAAATCTGCATCTGTTTGTCACTCTGTGATTCGTAGGTTTAGAGAATTGCTTGGGATTATGGTGAAGAAACAATTAAAATTGCATGGCGAACATGTTGTAAGAATGTGGATTTCCCAACTAAGTATTTGAGCAAAAAGTTTCACTTTTTCTGCAAAAATATATAATACAATTACTTAAATCTTTATTAATACATAATCTTAGAGCTACTAAACTTAGCACTACATCTGACTTAATGGGTACTAGGTTTTAATGCGATGAAAAAAGAAGCTCAGAAAATAAAACAAGAAGAAATAGGGACTGTGTGCTTAGAAATCTGATGTACTTCTGCTTTGAACTCCATGTCACATTCAGCTTCAGAGCAGTACAAGCTGTACTTGTAGTAAGATTTTCTCTCTGGTATTTATATTTTTAAATAAACTAGTATATGCACATGCTGTTTCATTGCACTTATCTGTGTTTTCGTCTCAAAATGCAGCTGAAAATGAGAGCACACCGATCCAGCAATTATTGGAACACTTCCTTCGTCAACTTCAAAGGTAGTGAATGTTATTGTGTCTTCAGCTGTGTTCAGGCCGTGTCTGATGCATATTTATATGTGTTACTTGCCAACTTCTTGTCCTGGTTTTCTCTTTGAAAGTAGTGCCTAGCGACTGACTAATATATTTGGTAACCTTTGCAACCATGTCAGATCCGGTAGTTTTTAAAGATAAGTTGAGGAAAATTATTACGAACTTTGCAATTCTAGTATTGCACAGGGAAATAAGGGCAGAGGATACATTGCCATTATAAATTTATTAAATATTAATGACTTAGTTTAGGGATTAAAAGCCAGTTATAACTTTACAATATTTTAAAAGAGTGAACTATTTTAGTTAAATTTTGTTTTATTCAGTGTCCACTGTCAGATACAAAGCAAATTTAGACCTGGCTACTTGATCACCTTCTGAATTTGGAGAGGCTTTTTATTTTATTGTTTTCTTAAACGTGCACCCTTGTTTAAAAAAAGCATTCTTTTTCTATTTTGCAGGAATAAGCTGAATTCGGATCTAATTTTAAAAAATTAAGCGTTGCGTTTAGTTTTAGAGGATCTTATGAACAAGAAGAATTGAACTTTTTTTCTCAATGAAACCAAAAGACCAATTTGGAGTGTAGAGACACAAGAATTAATTAAGAAATATAACAACTAGCTTGAATTGATCGTTTAATCATTGAATTGAATAGAAAGACATTTTTAATGAAAATTTTCAAGAATTTATTTTTGAAAAAAAAGTCTACATATGTGACATCAAAACGTTCTCCTTAATCGGGAAATTTTTCAAACGCGCATCTGTTTTGTGAGAACTTTTTCAGTGTTTCTTGTTTTCTAGGTAGTACTGTTGTGTCATTCATGTGATACAAAAACAAGGATCATTTTGTTTGCTGCTGTAAATCTAAATGTATTGTTTTTATTTTTAGGAAAGATCCTCATGGGTTTTTTGCTTTTCCAGTCACGGATGCCATTGCTCCTGGATATTCCATGATAATAAAACACCCTATGGATTTTGGTACAATGAAGGAAAAAATTGCAGCAAATGAATACAAATCCGTCACTGAATTCAAGGTGAATTAATAAAGAATTAGATATTTCTCAACTATTAAGAAACTAAAGATTCTTTTTAGCTGTAGAAACCTTTCTTACATTAATTAATGCTAGTTTTTTTCAGAACTGAGCACTTTTGTAAATTCAGTGTGTTACAAATCATCTGTCAGATTCTACTACAGTCTTCTATAAATTACTATGGAAACCCAGAGCATCTTCTAAAGTTCTGTGGAATTTATGCTACTAAACTTCAACAGGAGTAAGGCTATTGTAAAGACTTTGAAAGGACAGAAAAAAGAGCTCAATGGCGTCTTTCTTTAGTCTAGACCTTGTTAGATTGATGTAAATGGAATTTGGACCTATCTGCAAGAAACCTGTGGATATACTGAAGCATCTTGTATATGGATCAGTAACAACTACATATTTTTTAATTATCCCGTTTTTCATATAACCTCATTTGAATTTTTCTTCTGGTAGAAACTTATTCAGCAAGTTTATTTGCAGCTTAACTTCGTTACTAAGTGTATTGTTACTGCTGTATTAATTTATTAGATGCATCATGGTATTACAGACAGTGCAGTAAAAAATGTTTTCATGGTATTGCTGGTTCCTGAAGGAGAAGAGTTTTCCTTAAGTCTTTCATGAAGGTCATGAATTATTAGCAATCTTTGGAATTACTTTTTCTTAGACTGATGTTGATGTGACTGTAGCCTTGGCAAGACAGCATTGGCTTTTTTCTCAGGGTTAATCTCTTTCTTTGAAAGGTCCAGCAAAGTGAACAAAGAATGGTTTACATTTCTTACATATGCTTTGACAAAGGTTATTCTGTTTTGTTAAATATGCTATAGAGGTTTATAGGAAATAGTGAAAAAGGATTCATGATAGCATTGCCAGCTGCAATGCCTTCAATCTCTAAATTCTTTTTTGCTAGATTTTCTTATTCAACAGCTTAAAAGGGAAGTTTGGGTGGGAGCTCTGTGACTGTTAAATTACAGGCAAGGTTGCAGTATTGAAACTGGTGGGATAGAAACCTAGAAAAAATGAAAATGGCAGCATTTTTTAGAGAGACAGATTCTTTTTTTCTCAAGGACTTAGCTTTTGCTGGTAGTCGAAGGAGTAACTGAAGTTTGCTAAAAGTCTGCCCATGTTAGGGTGAAAAAGGAGTTGGACTCCCTTTCTAGATACATGAGGATACCTGATTACACAGAACTACAAAGCCATAAACTTCAGCCAGAAATTAAGTTTGCAGGTTTTTTACCTCTGAAACAAGGTGTGCTCAAAAGGTTACCTGTCTGATATAACTAGCTGAGGCTAGTCACAAGACAGTAAAAAAATCTGTCTAAGAGTAGTGTCTGCAAGAACTCTCTTCTGCATTTAGAAGATAGGCAATTGCTGCAGAAAACTAATTTGTTTTGCTTCAGAAAAAAAGGGTCTACTTCAAAGTTGGGCAAGCAGAAGACTGGCTTTTTCTGCAGCACTTGAAAGACCATCACAAGAAGTGTGGCTTGCATGCACTTCTTTGCTTCTTGGCCCGTAGTTTGCTCCTCCATGTCACCTTCTCAATTTCTGGCTTTATGATGGTCTTGGTCATTGGAGGCAGAGGGGCTTAAATGCTGTGAGAAATTACCTTGGTGGCTTGGTTCAGTATTTGGTTAAGGTGATGATGTTACTTTTGGGCATTCAGGAAAGAGTGTGTTTTTTATAACCAAAATCCAGTTCCAAAGGAGACTGATCATCTTGGAGAGGTAGAAGAGGCTCAGGCCTTTGCTGTTGTGCTTTCGGCTTGCATTCATGAGAGTGCTGCTAGAATATTACTGTGTTCTTCAAAGGGCTGCCAAGATGGAGTGGTATCTTCCAGTCATTTAACAAGGGACTTGAAATGTTTACAGTTCTTTTGTTTTGTGTTTTACAGGCAGATTTTAAACTGATGTGTGATAATGCA
This sequence comes from Catharus ustulatus, assembly GCF_009819885.2. Classification (NCBI taxonomy): domain Eukaryota; kingdom Metazoa; phylum Chordata; class Aves; order Passeriformes; family Turdidae; genus Catharus; species Catharus ustulatus. The sequence continues at coordinate 61,110,021 of NC_046221.1, read as the reverse complement.
ATGACTTACAACAGACCAGATACTGTTTACTACAAACTAGCCAAGAAGATACTGCACACAGGCTTTAAGATGATGAGCAAAGTAAGAGACCTATTAAAAACAAAAAGCAGAAACTTTGGGGGTTTTTGTGTTGCCATACTTAAAAGGAACAAAGTAACAATGGTAAATGTTGTTTCATCCATCTGTGATGAATTTTAGCAGTGCCGGTTAGTGCTGCTATATTTAAGGGCTTGATGCCATTCTTGTTATAACCCAGTAATTTTTACTTATTTCTCAACTGCACCACTGAAGTCTGTAAGAGCTTCTTTCAGTGGAAGCAGTTAAGATCCACATATATCAAACTCTACTGTAAAATCCTACTTCTGGCTGAAACTTTGAAAACAAGATCTCATTTAAGTTTTATTTCTTCATAAACAAGAAAGCACTATTTTTTTTCAGGGTGTTGGGTGTGGAAGAGTTTTCAGAGGTGTCACAAATACTTTTTATTCAAATACAGTTGTTTGCTTGTCAAATGAACGTGTTTTTGGGAGCTGCTCTGTGTGTGTGTATGTGTTACCATGATGGTAAGTTTTGTGTAAAATAGTTGTTTTTGCATATGCAGTTTGTTTGTTTGTTTGTTTCTCTCTTGATAGTTGGGCTGCAGAAATTCTGATGCCATGCTACCATGACCAAATCATGTTGCATCGCCATTGGAAACGAGACAATAAGAACAAAATAAGGCCATGGCCATTCCCATCCCATCCCATCCCATTATCATAGCATCTTGGCTATGAGGGAAAGGTTAAGTCCCTGCCGCTCTGTCCTTTCTGATTCTAGGAACGGCTATTAGCTTTGAAGCGCAGCATGTCGTTTATGCAGGACATGGATTTTTCTCAGCAGGCAGCTCTTTTGGGTGATGAAGACACAGCAGTTGAAGAACCTGTTCCTGAAGTTGTTCCTGTACAAGCAGAGACTACCAAGAAATCCAAAAAGCAAAATAAAGAAGTTATTAGGTAAAGGTTTTAATGGGCATGTTTACTGGCTTGTTGCAGCTTTTGTAGTATTAGACAGCAGCAAAGAACTGAGGAAAGAAACTCAGCATTTTTCTTTGAGGTCCATAGGAAAAATGGGCAATTTTATTGTGTTTTATTTGTTTATTTATAGGACTTGTTTAATAACTCAGTGTTTCCCAACTTGAAGCAAACAATTCAAAAGATGACTGCATATTCTTTCGAACACTTAATATTTGTAGAGATACTTTCATTCTTCTTTATAACTGTGTTAAATAATGAGTCATTTCTTCTCATGATGGTTTAAAATGTTATTTTATTTTGACTATAGCTACAAATACCTTTTGCATTTTGTCCCATTTTTTTCCTTTCCTAAAGTAGTCTCATCAAAATGTAAGAGGTTCTTTCCAGGAGGGCAGAGTGGCCCCGGATCAGTGAGTGATTTTATTTAACTTTAACCTTGTCTGGCAGGTTGTGAAGGTACAGTACATTATTTCTGGAGCAGATGATAACATCTCCCCAATGAAATCTTATTAAGCTCCTTGGTAAAATACATTGCTAGTGCAATAGTAATCCTCCTTTTATAGCTAAAATTTAATGTTAGTAGATTTTTTTAAAATCTGAATTTAGTTAATTTATTTTATGAAATTTTAGCAGAAACCATGATATACAAACAACTTATGTTATTCAGTGTTCTTGCATAGGCATCTGAAGATAGACTGAATTTAAATTGTAGAGCATTATATCAGCTGCAATTTTATGCAAAAAATACTGCAACAGAGCATCACTAGTCATGTAGTAAATAATCTGATCATGTAGATGTGTTGTACAGGTTTCCTTTTAAATCTGCAAAGTAGAAAAAGTGGAATATACATTTTTTTCATGTTTTTTAAAAGTGAGCTTTAGAGTTCTCATCTTTTCCATTTTTTACACTTTCAGCATTTTTGGAGTCCTTAATACTGACAGAAGAAGTACTATTCTAATTTGGGGGGGTTTTGGAAGTAGAAACTGTATCCTCAAAAATAATTTGAAACAGTAGTTATCTGTGGTGGAAGCTATTCTAATGATAACATACAGAAGTCTGTTGCTCTATCATAGACAATTCAGAAAGTGAAATTTGTCCTTTGTTTAATGGATTGTGGATAGAAATCAACTGAAAGCACCTTTTTGTAAACAAGTCTTGAGGAGTGTTTTGGTTTTTGTTTGTATTTTTTAGAAGACACAATAATTTGGTTTGTGTGGTGTTCAACATTAATTCTTGCATAAACTCTGCCACAGGAGTAACTTTGTTCTTTGTCAAAGAGCAAGAACTTGAGACTGCCAAACTATACAGTGCAGCTCTGTATTTAGTATCTACCATAACATACAGTTCAGATAGTTAAAGATTGTGACCTTTGGTTTTATCCTGGTACCAGTTTCTCAGCAATCAGTTGTAGTATAAATCTACTTTTCTGTTCTTCTCAATAGTCTCAATGTAACTTTAGTAGTTGGAATTAATTTGTTTTTTCCCAATCAACGTGAACTTTTCAATACTTGTACTTTTGCATTTGTATGATTGATGCTTATTTTTTGATGAACGCTAAGACCCTTAAAGGGGAAAATCAAACCTAACAGATTTTTTGTCTTCATATTTCATGGTTGCAAACAGAGAAGGAGTTGAAGTTAATGCTTGCAAAGTGTCAAAGCAGCTTAGACCCCTATATAGAGGAAAAAGCGATTTGTTCGCTTGAACATCCTAATGTTTAAATAGTTTTTGAAAATTTTGTTTAGGATGTTGCAATCTTCTGAACATTGTCTCAAAGTTCTCGTCCTTTAAGTATTCTGTAGTGTGTGTTTAGAAAGAATTGCCAGTTGTTGAGGAGTTTCCTGCTGTGTACACCCTTTCTTAAAGTTTCCATGAAACAAAATAGTATAACACATTTGTCTTGTAATAGTATGATCCTGTGATCTTTTTATTGTCTTTAATAGCAAAACTTACTTGAGTATCGGATCTGAGTCTCTATACAGAGAGAAATTCTTAGCTAAGCAAATGGAAGAAGATAACCCAGGAGAGAGAAATGGATTTGGTGTGAGGAGATGCTCTACCCAGTACCTAAGGTGTTTGGCCCTAGTGTCTAATGTCCATATAATGCCCTGAAATACTTGATGTACAACATTTGTATATAAAATATAATGAAGACTGCCATATTCTATTGTATCTTCACACTTCTCTTTAAGATACTACCTTTTCCTGATTTTATGTGATTAGCTATGTCCTGTTCCATCCTTGGGTGTGCTTATTTGCTAGGATTTTAGTGGTTTGGAGCTTTAATGAAAAGGGATCTACTGAAAGATAAATGTTAAATTCTCTAATTTCAATTACAAGCAGTTGTGTGATTGATACACATTAGGAGTGGTAATTGCCAATACTAAAAAAGATAGGAATTGAAGGACTTCCTGTTAGACTGGGATTTGTGTCCTACTTCTGAAAGCAGCTATATGACATAATCATCATATATGCAGCCTGTTGGGTTTTTTCTCTGCCAAGCAACAGTTCATATCCCTCATTACATAATTTCTTTTTGCATCTTCCCGTTTGGAGTTTTTGAAAATAGCATATTCATGCATTTGGTAGACTAAGGATGCATACAGCATTCACCTTGTATTAATGTGTAGTTTTACTCCCAGTCTCTGTTTTGTACTTCATTTTATACTTCATCAAGGTACAGAAACAAATTTTTGAAGTAGTTTGGTATTTGGCAGCTTCTGCTCCAAAACTTCATCATATGGTTATAATTTCACTTAAATGCTGAAGTAGACTGGCACTGGGAGAAGAGTGGGACTGATTGTTCTATTAAGCAAAGCCAGAATTCAGCCCTTTGTTTTGTTTTAGCTTTTAATTTCTACAGCTCCTCTTCTTCTCTTTTTTAGCTGCATTTTTGAACCTGAGGGGAATGCGTGCAGCCTGACAGACAGCACTGCTGAAGAACATGTCCTGGCACTAGTGGAACATGCAGCAGATGAAGCTCGGGATAGGATCAATCGATATCTACCCAACAGCAAGGTCTACTGCACATGGCAGTTTACAGTTCCAGTTTGTGCCTGACTATTGAATGCTTTGTTTCATGTTAGGAAACAGGCTTTACTGTTAGGCCTTCTGGGACTGGAACATCTGGGATGCATATTCTGTGTGGAATACCTATACTGCTCTTGTCTATCATTTAGTTTCCACTGAAAGCCACTGTAAGGGGACCTAAATGGATCTCAGGTTCCACTGTGTGCTGAAAATCTTTGGAAATTAACTTACAGGAAACAGTGAAATGTTGTTCAATCTTGAATTACAGCTCTTAGCATTGAAAGTGATTTAAATAACATCACATTTCTCTTATGTTGCAACCTCAGAAAAAGCAAACTATGACATAGGTTGAAGGGCTGTTAGGACTCCCCCTCTCTCCCCACCCCGAGAATTGACATATTTTTAAATTACTGTTTTTAATGTAGAGAGTCTGTAAACTCTTGTAGTTTTGTATTTATAAGTAGTATCTGTTAGCTGTAGCATGAGTACCAAAGATCTTTTTTGTTGAGGTTTAAATAGCAAGTTTGACAGTCCCAAATGTGATTCTAATGTTGTTGCATGTATTTGGGTTTTGTACTCTTCCAGAGGTTAGAAGAGCAAGCTTGGTGGTGCAGTTTTCTCTGAGGGATCAATTTTTTTAGCTGTGGGTTTTTTAGCTCTGTGATGATGGTGGTGGATTCCTTCATTTCCTTATGCTATGATTGGAGTGCATGTTCCAGGCATTTGCTACAGATCTGTACTGAGATTCATTTACTCTCTTTCCCTTGAATTTTATGGAGGCTTATCCCACCTTTGCTCCCATTTCTCATCTGTCACTCTAGTGTCACTGCAGTGGAGAAAAGAATCAGGATGTGTCCACATCCTGCATTTTCCACCTCTTTAAAAACTATTTCAGAAGAAACTTTACTTTGAAGCAAAAGTGGCATTGTGTCTTCAAACTTAAATGTCCTTTTCTGGGGCAGTGGCCCTGATTACGCAGTCAATTTAGGCTCAACTGGATTATGAAGTAAAACTGCAAAGAATAGTGGATGGAGGCTTAATTTCAATGTATTTCTGTTTCTTTGGATAAATGGAAGACTTGCTAGGATTGAAGGCTATTTGAAACCTACAAAGTAAGAGTGGCTTTTAAAATCTCTTCAAAGCAGTATCAGTCTTTCATGCTGATGCCATCAGTTTTGCACTGTTCATTGAAGTTTCTCAAAGTGTGCAGCTCTTAATTGCTAAGGCTGTTAAATCAACTTGACAACCCCACTGCGTGTCCCACTGAATCTAGGTAACACCGGCATGTTCTTGGAATTCATTGCTAACTTTTGCCACCACCTGATGATATTGTTAATTCTCTTTCCAGCATCTCTCACCTCTGTTTTTAATGCATGCCAATATTAACTTTGGCCTCCTGTATGGAGAGAGTTTTACATTTTTTCAGATGGAGGGAGGTAAAAAACAAAATAGGAGAGATTTATTGTTGATTTCCTTTGAAGCATTTACTGATATTTTTGTAGGCAGAGAAGAGTTTTCATTTTCCCTTTATATTGAGAGGTTGCAGTCATTTTTTTCTCAATTCATGTGCAGTTGGTTTCTGACATTAGCTTTGCTTGTTGTATCAGATGTGGCTCTGACTTTACAGACCGTGGTGTGCTCTGTTGTCTTTGACATCTGTCTTTGGCATTGTGCTTGCCTGCTTCAATAGGTCTGTCACAGCACTTCTTCCTCTGGAAGAATTTGGTAGTGTGCTCATAGAAGTACTTCTAATTAGAGAAGGTTGTTGGTGAGACATGAAAATAAGCAGTTCAATCTATGTTTGAAAATAAGCAGTGACTTTGTTTGTGGATAGGAGTTACAGTTCTGCTTCTAAAAGAATGTGTGTTCCAGACTTAGCAGTCATAAGGCTGGCACTGTGCTAATGATAATGGAATTCGGTTTGTCTTGGGTGAAAACTTTAGATCTGATTTAGAAAGATTAATAAGGCATTGTATAGATGATGTATGAACTTTTGCTCCTAAGTCTTCTGTTCTGAAACACTTGCTAGGTGGTGTTAAATAGTTGTGACCCAAGGTTCTCTATATGAAAAAGGGAATACCAAAGTGCAGTATCTCAATGCAGCTAAAAATGCTTTTTATAGTTTTTTCTGCAAATGGGCTAGTCCTTCCTTGAGTGTGAGCAGTTCTGAATGATTCATTCTGTGTCTTTCTGGTTCTATTCACAGATTGGTTATCTGAAAAAAAATGGAGATGGGACTTTATTATTTAGTGTAGTAAATTCCTCTGATCCAGAAGCAGAAGGTAAAAGCCGTAGTCTTTCAAGCAAACATTTCTTGTCTTGAATGTTCTAACAGATTTTGAAGTCTTAGCTGTAGTTACAGATCCTGTGTAGTATAGATGAGTTTTAATATTGTTTTAATTAAAAAAAAAAAAATTTCATTAAATATTTCCCAAACACCACAAAGGTGTTTCTGTTTGCTTTCCATATTTTCACCCTTCAGGTGCTTTGTTTTACTGATGCTAATAGTGAGAAGATAAAATAATATCTCCTTATAAACACTTACACATTACTACAACTTTATAAAGGACTTGGAAGACAAGCTTTTACTGCAAGTACACTGTAGTGTTAATACCTAAGGTGACTGAAAATACTGCAGTCCTATGTAAATGTGCAATGAACAGATGCAAAGTTAGAATAATATTTTACCTCTTTATTACCTAATTTAAATCATCAGCTAAATTTGAGTTTTAAGTTTATGAGGTTTTGCTCTTTTTTTTTTCTTTAGTTCCTTGATCTTTTCTCTTGGTTTTTTTTTGTCCTGTTATTATTATGTTATGGATATTGTTTTATGCTTTTCTTTTGCTTTAATTTCAAACTCAAGATGCAGATGTATTGAAAATTTGTAATGAATCAAATGCCATAGTTTTTTGGTGCTGAGTGTCATGTTGATTTAGCACTTCCTTCTCTGCACCTTTTGAGATTAGAATTTTTTCATAGCTTTCCTCTTGTTTCACTGATGAATATATGAATGCTTTTGACTAATCACATTGAGTGACACAAACCCTGCTAAATTCTTTTTCATTTGGTAGTAAATCTTTCTGGAATTAACAAGTTAGCCAAAATTGAATATTTTGGCTGCTATCATGCCTATTATCTGTTTCTTAAAAAAAAAAAGGTGATTTAATGCCTCTGAAATTGTGCCACTGAAAATTTAAGGAGTGATGGTAATGAACTTCTATAAACAAACAACCACTTACTCAACATAGACTGCAAGAGACTGCTTTTATCACTTCAGTAATATATGGATCTCGAAAGTTTGTGAATCAGCTACTAAAATAATTACAGATGCTGCTGTATACTTTAAAAGTGAAATAAGTAAGCCATAGATCTTGTGAATATGATATGGAAGCATCATTTATAGCTTGTGTTTGAAATTTAAATGGAGAACCTGAATTACAGTACCTACCCTTTATGTGTAATTTAAAAGACATTTTAAACAAATTATAAACATGAAATGCTTTTCTAAGCCTTCTTTTAAATCAAATTGTTAGAGGAAGAAACTCACCCAGTGGATCTGAGTTCACTGTCAAGCAAATTATTACCTGGCTTCACTACACTGGGCTTCAAAGATGAACGAAGAAATAAAGGTAAATACAAAAGGTCATGTTTTAACTCTATGTTTATTAAATATTCAAGCAATTACTTGATATAAAATAGTTTCAGTTTATACCTAAATGAAATAGGTATATTTTGATATATTTTTATATGAAGATTTTCTTGGTTATTTTTATAATATATAATAATTCCATTAATAACAGAATGCAGATTTTATTAAATTGAATTTTTTGCTTATTAAATTTAATTTAATTAGCAGTTTATGGATTAATATTTAACCAAAGTGTTGTAACCACACTAGATGATTTCCGGTAATGGTAGCCCATTTACTCCAGGGAAATAGTTTTTCCATGGTAATTGCACTTGAATAACAACTCTCAGTCATTTTCATTTTTTGCAACATATGACAAAGATTTTGCAGACAGTGGAATTTTTTTTCCCTGATATTATTGGCAGTTTTTAATAGTTTCTAATCTGCTGTCCAGAAACTGACTGGCAACCAACAGTAAAGTAGATGCACACAAAATGTAGAAATATAAAAGGGAATGTGGCTATGACCCCTTTTCTTCTTGGAGTGGGGTGGATAACTTACTTCTTGATTTTTCAGTAGTAAAGATGTTTGTTTATATGGTTAAAAGAGTTGTGCAGATTCTAGAGTCTGGAAGTATCCTTGAGATACTGCTCTTGCTTTCAGTTGGAGAAAAAATGTATGGCTTTTTCTGTATCTGTTTCAGAAAATACAACCTGTCTTTTTTCCTCCATGTGATCTTTGACACTTGTCCTAATTGTTTTTGTGTCTTTTACCTGTGTAGTAACCTTTCTTACCAGTGCCAACACAGCACCTTCCTTGCAAAACAACTCTATATTTCATGATTTGAAACCAGATGAGATGGAACTTCTATACTCAGCATATGGTGATGAAACTGGTATCCAGTGTGCCTTAAGGTAAGGGCTTCCTTATTAGGAAGGCTAACTTCTCATAGCCTTTTTTTGCAAAGCAATATAAATTAGATCTCAACTAAGAGCCTCCAAATCATGATAGTTTTTCTAAAAATTATTTTTAAAACAAATCACTATAAAATTTGAAGCTAGCTTTCATCCTTGGTTGGGTTTTTTTTTTGTATTTTTTGTTTGGTTGGTTTGGATTTTTGGCACTGGGGAAAGTTTTGGGAGGGTTTTTCTATTTGTCCTTTTAAGCTATTTTATTATAAAGTTGTAATGGGTCTTGTTATTAGGGTCTTTAACCACAGTATATTATAGGTTGCCACAGATTTAGTGTTTTGCTTTAAACCCAGCAGTGAATAATTTTAAAAGGCAAGTAATATATTCCAGTGGCTTTAAAAGAATTCTGTTTGTCAGGGGGTTTCAAAAGAGTTAAAGCTACTTCAAAAGAAAAATGCCACTTATCATTAAATTGTTGATCTTGGAGGGGGAGAAATAACCGCAAGTTTTTTATCCCTTGTGTTTTGTTTTTTAACCCACTAACCTACCATCAATGATAGTTCAAGTCAAAATTTGCTGGTACTTGTGAAAAACAAGTTACAGATCTACTTTACTATTAAAAGAAAAAGCTCTATGTCCTGATGGCCTTAATTGATTTCTGAAGAAGCATAGAAGAGTTAAAGAAAAAAGAAAATTCAGGAGTAATGCAATGTATTTGGAAAAGTATATTTTAAGTTGAAGTAGTTTTTACAAAAATAAATGTTTTCTGTAATGCTTATCTCCATTCCTGCCAGCTTACAGGAATTTGTGAAGGATGCTGGAAGTTACAGCAAGAAAATAGTTGATGATCTTCTGGACCAGATCACTAGTGGCGACCATTCCAAAACTATTTATCAACTAAAACAGGTGTGTCCTGGGTGCACTGAAGTGTCACAAATTCATCAGAATAAAAATGAACCTATTGGCTTTTTAATACATTGTTTACCACTGTCAGTTTAAGCAGTGCAAGCTTAGCTGTTGAAGCAGCCATAAACCAAATTAGAGACTGAATTAATCAATGAAGGAGGAATCCTTTTCTCTGGCTGGGTCAGTTCTCCAGTGTGGTTCACTGTGTCTGCAGAAAGGAGGAGACAGGAGGTGCAACATAGCAGGAACCAACCAACTGGATGGAGTTTGGGCAGCCTTGTCAATGTCATGACTTCTGAGTTGTATTGCAGTGCTTTTGTTAAGGTTTTGGGTTTTTCTTAATTGAAAAGCAAAATATATTTCTCATGGAAGGATTAATTGTTTGGAACATGGAAGTAAAGTTAAAAACCAGATTAATTGTCACTGTACCAGGTGTCTGTTACCTCCCCCAGTGCTTTTACCTTCGTGTAGGATGTCTACAGGGAAAGCTTTTATTCACCTAAGCTCTTTCCTGATGAGATGCATTCTAAGATTGGAGAAGAGTGTTTTCTCAGAAATGTGTATGATTCTAGTGAGAATGTTTGCATTCCCAAGACAGAATAAGCTAAAAAATTGCAAAATTTCTTAGGATATGTTTCATATTCTCTTCACTCTGAAAACCGCTCTTAGTTTGAAATAATTGTCTGCTATTTAAAATACTGACACTCTGAAGAATAAAGAAAGGGAGGCAGAGTAGGAAGATGGAAGGTGCTTAGGCTTCCTGACACGGTGGAAATGAGATTATGCTACATCTTTGCAGACTTAGAAGTGGAATACGCTGGGTAGTGTTTGGAAAGAAGGTGGCGGTAGAATCAAAAACACCAACAATCCGTTAGAATTTTCTGGATGTTTTTTCCTATGGGGAGAAGATGGTACATGTAACAGGAAGAAATGTAAACGATTAGTTCAGAAAGTTAAAACCCAATATATTGAATACTCTTCTGCATATAGAAATGTGTGTATGCAACATAGTAAACTTAACTCTAAAATAAAATGTGCCTTTGCCTTTTACCACATTTTTCTATGAATGTCGTTCCAGGTGAGAATTTCTGAAGACCTCTCAAAGGGTCAATGGCTATTTACACTTGAAAATGCTGTTCAGTTGTGACAAACATGGATATATGCTGATTTTACACAATTAAGTGTGTTTCAGTGATCATATACATGGTGTTTTATGCTTGAGCATTTTGTACTGCTGCATTTGAGTAAGAATATCTCTGAAAGTACAACCTTGAATGATTTGTGATCAGACGTTACTGAAGTAATGGTGAAGATACTGCATTTGAGCTGAAGAAATAGTATCAGGGACTTTAAAGATTAGTTAAAATGCATAGTACTAAAATATTTAACAGCAACTGTTGCATTCTAATTGCATTACAGATGTGTGAGGAAGTTAGCTCTCTCTAGCCTCCTTTTGTGTGTGGTTTGAATAGACTTGTAGTATGAGAAAGATGTGTTGAATATAAGCAGTTATTGGTATTCTTTCTTTCCAGAGGCGAAACATCCCCGTAAAACCACTGGATGAAGTTAAAGTAAGTTATGCTAATACTCAAGTCTGTTTGTTTGGGGAAAAGTGTTTTAACATGGGAAAAGTGTTTTGGCATTTAAAGTAGAGAAAGTTACATTCTCTGAGCTTGCAACATTCAAATTATTTAATGTGCCGCTGTTCTGTATGGTAAAACAGAAAAGATTTATAAGTGGGATATATGAGCAAGGAGAGGCTTTAGGTTATTTCTAGAGAGGCTGTCCTGTTCAGTTACAAATTGTTGGCATGACTGTATGTGATTGCCCTAAAGACGAGATGGTCTTCATTTTTTGTGAATGTTCTACTCAAACATCACAGAATGTGACAGTTTTCTGTGATGACCCAGGACTTCATTGTGGAAAATCAGTAAATTACACAAACATTCTCATGGAACATTCTTAGTAAATACAAGCTATGAAGTGCTAAGATCTAAAGTATTTCTTTGTTCTTTAGGTTCTGCCAGTTCTTATAAAAGAAGAACACAAGTTGCGTAATACCTGCCTGGATTCTTCCAAACAGATTATGGTAAAGTGGTTGGGGGGTAGGGGAAGGAAACAGCAGTGTAAAAAACATTAAAAAGTAACGTTGGGAGATTATTTTGTTTCGGTGCACAATGTGAGGCAGAATATTAAAATTACATTATCTAGAATAAGGTTGCAGTACTGAAAATGAATCCTCTCATTCAGTTTGTTTTGGTTTGTGGCTTTATTGTTCTTCAGCTTATTTCAGCATGTGTAATTAAGTCTCAGAGGCAGAAAGATCACATAGGAATCCGTAAAAGGTACTTGATCTGCTGATCAATAGTTGAGATTCAGCCTGCTGCAAAATTGGAAAAACCCCATTAATATTAATGAGTTTTACCACATCCATTGAAAATATCTATTAGAAAGTAAGGGTAAATAATGCATATCTTTTGCTTTTACAGCTACTAATCAAATCTTTCTGTAAGTGGTACTGCTTTTATCTTTCAAATTATTTGTGACAACAGAAGATATGCACTGCATTCCATGGCAATTCACATGAAAATTGGATGGATCACATTATAGCAACTAAAAAAACCCCATAGTTTTATAAATATTTCTTATGTTTTATGGAAAGGTGTGGATTTCTCTAGAAGGTGACTGGTGAAAATATTTTATATAAGTGCTAGGTTTCTTTTTCATATTTCTAAAAGATAATATCTGGTTGTGTGTTTACCTGAGTCTCTCATTTCTCCTGCTGGATCAGGCACCCTCAGAGATTTCCCTTAGAACAGGTTTTGAAGCTTAGTGACTCAGATTCCTTCCTTTGTACCGTTATATTAGCAATATTGCAATGGGTGTGGAAAGACAGGGAGTAGTAGAGTGCAGGCTGTATTTCATTATCCAAATGTATAGGAGAATTACTAGAGAGGCCAGTTCCAGCTAATACTGTGAAGGAGGCCCACTGTACAAAAAAAATTCAATAAATCCAATGTTCACATATGGAGAAGATGAAGGACACTGGTAGTACTTCCAGCTGCTAGGGTTCTATCATGAGACATGGATGAGTTCTATGAGTAATTGAGTTTCAGCAGTCCCAGATTGTGAGATAAAAGACTTGGACTGCTGTGCACATCCCTGGCCATTCATGTGACTGGTCTGTCCAGCAGCCTTTTTGAGCTGTCTCTGAATTTCAGGTTAGCCAAGATGGTTATGGATGCTCCAGTCTCAGGTGTTGAGATAACATTTCTGAGAGAATGGCTTTGTGCTTACACATTGTAAAGTTAACATGACAGCTTGTGACTCTTGCTAATCTTTCTGTTTCTTGTGTTGTAATAGGTTGGAGAATCTGCTGGAGACAGTAACACTTCTGACCTGGACTTTCTCTCAATGAAGCCCTATTCAGATGTATCTCTTGATATTTCTATGTTAAGTTCGTTAGGTAAGTAACTAAATATGCAAGGCATCAGTTATGGTTTAGTTGTATCATTTAGACAAAATGACAGCTGGATTTGCTACGACTAAAAAAAGCGTTTGAAAAATAGTAATAAGTATATGTTTGTCAGAGGTAAAAGTCTAGGACTGATAAATGAAACCTTGCTCTGCTTTTCCTTTGAGACATCCATGTGTTATCCAGGCTAACTTTTCCTGTACAATTGAAGAAAGCAAAGTATTTGTGCCTCACTGTTTTGATAGCTTTGCTTGTATTTCTTGCGTTCATAGTAACATACATTGTAAGAATCAGTGCGAAACTTTCACTCATGATATGAACCAACATCATTTATATCTTTTAAAATAACTTGGGAATTAGGTAAGTATGTGAAACCTGATCATATTGCCACTCAGAATATCCCAAAACAAAAATCAGAAGAAACTTCTGGTGTTGGATAGACTTTATCTTCAGTTGTGTCAAAGAATTTGGATGCTGTTTCAGATACATACCTTTGACAGTTATCCTTTAGATACCGCAAGAAGTACTGTTGCCATTTCTACAGGCAGCTGAGCTGGTCAGATACCTCCAAAAATGTCATTCAAGCAAACAACCTGCTTATGTTTTAAGGTATTTTTAATGCCAGATATAAAAGAGGCCAAGCTATCAATTATAAAACACAGCCAAACTAATTGAAGGCTTAAAGGGAAAAAAGATGTCTGCAAATTTCTCATATAGGTGCAGTTTGAAAAGCAATTGTAAACTCTGATTATGCTGTCTCACTCTAATTTTATTTCAGTTCAGTAAAAATTGAATAAATACCCATTTTATAGATAAATTTTATGCACCACTAAAAGCTGCTTATATTTTCTTCTTTGGCCTTTCTGAAAAAAATCATACTGCTAGATTAGTTGGCTTCCAGAAAAAGTTTATGACATTACTTCTTATCATAATTCTTGCAAAAATTAACATTTGAGAAGGGAAGGAGTTTATCTTCCTGTTTAAAGCTGAGGGAATTTTTAGGTCTTCATATGAAAGAATTGCATATATTGACACATGCATCCTGTTCTTTCCAATTTCACAATTTAGTTTGGCTTACTCCAAAATCAGTGTAGCTGGAGAAGATAGTGTTCTTAGAACCTTCTGTGATGGGGATATCTTTGCCTCCATAGATTTCATGTTCTGCTTTAACTGTATTTTGAGTTGGATATATGTAAGTGATCTTCTTGCTGACACTCTTTTGCCACAAACTAAATGTGCTATTTACTTGGAGGGTGGTGAGGCACTGGCACAGGTTACCCAGGGATGTTGTGGATTCTGCATCCCTGGAAGTGCTCAAGGTGAGGTTGGATGGGGCTTTGAGCAACCTGGTCTGGTGAAAGCTATCTCTGCCCATTGCAGGGGGGTTGGTTGGGCTTTAAGGTTCCTTCCAGCCCAAGGCAGTCTATCCATGTCTGGCATTTAACAGCTAAGGGAGACAAATTAAGCTTTTAGAGCTGTATAAATACTGGGAGTCAGTTCAGTTTCAGCTATTTCCGTGTGGCACTTCCCTTCATCTTCCAATACTGCACAGCTGTGCAGCTGTTGCTTTTTGGAGGTGCGAGGGAAAATGCAAGGTGGAGGTAATTTGTGTGTAGACAATGCTTGTGTTAACTGTTGAATTTCTTTATAGTGACTTGGTAATTCATGGGTCTATATACATGTACTAATTATGGGGTTTGGTTGGTGGCTCTTAGGAAAAGTGAAGAAGGAGCTTGAGCATGATGATAACCATCTACATCTGGATGAAACAACTAAACTGCTTCAGGACCTTCATGAAGCTCAGGCTGACAGAGTGGGATCTCGGCCATCATCCAATTTGAGTTCCCTCTCCAATACCTCTGAAAGAGACCAACACCATCTTGGTAAAGTTAGCTCTGTCACAGAAGTTGCAGTCCTTGTGCTCTATTTGAAATTGGATTAAACTTATGTTGAAATTTACATAAATCTCTGTGGGAAGCTACTCTGATAAAAAAGTGTGCTGACTAATCATGTTTTAATTTTTAAATAAACCTGGCAAGAGATAACTAACAAGACATACTTTTGACCTTCAGAACTAAGACCACTAATTCTAATTTCTTATTTTTTGATTGGATGTAATTGAAATAATTATGAAATAAATTGATAAGTCAATGGCAAACCCCTATAAGCACTTGCATTCGATGCCCTTAGTTACACTAAAGAGTGTATAATGATTATTTTACTTCAGCATAATTGTGTGCAGCAAGTAACAAGTGGGGTTCTAAAACAGCGTTTCATTGTCAACTGTAAAATTCAGTGATAAGATGGGATGATAGTATAATTTACTGCTTAACAATTTGGTGCCATTTCTGAGAAGGTAGTAGATGTTGGATGGATGATACTCAGTTGCATTTTGTATAATTATTCAACTCAGAGTAATAGCATAATGATTACTTTTCCAAAAATTGTCTAAATTACTAAGAATCTTGTGATTTCTATTTTCATAGTCTCCTGTTTAAATATCACTATCAGTCTTACTTTAAAAGTCTAAAAGGAACATGTGAAATAACCATGCTGTTTATATGTATAAATATCTCTTAATTTTTTTCTGTACTCTTAAGGTTTTGATTTTTTTCCCATGTTCAACAGGAAGCCCCTCTCATCTGAGTGTTGGAGAACAGCAAGACATGGTTCATGATCCCTATGAATTTCTTCAGTCTCCAGAAACGTCAAATGCTACTAGTAACTAATCTGACATGTACTATATTTATTTTGTATTTTAATTGTATTATGTTTTTATAAAGTTTTTGTCCATGACAGAAATTGCATTTTTGTCCTCTTTTCTGTGAGGATTGGTGTATAATATTATCATGTATACAGGATTAAACAAGCAAACATAGAAAAACCCCCACCCCAAATTAATTAGTGCATAATGTCAATGGCAATGTACCAAGAACTACTTTCATTTTGTTTCTTAAGGGAGAGTGTTATCTACTGGTGTGTGAATCTTGACTGAAAACCAGCAAATAATGTGTAAGAAAAATTTATATTTTATAGACACTGAAATGTGATAATTTTCCCAGAATCATGGCAGCCGTTGTTAAATGTTTGCAGTACAATTATCAGCTAGTTCTGTTGGTAGTTGTTCTGTTATCCACTGTTCAGGTTAAGACCTGAACATCTCCAGGATGGAACAAAGAACTGCCTGAATTGGGATCGTTGTTGTATTTTCCATCTCCTAATGCTAATAATCTGTAGGAATTGTTTTTAAACATTTCCCCATATTTTTAAATCTTTTTTTAATCACTGTAGAGAGCACTTAATTTGAGAGTAACAGTGGTTCCAGTAAAATGCTCATTTTACAGGACTTCTGCCCTGGATTTGAAAAAGATGAATGTTTTTGTGATCTCTTGTATCTTGAAACACAAAGAAAAGATAATACTTGTATTTTTTATTATGATGTGTATATTTCATAGGATGGAAAAAATACTGGCTAAGGTGTGCTTTTCAATAATTCCAAAATAAAATTTTGGATTTTATAATACATCAATACTGAAACTGAGGGGTTTTGTACTATGTGCAAGCAGATAAATGTTATCAATTTACATTATTTTGTAAATATTAATAAAAATAGAAAAGCAGTTTTGATGTACAGAAAATCTGTTTTTCTTGCCAGGGAAAAGTTTGCTTCCATATTACTATGTCTGAAATGCTTAAGAGTTTTGGGTTGAATTAATGTGCTGCTTCAAAAGATTAATTTCATCGTACCACATGTAGCTATAAACAAAAGAAACTATTAGTTTTTAGGAACCATCAACGAAGTCACTCAGGTAACTGATAGTAAAGTCTTGATAAAGTCTAAATAGGAAGATTGTTTTGTTCCAAGCAGAAGTGCTACAGAAAGCACATGGTGAAGTTTTCCTGTCTGGGAGTTGTTAGGAATGTGGCAGTGGCAGCAAGTGCTTGGGCTCCTTTGCTGCTCCTGCATTCTAATTCCTCCTGACCGTGGAGGTGATGTGGATGATCTGCTGCACTGTGACAAGTGGTATTGGTGAGGATTTGCATGGACACACAGCCTTGTGTTGGCCTGCAGCTTCCCCAGATGTTTCCAGTTGAAAAGTGTCTTTAAAACTAATGTGCTTTTGATCTCCAGTAAGTCTGGTTTCTCATACAGTAAATATAAATTGATTCCTGTAGTAGACTCTAATTTAGAGTTACGGTTGGTGAGGAAATCTTTATTGAAACACTTGCTGTTGAATTGCCTGCCTTAACTCTTGAATAAAATTCTGCAGGAGAATGGTTAAAATGCCCCTCTAGAGGAATGTGCTGGTTTGCTTTGGTTTTTGTTTGAGCTGCAGTGTTTATGATTGGAAACTGAAATAATGTGCAGTATCTTATTTGATGCCTTCACCTTGGATTTCAGGCAGAAGAATGCATTCAACCTCTGTGAAATTCTGTAGATCAACCTTTATGGGCTCCTTGTGTACATTGTATAAAAGGCTCGATGTCGTTTGCATTGTTACTGTACCAGAGAGCACTTTGTGCCTGAGGAAGGTTTACTTATTTATTCAGCCTATCTGGCCCTTAAGCAATGTTAATTTTGCACAGCGGTCTCCAACTGCTGTTCCATGGTGCTGGACAGTCCCTTCACTAGGCCTACTGTCTGCATTCCCCAGGAAAAAAATGCTTTTAGGGCAAAACTTCTTCCCAGGAGCAAATGCAAATGTTTTTGCTGTGGTGCCTTCTCATAAGTGGCA
Source organism: Catharus ustulatus (assembly GCF_009819885.2). Lineage (NCBI taxonomy): Eukaryota > Metazoa > Chordata > Aves > Passeriformes > Turdidae > Catharus > Catharus ustulatus. The sequence goes on along the minus strand of NC_046221.1, from coordinate 61,092,321 downwards.
GACATTGACTTGTAACCTCTTTGCTGAATGTACTGAGATGTGATTGGGCTCACGAAATGCCACAAGAAAGGCTTTCATCTTTCTTTGAGCTATCTCATCCTCCTAGATTTTATGGAAAGATTGGACTCTTGAGTTTGCAGCCTCTGGTAAAAAAATGCCAGAATTTTAAAGTAAGTGGTTTAGGTAATGTCTTTCAGTCATTTGTTTGTCACAGTGCATTTTTACTGATTCTCAGGCTAAAAGAGAATCTCTTGCTCCTCTTCCTTGTTGGTGTAGGTGCCTGTGTTTGTACCATTGGTACACTGTTGCATTTTCCAAGTGATTCTGGTTTATTTGAAAAAAAAGCCTTAAGAAGAAATTTTCTGGTCCTTTCCTTACTTATTTGAAGGGTACAAAATTCCCTAAGCCATGTCTTACTTGCTCTTGTCTCTGCCGGTTGTAAGTTCATATACACACAAAAGCTTTGAACTAACCAGTAAAGGCCTCTAATCTTATGGTCCTATTTAAACACTAAGAATTTGAAAAACTTGATTCAGTTCTGTGAGTTTATTTAACATATATCATTATTTATTTAATCTGAGAGAAACACCATTCCTTTCTAGTGTGTTTGGTAGATATTTCCCGTTTGGCTTACTTGGGAGATGACTCTGTGTCTATGACATCCCGTTCAAATCTGTAGTACATAACGTGTAACATCTGCTAGCTAGGTGGCACCATATGTCAGTAAACTATGTGAGTTCCCATCAGCTGGAATATGCTGCCACTGAAATTGAGGGGAAATTCCCAGGGTGTTTTGTAAAATCAACCCAGGTTTTCTATAAAAAATTGAGAAAATTAAATGAATTTTTCTGCTTTTTTCTCTAATGACTGCTGTATCAAAAAGTGTGTTGCACTAAAGATGTAAGCAATGTTAAGAGAAACCTTAGGTCTGTTCTTCCACAGGATAGAAATATATCAATGAAAATGTAAAATGGTATAAATAACTGTGATTATTCTTTTCTCTTTTGTATGTCTATCATCAATCTCATGTTTTAGCACAGTCATCTTCAGTGGCAGTAAAAGGAACGTTGAGACTGCATTGCAGATGTGGCAAACGACTTTGTAAACAAGGACTCAGCATGGAGCAACTTTATTCCACTCTCTGAGATACACAAGTACAGGGACAGAATTTGCCTGAAAATATAAGGTGAAAAATAAAAATAAAAAAGAAATCTTTCTAATGTTCATCCCTTGCTCTTTATTAAAAAAAGAAAAAAGAAAAAACACAAAGACATTTTTGAAGCCATGCAGTTCTTTTGCTTTCTGGCAGATGCTACGATGAGAGATTTATGCAGATGAGACCTGAACAGCTGACCAGCAGAAATAACCTGATTTCTCCACCCCTAAATTCCAGAGTGAAGGGCTGGTTCTTACCATGCCACTCATTTCTGTGTTTGTTGATTTGCTGTTGTTTATCTACCTGGCCACAGTGGGATTTGGAGTTTGCACACCATCACTTCCATATGGATGGAAATGGTCTGCTTTTTCTGGTTTGGTTTTTTTCTACCCTCCTACCATCCTCCTTGGAATATGAGTTACTATAAATGCTGATCTGTGTGCTGATAAGGGGAGGGGAGAAGAAGCCCATCCACCTCACAAGGAAGGTTAGGGTGTCTCCAAGGGATGGCATTGATTCCTAGTGCATTTAAACTCTCACTTGTCTATTGCAGAACTCTGTGTAGATGGGTTTGTGTTGCAGGGGGGTAGGTGTATATGTAGCTGTAAATGTGAATTAGGTATTTAAAGATCCTTTAAATGGTGGTTGCAAGTAAAGGGGTAGGGGATGGGAGACCGAGAAGAACCACAAATGTTTGGAAGGCTCCTTGGGGGCAATGCTTTGTAGTTGAATGATTTTTCCTAGACTGATCAGAAATTACTATAAATTTCAGAAAATAATACTGGATCCTGTTTCTGCAAGGAAAGACCCCTTAGAAATAGTCCTGTGAGAAGCAGAATGCCCAGCTCTCCATTTGCTTATGGGGCACTCAGTCCATCATTGCAGGATTAAAACTTGGTGAATCTGTCATGGAATTATGAAGTAACACTAACTTTATTTTCAGAAGGGTCGATTTGGATAACTTGAAATACCTTGTTTTACGTTAGGTTTGCTTCTTTGGCAGTTCATTACATTACAGAGCACAGTCCGAAGTTCTGCATAATGTCCAAATAAGACTTTTTTCATTTTACGTGGGATAGGGAGAAAGGTTTAACCTCATAATGAGAAATAAAACACTGATAGGCAGTATTTCATTCACTTTTTTATGTACAAAACATAGATTGTTGCTAGGTAATGGTACAGTGTCAATGGAGCACTCTTATGACAACACTGTAATTCTTGTTGAAACAGAGGTTGAGCAGTCAGCACAGCTGTAGATCTAATGCCTAAGGTCTTTTGCAATGTGTTTAAGAAAACAGTCTTAATTGTGTCCCTGCTCTTGCATCTTTTGAACATACTCTGGAAAAAAACTGGTTGCTGATGATTATCATGCCTTTATAGATAAGTAACAGCCTTGCTAAAGCTCTGATGTGCCAGCAGTTGTGTTTTTTCTGTCATTTGCTTTCTCTGTATTATCCGCTGAGGAGATGTCTGTCAGCTGTGTTGTGTCCCATAACCATTTCCAATGCTGGAGAGATCCAGGAAAGGAAGACAGAGTCCTGTAAATCCAGCAGCATGCTGCATTTCTTGCTCAGGAATTCTCGGAAGAGATGGCAGATGAGGTTGTTCCGTTCAGAGGTCTTCCCATATGTCTCTTTCTCTGGAGGTCTGAGCTAGGAAGACATGAAGAATCCTACCAACTGCTGTGAAGCTTCATTTTGATGCTATTTTCAACATGTAATTGGTCTATACTGTGTGTAGAATGTAGTAAGAGGTTTTGACTCTGACGCTGACAAAAGTATAAAAGCAGCCAAAAGAGGCGTTTCTCACCTATTTGCCAAAGTGTTTCTATGTTCTAGCTGACAGAGGATTTAAATACAAGAAATACTGAGACTTTTTTTCCTTAAATTTCTGCCTCTTTTAGACAATATTTGAAAATACAAAATCCTAAAACTTCTGTATCTCTGCACTGGTCCTTTCTGAATCAGGTTTCTTCCTCCAACTTAGCTGCAGTTCTGTTTCTGATGAATAACAACTTTGCCTAGACATCGTAGGAAATAATTGCATTTGGGCACACAATGAGACTTCCTGGACTGGTGAAGAAAACACACCTTCCCATTGTCCTTGTGTTGTGTCAGTGAGCAGTCATTCTCTTCAAAATATTGGTAATTGCTGTCATGGTAACAAAACAAAAGCATGGTGTGGCAACTATTTTCAGCTTTGCGCATTTGTTATCTCCTCTGGCTGTAAAACACTTCAGGTTTTAACCAGGGCAGAAGGCGTCCTCCAGTTTAAGCCTGGCATGGACAGTGTTTTTCTGAACAATGGCCCAGGTGTATGCAGGAGTTTGTAGGGCTTTTTTATTTTTTCTTTCTTTCTTTTTTTCTTTTTTTCTTTTTTCATTTTTCTTTTTTTTCTTTTTTCTTTCTTTTTTCTTTCTTTTTTCTTTTTTCTTTTTTCTTTTTTCTTTTTTCTTTTTTCTTTTTTCTTTTTTCTTTTTTCTTTTTTCTTTTTTCTTTTTTCTTTTTTCTTTTTTCTTTTTTCTTTTTTTCTTTTTTAGGGTTTTTTCAGGCAGATGGGCAGAAGGCTTAGAGGAAGGAAGGGAATTACAGGGCAACCACTGCAGAGTGATCAGCTTATTCCTAGTAGCTATTTGCACTGCTCATGAACGGCTCTGCAGCTAGTATGGGGCTGGCACTGGAATTCTGGGGGCTCTGGCAATACCAGCCCTTGTGTTCTTTAGCACAGGACAAACTAAGCAGAAGTGACCACAGGAGCTTCACAGGAAGCTGTGGTCTTGTTGCAACTTCCAGTCCTCAGATGGCTGTAGCAAAATAGCTGAGAAAACGTGGGGAGGAGGGTGAGATAAACTGACAGGGAGGGAACACTTTTGGAGGGGATGATGATGAACCAGGAGTGCACAGCTTTCATGTCTAATTGTTTTTCTTGGGCTTTTGCAATAACAATTTATTGCAAAAATTTAATCTTTTATTCTTTTTCTCTGCTTTCCTTGCACCAGCTAATGACTTGTAATAACTACAAAGAGCACCCAGAATTGTCCAACCCTGAGGAAGGCACTTCATCTACTTCTGAATATTAGGGAGCATTTAATACTAAATTATTGTCTTAGGATGTAATTCTACTGAGTTGGGGAAGAAAATGGAGCTCAAGGAGTTTTTTAGAGTGTAGAAGAAGGCATGCTGACAATGCCACATTTGGGTTTGATTCCAGGGAGGAGGAGGCAAAAATGTGGAAGAAAGAAAATTGTAATGGAGGATTGATTAATTAATTCCTAATACTAATAATTTGATTTCCAACCATGCAGTTCTGTGGCATGTCACAAGTTACCTAAAATTTGAGAAAGGGTGGAGAGTGATATTTAGCTTTCAGTCAGTATGCATAAAAAAATCTAAAAAATATATATTCTCTCATCTTAATATTGAAAATCTGCTCTTGCTAGTGAGAGGGAAAAGTGCAAAATTAACATAGGTCTAATTTGAACAAGAGGAGTATAAGCTATGATGGATAATTTTTTTTTCTCTGATTATCATCACCATATTTTCTCACCCTGTTGCTGCTACAATTTACCCAGCAGTGAAAAATGTGCTAAGAAAAACTTGAATGATTCTGCTCCAGCCTTTGACAGAAATAAACAGGAACTTGCCATCAAGAATCAACACTTATCTCTGCAAAGACAATGTATAAATTATTAGATTAAGAAAACAAGTTCCAGGTTTTAGGGATATTCTGATTTTTTTTTTGGCCATAATAATGAAACTTTATAATAATTCTAATTGTTCATACATGTACTGTCATTATATATATAAAATCCCATATCTTTTTTTAAAGGAACATTTTACTACAATCTGTATGCTCAAAAGCAGAGAGAAGATATTGATTCTGCACTTAAATCTTTAGAAGTGCTTTTATAAAAGTAATGTTGCTGCTTCAAGGTACAAAATTAATTAAAGTGCTTCTTCTATTTCATGGATCTGTACAAAATTTTTTTAGAAGTCTGTTACACACTCTTACGTATAGAATTAGTCCATTGGAAAATCAGTAGCTGCCTTGAAACTGACTCAAATTTAGTTGTGCTTTTCTCATACTTGTTAAACTAAGGCCAAATTCACAAGTGGTTTTTGTCAGTAGTTTATAAAGAAATCAGCTTTGAAATTTTCACTTCCCTTCTACATAAACTTCAGGAATTTCCAGCTCTTACTATGCTTCCAGTTTGTTTCTTGTCTATCTGTAAATATCTTTAAGTTAGGTATCAAGACCTTTGATTTGTTTTAGAATAGTGTTAACTCATCATTAAGATTTGGAGTTACAGTAATTTCACAACTATAAGGTGCACCCTTTTGACTAAAATTCTCCCCCGAACCCGGAAGTGCGCATTATAGTCCTGTGCACCTTATATGATGGACAAAGTTGCGACGTTTCCCACCCCGGAACTGTGAGCCGGCAGTGCCACGGTAGCCAGGTGGAGGCGCCCCTGGGGGCCCATGGCTGCCGGGTGAAGGCGGGCCAGGGGGCCCACGGCACCACCCCTGCTGGGTGGAGGCGGGCACAGGGGCCAATGGCTGCCGGGTTGAGGCGGGGCCTTGGCCAGCAACCGCGCAAGGGGAACTGGGTCGGAGCCTCGCTGCAAAAAAAAAGTGCACCCTATAGTCCGGTACGCCTTATATAATCTACAAAGTTGCGAATTTTGCCAACTCCTGGGTGGTGCACCTTATAGTCCGGTGCACCTTATGGTCGTGAAATTACTGTAATTGTTCTTAAAAGCAGGGACTACAGAATTGACTTAAAAGCACGGGAAAAGTGATCTAATGGAATTGGTTCTCTTAGGTAAGTGTTTAATTCATAACCTTGTCTTTTCCCAGTCCTCCTAGTCCTACAAGTGGCAATAGACTTTGTATTTCTATCTAGCATGGGTTCATATTTACCCTGTTAAGCAGAGCTCAGTGCACTGTGAAAACAATGGACTAGCAAAGCTCTGCTGGGTTTGTGCTCCAGGAGATCAGTGTGGTTTAATCACAGTGGTATGAAATATATTGACTAGGCATATGTTGGGATGTACCTCCCTCCCTCCCTGAGCATTTTTCTTGCACTATTCAGTATTTGTTCTGTCTTATTTTCTTGAACATATATGGAAGTATTTTTAAATAGTAATAGTAATAATAATAGTACTCCTCGAGCCATGCAAATCTTCAAGTATAACTTTTATTCATGCCTTTCAATCTTGCCTTTAACATGTTTCCAGAAGAAATATGATAATTGAACTTCTGAGGTTAGGTTAGCTGGGTGCTGAATGGATGTAATGTAACAAAGCTAGAACTGACTGCCTGTAACTTCATGTATATATTTGGTTTATATAGAGAAAACTGGAAATTTTTCTGTATTCTACACTGATAGTATGCATGATATTGGATCTAAAAATATCTGCTTACAGCACTTTAAAATAGCACTTTAAAATATTAATCTAACAGATTGAAATATCTGTTATATATCTTCTGCAAATATTTTTCAAAAAGCCATGTTTGTCTTTTTTTCAACTGAAGGATGTTAATCTAATGCAGAAAAAAAATAATATTCTGTTAAATGTCCACAGGCAAGATTTGTATGAACAACAAAACAGTTGAAAATGGTGTCTTATGTATTTTCTACCTTGTTTGATCTTTTTTCTGTAACAACATGGTGGACAAAATCTTGATTTCGGTGAAGATTATTTGATTTAAGTAGAGGCAAAATTTGCTGCAAGTATCTAGAATGCTCTTTTCTGTTCTACCTATTGCCAAACTATGAATAGAACAGCATGAGGAAGCTGGTCAGAAGAATTTGAAAATATCTATGAAAGAGAAGAGGAAAAGACGCTGTATTGGGAACCTCCAATGTGGAAAACAGGGCAGGATATGCCTTGGTCTTCTCTTCAGAAGAGTCTGAGTAATTTTTCTTGTGAACAACCAGATGGTGTTTCTCTCTCACTGCCCATCCTCCATCTGAGGAGAGCAGCAGTTGCCTAAAGTAATAAAATCTGTAAGTTGGGCTATTATTTAAAGCATTGATGTTTGAAAAAGCAAATAAAGAGTAAAACTGTAGAAAGCAATTCATGCTTTTATTAAAAAAATGTAGGAAGGAGAGAGGGAGAAGAGGAAAAAATTACAGCAATTTCACAACTATAAGGCGCATCCTTTTGACTAAAATTTTTGCCTGAACCCGGAAGTGTGCCTTATAGTCTGGTGCACCTTATATATGGGCAAAAGTTCAGAAATTTGCCAACCCAGAAGCGTGAGCCGTAAGCCGCAGAGGGGGCCCGCAGGGCCATGGCTGCCGGGTGGAGGCGGGGCCGTGGGGCCGCAGCTGCTGGGTGCAGGGGGGCCGGGGGGCCCGCAGCGCCCCTCCTAACGGGTACAGGCGAGCCCGGGGGCCCGCGATGCCCCAGCAGGCATGCCCCGGCCACATGGTGGCGGCGCTGAGTGGCGGCAGGCATAGCCTGGCCCCGGAGAGGCGGCGCGGAGCGGCAGCAGGCATGCCCCGGCTCCACTGGGTACAGGTAAGCCCACGGGCCCATGGCTGCCAGGTTGAGGCGGGGCCTCGGCCAGCAACCGTGCGGGGATAGCTGGGGGCGGATCCTCACTGCAAAAAAAAAGTGCGCCCTATAGTCCGGTGCGCCTTATATAATGTACAAAGTTGCGAAATCTGCCAACTCCCGGAGGGTGCACCTTATAGTCCAGTGTGCCTTATGGTCATGGAATTACTGTAAGTATTTTGGTAACATAACAGTGAACAGTCACCCTTTTTCTGCCATGCTGTGCAAAAGCAGAGCCAAAATTATTTTATTGGAATTTGCATTTTAACACCTGGAAGGGAAATGATAACTTCTCTAATTTGTTTGAGATCACGTGGATTTGTGTATTTCCTTGGACATGTTTGGACCTCTACCCTTTGGATGTGTGCCTTTTGCCACATATGTGCATTTAGCCAAGCTGAGTGCGCACCACTGAGGCTAGAGAAATCTTGTTCCATGTCGGTTTGGTTAGTCCAGGTAAATAGCCCCAAAGCTAAACACCCACACCCTTAATTGGGAATACATACAGCAACATTTTGAAATCTCTGGACAAAAACCACTGCATTCTGTTTATCAGGCACAAAGAAGTTCTGACTTTCAAAAGTAGTGGCAGATCTTCCAAATAATTCTTTTCCATACCATTATATACTAAATGAAGTTCTAACAAAGGTTCTTCTGTGCTTTGAGAACAATCAATCTGAAGCTTTCAATATTTTTGAAGGTTTTTGGGTTGTTGTTCTTTTCCATTTTCTTGTTCTTTTACTGCAGCCTCAGAAACAGAGTTCTGAGGGTTTTGTTCTCTTATCTCCTGGTCATTAAACTACAATGTGAAACCCATCCTGCTGAGCTCACACAATAGGAGCTAAACTGCTTCTGACATAAGACATTCAGCAAACTTGAACACTTTTCCTCACGGATAAAATTACTGAATACCTTTTGGAGAGCTAATATTTCACTTCTGCCTTTAAAACAAAGTCAAAATCCTCTGGGTGGTGACAATGAACAAATGAAGAGTTTCTATATATACAAGCTTTCTTAAGCAGTAATGTGGAGCTTCTGTTTCAAATTATTTGCACCTCTAGGTCCTCTCTTTTAAGGTGCTTCCTTTGTCTTAGGGCTTGGCCAATGTTAATAAAATATAAATATTTATACTGGCCTTTGAATTGTTAACTGACTCAAGCAATAGCTTAGCAACTGAGATAACAGAGGAGGTTATCTCTAGCATTCTGTTCTTACCAGGCTATTTCACTGCTATGAAAGGCTTCAGAAAAAAATCATCTTGAGGCCAAAAGTGCACAGGGACTAGAACATTTTTGAAGTTTACTACTAAACAAACTGGCTTGCAGTGACTTGTGGTGCTGTGCCATAGTATTCTTGTTGTGATTCAGGATAGTCTTCTAACTTGATTTAAGAATGAAATGAATTAATGAAGTTACAATACTATGGGTGTGATGAGCACAGAAGGGCTCGTTGATGTTTGCACTTAACCAGAAAGCTGCAGACATTATTTTCTAGCAGTCTGAGTCAGCAGATCTTCATGCTTTGAATGAAGCCCTGCAATGTAAGAGTGTGTGTGTATTATGTCAGTATATGTAATACATGTGTGTACTTCAGGCAAAGAATAATGCAAATGATTCTCCATTTCAAAGTACTTCTTCTGCTGCTCTTCTTTGTGTTTTGTGTATTGGGGGTTTTTGTTTGTTTGTGTTTGTTTGGGTTGTAATTTTTTTTTTAAGAAATTAGATATTTTTATAATTTCATAGAATGCTAGACAGGCTTTGGTTGGAAGACACTTTAAAAATAACCTCATTCCAAACCCCCTGCCATGGGCAGGATTTGTCCCACTAGCCCAGGTTGCTCAGAGTCCCATCCAACCTGGCCTTGAGCGCTTCCAGGGAGGGGGCATCCACAACTTCTCTGAGCAACCACCCCCACAGTAAAGAATCCAATCCTACTCTCTCTCACTTTGAAGCCATTCCCCCTTTCCCAGCCTTGTAAAAAGTCTCTCTCCATCTTTCTTGCGGGCTCCCTTTATGTATGGAAAGCCCAATTAGGTATCTCTGGAGCCTTCTCCAGGCTGGACAATCCCAACTGTCTCAGCCTTTCCTGACAGCGGAGGTGCTGCATCCCTCCAGTCATCTTGGTGGCCTCCCCTGGATTCACCCCAACAGCTCCATGTCCTTCCCGTGCTGGGGATACTGGAGCTGGATGCAGTGCACAAGATTGTGTCTCATGAGAGAGCAGTAGAGGTATATTCCATTACTGCTTTTTTAGATGACGGGAAAATACAGGCATACTTTCCTTTTATGGCATACAGATTAATCAGAGAAACACATTCTGTTTTCTAGTTTAAAATGCACAAGATTTTGTTTTTCTGTCCCTATGCCTAGGAGGTAAGTATCAGTATCTTGGGCTACCTGAGCTGTGTTTTATAGAGTATTAGCTGTGAACCCCCCTTAAAAATTAAACACCATCTGTAGTAATTTAAAATAGCTTTGCACTGTTACACAATCAAGCAATATCTAGTGCACTAAAAAAACTGTAGCAGTTGTGAAGAAATACATGATTGTGGTTAACTGGAGATTTATTTCATTTGCAATATCCAGTTCTGAAGGATAATTTGCAACATGTCTTTTTTTCTGAATGTTATGATAGGTTGTAGTTTGCTGCTAAAGATTTCCTAGGGTAATTTTCAGAGGAAGCCAGTAAAACAATGTGCTTGCAGAATAGTAAAATTGTAAGTAAGGTAGAGTTTGATTACTCTACTCTACTCTACTCTATTCTGCTCTACTCTACTCTATCTATTATTTGAATACTACTCTCAGAGGAAAGCTTCTCTCTTTATTCCTCTCCAGAAGTGGGTTGGCACCTCTGTAGTCAGGCTGCAGCACTGATTGAGTTGACTGTTCTATCCATTTACAAAGTGAAGGAAATTATGGGAATAGAAACAACACAAGCCTCCGAGTATTGGACCTTTTTACACCTCTAAGTACTTACAGTAATTTCACGATTACAACCCTCACCTGATTATAAGCCACATGTCCAGGTGTCAGCAATATTTAGGTCTTTGTCCATGTATAAGCTGCACCAGAATGTAAGCTGCATTTTCGTTCACAGCAAGGATCCACATGCAACTAAGTGACAAATTAGTAACGATCACAGGATCGCTCGCCCTGGCCCAGTGCTGCCCCACGGTGCTGGTAGGAGAGAGGCACGGAGCCCACCTGCACCCGCGGCGGCAGTGGGAGTGAGGCACGGAGCCTGCTGGCACTCACGGCGGGAGTGGGAGGGAGGCACAGAACCTGCCTTCACCCACGGCGGCAGCGGGAGGGGGAGGCACGGAGCCCACTTTCACTCATGGCAGGAGGGGGAGGGAGGCACAGAGCCCCCGTCTCCACCCCATGCCACGGGGATGGCAGCACAGAGCCCCCGCTTCCGCCCCGGGGCCGGCAGGAGGGAGCCCCCCGCTTCCCCCCCACGCTGCCGGCACAGAGCCTGCCTGCACCCGCCGCGCAACAGAGTAACCAATTTGTAACAATTGCGCAGTCCCTGGTTTTACTGGCAGGTGCTTGGCTCGGTGCCTCTGCTTCCACTTCCGGGTTTGGAAATTTCTGAACTTTTTTCATATATTAGCCGCTCATGAGTGTAAGCCGCATTTCCAGGTTGGGAGCAAAATTTTAGTCAAAATGGTGAGGCTTACATTCGAGAAATTTCTGTAATTATTTTCTGTTTACTGCAGGTATTTCTAGAGGCCCAGCTACTCTGGGTTTTGCAAATTGCCAAGCAGCCTCATGTTACTGCCCTTGCCTGGTACTGCTGATACTATGAGTATCTGAAAATTAGAACTAGAACTAGATTTCAGTTTATGCTTTCTAGCTCCAATTTAGGAACACTATCAGTGTTCTGGTAAATATAAGAGCGTTTTTTCTCTTGCCATATTTAATGTTTTCTGGTTCTACAAACTTTTTCAGTTAGTGTCTCTTAAGAGTAGGACCTCTATGATGTGGGTCATGGTGGTTGCAGTAAAGCAAACCATCAAATGTTCAGTCTTCTACCTTCAGACCAGAGCCCCTAAAATCATCATTAAAAAATCAAGAAAGACTGTTGTGTTCTTCAAAGGCATTTACCCACTCTTGGCTGTGACATGCCATAAATGAATAACTTGCGCAAATAGTGTATTTATTACTATACTGGGACCATTCCTCACTCAGAAAATAATACTACTACTGTGCTTTCTATGTAAAAATATTTTCCACCTAGAAGTACAATCTTCTAGCCTTAAGCAGAAAGCCATTAGGGGTTGTATTTTTGTTATGTTGTATGAAATCAGGCTGAAATGTGATGTTTCTTAAAAATTTCTGTTTAAAAATTGAGCCAGCTCCGAATAGAAGATTTGAGTGTCAGCTGTACCAAAACTTCAGAAATGTCATTCATTGCTTACTTTACCAGTTTCTCTCCAAGTTCTCAGGTAATTTACTCAGGTAATATTTATATACAGAGTTGCTGCATTTTATTAAATAATTCCTACAAGATGAAACTGAAGTTCTTCAGCTCTGAGCTTTGTTAAGCTAAGAACAAGCCTGCACTACAAGTACACTTTTGGCTTTCAGTTAAAATTGCTAATTTTCTGCAATTCAGGATATCTTTGCTCACCTTCTCTTTCAAATAATATCACATGATATCCTTGTAGACAGATACCCCTGCTTAATATCGGTTGACAGGGCAGAGTGATAAGCTCAGAAATGTTGCAGATGATAAAAAGCTCTGAGGAGTGGGTTTTGTACCAGACGGATGCAGAGAGGAACCTCATGAGGTTCAACAAGGGGAAATGCAAAGTCCTGCAACCTGGGAAGTAATGAGCCCATGCACCAGTACATGCTGGAGGCCCTCTGGATGGAAAACAGCTCTGCACAACACAGAGAGGGACACAAAGGCATCCTTGGTGGCCTACTGTTGGAACCCTAAACCAAGGAGTTTTAAATTTTCTGTGCTTTCTGATACTGACCCTCAAAAGAGCACTGCTTTTGACTTGAGGTCTTGGAGACGGCTTCCAAATTTGAGTGATAGAGTTAGAATCACTGGTGTATAGTTAGAATAGAAGTGTGTAATATCACGCGGTGAAGGGTTTAAAATTTGGGGTTTTAGAATGTAGTAATAAGTATGGGACAAGACGTTTTTGGGTGTTGTCTCTTCCTTCCTTCCTGCTCCTACTTCTTCATTATTTCAGGTAGTAGTTTTTGGTTGGATCGAAAATCCAAGTGTTTGGTTATTGGGTCAAAAATATAAATAATATAGATGTTAGATCTTAATTGGATAGTTGGGCTTTAAAAGACCTTGTAACTAGCTAGATACACCTCCATTTTCTCACTTTTGTCTTGATAGCTAGAAGTGCTGAAGAACTCTCTTTACTTTGGATAAGATTTAATAAACAACCAAGTCCAAACAAGAAATCCATCTCTCGAGTGTTCAATCCTGACTCTGAATGAAGGCGGAAGAAAACAGCTAGCCACTTTCAGCCTACAAGTTGCCCACAAGCCAGCAATGCACCCTCACGTCCAAAGCAGCCATCCATGTTCTGGGCTGGGTAAAACATCTTTGTCAGTACTGGTGAAGCACCCTTGGAAGGCTGTGCCCAACTCTGATCCTAGTACAAGTGAGACATGGACTTCCAGGAGCAGTTCTAGCACAGGCTGACAGGGATGGTGAGGGAACAGGAGCACCTCTCATACAAGAAGAGGCTGGGAGAGATGGGACTCTTCTTCTCACCCTACTGACAGGACAAGAGAAAATGGGCACAAATTAAAACATATTTCATCACTTGCTCAGTTTTTATACTCCCTGTGGGGCTGAACCACATAGCCACTTCCCCAGTGCTGGTCTGGCTGCCACAGAAAGCTTTTCTCTCCACTTGTCACCTCAAGGCGTGTAACCCCAAGACCACAAGACTGTTCATACAAAGAATATCCTTCCCTTTGTATTGAGGTGTTGAGATAAGATTTTTTTTTTTTTTTTGCAATAATTGGTGATGATTATTTATATGCTCCCCAAGATAATTATTCCTTTGGTCATGTCCTCTGATCCTTCCTCTCTTGACAGAGGGTTTGGGTCAATTGCAGTAGTTGAAGATCAGAGAAACTAAACAGCAAGGAAGAATAGTTGGTCACTGAGCAAAATGTCAGGGCTTGAAGACAGATATGATAATTTTCATTAAGATTCAAGTGAAGTAAAAGGTTTCAGCCTGCAGATACATATCTTGAAAGTTGCAGTTGCAGACTAATATATTGGTCACTTTTCCTGTGTCATTTTGCTGCTTTACTACTAGATTTCTTTTGCCATATTCTGAGCAGTTTGCTCCCCTCAGTAGTTTATTTTAAATTTTTATCCTAGTTTATCAGTTTCTAAGACATCTTACTTAGTGAGAGCTCTGAATTTTTATAATCTTGTGCAGTCCAAATTGGGAAATGTATTCTATTTGAAGATATGCAAAAAATGCATTTTAGACATGGGATATGGGGATGTTTGAAGCTAACTAAGCACTGCTGGTATTTTCCCCAAATTGACAGATTCACTGGCTGATTATTAGATTATGTAAGTTGATATCGATTTCGATTTTACAGCAAACAGAATGAAATTAATCAAATTTGTTCAGTTCCTGATCTATGAACATGAAGAAAGAAGTTTTAGTTTAGACAATGCTTATTTTTTCAAGGAAGTGGGGTGGTAGTGGAATGTAGGTTGTGGTGAGAGAGTAAGAAGATATTAATTAAGTTATTTATTATGAGATTTATATATATCCCACATACTTGTATGAAAACTCAGCAGAAAGCAAGACTTTTTTTACATTTCTAAACCAAATCAGAACTAAAAAGACCTTTTTGTAGTAAAATGTTCCATTGAGGACATGAAGAAAACTATCAAACTGTAAAGGCATGACTTTTTTTAACTATAAGAAGTTGTATTCCAAGGTTAACTTATTGATATTAAATGGTCTTTTTCAACCTGTTATGATTTTCACTGTGTTGTGAGAATTTCATATCATCAGTTCAAGATTTATTTTTTTTAATTAAATAATAATTTTTAAAATCCCTTGTCATTTTCCATTTCCTTCTAGAAATCAGAGTTTTAGAGCTCTTGCTTGCTGATGGAGATCATCAGCACATCCTAATTTAGTTGATTTTGAGGTATGGGAGCATTGGAGGGTCTTCAAGGCTTCTTTGCTGGTAAAGACAAATTTTCAGAAAAATTTTCAGCTGCAGTATGGCAAAACACTAAAACTCAACACTCAAACTGGATAGGAAAAGTCAAGGCGTAAGCTAAAAATTCCATATAAATATATGGCTAGAACAGCACATAAATGTGTGCTTTAAAATAGAAATATATGTATCTGTGAATATATTAACAAATTATTAGTGTTTCATTAATCTTCATTAATTAGAAGGAGAAATTTTGACATTTCAAACTGAAAAGGAATGGGGTTTAGGGAGTTTTTATTTTTATTTTATTTTGTTAGGGTTTTTTTAATGGAAAAGAAAAAGCAAGATCTTGGATATACTGTAAATTGACATCAGTATGTTATTTGATGTAAACAAAAAATATTTAGTTTTCAGTTAGATAACATAAAGGTTTGATGTTGCTATTTGAATAGAAATGTAGGTAATGTTCCAATTCTATGAATTGATCTGCTACTCTCTTTTCCATAAAGCAGAATGAATGAAATTTCACTCTTATAAATAAATATACTCCCTTACATCCCTTTTAACTCTCAGTTTTCCAAAGGTTTAACTTCATTAAAACCCGAAGACAGAGATAGAGAAAAATATTGCTTTTCCTGATGAGGATGGTAGAATTCATTTGTAAGTTGTCTTTTTTTTTTTTTTTTTTTTTTTAATTTCCAGAATCTAGCACTCTGTTTTTGCAAATACAGTTTACAGTAGGCTTGAGGAAGAAAATAATTATTTTCAACCCTTGACAAAAGTTATGAAGCATAGCTTTTTTTTTTTTTTCTCTAAACTATGTGCTACAGGAAAACCTTACATAGCATAGAGATAACCAATTGTATTTTCTTTCCTTAAACTGATGCAGCATTTTGAAATGAAACTAGTAGGAAACATGTGCATGATCTCATTATAGCTTCGTGATCATTGCACAAAGCAATAACGCAATGAATATTTTAATAAGACCAGAAACCTTAATTGCTTTAAGATTTTATTTCTGTTGCTATGGTGATTCTGAGAAAACTCTAATGCAACAACTGAATCAACTTCCTGCCATGGAAGCAATCCAAAAATCAGAACAAAGGCCTCCTAGAGACTGGACGTGATGTCCTGGATTGTTATCATTCAGCATACATGTCTTAGTAAACTAGCAACCTTTCCTAGTTCTACTCCTTGAATGCTGCAGCTTCTTGTCTAGGGGGGAGAGGCCAAGTGTATTCTGGAGGAACTTTCCATTGAAAATTCTATTTTTACAAGAGATTTAATGGGCAACTGGTTTTGGCATATGTTAAAAAGGCATGAGATAATTACACTCTTCTTCAACAGCTTAATCTTAAAGAAAAATGCAGTGTAGCTCTGAATATCTTTTTGTAATGAACATTACTGACCTTATTTCCATTCCTTCTCTCTTCTGGTCTTTGGGGATATGTCCTTTTGCCTGCTGAGAGAACAGCTGAGATGAGTGGCGCAGGAATACAACATGGCAAGGAAAGGTAAGGAAAATGCCAGTTGTTGCCACCTGTCCTAGTATCCTTGTCTCCCAAACAGCAGCAGGAAAATGAAGCCAAACATTCCAGGTTTAGCCACATGTTTGCCTCTTTTTTACACCATCTCCTTTTGCTGTTTGCAGGAGCAATTTAGATTTGTTCTGCTCATCCTTGGAACAGCTGCCTTCAATCTTGCCTGGGCCATTGAGAAATCTCAAGCCAGTTTGGAGGCAATGTAATGAAGACACAGTAATAGAAATGACATCATGGATAGGCAGTTTTTATGATACTGGTTCTTTGGTAAACTGAGAATTCTTGTATTTTTATGAGACACATACCCATTTTTTGGTGAAAAGAACAGATTTGTTTTTCAAAAGGTTAGGTGTTGTCTGAGAAATAATTCCTAGGAGTCTACAGCTACAAAGGAAACCTGCAGACATAATGTCTAGTCATTTTCTGTGTTAAAAAAAACAGGTTTGAAACTGTCCAACTATACTCATATCTTCAATATAATACCCTCTGTAAAGGATAAGAGAAATGTGAAAAGTCACCTGGGTATTAACAGAAGCCTTAGAAAGGTGTTAAATCCATCGTCAGAGAACTTGAAGCTAAATACATCAGTCACAAAATTAAGTGACACAAGTCTGCTGGGGCTTTTTTGCCCCTGTACCTACAGTACCAAGATGATTTGACACGGGCATAAATATTCCTCTTGGCTGCCTTGATGCTGAGCAATGGCCTTGTGGGTGGCAATGCTTAGAAAGATGCTTGTCCCAATAACAGCAGGGCAGGAGGAAGATGGCAAAATGTGTAAGCATTCTTGAACCCTGGCAAAAGAGAATGGGAACAAAATTCAGAAAGTGTATCCAAAATTTATATTAAGTTCGTGCTATTCTTACTAGAAGAAACAGTAGCAACACTGCAGGGAAAATAACAGGTGTATTTTGTGGTGTTACAGAAAAGATTTAGACAATCCTTGAGTTCAGCGCAGCCTGGCAAGGCTCTTTCAGCCTATGCAAGAGATTTCAGTGGGTCTCTCAACCTAAAGGAATCACTTTATACCACAGAAAATGAAAGGCACTAGTAAGTTCTGGAAAGCAATTTAACTACAGCAGTATATTCCAAAACAATGTTCTTAGATCTGTTGCGACTGTTTTATGACAAAGATATTGCAACAAAACAAAATCTTTCTAATCTCAGAAGACCTATTTTTATTTGATAGTTCTTTATTTTGCTTCTGGTTATTAGCAAGTGTTTGAAATTTCCTTTGTTCAATTGAAGGAATGTTTCACAATTTTTTTTATTTTTTTTTTTTCAGAAAAGAAATTATATGTTTTATATCGATTTTTTCCTACCTTGCCTAGTCCAAGACATACAGAATTGAACAATTGCTTTAAAATAAGGAGTTAACAACCACAAAGAAAATTTCCATGTAAAGAGTGTCAAAAGGCATAGGAAAACCTGAGCTCTCTTCTTTCATGTTAGTATTTAAAAATACATATTTTAAATCTGTGGAACTATAGCGCGTTCTATATATTCTTCCTACAAAGGAACAAGTGAACTTTCTTCTTTCTACATCTTTGATTCAAGATTAAAATCTTAATGTGGGAAATAGTCTTCATTCTGGAGACCCCACACGTAAAGTTTTGCAAATGCCCTTTCAACCTAGACTGTATTATTTTAAATTCGAAGTTGCACCAAATGCTTGCATAGGTATTTTTTTGTAGTGCAAACAGAATTCTGATAGGAAAAGGTTCCTTTTGTAGTCTGAAATCTGTTTCAGTGCTGTTTGGTTCACCTATAAATTCCGTGGGGCTTGTGGGGAGTGGGGCATTGTTCCCCGGGGAGATTACAAATATCTGTGTAAAGAAGTGGCCAAACTTGTTCCTTGTAGCCTGGATTGCTGTAAAAGATAAGAACTGTCTTGGCTGTCTCCAATTTTACCTGGAGGATACAACACACTGTGGGTACTGCGCACACTCACCTGAACTGAATGTATTATTAGCCCACACTGAAATGAAAGTGCACTATTATGATTGATATTCCTAATAAATAAGAGCTTTGAGCAGGTACAAATGCAGTTTTAAATTAATGCACTTCATTAATTAACAATTTGAATAGTAGGAAGACTGGCCAGGGAACAGCTGGTCCACTTCCCTGACCCCTGATTCTGGTGGCTACAGTCTGTTGTGCTGCCAATCAAGAACCACATGCTTTAGTGCTTTCCAGTTCAGTCTTGAGTATAAATTAAGAGCTAATCAGAGTTACTGTAAACTGCTTCAGAAGAGCGTTTGTCAAAGTACTGAAAACTTACAAAATTCTTATGGAGGCATCAGGCACCCTTGAGAGCATCCTGTGGTTCAGTCTGCCTTTTTTCCTGCTACTTGCTATTCTCCACATATGTATGGTGATGGAACCTAGGAGAGCAATTTTTCCTGTTATGAGGATACATACTGGGTTTCTCTGCTTGACTTTAAGTACCAGAAGAGCCATTTCAGCCTCTCCTGAGTCTCATTAAAACCTCATGTAAAACAGAGGGGGTGATCATGTAGCCATATAAGCTTTGTCCCTTACTAAGTGATGCTCTTTCCATAATGAAAAATTGGTGGGACCAGAAGCAAACAAGTGTTAGCTTGTTCTTAACAGGGACCCATGTGTGATCAGTTCCAGTGTCTTTCACTTGGGAAGTAACTGCTGTGGGAATGAAGGAAAGCATTTGTACATCTGTATCCCACATTAAAAGCTCTTGTCTCCAACCAGACCACCACCAAATGGATAGCAGAGTTTGCTGTGTTAAATATGCCTAAAATATGGGGAGTTGTTAGTGGTCAGTGTGTTGAGGAGTGCATTCAGTGCTCATGGATGGAGTATAGCTCCGAGCTGAAGCTGCAGGCTGGGCTCTGGGCGTGGGAGCCCAAGCCCCAGGCAAGGGTCCGTGACTGCCAAGGGATCTGTGACATGTCCAGCCAGGTGACTGCACACCTAGCGTTAAAGAGCCATGAGGTTCCTTTCTTCAGGCTCCCTCCTTAGAGGCACTCAGCTCGAGCTGTTATTTTGTTATTGCTCCAAGATTTAATCATTTTAAGGATCTGGACATCAGAGACTGCTAAGGGAAACCTGGGGTTGAGCCCATAAGGAAACCTTGTCTGACTGGGAGTATGGGGGATGTAGCTGCCAAATGGACCTTGGTCCCAGATTAGGTGATACCAGAGTGGCTCCTGGATGGTCAGACAGGGAAGTCTCCTTAACAGTTGCCCTCCTTTGACCATCCATGTTGACTGAAATTACCTTGTAGCATTAAAACTTTCAGTAGTTTCTGCAACACTCCACCTGTCATCAGTCACTTTCGCCACACATGGGCAAGAACTGCTGGCTGAGTGGAATGGGGTGGAGCAAGTGGATATTTCAGTGAGAAAGATCTAAGAACTACTAACTAAGAATAAGGTAGTAGCAGGTTACTTTTCAGGGTCTTTCCATATAATTCCTTGATGTTCTACTGCCTTTCCAAAGCTGATAAAATCTGCAGGTCTTGATCAACCCCAGTTAAATGCTATTTTGAGAAACAAACAGTGCAGAAGTCACTTGCATATTTTGTGCTAAAGAAGTGCACAGAATTTGTCAGCAGGTTACAGACTGCTTTGACTATTCACTTCAAGCCACTTTGATTGGATAAGGATCTGGAGTTTAATTAATTTTGTCACCATTTTGATGTCTATTTCTATATTTACACCATTTCTACATGACTAATGTCATGTAACAGCCATAAGAGAGTAAGTAAAAACTGTATTTTCTATGTTGCCCTCTTTTTTTTGTAGCCTTTGTATCTGCTTTGGCAGGGCTTTCTGCCAAGATCTAATTGACTGGAATATTCACTGAACTCAAAATCGCTGTCAATGTTTGTTTAAATATGCAAGTATTTGTTGTAAATACCTGTGATGATTGGTCAGCTGTAGCCCTTCATGCAGGATCTGCTAAGATTAAGGACACAGTTTACACTGGAAAGAACTTTTTTTAAAAATTAACAACAACAACAACAACAAAACAAACCTATGTAACTTATTTTCTAATGTCCTTTACCTTTAATTACTTTTATAGAAATTACTAGTGTCTTTGTTTTTCAACATCTAGAATGAAATTTTATTTGGTAATTTTTTTCACGCATTCATTTTTTTGTTTGATTTTTTTTCCATGTACTGTGTGAGTCAGATCTGTTAGTGCAAGGTGTGGATTTCTGGCAGTATCTCAAGTACATACACCATGGAATCATCTGTTTGTTGTTCATCAGATAGCAATCATGTTTTCTACAACCCAAGAAGTAAATGAGCATCTTTGAAGAAATTTGGTGAAAAATCCTGAGACAGAGTAGATACTGGTTTTAAGTATGTAATTATTTTAGATACTTAAAACTTTTTCTTTTAAGTATCTAAGTATTTTAACTGGTTTTAAAGGGTATTTTTTGGTTTTAGCTGGTTCACAGGATTCTTGTCATAGTATACTTACTCATGCTTCAGAAATATTGCCTGAAAACTAGATAAAAGCAGAACAGCTTGTAAAAAAACATGGAGGCACTGAAGCGTAGATTTTATCATTCCAGGAGGAGTTTAAACCACAGCCACCCAACAAACAAGCTGAATTAAGGTGTGTTCAGCAGTTTGAAGCTATGTATCATATGGATGTCAAAACATCTTTGTGTGGCAACTGCTAGAGGTTGTTTCTTCTTTATAAGGAAAGGCACCTGGCAAGTGCAGTACTGAACAATTTAATTGACAAAGCCCTTAAAGAAGACAGAGATAAATCTGAAAATTAAGATGTTTTATTTTCAGTTCTGTTATTTATTTATGTTTGTTTAAATAGAGACTCATCAAGTTGTTTGTTATGAATAGTTCTTACAGCTTTCAGATGGTGTCCGTAATCAGAGCAGTAATGAGGAGCCGTGACATTTTTCTTGGAATTGTTTTTAAAAGTAGCCCTTGCCCTGTACCTTCTGGGAACATATGTGTGCATATGCCCATTTCAATGTGCATAGAAGGAAGAATTCTTTTTCAAGAGCATGAAGTAACACCAGCAACCCAACAAATTTTTTCACAAATTTTTCAAGGGAGACCTGAAAACAAACAAATAATTGCTTGCAGTTTTGTTGGATTTTTTTAATGAACTGTTTA
Source organism: Catharus ustulatus (assembly GCF_009819885.2). Taxonomy (NCBI): domain Eukaryota; kingdom Metazoa; phylum Chordata; class Aves; order Passeriformes; family Turdidae; genus Catharus; species Catharus ustulatus. The sequence continues at coordinate 61,070,758 of NC_046221.1, read as the reverse complement.
TTGGTGCATTGTATTGTGACCTATTTAGCTCGTAGCATGTTTCTACATAGCTGCCCTTTACTGGTTCAGTAGAAATGCTAATTTTCTCTTGTCTATGCACATACTGTCTCTCACAAAACGCTGCTGGGGATATTTTTCTTCCAAGAGACCAGTTTGACAATCTTTTTGACTGAATGGTTGGGGTTTTCTACTGAGCAGTGTCTGGAACTAGATTGCTATGGAATGTATGCAGATAATGAAAATTTCTCTATAATAATGAATAGAAAGAATCCAGCTGTCAGCCCCTGTTTTGTGTGTTCCTGATACAAATAAATGAGGAAATTTTAAAAGGCCTTTTAAAAGCTCTAGCCTCTCTTCTGCAGCAGCCCCTGATGGCTTACCCTTCACTTACTCAATTGTTTGGGTTATGTTTACTAGTCATTATTGACCTCTTTGTTAACATAGCTACTGTTGACATCACTCCCTATCCAAGAGAGATAAGGCCTTGTGTTCTGTTGCATCGTTACAGGGCAGCTGTCCAAGTGCAAATTGTTCATCTATATTCGAAATATTTGTCTTTTGAGCTTTGTAATGAGACTTGTTTACATGGGGGAGGGGAGGAGAAAAATCCTTCTAAATGAATGCAGTAGACTCATTATAAAACCCCACCATAATTCAGTGAAATAACACGGAGAATGTGTTTTCCAGCTGCTGTTTGTAGATCCCTGTTGCTAGGGTGCTTGATATCACACAGTATAACCCTGTCCCATGGTTACGGTCTGCCTATCTTTGCTTTTCTTAACAACAAGGTTAAAGACTATAGCCTCATTACTTATCTGATTAGAACCAGCTCAGAAAATTAATTCTAAGAGAAAAGAATCTTATGAAGCTCATATAACCATCAGGATGTTGGATTTCATTAATGAACTGCTAAAGCCGTGAATGACTCATTGGAGAGGTGGACATGAAAACCTGCCTTGCTTGCATTCATTTTATTGGCTTTAATTAGGGGAAACATGTCCTTCAGTGTGATAACTTGCTGCTGTAAGAACAATACCTTTGCAGAAAAGGGAAGCTTTTGCTCTTTAGAACAACACTGGCTGTTTGCATCTTGCATTAAAAGCATGAGCCATTTAACCATGCAGTCACTGGACAGCTGGATCACACATCTCATTGCCCCTATCTATGCCAGTAGGTTGTAGAAGACTGCTCCTTCTCAGTTCACTCAAACATCTCCTTGGTACTGATTAACCAGTGTCAAAATGTGTTGTAGGAACTGCAGGAAGCAAGCAAGCAAGAGTACTTCCTGACAAAATCCCAATGCTTTGTGCTCTAGACAAATAAAACAACAAAAAGGAAGAAAGTAACACATTAACACCTCTGTCTGGGAAAAAAGAAAGCAGAGGTCAGAGAAAATATCACAAGTTTATTCACAGGTTACCAAAATACTCCTTTGGGCCTCTAGTTTTCGCTGCTTGGTAATTACAGTAATTTCACAATTATAAGCCGCACCATTTTGACTAAAATTTTGGTCCGAACCCAGAAGTGCGGCTTATAATCAGGTGCGGCTTATATATGGACAAAGAACAAAAAGTTGCTGTTTTAGTTTGGAGGACAGGTGTCTGCTGAGAAAGGCAGGAGCTTCTCTTTGAAATGGAGAGTGTAAACCCCCTCCCTCTAAATTATTATAATTTTGAAATCAAGGGGCTTTCAGGCAAAGATATGGGAATTAGGAATAACAGTTCTTTTCTAGGGAAATTAAAAGAGAACTACAGTACTACAAAGAAACAAACTCCAAACCCTGACAAAGTCAGAGTACAACCTGACACCCCGTCAGGCAGGGTGTTGGTAGCAGTTCCATTAAATGGTGGCTGCATCCTCCTGCAGTGACAGATGTGATTCAGTTGAAGCAGTGCTCCTGCAGAAGGTGCAGTTTCCCTCTGGAGGTGCAGTGGTGATGTGGAGAAATCCGGTTTTCCTCTGGAGTCCAGTGGAGAAAGCGGCTCCCTTAGTGTCCCAAAACCTCTGTTTTTATCTTGGTAAGAAATGTTGGGCTGTTCCCCCTGGCTGGAGCAACTTCCAATGGGATGAAGTAATTTTATCAGTCCCACAGTGGGACTCAATGGGCCATTAGCAGAAAATGACTCACTGGGGGAAGGATGGGTTGTGAAAAGATAAAGAACAATGCCCCACCTGGTTTCAATGGATGGCCCATTAGCAGAATATCTGCCGTTGAGATAAGGATCACTGCCCCCACCCTCAACAGACAGTGATAGAATAGATACCTTTTATCACACTCTGTATTGTAATGTGCGGCTTATGATCGGGTGCAGCTTATATATGGACAAAGAATGAAAAGTTGGTGGCACCTGGAAGTGCAGCTTATACTCAGTGCAGCTTATAATCGTGAAATTACTGTACATCCCATTGTCTTCAATGGTAAACCTTGTTTACCATTCATGAGCTGAATCAATCCTTCCCTGACCTCATTAGTCCAGCTGTTGGCTGTATCCTAAGCTATGTGGCTGCTTAGTTGCATCTGACATGCTAGTCTTTCTTTTTCTACCACCAGTCAGGAACAGAACAGCTCAGAGGGCTTTAAACTCCTGAAGAAATCCAACTGCTGTTAGTCTGGGCTGTAAATCCCCTGGCTTGTTATAATCCCTCAGTCCTGTGACCTGCACAGCACTTGAAACTTCAAAGTGCCAAGACTGGGGCTGTTATAAAGCTGCAATCAGTCCTTTTAAGATGGGACATTTTGGTCAAAAATGCTTTCGTGAGTTTGTCAAGTTTTCACTGCATTGATGCCTTGCCATAAAGAACTTTCACCAATAAATTACCCTTCTTTTAAAGATTGAAAAGGAGATTCTGAACAACATCCAGTTACTCTGCCATGGTTCCTCTGTTCTGGGAGCATACTGGCCCAAATTCATCATTTGTGATAAGACAATCTCAGGGTTATTTTTGTGTTTTTACAAGAGTAGTAAGTGTTCTAGAAATGGCTGTTAAGAATGATTTGTTTGTTATGACTCTTTGGCTGTGCTTTCTCTTTTTTCTGCTTATGTCCAAACATGGGGGCAGGATTGAAAAACTAAGATATAGCTTGTCATCTGCTGATTGCCTTCCAAGAAATGACTTTCTTCACTTGAGTTAAGATGGTTTATCACCTCCATATGATCACTATAAAGGACACATAATATCAGACTGTTACTAAGTTTGTAGGTGTGCATCTGCCACACTGACCACATTTTAGTTAAAGGGCACCATTGATCCTTTTGATTTTCCATATTTTTGGGCAACTGAAACCTATTTGAAGGGATGAATAACAGGCTACAGTCATAACGTGACCTACATATGAATGACCAAACACCATGGTCCCAATTGCAGTGGGGACTTGAAAGAAAAACCCTTTAATGGACAAGTACAGGGTCCGACTTCCACCCCACCAGTAACTCACCAATCTCCTGTTTTAGATAAACATAAAACACCTGTAAATGAGCTTCACACATTCTCTTTGCTGCATGTGTGCAATACAAAGGTAAATTTAAAATTTGAGTGACCAGTTCTGAGGAGACAGAATATTAGTCCAGGAGGATCTTTCTCTGGTTTGACAGGAATTACTTGAAGAGTGTCAAGGAACACCAAACTGAGTATTCCACCAGAAGGATGCTCTAACCACTCCTAAATTTCCAGTATTCATGGGATATTTAGAAATACTCCTCTGCAAAAGTAGAGTTGAAGAACCACCATCAAAAACTAAGCAGTTCTGCAAGTAGGCTACTGAAGTTTTAAGTTCCTATAATTTCCATAAAATTCTTACCTTTAAAATGGTCCAACTGCTTACAACCAGTCCCGTGTCAAATCATATGGTAACAGAGGGGTTAAATTACCAAATTCAATTCCGAAAGAGTTCCTGTCTGTACAGGTGTGGCTAAAAATAGTCGACATTACCAGTTCTTAGTCTTATCAGGAATTGTTTGTCAAACTAAACCCCAGATGTGAGAGAATTCATAGATATTCCTGTATGCTCGTGGTGCCAACATGACAGTTCTGTGAAATTCCCTGGTTTGTTGAATTTTCTCTTCCCATGCATGTGCCATAATTTTCTCCCTTTTTAAACTGCTGCTTGTAATGTTCTGTTTTCAAAAGGTTATAAATATACTGGATATCTGGATGATCCAGAACATTTACCACCTTGGTCACCTGCAGCTTTGCCTAGCTGAGTCTTGAAACCTTTCAGGGCTAGAGATATCAAATATCTCTGGCAATCTGGCTACACAGCTCCTCCTATGGCAAGCTTGTTCTGATATTGTTCCTGACATCCAGAACAAAAATGATAAAGCAGGACCTGTGTACTTCATGTTGGAAAAAGTTCACAGCTTTAAAAAAGCAAGACATCTTTCTTCAAACGACATCTAAAATTTTAGCAATCCATATTTTAAAGGGGAGGAAGTGGGTATTATGTCATACCAACATTTATCCAACTAAACAAGGTAAGAACTTGTACCAGGTTGAAAAGTGAACATATCACATTATTTTTGCTAATTTCTTATGGTGAAAATCCAGCAATCCTGAAAATGGTGATTTACTTTCTTTTTTCCTATCCTCCACACTGCTGCCTTTTTATCCCAAGATTTTCCAGACATGTTCATGGGCATCCCTCTAGAACTGCTTGGAAAGATTATGCAGACTTCTGTAAGAACATTATTATTATAATGTCCACTGATAAAGGGTTGTTCCTATAAAAAACTATATAAATCATGTATAAGAATCTGAAGCTCTCAGGTGGGTTTAACTGAAGAGATATTGTTGTGGTAAAACACACTCTATTCTTTTTCCCCTGCGAGATACTTCTTCACTTCCCAACTCCACTTTTTACTTAAAATTCTTGTTCACACTACCTTTGACAAAATTATTATGATTGTGCTACACTGCACATTCTTTGTTCTTAGAAATGACACAAAAACTTTGTTGAGCTCTGTCAACCCCCTTCAAGTCAATGTGTGAGAGAAAAATGTTGCCTTCTCTTTGCAGTCAGGGTTGTCTTTGTGGGTTTAGTGGGTGTTTTCTCATGAGTTCTGTGGGGAAGTAATAAGCATGGGTTTATATCTTTATTTTATTACGGAACATTATTATGCAGATGGTATGATGAAGCAGATTATATTCTCTTCTTTGTTCCCTTGGGAAGGACTCAGACTGTCACAGACTGGCAGCCAGTTTGTTGGAACAGTAGCTTTAGAGTATGACATAATGTGCTTTCAAATCACTTCTGAGTTGGGTCAAAGCAAAAAAAAACCTGAAGGATTGACCACAAAGAGAGGATTTGCCTGCTGTCAGGTTGCTGAGGGACTCCGACCTAGATATAAGTGGAACTGTGGCATTTTCTTTCCAATAGTATACAAACATTTGAAGAGGGGATTCCACTTCCAATTTTAAGTGCGCTTTGGCATTGGTTCTAGAACAGGCTCTGTAACCCTGTCTGTTTTCAACTAAAATTCCATTTCACTTTATTTTTAAGGTTAGTCTTGTGTATAATTTTAGTGTGGGAAAGCAACTGAGAAACTCTACTAGAAATTACGTAATTCCTCTGCAAGTAATGCAGCAACTATTAACACATTCTCTGTAAATTAATTTCATGTGACTTTTAAAGTGAAACAGTTGTAGAAATCAAGCTCCTATGAGAAATGTTGAGGTAATGCTTTGCATTTTGCAGATTCTTCTGTAAAATAGCTTCCAACTTTATTTCTAAGCTTTGACTGTATATCATAACTTTTCATTAGCATAGTTATGCAAAATAATTACCATAACTAGCTAAATAGCTAAATATACCAGGAGTTTAATTCCGTGATCCCTGTGTGTCCCTTTAAACTCAGTATATTCTCCAATACAGTCTCCCAGGAGAAAGTAGTGTAGATTTTTATAGTGGCAGATAAAATGGCACTGGGAGGCAGTGTTTTCAAGAACAGAGCTTTTAGCCATTCAGTGTTCTCACATGAAGCAAAAAAACTCTTGTAAAAGTGCTAATTTCCATGCCATATTTCATTCTTATTTCAGGCCAGGATTTCTGGTACTCTATTGCCTTATTGTGCTGATTGCAGCTTTGCTTTCCCTCTCAAATTCAATTTAGAGCTCTGATATTCCTTTGTACCCTAGTGTATCCCCATTTGATCCAAAGGAGGGAACTGCTTGGAGGTGATGGGGAAGCTGACCAGTATACTATGAATTAAATTCAGTAGTAAATTAAATGAGAGAATGACTTCGGGAATACATACCAGGCAGAATCTAGGCTCTTGTAAATGCATCTTTCCTTTGTTGCTATCAAGGTTTTTTTATGTATTTACAAGAGAAGTAAATTTGAAATGGCTGTAGGTATTAATACATCTTATTCGAGCAGATCTGTGAAAGCACTGTGGCTGGTATAATGCAATAATTGCCTGGGATTTCCAATCTATTCCTGTTCACTAGAATGGCCAGACACACTCCTGGCCAGCAGAGAATGGTGTAGCCATTATTGCTGCTGTATTTTGGTACATGACTTGAAACTGTTGGTTTTTTTTTTTTTAATTGTGACACTGCCTCATGTAGAGCACAGTTAGATCTGTTCTCCTTTCCTATCTGCATGGCTGGAGATATGTGCTAGTTTTTTATTACATCCTGTTGTGTCTAAATTAGCTAATTTCAGTTGAGGACCAATTAATGCAGCATAAAACTCTGTGTCACACAGAAAACTCTGTGTGACCATACAGAATGGGATGGTATTTCACTCATTCTGTCAAAAGAACCAAGGTGTGTATATTCAAGTGGTGTGGCCAGGATTACTTCTGGTAACATGTCCTTGTTTCCAGTTACAGTAATTTCACGATTACAAGCCGCACCGTTTTGACTAAAATTTTGCTCCCACCCCGAAAATGCGGCTTACACTCAGGGGCGGCTAATATGTGAATAATTTTCTGACATTTCCAACCCCAGAAGTGCAAACCGAGGTGCTGAATCAAGCAATTGCCAGTAAAACCCGGCTTTTCGCGATTGTTACAAATTGGTTACACTGTTTTGTGGTGGGTGGAGCCAGGCTCTGTGCTGGTAGTGAGGGTGGGGGTGGGAGGAAAGGTGGGGAAAGGCGGGGGACTCCCTCCTTCAGGCAGCGCAGCCCGGGGAAGAGACGGGGGGCTTCATGCTGCCATCCCTGCGGCCCGGGGGGAAGGCGGGCGGCTCCCGTCCTCGCCTGCTGTGGGAGTGGGTGGTGCTCCTTCCCCTCCTGCCGCAGCGGGTGCCAGCAGGCTCCATCCCCGCCTGCCACCATGGGTGCCGGCGGGCTCCGTGCCCACTGGCCGCCGCGGTGCAGCACCTGTTCGGGGCGAGCGAGCCCAGCGGTGGCGGCAGCTGGCCCTGAGTGGCAGTGCCGAGCTGGGCCACCTGGCCCCGTCGGCAGCCCCGTGCCCGCATGGCCCAAGCCAAGCCAGTAAACGCCTCCCCCGATCCCGCGATTCTGTTACTATTTGGCAACTTTGTTGCATGCGGGTCCTCACTGCGAATGACGGAGCGGCTTATACTCGGGTGCGGCTTGTGTATGGACAAAGAGCGAAATGTTTGCCAATACCCGGAGATGTGGCTTTTAGTCAGTGTGGGTTGTAATCATGAAATTACTGTAATTCTTTTCCTAGTAGCTGGAACAGTGTGATGTTTTGAATTCAGTATGAGACTGATGTCAATAACACACTGATGGCTCAGTTGTTGCTCTGCAGTGCTTGCCCTGAGGCAGGGGCTTTTTAGGCTCCTCTGCTCTGCCAGTGAGGAGCTGCATAAGGACCTGGGAGAGAGCATGGCCAGGACAGCTGACCCAAACTGGTCAAAGGGATATTCCATACCACAGGGCATCATGTGCAATATAAAAACTGGGGAGAGTTGGCTGGGAGGGGCTGATCACTGCTTGGAGATGGGTTGGGCATCAGTCAGTGCATGAAGAGCAATGGTATTGTGCATCACTCGTTTCGCTTGGATTTTCTTCTCTCTCTTTTTGTTATCTTACTTTTCAGTATTATTATTAATTACTATTGCACTTAAATCTATTTTGATTATTAAACTGTTCTTACCCCATGGATTTTTATATTTTTTTGATTCTCCTCCCCATCATGGTGTGGGGGTAAGAGGAAGGGGAGTGAGTGATTGGCTGCTTCGTGCTTAGTGGCCAGCTGGGGTTAAACCACGACATACCAGAACAAGGGACACTGCTTACTAAGTCCTTGGCACATGTCCTGGATTATTCGTTATCTGTAACTATATCCTGGTTCTGCTGAACATAATTTTTGTACCTTTCTAAGTTCTAAGTAATTGTTATCATTCTTTTTTTTTTCATCATGTCCTACCTCTGAGTCTTATTAGCATTACTATTTTATTAATTATTGTTTTGCCTTCTTTTCTAACAATAGTCTGTTCTTTGTTTGCCTAATTAAATATCTCGATAAGCTGCATGTTTATGTGCTGAGACTGTGATGACCTGTTGTTCTGCACCAAGGTCTGGAGTGTGGGTGAGGTGAGAAAGAAGGCGCAGGGCACTTTCTGTAGCTCAGTATGAAAGACCTGACAAACAAAAGGCTTAATAAAAAATCTGATTTAAGAAGACAGAATAAATAAGACAAAATAAAAACAGGAGTAGAGTTGGGTGTAAACCTATTGTCCCTTCAGATACTGAGAAGCACGCAGCATCGTGTGGGCCCTGGGCAGACTTTGGCACAGTATGCTATGCAGATACCATCTGTGGACAGAAGCTCCTCCTCTTTGGTCCTTCAAGATACTTAATGATGCTCTTACAAGCAAACATCTCTATTCCTGGAGGTTATTGAGGTGAGAACTTCTGGCTGCACTGTTGAACATGGGCAAGGTGGAGCAGGAGCTGCCTGTGGGCTCCTCTGCTGCAGCCAGCTGCTGAGGTGACCCTGCAGACACGGGACACAGAGCACAGCACAGCCTGAGGGCTGCACTGGTGTGCACAGCACAGCCTGAAGGCCATGCTGGGTGTGCAGCACAGCACAGAGCAGCTCTGTGCCTGCTCATGCGAGCTGCCTTGTGGATCACCAGCTCCTGTGCCTAAAGCAAGTGGCTTCCCAGGCAGGATGAGCACACCCACTGCTCTAGGTGTTACCAGCACTTGTTGTTTGTTTTTTCCCCTCTGTGTTCACTCACATATATGCTTGATTCATACCAGTCCTGATATTTCTGTTTCTCTGCAATGTTACTTTTGTATGCTGCTCCTGGAAGTATAGTGGAAAATTCTGTCTCTTTCACTCAGTGCTTTTTTTACCCCTTTGTCTCAAAAAATGTAAGAGATCGTGAGTTTAGCCTCTGAAGTGTTTTACTTTGAAAAAATACCTGTCTGTGAAACTAGTTCTACTTTACATTAAAATCACTAGAATCCAAAATAAGAAGCTACATTCAGTATACTCATCTTTCCTTCTTGCTGTCAGAGGAAGTACAAGACTGGATTGTCAGACCAGGGGCCATGAAACACAGTGCTCTGATTTATTTTACAAAATGCTATTCTGGACATGAACTGACAGAGGTGTTCTGAGACAGTCATTATGTAACCTGGGTTTTTTTCAGTCGCTTCTGGGTGTAGTTCAATATATGAAGAATGGCAGGGCAAAATTTAGTGGCTTTATTGCAGACTTACTTTGTTGGGAAAAAAGGTAGACCATGTTACATACTGTAAAACTTTGCCAAATAATTTTCACAGAGATTTCTCTCTATCATGCACTATGTGCGCTTTTATTTTTTTTTTTTTACCCATATATTTCATTTTGGTTTCTTGCTTAGCTCTTTTCCATTTTACCCAACTGGTAGACCAATAGTACTTTGAAAAAATATTTTCCATTTCCACTTAATAAATCAATATTATTTTAAGCCAACTATTCATGAATCATTTGCTTACAGGGGAATGTAAAATTCACTGAACCAGAGCTTTGGAAACTTAGTTATAGAGCTCAGTTGAGATGGTAGCTGCTAAATCAAGGCTTTGAGTACATTGTAGTCAACTGCCTTAGGGACTCTGATGTCCCTAGAAACCTGAAGAAGTTACCCCTTTGATTCCAGTTATTTTCACATCTCTTTGCCATATGAGAAAAACTAATTCTTCTGGCCCATATTAGAAGTTCTTCTGCTGTAACAAAAGAGTGTAGGAGCATATTGAATGAATTTCCAATGTTGAAAGGTTTTTTGTTTGGTAATTTAGTACTGATGGATGGGTTTCTGTTGATATTTGTGGATTTTTTTTCTCTTGTGGCACATCAAGTATCTTTCTTCTGCATCTGTGTGATGCAATCAGAGAACTAGTTACTGTTCTTCCTCTAAATAGGATATACATCCAATGTAAAAGTACAAAGCTGACAAAATGCATCATGTTTGCTCTAAGTAGCTCAACTGACATGATTTTAGTGATCATTCAACCATGAGCATTTAAATGTGATCTAGGGCTATTCTAGGAGAATCTGATCCCCAGTGTAGCTTTGTTGTCTGACATAATTTGTATGGCTGCTCCATGTACATATACACACAAAACACAAACAAACAAAAAAAGCAGCCTCCCCTCACCCCCACAAAATAAAAAGCAAGGACTATACCTCAGCATCTGAGGCTATGAATGTCCTCTAGCAATGCATGCCTGATTTAACCCCATTTTAATGCCCGAGTTCGTTTCCTCCTTACACTAACTTGCTTTTGTTCACCGCAGGATTTTTACATTCCTAGAGCAGAAGTAGCAGAGTGCATTTTCCTGTCTCGGGTATTCCCATTCATAGCCTGACACAAAATAACCTACCTGTAGCAGTACTTTGACACATTGTAGTGTAAAATTCACTGGTTTACATGTGGATAAATACTCTACCCAGACATCCTTTTACAGGGGTGATAGAAGTGGAAGAAGTCTAATCTAAATGCCTGAACACAAGGATAACTTGATCAGCTTCAGCAAAATTTGACAGACCATATGCTTGTGTCTTTTAGTGTGGAAAGAACAGCCTCCAAGTCATTGATTAATAGAAAACATTGTTGTATTAATTGTAATTATTGACCAGAAAATACTCTAATTTTACTCTAGTTGACTGTTTACTACATGTTTTCTAGTTGCTTGGTTTCTATTTGCAGTAGATGAAGACCTAAATTAAGAGTGGGACTCAGCCATTCAAAGGCTTCCAAGGAATAAGCACCAAGTAGGCAAATATGACATCAGACAAAAATCAGAAACAGCTCAGAATTTGAGAACCTTGTTTGCATTTGACCCTTTACTTCATGTTGAACCATAGTCCTAAGCAGTACCAAAGAGATTATGTGTTGATGTGGTTTGGTTTGCTTTGGTTTGGTTTGGTTTCTTCAGGCTTTAATATGACTTTCTTCTTTTTTTTTTTTTTAATGTAAAAGAAACTGAGAAAGTAAGGGAATTGCAAATCAAATGCTACCTCCTTTTATGTTAATGATAAATGTCTTAAATTTAGTGGGGCTAGAACTTCAAGTGTTGATTTTAGGTTGAACTTCCATAAATCCATGTATGGTGCCAGTACATATTCACACTGATCAGATGAGCTCTGACAAAGATCTGTTTGTCTTAACACCAGTAGAAAAAAAGTACCACAACTACGTCTGTTGAATAGGTTCGTGTTATTCTCTCTAGACAAGAAATAAGATGACAGGTGGTAGCTGCTTGGATAACAATCACTACGTTTTAACACAAATCTACATCTCTTATCAATTAATTTCCTAATCAATGAACACTTGTTAACTGTTGTCTGTTAAAAAATGTCACAATAAAAGAATTACTTTCACACAAATAAAATACTTGTGTGATCTAGTGCCAGGGGCACTCAGCAACATTTGAGATGAACAAATAGGTGATGCTGAGCAATGCTTCCCATATTTTGCTACTTGCTGACACAAAGTAATTAACGCTAAATTGAATAAAAAATACTCAGCGTCTCAGATTCCAGCAGCTAACTGCTGCAAGTACCTCCTCAGGAAGCTTCTGCTCTGTGGTCAGTCTTGCTAAAGTTTTCCTCTTCCATTTTGACTTTCCCAGCTCTCCCTGATGCATTTGAGAATGTAGGTTACCTAAGGCAAAGCAGTGCTGAAAAAGCCTTGCAGTAAGGAAACAGCATAGCATGGCCATTTCCATATAAATACCATCAAGTTTTTTTACTGTCTTAACTGCAATGCTGAATCTTGGGTATTAGGCTTCAGTGAAGCTTGCTGTCTCTTCAGTTCTGAGGCCCACCTCCTGGCCATTTCCCCTCCTGTTAAAAAGAGAAATGTGATTTATATCCCTTCTAATAGTATTTTAGGGGTCTGAAAAAGTGCTGTGCTAAGAAAGAGTGAAATGGGGACTATACATGATAAATTGAATAAACTACCAAAAAGGGACAACAAAAGGTTTTCCAATGATTAACTGAGGAAGAAAGAAATCAGAGAATAAATAAGGCTTCAGCAAGTACTTTAGTCTTTGTCCATTGTATGAAATGATATGGAATATAGACATTTGGAAATGGCTCAGTGCTATGGGCTTTTGAATGTGTCGTCTTTAACTACAAAGTCAGTGGTTTTAACTAGAGTCACTTCACATAGAGTTAAGATATTCAGTGGATGAAGGACCTGTCTCGTCATAACCTATACATCCCTGAATGCTTCCCTAATAACTTTTTTCCTTTTAAGTAATGACTTTGTGCTACAATATTCTATGTCACTCAGATTCCTTACTGCAAAATAGACTATCCCAAATTTATGTGAGCAAAACAGGTGTAGAGGGAAACTGAGAACGTTGATAGCTTCCCCATGGAAAGTCTGTACAAAATACAGAATACTGGAATCCATGTTTCTAAAATTGTGATCCAAAGCAGAGTTTATGCTTTCCTACAGCTGTTCTGCGTTGTCCTACTTTTTGTTAATTTTCACTTTTTGGAAGGGCATTGGGGAAGAGAATGTAATAGAAGTTGGAACAGCATTCTGTCTGAGAAAAAGACCATGTGATGAGTTCTCCCAAAAAGGGTTTATGTGCAACAGTGAAGACTGGTGAAAAAAAGAGTGTTTTAAACTTTGCAGCTTCTGAAGCTCTGACTGAAACATAACTTTTCATTCCAATCTTTGATTGAAGGCTTGGCATTGAAAATTTTATCATGGTCAGTCATTTGCAGGACTATGCTCTGTATTGTTAGAATGATCAAGTTATTTCATTAATACATGTACACATCTGCTGCAGTCTGGCTTCCATATCTGCATGATTTTATCAATAATTTATATTTCAGTAAAAGTGATGAGCAGCCCTTATTCCTTAAATATAATCAGATCCGCTTCTATACAAAGTTACAGGAGTGCTTATAGCAAAATACAGAATGTCCTAAGTCAAACTTTTTGTGTATGGGAATGGCTCATAACTCTTTATGCTTGGTTACTGATTCAAACTTCTGCCACACTGTTCATGAAATTAAATATTCCTTGCAATTTCATATATTTAGAAATACTTTTGTATTGCTAGTGGGTATCTGGCAGGTGCTAGTTTTGCCCTCCTGTAAAGTGACTATGCCTATTCATGTAGCTGTACATAAATTGACAGTGTGTAACATAGTAGGACGTATTGACAATATGTATGTCGCACTTAGGTATATTAATGACAATATTTATGGCTACTGGTATAACTTGGAAAGCTGTACATAATTTTCACAAGATGGATTTTTAATTTCTATAACTATTCCAAGAAGTGGTTAAAGCAAGGAAAAAACTGAACAACCTCTCTTTTTCTAAATGTAGTGACTACTAGGCATTTAAGAGTTATTCCATAATTTTGATGGAAGTTTCAACCAAATTAATGCTTTTTGATTTTGAACTTATCGTATTTGAAATTTACAAGTGAACTAAAGTGATCTTTCATAATAATTAGGTGACCTTGGAGATATATTTCCCTACCCAGCCCTGATGGCTCAAGAAATCCTTTTATTTACTCTTTACAAGTTCTGGCTCAAGATAAGATGTGTCTTCTGATTCACTGAGTAACATAAAGTTTATGTAATCTACCATTTTGTCAGCATTATATCTCATGTCTCTCAATCTGGGAACTAATGTTAGCCACAGAGTTTTCCAACTCTGGTGGAACTGGCTTAATGTATTAGCAAAGGAGCTGTCTAAGCAGGAAAGAATTCTGTGTCTTGTGGAGAACCAGGCAAGGAAGAAAGAAATAGAAAAAAAAATTAAAATAACAAAACATTTGAACATGTGAGGATAGGCACAGAAATCACAAAATAACAGGAAGGGGCAGTAAGTGAAACAGAAGTGGTGTGTTAGTTGATGGAGAGAATGAAGTAGGGAAATATGTACAGCTTTCTTTTGAATAGATTTGTGTTCTTCTTGCAGTGTTAATTAAAATCAGTGATATTCTCAAATTCAACATGAAATCTGGCTGTGCTTTTCTTACTGTATAGCTCTGGAAAGGGAAAATGCAGAGCAAGTTTTCTAGTGTCTGTAGAAAGACATCTGTTGCAATCAGACCAGATGCAAGAGAGTTCATCCTTAAGCTGCAGCTTGTAGGAATTTTGTACTCTGAAAGTCCCAGTGGGACCCAGGTTACAGGCAGTGCCTGCCCTCTGCTCCATTCCTGGGTTCTAAGGATACATACTCCTGCTGCAGTAGCTTGGGAGTATTTAAGTACAGTGTGTCAGAGACACACTTGATCAGCCATTTAGTCTGTTTAGAAGAGCAAAAGAGAATTTAAAATGCTAGGTCACACTGAAAAATCATCAGGTCAGGTCTCATGGGAACTCACACAATTGGCCCGTTCTGAGAAGAAAAGATGGTATCCTTCATCCACAGCAACAGCCTACAAACACAGCTGTACTAACCTCCTGGGGAAATGCTGCTAATCTTAGGATAAGATAGTGAGATCTCCAGGTTGTGGTCAAGGGTCTTTTCTCTTGTGAGAGAATAGACTTCCTGAGGAGATTGAGATAATCAAGGGTTGGACTACTCTCCAGATTTTCTGCAAGGCCCTGTTCTGTGGCAGAGCGCTACTGTCTCATCAGTGTACAACTGAATAGATTCTTCTCTGGACTGAGAAAAATCAGTCTTTGTGCAGGGATGAGAGAGGGCTTCTGGGAACTCTCAGGAATTATTTGTAACAGTGTAATTGTATTATGTAACATAAGTGTTCTGAGCTCTGTAGAAATCCACAGCATACACAATAGAATTCACATTATTCCATTTTCTGAAAAATGTCCATGGCACACATAGGACCCAATGACAGCATTATTGAGCTAAAAATTAAAATAAATAGAGACAAAGAAGAACTGCCAAATTTGCTTTAAAATATGGAAGAAGTTAATTTCCATACAGGATAAAGATGAGCCCAAAGTTACATTACTTTATTAAAGTAGTGTGATAATATGCTGACCTTGGCTAGCCTGCAAGGTGCCCACCAATCCCACTATCACTTTCCTGCCTCAGAGAAGGCTCACGGGTCAAGATAAGGGTGAAGATATGACTCAGTAAGAACCATCTTGGGCAAAACAGATTCAGTGTTGGGAAATTAATTTAATTTATTGCAAATCAAAAGTAGAATAATATGAAATATAAACAAAATCTTAAAAGACGTTCCTCCTACTACTGGTCCTTCCTTCCAGGGCTCAATCTCACTCTTGACTTCTTTATTTCTTCCTCCTGAACAGTGCATGGGGATGGGGAATAGGGGTTCAGGTCAGTTCATAATGCTTTGTCTTTTCCTCCTCATGTTCTTCCCCCAGTGTGGAGTGCTCCCATGGGAGACAGTCTTTCACAAAATTATATAACACAGGTCCTTCCCATGGGGTGCAGTTCTTAATGAACTGCTCCAGTGTGGGTCTTTTCCACAGCATGCAGTCCTTCAGGAGCAGACTGCTCCAGTGTGCAGATGGGGTCACAGGTCCTGCCAGAAAACCTGCTTCATCATGGGTTCCTCTCCATGGTGTCAAAGGTGCTGTCAGAGGCCAGCTTAAGGATGGGTTTTTTCTTCTTTGCTTTGTCCAAGCATCCACTTGCTCGGACATAGGATGCTCCTCAGGCAGCAGGGTGGATATCTGCTCCATGAGCTGCAGGGGCACAGCTGCCTCACCACGGGCTACATCCCAGGCTCCAGGGAAATCTCTCCTCCACTGTCTGGAGCACCTCCTCCTACTCCTTCTTCCCCTCCAGACCTTGGGGTCTGAATTGCTGTCTGTACCATTCTCTCACCCATTGGCTGCTGTTGTGCAGCATTTCTTCCCCCTTGTTAAATACACTGTGTGCTGCCACCAGCTTCAGCTTTGGCCAGCAGCAGGTCTGTCAGAACCAGCTGGCAAAACTTTGTCATGCAACCCAAATACTAATAAACCAAAAATGGTTTTTTGTGATTTTATACTAGAATTTTCTGAAAATTAATTTGGGAAATGTAAAAAGACAAACATCTTGAACAACAAACACCAGTTGAAAGAATGTAATAAAGGGACCAACAATTTGTCTCATCCCTATCCTGACCACTGGAGGAGGCCATGAAGGTATAGGGGGCTATAGGTAGACTGTGAACTGAAGAGTGGAACGGAGGCTGGTGTGAATTATGTTGGCAGCACATATAGGCCCTGAGGTATTACTGATTTATTTTTGTGACTCATTTGTCTTTGCCAAAACTTCATAATGCCATATTTTCAACAATATGACTTCACGACTAGGAACTACAGTAATTTCACGACTATAAGGCGCACCCTTTTGACTAAAATTTTCCCCCGAACCCGGAAGTGCGCCTTATAGTCCGGTGTGCCTTATATGATCTACAAAGCTGCGACATTTGCTACCTCGGAAGTGTGAGCCATGAGCTGTGGGGGGAGCCGGCAGTGCCACGGCAGCCGGGTGGAGGCGGGCCCGGGGGCCCACGGTGCTGCCCCTCCTGGGTCCAGGCGGGCCCGGTGGCTCGCGGCACCGCCCCTGATGGGTGGAGGCAGGCCCGGGGGCCCATGGCTGCCAGGTTGAGGTGGGGCCTCGGCCAGCAACCGCGTGAGGGGAGCTGGGGGCAGAGCCTCGCTGCAAAAAAAAAGTGCACCTTATAGTCCGGTGTGCCTTATCTGATCTACAAAGTTGCGAATTTTGCTGACTCCCGAGGGGTGCGCCTTATAGTCCGGTGTGTCTTATGGTCGTGAAATTACTGTAAATTACTAAATTCAGTTAAATTAAATTGCTAAATTAAATCTCTAAAATCCTCTCCATCTGAGAATGTAGTGTGACCAGAAATTAAGTGTTGTTAGGTTCTTTGATAAAACGCTCATCTCCATGCTCTAAATTTGGCACAGAACAACAATATCAAGCAGGAGAACCCTAATCTTTATTGGGAACTCAGAAAAAATTCCCCGTCCCAGTCTCAGGAGTGTCACAAAAGGGAAGTGATGGTCATCATCCAGGTCTGAAACAAACCAGGTAAGTCTGGAAAGGCTCAGAGAAACTTAGGCGTTGAAGTAGTCAGGGATACTATCTAGAGGGTATAACACACACTGTGGGATGCAGGGGAGTAAGAAAGGATGGGATGGGATGGGATGGGATGGGATGGGATGGGATGGGATGGGATGGGATGGGATAGAATGGAATAGAATAGAATAGAATAGAATAGAATAGAATAGAATAGAATAGAATAGAATAGAATAGAATAGAATAGAATAGAATAGAACATTCATCAAGTCCAACAGTCTGACTGTGACAGGGCTGATTGATTCAAAGTTAAAGCTTGTTTTTAAGGACATATTCCAAAATGCTTCACACACTGACAGGCACAGGGCATCAGCAATCTCTACAGAAGACCTGTTCCAAGGTATGACCATGCTCTTGGTAAAGAAATGTTTCCAAGTGTCAAGTTTGATCCTCCCCTGATATTCAGGGAATCTTAGGATTATACAAGACATCTTTTCGCTGGTGTAGGGGACAAAACTAAAGGCAGAGAAAGGGAGGGCTTATCTTGTCTTGGAAAAAATGGGTCATAGATGGCTAGGAGGACAAAAGCAGTTGCCCATGTGTAAACAGGTTGCTGGGCTATGACCCACACCCAATGATCACCTGCTGTCCTGCCATCTTCCTAAATTCCATTTCTAACTATTTTCCTAAATGAGTGAACTCTTTTTGGTGTGGATGTGATTGTATGAATATCTAAGAGTCAGCAATTGAAATCAGACAAGGGATTATAGGGCTTGCAAATCAGCAGTCATCAACTGAAGAGACTGGAGTGAGTAAAAACAAGCACCAACAACTACACTGCAGATCAGGGGCTATATGTCAAAGGGACTATATGGTCAAAGCAATTTGACCAAGTGAGAGTGCAAATATCAAGCCAAACTAGGTGGAGAATTAGAGGCTTGAGAAGGAAGTATGTCTCTGGAAATAAGGCGATTGGAGAAGGTGACTTCCAAAGGGACCAAGAAGTCTATGCCAACTGGTGGAGAAGATGTAAAATCTGAAGATCAGGTGAGAGACTACATGTATCTCTATGTGTGTGTCTGTGTGTGTGTGTACCTGCATGGGAGGAAGCTGGGGACAACAGTGATCCAGGCTGGAAGGAGGGCCTGTCTAAGATATTGGGAGGTGTTTGCTCAGGAGAGACCCACAGTGTGCGTGTTTATGTGCTGCTGTGTGCAAGGAAGTCTGTACCAGCAGCTGAAGTGGACTGTGGGGTCTGGGGAATAGTGTGTCCAGATGCCAGTAGCTCGGTGACCTAGGATCCACAGCCAGTTACTGGGTGGACAGTGTGTTTAAGCCCAGCTACTGAGAGAACCCTGGTGCACATGAGGAGATCTGTACCAGCCCTTAGAGACAGGTTCATTTGTGAGGGTAGAGCAGCTGAGAAGATCAGAGATCCAGGTACCAGCACACTGATGAAAAGCCACTACAGTGGGATTGCAAGTCTTAAGAGCTCATATGTCCAAGGTACAGCAGTGGGGCACATTGTGGATCCAGGGGTAGACTTAGTATCTAAGGTCAGCTACTGAAGGAATCCACATTATGCATATGCATATACGTCCTAATAATACACTTCCATCCTGATTAGCCAAAGGGCAACAAGATGAGGCCATTGGTGTTGTTCATGCCTGTGTGAGTGCTGAGTGTTTCTGGCTGTATTGATCTGTGCAGCTGTGCATGTGTGTATGCACGTATGTATTGCAGAAATGAGTTTGTGCATCTGTGCCTACCAAGAACACGTTTAGTTTCACTACTGAGTACCAATACAGGTAGGGGGTGAAGGGATTTTGAGCAGCCCTGGGGAGAAGGACTTGGAGGTGTTTGCAGATGACATTGGTTTTGCTCTTATAAGAGATCACAACTTCATTTGCACTACCACAAAACCTTCACTCATACGAACAGCCAAATTCAACCCTAACATGAAGGGTCCTTTAAAGTCCCTTTATGATATTCTGGGTCATTTCAATAATTGCCTAAAGTTACTGAAATCAGAGTTTATAAGCTAATTTTAGAATAGTTTGTAAACTATTGTGTATCCTGAGGCAAGTATAGGTGTATAACCGATTTTTAAAAATTAGCCATGTGTATCTCCTTCAAAAAAATTGACAGTCCACTGCACATTAGCATTTTGCTCTCCTCCCTCACGACTGCAGGTAGATTGTTTTAACTTCATTCCAGCACAGCTGCAATCCATTTAAAGTCCACCAAGCTCTGCGGGGTCATCGGACTCTGGTTATAAATTCACAGTTGAGGGTGCACAAGGGCTGTCTAGATTCCTGCTGACTCCTGGACTGTGTCTGTGCTCTAGGATTTTGGATGGCATTGCTCTAGGGGAGGTTTGTGCCTGCGCCTCTCCGCCGTGCCGGCCCCCGGCTGCTCCCAGGCGTCCAGCAAGCTACGGGAAGGCGAGGCTTTACTGCATGCCCACAGGCTGCACCACACAGCCCAGTTCTCCACATGGTTTTCATCGACGATCCTCGCTGAAGCACAGCCGAGCGCCCATCCAGACCCAAACGCGCCAGAGCCCGGCAGGACACGGAGGGCATCGCTACCCCTCGGCGGGTCGGGAGCAGGAGGCGCAGGATGCGCGAGCAGGGCGAGGCTCCACCTGGCGCCGCGCACCTGCCGCCGCGCCCCGGGGTGAGCGGGGACAGCAGGAGCAACGGGGGAAACGGGGCCGGCGGCAGCGCGGCCGCCCCAGAGGCCATGTAAGGAAGGCAGCGCGGGCCGCGCGGCCCCTCAGCCGGCGCGCGGGGCGCGGGCGCGGCCCCAGCCGCACGGCGCGCGCCGCCTATGGGCGCTCGCGGCGGGCGGGCGGCGCCGCGCGCCGGCCAATGCCCGCGCGGGGGGGGCGGTGCCGCTGCAACGGCCGCGCCGGCTGCGGACACCCGCGGCTGCTCCCGAGCGCGCCGGACGGAGCCCGGCCAGCCCTGCCAGACCCGCCGCCCTCCACAGCCGGCGGTGAGTGCGCGGCCGCCGCTCCCGGGCCCGACCGGGCCGGGCCGGGCGAGCGCCGCTCCGCCGGGGGTGGGTGGGGTGCGTGTCGGGTGCCGTGCCCGCTCCCTCCGTGCCATCGCGCCGCTAATCGATTGCCGCTCGGCTGCCGAGAGCGCGAGGGGAGAGGGTGCAGGCGGCGCTGCCGGGGGTCTGGCGGCTCCGGTGCCCCCTCCCGGTGCCAGCCCCCACCGGAGGGGCGGCCGTGCCCAGCCTGGCGCGGCCGCCGCCGCCCTCCGTTATGTAACGCCCGCGGGGGGCTGCGGGCGGCGGCCCCGCGTTCCTCCTCGGGGGTCACCTGCTCGGGGGTCACCTCCCCTCGATGTTCTGCGCTCCCCTCCGGGAGCCGGGGACAAGGGGCGGGCGGGGAGCGGGGCTCGGCGCGGAGCTGCGCGCCTTTGCCTGCCTGCGGGTGGGCTCCGCAGCAGCAGCATCCCCCGATCGCCATCGGGGAGGGACGCGCGGCCGCAGCCGGCGCGGGTCCGGGCGGCTTCCCGGCTCCTGTCGGCGGCAGCTCCGTGCCTGGGCGATGCTAGAGGCTGGGCGATGCTGGAGGTGGGCTGCCGGCGAGCCCCGCGCTGCTCCCGCGGGCGAGCCGGGAAGGAGCCACCTTGCGCGCACACAACAAATGCTCCGCAGTCAACAACAAAGCTGCTCCTCAGCTGCTTCGTGCGCTCGTGTAGAGCCAGCGGTCCCCTTTTATGGAGACCGATGCGGAGAGGCTATTTATTTTCTTTTTTTTTTTTTTTTTTTTTTTACGTCTCCAAGCGGTAGCTGGAGGGGCTTCGTGTTCGAGAGCTTCTGCTGTATAGCGTCCTCCACAAACGCAGCATCAGGTGTGGGAGACCATTTAGCGCCTGCGGGGTAATACCCGTAGGTATACAGCCATGTATGTCCTCCGGGGAGGAAAACAAGGATGAGACAAAATCTGTGAATTCATCTGTAACCCCGGGTAGCTCGTTTGAAAATAAATACAACCTCTCCTCTGCCAGATCACCAGCGGTTGCAAGTATTTCTCTAGTCCTGGGTAAAAGCTTTTGGTGTAAAGCTCCTGGGTAAAAGCTGTTATACATTGGTGAAGTTATTCCAAGGGGAAGTTGGGTGCATGCTGCAAGATGCTGAACGCACATGTGAATAGCATCTTAAACGCTGACAGCTTTGAATCATGTAGGAGATGCTGCTGACGGCCAGTTTCCCTGTTCATGTTTTGCAGGCTCTGCATGGGCAGGTTTGGGAGGGGACAGGTTTTTTTCGGATTTTACGGAGGGTTGCATAACTCCTCATGTTTATTTGAAAAGAAGAGGAGGAGCAAACCCAAGCCCCAGCCTGAAATGAAACACATGATGTGAGACTGTCTTTTACTGAGCCGTCCCACTGTTTTCTCAGCTAGCATCATTAAATAGCATGCTTTAGAGGGATTGGAAAGGATTAGCATGATAGTAAAACGTTAAGGTTTGGGGTTTTTTTTCCTCTAATGCTGTGAAAACTTTGGGGAAAACCAAAGAGATACCTATACGCTTTTTATAATCTTGGGCTTAAAATAGCATTACTGTTTATCAAACATATTAATCCTTTAGTGATGAACCATTTCACTGTGTTTTTAGAGACCCTATCCCAACTCAGCCTTTCATCTCCTCAGTCCATAATAAAATGCTGTTTTGAATGCCTTTGTACATTTCTGGGTCACAGTTACATGCTTTTAAATAGTCCATCATTTGTAACTGCTGAAGTGTATGTCCAGTATTAAATTATAGTACAGTGTAATGTTTAGACAGCATGCCATGCAAGGATCAAATTGCAGATAAAGTTCACAGGAATCTCCTGCAGTGCTTGCACTTGACCCTTGTAAATCTAAGAAAAGATATTTATAAATGGAAATATACATCTAGCAAGTAGCTGTTTCTGTGTCATATTTAAGTTGTGGCTTGACTGTGATGAAAAATAATGTCTTTTTATTTAAATTTTATGGTAGATATATTCATTCCAGTTATTTTCTGGAGGCAGCTGTGTGATAGAAGCTATTTTTGCTTCTTGTATCTTGAGCTTAATTTGAAAAAGTAAAATAATAAAAATAAGGCTCTTTCAAGGAGTGAGGAAGTCAGTTATATCAATTTAAGTGTGTTCTCATAGGTAGAAGCAATTAATTGTACTCAGCATATCTTATAGTGCTTGAGAGAATAAGACATGCAATGTTTAACCTTGATAACTTGCTCCCGGGTGATAAGCTAAAATATAAATTAAAATAATATCAGATATTTTTCTTGCTTTACACAGTTTAATTTTGTAAGTCTCTGGTGTGAGGATGTGACCATACTCGCAGATATCTATGTCTATATATTATTATATCTATTTCATATATTACAACAAGAACAGTCATTCTGTGGCATAGTCAGTCAGTCACTCAGTGATGTCATGTCCTTTTTATTTGTACGTGCATACTGCTTGTAGGCTTGCATAAATGGAAAGGATTCTCTTCAGCAAGCAACAAAATTTGTATTTGTCTCCCCCCGAAACCCATTTTTATGCTGTGCCTAACTGAAATTAAATGCAGGTGTGTAATCTCTACACCTACTGTTTCTCTGCCATACTAGCATGACTGCTCTGGGCATAAGTGCTTCTAGAAGTCTCTGCCAGTTATTTGAAGGGAAATATTTTGCTTACTGTTTGTATTGCCATAGTGTCTGGAAGCTGTAGTCAGGGACCTTTACTGATCTGTTATGTCCACTATAATGGAACAAAAACTTGTGCATAGCCCCCTAAATATTATAATCCAAAGTAAAGATCAAGGAACTGAGTGGTGCAAAAGAGAAATCAAGCTGTTGTTAAGAAGGTTACATTGGTTTGTGTGTGCATTATCCAGCTGTGTACTTTCTCATTCTTGTGTAAGAGCAAAGAGAATTGTAGAACTTAGTGTCAGACCCACACTTTTCTCTGAGGGCTATCCTTGGGACATGTGAATGGCTTGGGTTTGGGGGATTTTGAAATTTATCTGATTTGACTATATGCTGAAAATAAGGGTAAAAAAAAATCTATAACAATCCAATATGAATTTTTTTTTCTTCAGACTACCTAATTTTTACAGTATTTTTAAATTTAAGGTAGTATTTTAAAATTTTGAAATGGAGTTTTCATTTCAAATTCCAGTTGTACAGGAAAAATATGTTTGTCCTGCATTTCATGTTGTTTTTCTATTTCCTCAGTGTTTTCTATAAGCTGTTCTAGCTCTTTCTCCATCTCATCCCCCTCATGTGCCTAACCTCTCCTCAGAAATACACAACAGCAAGTACACCTTCAGCTAAAAGACATTTCTGAGTGAATGCATCACTCTGCCCATCCCAAATTGCCCATACATAGAAATACTGAGCAAGAATTTCCCATTTCAGTGTAGATGGGTTATTGGAATACTTTGGAATAGTGATGAAAAGAACTGTGCAGTGAAGGGATATTACTGGTAGAATATCCTTATGTAAATATGGTCTTTAAGTACCCAGGAACTGTACATGTGTTACAGGACAAGTATGCATATCCTGCTCAGGTTTCAGGACACTCTTCCTGAGTGGGTGTTTATCTCAAGTGCTGACAGAGCAGAACAGACTGATTCTGTGCTACTCAGTTTTCTTGGCTCCCAGTGGTATGTCCATCAAAACAGATAGGAAGTTTTTCTTTATTGTTAGTTGTTACATATGGTGAGTGGGCAATTCACTTTGCTGCTGCTAAGAGGGATTCTTAACTCTGGCAGGACTCTGAGATAGCTGTGGAGAAGCTTAGGCTCTTATTCTTGCTAGTTGTCTTAAGGTTCCCTCTTTCTTTCCTCCTCACCCTTCTGCCTTGTAGAGTCCCAAGTTTGTGGTATGAGTTTACCTTGTCTTTGGATGGAATCCCAAGAGGTGGCGACCAAGAGTTTACAGATCAAAGGTTCAATGCATTCGTTATGTGGTTGATGAAAAGATAAAAATGAATCTGCAGTGTTACTGTTTCAGTGTCAGTGTTCATATATTGGGAGCGTTTGACAAAATGAGCACAGAGAAACTTGAAATTAAAAAAAATCGATGAACTAACAATTTTTACTTGAATCTCTGAGGTTTGCAGTCCTGGTTCAAATTCTTAAATGGTGTTTTATTGGATCAATGCTAAGAAAATTCTTGCGGTAGTAGTGAAAATGATGATGAGGTCTTGCTCACAAAATTCTTTTTTTCATTGTTGATGACACTGTTTATTTTTAACTTAAAAACAAACTCGTTTTGGCCTGTCTCTTCTGATTTGAGTATTGAAAGGAGTAGTACCCAAATGTTTCATCTTAGAAGCGCTTATAGATGTGAAAGAGCTTACCGATTTAGCGAAGGAAGTATTTCCCTTCTTATTTTGGACCAGGCTGTGGGTGGTTGCAAAAAATCTGTACTTAATGGTTAGCTTATTTCTGTGGATTCAGACAAAAGTGAAGTAGCAGATTTTAAGAACATAAGGGATCTTTAGACAGTCTAACCCGATTAATGTATTAGTTACATTGAGTTAGTTATCAGAGAGCAGTAACCTACATTTGGTAAAAGTCTGTCTTTTAGAGATGCTTGATTAACTATATCTTCTGTATTAAAGGCAGTCTAATGTGTGGACATGAGGATGTGAAGTATTTGCAACTATTCTTGGAAGTTACCTTTTGTACCTGGTATGTCTGATTGTTTCTTCATAGGGAAGTCATATTTCTAATTTGCACTGGCATAGCCTGAATTTTCAACTGTTGAGTTTTTTGATATCTTTGGCAGTAAAGAGCCATTTAGTAGGTGATCCAGTTTCTCTACAGAGGTATTTGGATCTCTCAAGAATTCCACCAATGTAATTTGTAAAGTGTCTTATGGTAAAACATCTTGTCTCATGATTTTGCATCTCTTATATTATCTTCCTTTCTTTGATCAGAGGTGATGTTTGTGACTACTAAATCTCAGTGCTTTCAAGTGTCTCTTAGCTCAGTTTTTCTTAGATTTAATTTTGTCCCTGTCAATAGTTGGTTCTCTAGGTTCTTTTACTTATGGGTGGTACTCAAAGTCCCCCCCATCTTACTGGAGTTTGAAGTGATCTTTCTGTAGAATCTTTGATCTGCTTTCATGGAGTGGATCTTCATTACTCATGGAATTTCCAGAAATATTTTGAAAGAGTTCTGTGGATGTTCCAGGTAAAGTCTGGTCTGGATGGGGATGGTGGGAGGATACAATGTACAGTGTGTGAAGAAGTGAGGCTGAACAAGCTGTACAATTGTAGTGGAACCTCTATTTAACTAATCCTGAAGTGATGACAGGCATAGTATGTTATTTGGAGCTGTAAATTAATTGAATGACTAACTACTGTGGAGAGCAGCTGTTGTCTTCCACTCTTTTCGAATCTGTGATTCCAAGTCTTTTTTTGATACACCATGAAAAAATACCTCATCTAAACACTTGAGTCTCCTCTTTTGTTGTGCTTTAATTGGTGGCATATTCTCTTTGTCCTGTAGACATTGGCTTGTATCCTTGCTTCTGTATGAAATTGCAGAATATTTGTGTCCTGATTGTTCATCTACCAGCGGCAGCAGCCCGGCAGAGCTCAGGAGGAGTACTTAGAAAGTGGAACTCTCAAATGGAGTAGTGGCATAATGAAAAAAAAAGCATAATGAGGGTTCACCAGTACGTGTATATGTTGTGGATGCCTTTATTATGCTTTTACCTTCATAGTTAAAACCTTGTGTAAGTGACACGGTGGTATTACAGGATATTGTGGAGCTAGTTAAGAGTCATCTAGATAGAGAATTTTTGTGTGCTTTTAAGTGCTGTCAGGTGAACATGTTTTTTAAAATAAGTAAGTTGCAGTAGATCTCTTACTGGTAAAGATTTGTGTGTCTGTGTACAAATGCTTTGTTTTTACAGAGAGGTGATATTTATGAAGTGGTTCTTTGAAATGTAGGAGTGTAATTTACTGAACTAAGCTTAATTTTGTATCTCAAATGACATTATAGAAGTAACTCGCTGAATAGCAATAGTTTTTAGAAATACAGCAGTAAAAATAATTTGTTAGCAGTCAAAGTAGTCTCTGTGCTTGATAATGTGTTTTCTAAGTTAGATCCTCTAATGGCATATGTGATGGCATATGTTCACAGTCTGAAATATTGTTTTGCTGAGAAGGAACACTGAACAGGTTAAGTAGGTACCTTTTCTGTTGCTCTGTGCATGTCCTTCTGAAGGTCTAAACGTATGTCCATGATCTAGCCAGCCTTGCCCTTGTCCATAGTGCTAAATTCACATATATTGTTAAGAGAACTTGAGGTTCAGCCAGGCAGTTCCTCATAAAGCCTGCAAAAGGATTTAATTTTCTTTAGGTACAAATGGGTTTAACTGTAGATAGAGCTGTTAGCTTTGCTTGTGTTGCAGTGGTCTCTGCTCATTTGCCTTCTGCGTTGTATGCTAGGGAAAATGGATGCCTGTCATTCTCTTCAGCATCACTTGTGGAGAAATAAAACCAGAGCAGATCTCTGAAGAGAAATGCCTAAACTCTTGTTCCTACAGGTAGCTGTGAAGGAAGCTTAAGGGAAACTTTAAGAGTCTAAAGCATTGTTTTTTATTAGGAGATTGTTGCATTTCTCCATCTGTTTATCCTTCCCTAAGCTTGAATGTTTATGCAAAAATATGGGAAAAAGATTCTATCTGCTGTACTTTGTCTCTGCTGTTTTTATTCGGCATAAGTAATTGCAGAGAGAAAAGAAAAGAGAATTCCCTTTCATTGCAATTTTATAAAGTTTTTATAACAAGGGGAAGGTGGATCAAGTACTAAAAGAAACTAGATGCAGTCAGACATAGTCAAATGCCTTGCACAGTTTCATAATTCATTATTCAATTAACTCATAAAAATAACACCTCCTCATTGAAAAGTTGCTTTTTTTTAACTTGGGTTGCCAGAAGGTCTTAAGACATTTTGGATCACACCTATTTGTGGTGCATTGGATAAGTTTTACCAAGAGTGCAGTAACAGATTCTGACAAAAATTGTGTCCTAAGCACCTGCAACGCTTGGTAGGCAGGAAAAATGAGCAGGAGAATAAAAGGTAAAAACAGGTTAACACTGAACATATAAAACTAGTTGTCTGGGGCATGTGGTAGAAAGGGTTAAGAAATTAGGGAGGTATCAGGGCTAAGACTGGGACCCTGAAGAGTTAGTGCATTTCAGGTTGTAGGAGCGTGAGGAATTTACACTGCAGACTTTGGTTGTTAGCTAGATGATGGCCTTGATGCTAAACACAACTGTATGCAAACACAACTTTGGGGTCTTGGGTTGTGGTGTTGCGGGTTGCACTGGAGGTGGGTATTACACCTGGGAAATAAGACTGGCCTGTGCAAAGGGGAGTGTTACAGGGAAGAGGAGACACCAGTAGTACCATTATTGCATTGCAGCTGTGCCATTGTGCTGTTGAATTCTGTAAATTCATCAATCTTAGCAATCTTAGAGGTCTGATTCTTGAATGATTCTGCTGTTAAAAAGTGTGAATTGAAAGTTTCCTTTGGTTCACAACTAGACTTTTGACCTCATTTTATCAAATTCTTTGTTGATAAGTATTCTGAGGAATGGACAGTTTTAAAATACACTGCCCTTTCCATTAACATGAATGTAGTTGAAGCTGTAATAATGCTGTAGTGTTCTAATCTGTTGTTCTGTCTTAGACAGTTACACTCATATTCGTTTTCATGGCAGTTGTGTTGTGAGATGACTTCCATTAAAACTGTTTTTTAACACTGTTTAAAATTTGCTGCAAATGAAAGCTGTTAGAGGTGAGCTAGACAAATCAGAAGAAAAAGTACATGGTATAGCCCAAAAAACAGGGATTCGGGTTTTTGTATCCTGCTGATATACATATCAGCCTTAAACTGTGCCAAGAGTAGTATAGATTGCATATTAGGAAAAAGTTTTTTACAAAAGAGTGATAAAATAATGGGATGGTCTGCCTGGGGAGGTGGTGGAGTCACTATCCCTGGATGTGTTTAAAAATAGGCTGGATGTGGCACTTGGTGCCATGATCTAGTGAAGGTGTTGGGATGGGTTGGACTCGATGATCTTGGAGATTCTTCCAACCTAGTCATTCTGTGATATATGTGTGTGTGTATATATATTTTTTTTAATTTTTTTTTTTGAAAACAGTTTTTTGATGTGGCAATTCTAAAGGACCTTAATAGATTTGCAGCTAGTGAGAATGTATTTTTATTTCCTTTATCAAATCAGAGGATGTCAGTTCTTAGAGTAGTCATTGCACTCATGTATCTGCTTTATGGGACCTTAATAATTAAAGTAGTGTAGAATATGGGTCCCAGGGTCCTCATGATGTTATGAATACTGGCATCAGAACAGACATGTTTCTTCATCCCTCTCCTTTGGTTTCCCTATCTGTGGCATGGCAGCAATGATAGTTTGTGTTACTAATACTAAGCTTTCTGCTGAGCAGATAAAGCCATGAATTAGTTGCCAGGGACGGGACAGGGAAGGTGCTGTGGTGAATTCTGACCTGGTGGGATACGTTCATATTCAGAGAGCTGCATAAACTTCTGAAATTGTTGTCGTAATTTCACGATTATAAGCCGCACCATTTTGACTAAAATTTTGGTCCGAACCCAGAAGTGCGGCTTATAATCAGGTGTGGCTTATATACGGACGAAGAACAAAAAGTTGCTGTTTTAGTCTGGAGGACAGGTGTCTGCTGAGAAAGGTAGGAACTTCTCTTTGAAATGGAGAATGTAAACCCCCTCTCTCCAAATTATTATAATTTTGAAATCAAGGGGTTTTCAGGCAAAATATGGGAATTAGGAATAACAGTTCTTTACTAGGGCAATTAAAATAGAAATACAGTACTACAAAGAAACAAACTACAAACCCTGACAAAGTCAGAGTACAACCTGATACCCCGTCAGGCAGGGTGTTGGTAGCAGTTCCATTAAATGGTGGCTGCATCCTCCTGCAGTGACAGATGTGATTCAGTTGAAGCAGTGCTCCTGCAGAAGGTGCAGTTTCCCTGCAGAGGTGCAGTGGTGATGTGGAGAAATCCAGTTTTCCTCTGGATTCCAGTGGAGAAAGGGGCTCCCTTAGTGTCCCCAAAACCTCTGTTTTTATCTTGGTAAGAAATGTTGGGCTGTTCCCCCTGGCTGGAGCAACTTCCAGTGGGATGCAGTAATTTTATCAGTCCCACAGTGGAACTCAATGGGCCATTAGCAGAAAATGACTCGCTGGAGGAAGGATGGGTTGTGAAAAGATAAAGAACAATGCC
Source organism: Catharus ustulatus (assembly GCF_009819885.2). Classification (NCBI taxonomy): domain Eukaryota; kingdom Metazoa; phylum Chordata; class Aves; order Passeriformes; family Turdidae; genus Catharus; species Catharus ustulatus. The sequence goes on along the minus strand of NC_046221.1, from coordinate 61,041,046 downwards.
CCACCTGGTTTCAATGGATGGCCCATTAGCAGAATATCTGCCGTTGAGATAAGGATCACTGCCCCCATCCTCAACAGATGGTGATATAATAGATACCTTTTATCACACTCTGTATTGTAACGTGCGGCTTATAATCGGGTGCGGCTTATCTATAGACAAAGAACGAAAAGTTGCTGGCAACTGGAAGTGCGGCTTATACTCAGTGTGGCTTATAATCAAGAAATTACTGTACTCTGGAATTTAGTAAGTCTTCCTTCGTCTGAGAGATGAATTACTTCTTAGAGCAATTCCCACAAATCTAAATCAATGCTATACCAGAATTCTTGCAATTTTTTGACACGTGGTGAGGTGTGGATAAGTGAAAGAGTGTAAAAGAATATAAATTGTTCAGTAGAGTTGGCAGTTGGTCAGTACTGAGGCTTTGGGTATTCACACAGCTCTAGAAATTGACACCTGAAATTCTCAGAAACAATTGCTTCTTGTCCTATCTTTGATGGAAGAACCCAGGTTAATAAGTGACTTTATCTAGTGGAGGTCTCCCAGCTGTCTGTCTGCAGATGAGTATATGTTCTAGTCTCTGGCTGGAAGGAAGTTTGATGGCATTAGAAAACTTTTTCTAATGGGTAAGGCACATGCTGACAACACAGCACTTTCAGTCTATTCAGCATAAGATAGTAATGAAGTCAGTGGCTGACATCAGTTAACATGAGTTAGTTTGATCCCTGGCTTAATCTCTGTATAATGTGCTCTATTATTTACCTATTGCAGAGTGAGGGGAGGGACAAGAACTGTTTCTTCATGTCCTGCCTTCCTTCTTTCTACTAGCTCTGGAAATTGGTATTGTGTAATTGTGTACATATTAGACTTTTTGGATGATGATGAAAAGCATTTCTTTGGTTAGCTGTAATGGTTGTAATCAGTATCTACAAAGCTCATGCTTTTGAACAATGGCTTAATTTTATTTTACTGAATTTTAGATTTGGTATTCTAGAGTAATCACTTTCATCTTTCACCTATCCTCTTGCTATGGCCCTGCCCCAAATTACTTCTGATCTTTACTTCTAGCAGAATCTACCAAGCACCTTCTGATTCCTTTGTCCAGGGAAAAAGGGTAAGGAAAACTCGAAACAGCATTTGCTCTTGAATTTTTTTCAGATTATTCTTGATTTCTGTTTGAAGGATCATTTCTTCAACATGACATGATCTCCTTTCTTATCTGTGATCACTAAAAAAAGATGAAGGAGATGGCCCCATTCAAAGTCTAATTTCATATCCTGTGTTGTGCAGTTCTTTACCTTCTAGTTCTTTACCTTCTAATTATAGTATGTTAATAAATATAGTTTCTTCACACTGTGTTGTTTGTAGTGCTGAGAAAGAGAAGCTTAAATTGAGACTATAAAAATTTTTCATAAATCCAGGTAGCTCCTTTTTAATGTATTTCATGCTATTACATAAGATTTTAACAAGTAAACTGTAATTATGAATCAACAAGGAGTGTCCATGATAATATTTGGCAACCATTGCAGAGCCCTGGTTTTAATCTCTACTTGACTCTCCGCTTTAGATGGTGACAATTTATATTGAAATTAGTGTTTTGCATACCAGATTTCACCATTCAAAACTAAAGCCTTTCCTGTAGTATGTCTGCTCTGCCTGATCAAGAACTACTCAAAACACCCCAATACAAAGTACATCTATTAATGAGTGAGAGAAATAAGTCTAGAACTATCTTTCTGAAGGCCAAATATATTCTTTTGAGCATTTTCCTATAACAAGTTTATGAAGTTTAAATTTATTAGCTATTGAAAGTAAGTAAAAAATCCTTTCAGTTGACACAGCTATCATATTAAAGACTGTATAAGATAGTAAAACATGATTCTGCTGAGCTGTGCAAAGTTGTGTAATGGTTATAGGCAACAAAACATTAAGTAAAATTGGCCAGGAAGGCACTGATACTGGCTAAGGAAAGATTTTGTTCAGGAGATAACTTAAAAATGTATGTATGTGGTTTTATTGTCCAATTTCAGATGAGACAGAGGGGCACAGATGTTTTCTTGTTTATAGCTTGTAAACTGTGCTATTGTTGTATCTTTTAAAGATACTCTCTCTGAGTATAGCTTCTTAAGAGAATTGCTAAGAGCAAGAAGGAGCTGTCCCTGAAAATTTCTTCAAAAGTTTATTTGCCACAAGATAAAATTATAAATTGATGCAAACCATACATACCTTACCATGGCAAATTTCCACCTTCTCCTGTTCTGTTTCTTGCATAAAAAGGTAACTTGGGTTTTTAATATCCTACACAGACTTTGTTTTTTACTGAGCAGTGCTCTCTTTTTCTAGCCAGTTAGTATTAGCTTGGAAAATTTCTGGCTCTCTATTCCAGCTCCAGTTGATTTGAAATGGTACAAACTTGGAAGAGACTTCTGCTTTTGGAAGTCAAGCTTCCTTGACTACAGAGGTACCTAATAGATCTTCATGATCTGATTTGTAATGAAATACTCTTTTGTATATGTTGTGTCAACAGTATTTTTTTTTTCTTATGTTCTTTTACTATTGTTTTGGTAGCAGAAGAATGTAGCCTGATGAAACAGGATTTTATCTAGACACATTTTGGTGAAAATATGTGCATCTGTAATGTTTGTAGTAGCTTGTAATTTACTGTGCATACTTTTTGTTTTGGAGTTTCAGATAAGTTTTTTGAGGTAAAATTCCTCTTTGGAGAGTAGGCAGTAAGCAAAGGAAATAGAAATGGGAATTGGTTACTGTTTAAACTTTTTAATGAATTTTTCAAACTCTTTTTGCCCTCTGTGCTTCTCTTATGTCATGGGTACACATACAATTCTCAGCCTACAGTTAGCAAATTTCTGTCATATTAATTTAATATTTTAGTTTGTTGGCCAAAACTTGTGCTGACTGTGTAAAACAGGAGGATCCACAGGCTTAAGATATAACAAGGGATTTAAGCATTTACATGAGTGTTTTCAAAAGAGGCAGTAGTGCTTTGGCCATGCTATGTTTGCTCAAGTGTGAAAGACAAAGGTCTTTTTAGTATGTTTTTAATTAAAAGATTCTTTCTAATCAAAAAGCTTAACAATAACTGCTGCATAGCAAGTAACTATGGTTAGTTCTGTTACAGTGTGCAGGAAAGGGTATGTCATGGTTGTTTGAGTGACAGAGTTTAAACAATATAGGAAGAGGTAGGATTTTAGAACCCTCTCCCTTGCTGAGACACTTGTCCTGGTCTACAGTGTAGAAACCAAAAGAATTTCCTACTGATGAAGAAATAAAACCTGAACTAGAAATACCTACCAATCTCTGCTTGTGCTAATCACATCCCACATACAGCTGGGACTTAGAAGAAAGACCAGGTAAGTATGATGGGCTTTCCAGCCCTTACCTAGCATTTGCCATGTTTCTGATACTTGAACCATCTCTTTATGGGTTAAAAATGTTAGCAGCGCCACCGTTGTGACTGTGGCAACAGTCTGTGTGCAGCTGTGTGGGCAGGCACACAGTGTACCCTGTGCCTAGGCTTTTTAGTGCCTCTTACTTTTGCCATGCATGGGTAGAAAGCAAAGGTTTCTGTGATATGCTTCTGACACTTCGGGGGTTTTTGGTTTTTTTATGGAGACACCTGAAACCAGTAATCTGTTGCTCAGTTTAAGGTTTCATTTAGAAGGCAAATTTATTCTATATGTACTTGGAGTAATCTGAAAGTTCTTGTCTGCAGTAATGACATGCCTTCTCAGTATGTCTCCGTCATGAATGTGTTTATTCCAAATGTTCTTGGGGCAAAAACTTGAGAAATAAATGGTCTGGATAACAAGAGAGACTTGTCTTGTATTTGTTAACCCTTTCATAATGCAACATAAGGGTTCTAGCATTAATATTTCTACTGCATTTCAAAAATACTTAATTTTTCAGTTAAAAAAAAATTAAAAACTAAAATCCAGAAAATGAAGGGATGTTTATTTTTGCTTCAGAAATACAAATGCTTTGTAATACCTACAGTGTAAAGGACATACTTCTGTTCATATCAACAGAGTGACTGTGATGATTGCCATTAAAGAAAAAAGAAAAAGAAGAGCAAATATTAAGTGTTCTTTTGATGGCTGATGTACTAGTTTTGTGTCCCTAGTTTCTTGCCCTACTTTTTTTTTTTTTTTCAAATGTACTAGAATTTTTTTCCCAGATGGGCAGAGAGTTACATAGTTCCCTGTTTAGACTGATGTTTGATGGTAGAGGGTAGTGAGTTCTTGCTAACTTTATACACCATTTATTCTTCATATGAACTTCATGTGTTGTGACATGGTCTCTAGCATGTAGATCGACAGAAAATCATCTAGAGGAAATTAATGTAATAAGTTTACCCTCCTTGTCTTTGTAGCACAATGGCTGACAAACCAGCAAAACCAACAAACTCCCCGGAGGGTGCTGCGGCAGGAGAACTAAGTGCTCTGGAAGAAGCCTTTAGAAAATTTGCTGTGCATGGTGATACAAGAGCCACGGGAAAAGAAATGCATGGGAAGAACTGGTCAAAGCTATGTAAGGACTGCCAGATCATAGATGGGAAGAACGTGACAACCACTGATGTTGATATTGTCTTCAGCAAAATCAAGTAAGTTTTTTTCAGTCCTAATTTCATTGTCTGCCTCCCCTGCCCTCCTCTGATGTTTTGTAGATACCATCTAAATTTACCTTCTGTTGCTTTTGATGTTGTGAGACACTGACAGTCAATCTCTTTCTTGTTCCTTTACAAAATTTTCTTGCTTGGTCTGAAGATACAGCTTTCAGCTTCTGACCTGATGTCTTAAATTGACTTCAGTTTCACAAGTGTTATACTGTACAAAGAGTATGATGTGATCAGGATAAATGCAGGCTATTTCAATAAGCTGGACTGCAGTAAGTGCTGTCAATATTTCCTGAAAGATATCTGAATGAAGTCAGGATGATATTACCAAAGCTTGGCCTCAGAGGACTGAGGCTAAGGTAGGATGTGTACTAAAAGTCAATATTCTTGTAACAGTCATGATGTTAAGCACACCACCAGCTCAACTTTGAAGTGTAGGGCCATGCCAGACTGGTAGTAAATATGGGATGGTGACCCTTGGCTGCGATGAATTAGGATTGTCTTGGCCGTCTGATCTTACTTTTGTGACAGGAGCTTTAGTGAAACTTTCTCCCCAGTTGAAAACCTTGGCAGGCTTAGTAAAAAACTTGTCAAATCTAAGAGAAGATATTAAAGGAAATATGTTAATGAGGAATTAAACTGTTATGGCATATTCTGTATGAAGCCTCAATTTCTTTTGGTTTTGCTTTATGTGTAGAATTGGATTATTTTTACCTTACATATTTCCCTGACATCTGATATAATAATCTTGTATTTTCTGCTTTTTAATCCCACAGTAATTGTTTAAATTGTCTCACCCATCATTGTTTTGAGGGCCATGATTTTAAAGGGGTTTCTTAATTGTGCTTGGAGCTTCTAGGAACACTTATTTGGCTTGTGCACTCAACTGTTGTGGTGTAATGCTGAGAAAACATGCAAACTGCATTGCTTACAAGGTAGTTGGAAAATCTTGCTACAAGCGCTGACAGTTTAGACTGTATCAAAGTGGAGAAGGGCAGAGAAGAAAAGATCTTTAATCTTGAAAGTTGTCCAGTGTAACATACATAGTTAGAATGACCTTACTTATTTCATTGATTTCTTTCTTTGTTTCTTTTCTCCTTTGGGATCTTACCTAGATAACTGTAAACACTACATATGCACACTCCTGCCTTCTTGGCCTTGTATCAGTCCCTACTTGTATTTTCTTGGAAGTTGTGTTAGTGGAGTTAGATATGCCATCAGAGAACTGGCTTATTTGAAATGGATATTGAGGCTGTAGATTTTTGTTTCTTTCTTGATCTATGTTATTTTCAAATTTTCTTTGACTTTCATCAGCTTAAAAATTAGTTTTATTATTTCCTGTTGATAAATAGAATCTTAGTGCTACTTTCTCCTATCAGTTCTGGGCTCTTTAGTGACAACATGACCCCATGATATGGCATAAACAATGTGCAGCATTAGCAGATATAAAGAAGTATCAGGTTTGGTGGCTGTTGGGGAGAAGGAATCCAGTCCTGTTGCGCAGGAGTGAATTGTAAGGTGGCAGGTGCCTGAGGCTCCAGGGGAATGTCAGGAAATCCCCTTGGTGATGTGGAATGCTCCCAGCTCAGCTTGGGGGTTCTTGTCTTTGTCTTTTGAGGGGGAGGGCTAGCTCAGCAGTTTCTCTGACCTCACTCCTGTGGCTGCTGTTCAGTGTTGTCATTTCTCTTGGAAGAGGCATGCCATCTTTTCCCTCTCTCCTGTTGTCCTGGCTTAACCCCAGCCAGCAGCCAAGCACCCTGGGCCCGCCTCCACCCAGCTGCCGCGGCACTGCCGGCTCCCCCCACGGCTCATGGCTCACACTTCCGGGGTGGCAAATGTCGCAACTTTGTACATCAGATAAGGCGCACCGGACTATTAGGTGCACTTCTGGTTTCGGGGGAAAATTTTAGTCAAAAGGGTGCGCCTTATAGTCGTGAAATTACTGTATATTGCTGAAGTGGCATATGGGAACTGAGATTTGCTGTCTTTATTAGAAATGTCTGTATTTTTCAAATGTATGCTTTCAGTAGGTATATGTCCACATTTTCTTAACTGTTGGGATTTTGTAGGCTTTTGACATTTTTATTTTTGAGTGCATGTGTCTGCAATTCTTTTTAGTCTAGATCACATTTATTTCACATATAATATTTTGGGTTTTAGGTTTTGAAAAGGAAAGATCTAATGGCTGTAGGAAGTCAAGTGTTAGTAATATGCTTTAGCTTAGAAGGGTTAAGCGTAAACTGGGTATACAAGATTTCTTGAACATGTTCAGACAGCTGTTTTTCCTTGCTTTCTCTTCTACTTCACATTTAACCCTAAGCTCTAGGATAATGATGGATTTGGTAATGCATCAAAACAGGCATACTCACGTATTCATTTTTATTTTACAAGCAGCTTTTTCCCAGCATGTGTGACTTTTTTGACAAACCAAGCTTTTCCCCATCTATGTTAAATGTAAAACCTTAAATACTATAGAAGAATCTCCAACTCCCTCCAAAAGTGCAAAATGCAGCTTCCATGCCTAAATAAAAATTCTGCTTATAGTTACCAGAAGGCTTTGTGCTTCACTCTTGGTTTTGGGCTCTTGAACTAAATTGTGAATACAGGATTAGCCTCAGCCTGGGATTCTTATAGTCAGCCAAAGTGATGGTTCAGTGAGATGGGGCTGGTGGATTTTGGCAGTTGTAGGCTGGCCAAGGAGCACAACAAACATTAAAAAAAGTGTTTGCCATACCCAACTACAATTGCCATCTAGCGTTGTGTTAGAACTTTCAAACATATTTTCTGTTGGTTCTATTACTGGGAAGCCACTGTATGTAGCAGGGTTGTTTTCTAGCAAGCTGTACATAGAGTTCATGACAATGGCCCATGTTGTTCAGACACTAGAAAATAATTAAACTAACAGAAATGTTATTTGGATTTATGAGTAACTATGTATAAAGCCCACATTTGTTGTTTTGCTGACTTTCCCAGCCTTCATTTATTTTTCTAGTAGATACCGGCAAAATAGATAGGAACTAGATGTTGCTGATAGGGTAAAGTAACAAGGAAAATTAATAAGAGATATATTTATCTGAGAGCTGCTGAAAGATAGTATTTTATTCACTGATTGGTAACTTGCTCTACTCCAGGAGAGATTTTACCTCTGAAGTAATGAACATTTTTGTAGACTTAGCACCCACTCTCCACCTCTGCCAAACCAAGTGAACAAAACTTCTGAAAATTTTAAATAGTCTGTGATACTTCTTGAAAGCTGAGACCTATGTTTCTGTCTTTCAGAGATTAGTTAATTTAAAGTTACGTTTAATGTTGTTGTAAAGGTTGAAGAAATTCCATTGAGCCTTTGTTACAAATAAGAAAATAAGTGTAGAATACATGAGGATGTCAGGTAAGACTGAAATGTAATTTGTCTGTTTATCTTGCATAAAAAGCAACTGAAGGCCTTCATGTGGGCACAACGTTTATATGTACCTGAGGATAAGAAGAAATAGTTTAATGCAAAGAATCCACAGTAGTAGACATGAAAGTATTGTTGCTAGAATTGCTTTCTTTGGTAAGGAAACATGTGAATTGGATGATTGCTCCTCTCCCTCCCCCAAATATTTTTGGTTTAACAGTAATTTGTAGGGTTCCACATGTCCTTCAAATTTGGTGGATTGTAATATGAGTTTATGTTCGTTAAAATCAGAAAGAATTTTGCGATGGAATTACTTGAAATGAACAGCTAAACCCCACTTATGAGAGTAGCCAAATGTATGAATATTTATGATTTGCATCCCTAGAGAGCCGAGTTAAAACCTACATATCCCAAATATTTGAATTGCATTAATGCAGTTGGAATGGACTCCAGTTTCTGGAATAAGTAGAAGAGTAAACTTTTCATATTTTTTAGGTTTATAAAGCATACAGTAAAGCCATCTCTTACAGTTTTATTAACTTTCTATGCATCCTGTACCTGGAAGAGCAAAAGAAATTGTGAAGAGTGAAAGACAAAAGTTCTACCATATCTTATGGAATGAAATTGTTAAAAAATGCAGCAAAGCCAACAGAAGTGTATGTAACTGTAAATGTAATTATGCAGTAAGCTTTCTTCTTTGTAATTTCATGGTCAGTATTTGAGATGTTGTAGTCTTTTTATCCTGTGTTCCTTGGACTACATAAAACAGTAACAGCTGTTGTAGGGTAAATTTTAATTTCAAAGCTAGCTTTAAATTACCTGCTTAAATTGGTACCAGGAAAACCTTTCCTCTGTAAATGGCAGAAATGCAACAACCTCTTCTCAGAAGAAAACAGCTTCTGTGATTGTTAAAAATAAAAAGCCTGAAAATACTTCATAGGAAGTGATTTTTTTTAACTGGTCCATAAATTCACTGCCATACTTGGAGACAAAGAACAAATCACAGTCATATTCTATGGGAAAGGAAGTTTTCATAAATTACTGTATCTGAAGTATTTGTGTCAGGACCAAAACTAGTACTCCAACTTTTTTAGTAATGATAATATTTTCAACATTTTAGCAGGTTTCTGCTAAAATGTAGGAGTTTAATATACATATCTTAGTAATATCAGATCATTCAAAGCATTATTTTTTCACATACTATCTGAACCATATATAGACATCTTTCTTTTATATTTTTTTAATGAAAGGTGATAATATAATCTGTGCTTACTGAATTTAGAGATGTACAATATGTAGGCATGCAATAGCATTTGAAGATGGATATTTTTCATGACAGTGGGAATTCCATGGACATCTTTTCAGTAGCTGAAACATTTGCCTGTTTTCTTGGAAAATTTCTTCACTAACTGTTTCTTTTCTGGTATTCTTCTGGAGTTCCAAAAGTTTGTAGGCTGTGTGTCTTGTATTTTGCTTGCAGAGTGCAAGTACGGATTTAGTGAATCTTGTTGCCTTGGAGAAAGCAAGGTCATTGGTGACAGAGGAGAAGGGCACTGAAGAGTTCTGCATTTGACATGAAAAACAACATGTGGCTGCATTCTTCTTATTCCAACAAGATGGTGAGACACAACAGTCTAAGGACCTCAGGATTTTTGTATTAAGGAGAGCAGAACACCCAAGAATAATAGATGCTACTGAGCTCTGACCAGCATTCCGACATGTTGCCTTAGGAACTTAAATTTCTTTGTTTATTGAGGGTCAACAACTGCTCTGGGAAATTTGATATGTTAGCTATGCCATACACATACTCCACTTGTTGTATGTAGTTAACATGGTAATAGCAATAGCCCCGATATAAATACCTCTGCTCTTATTTTAGAAGTGTTACCACTCAGCACTGCAAGAATATGTTTTAAGCACTGCCATAAAGCTGCTAATTCTATGACATTATTAGACAGAAAAATAAAAATATTTCTGTTTACACTGGCATGTTACTATGGTTGCAGGCAGGCCTGGGTGACGTCAGCCCTTGGATCCATTGTGAGCATTTATTTAGGTAGTCATCTCCATGGAAACATTTGTTTGTTTTGATGTTACTATGTGTTAAATTTTAAACAAATTTTTGTGGTTCTATACTGGATTGTTATTGAAGATTAGTTAAGATATAGAAGCTTTGTAAATATACCTTACTCCCTGCCCTCTAAAATATTCTTGGTTAAAGATCAAGTGGAAGCATAATTGTCTTCTGAAATGCCATTAGGAGTTCCTGATGTTGCTTTGACATGTTTCCTTGTTGCTGAGGAAGCCATGTATTCTAAAGGCCATAAAACTGTCCTCCATCTTTTTGAGAAAGGAAGGTTTTGTTCCCATGGAGAGTCTTCACAACACACTTCATTGTGCCCTGACTTTTGAGCAGACCCACCCGTGTGCTCTCCTCACTGTTTTGCACACTTGGCTGTTTAGCCTAATTCTCACAGCCTGGATCAGTCAGGTCTCTGCTGGAGTGCTTCCACCTGAGAACAGCTGGGCCTTAGTTCACCATGGCTGCAAGACTTGAAATGAGTAGTGTTTGCTCTGAGAAACTGGCAAGGAAACTCTTGGCAAAAATGCTTTTCCCATTTGTCAACTGTAATGTAATTGTTGTCTTTATTGAATAAGCATGATGCTTCTTGCTTTCTTACTGTATTTGAAAGGACTAATACTTTGACACCTGAGCTCATTCAAAACAAATATCTATTCATGAGGTTTCTCTGAAGTAAACAGTCTTTAATGGAGATTTTTACTGAAACCTGTCTTAAATTTTGATAGTATTTAAATAGGTATGAAGTGGTCTTTATATATAAATTAAGCACCTAGCAGTTGCAAGCTGTGTTTTACATCCCTACTGGAGACATTCTTTTGATAGTGACATAGAAAAGGATTTTTGTAATCCTACTTTATGTATGAAGTGGGCATAACAGTAAACATTTGTATTATAATGTCTGCATCAGGAAATAAGTTTTAAGTGGATATAGAACAACATGCAGAGCAAAATCTTTTCTGGTAAGTCTCAGGCAAACTGTGAAGTTGTGCATTTTTAGGTAGAAATGTAGGTAAGTTTCAAAAGAAAGTATTCTTTTTTGCCACATTTATATTTTAGTTGAAATTAAGATCCAATTGCCTTTCTTGCCTAAAGAGCCAAATGTAATATTGCCATTTGCACTTTATTCTTCAAAAGCTTTTTATTTAAAAAAACAAAGCAGCACTTCTTCTTTTGCCAAGAGGCATGAATTCTAAAAGTAAAACAGTGATTGCATATGAGAAGGAAGATAGTTTTAAATTCACTTGCTGTAACACGGGCTTGTTTTATGCCTGTATCATGGGTAAATTTTGTACCTGTAATGTTTTTTGCTGATTAGGATTTTAAAAACACCATTTTTCAGCAGCAGACATCACATGAAAACCTATAAGTATGGTGGTGAGTGATTCATTTCCCAGCTGATATGGAATGCTGCATGATGTCATACACAGTACTATATATAGCAGCTTGCTTGGTATTTGCCACACTTTGTGGCCTATTCCACTTGTGTACTACGAGAACTTCTACCAGAGTAGAAGTCAGTTGTTGTTTTGTTGTTTGTGTTTTTTTGCAGGTCAGCCTATTGCATCATAATTTAAAACTACCTACTTTTCATTTATAAAAGCAGCTATGTGAATCTGCCTTAGTTTTACTGGCTAAATAAACTAAGTAACAAACAAGTATTTTCTAGATAGTTAAATATCTATTTTGATTTCATGGATTGGAGTAGAAGATGATTAAGATGCAGAGGACAAGGCAGTTTTGTCTGCAGCAGCCAGGTGATTGTAAAGTTCAAGATCCTGAGAGGAATGATCAAGATCAGCAATCAGAATTACTAACCTGAACTTAAGAAGGGCAGATCTTGGCCTCTTCATTTTCTCTCTGGAAACTGCCCTGGAGAGTAGAGGTGTTCAGGAGAGTTGGTTGGTCTTCAAGGCAGCTTCATCAGAGCACAAGAACGTTTCATTCCCGTGTTCAGGAAGTTGGACAAGCATGGCAACAGACTGCCAAGAGTAAACATGGAGCTTCTGACTGGGCTGAACCACAAGGAGGTACACAAGAGACAGAAGCAGAGAGGCTTTGTGGGAGGAGTACAGCCCATGCATGAAGAAACAGAGTGAGGAGAGTTAAAGTTCAGACCAATCAGCATAAACTGAGTCCCTGGGGAGATTATGAAGTAAATCCTTTAGGAAGTCCTTTCTCAATTCAGAAAGGACAAGTAGGTGATTTGGAGCAACCAGCATAGATTTGCCAAGGATGAGTTATGCCTGATTGACCTCATTGCTTTCTCTGATGAAATGACTGACACTGTGGATAAAGGGGTTTAGTTAGTACATTGATTATGGAAGGACTTGACCCCAGTGACATGATCACCAAATTGATGAGGCATGAGCTGGAGAGTGGGCCAGCAGTCTAGGAGGCAGCTCTGGAGGTGGTGATGGTGTCAGTGTCATAGTTTAACCCCAGCTGGAAAATAAGCCCTATGGAGCCATGCTCTGTTTCCACCACCAGTGGGATGGGGAAGAGAATCAGAATGATAAGAGTGAGAAAGCTCATGGGTTGAGTAAAAACAGTTGAATAGGAAAAGCAAAAACCGCTCACACAAGCAAAGCAAACCAAGGAAGTAATTTACCTCTTCCCCTGGGCAGGCAGGTGTTCAGCCATCCCCAAAAAAGCAGGGCTCCATATGTACAATAGTGACTTTAAAAGACCATCACTCTGAATATCCCCCACTTCCTCCTTGTATACTGAGCATGATGCCACATGATATGGAATATACCATGGGTCAGTTGGGATCAGCTGTCCTGACTGTACCCCTTCCCAACTCCCTGCATACCCCCAGCCTCCTCGCTGGGGGTGTAGTAGGGGAAGCAGAAAACGCCTTGAAGCTGTTTAAGTGCTGCTCAGCAATAACAAGAGCATCTCTATATTATCAACACTGTTTTCAGCACAAATCCAACATACCACTTCATGCTAGTTGCTGTGAAGAAAATTAACTCTACTCCAGCCAAAACCAGCACAGATGAGAAACTTCTGAAGGTGAGGTGACAGCAGTCCTGGCAGTGAGTGTGACTTGTGGCAGCAAGGAAGGATACCAACATCCTGGGCTGCATGAGTCAGTGTGTGGTCAGCAGGTCTGGGGAAGTGATCCTTCATTTCAACCCGGACTTGTAAGACTGTGTTGGGAGTGCTGTGCCCAGTCTCGGGCTCCCCTGTGCAGGAAATAGATTGGTATACTGGAACAGGCCTGGTGCAGGGCCACCAAGATGATCAGGGGGCTGTGGTACATGGTGACTTGTGGAATAAATACAAGTTTCTTTGTGCTCCTGTATTTAATGTCTTGTTGTGAAGTTAGAGTAGAAATTTCATAGGGAAAAAAGTATGTGTGTATGGATGTTATTTACTCCTAAAAGTAGACGTGAGCTAGAAATCCTTCATCTTGGGAAGAGGATTAATATACTATATATGTTGTAATTAGATATATTTAATCTGCCTATGTATGTAAAACTAGTAAAAGAATTTAAATGTAGTCTGCTTGGGATGTGATGTTTGTGAATGGAAGTGTGCTCCATCTGGCAAGGTGTTTATTGTTCTTCAACCTTTTTGTTTGTCTTTCCTTAAAAAAGCAACAGTGGCTTGACTTGGAAGAGGCTAATTGATGTATTCTTTCCGTTACGGAGATGTTTAGGAGGATTTTTTTACAACTGAATTGCAACAAGTCTCATAAAAGACTGGACATTAAATCCTCGCCAGGATGTTAAAATGGTATTACTTTCTGGGGTTATTGGAAGGGAGTTGCTTATTCTTTTCTTTTGTGTGGATGTGTCTGTACACACATAAATAAAATCTAAATTTTATTTGAAGCTTGACCTCTGTTTCTGACTTTCTGCAGACATTTAGTGCATGTGCATGTACTCCCATGGATTCAAAAACCATTAGTAATTAAAACCAAAAAGTAAATACAATGTTGGTAGGAGTTCTGGTACTCACACCCCTTCACAAAAAAGGACAGACTTTCCCTTTGATTTTTTTTTTCCATGTTACAGTCATTATCTCATTTTTGCAAAGGTTGTGGATATTACCAACAGATCAATAATTTTCAAAACCTTACTGAGATTATGAATGTTGGTACTGATTCTGCAGGCTCCCAAAAGATTTTAATTGCATAAAGAAATCTAAATCTCCATGGCAACTTTTTCTAGGAAGGTGTGCTATTAGATAGTGAAATTTTATGGTTGAAGGAGCAGATGTGGGAAAGCATTGAGTTTCAGGGAGGAAAGCTGACTGCATCTGACAGTGGGGCCAGGAGAAGTGTGGCTAAGGTGTTGTACCCTTCTGGTGAGGAGTAACAAGAGCACCTCCCGCACTGCCTGTCACCCTTGTTTTTGGCAGCGCCAGCACTCCCAGCACTGATTGCTGAAAAGACACAGCCAGTCCCTCAGGCAGGCAGGGAATGTTTCTGTGCAAATGGGCATTTGTAATTCAGGAAAGAGAAGCAAGCAGAAAGCCCTAGTGCAGGGTTTTGCATCATTAAGTTTCTGCCTAAGCTGTGGAGCAGCTTTAAATCAAACCTGAATCTTTGTTGGTGATGGCAAGAGGTGGAAAATACCTTGAGGCAAAGTTGTTTCAGTGGAGCCAAGAGTTCATTGCGAAAGCGAGGGCACTCAGGGTGTGTGTTTGGAGCGTGTGATGTTCCTGAAGTCCAGCAGGTTTTCTGGGTGCTTTTTCCTGCCAGGAATGGGTTCTGGAGAGCCTTTGGGGATGGTGCCATGCTGTGTGCAGAGGTGCCCAGCGCAGAGCTGCCGCGAGCTTTGCCAGGGCTGTGGTGCTTCACGAGTGAGCCCTGTGCAGCTGCAGCAGTGTGGTGCTGCACTGCCCTGCTCGTGGAGGCCTTTGCCCTGTGCCAGGTGCAGAGCTTTTGTGGCATTTGCTCGGGTTTTGAGCCGTAGGCTTTGTAGAAGGGATGGTAACGTGTGCTGACAGCAGGTGAGGAGCGCCACTTTGGCAGCACTGAATGGTCTTTCCTCTTCTTTGCCTCAACTTTGTTCTGGAAGGGAAAGTCCTGAAAGTGTGAGAAGTCTTCCAGTCTCACACTGTTAGCTTGTTTGCATGATTGTGCTACCAGGTTCACATGATGCTTCTAGCCTTTTGGTACAGAAGTTGATTTTGTGGGGTCTTTTGAGTCCATAAAATTCGTCGTTTTCCTGCTGCAAAGAAGCCAAGGCAGCGCAGCTGCAGAGCTCTCAGTTGATATTTTTTTTTTCAGCAAACTGCTATATACTTCTATGACCTGATTTTCATGATTGTAGCACTAGGATGCTCAGAACAGCAAAACGTTTTCTAGAGTGCTCTTTTTCTCGGCAGAAACGTAGAAGAGTGAAGAAAAGGATAGGCCACCACCATCATCTGGTGAGCAGGAGCTAGTACATCTGTTTGTCTCTACTGATACAGGAGAGCATTGTACCACTTGGTGCCATTTGTGATCATGGGCATCAGCAGCTGCAGAACACTGGTGATATTTGGCACCAGGCTGTGACTCTCATGACACATGACAGCACTTGCTTCATTGCCCAGATGTCTTGGGTCTTTTTTATATGCCCTTCAGTTGCAAATATTGTTTAAAAATGAAAATAAGCGAACAAATAGTTATTATACCATCAATATGATTTTTTAATGGTATGAAAAGTTGCAACTGATAGCTTTTATATCATTATAATTGTGTACAATAGAAGGTGTTTTTCTTGCAGTTAACAACAGATAATAAATACAGTAATACTGTAACACGATAGTATTTCATTGCAGCGCAACTGAAAAATTTGTGTGAGAAAACAAAATTCGGCTGTGCTTTTTGTCTGGAATCTATCTCACTTATACAGGATCTCCAGATACACTCATTACAATTTCCAGTGCAGTACCAATTAACTCTGGATCTAGCTACTTTGTGCTATTTGAGGCGTTTGTTATTCTTTGTGGAGTGGTGTTTGTTAAACTTCTGAATGAAACTGACAGTGCTGAGAATGGAGGGTTTAGCTGACCCAGACCAGTGTGAGAGCAATACAAGAAACTACTGATGAGAGGATCATAGAGTAGAGGGTGGGCAGTTCTTACTCATCATCATAAGCAGTCTGTATTTCACAAAAAGGTGTTACGTGTTTGCTTCTGCTAGAACAGACCTCTGTAGTATGGGCTATCTTAGAAGTGCTGACTGCGGTTTACGCCATCAGCTCTCCCATCACTTCCTCTGCCCAGCAACTGCTGCTGCTGCTGCACACTAAGATAGCTCGTGTCACTAGGGGAATACAAGGAGCCCTGTTTTGCTACTCCTGTATGGGCTTCCTGTGTTGCAATTTGAAACAGGTAGTAAGTAACCTTTCTTCCAAATTTAGGCTGTTTATGTTTTCTTCCTGTCATGGATGCTGTATGGAAATAAGTGCCTGGGGCATTTGTAATCAAAGTGGAGATCAGCACGTGTCAAACTGTTTGCATTTCACATAGTGCCAACAGAAGGTTTCATAGGTTTCTAAGCAGTATGCATTGATTAGAGTGTTTTCAGCTCTACAAGATGGTTTCTAGGGAGAATGTTTTATGTGGTTGTTTTGGCACTTTTTTAATTTTCAGCAAAAAATTTAACAGGTGAGCTGGTATTCTTAAAAGAACCTATGAATAGGAAAAATGAGAAAAATGGAATACAGTAATTTCACGATTATAAGCCGCACTGAGTATAAACCGCACTTCCGGGTGCCAACAACTTTTCGTTCTTTGTCCATACATAAGCCGCACCTGATTATAAGCCCCACGTTACAATACAGAGTGTGATAAAAGGTATCTGTTCTATCACTGTCTGTTGAGGGTGGGGGCAGTGATCCTTATCTCAACGGCAGATATTCTGCTAATGGGCCATCCATTGAAACCAGGCAGGACATTGTTCTTTATCTTTTCACAACCCATCCTTCCTTCAGCGAGTCATTTTCTACTAATGGCCATTGAGTCCCACTGTGTGACTGATAAAATTACTTCATCCCATTGGAAGTTGCTCCAGCCAGGGGGAACAGCCCAACATTTCTTACCAAGATAAAAGTAGAGGTTTTGGGGACACTAAGGGAGCCCCTTTCTGCACTGGACTCCAGAGGAAAACCGGATTTCTCCACATCACCACTGGACCTCCGGAGGGAAACTACACCTTCTACAGGAGCACTGCTTCAACTGAATCACATCTGTCACTGCAAGAGGACTGTAGACATCATTTAATGGAACTGCTACCAACACCCTGCCTGATGGGGTGTCAGGATGTACTCTGACTTTGTCAGGGTTTGGAGTTTGTTTCTTTTTAGTACTGTATTTCTATTTTAATTTCCCTGGAGAAGAACTGTTATTCCCAATTCGCATATTTTTGCCTGAAAGCCTCTTGATTTCAAAATTCTAATAATTTGGAGGGAGGGGGTTTACATTCTCCATTTCAAAGAGAAGCTCCTGCCTTTCTCAGCAGACACCTGTCCTCCAAACTAAAACAGCAACTTTTTGTTCTATGTCTGTATATAAGCTGCACCTGATTATAAGCCGCACTTTGGGTTCGGACCAAAATTTTAGTCAAAATGGTGCGGCTTATAATTGTGAAATTACTGTAATTTGGCATTTATAGATTGTCTTTTTCTTAGTCTAAAGAGCTTTGTAGGTTGAGAGATAGGTTTCAAGTCCAACAGAACAATATGAGAAGGTACAGAAAGGTACTTGTAGCGAAAGAAAATGCATATCTCATACAGTAGCTGATAGTCACTCTGTTAGGTAATTGTCCTGTGTTTATCCAGAAATAAAGAATTTTATTTCCAGATGTCAGATGAAAATGGTGGTGAACTGTCTATGAGAGTTCAGGATATTTTTAATGCCAATTATTAGAGATAATGAGTGGTGTGAATGCAAATCTAAAATTGATGACTATAATCTGATTAAATGTTTTTTGTTCCTAGTAAGTCCTGGTGCTAGTTTAAAAAGAACAATGAAGAATATTCAATTTAATAGATCCTTTAGAGAGCCAGTGCATTTGCCATGTGTTTCAGCAGTTCTTCCTTTATTAAAAAAAACTTAAATAGCATCATTTTTCCCCCAAGACTTCGTAGTAAAATCAAATAGAAATGATTTCCTTACCTTTACAGAAAAGCTGGAGTTCTGCTTTCTTCTTTCAGACCGGTTACTTTTCTTTCATCACTTCATCTCAGCTGAGAGGAATGGGAGAGCTGTACATTATGCTGGAGTGGTGGAAAATCTGTTTGACTAAAATGCACAGAACTAGTCTGATCTTTTTTTTTTTTTTTTTTTTTTCCAAGACAACAGACTGTGGCCTGTTGGGACTCCTTTAACAAGATGGACAAAGCTATAAGAGAGGGTACAGGCAGTTAAATAAGCTGCTTGGTTTACCTGCTTCTGTACTGAATAGGTTCAACTCTGTGTGCTGATTTAACATTCTGGTTTTGAGTCCAGTTTGCAAATCCAGCTGGAGGCAGCTTCAGTCAACATTGGCCATTTTGAACAAGTTAGGTAATTCCTTTCCTGATGTGGTTTTGTGTTCTTTGCCCAGTGACACAGTATCTCATGGATGCTTGGAAGATTGTTGCTTTTGTTTCACTTTCAGGTGCTACACTGTGTCACCCAGTCATTGGCTCCCAGTCTTTGAGTACTAATCTGTGAATGCCATAGTCCAGGTGGACAGTGAAGTTATGGTTACCTGACGTAAACACCAGAGGTGTATAAGAACAGTCAGACTTAAGGATTGGCTGTGGAGAGCTGGACTTCTTTAATGTTAGGGGCATTGACTTGATGTTATCTAACATGACATTTGCTCTTTTTGGATGTTTTTCAACTCCATTAGTTAAAGCTTTAAGATAAAGAAGATGACAACATGTACTTTCTGGAGACAGTTACCCAAATAACTTAGGCCAAGTGTTGATTAGATTACTGTATATGCTTGCCCCAGGTGTGATCTCTTAATCTTGAAAGAAGTCCTTTGCTGAAGAGGACAGCTTCTGCAACATACATAGTGGTTTTTAAAGAAGTTATAGTATTGACTGACCTCTCAACAGCATTGGTAATTGTCATGTGCTACTGTTTTAAGAAACTGAAGCATATAGAGTGTACGTGATTTGCATGTACTTGGAAGATTTCTGGCCAGAATTTCTGCTTGTCATCTTCGTTGAGCTCCAATTGAAAATCTGGAGGTTTTTTTGAGCTTTGAAGTGTCAGAGGATTTGGCTTCTAGTGCTCCTAAAGGGGTGGACGCCCTGTAAGTGCTGCAGGTTATAAAGACATGAAGACTTAGTAGTTTTTGTAGCTGTGATCTCAGAGCTTTGTTGATGTGTAGGTATAGGGTACTCTGTAGGTGTAGGATGAGGTGTTCAGGAGTGCATAAAAGTTGCTTTTGATTGTGTTCTATCCTGTCAGGCTTTGTTAAGTAATTGAAGGAAAGCATTAACCTGAAAATTTGCTGTCCTTACTATGAGACATTAAATAACCATAAATACATTCATCAAGAACTTGAGCTAGTTTAAATTGACTACTTGTATAAACATTCCTGATGTAGAGGTTCTGTAATAAAAAAGACTGACATGTAAACCTGCAAAGATGTTGTCAGTTGTGTTGTTTTGGGAGGTTTCAGAGTAGATTTGCACAGGCTGGTACATGCAACACAAGACATAGGGCTGAACTGTGTGTATATACCCGGGGTTGTGTTAATCTATTAGTTTTGTACTATCCTCTTTTCTTGCAAGAGCCAGTTTGCTTTGTGCTTTATAGGTTGTAAGGATATACTTGACTTGCTTATGAATGGCATCTACCCTGTTGGCAGTGCTGATGGAGGGTGAGGACCTATATGTTGAGTTAGATCCCATGGAAATTCATCAGTATGAATTCAGAAGATTTTGACTCATTCAGAAGATTTTGTACCACAAATAATTTGGTATATACCTGGAAATTAAGACAGTTTTCTGACATGCATTAGAATAATTAGAGTACAAAAGTCTAATACTAATATTACCATTAACTATCCACTGTTTAGAAAACTCGCCCTTCTATATAAAACATTGTGGGAATAGATACATTGAATATTCTTGCACCAACATGTCAGTTTGGAGGAATACTTTGTTGCTTTTGCTGGTGAAATCAGAGGCTTTGAAGAAAACAGTTTCAGAATTGAGATAGTAATCCAGGAAAAATGGACCTGAAGCTTCATTTTCTGAATGTAAGTAACTGAGAGTTGCTGGAGATTGCTAGTGTTAGAATGTACTAATTTGTGTTTGTAGATGAAAGTACCCTTTTGTACAAAGCAAAAATCAAGAGGACAGAAAATCTTACCCAGCATTGGCTTGATATCTTCCTTCAGTAGGTGTTGGTCTAAATAAGACACAGATTTCCAAAAGAGTATATCCTTGCTCTTTTATAGTCTCCTCTCTGCTTTCACAATTCATTCCAGCATCTTGGAGTCTTCCCACTTGTTCCTTATCATTTTGATTTGTGATGATGATGTCTGCAAGTATGTGGGTAAATCTCTGTTTATTGTAAACTTTTGCATGTTTTGAATAGAGAAGTGCCATGTAAATGAGAAAGTATCTGTATTGCTATCAACTGTCATCATTTTCTGCCTTTCTTTTGGATTGGTTTCAGATGCACATGAGTCAGCACTGTAAGGACTGATACACAGATCTTTAATTCAGGGGAGGTGATAGATCCCCATACAGAATTTGGTCACTCTCTGTTTATAGCATTCACAAAGTGCCAAGACATTACTGGCATGGACTGTTGTGCAGATTCTGCGGCACAACTGAGAGTTCCATTTGGAAAATGGATACAGAGAGAGAGGATCAGTCTCACCCAAGGATTCAAAATGGCTTCTTTCTGAAACTGGATGTAGCTTTATTGTAACTATTTGTTTGACAGACTTTCTCTTTCTCTGGAGTTGGGGTCTTTTTGTCAGGAGATGGATAAAACTCTGTGCTTTGCCTGTGTTAAATTATTGTGTTCTCTGAGTTCACAGGCATGCCCTAATTACTTGTAAGGTGTATTGGGGTAAGTGGTCAGATGCATTAGCTATTTTTTCCCTAAGCTGTGCAAATATAGATATCATCTCCGTAAGATAAGGTAAGGAGAAATGATAAAGGCATAGCAGAAGAACTTACTAAGGAATATTCTCTGAATTGGCAATAGCAGACATGGAATTGGCTTGTGGATCTGTAGTGGAAATGAGGTGCTCTCATGTGTAAGTGTTACAGGAGTTTTGCTACTCTATAATTTAGCCTTAGCATTTCTCATCTGCACTTTGTAAAAATCTCTTCGAGTGGATACCTCTTCAAATACTCTCCTACTCTCATTTGTAAACTGTTCTACCTATTCTTCCGTCTTGCTTTTTGTTTTGTAAAATGAGAATGCTGCCAATGCAGACAATCGCATCTCTAATTGCTGTTTCAGAACGCATGAAGATAAGGAGGACATGGGGAGCAGGACATCATTGTGAATGTTGTCATTTCAACATAGAGTGAAATCTCCTTTGCAAGAAACAGACATAGAATGGGAAATTCTTCAAGACTGGGGACTCTATACTTTGAGCTTTGCAGTGACCATCCAATTTTCCCTTTCATATGGGAAGGCAGTCTTCCAGTAGGGGAGAAATGTGCAGTTTCTTCATTATTTCTATTATAGTTCTTGTTTTCTTTGAAAGAGAAAATGTCTGGTTTCTGCTCTGTACATAACTGCAGTCTGGATTCTCCTTTCTTGAAGGTCATGATTTTGTTCTTGGCTGTCAGTTATGGCAAACAGTTTTGTCGCTTTCTCTGCGTGTGACTTATGGATATGGACTAATACTGTAGTTAGTTTCTCATTTTTCACTTGGTGTGTCATTCTTGATTTCACACCTTTCTATCTCCAACCATGGCCAATGACTCTTACACACTGAGATCTTGCTGGCGTCAGTTAACGCCAGCTGTCTATTTTTAATGCTGCCACCTTCTCATATTGCCAGTAAAAAATTCTAGCATATATACATACATCTGTGTTTTCTCTCTGTCATCAGTATAACTGAGACAACCTCTCCCACAAATATGTACTTTTTTACTTAGAAAGTTCACTATCACTGAGCTGTCACTGGGTTCAGAAATTCCTTTTGTAGTTAAATGTGAATTTTCATGGAAAACAATCCAACTCTGTGAAATCCTTTGAAAAACTGGAATGGTGCTGTTGTAAAACCATATGATGATGATACTTTCTTATTGAGACAATCTGATAAAACTCTTGGTTTTAAATTCTAATTTAACTCTAAAGGAAAATTCCACCTTGGATTAGAGGACTGCTGCTCTGCCTTCCATAGTTGCATTTTAGTAAGCAATGAGTTGCTTACTGTTGAGCCTATCTGCTGAGCTGGCTGCAATTCCCAAATACATGAAGCTGTGTTGCTTTGTTTAAATTATGTTTCAGAAATAACTATGCAAAACTATTTTTGAAAAATATGTATAATATTTCTTATTTATAGTATTAAATGGTATTGTATCTTTCTCACAAAAAACTCACTGAAAACCAGTCTGCAACTGGAAATATTTACTTGGAGGGTAGGGAGGAATGTCCTGGAGCTGGTTACTTCAGCAATCAGATGGTGCTTTCTGAATTTCTTAGCCAAGAAATAAAAGTAAACTTGCTATATTCTGGTGTGGTATGGTGATTAACAAACAGCTGCCATCCCTGAACAATACAGTGAATATGCTCTATATGAATTCAGGATTGTGTTATTTATCCCTTTTCCTTCATTTGTCTTGTCATCAACTGGGGACTTATTTTCTTTTCTTTATATGGACCAGTGTAATTTCTGAATTAGGATGGGAGTTTTGTTAGAGGACTCACTGAAACAATGATCCAGACATCTTTCTCAATAGGATCAAGGAATAAAATGTTCAGGTTGTTTACTTGAGCTTAATAGTGATTTAAAAACATATCCCCACAATACTGACCCTTTGCCTTGCCACTATTTTGCATTGTACTTTGCATGCTGCTCTGATCTAGATTGGCTCAGTGTTGGAAAAATAGCTAAAAAAATTGTTAGTTATAAAATTCCTGTCTGGGAATTAAAAATCCCTCATAATATTAGACATTGTAAGGATACACAGCTAGAGATTTTGCTGAAACATCACAATATCTGAGGAGGAAAACAAGAAAGAAATTTCCTGGAAAGTCAAGAGCACATTAAAGTACGGTTTTTGTTTTAATGTAATTTTAAGGAAAAACTGAGAGGAGAAGAATTTTTAAGTAATATGTTGCTAGACAGAAGCTTGGATGCTCACTGTTGTTCCATAATAAAGAGTTGGATTCAGTTATTATTCTGTCCCTTGTGCAATGGTTTACTTTCAAAGTCCAATTCAATTCTTAATAAAAGCATAATTTAAGGTCTAATATCTTGAGACTTAAGGAGTTAAGATCTTACTCTGTCCAGTCCTATTTAATAATGCCATTGTTCTTTGTCCTGAGTTTGAATTTTCTCTAAATTGAGTAGGATGTCATACCACGTAACCATTCAATATCTAATTATTAGATATGAAGCTTTTCTATTCTGGGTCTCATTAATAAAAACAGCGCTGTTGTATGTAACTCTGTTTTCTGTTGTAAAAATTCTGCTTTTTGTTCCCTTATCAAATGTCATGTCGTGTTCCTGGTTAACCGGTCTCATCAAAAAAGGTAACGTCTTCCCTGAATGTTGACTCGGGCAAAACACTGGTACTGTATGGTAGAGGGAAAGCCGTAAGGAAGGCTACTGGTTACCAAAAACCTGAGGTGCTAACATGAAAGTTCATTAGGTTGTCTCTCTTTTCCTATCTCTGAGTGCCATGTACTTATATACAGTAAATTTACGAATACAAGCCGCACTGAGTATAAGCCGCATGTCTGGGTGTTGGCAAACATTTCGGTTTTTGTCCATAAATAAGCCGCACCCGAGTATAAGCCGCTCTGTCGTTCGCAGCGAGGACCTGCGTGCAACAAAGTTGCCAATTAGTAACAGAACCGCGGGAGGGCGGGGTTTACTGGCTCGGCTCGGGCTGTGCAGGCTCGGCCCGCTCGGGGCTGCCGACGGGGCCAGGTGGCCCAGCCCGGCGCCGCCACTCAGGGCCGGCTGCCGCTGCCACTGGGCTCGGTCACCCCAGCCTAGCGCTGCCCCGCGGTGGCAGGCAGGGACGGAGCTTCCCCCGCTCCTACGGCAGCGGCGGTGGGCGGGGACGAAGTTTCCCCGCTCCTGCCGCGGTGGTGGTGGGCCAGGATGGAGCCTGCCTGCTCCTGCCGCGGCAGGCGGGGACGGAGCACCCTGCCTCCTCCCCGAGCCGCGGCAATGGCGGCGCGGGGCCCCCCCGTCTCTCCCCCGGGCTGCGGCAGAGGAGGGAAGGAGGGAGCTCTCCCGCCTCTCTCCCCGCCCCCTGTGCTGCCTGCAGGGATCCAGGCTCCACCCGTGGCGCAACAGAGTAGCAATTTGTAACAATCGCGAAATGCCGGCTTTGCAACTGCTCCGCTCGGCTCTCTGGCTGGCACTTCTGAGGTTGTAAATGTCAGAATATTATTCACATATTAGCCACGCCTGAGTATTAGCCGCATTTCCGGTTTGGGAGCCAAATCTTAGTCAAAATGGTGCGGCTTGTATTCGTGAAATTACTGAAAATTTGGGTTAGTAATATAAAGGAAGTCCTGAAAAATAGCTAGTAATCTGAAAGCTGTCCTTGAGAATATTTTTCTAGTCATACTTATGAACAATTTTGTATAGTTTCTATGGATTAACTGCTTGGGATCAAACGCATTCACTTGTGCTTAGAGGATGTTTGGCCATACAGCATTGACCTTCCTCATGGTCATGGCTTGTCTCAATGTTCTAAAACAGTGTTTGTGTTGGATGTGGTTTCATTATACTTTGATTGGTCAAATTTGATTTAATCAAATCTTTTCATACTAGGTGTGAAATCCAGAGAGAGAATCAAAATAAACGCAAATGCTGGTTTGTTTTTTTGTTCTGGGACATGAGTGAGACATGTCAGCTCTTACGGGATTGCTGATGAGCTGTAGAAGGATGCCTTATCTGTGTATCCTGCTGTTCTTTCCCTGGGTTATCAGGCAGTGTGTTCGTATGCACTGCTTTAACTGGTGGAGAAAGTACAGGTGATGTTGGTTCTTTGCCCTGTCCTCTCAGCTGTAAAGCCTTTGCCCTAAGCCTGTGCACTTCAAAAGCAGAAAGAGCTTTCGAAACTGCAGTGGTAGTATCAGCTTTTTCAGCCCTCTGAAGATAAAATGGCAAGTATTGTTATATGAAAATAGCTTCTTACCTCTAGCTTCTGTGGTAAGCTCAACCTGGGGAAGACTGACAGATGAAGTGATTAGCTATTAAGAATGCTTAGCAAAACTTCAACCATTCTTAACTGCTTTATTTATTTGAGGCTGATTTAATGAGCACTATGACATCATCCTTATGAATTTTTGTATTTTAGATGTGCTCAGCAGTGTCTCTGGCAACTGTGTGCTGTATTGGGTTATTACACTGGTTAGTTTCCTGCTCCCTTCCCCTATGGTCTGTGTGTATGCCTAGCCTAGTGCATATCCTTAATATGACAGGAACCAAAGAGAATAGCAAATAAATTGAGCCTTCTAGAGAAGAAACCAGCATATATGCCAGAAGCCTGATTTTGAGGCATTGTCTTTCTACTTCAGCACTAGTTTGTCCCCTACTATTTGTGTCTAAGACCTGTCTGCAGCCTCTTTTTTGAATTGCTCCTAATTTCCCACCTCTTTCTGTACTTTGGCTAATATTCCTGCTAGTTTCACTCACCTCTGCCATGTCCTTTAATGTCTTTACTTCCACCTAAATTGTGCTGTCAAACAGTATCAATCCTTCATACACCCAAGGGATGGATTTCTATGTTACTGAACAACATTATCTGCGAGTTGTATGTCATTTATTGGATTCTTTCACTGGTTTAGACAACATTCTAAGGAATGATAAAATTATTGTCTTCTATCTGTTACGTGTAGTTTTTGCATTCTTTGGGTAGAATTCACAGCATTGACAACCAGAAGATGGATATCTCTCTTCTGTAACAAGAAAAAACTGTAGTACTCTCAGAATACTTGGTATTACATGTTTCTGTCTCTTTCCAAACTCTGGTCCATGCCTGTCATGCCAAATACACTTGCAGACTCCCTTAATGTAAGTTGGGGCATATTCTTTCTTCAGGCTTCACAGAGTTTTCCTTGTTTCTTACCAGTAGTTAACAGAATCTTCATTATTAAATATTCAAATCTAACATTATTTTTGTTCTCTTAAACTGAAGAAAACCCCAAACAAATGTGAAATAATTTAATTCTACTAGTCTGTTTAGCTAATTTTATCTTTTCCTCTAAGCCATATGTAGCTATCAGACCTACCGTATGCTTGGACTTTCTCCTATCCTCTGTTAATCCCATTAAATCTCTTTAACCCCTTAAACTCATTCTGGGATTTACTTTCTTTTGGAAGCTTTAACTTAGTAATGCTTTTGCCAAATCATATTCTTTCTCCAGTCCCCTTTCAATCCCTTTCCAACACTATTTTATCTGATAGGCTTATAGCTATTGGGTTTGTCTTTTTTTGAATTTCAGATTTTATTTTAAAGGAAACAAAATTTCACCATGAGTGAAGCACATAGGAAGCACATAGGATTAAAAAAAAAGTCAAGAGGAGAGACGTCTTAAGTATTAGAAAACAGAGTTTTCATAAGAGAAACCTAAAATATTTAAGTTGCAATTAAGTCTAATCAACTGCTTGTTTAGTGAGCTGTTGATGTCCTCTTGCTTCAGATTTTCACAGCTTCAGACACTTAGAATAAACTGGGCATACTCTACCCTTGCTCATTGATGAGACAAAAAGCACCAGGATGGAAAACTGACCATTCCAGGTTTAGTTCCTCCGTGAATGATCTGAGGTGTTCTGCCCCTGTGGCCCACTCCCAGAGAAGTTTCTGTAAGTCATGACTATTTGCAGTGATATAGTGAGAGAATTTTGTCCTGCATTTTGCATTGTACTTGTCTTGTTTTTCTTTCTTAGAAAACTGATAATGGCATTCCCTTGTGGTCATGGGATATATGAAACCATCTAGTCCAACTGCTATACTGTGACTTGGCCAAGATGCTATCTATCTTAGAGAGATTAATTGTGAAGGTCATCTGGATGTTGTGGAGGTCATCTGGATATCTTCGTTGTCAGTCATACTCTTCCTGTCAAAAGAATCCACTTGTGGTAAATAGTATTCAAAGCTGCCTGTGTTCCAGAAGTGACCACTACTTTAGCTGAAGATCTCTGTTGTAGCTTCTTCCTAGGATCATTTTTTTAAAAAATACCTTCTATGCCTCTTTCCTCACAATTTGCCAAATTACTCCTGCTTGCATCAATATATGGATGTCTAATTTCAGTATCCCAGTTTTACCCATTAATTGGGCAGAAGTCTGATGTGAGGTGATATCTAAAGTTTGGTTACCTTAATTTTGTTTTTTTAACTGTGTCTCTTTAGAGCTGTTAGTACAATGCAAATACTGTGATAGTATTAAAGTAGCTTTCTTTGCTTGCTCATCTGTCTTCAACTGTATTTTTAAGATTTGTACACATGGGTTAATCATACATTGTTCTGTTTTGTCCAAGAAAATGGTCTCTTTTTAATTTTTAAGGGTTTTTTTTGACTATATATCTAAGGGGTTTTTTATCCTGTTCTTGACTGATACATAGGAAAAAACAAACCTTCACAGGATATCTTCAATACTCCATTAGATTGCAAGGTTCTACCAGCCTGGTTAGCTACCTAGGGACCTACCTTTAGTTTGGGACTTCTTGGCTATGAATTGTCATGCTGATAGCCTGCAGAAATTCTGAGCTGTGTGAGAGAGGAGAAGGGGAAAATAGTAAACCACAAAAGGAAAAAGATAAACCACTAGCCCTGCAGCATAATCTACTTCTTGGCTAAACAGTCTTGCACTTTGTGGTGATAAAATACAAAAAGAATACAAAAAAAAAATCTGTTAGATGAGTGTTGTGTTTGCAGAGACCAATAGAAACCTATTTTGCTTTAAGGAATTTGGATTTGTCTGTGGTACCTTATGATTATCAAGGTGTGCAGTACAAATACCACTAGCAATTGTTATCTACATACATTATGCTTATAGATCACATAATGAGGACTTGGTGTTTTGACAAGTGTCAAGGAAGAGAAAGTGTCCATTCTACTAAACAGAGGTGTGAATACTCTGGGCCATAACAGTAATAATAATGAAGTTGCTGCTATAAAGTGGTAAATTAAGAAAAATCTTTGCATGTAAATCAGTAAGTTTCAGCTGTAGTGAGTTTTCAGTATGACTTTTTAAGATAAAAGAGAAATGGCTGAAATTTGAAGTCAGGGCTGAATGTCACTCGAGATAGGACTTTGGTTAGCCCTTAGGATAAAACACCTGACTAATGGTCTTGTTCTCAGTGATTATGCCTTTATATGATTAATTTGAATAATTTTCAGTGTTTACTTTTGATAATTTAGAAATGTTTTTAGTATTAGTTAACTGTTGCCTACATAGATGTGGGAGCGATAGTGGCAAATCAGAAATAGCCTGATCAGGCTTATTGTGCCAGAAAGTCAGAAATTGTGACAAATAAGCTGCACATGTGTTCTCTTGTAAGCATGGTCTTTCATTCTGTTTTTGAATGAATGAGACTGCCTTGAGAAGGGAATAAATATATGAAGTACTCAAAGTCCTGTTCTAATTTACAAGAAATGATGCTGTTGAATTTTGCTTGACTGCTCAGTTGATCAGACACCCAAGTCCCTGGTGAATTTAGAATTGCAAAAGAAATTCCTTCTGTTAGAGTTTATGCAAAAACATTTGTTGGCCTCCCACTTCTAGTTATGTTGTTTTTAGAGCCTTGTCAGACCTGCTATACTCCTTAGAATCATTGTAGATGACAATTTCCACAGCAGAACAGTCCTGGTTATTGTATCCTGCTGCAATCCTCTCTGACATGCTAACAAAAATAGAAGCTTCTCTCAGTAATTCTACATCTTCTTTCCTATCTTCAATGTAAGAAAACAGAAAAGTGTCCTATTGCGATGGGAATTTGGGATGACTTTTGGTAGCTTGGAGATTATAGCAGGGCCTATTAAGTTGCAGACCTTGTTGTATTAACACTGAAATGTTTTAGTGCTGTGGAGATAAAGATCTCTAATGCTCGTCAAGGATTTTGTGTGTTGGGTATATGGAGAAATTGTGTAGCTTTTCAGCTGAAATTATGGACAACTGTTAATCCAAATAGTATCCAGGTCCACAGTATCCATTTGCATCAGTACACTTTCACATTTAAGAACTTGGGGCACTGTTAGTAGTAATATTTGCAAATGAAAACTGCATCACTTGCTGTTCCAATCTACTTTGGGCCAATGTTTGATACTTTGCACTTTGTTTACTGTGCTAATGTCCAGACACAGAACTGATGCTTTTATATAGGTGAACTTGGGCTCCCAAGAGCAAACTGAGGATTTCAAACTTCAGTTCAGGATCTCCCAATATGTAGTAACCACATGTGGAGAGATGTGTCAAGGAAGGGGAAGTGATGGGGAGCTTCCTAAAATTCTTGTGAGTATGTTCATTCTGTTCCCAAATGTAGGCATAGATACAGGAGGCTGTCATTATTGTACCATGAACATGGTTTCTGCCACTGAAGGGTGATGCATTAGAGTAATTCTGTTTGTCGTAAGAAGCAAAGCTTAAAATAGAATGGTATGCAAGAATGTATCCTTTCTAAACATAAAGGTTTCTTTCTGTCATAATGAAGTATAGGGCTTTAAAAATTTTTATTATTAATGTCCCTCATATATTTTGTTCTTTTCATTGAAGTGGCCAACCTTACAGCACCTAGTTTTGTAAAAATATTTTTTCCCTCCTGCTTTCCCTTGTTTGTTGCTATTTCTGTTTTGTCTTATTCTCTGGTCAGTTTTAATTTTCATTCTGATGCCTTGGTTTTTTAAATTTTTTTTTAAACATACCGTTTTTTATCTTCTCTCTATACTAACTCTCTGGAATGCTAAACCTAAGACATGATTGTTAAGAGCTGAGTGATCACCCTTGGCATACTTAATTGTAGACAAGTTGTTTGAACTTGTAACACTTGGAAAATGGAAGTGAATATATTTGTTTTGTTATTCCCATGGAAACGAGATATTTATAATGAGCTTCTAAAAACAAGTTACAAATATACACAAAGAAGCTGATTCTTTGTAGCAGTTGCTTAATAGAAAGGAATTAGTTTATTTAGGGGGTTATGGGTTGGATTTTTTTTCCTAAATTAATGACATCTGAAAAGCTGGTGGAAGGAGTGGATTTCCTGAATGTGAAAAGGGCATTAAAAATTGTGAGAATAAACTGGGGGTATGACAGCCTTGTGTGTTATGCTGTGTTCATAGTATTATAATTTTTCATACAGTTGGAGTCGGAGGGAACCTTTTACATGTTGTCTGGGTGAACACCACCACCTTGCCCTTTGCCCAGTGAGCAGGGACATATTGCATGAGGTCAGGTTGCTCATAGCCCCATCCAGCCTGACCAGGGGTGGGCCATCTACTATTTCTCTGGACAACCTCTTGCAATCTTTCACCACCCTCCTAAAAATGTTTTCCTTGTGTCTGGTCTGAATCTACTGTATTTTGCTTTGCAATCATTACCTTATCCTATCACAAGAGCTCTGCTAAAAAGCCTGCCCCCATCCTTCCTTGTAAGCCCCCTAAAAGCTTCAGTAAGGTCTCTGGAGCTGTGTCTCCACCAGACTAAACCCCAACTCTGCCAACTTTTCTTCATGGCAGAGGTGTTCCTTTTCTCTGGTCAGCTCCGTGGCCCTCCTCTGGACTCGTTCCAACAACCTGAGGTCTTTCCTGTGCTGGGGACCCCAGAGCTGGATGCAGTGTTCCAAGTGGGCTCTCACCAAGAGCAGAGCAGAGTGGCAGAGTCCCCTCCTTCACCCTGCTCCTGGGCTACTTTTGGCGCAGCCCTGGATACAACTGTTGGTTTTCTGGGCTGGGAGTGGATGTTGCTGGCTCATGTCCAATTTTCCATCCAATAGTACTTGCAAGTCATTATCCCTAGGGTGTTTTTGTGGGCCTGGATTGGAGAGAATGTAAATCAAGGTTCGTTGAAAGACTTTTTCTCTGTCATTTCTACCTACTCCATTAGTGGTCTCCTATACATTCAACTCATGACTTTACAGACAGAGGAGAGGGCAGCATGCTGTTCTCGTTAGTAATCATGATGACAGCAACTGCTCAGAGCTCTTCCAGACGTGTCTCTAGAGACAGGAGTGGGGTATAGGACTGCTGCTTGGTAATTTAGGTGCATGGTATCCATGTACCGTACCTCACATACCAGAAGTGCAAGAACATGTTGTGTTCCTAGGGTCTTCCACAAGACTTGACACATGTTGCTACTGTAGAGTTTTGGAGTCAATGATTATGTTTTCCAAGTGGATTTGATAATATTGTAATAGATGGTGGAGTGAGAGGGGATATTTTTGGAGTGTAGAAAAAGATAACAAATTTCAAAATTAAAGCTGTTTTATTTAGGAAACTTGGTATATAGTTGCAAAAATTCCTTCACTCCCTATCCTATTTTTAACATTATTCCAATTAATGTTCTTTGCTGGTAAAGAATATCATCTACAATGTGCATTTGTTTCTCTTTCGGGGTCCAGCTGCAGTAATACATTGGTAATATATGTGTCCAGTTTGTGGTTATACCTTAAGCTGAAGGGGAAAAATCCACTCATTTCCTTACCCCCTGTAAGTGACAGGGAAAAGACCAAATGTGAGAGGTAGGTTTACCTGTGTCTTAGACCAAATGCTCTTTGTTCCTCTTAGCAGTCATATTTACATATTTTTCCTTTTAATTCACACACAAAAAAAGTTATGCTCCTCTATTTAATAAGTGTGCAACCCAAAGTTCTCCATGTGTTAATCAAACGCTGAAATCAGTTCATTTGTTTAGAGTGTAGTGCTAATAGTGACATGGGTTTGATCACTTTAGAGTTGAACACGATCATCCTTGTGGGTCCCTTCTGGCTCAGAATATTTAGTGAAAAATAGGCAAGTTAATATGAATTTCTGCTGGTTTTGCTGAAAGTGATCATTCTCTTTCCCATTGCAATCATCCTGAGAGATGAGCTAAACCTATGTTCTACAGAAAACTGCATTTGGCAAGGCCTGTATGCTAGACTTGGCTGTGAGTCTGTAGAGAATTTAGGGCCTTAAGGTGTTGTTATGCTGAAGGCTTGTAGAGATTGCCAGTGATTTCTTTTTCTAAATGAGAGGCAAAGTAAAATGAAGTCTTGACCTCTTGTGCTACTTAAAAGTTCTTGGACGTGTTTCATCAGAAGAGAGATGTTAATCCTATTAATGAGAATCCTGGAGAAATTCCAGGTAGTTAATTGCAGTTTATTCCACCTGTCTTTCTGATTAATGAAATACTGGATTATATTCTTTATTTCTACTGTCATGATGTTCTTTTACCAGCTAATTCTGTGAGATACTCCAGCACATGCTTTACCTACAGCAGACAAGTAGTTGCAAGCAGCAATGTTTAGTCAAAAAACACACAAAGTTTATTTTGTGGGGGTTGCTGACATTTGCTACATTATGTTGGGCTGCATTGAAAATAAACAATGCTAGTAATGAGCAATTATATAAAGGGTTCCCTTAGTGCTGAATTTTGTTCTGAATAACCAATTTCTCTTTGTTTTAAAAGCCTGGGATAAAATTTCATTTTGTTTAGTTAATTAAAGTAGAAGTCATTTCTAACTATTGGTTGCTAAACCAGGAATCTCATTTCCCCTTTTCATTAGTGGAGGCATCCCCTAGCTGAGAGGGATTTGACCTCTGAAGTTGTCTAAGAGAAGATCAAAGATAAATCCATGGCATATAGATGAATTGCTCTTTACAATGGTATTTTTGACACTTGAATTAAAATTAGATTTCTCTGTACTACTTTTTTAGCCCAAGATTTCTGTTGCTGGTGCACACTTTGTCTATCCTAGCATCTATTGTTTATTCCTATATAAACAGCTGTCTCTGTTGAAAGGGCTGGTCTGGGTTGTGTGGTGGTGCTTGGTTATTATTTTCCTCTGCTTTACTTGAAATGTTCTGTAAATTGGCATAAAAACAAATGCTCAAGCACCAAACAAAACTTGTGTAGTAGCATGTTTCCCAGCAACATGAACTTTAAAATATTACTTTAACTTTGAGAGTTTTGTAATGTTGTAAATGTTTTCTGATTTTGAAGATGGTACTATTTAAGATTATTTCAGCATAAGTGTCAAAACATCTTGAAAATGGTTCTATTTGATCTGCTAAATTTTAGTTTGAAATATATGGCTAAATTTTAGGATATAAATTCTTATTCAAAAGATCAGAGAATCTGCAGTTTACTGATGCAGGAAAGGATGTGGATTGTGTCTGCTGTAATTCATAACAACTAAAAATAGTTGGTTTTTGTTTAATGGTGAGTAAACTCACTAATGCTGTTGCTTCATACCTGAATTTTAAATTGAGGAACACTAAAACTAGGTTAATATTTGAGGATTGAGTGGAACAGTGCCTACTCTGCAATGTTATCTCCTGCCTAAACTGAATATTTTAAAATGCTAGACAAAGGAATATTTAAAATGCATTAACCTCCTTTTGGTTAAACACACCACTGTAGTGAATGCTTTGTAAGAGTTCTATCAACTGAAACCTTTGGTGTGATGGACCAGAAAAGATCTACAGGAATGACAGTATAAACTAGTGTTTGTAAAGTGTGAATTTCCCATTCATCAGAATTTGCACCACTCACTTGTACAGCAAAATCCTCTCAATTAAAAATAAATACAGAGAATTTACTAATGTGAAAATACGGTCTTCCTATTACTGAAAACTACAACAAGTATTCAGCTCCAGATTTTTGGAAGGTTTATGAGTTTACCAGACTACTATATTGCATTTTCTGTTACTTTTCTGTTACCTTTAAAAGTTTTTTGAAGATGATGGTCTATGAAGGAAAGCAGGTATTGAATTTAAATGTGTCATTTAAAAACTTGTCAGTCTTCAACTAAGGAGGAATTTCTAGGTTTTGAATGCTTTTCAATAGTTTGCTATATACAGTAGCAGAATAATTCTTAATTTATTTGTGAATACATTAATAATGACTTGTAAATTATATGATAACCGGCTATTCAAGGGGGAATGAAAAATAGTAAAAAGACTCACCTTAGATGCTTCAGTTCTTGTCTTATACATACAGGCTTTATAAATGATGAACCAAATGAGACGTTATGTACATTAATTTCACGATTATAAGCCGCACCATTTGGACTAAAATTTTGGTCCGAACCCAAAGTGCAGCTTATAATCAGGTGCGGCTTATATACGGACAAAGAACAAAAAGTTGCTGTTTTAGTTTGGAGGACAGGTGTCTGCTGAGAAAAGCAGGAGTTTCTCTTTGAAATGGAGAATGTAAACCCCCTCCCTCCAAATTATTATAATTTTGAAATCAAGGGGCCTTCAGGCAAAAATATGCGAATTAGGAATAACAGTTCTTTTCCAGGGAAATTAAAAGAGAAATACAGTACTAAAAAGAAACAAACTCCAAACGCTGACAAAATCAGAGTACAACCTGACACCCTGTCAGGCAGGGTGTTGGTAGCAGTTCCATTAAATGGTGGCTACATCCTCCTGCAGCGACAGATGTGATTCAGTTGGAGCAGTGATTCTGTAGAAGGTGCAGTTTCTTTCCGGAGGTCCAGTGGTGATGTGGAGAAATCCGGTTTTCCTCTGGAGTCCAGTGCAGAAAGGGGCTCCCTTAGTGTCCCAAAACCTCTGTTTTATCTTGGTAAGAAATGTTGGGCTGTTCCCCCTGGCTGGAGCAACTTCCAGTGGGATGAAGTAATTTTATCAGTCCCACAGTGGGACTCAATGGGCCATTAGCAGAAAATGACTCACTGGAGAAAGGATGGGTTGTGAAAAGATAAAGAACAATGCCCCACCTAGTTTCAATGGATGGCCCATTAGCAGAATATCTGCCATTGAGATAAGGATCACTGCCCCCACCCTCAACAGATAGTGATAGAACAGATACCTTTTATCACACTCTGTATTGTAACGTGGGGCTTATAATCAGGTGCGGCTTATATATGGACAAAGAATGAAAAGTTGGTGGCACCTGGAAGTGCGGCTTATACTCAGTGTGGCTTATAATTGTGAAATTACTGTAATTTGATGAGCTGCCGGCATTTTGACAGTAGACCCAGTCCCTTTATTTCCTCTTTGTTATTGAACATTCATCAAGGGAAGTCTATGAAGTGCTATCCTACTGATGTACATATAAAGTGATACTCCTGGGATGTGTTTTATTTGACACCATAAATGGACTACCATGGACTTTCCTGTTCTGTTGCAGTTTTCTATTGTTGACTGTGGTAAACTGAAACCATTCTGCTATTCTTGAAATGCTTTTTGTGCTCTCTTGTAATTTCTTTCAATTGCTGTGTGTTTCAACAGGGGAAAGGCTGTAAGAACTATTACTTTTGAGCAGTTTAAGGAAGCTCTTCAAGAACTCTCCAAGAAGCGGTTTAAAGGCAAAAGTGATGAGGAAGCACTTCAAGAAATGTATAAACTAATTGAAGGAAAAGGCCCAGGTTTAACTGGAGTAACGGTATGTTACTGATCTGATGGACAGATTGTTTCTACCTGTCCTTTGTTCTACTGCAGTGTTGTTGTGTTCACCGCTTCCCTCTACAATCCACAAATCCAATTTCTCTGTGAGCCCAAAGGCAACAACTGCTCAGCAGAATGGGAGCAAAAACTTTGCAGCAACTGAGTATTGTGCTACTGTGTGTCCTTGTGTGGCACTGCCATTGCTCCTTCTAGGAATTGGGCTACCACCTCAGAGCACCTCAGGAATATCCTGAGCTCTTGTGTATGCTTAGAACAATGAAATGTGTATGAAGAGTGGTGTATCGAAATCAAAAAGAGTAGAATGACATTACAGCCTCAATAAAATGTTGTAAGGTTTTTTTGAAGTACCAAAAAACAAAGGCATCTTAAAATGCATTTAATTACACCATGTGAATCCCAGAACACTGGAAATCTGGGAATAATTATCATGTGGTCCAGTCTTTGTTTCTTGTTTGTTCCAAGTCTGTCAGAATTATAATGTTCTTTCTTTTTAATTTTATAATACGGGTATTAAGCTTTGTATGTGAAAAGGAAGCTATAAAGCATACTGTACATAAGCTTGGTTGTTCTTTTAGATGCCCAGGCTAGGCAAGATTTTACCCAGTATTTTAGGGGATACTGGAGTGTTTACCATCAGCTTGAATAGTTCTGTCGGTTTAGTTCATCTGCTTAAAATTTGTGATCCTCCTGAATTTTACCTATAAAACTGTGAATGAAAATATAATCTTTTCAGAAACTGGTTCTCTACAAATGATCAGTGTTAATATCAAGTGGCAAGATCTCTTTTGAGTTGTAAAGTAATTCAGCTTTTTACAAGATTTTATTTTAGTACTCTTGTACTCTCATTTAAAACAAGTGGTAATTTTGATACAGACTTTAAAATATGGAACCTTCCTTTTTGTTCTTCACTTATCTCAATAAATTTGAATAACTTCTTCATCTCTTCAGAGATTCTTACTTCAAATTGTGTACATTCTTCTAGGCCTTACTCCTGATTCCATTTTTGGTGTTTCAGCAGGCAGACATTGAAATGATCAGTGTCTGCTAATAAGGGAACAGTCTCTTTCTGTGTGGGGGCCATGGATGAGAGAGCTTTGCAGATGCAAAGTAGTATCATCCAAGTTCTGCAGAGGTATATGACTGTTCCAGCAGCAGGGTGAGAAGAGTGGAGGGGGAATATGAGCCAGCAGTGCGAGGCTTGACTGTTCAATACGTGCCTTTCTAGGGAAAGTTGAAGAACTGAAGAAAAGGGGATCAGACTATCTTCTTCTGCCACCTGGAAATATAAGGATCAGGAGGCAGAGATTAAAATGAGGGAGATTGCAGACTGGGAGCATGTATGTGTGTATGTAAAACCAAATTTCATGTTTGTTTGGTCATGCTAATTTAGTTCCTGGGTAGTAAAAAAGACCCACAAACTTGGCAGTTAAAGACATTGAAATAAATTAATGACTACATGGCCACTCTCCTCCTGCAACCCAGGAGAGCAGATATGAAATATCTATACAAGCTTTTAATGTTTGGTTTAGTTTGGGAAGTCAATATTGTGGAAATTTCAAGTTGTGCTGCTTTTTGTATGGTTAGATAAAGTGCACTAAGCTTTTCTTAAAAGTTCTAGGGTAAGTCAGTCATGCCATGTAGTGTGTGCCCTGCTCTGTAAAATTCTGCTATAGGTCATGTAGATTTGGTTCAGGTTTCAGACAGAAAACTTTGTGTGAGTACTGACACATTACTCTAAACGTATTAGGGAAAGAGTTGAAAGCATGATTAAGTGAAGTTTGTGGATAAGAATACTTCAGCAGCATTAGGGGAATTTTGTGCCTTAGCTTCTTGTGTTCTGTTGGGGAGATAGGCAGCAGGGGCAGTATGTCTGGACTAAATAGCAAC
Source organism: Catharus ustulatus (assembly GCF_009819885.2). Lineage (NCBI taxonomy): Eukaryota > Metazoa > Chordata > Aves > Passeriformes > Turdidae > Catharus > Catharus ustulatus. The sequence continues at coordinate 61,003,310 of NC_046221.1, read as the reverse complement.
CTGGGGAAAGCACTCCTTCACCAGGACAGCTGGAAAGTTTACCTTCACATCAGACAATGAGGATTTTAATGCATGTTGTGATAGAAGATTTTTTAAAATCTTCTTCTGTTTATTTTTTCTTCTTCTTCAGAATGCTGTAGAGTTACAAAAATCCCAACTTGTGGTTGAGAAGGCTCAGCAACCAGACATCTAGACATTGAAACCTAGTGAACTTTGGGCTGCTTTCTAATATTGGAACAGAACATGTAAGGTTTGCTTTGTCACACAGGAAGAAAAACACAGGACAGTGATATGGGTTAATGAAGCCAGCTCACTTGGTAGTGGTCTGTCAAAAGAATATACAATGCAGGTTGTGTAGCTTGGACAGCTTATAAACAGACATATAAATCAAGTCTAGGGCCTTTTATTTGTCTTCATTCCTACAAAGAGCAAAACTTAGGTTCTTTCTTTTCCTTTACCAAGAACTGTGTGCTGTAACAATGCTGGATGCATTTCTGCACCTCCTGGGGAACAGATCCTTGCTTTGGTCATTGGCTGCTGTTAAAATAAAGCCAGTCGAACTTCAGTGTGTATTCATCAGGGTCCTTGACATAGAAATGCAGGACAAATTCAAGTGCAATGAATCTCAGATGATTCCATTCAAACCTTCTGCTCACAAGGGGCGAACTTAAAGCCAGGTCAGGTTGTTCAGGGCTCAATCCAGTCATATTCACGGAGAGGAGTATGGGTGACCATGCAGTACAGCAGCAACAGCATTTTAAAAGCAGGATAATGGGTGCTGAGGGAGATGTTGGTGTGGGCGAGATCATATTCTCACCAAAATATACCTGTTAGGGAAAGAGCAAGGAAGAATGCAGCACACAGAGTGTGGTAAATGAGACAAAACAGTTGTTGCAACAGAAGTGCAAAGAGGCCTAGGAATTCCACTTCAGACTATGTGGATCTGCTTGAAGATTATACAGTGGTAGTCTGAAAAAGCTGCAGGACATACTGTCCAGCACATGGATATCCATTAAGATGCAGAAGAAGTCTGCAGAGCTGCCATTAGCACATCAGAGTCCTTGGCTCTGTTAAGAGGAAGTCCTGTATCCTGTTACTTGCTTCAGAGAGCTCTTGTGTCTTCCTGGAGGTCAGGGTGGTGGTGGCCACTCTTGTGGGACATGTGCTGTGGTCAGGGTCCTGAGATTCCAGATGGTGGGAGAAGATGAAGAGGACGCTGACGTGGTATTTGTGGAAAACCCAAGCTACACAAGGTGAGGAAGGAGTGACAGCTGGAGACCAAGTGGACAGAGACTATTGAGATAGGGAGGGCTGAAAACTTGTGGCTTCTGGCAACAAAAAGTCACAGATCTGCTCCACCTGCAGTTCTTCAGTTTCAGAATACGTGTAGTATCCCAAGCACTGGTGAGGATCAACAAGACCCATCAGAGTCCCTGAGCCTGAATTTAATGTTCTCACAAAAGGGGGAAAATGAATGGTAGTGTTGACCAGCTCTCTCTCACACTGTGGAGACAGACAGGCTCTTTTAAGGATCCTTGTTTGAATGAGAGCTGGCCACAGATTTGTAGTTATATCAGGCCTCAGCATGAGCTGGGTGTTAGTGAAAATCTGGAAAGGAGGTGAGTGAACAGTCACAAAAGATTCTACCATCCTGAATATTTGATGTGCTATTACACTTCCCTGTTCTGTAATGGGTGACACTATAGCAACAGTGCTGCACCACCATGAGTCTGGAATAATGAGTACCAGTCACAGAAAATTACTAGTGAGTCTTCTCATGGATGATCAAGGCATGTATTTTCTGATCTCATCAGATGTCTCAGGAGTTTTATTGCTTGGTGAGTGCCAGGATCTGTGAATGTTGCAGATGCACAGCCAAGATTTGTCCAGCCTCCTTTTCTTCCTCTTCCTTGTACTCAGAGTACTGCTCTGGAGGTAACCTGGAGCATATAAAGGGAATTACAGAGGTTTAGGGGTGAGGCTGAAGGGTATGGAGCTCAGATCTTGCCTTGCCAATCCTGGGAGGAGGAAGGATTGGGTATCAGTGGACTGATGGGGCTTTGGCTTCTAGGACCAGAGAAATGAGGGCTACTCTGCAAGGATGGAATAAGTTTAACAAAGTGGAACAAGTGTATCTTTACAAACTAGGCTTTCTGATCTGCTGGGGAGACTATTAGACTGGGTATGGAAGGTTACCATAACCTGAAGATTGAAAGATCATAAGGGGCAAGCCTGACATGGGAGGTTCTTTGCCTTCTGTAAATGCAGCAGGATATGGAGTCCGTCTCTAACACCTGCATACAAAAGCATGTAGTATGGGGAAGGCAGGGCAAGTCATCTGCAGAGATGTGATTCTGTGGGATTGTGCAGGTGTTTTGACTGGAGTACTGCACTGGATGAATAGACACTTTTATAGAAATACAGGAAAAAAATGAGGAAGAGGGATTGTAGTCTATGTAAAGGCTTATGTTGACAGCATCTAGTTTTGGAACCAGTCTCATTAAAGACTAGTTGTAACATTAAACTGAAGAAGGATTCAGTAACACCCTCACTAAAACAAACAAACAAACAAAAAAAAAACCCAAACAAAAAAACCCAAACCAAACAACTTTGTAATGTATTTCCCTTTCTGTTCTGTTTTGTCTTCACCACCAACAAGAATGAAAAACTCCTTCTCAGATAAATGTTGGCACACTCTTTTTGGAAGGTCATATTAATCAGGCTGCTAGATCTCATCACTTGGGACCATGTAGTGACTTGGACTGTTGAAATGCTGGAGAACTGGAGTTAAGGGTCTAATCGTAGAGAGGAGGAAAGGAAGGGGTGTCTTGTAGGTGCCAGATGGGCAACTCCTGATCTACCCTTATGGCTGGACATTACATCGTCTTCTCTTGATGGAGCTAGACCTGGATCAGGCAGATTTAACAGGTTAATGTGAATTTTTTGCTGGAAGTGATGTCACATATAAGGCACCTTTTTGATGTCTTTTGCTCTAGCTCTGGCTGGACTCCTAGTTAGGAAAAAGGTTTAGGTACTGTGCATAGAACTGGAATTTGCAGTGCTGTATTATCTTAGTGGCGATACTGGGAACCACTCCACTGAAAGTCCTCACCAGGATTAGTTAAAATGGTGTTACTTTCTGGGATTGTTGAAGTGGAGGTAGTTATCGTTTTCGTTTGTGTGGGTGTGTTTGTGCATGTCCTAAACTGAAGGAACATGAATGATATCCATGGTTTTTTTTAAGCTTGACCTTTGTTTCTGACTTTCTGCAGAGTTTTAATGCATGTGCATGTATTCCCATGAACTTAAAAGCAAAGTAAATACAATTTCGGTAGGGAGTTCTGGTATACACACACCCCCCCCCACCCAAAAAACAAGAAGGCAGACTTTCCCTTTGATTTTTTTTTTCCATGTTACAATCAGGTTTTTTTTCTCATTTTTACAAAGGTTGTGGATATTACCAACAGATCAATAATTTTCAAAACCTTGCTGAGACTATGAATGTTGGTACTGATTCTGCAGGCTCCCAAAAGATTTTAATTGCATAAAGAAATCTAAATCTCCATGGCAACTTTTTCTAGGAAGGTGTGCTATTAGGTAGTGAAGTTTTATGGTTGAAGGAGCAGATGTAGGAAAGCATTGAGTTTCAGGGAGGAAAGCTGACTGCATCTGACAGTGGGGCCAGGAGAAGTGTGGCTAAGGTGTTGTACCCTTCTGGTGAGGAGTAACAAGAGCACCTCCCGCACTGCCTGTCACCCTTGTTTTTGGCAGCGCCAGCACTCCCAGCACTGATTGCTGAAAAGACACAGCCAGTCCCTCAGGCAGGCAGGGAATGTTTCTGTGCAAATGGGCATTTGTAATTCAGGAAAGAGAAGCAAGCAGAAAGCCCTAGTGCAGGGTTTTGCATCATTAAGTTTCTGCCTAAACTGTGGAGCAGCTTTAAATCAAACCTGAATCTTTGTTGGTGATGGCAAGAGGTGGAAAATACCTTGAGGCAAAGTTGTTTCAGTGGAGCCAAGAGTTCATTGCGAAAGCGAGGGCACTCAGGGTGTGTGTTTGGAGCGTGTGATGTTCCTGAAGTCCAGCAGGTTTTCTGGGTGCTTTTTCCTGCCAGGAATGGGTTCTGGAGAGCCTTTGGGGATGGTGCCATGCTGTGTGCAGAGGTGCCCAGCGCAGAGCTGCCGCGAGCTTTGCCAGGGCTGTGGTGCTTCACGAGTGAGCCCTGTGCAGCTGCAGCAGTGTGGTGCTGCACTGCCCTGCTCGTGGAGGCCTTTGCCCTGTGCCAGGTGCAGAGCTTTTGTGGCATTTGCTCGGGTTTTGAGCCGTAGGCTTTGTAGAAGGGATGGTAACGTGTGCTGACAGCAGGTGAGGAGCGCCACTTTGGCAGCACTGAATGGTCTTTCCTCTTCTTTGCCTCAACTTTGTTCTGGAAGGGAAAGTCCTGAAAGTGTGAGAAGTCTTCCAGTCTCACACTGTTAGCTTGTTTGCATGATTGTGCTACCAGGTTCACATGATGCTTCTAGCCTTTTGGTACAGAAGTTGATTTTGTGGGGTCTTTTGAGTCCATAAAATTCGTCGTTTTCCTGCTGCAAAGAAGCCAAGGCAGCACAGCTGCAGAGCTCTCAGTGGATATATTTTTCTTCAGCAAACTGCTATGTACTTCTCTTCTACCATAGACAAAGTACATGTTCTTGATTTCTGTGCTCTCACTTCCTTTGTACTGTAACTCATTTCAGTTTCCTAAGGGCTGATAATAAATTTCTGGAACTAATTCAAATTGTCAAAAATAATTAAATGGATTGTGTTGCTTCCTCTCTAAGCTGCTCCTTGATTTATTAGTTGTCTTGAGGCAGCAGGCAAAATCTGTGTAAGTTTGCCGAGTTATCTTTCTCAAGAAAGGGCAGTGGAGGAATGTGGCATTTGTTAAGGTTTCCGGAGTTTAAAGACTACTGCTTTCACTTCCTGTCTTTGGTATGAGGGCTGTTTCAGACAGACAGAAGTTGGCCTATTAGTAATATGGAATTTGGATGAGATGTTGGATTGTTTTGTTTTATTTACTTACCTACACTGTGGTCAAACACTAGAATAAGTTGCCCATGGAGGCTGTGGAACTTTGGAGGTGTTCAGGACTTGACTGGAGAAGTTTCTGTGTAAACCTATTTGAGCCTTGCTGTGAGTAGGGCTTTATGCTAGATAAAGACTAATATTCAAAGGTTCTTTCCAACTTAAATTGTTCTGTGATTTAGTAATTTTAAGTTTTGGTAATCCTCAGGGACAGAGAATCCCCCACTCTTTCCAGGCTTGACCAACCACAGTGGTGAAAAATTCTCATGTGTCTAGTTGGAATTTCATATTTTCCAAATCATGCCCATTATTGTTTACTTCTGAACTGTCTCTGTTTCTAATATAACTACTGTTGAGGACAGGAATAAGATTTGTTTCTCCCTTTTTTATTCTGAATCTTGATAAATACATTCCCGTCATCTTTTCCATGCTTAAACCCCTTGCTGTCTTAGCAGCACTTCTTTGTAGACACTGACACAAAGCGAGGAAAAATACTGAATCGCTATGAAAAAATACACAAAAAAATGAATAAATTCAGTTTGGAACACTGAATTATTATGTTTGATTCTGTTGTGCTAAGTAAAACTTTCTTCCTAAGAGAAAGTTTTTTAACAGTAAAAAATAAAAAATTGAAGTTCGTAGGCATCCTCTGTGATATGCAAACTTTGTGGCTAAATGTATGCGCAAATAAGAGATGGAAAATGAAGGACTCTGTGGTCCCACAGAAGAAAAAAGGGAGGAGGTTTGCCCAAAGGAATTTATTGCCTTTAGAATAATGTAACTAGAGAGATTATATAATTTACTCTAGATAGTAACCAGTTCAAGCAGAATTACTATATGACAAGGAAGAATCATTTTTTTGTGATTCATAAAGAAGGGAAACTAGTAACTTGCTAATGTGCAAACTGTTCTCATCCAGCCCTTTATGCTCTTCACTATATTTCTTCCTCTATTTTTCTTCTCCTAAGAAGTATGGTCACCTTTCTCCCCCCACCTCTCACTTTTTATTTGCCCTCCCATACCCTTGTGTAATTAATAATGAGCAGATGGGTTGTAGAGAATTGGTTTTGCCTTTTGCTCAATATCCAGTTTAGTCTGCATACTTGGTTTTGTTGTTCAGAAATAGAAAAAAAACATTTTGATAGAAACAGTTGGTTGCACATTCAGTTCATAAAGACTGTTCACTGAAAATAAATCATCAACCCACAGAAGAATTTTTATGGATAAACTTTTCATGTTAAGACACTGAAAGTAATGGTACAGCTAATCCTAGAAATCATATCCAGGTACATGAAGGACAAGAAAGTCATCAGGAGTGATCAGCATGGCTTGACTGACCTGTCAAGTTCTACAATTAAATGTCTGCCCGAATAGATAGGGGAAGAAGAAAGCAGTACAGCATCTACCTGGGCTTCGTTAAGGCCTTTGATGTGGTCTCTTACAAGAGTCTCACAACCCCTCAAGCTATTACTGTAGAAACTGGATAGGCAGACACTGAAGTGGATTGAAAACAGGATGAATGGTTGGGCCCTGAGGGTGGTGATGAACAGAGCAAAGTCTAGTTGGAGGCTGGAAAACAGTGGTTTTCTCTATGGAAGGGGATCCATACTGAGTTGAGTCCTGTTTAAAATCTTCATTAATCATCTTCATGTAGGGTGTGGTATACTCTCAATGAGTTTGCTGATGACATAGAGCTGGGAGGAGTGGCTGATAGATGGGATGGTTGCCATCCAGAGGAACCTGGCAGGCTGGAGGTCTGGGCTGACAGGAACTTCAGCAAGCTCAGCAAGCACTGCAAAGTCCTGCAACTGGTGAGGAAGGGCCCCACACACCAGTACATTCAGGGGGCCATGCAGACAGAAAGGAGATTGGTTGAAATGGACCTGGAAGTGCTCACAGACACAGAGCTGAACAGGAACCAGAGAGGTGTTCTTGCTGCATGGAATGTCACTGGTGTCTCAGCTGCATCAGAAGTATTGCCCAGCAAACAGGGTGTTCCTTCCCCTCTGCTCAGCACTGGTGAAGTCTCATCTGATATCTTACATTCAACTCTAGGCTCCCCAGGAGCCTAAACTACTGGATAAACTACTGGAGAGGGTCCAGAAAAGGACCTTAAAGATGATGGAGGGACTGGAGCATCTCTCCTATGAGGGAAGGCTGAGGGAGCTGGCACTGTGTAACCTGGAGAAGAGAAGGCTCAAGGGTGAATTCCATCCATGTATATAAATACCTGAAGGGAGAGTGCAAAGATGATGGAGCAAGGCTTTTTTCAGTAGTGCTCAGTCACAGGATTTTTTCTATGATTCTGTGATATATAGTACCTCTAGTTGCTTCTGGTTGAGGAGCCCAGGATGGATATGAAGTTGTATATTCTACACTGTATTTACAAAGACTTTTTTGAATAAAAGCATCTTTGCACAACCTTAAAAATGTTAACACAACCTTAAAAAGAGAGAAGTATTTTCTTTTTAATGTATATATGTTCATCATAAGAGTGATGGAAAAGAAGAAGAAAATGGAGAAATGAGGTGTGCTGCATAGCCTTGTAGTGGGATCTCATATCTGATCTTTTATACAGATAGTTCAGGGAGTGAGAGCTTAACATACAAGGAATTAACATTGCTTGGATTTTGTATTGCTGGAAACAAGTTGGAAACAAAATTTCCCATTTCACAGAAATTTTGCCAACAGCAAATCAACAGAATTGCAGTTGTAATAGTTTGTCACATGTGGGAAGGGGTACCTCAGTGACTTGACACGCAACTGAGAAAAAGGCTGGAGTTCTTAATGAAAAACAATTTGGAGGAAAAAAAATGTTTGCCTTACAGCTACTGCCTTTAATGTTCATTTCACATGAACATTAAATGTGATGCAGGAAACCTTCTCATCCATCTTGGGCTGAAAAACCACCAGATGTGGGATCACCGTTGTTCTCGTTCTGGATTTGTGCTGTTCCTTGTGCTGGGGTTTTAGATTTTGATTGTTTCAAAACAAATATGATCAAAAAGATCATATTTTTTAACCTGCCAAGCTGTTGCTTATCCTCAGTTTTCTTTGTTGTTTTGAAACATTACTGTTTACCCTACAGATTAGCAGGAAAAGGAAAGGCTTGTGTGGCATGCTGCTATCAACTTATTGCAGAGATGCACCTTATAAGTCATGTGTTGTGGTCTTATCAGAATGCAGGTGTCTTGATATAAATACCACATTTCTCAAGTTTACCACTGGGAATAGTTTCCTGGGAATATCATTCTTTACATAAGCTATTCTATTAATCCTCCTTTTACTGTTCCTTCTCGCATGTTAATATGTGTGCATTTTCATCCACTCACACAAGTTTTAGTATCTATGTTACTAAATGTGTTACTGTGCAAAAATTCTCATGTTTTTATTGTAGTTTGTGTACTGAGGGAAATTTCATACATTTCATGCCACACCTTTGAAAAAGAGGAGCAGAAGTCGTAGTCTTTTCTTTTTAAATGGTGATTTTCAAATGGTGTTTACAATTACAAGTTCTCAGAATAGCAGTCTGTCCTGAGAATGAATTTGGTAAAGGAAAAGGCAGTCAACTAGAGTTTCTGAGACTTTTCTGTGGATGTGACGGTAGAGTGTGTATGCACATGTAGATAAACTGATTTTCTGTAAAGTAGTGGTGTTTAAATACAAGGAAAGCAAATATGTTTTAAGTTTAATTAACTCCATATTGAATATATTGCCCTTGTCTTACATTTGGAGTTTTCCTGGTTATAAGGTGCTACCAGGTCAATGTGAAGAAGTAAAATGTATATATTAGACCAATACTTCTTCCTTAGCATTGTTGTGTAGAAAAATAACTACTTCTGCAAATAGTACTCTTAAGACTGCAAGACAGAAGTCCCTAAAGGTCATTTAGCAATGCTCCAGTGGACGTTTTCTTTCAGATAGTGGCAAGTGATACACATAACAAAGATACCCAGATTTTAGCACTCTTTGTTCATTTTAGCTCAGAAGTCCTGTGTGTTTTTTCTTGCCCTGATTTTAAAATACATATTTAAGGATCAAAGAGGCTGCTCCTACTCTGAGCACACAGGTTTTCCTGCTTCTATAGTGTTATGTGAAATAACTTTTTTGTGTTTCTATAGTAAATTTTTTTTGTCTTGATGACAACAAAAGGAGCCTGATATGACTCAGTGGAAGGAAAGTCTTAGTTCAGTGCCATTTCATAGACTGCTAATTTGCTAACATTAGAAATAACTTTCAGTCCTTCTGGTTTGTTACTTCTCTTATGAATCCTAGAGTTTAGAATGAAATTGTCTTTTGAAACAATGAATTCTAGTTGTATTGAAATACTTCTATATTGGTGGAGCCAAACTTTTATTGCTTTCATGTTGACATAATGGATTTTGAGCATGGTTCAAAATGTGAAGTCAAAATACAACTTCTATGTATCTTTGGTGTTTAGAACTTGATTATTAATCAAAAGTATCTCATACTGGAAGTCTCTTCCAAAAGGTTTTTGCATAATTTGTGCTATTTCCTTTTCTGCTGTATTATTACTGTCATTGTATGTATTGGCAAGAAACAAACATCTTTTGTATCCTGTTGCTGGGAATGAATAGCAAAGATTTAAACCTTGGTAGCATGTAAAAGTATCTGTATTAAGAATAGCTGATTTTTGATGTGTCGTTTTGTTTCTTTTTTTTCTTCCAATAGAAAACTGTTGCATCTCCAACTGTTTCACGCCTTACAGATACTTCAAAATTCACCGGTTCTCACAAAGAGAGGTTTGATGCCAGTGGGAAAGGAAAAGGCAGAGCTGGCCGAGAAGATCTGGTGGATAACTCAGGATATGTATCTGGTTATAAGCATGCAGGCACATACGATCATAAAGTACAAGGAAACAAGTAAGGCTGAGGGTTTACAGCACAGAGGGGGATAGAGTATATATTTGTAAGGATGTTGTTATGAATCCCACATGTTTCGGTTATTGTGAATGTTGAGACTATGTTGTCAAGAAGTTGTCTTCAGGAACTGGAACTGATTTCAACATCTGCTGAGCTACTTGCAGCACAATGCCACTTCATTACATTCCTCATACATATATTGGCAAAAATAAATAAATATGTAGATATAAAAAATACATCATTTTGTTTAGCCTTAGGAAAAAAAAACCCAAACCAACAAACAACAAAACCAACGTCAAGAGCAGTTATACCACACTTCATCAATTCAAGCAATATATCTCAAACATTCCTAGATGTTCAGTTGCCCTGATGATGTCAAAGAGAACCTCTTGAAAAGAGGATCTTTTGTAGCAGTCTTTCTGAAGACTATCCCATTACTTACGCAGTTTCATTTGACTACTGTTTTAGGGTTTTTTTAAAATGTCTTATACGGGATCTAGCACTTTTCTTAAAACATTCAACAATATACTATTGGGAAATAAGTGGTAGTAATATACTAGGTTCTAGCCTGTCATTGTCATATACCAACCATGGAAAAACTGAAAAAAAAAAGCTATTTCTAGGACAATATAGGCTCTGAAGTATTTTATGTCAACAGAAAGAGTCGGAAAATACCAGCCCTTACTTTCCTTATGTCTATAGTTTGTGCTTGTTCACGTGTGTACTGTAGCATGGTTCTGACTGGCTGGATTTGGATGGAGCTATTGTACTAACCTGAAAGGTGAGGAACAAAACATTACTAAGAAAGTCTAGTTAAGGATTTTCACAGTCTGTTTTCAAGTTTGCACTGCCTCACATTGGAAGTGAAGGGGGCATTAAGCTAATAATGCTTTAAAATATTGTCTATGACTAAACACTGCCAATCAGATTGCTATTAAATGAATGTAATTTTGCACATATGTTGTCACATAGTCCCTTCAAGCTCTAACTATGTAAAAAAAGCTTATGACCACTTGGAGTAAGGACATTTACAATTAATATATATATAATTAGGTGCAATTTACCCACAAAGAAGCCCCAAACCGTTATAACTGGGCTACATTTTAGGATAGATTCATTTGAAGCCAAGGGATTTGATTCCCTGTTTGCTCTTGCTGCCAAACTTGGGAGAATTAGTATTGCTGGGAATGGCTTTCCAATGTTACCAGGAGAACCAGTCCCACAGGTTTAAGGTACAAGCAGCTGAGTGTGACCTAGCTAGGGTCCAGAATGACAAAAGAAATTAATTGGAATAAAAAGAACATCTTTTTAAAATACTGATTGAAAAGGAGAGAAAAGGCCATTCTGATTTTCTGCAAGAGCTGAACAAGTACCTTGATGTATTACTCTGATTCGCTAAAGTTAGGAGAGATAGGGTGTTCGCTATTCAAAACCAACTCTTTGCAGTTCTGCCTTGTTTTCTTTCAAAAAGAACTTGTGCACTGATTTTCATGTCCAAGCTTGAATAAAGGTTAATAGATGTATTGCTCTCCCTCCACCCATATCAGTATCCGACTCAGAGTACATAAACATAGGTGAGCAGTGTGTGCTGTCATGTACCATGCAGGTGAGCAGTCTGTTATTTGACCAGTGTATGGAAAGGGAGCACTGGTTTTCAGCCCTTAAACTGTTCATGTTTTGCTCTGCTGACATTGTGTGGTAGCCTGTCTTGTGACTTCGCCCTCAGTGACCCTTTGAGCCCATATATCAGCCAAAAACCAAAACAACAATAGCGAACAAAAGGCAAGGCCTTCCTTCCAGACTTGGACTTTTGTTTGTTTATAATTTATTTTGATGTTTGTTTGTAAGTGGGAGAGATGTTTGCCAAAACACAGCACATGCTCTTGTATAGATTTAAATGGATTTTTCCACAGATAGCTTTGGTTACCTGAGGAGATTTTAGATGTGTGTAAAGATGCTCAGGATGCAAAGTGTTCAGCTTTATGAACCCTTTCCAAAGTTACCCAGTGTTCTTTAAGAGTGAAAAGTTATCCACTCCTATGTTGTACTGGGGACCTGTTACACTCCAAAGCAGAAAATAGGATACTCAATACCAATAGTGGCTAAATTATTCTGGCACGGTAGTAAACCTTCTAAATGTAAAGAACCTTCTTCATCACTGGTGCCTGTGTACCTGAAGACGGCTCCAGGGTAGTCCTGTTTTTTTTAATGATTGAAAAGGCTGAACCTACAGCCCTTGATGAACCCTTCAGCTGAGATACAGGCAAAATCAGTATCCCTGTTTTTCCTTTTGACTTCAAGACTTGACTAATAACTCAGTGTTAAGTGAAAAGTTCTGGACTTAGCCTCACTAAAGGGTGAAGTCCAGCCTACTACAGAGTCCAAGAGCACACTGTTGACCTGGGAGTTTGTTTGTTGCTAGCTATCTGCCTTGGCTGGCACATCGGGTGACACTTTGCTTTTAGGTACTCAAAGGACAGGCTTTCTCTGTACCCAAATACAGAGTGTGTGTAATGCCAGAATGTTTCCATACATTTCCATACACTCTGGAGGAGTGATTGATTAGGAAGATTTTAAGATATAATTAAGTTTTAAATTGTTAGTTCAAAGTGAGAAAGATCAGAACACTCATAAGATAGAAGGCATGCAAGGGAATTGAGAGTGTGGACAGATCCAAGCTAACGTGTCTAGAAATTGAGTTATAAGAGGCTGATGGAACGAGTTGAGGTTCTGCCAGAGTTTACTTTGCATTGCTTGTGCAGTATAAACTCCCTGCCATGAACCAAAGCACTTTATTTGGACCTGATGGAAACTTTGAAATTCTTTCAGTGGCATAGTAAGCTTGGGATCAGAACCTGAGAAGATGGTTCAGATAGCAGTATTTTGTTTTGAGAAACACACTTCTTTTTTCTTCTTTGTTTCTACAGTCTGATAGTTTTGAACCTCAAAGTGATACATAAAAAGAAGTCATTCTGATGTGACAGTTACAAAGGAAAGTTGTTGCTGGGAGGATAGTACTTAGTCAAGGTTTTTCTCTTTTACTATGCTTGGTGTGAAAGATGATGGCTATGAATAAAAGCATCTTATGCAGCTGTTTATTAGGGGTTCACTACCTACTTAAGCTCTTACTATTCCACTAATATTGGTAGGAAATTAAAAGCCTAAGTACTTGCTTCATTATTAGCTCTTAAGTTCCAGGCCTGCTTGGGAATGAGGCAAAGTACATTTTCTTACTCATCTGCTATTCCCTCAACTCTCAGGACAGTAAGTACAGCTTATACCTCAAAGATGACAGGAAAGGGTAGCTGAGGAGGTGCCCCATTTTCTACCCTTAGTGTTGTAAAGCATATTGTCTTCTGATGCACCATGCTGCAGACTGTAACTAAATGTCATGACTGAAGTGAGGACATGGGAATCTAATAAGGTTTACTGTCCTCTCTTTTTTGGGGGGCATCTCAATTCATTCCATCTAAATTTCCAGCTTGATTTTCAGCATCTTCCACTACGTAGCACTGTCTTATGTGGCATCTATAAAATCCTGTTGTTCCTAGTTATCTTTGCTTTCATTACTACAGTAGATGCTACCAAAAGAAATGTGATCAGAAAGTTTAGGTATCTTTTAGAAATAACTGCCTTAAAGAACAAACTCAAATTTTATTTAAATACTGTGACAGTACACAATCCTTACCTGTATGTCTACTGAAGCTTAACCTGACCATCAAAACCTTTACAAGACCGAGGACAAGAAATGAAAATCCTTACTTAGGCAAATGAATAGTCATTACAAATAATTTTCTAAAAATAACATAGTTTTAAAGTAAAATATACAGCAGTAAAAAGGGAATTTCTTATTAGTGCTTGCTTACTAATTCCATTTAGTTACTCCATGAGCTTTAGTTGAGTTTTACAACCATCAGTATGGAAATACCAAAACCAAAAATTATTGTCCTGCTCTTTGTGGTTATCAGAGCTATCACAATAGCATTACTGAGAAGCAGACATTAAAAAACACAGTTTCATGAGTCCTATATGAACAGTTGTAATTAATTGTAATTAAATATTTAGAATCCCAAGTAAATGTTGGCTATTATACTATAGCCAAAATTTAGCCCCTATTTCTTTAAACCTATAATACATCTTACCTCCTGTTCATCTAGAGAAGGGAAGGAGACATTTCAAAACTACTCACTTGTCACAGCTTGTGTTTTTCATCAGCACAGAGATTGTCTTCCAAAGATGTTTTGAATTGAAGTATGTATTTTACTGACCTTATCTAAATTAAAAATTCTGACAAATAAGAAAGTCTGACAGTTGTTTAGCATTAATACAAAGCTTTGTTCACAAATTACCATTTCAGTCATCTGTATTTTCCCTCTCTTGGCTCAATTAATATTTTTTATGGTAGTTGGAATTAGGCAGAACAAAAAGGCAAATGACTACTATGGGTTTGACTTGCAAGTGATAGGTATCCCAGCCATCTGTAACCATCTGTAGAGAAAATCCTCATGTATATTCCTCCAAAACCAAAACTTTAAACTTGTAATTGATGGATTTTTTTCTTAAGGCTTTTCATAGTTGTGAAATTAATTTTAATTCTTTGTGCCTGCATGTATGATAGTCAAAACATAACCCTGCCTTCAGGGATGCATGTATTCTGAGGGCACGTGCCTGTCATCTGTGAATAAGAATTCTCTGTTTGCACTGACCAAGAGCAAACCTTTTACCTTCATGATAGAGCAGATGTAACACTGCACTGGTATGTGTCCTCTTAACTGTCAACCTTGCGTGTGTGCCAAAATAACTACACCTTTGTGTACATTGTTTGTAGTGTGAATATTATGTTTTTGGCTTGTTGCGTAGTTGGTATTAAGTAATGTAATGCACAAGACTTGTGTAGGTTTGTGTGTATGTACACATGCTCTTTGGATCCAGCTTAAGTAATTAAACTGTATAAAAGTTGATGAAAAACTTAAATTTTATTAGGGCCAGGCTCTAGTCCTGCAGCTGATGCTGTTCAGCTTGGCTGGTTGAGGACATTGTCATTCTCCCTTCATAGCATGAAGGTAAAGATCTAAGGAAGCATTTATGGTTTTACCTGTCTACCCTGTTCTGAGAGAAATCACTCTTCAGCAATTCTAACATAAACTTAGTGTGACAAGAGGACTTTCTCCATGGAGAGGAAGTAGGAGAGTTAGGGTGAAAGCAAGCTTTCCTCTGGATGCTCTTAAGAAACCATTTTAAACTATGCTCTGCATGGGCCCTGTATTTTCCTTTGCCCCAGCTTTGTGAAGCAAGTTGACACACAGTTGTTCATCCATTAGTAGTATAAAGCTGTGGTAGAGTGAGATGGGAACAGGAAACAGGAGTGTTATACATTGCCTAGGGACTCAAGTCTTGCTTGCACCTTTATACAAATAAATACCAGAAGCATAATGACAGCTCTTAAACTTGGGTGAGATTCTTAAAATCTGGATTACCTCAAATTAATACATGTGTACCTCCTGTATTTGGAGTGTTTGCCTATAAAATATCATTTAACATTCAGTTGCTTATTTTGTGCAATCCCAAAGTGCCCATTTGGCTTACTTAATATAAGCTGGAAATTATGGTCAGGGCTGTTCTTTTAAGTCTTCAGAATCCTAGAACTACTAAGAAACCTGTAGTTGCATTTGTGCTTGCTCACTAAACTCAAAACTAATGCTTTGAATGATGTCCCATCTAAGAATAATTCTTCTGGAAGTAAAAGAATACTGCAGATAGAACCTCCACGTCTTAATTGTCAAAGTAATTTATTTTTGCAGGGAGAAATATCTGTTAATATATTCGGGTTTTTTTTTCATGTTTTTCAGTATATTAACCTTGGTATATTGTTTCCAAAACCCTATGGAGAAGGTGGATTTGAAAACAAGTTTAAGATACAACTTAAGATACATTTTAATTGGCTTATTTAATTCAAGCTAATTGATCATTCACTCAAGGTAGACTTTGGCAAGAGTAATTCTGAAGGGGGAAAAGGGGGAAAAATCCAGCCTCTTGTCTGAGCATTCTTGACAGACATTTGCAGTTCTGGTAGTCTGAAACAATTTTGTAAAAAAGAAGTTATCTTCTGTATTCATGAACATGCGTGCATGCATGCACACAGGCACTACTTGAGGGCATGGATATACATGAGGGCAAAACTACAGAAGAGACTTGTTTTCTCTTTAAACCTTGCATTTAGAAATTGGCATTGAAATGCCCAACTGACTAACATGATTTGGAAAAGTGATAAGCTACTATCGTTCCATTGCAGCTAAATAGCCAATGAGTTAATTTTCAAATACAGTTATACAGCATCTCTTTTTTGTGAGTTACTGTAAAGCTTATGGCACTGAACAAAGCGAGTTTTGATGTAAACATTTGGAAGGGTCTCAAAGATAATGCGCATGATAATTTGCCCTTACCTCCAGTTATCTTTATGCAAGATTTTTCTACTGCTTTGCACATATTTCAGAAAACATCAGAAACATTGTTAGACTCAACCAAATTAAAAATATGGCCCTAAAAGTACACTCAGTTCATCCATCTTTGCATTTTGATCAGGAGCTACATTTGGAGATGAACCACAAAATAAGGAAAAAAGATGGCAGTCTGAATCCCCACAGTGGTGAATTATTTGAAGTTCCAGTTTACATCAGATGAGTTTCTGTATGCTTGCATTTACTGAAATACTACTTTTAAACAAAATAATTAAATAATGTGAAATAATGCAGCCTGGGCTCTGTTAAACAGGATTATATTAATGCAACTGAAATGCTGTGTATGTCTGTAATATTCAAGCTAAATATGTACTAGATCTTTACAAAGGCTTTGTGTAAAGTTAGTTAACCTACAAACTGATGTCCTGTATAAAATTGTGTTGGCAAACTACTTTTGTTAGCACTGTAGTGTATGAAAAGGTAAGATTATAGACAAAAATAAGTTATAGGGTGCCAAAAAGTGTGTTTGTTTTTAATCTTTGTGCTGGGTTCAGAATATATCAGCTTTGGCAAATTCTTGCAGCAGGGAAATTTTTTTGTACAATGCTTATAATAGAAAGTAATTTGTCTTTACATTCTTTAAAGCAGAGAAATGGTCAATGTTGGATAAGTATATTGAAATTTATTCTTAGCAAGGTGTTATGTTTCACAGATTTAAATATTAGAGGAGAAATATATATTTATACAGAAGTATAATTTTTGAATGAGATTGATTTTTTTTTTCAGTTGTGAACCATTTATTTATCCACATCATGCTTTATTCCTTTGCTAGCTTGTTTATCAGTGCATGCTGTTCCAACATTCATTTCTAATTCGATTTAGATGTTTTGATTCTTCGTTTGCACAAATCTGGATGTGCATGCTGTCAGGACCTGATCATAAAGGGTGGAGGCAAAACTGTTTTGTCTTTGATTACCTAGAGCACTAATTAAAATTTAATCATTAAACAGTTGGGATATGGAGATAGGTCTTGACATAGTCTTCCTTGGAGCACTGTACACTATGGAAAAAACCTTCAGTGAAGCTTACTAGTTTTTGTTCCTATTTTCATTTGTCTTTCATCAACCAGGAAGCTGCTGTGTGCTAATAATTACCTGCAATATTTCTAATTGCAGGCATTGCAAACATTAACATGCAGCTGTACTAGCCTACTGTGTTCACTGTGAAATTTTCAACACGGTAAAAATTTTTACATGATCATTTAACCTTACAAGTTTACTTTTTCTCACTAATTTAACACTGCATCTTCTTTTCATTACAGCGAAAGAACAACTTGAGCATAGCATTTCTTAATCTTAACTATAGTAGATAAACATGTCCTAAGCAAAGATTTTTAACCACTTGATGAAGGGGGCCAGCCACCATCCAGTGCAAAGCACACTGGGCAAAATCTTATCCCCACTGCAACCAGTTCCAAAATTCTAGCTGGTGTTAGCAAAAAAAGAACCACCATTACCAAGGGGTTAATAAGCTTAGTAACCATGACAAGAGGTTATGGGGGAGCACAACAGTGATTCTCTGTTTCCATGTCTTTGTTTCTGTTAATTTAAAACTACTACTCTTCAATCTTTAAAATAAGTAAAAGAAACTTGAAGGGGGGAATCATATACTACTAGTTTGTACTAGGTTTTTTCAGGAAAAGGAAACAAATTTATATATATATATATATGCAATATATTTTTACACTGTTTATTAATGCTAGAAAGTATTAAATGTATCACTTTATCTGTGTGAATGTTAAAGTAATGACAATGTTATGGATGTTTTAAACCTTTTGAAGTCGTCTTGTTAAATTCTAAACCCACATTAACAATGGAAAAGCTACTTTGTCTGCAACATGATTGTTGATGTTTTAGGGAAAAAGTTCAAGTACAGCAGTTGTTTTAATTAGCACTGTAAAAGCTTGGCTTGAAAAGTTATAGTGAAATCCATATTTTAAACACCATTTTGTTAATCATAGCTTCTCATAAAGTACGTTACTGCTGTTGACTGACTGTATAAAATTGTATTTTTAGTTGGTAAAGTGATCAATAAATGTGTTACTACATAAGTTCTGGGATTTATTGAAGTAAATGGTATTTGCTGATAAACTTTGTAAGCAACAGTTATTTTACAGTTTAGATGTTAATTTAGTTGCTGATGAGTTTATAAATTGCATCAAAATACTCTCTGAACATCCAGCTGTCTGGTTCTGAGCAGAATCTATTTTTTCTTTACCATTTATTTTCCTAGTCTGAATAATGACTGAAGTTGGCCATTGATATTTTGGGGCTTCTAGTATGATGCTTGAATTGCCATTATAATGGTGATCCACCAAATGGGATCTGTCAAGGATGAAGCCATTTGTTCTTAAGTAGCTACTTAAGATAAATTGCTCCTCAGTGCAAAAGCCAGAGTTACTTCTCTCAGTTTCTTTAAGTGGTGTTGAAAATATTTTACTTGTAAGGAAAGAAAGTCATCTGCTACACAGAACATTGTTTTAATGATGTTACATCCAAAAGCGAATATGGACCTTTTGTTTATAAACAACATCACTCAGCTTTCCAGTATCAAAAATACCAATACTGTACTCAAGAAGCAGAAGACTGAAGTATTTAATTCATGACATTGTAATAGCATAATTAATAATGTGTCCAAAAAAAAAAGAATGTTGCTCTAGAAATGTAGCAGCGTCAATTGACAAACTGGCAATTGCTAATTGACAAAATGAGTGAATTGCTAACTCTGTAATTAGCGACTGCAAGGAAACATAACTAAACAGCTTACAGCTATCCTGTCTCTTCTCCTGTTGTTCTCAAAGTGGAAATGATATTCCTTGTTCTCACATACTAGGCAACCTTCTTTAGAACTGCCTTTTAAGTGAAATCTAATACACTGTGTCCTGAGATAGCTTTTCTTCCTGCACAGAGACCATAGACTATCCCCTCCTGTACTCCTTTTAACTCTTAGCATGTATGGTTACTGAAACTGTAAAAAACATAGTGAAGCACAACCTATGGGAAAAACCAAATTCTTTACCATTCAAAAAGCCTTTAAGATAGGGGAGATAGTACTCTTCTGCCCTGTGAGAATGTAAGACTCTAAGATCTGTGTTTTCAAAAGAGTTAAGGATTTTTTATTTTTTTCCTGTAGGACCTCTAGAAATGCCCACTTGCCCCTACAAACCACTTACACATCATGGCTTTAAAATGAAAATAACCCCCCTCTGCTAGGATGTGTTCTCTTTACTCCAGGAATACAATTATTTGTGCTAGTTTTCAGTCTGTGTAGCTACTCTTTCAATCGGTACACACTCCTGCTCTCATGTCTGTACGTCATATGCAGGCTGATCTTTCCTGGTTCTATCAAGCTGTTCTGCCACAGCCAGGACTGCATGGACAGAGGTGTGGAGGCAAAGGCTACCTCTGCCAAGTCTGAGTCTTCAGGGGACTTAACCTGGTTTTCTACGTAGCCTTTCTTTCTTTTCATTTCTTCAGATTTCTATGTAACTCACTGCACTGATTTATTAATAATGTAAACTAACCCAAGCACACTGGAAGTTCACATACTTATTAATAAGTATTCATTAAATCCCCTCTCAGTCATCTTTTCTCCACAACAATAGTGTATATATGTGGAAGGAACCAAAGGCAGGGATGTAGGTGGTCTGGGAAGGAACAAGCTTAGGAAAATAGAGGGTTAAGAGACTAGTCCCTGGTCTATGCAGTTATTTCGTGATGCCCTGGATCTCCTAAGTGTCAACTGCCTTGTCTTATTAAATTTAATTTCTAACTGTTTTCTTGGGTGAGGGGATTCTCTTTCTGTGTACATTTGGCTGCCAGCAGATACTGAGCTGAACCTAGACAGCAAGCAGGGGCTTTAGCATCAGTTACCAAAGCATTCAAAAGACTGGGCCAGATACATGTATGTCTCTGAGACAGCTGGAAGCACATACCAAAGGGACCAGGCAGTCCATAACAACTGCTCAGAAGGCTACAAGGTCTGATGGTGTGTGTCTTTAGATGGGAGATGATAAAATTTCTGGGATAGTTACTCAGCTGGCTGCACATCTAATAGTTACTCAAGGGATCCAGCATGTGCTGGTCTGCATTAGGTAGGAAGGGAATGTTGACATGGGATTGTACCAGCAGATGAAGTGTAGATGTGACCTTCATGGACTTGCATGTCCAGATTCCAGCAGGATGGGAAAATAGGGATCTAGGCACTAGCCATTGGATAGGCTGTCTGGAGGGAATCCCATTAAATATATGCATGTTTCCTACTAGCAGCCCTTCATCCTGATCAGCCACAGACAGGTAGTTGGAACTGATTTTGGTTTTGTTGGTGTTGCTGACTTTGTTTTTTTAAGTGTGAAGGGTTTCTGTCCATCAACACTACCATCAAAAAAAAAAATCTTCGCCTTCTTTGCAATGGTACTGACATCTGTTGTTGCCTGTATTGTTGCAGAAATGTTGATTTGTTGTGTTTCTTAACTGATAATAGGTCCTATTAAGTTGCTCAAATTGAGTCTCAAGGCATGTGCATGTCTGCTAATTCTTGATAGAAATTAAAGGTCATTATTTAAAATTCAGGTAACCAATTTTGTTCATTACCCCAGCTAAACTGAATTATTTTTAAAATATTTCCTTTCAATAGTATTTTGGTAGGTTTATTCTATTTTATAGTACTACTAATTTGAACTTTTTACTACAAAGCAAACTCTTTAAAGGAACATTTCTTACATGTTTCTTACTGGAAAAATTTCTTGTAGTCATACGCTGACATTCAGTTAGAGTAGGTTTCATATGTTGATGTCACTAGACCAGATGAAATATAAAATATGAATACAGTTTTTTTAATCTAAGATTAAACTTTCTTTTATTTTTCTACATAAAACATATCAATATATATATACACATATTAAAATTGGTATAAGATATTTCCCATTATTTGAAATTCCATCTCTGTTTTTAGGTACTGTCAGCATTATGAAGTGGTTTTGTATGTTAATTTTGGCATCTAATTGCCATGACACAGACATCCTGAAGGATGTAATCTTCTTTTACTTAAGTAGATCTTGTCTACCTTAAAGCAGCATCACAGTGTTTTGTCCTATGTGCAGTCTTTGCTTGTTATCACCTTCTCATCCTCATCATCCTCATAAACAGCACTTGACAATGGCTTTCATTTTGAGCTGTGTCTCATTCTGCTCTTCCCAGCTTCTTGTATGTCTGCTCTGTGATGTCCCACCCTGTGGGGAGGGAAGCACCCAAGCTTGGTAAATGCTCGTGGTCAAAAGGAATAACAAAAGTCAGAGGGGTCACATAGTTTTATTAGCAAATTACACACTTGGCATGGAAATTGGTATGTTAATCCCTGACCTACTCTGTAAGCCAGCAGTGGGTTTTGGGTAAAGGGGTAGGGTCAGAGGGAAGAGAGAAAGGAAGCAGTGAATTAAAGAGGGGAAGAGAAAGAGGGAGAGTATCTGTATGGCTAATGGGAAGTGCAGAGTCCTGGAGATGTATGCCTGGGCTTGATGGGAGTTCTACAGATCAGTTTTGCCTGCCCTGAGGACAGGTTTCTTGCTTTCTATGCAAATTAGTTGCCATTTGCAGTCCGTTCTTTCAGACCTATCTGGACATGGTTTGTAAGGTCACAGGGGTCTTGGGTGGTCTCATACCCTCCTACTGGGTTGGCCCTTGGTTGACAGTACCTGCCTGTTTCTTCACTGATGCTGTCTTTTGTTTGTTGTGCCTCCAGGGACTAGAACTAGAAGGATGTTTGTCCCTGATCTACCTCCACATGGTCCTCTTCTTCTTGGAACAAACCCCCAAGGCTGTCTGGTTGTTGGTGTTTGAGACATACACATTAGCCCCTTGTTGTCTGGACTTTGTATACTCCTGGGCTGTAGCTTGATCTCACTTAAACACTACCTGGGATAATTTTGGACAAAGTGGCATTTCTAATCATTTTTAGAAGTAATATGAGATTGTCTTAAAAATTTCATTTTAACCAAAAATTTTACTTCTCTGCAGAAGACAGACCATATAACAATTCCTGTTTTAATTACTGAATAAATAGCTGTTTTCCTCAGATATTTTGCACCAACTAGAATGCCATTAATTATGATTATTGATGCCATATGTTAAAGTAAGAACACTTTATGATGTTGCTAAATACAACTGGATGTTGAACAGGAAACATGAATTAAGCCTTATTTGTGATAAATTAAGGCATATTTTCCCACCAAAGTAATGGGATTGTGAGTTTTCTTTTTGGAAACAAGTAAATCCTGTATTTCATGGACCTGTGAAAGGATAAATCTTTGGCAGGATATTAAAAAGAATCCAGTAGGTGGTGCACCAGGCATAGGAGAGACAGGCAATGCTCTGGAGACCTAACTACCACCTAGAAACTGTTTTCAATTTAAAAAAGAAGTCATCACAAAGAATTTAAAGTAGATTCTCTTCATCAATGAGAAGTCCAGTATATAAGCAAATTTGCCTTTGCCAATGAAAGTCTTCTTGCGTTTCTCTGCAGATCCAATGACTATATCTGGAAGAAAACCAAATCTTGCTGCTAAAAAGACAAAACCTTTTGTCCCAAAGCCTGCACAATATGATATTGCTAGAGTAGAGCAGGGCAAGTGTGAGCTACCAAATACCTAATGCATGACATTGAGCTGAAACTCAAAGGTCACATCCATTTTTCCTACAACGCAGGAGGAAGGATGCAAAAAGGCTTGTGGGTCAGTTCCCTGCCATTTCCACTGCAGCATATGTGTCCATTGTTTCCAGTATTAGCTCGAGATATTCTTCTGTGCAACCATGTGCATGTGTTCCTCCACAACACTATCTCCAGTTATTAGCAAAATTCCCTAATGTTTACCTAAGCCATTACCTCCCTGTGCCCCAGAAGCACTCTGACACACACTGCCTGCTAAGCAAGAGGCAATTTTTGGCCAGTGTGCACAAAACTCAGCCAGTCACCCACCACAGGTATACACAAATGACTGAATAAATTTCTATGACTGTTCTTGTGTTGATCATCTCCTCTGTGTTCCAACTTGCATTTTATAAATTGGAAATGTCAATCAGTGTTTTTTCTGGCTAACAGTCTCTGTCATTTTTCGTCACAGTTCTGCATGCGACTCCACTAATCCACATTGCAACTTCAGAATAGGATTTAAATGAAAGACAATTATGTCTTTGATAATTTTCCAACACCATCTTCAGAGAAAAAATAAAATTTAAAATACTACACTGTATGTAACTTGATTGTATCTCAGTTAGAATCATAAAATAACTCAGGCTGTAAGGGACCTCTCACGTCCTCAATTGTCCAACTTATTCTTAAATGAGCTCTCTGACTTCAATGTCAATAAAGCTACTGCACAGTGTTCTGTTGAGTCATATTTCAAAAATCATATCTAGGTGCCTGACCAGTGGAAGAAAGTCCTTCTTTTACATCCTGCTGGAATTGTCTTTGTTGCCATGGAAATGTTAACTGGTTCTTGTCATTTTACTGTGTGTGTTGGTGAAAATCTGCTTTCATCTTCTCCATATGTCCCCATGTGGAAGACAGTAAATAGATTCTCCTCCTCCTCACTCTTCCCCATTTCTTCTCCAGAGTAAACAAAACCATCTCTCTCAGCCTGTTCCTAGTGTATGTTCTAGCCTATACTATCTTCTCTGGGCTCTTATTTTATGATTTTTTTTACGTGGGGAAACCCTTTAGTGGAATACAGTACTGCCTCAGAAGCGTTGAGTAGAGGGAAATAATTTCTTCTCTCTATCTGCTCTCATTAATAAAGCCAAACTTGCACTGCAGTCATGTTCAGCATATTACCCAGGAAAAGCCCAAATTTTTTGCAGAGCTGGTACATAATCTGTCAGATCCTGCACCTGCTGCAGGGTTTATTCTACCCAAGGTACCACTTTGCATTTGTCTTTGCTGAACTCAATTGTGTCTGCCAACTTCTCAAGCTTGGTTAAGTTCCTTCCTAACAGTAAACCATGTCCAGTTTGTTATCTGCTATACATCTGTAAACACAAAATTCCTTGTCATTTAGAAATTATCTTGTTGCTTTAGGATTGGAATAGGAAAAGTGATACAAGTCTACCCAGAATTTATTCAGAATAACTTGCTCTATTGACTCACCTTTTTAAAGATATCTATAGAATCACATGATCATATAAAAACACTAGGTATAACTGAAGGTGATGGCCCTGAATATAAGTTGATGGGTCCACTTCAGACACCTGAATTTGAGCATGCTGAGGAATTATGTAATTTTAGTAAATGACAGTGTTTTTTACTTGTTCCACAATTTTCTGGCTGCATGTCCAGAAAAACAGCTTACTAAGATGAGCAAGGATAGACATACTAGAGTGTAAGGATTCTCCAAGTGAGCAAGTTCTACATACAATATGTGCTGGAGAGTAATTTCAGCTGAATAGAAACTAGACAACACAAGTACTTTTTAGATTTATATTGATTAATTTTCTTTATGCTACCCATAGCTTTACAGAAAGGAGGCTGATAAAAGTATTTCCGTGACAGGTCTGGTAAAAATGACGTAAAGCCTTTATTTTTTTTACAAGTAAATAATTGTGAGAGCTTTTAAAATGTAGGATTAAAAGCCTGATGAGTTAAGTGTCTCCACAATTAAAATCAGATGGCTAAAATAAGTCTGCTGATTTAGACCTGTTAATAGCAGCATGGTTTGCCTGAGAACAGCTCTGAAAGCTGCAGTCTGCTAGGTAAGAAGGAAACAATGGAGCACTACTGAACTGGAAAACACTGGGCAAGCTAAAAATTATGTTGTGCCTATATTTACGTGAGCATACATATTTTTAATAAAAAGTTATAAAAAGAATTCACAGAAATACATGGAAAATAAAACAATAAAATTAGTCTAATTGTAGATACTATATTCTAATACTGTATCTTGGCATAACAAAATGATAGTACCAAAGCTAATATTCAAAAGATTTTTTTTAATTGCCAAAGGGGTGCTTAAAGGCACAATATGCAGTTACATAAATAGAAAGAACCAACAGAATGGAAATTTAAATGCAACCAAAGAACACTCAAACCAGGTATTTCAAAACAGCACATCCATTCTGAATACATCAGAAATCCTTTCTCCCCTATGCTGACTGGTGATACTCAGTTCCCAAAATGCTTGCAAACCCATTCCAGGTTTCAAAACAAGCTAGCAGGAATATAGGATGCTAGTGTTGAAAATTAATGTCTTAACAATCCACCAATGATGTATGAATGTCAAGAGACTAATTAATGACAAGGGATGCCAACTGAAAAGGCGCCTCCACAGTGAATTAATGCACAAGAAACTGATGAGACTTGTTAGATGTCTCTGCTATATCTGTGCTGCTGAGCATGCTACAAGACAGCTATTTTTAAATGAGACATGTGATGCACCAGAAACGTTCCAGCCACTGAAGCATGAAGCTGTATGTAACCAGTTCACCACACTGCAAGGCTGCAGTACTGTATGTGTAATTATCTTTAAAATAAAAAATATTTAGGCAAAATTCAAATGGTGAGTGAAATAGGGTTTTTTGAGTGTTTCACTACAGGTTTTTTCTGAACTCACCTAACTGTACTATTCACTTTTGAATGAACCTCAAACTTCTGTGAGAGCACTGCAATATCACTGTTTCAATTAATGCATTTGTACCTTTGATTGCTTGATTCTGTTACTTGGGAAGACCTAATTTTAATGCATTATTTGTACTGAATTGCACCAAAGATACATTTCATTCACTTATCACTCAATGGACAATCATCTAGAAAATGAATTGATTAAATCAGGACTTGTACAAGTCAGGAAGTATGAGCAATGCCACAAAATCTTTCAGATTTGGTTGATAAACTGTCTTATAATTCAATAATGTCATGGAGTAATACTGAGGTGGGTAATAAATGTTAATGAAAAAAGTAAGTGCATTCAAGATAGCATTGTAGGACATGAAATCGATGCTGAGATAGTAACTGTACACAAAACCTTGACAAGTCATGTAAATCTAGCCATTTTTCAGAGGAAAGAATATTTTAATTTTTTTTAACTCATATTTCAGGGAAAGGTTACTTTGTGATGGCCATGTTGAAAAAATCCATTATGTTACTTAAGTTGCTGAAATTCATCTCCCATTGACAGCACATGCTATAAAGGAAGCATTAGAAACAAACTTGCTGACTTTGTGTTAATGATACTTTTAAAATATCTAGGAATATAAAGAAAGCATGACAAATTTAGAACAGCAACGTGCAACAGCTAAGCATGTGGAAAATTTAGTTTGGTATTGAACAAAAAGAATTTTTGACAATAGGCTCTGTGGCCAAAATTGATGAATAATGTCAGTAGCATTGGGGCTTCATGTACAACTAGGAGAGCTGAATACTGTTTGAATATGATGACTATTCTTTAACTTAGTCCTACACATGAAGTAAAGTTATTTCATTTATACAAAGGTAAGCATGCAAACTGTCTGCTTTGAAATTTGATAACAGGGAAAATTGAACAAATAAGTTTACTTGCAAAAAAACTACAGAAATAACTCCACAAAAGTCAGAGAAAACATAGAAAGGTCTCACAGTTGACTTCCACTGCAAATATACTTCTTGCTATATTGTTCAGTCAGTTAATAGTGTTAGTTATACTAGTAACTATTAATAGAAGTAGCTATCTTTAGTGTGGCCTTTGATATCAGTGATAAAGCAGTAAACTACAATATGGATGACAGATGGAAGTTTACAAAGCAATAATACGGCAATTTGTTTTGCAGCTCGAAAGACGATTAAAAACAGCACAGCTACCCAGGTGAAACAGAATCTAGTTTTCTTCCCTGATGCTACCATGAGCACAAGAAAGACAACATTTCCAAGGAAAAAGAAATAAAGCCATCTTCTCAAAAACAGTTGTCTATACTGTCAATTTGTAAGTGATATTTATGTATACCTGTGAATACCCATGAATTATTCAAGTCATATCCTCATAGGACAGTAATATAAAAGATTAAGTGCAAAAAATAGTACTGTTTTGTATTTCCTGAGTTTTACTTTGATCCCCACTTCAAAACAACAGTCTGAACTAATTTTGTATTTCCAAAATACAGTCCAGACTGATAGAAATTTAATATTTTACAGAAGCCAGGGTAGCTCAAAATAAGTCTTTTAATTTAGATGAGCATAAAGTTAGAAGAGGAACAAGAATAAATTACAAATTCTGTTCGACTTTAATATTGGTATTCATCAACCTGAGACTGTGATGTGTCAAGATGACCTGATCTAAAAGCTCACATACCCTGAAAGAGAGGGAGATGACAATCCTTTTCCCCTGTTTTTTCAGTCTCTTTTTCATGCTTCCAATCAGAAGTTGCCAATGCACATATTTTTTACCTTTCACAAACTCCTGTGTTCTGTGGATTCCTCTGTGAGCTCATGTCATATGTCAACTGCCAGAAAACAAGTTGATCAGGAAAAAGAAGACTCTTCCCTGCTAGATTAATGAACCGAACTGACTTGAAGAATTGTCTGATGAGTGCCAGAGGGAAAGCAAAGGAATGTACAGGACTTTGTGGCCAGGAGCCAAGGATCAGGGAGTGAGGTAGGATCTCTGCCATGACAAGGAGGATATAGGAATAAAAGCTATCCTTTTGCTGCATCAGGAAGGCATTAATTTCACTCCATTTTTTTTTAATGAAAATATCCTCATTGTTACAAACCTGGGAAAAACAGTGATTTTATTTTTGTATTACCATTGCAAAAAGCTATAAAAAGTAGAAGTAAAATTAGCAAGTTTCATTTTAATTACAAAAAAAAAAATCTTTGTGTAATGCATGACAACCAGCTTTTAAAGCAGCATATGAAACCTAAGTACTATTTCTCCTTTGCCACTTCCAGTCACTTTTTTTTTCAAGTTCTATCACCATTTTCTACATTACATCTTTTGAATATGTCAGATTTTACATCACGACAGTTAACCAAACTGGAAAGCTGGTCCAGTTGAAAGATAACCAACTGGGGAATTTTTTTGGTGTTCAAATATATATATATGAATTCTTTTAGATTTATTTCAGCATTCAGCCATACAAACATCTTAGTGTTTGTGATAGGGAAGCAGCAGATATATTTGGTTTTTCAACACTACTGCTCAGCTTCAGTTCCATATAGACTAAATTGCTATCCTACCTGAGTCAGAAAAACCTCAAAAGTACTAATATACTGATGCCATTTTTTCAATAAAAATAATTAAGTACCTAAAATAACTCTAAAGCAGAAACTGATGCCTTTTCCTTGGTCCTAAAAATTAAGAGTCAGACATAGGATAAGGGATAAAGGGTTTTTACCTTTGTATTTAGTAAGGATCTTTATGATGCACCACTTTGCCAAGGTGGAATGCACCGAAATGCACACCCCCAGTAAATCACATATACAATTTTATAGACCTTGCAAACTAGCATATCTAATAAAGATGCCTCAAGGAGAAGCTTGAATGAATAGTGTGATATCTCCCCATCCTGAAGAATTCTCCCCTGGAGGTACCTAATCCTAATTTACAGGGTGTATTTTAAAGAGGACCTTGGTTTCTCAAGAGTGTAGGGTTTTCCAGCCTCTAACTTCCAGGCCTCTGGGATGTGTGGTCATCTGGCCTAACGGAATACCAGGACTATGCTAAGTTATAAGTCTTAAGGAATTACAAGTATACATGCTAAGAGCACTGAAGATACAAAAAAAGTTGTATAAAAAGTTGTATAAAAGGTGTATAAAAGGTATATAAAAGAAAGGTAAAAAATAATCTTGGCATCAAAACAACTATTCAGGATCCTCATGTGAAGCACCTGGGAGTCCCATGATGCTGCCAAGATTTCTGTGGTCTGCTGTGTTTGAGTTCCTGTGAAACCACAGTTGCTATTCAAGAGAAGTTCCTTCAAGTGTTGTCAGTTCAACATGCAGACAATATGTCCTAATGCATCCTCACCCACTGATGCAATATAATCTTTGTGAAAGAAAAAAGTTTGAAATACTTATCCAAGCTCTAAGTCTACTTCACTCAGACTACTGCTAAAGTTGGTTTGTTCCGGCTGTTCATTTTGAAATAGACTGAATCCATGCATGCATTCTGAAGTGCCTTCTGAATAGCTACAGGAAAATGTAGCTATTCAGAAGGTGATGGTGATGAAGTGCAGAAGATGCTGGTGATGAAGTGCAGAAGTACAATTGCCATCCCAGCATGAAACCTATCCACTTCTTAGGATACAATTCAGGAATCACCACCTTATTTACAGAGATATGTTGTAACTGGAATTAGGCATTGAAACGTCCCGTTTCAAAAATATAACTATAGCAGTGTTGCTCTGCACAACTGACACTGTCCTGACCTTGTCTTCCGTAGGCTTTCAAGACTTGGTGTGCATTGGTTACATGTTTCGTAACCCTAGTTGTTAAGAAAACTCCAACCAACCAACCAACCAACCACCAACCTCCTTACCTGCAAACTAACCAACACATTATAAGAGAGATCTAGGGATTTCAAGTTACTATTTTTTTTTAGAGAATTTCAAAAAGAAGTACAGTAATTTCACGATTATAAGCCACACTGCGTATAAGCCGCATCTCTGGGTGCCAGCAACTTTTCATTCTTTGTCCATACATAAGCTGCACCTGATTATAAGTCCCACGTTACAATACAGAGTGTGATAAAAGGTGTCTATTCTATCACCATCTGTTGAGGGTGGGGGCAGTGATCCTTATCTCAACGGCAGATATTCTGCTAATGGGCCATCCATTGAAACTAGGTGGGGCATTGTTCTTTATCTTTTCACAACCCATCCTTCCCCCAGTGAGTCATTTTCTGCTAATGGCCATTGAGTCCCACTGTGTGACTGATAAAATTACTGCATCCCATTGGAAGTTGCTCCAGCCAGGGGGAAGAGCCCAACATTTCTTACCAAGATAAAACAGAGGGTTTGGGACACTAAGGGAGCCCCTTTCTGCACTGGACTCCAGAGAGAAACTGGATTTCTCCACATCACCACTGGACCTCCAGAGGGAAACTGCACCTTCTGCAGGAGCACTGCTCCAACTGAATCACATCTGTCACTGCAGGAGGATGCAGCCACCATGGAATGGGACTGCTACCAACACCCTGCCTGATGGGGTGCCAGGTTGTACTCTGACTTTGTCAGGGTTTGGGGTTTGTTTCTTTGTAGTACAGTATTTCTATTTTAATTTCCCTAGAAATGAACTGTTATTCCTAATTCCCATATCTTTGCCTGAAAGCCCCTTGATTTCAAAATTATAATAATTTGGAGGGAGGGGGTTTACATTCTCCATTTCAAAGAGAAACTCCTGCCTTTCTCAGCAGACACCTGTCCTCCAAACTAAAACAGCAACTTTTTGTTCTTTGTCCGTATATAAACCGCACCTGATTATAAGCCGCACTTTGGGTTCGGACCAAAATTTTAGTCCAAATGGTGCGGCTTATAATCGTGAAATTACTCTCCTGTGAGAAAGGAGCAAGGATGGCACATCACCTACTTCAGAGCAAAAGGGCAGGTTAGATGGGAGCATGACTGGGAACATCCATAACCTCAGCATATTTGTAAGAAAGGCAGATAGTATCTTCTACACATTTTAATACTTAATTGGGTTAGTAAAAAATGCATGATGAAGCTATTCTGCAGTATATCAAGAATTTGGTATTAAACAAAAATAGGAAATTTTATTTTCTTGTTGCTTCTTGAGGGGTTTTTTGGGTGATTTTTTAATGCTAGAACTAGTAATATTAATTACATGGTAACCTTTGCGAAAGGATTCTAGAATAAACTGTCTTTCAAATGCCACTTAATATAAAGCTAGTTCTTGCTCAGTACCCTGCATATCTACTCTCCAGGATAAAATAACTGCTATGCTGCCAACTTTTCCTTGAAAACAAGTATTTATAACAGGTGCATGTAATGTAAATTAAATCACTCTCATATCCATGGAGAACACACATCCGGTACAC
Source organism: Catharus ustulatus (assembly GCF_009819885.2). NCBI lineage: Eukaryota > Metazoa > Chordata > Aves > Passeriformes > Turdidae > Catharus > Catharus ustulatus. Next base: position 60,971,832 of record NC_046221.1, on the reverse strand, counting down.
AGATCTGTATTTGATCTTCCTTAGGAAATAAGATAGAGAACAATAAAAACTCAATTTCTAAACATATGCGGTTTTTGCCCACAACAAACATTGTAGATTTGTCACATGAGTCATAAATATAACTTTTTTTTTTTTTTAATGTAGAGGTAATTTATGAGAAGGAAAGTGGATTGTGTGTTCCCTGGGTTTTGTGGCAGTCTTGGGATTATCTCTGCTGAACTCTGTAACAGTATTTCTGTAGGAACAACTGTAAAGAAAAGGTATTAATACAGTGCAGGAGGCAATGAGTAAAATCAGGCCAGGATACAAGAAGCAAAGTATGTATTTCTAAACTGGGAGCTCCTACTCTCAGTCTGTGTATCAGGCATTATCGTTATCCCTCCCCCGATTTAACTCCACATGTAACATTTTCTTTTGTGAAGAATTTATAAGCCTTAATGAGCTTAGTTTCCATATCTGAGTTTCCAAGGACCCTGGGATGTTAGAGCATCACAGTATTGAAAACTTTCAGTTTTCAAGCTTTGAATTATGAAAAACATTTTGTAGTTCACATTACTCAAAGTTGAAGAAACAATTCAAAATTTACTAAAGTATGTCAGTGGCTCATCTAAATGTCTCAGCACTGAAAAGACGTGGACCTGTTAGACGGATTCCAGAGAAAGGCCACAAAAATTCTTAGAGAGGTGGAACATGTCTCCTCTGACAAAAGACTGAGAGAGTTGAGGGTGTTCAGCTGGAGAAGGGAAGGCTGCAGGGAGAGTTTTTTGTGACCTTTCTGCACTTAAAGGGGGGTTATGAGAAAAATGGGGACAGACTTTTTAGCAGGGCTTGCGATGATAGGAAAGGGGGAACGGTTTTAAACTAAAAGAGGGTAGATTCAGACTACATATAAGCAAGAAAAATTCTATGATGAAGATGATGAAAAACTGGAATAGGTTGCCCAGAAAGGTGGTAGTTGTCCCATGCCTGGAAAAATTCAAGGCCAGGTTTGGGTAGGGCTCTGAGCAACCCGGTCAAGTTGAAGATGTCCCTGTTCATTGCAGGGAATTGGAGTAGATGAGCTTTAAAGGTCACCCTTTTAGGGCCCAACCATAACCATTCTGTGAATTTATGATCCATAATCTACTAGTAGAGGTAAAGGGTTACTCATGTCAGCTCAGCTGAAAGAAATAACAGCTGCCACTACCTGCAAACAGATGAAAGGGGGTTGGGAACCAATGGAAATGCATATGCAGGAATTCCAAGACTTCTGGCATATTTAAAGGAGAAAGATAAGTTAACCTAGGGTTTTTTACCCCCAGCCTTCAGTTGGCAACTTTTAAATCCTGCTCTTCCCATATCAACCTTCCTTCCAGGTATGTTCTGTTGCTTTAATCTGCATTGACTCTGGTAGTAGCTTAGTCAACTTTCATGGAGTAACAGACAACAAAACCAGAATTGTGCAAGAACTTTTTGCTGGATTACCAAATTGAACTGTAAATACCAGAGATAGTGCAAAGTAGAAAGATACAGCACTAGAAATGAGGAAAAGAGAAAGAACAATGAGGAAAGACAACAAGAACAAAACACCCCCATATATCAACCACGTTTTAATTAACCTTGTTAAGAAATCAAATTTTAAAGCGTGTTTCTCTCTTCCAGTACGTTTATGTGATATATGTACATCTGAATAAGAAGTTACACATTCTGATTTTGTAGAGATTTATATCCCTTGAGCACACAAAACAAACTACCACCTAAAATGCAAGATGACAAGGGACTTAATGAATCAGCAAACTATAGCTATTCTGGTGTATTGTGTGCACAGCAGCTAAAAATCAGCATGTTCTTGTGTGCTTGGCTTTTTTTCCTGGTGATTCTTGACCAACAAAACACTATCTGCCTTTTTTTGTGCTTGGGAGCGCGTTTTACTGTCTGCATTTGTAGGCAAAACACAGTGCTTGTGATTAAATACTCCGAGAGGACAGTTATCTGTGGTGCCAAAACCCCAAAGCTGGGTTAAGTGGTCGGCTGCCATGAACCGCTGCGGTGGCGTTTTATGAATTGTTGGTGAGGGCAAAGCGACACCAGTGAAATGTTCCCGTGTCAGAGCGGGGCAGCGCGTACCCGGCTGTGCTGTGCTCCGACCGCTGCCAGGGCGGGCCCTGCTGCCCCTCCCGGCCCCTCCCGGCCCCAGCCCGGGCACTCCGGCACCGCGGGGCTCCTGCTCCGTCAGGGGAAGCGTGTGGGCTCGGCAGGAGCGCGGGGGGAGCGTGGCCCTGGTTCCGGGCGGGAAACGTGAGGGGCTTTGACGACGCCTTGGGAGACTGCTGGGCCTGGCACGGTGCCTCTGGAGACCGCCGGGCCTGGGTCAGCTCTTGCAGCCCCCACAGCCAAGTGCGGCCAGGGCGGGCCCCCTGCGCTGGTCCTCGCTTCGGCACACGGGCCTGCAGCACCGCTGCCCCTTGTAAGCTGTGCGCTTCGCATGTTTTATATGTTGGTGGTGAGAATGTAATCGCATTCTGGTGTAAAGCTGTATTATGACAAAATAAAGTATGTTTTAGCTTGATGACCTTCCTGGGTTTTTTTAAACTGCTGTGGAGAGTTTGAGCTGTAATATGAGTATGGTCTGTGAATGCAACCGATCAGTTTTTACAAAGTTTCAGTCTAAAACAGCAAACTTGCACCAAGGGTTTGTGAACAAATCCTCTAAACTGTAACCATTTTTCGTTGCTATCTTCAGCCGTGAAAGTGTATTTTTTTTACCTGCCTGTACTGCCAGCCTTTTAAAAAGTGATATAAACTCCCTTGAGCACTGATTGCCTAACTGGTTTTATCTCTGTTGATCTTCCCAAAATATTTACATCATGTTGACTATGAATCTGATATATTTCCTTTCAGTATAAGTAGGAAGTCTTTCCGTTGGTTTAAGGGGAACTGAATTAATGATAAAGAACAGATTAAAAGCCTGATTCTGAGCAGTGGTGAATTTCTTAAAGAGAAAAAAAACCAAATCTCCTCACAAGATCTGATCTTCTGCCTTAAGAACCGGTAAGTGTAAAATCTGTACAGGTACTGTGAATTGGGAGAGGGCCAGGATGTATGTAGTTATGTTAATGTGCAGATGGGTCATTCCTATATTCCTCTAAAACTTGAAGTGCAAGCTATATAGTGTGTCTTTGACTGGTTATGGTGTTTAAGGGATGTTAGGAAGAAGGAAGAAAAGAGACTCAAAGAACAAAGTAGTTGCAACATTAATATCCATCATCATGTTAAACATCTGACTTGTGTGCTTTTTTCCTCTTAATTCCTGTACATGAAACAGCACCTTTATTTGAATTATACTCATGTCGTTCAAAATACCTGTCTAGTGAATGCAAAGCCACAGAATCATTGGATCTCTTGGTTTGGAAGGAACCCCCAACAATGGTCAAGTCCAACTCCCGACTCCACACAAAGCAGCCTAAAACTGGAACCGCCTTCAGAGCGCTGTCCAAACACTTGAGCACTGGCAGCTTGGGGCCATGCCCACCTCCCTGGGAGCCTATGCCAGTGCTTGGCCACTCTCTCACAGGGACAGTCTCTTTTCTAATACCCAGTCTGAACTTCCCCTGACACAGCTTTATGCCATTTCTTCACATCCTGTCTCCTAGAATTCTTTCTACTTAGTAGGAGATGTTTTTTTAAAACTTTTTTCCTGAATTTCACTTTTCATAGTAAACATAATTGTTCCCCATAAGACTTTTTGTAGCTGAAATATCTTACCTCTTTTATTCGATTTACTTTAGGCTACCTGCCATTCTTTATATTAGCTGTTCAAGTAAGTTTATCATCATTATAATATATGGCTGACTGTCTATGTAGGCTGTTTTCAATTCTTATTCAGTTTTTGGATATTGGATAGTGTTTTATTGCTAACAAAATATACTTATCAATCTCTTAAAACCATTATCAGTTACTTTGAGATTAGGGTGAAAGACAAAAGCTCAAAGGTGAAACGTGAAAAGCATCAGGGTCAAATAAATATAATTGCCTTTAAAATAACTTCTAAAAATAGAGTTAGGCTTTTTTTCCATGTGATCATCTTCAAAGCAACTATTCCAGCATGTTTTTGCTAGTAGGTCTGGGAAGGATTTCTTTTCTTTTCTTATGGTCAAGAAAAACTTTCAAAGATTGGATGACAGTTTTAGACCACTATCTATCCTAACTAAGTCAGACAGGAGGCTTTTGGCATAGATCTGTCAAAACTTTGTCCAGACTTTAGTCTAATGCTATTCTCAATTCAAGTTCTGTAAGTATTAAAGTGGATGAAAAAGAGTGTATTTACTATGTACATTGCCCATTACCCTACATTTAGGTGTTATTTTTTTCCCATTTTATTCTAAGCATACAAATTTTGCCAAGAATGACAGGACACAGTTCTATAAAGTAATGGCTGGGAGTGAATATACCAAGTGTATTGGGTATGGTAGTCAGCACCATTTTCCTCTACAGATCTCCTGATTTTCAGCAATACTTGATCATGTAATGTAGCCCATCTGAACTATTTTTCATCAGTGGAAATGTCAATCCAATTATTTTTTTCATGTTCAGTGTTTTCATGGTTCATCGTAGTGATGGATATGAAGACTAAGAAATTTACAAATCATTAATATTTCAAAAATTAATACTGTTTAGACATACAAAGGACAGTAATTTATGTCTACCATTATAGAATTTTGCAATACAAGTTTGTTAAAACAAAAGCTACTCTCATAAGTTTAAAATAGTGTAGTTAGTACCCAGAGTGCTTTCAACTGGACATTAACCAGGGGAAAATGAAATGTTGCTTTCCCAAAATCTTTTTGACATCCAAATCCTTTACATTCTACTGAAAACGAACCCACTCCATATAAAGCTGCTAAGAAGTCCCTGCAATCAAACAGTCAAAAGAGGATTTTGAGTAGCTGTTGAAAGTTGCTGATAGGAAAAACAAGGTTGACAAGAAAATAAAGTGGTTAAGTTTAGAGTTCTTTTTTTTGTTTTGTTTTTTTAAGATTGACTCAGAGATATAAGTCTCCTGCATTTGTGTAGAAATTGCATTCTGCTCATGCACTGAAGGGTTAATGCGTCTAATCCATGTTCTGTTCAGTGGGACTTTTTTCATTAATCAAAGGTGGACAAATAATGCAGAAATTAGAAGAAATTAATGCTTGTTATTCTGTGAAGGAAGCACACGAGAAAGTATTTTGATGTTCTACCAGTGTTCAAAAGTTTCTCTTTAAATAAAGTTTTAAGATGATAATGTCTGGCACTGTTTATATTATTGTTAGTAGGATTTCTCCAATAAATACATACCAGCCAAGGAGAACCCACCATGTTAAAACAGACATTGTAATGTATTTCCATGAATTGGTAAGATTTTTTTTTTCATAGTGGACATGTGTTTTTGCAAGCACACACAGTTCTGAACCAGGTGCCAAATGCTAATTTTTTCAGAGCAGTATAGACAGTTTGTGTCAGCAATTTTTATTGCCGTCAACATGTTATCAACTTTAAATAAATTACGGCCAAAAAAGGAACAGATGCATTATATTGTTAATGAAGAGACTCAAACACGGTACTAAGTACCAGAATTTTCACCATCTGAACATCTCATTCTAATGTCAGTTATCTTAGCCCCAAAACAACTGACTGTTGGTTGTGCGCATGTTTCCTCTGCTCAGGACAGCTGATGTTCATGAAGTGCTGATTTCCTATGTGCTTAATTTTTTGTTCAGCCATCAAGAATTATGCATAGCCATTAGAAATTGTTCTCTCTCTGTTACTCTAACATTCTTTTGCAGGTCTCATGCAAGTGTATGCAAGGAAATTTCCAAAGGCATTGCTGGAAAGTGAGACCCAATGGACTGTTTTTTTCTTGATTACTGATTTTTTACCTGCTGTTTTTGGCTTTGAAAAATGTGCCCCAAAGAATTTCTTCCTGTGAAATGCCTACAGGAAAACAATTTCTGGATGTAGTGATATAAAGCTAGAAAATACACTGTATTCAAGATAAAAGACTACATTTTTTTTTCTTAAGAGAGTCTAATTTAGGAGGAAAATTAGGAAGATCCTAACCCCAGATTTATTGACTTGATGAAAAACAGAGAATTGTAAGATACTGAGTAAGGTTAAAAAAGTCTACAAAATGTTTTTGAAACTAGCCAACCCATTCTGTGATTCTCTTATTGCATACACCATTCAGATATACATAAACACTTGGTAAGATCTCCCTTGAACCTTCTCTACTAAACTAAACCCCATCTCTCTTGGTCTTTCCTCATTAAGTATCAATATATTTCCTTGACTCAGCTGATACAAACCTTCATTTCAATAAAAATTGATGTTTTTGAAGGTCAATAATACAGTCCCAAAAGTAATTTAGAGACTTGAGAAGTCATTTCAGAATTCTAAAGTCATCTTCCAGTTGCAAAGCCAGGTATGTAAGTGTATAGCTTACTATGTTGTGTTTGGTGTCTAGAAAGAAAATAAATCTGGAATGTTGGGATCTAATTTTCAGTTCAGATCTGTGTTCTCCACTGTGGTGAATAATTAGTCAAAAATCAGTTGGGTGGTTTCTTCTTTTTCTTTTTCTATTTTTACTTTTTTAATTTCTGTAAGTTTTGTGTGCCTAATTCCTCTGAAAATATCTTTAAAATCTGAATTTCATGACTGAAATCATACAGGAAATTAGAATTCATCAATTTCTCTTAAGTTCTGACTTCTGTTCTAGTATGTGCATATATTTTTATATGTATTTCTATGTGTAGATATATGTAAATATAGATAAGTAAATCCTTATATTTTTCATTATTTGTTATTTTCTCTTTTGTGTTCTTTGGCAATTTCAGTTGCTTTCTAGAGATAATATTTACTTTGATAACTGCTAATGAAGTTCTATATACTTTGGTGAATATGAATTCTGAATTGATTAAATTGCTTAATGGACTGGATACATTTTGAAGAGCGAAGTGTAAATAACCAGGAAACAGTAGTATAACTGAAGTATTTTAGCACCTTTTTTTGTAAATATTTCTTTTAGATAAAATCCAAAGGAGTTGGTTATCCAAATCAACACCATACCACAGTTTTTACTCCCTTTTTGAAGTGATTCAACAGAAGCTGTGGGCTAATTAAGGCTATTTATAAGAAAGTAAAGCAGGTCATAAGACATTTTGTGCCATATTCCTTCAAGATAGGATAGAAGGGGAAAGTATTTCTTACTGAAATTATGAAATAGGTGGTTAGAAACAAGTGTCACCCTAGAATCAGTAACCCTAAGAATGCTTGGATCGTGTGGTCCATGTGGCAAGGATGTTCTGTTGCAAACATAGGAGTCTGGACCTGATGACTACTATTCTTCTCTTGAAAGATTGTGACATTTTAAAAGCAAAGTCACATCTATTAATTTCTTAAATCGCAGTAATAAGGTTTTACAGGTATCCTGTGTTGGGCAACAATCAAGAAATCCAAAGTAGGTTCAGATAAATGTTTGTCATTTCTGTTTCCTCATGCAAGTTTCACATTCTACTCTGCAGAACTACTGCACCTACCATCTAGCAACCATAGGTACAGCGATTTGTGAGTAGTGACAGTCTCACCTCCCATGGGAGAGAGGTGTTTTTCTGATGTCTGCTCAAGTGCTATGCTCACACCCAAGCCAGCAGGACTCCACGTTTAGCTCAGTGTTGACATCAGTACCAGGAGTGTTAATACACTTTGCCTGTCACCACTGCCTTAACTGAAGCTGTGCAGCATTAAATCTGTAATCTGAACTCCGAGTGGTATGCTAACTTCAGTGTCCTTTGTTTTGGAAATGAAATAATTTCACACTGCTGCATTTAACCCTATGATGCTTCTGGTGTTTATTGGGATAATGAATAAAGATCAGGCAGGATTGGACCTTGGTGAGGAAATCTCTAAATACCCCTAAATGCTGTAGCAAGCAGTGGTGGTTACTCAGCAGATGCTGCTCTTTTGTTCCAGTTAGTTAACAGACAGTGCCATGTCGGGACACTTGGCTGTTGTTTTTTTTTTTTCTCAAGAAAAATCAAAGTCCTGCTTAAAAACCTGATCAGAGAATGGAAAGTGTATTTGAAAAATAATTTTTAAAAAATTAAAATCAGATCCTTATGTGTAAGACTGACAACTGGAAATTTTCCACTTAGAGCCAGAAAGAAACCAATTTATGAGTGTCATGCAACTAGTAAATTAAGAACTTGATTTCCTTGGGAATACTGTAACATGAGATACTTGAGATACTGCAGCATTTCAGTGTATAAATTTAGATTCTGAGTGTCACAAGTCAAGTGGAAACACAGGGATGATAGGCAACAGAGAAGCAGTCAGCACAGCTCTGTGGTGTGGAACATTGGCATGGAAGCAGTTACAATCACTTGGTATTTTAGAAGCAAGCTTTAACAACAGTTCTGAAATTGAGCTAAGCTACATTTCTTTCATTTATACTTTCATACCTTTAATGTATCTGAATCTAAGCTAACAGTCCCTGGAGCAGTTTTTACATGTGATAGTATGTTAAGAATTTATTTCCAGAAAGGATATTGTACTCCAGATCCTTCGGTGGCAGTATAATGTAATTTCTGTATTTTAATAATTTTTCCAGTAGGTGGCAGTAGCCGCTTATTGGCTGATAAATGAACACCATCATAGTGCACTGTATGAATATACAGCAGTAAAACCCAAATATCTTCCTATGCAGATACTTAACACCTGTTACATGTGCCACCTCTTTACTGTATCTAAGCATGTAATCTTCTCTGAATATTTTCCTTTTCAGTCTGTTGTTTTACTTAGATATGTGTGATAGTATAAAACTAATAAAGCTGTTACAGGGCTACTAAGGGTTAGGGACAAATATGTCTCAAAGTGTGCTTGGTTCTGGGGTAATTTGATTATGTCTACATCTAAAAACTGTTGTGGATTATGCTGAGTTGATCAATTTTTCAATGTCCTACATTCAGATTAGAATGCTTTATTGTAAATTATGTGACATTAAATTGTGCTTTTATGATTGGAATTCTACTCAAATAATGTTACAGGTTTTCTTCTGCCAAAATCAATATGGATGATTCTGCATTGCAAAACATGTCATGTCACAAGATTGTCAAAACCTACCATTGTTTTTCTATTTTGTTTCGCTGCTTCTAGGCTTTCTCTCCATCCGTGTTGCCTCTCCTGTCCTGGAGGCATGTTACAAAAATTGTTTTTGTGCTGTTTAAACACTGACCTGAAGACTCTTATGTGGTCGTACCAAATTCATATGGAGTTCACAAAGCTCTTGCTTCATCTGCCGTATATGATGTTGGATGGAGTCATATTCTGAGAAGCTTGGAGAGAAGACATTTTTTCACCAGAATGACTTGCATTATCTTAACTGATCTGCAGTTGTATAAACAGTCACAATTATGCAGATGAAGGCATACATGGGTTTAAATCTGGTTTTGCCAAATATCTCATAAGTAGATTTTGGATAAGAATTACAGTGATCTGGTGTTCTGGTCTGTTCTGGTATAATGAAAAGTTTGATGATATCTTGGTAACTGGGCATTAGCAGTCACAGTAACACAAACACGAGAATGTCAAACACACTGGATCTCAGAAACCCCTAAAGAGACGTGGGGACCTGGAAGACACTGGAAAACACTGAAGAATTGACCTGAAGCACAAGCGGAGGACAAAATGAGTACATAGGGTCAAATCCAGTAAAACAGAAACTGATACAGTGGTATTCAACTTCAGTGTAGGAGGGTAGGGAGGTTTAAATAAGTTAATGACACAAACGCATTTTTCCAGCCTTTTTTTGTTTCATGGATTAAGTGCCTTGCCTGCTACCTTGCTTGCATCCTGGCTTCTGTTCAGCTGAACTTCCCCTGGTAGCACTTCCCCATTCCTGTAAGTACACACTAACAGAAGCAGTGTCCCACTCTGTCCCAGATCATGGTGCTTCACCTCTTCCTTTCTGCCAAGTTCACCTTGATTCTCTGGGAAGGGTGTTGTTCAGGTGACAGTTTTAAAGACAGAGAGAAGGGTGTGAGTGATATCTTTGAGAGGATCAAAGAGCACACATAACTCTCAGCTTTTCACTAATACACTGTCAATATGTGTCTTTACAATATTCACAGGACCATCCAGCTTATCAGTGGTCATTAATTTCTCTGGCTTGGCAGGGCTGCCAATTTTTACTGTGAGGCTTCATATGACACCTGGGGAGTAGCTATGCATGTGAGGAAGGTAATTTTTTCTCTGTTTTGCCTTATAACTCCAATGCCATGGAAAAGAAAGGGTGGGGAGAGGGAAGGGGTAATCAGTGATGATGCAAAGGCCAACAACTTCTTGACATGCATACTGAAGTAGTCACTTGAATGTACATAGTGCTAGACTTTTTATACAAGATTTTTATAAGATAAAATAATTTTTTTGGTACTGCTATCTGGTGAATGAAAGACGACATTTTCTTCTTACTGTTTTGGGTCATTGATGCTCCTTTTATTTCATCATCATAACATATTCAAACACTCTGAAAAAACATGGAAAAGTCAACCTTGTTAGAAGAGCTGGATTACAAAGTATGCATGAATTTGCAGAAAAGTAACACTAAATGTGGTAACATTTATCAAATCTGATTAAACTATGATAAACAGTACACTGAGTCAAGAAGACATACAGCATTCCTAAGACATACAATCAATGAAAAAAAAGTGTGCTGATGAAAAGTTGAAATTAGTATCAGTATGTGAGTACAATACCTTCCTCATTTTTTTATTTTGTCTCATTTTACTGAGTTTTCCTTTCTGGCTTACAAGGCTTGCTTTTCTCCTACTCCCTTTGCAAAGTCCTTTCTTACTTGCTCTCCTGAGTTTCTGCAAAACACATCCAGCAGCAATCAAAGGGAACATTTTTTTTTTCCACTTCTAGAATCTGAGTCTTTCAGTCCTGTAGATGTAACACTGTATTATGTCTTGGTCTTTCCTATATATCTCATTACTGTAGGCAAATTTTCCATGTACAGACCAAACACTGGTATACCACAGAGGAAGATTTTTCTCTGTTTATGAACCTTGGGGTATAGAGTTAAAAAAAAAAAAACCTCAAACATTTTAACAATCAATAGACTTCATTGATTTAGAGAATGTCAGCTCTGTAAAATTATTTGCTTTTGACTGAACCTGAAGCCACTGCTTTCCTTTGCAGGTCATTCTGATTCACAAGTTACTCTCCACTTGGTACATATTGGCATACCTGTGTTCATCATAATTTGCTCCTCATTGCCTGACTTCACTGTGAAAAAGAAATAGGGTAATAGAACCAAGAGGGTAGTAAGACAAATAGAAGGGAAACACTGCTAATGACAGAGAAGCTTCAAGATTTAAAGAATTTGTCCCACAGTGGGAGTGTGCACAACAAGCTTTGTACAAACCAAGTTAGACAACAGAAAATGAGTAGAAGTTCAGCACAATGGTCACAGACACATCACACAGTGTCCTGCTCCATTTGCTAAGCATGACAGAGACAGGGTGGGTCACTGGTGAGCAGCATCCTGTAATAGATCATTTCCATGTGGACACTGCAATTGTAAAAGCAAATTCTGGCTTTGGACCAGTTGACTCCTGCAGAGTGACCAGCTGTCCCACTCTCACAGGTATCTTCCACATCCCCAGCAAACATGGATTTGTTTGCTCCTACTACTTCAGGCACAGTGCTGAAGATTTGCTTCTCTGAGTGGAGAGATAGACAGGAGGTAGAAAAATTGTGCTGGCCTTGCCTTGAACTCTCCTTGCACCTGCTCAATACAGGCCTGTAGAAAGCAAAAGTTCTTCTAGGCAAGACCTGGCAAGCTGCCCAAGATGTCAAAATGATTTACTGTGACCCTGCTCCATGACAACTCAATTAGTTCTAGGTCCTGTGCAACTTGCTGGTCTGGATTAATATTTCAGCATCAATGACATATTTCTAGTGAACACTGTATCTTTCAAGTTGTTATTGGACTAAAAATATGACAGGTAGTTGGCTTCTAGGCTAGTCCTTTCACACACATTCTACACAGCTGGCTGTCTGACCTTCCTGACACTGGCAATGTCAAGTTCCTGAAACACAAAGGGAACTTAAGCTTTGGCAGACACCAAGAAGTTATCCACTGCCACAGCAGACTGACCTTTCCCACTCTAGGTAAGTGTTGATTTCCTAGGCATACATGTCTTGATTTCCTGGAAGGAAAATTTAGAATGCGTGTATCATTCATTGAAATGCACTGTTATTCTGGAGATGATACATTTCTCCAGGGGTATTAATCTATGCTTTATGTGTAAATCACTTAGCTGCTGAGATAAAGAAGTAGGTTACTACTCCCAAGCAGTATTGGCTCCTAGTGGTCAGCTAGCTCCTCCTGTTGCTATTGAAAGCCTCTAAAATCTGTTTACAGAGCTGTTTATATGAATGATCCCTATCCTTTTCATTTGTACTTTTTATCCTGATCCCATCTGAGCTTGTTTTACTGTAAGCTTTACACTCACTGTGAACAAACATACTGCTCCAGGGAAGACAGAATTTCTTATTTTCCAAAGATTGGCTGTGTGATAAATACTACTTAGTTTGAATTAAAACTAAAAATTCTGCCTTAGTACAGTAATTGTATAAGTGAAAAAAATGCCATAGAAGTGTTTAATTATAGTAATTTGAAAAATACATTCTGATTCTTTTCCCTCAAAAAATTATTTTATGGCACTTCTGGGTAGTTTTAGGCTATATAAAGATGGTTGATTCTTAAATGTCACAAGTCAAGCAGATTAGGCAGAAGGACAGCTTGGCTGAACAGGGATCTTGTCTTGGAAATAAGATTGAAAAGGAAGGTTATGTCCAGTGGAAGCAAGGCCAGGTGAAGAGTACAGGGTCAGGGAAGAATGCAGGGATGTTACTTGCCAGCTTAGGGAGAAAATTCGTGCAGCCAAGGCTTGGTTAGAGATGAAGCTGGCAAGAACTGTGATGAGGCAATAAAAAGAGGATTTTTTCAAATACGTTAATGGTAAAAGACAGTCACAGCCGATTGCAGGACAAGGGTGGTCATTTCACAAGCAGGGACAAACAGAAGTGTTTAATGTGTTCTTTGCCTCCGTCTTCAACACCGGACAGGAGTTGGACTCCATGACCCTGATGGTTCCCTTCCAACTCTGCATATTCTGTGATTCTATGATTCCAAGTTATTTCTGTCATTCCGTGCATCCACCTAGCCCCAAGGTGTGGAAACATAATTAACTGCTCTAGCAGCAAAAAACACTTTACAGTGTTTTTCAGTTTTTCTCTAATATATTTTAAGATGAGGAAAGGGCATGAACATACCAGAGTGCTATGGGGCATAACTAGCACATACTTGTGATCTGTGAGTGATTGTGAGGCAGACAAGGGTCCTGCAATGAATCTAGATCCTCAGTATAGTCTGCTGCTCCCTGCCATAGTATGTCTCAGTAGGTGGAAGCACTCAGTATTGAACACTATGTATGTGTTAATTGTGCTATTTGCTGTCACATAGTTCTTTAAAAACCTAATCAGACACATTGGGACCAGCCTGAAGAGTAGTCGATGGTATTGTTCCTTCTTCATTGTCATGAACTCTAGAGGTGCTTGAGGTTGGGCCAGGAAATGGATAATTCCGAAGGCAGAGCAACTGTTTTGTTCCTACAGTCCTTGCAAATGGATCTGGAGCCTTATCTAATCCTATTATTTTCTTGACCACAGAGAATTCACATGGGATAGTTCACAGATGAGCATTGTCTTTCAGGACTGTGCCATTCAGTTTGAATGCAGATTCAGCAGGTGTTAAACAAGTGAAAACAGCTCAGCTGGCAGCAGTTGCAGACTTCATGAAATAATAGGTGGGAAAAATGAATATTTGCCTCAGTTAAAATATGTGTTTCATTAATGAGCTAATATACCTGTGAGGACATAGTATTTTTTCAGCCAAGAAACTACTGAGACAAGTTTCAGGCAAATGCTGACGCCTGAAAAAATAGATTTGTCATGTATGTAGACATGTCACTAACTTGTATCATTTCAGGAGCTAAGGACAATTCCTGCTTTTGTTTTTTCACCAGTAGAGCAAAAGGTTATTTTATTTAAAAGGGAAAAAAAAAAGGTTGAACTTGTGTTCAACTCAACTAGTTGTGTAATTCACTTAGTTTGTGAAATCAAAAAGCAGCCAAGGACTTCTTGAGCAATAAATTAGTAGGGCTTTTCTTTAATTGTAAGACTCATGTGTTCACAATGCTGCAACTCTGATTGGAACTCTATTAGAGTTTAAGGACAGTCTCTCTCCATCTCTATGTGGATGTAAAATGTATAAATTTTAGTTTTGTTTAAAAAAAGATCTTTGTTTAGCAAAGTATTTTTTAGCAAGATCATAGTTACAGAAATGCTGAACAAACCCGGTATCAGAGTTTTTCATGAGAACTTGAGGTTTTGACCTTTATTTTTCCATCCTTCAACAAGAAGCAAAGTTTATGAACATTTCTCTGTGTCAGATGTCTAGTTTTAAATCAGAACTTCTTCATTTGGTACTCTGAGCAGAACAGATCCAGTGGTCCAGACATCCCTCCTAGTAGAAACTTGGGATCCTAATGGAAACATTTCACCCACAATGAGATTTGATTAATCGTGGTGCTGGAAATTTGTTGGTTATCTGCAGCCAGAAGTCATGAGATTTGGGAAAGGGGGAACTGGTAAGCCATCTTCACTAAATAAGGTTCTTCCCTATTATACTGTCATCTTAAAAAATCATGTATTTGAGGAAGTTCTCATTCCCTTTTACTAAAAGACCTCCTAAAGTATACAATTCAGTTCCATTTAATATATGTTTAACTAGCTTGAAAAATAATGCATTTTTAAACTTCCACATGAACTGCATTTAATCATTGCCAAGTCTACACATACCAGCTCCTGCTGATCTGAGGGTTTCCTCGCAAGCTGTATGAATTGTTGCAGGGTACTCTCTTGAGACCACAGTGTATGTTGATTAAAATGTCAACATTAATATGTTCTTACTGTCTAGTATCAGAAATATAATTTACTGTAAGTAAAGTAAGACAATTGACAGCACATTCAATGATTCAGACAGTAAAGCCAAGATTGTGCCCCTCCAGAGTTTAATACTTTCAAAAAGAAAATACATAAATATCAGTAACAGGAAACTGCTGTTGAGCAAACACTGTAATAACCTCTGCAACAATTAAGAGGTGGGAAGCACTTAAGATTTTACTCAAATGTGCACATACAGACACAGGCACATCCCCTTGTATTAGAGTCTAAACGTCCTAAGAATTCTTGCATTTTTGGCTCATTTTGTTTCAGAGGCAAGCTTTGAATACCCCACCTAACTTGCGGGAAATCCTTTCTCTGTGTTTACAGATGGGGTTTCTTGTGTTTATATCATGCGAGCCAGAACAATGGTGCCTTTTAAAAATTCTTTTTATCTCTTGGAATTGTTAGAGGTCCCACAGCTCTGCTGTCACTAGGTCACTTAGATAGTTTAGCTTTTCCCCGTTGTGTGTACTGTGACAGAGCACCTCTGCTTCCATACTTAAGGTCAGACTTCAAAGAATTCATCCAGTTCTGAAAGCTGGCTGAAGCATTGCATTTTTACAGAAGAAGTAAAAAACAATTTCCTGTTCTGGACACAGTTTTTCAGCTGATATAACTTTACCAAAATACCTTGGCTTGCTCTCCTCAGGTGCATAGTAATGGCAGAGGGATGTGGTTTCACTTCCATTTGGTGACAGGATTTCCTGAGATGAGTCCTGCATGAAGTGAAAGGCAGGGACATGCATCTGCATTGAAGACCACAGATAAATCCTGATTGCAGCCATCCCTCCTCAGGACCTGTAGTTTCATAAACAATGACCAGGACAGAGAGCAGGGCTGGTCTGCTCTCAATTTTTGAGGTAGTCAGTGAATTTAGGCAATATTCTTTATATCATTGTATCTTGATTTACAAGTGATAATGATTAGATCTCTTTTCACAGCATATTAACAAATTCCATGTAAGATTTAATTAAGAGTATTGTTCAGTTTCTCTTTTTGTAAAGACCCAGGGTCTAAGTGTCCTCATCATGGCAATCACAGACATTTCTTTTATCCCAGGGACTTTATATTAAATGAAATATAGACATAGGCAGAGACAGAAACATATCACTCAGACACTTAGATTCTTTATTGATCACTTAAAAAAATTTGATATTTAATTGGATTGTAACGTGAATTTGGCTAAAAGATGATGTGATGTGTACAGATGATGAATAGGAAAATGCTTCTATTCAGAAGAGCTTATCATTTTTGCAAGAACATTTTTCAAACCATGGCATACATATAACCTTGCAAGAAATAATTTTTTCAAGTGTAAAAAATAATTTATTACTCAAACTTAAAAAAAAAAATATGTAGTGCTAGATCATGAAACAGAACTTCAAATTCTTGTCCATTCATGTGTTGGTGATCAGTATTGTGCAACTAATCTAGGAAAATGGAAAGTGATCTTGTAACTGTCTAAACTATTAGTAACTTATGTACTTTCTAGAAAACTAAAAAAATATATAGCTACCCAGCAAATGTGTAAAGATGGCCCATGTCTTTTACAGTTTAGTTACGACAGAAAAGCATCATTCTGAGAGATGGTATTTAAAATATACTGAACATAATATACCTTATTTCTCCTGCATAAGACAATAACTTAGTAAATGCTGCTACTGAGTTTTTTAAACCTGATGTGCCACCTGAGTTGTGTCTTTGCTTGTGTGTTAGTGCCTGGCAAGCATTTTTATTTTTGTTGATGCATTTCCTTTTAGACATGATATTATGGGGGTTTGAGTATGTCTTAACTGGTTTTGAATCTGGTCTGCTGTTTCTGACACATTATTTTTCCTGTAGCATCTCCTATGTGTGCTTGATAGACCCAAAATCTGGGTCTGGTGTGGTTTTCCTGGTGTTTCTGTTATCTTTTCCATTCTTCATTATAAAGTTCACAACAACGCTAAACAGTAGTGAAGAGATGCAAACCTGTATGAACTTGGTGATTTCCCATGGAAATATTCTGTTATCAGGTGGTTAAAACCCTACAAGTCACTACACACGTCTGAATATGATATTGATGGACTGGAATTCCACATATCTGAAAGTCACAGGATAATACCTTCTAAAAAGAAACAAAATAGGTGTTCGGATTAGCTGCCTGTTCTGTGCATACATCTTTGAATGTTCTTAGTGTGAACTCTTGCAAATACAGGGCATGTTTAATATGCAGTAAAAACAGTGTCTCTGTTTTCAGCTTGTTGTGAGTTTTGTATCCTGTACATTTTGCTTTCGTGCAACAGGATTTGTCAAGATTTGTGTCCAGTTGGACACAGCAGAATCTCCTTTGCTAGATATTCTATCAAACCTTCCAAGTTTTTGGTTTTTTTTCAATGAGCAGTGGGTCCCTTTTTTCAGATTTTAGTCAACCGTTCTGCAGTTGACAAAAATAGCAACAGGGTAGCTGCTTCAAAATCACTTTTCTCCTTTTGCTTCTCTGTTTATCAGTTTCTTGATTATAGTCTATATCTCTGTCTCTCATATTTCCACTGGACTGGTGGTTCAGGCATTTTTCCAAAACCAAGTAATGTGCTGAGCTAGTGGACTATTAGAACTCCTTTGAAATGCTGTGCCCATCTACTTATCTGCTTTATCTCTATTACAAGTAAGTTAATGCTGACTGAATAATTAGTTATTACCAGTAAATGCATGCAATATGACTTCTCTCACGTCCAGCATGTCCCTGACTCCTTTAGGACTCTGTTAAGTGCTTGGGTTATACTGCTTCACACAGCAAGCAGACATGAACTTGCAACATGAACGGTGCTTTCCATGGTGTGCTTAGTAAATGGGTTGTTAGCAGGCAGTAGACTCCCCCAGGTAACAGTGCAGTCCAGCGGAACCTTGTTAGGAGGGCAAAGCAGACCCTTCTGTCCAAAGCCTGAAACTTTGGGTGTGTCTCCATCACAGCGGACAACTTTACACATAAAACTAGAGCTAGTTCTGAGTAAACTGCTGTTTCTACAGAGGGAAGCTCAGTGCCATACAAAAGTACAGGCCTTGACTGACATCAGGTCAGACTCCACTCTCAGTAACATACCCTGCTTCAGAGTTAGAATAATTGCACAACAACAGAGCTTTACACTGAGGTACTCACTATACTGACCCCTTGGCTAACTAGCTTTCAGTTCGAATAAATATCTTGGAAAGTCTGTTCCCTATGCTGCAGAGAGGTATTCTATACTGCTATGCTTATATATTATATCATCTTGTTTTCTTGAGCATATATATCAGAAGGATATGGGATAAAAGTGTAAAACTTCCCTGACTACTGCAAATCTGCTTGTAATTTCAAACTTCAAATGTTTCCTGGAATGCATCTCTTAAGGAACATGCTTCTTGTCAGTGCTGGTAAATAAGTAATTATTCTTCTTCCCCAGAAACAGCATGGAGTCAGCTATCACAATCCTGGAAGGACAGAACCTGCCTTAATTTTATTGTTGCTCAGCACAGATCTGTTCTCTGCTCTTTGCCCTGAAAATAGTACTGTAGTTGTGCTATATTCGGACATATATAGCACTTAAAAGATATAAAGGATTGACCTTGACCTCAAGCCCTTAGAGAGGATTGAGCTTTAAGAAGTCACCTATGGGAGGGTAAAAGAAAGGTTTTAGCCCATTATCTTCTTTTTGAAAATTTTGTTATCAATATTTCAGGAAACACACTTACTGAATATGGTGTTAACTGTTGTATTTTATGTGCATTTATTTAATAAGCCAAAGGAGCTAATGGGTGCTTTGTTGGTTTTGTGTAACTCTGCTTATCTGTGTTGTATATTTATTTTGACAGTGTCTCCCATTAACAATAAAAGCTTTTTCCCTGTGCTTTTCCCCACCTAAGCTCTTTATAATCAGCACAAATTAATGCAAGTTTTTCCCCAATTTTTTAGGAGAAAATACTGACACAGCACTGGATAACATGAAGAGTGTTACAAAATAAACTGCAAAGGATCAACTTGCATGCTGTTGGCACTTGTTGAAAAGAAAACTAAACAAATTCTATCCAAATCTAGACAAGATTTTTTAATACAAAAACTAGGTAGCCATGATGTGTGATAGTAAAATGAACAGCAACACAGTGCCTTGCTTTAGCAATAACTTTTCCTATAGTAAGAAACTCAGTAATAGTAAGTTTTCATGGAGAGTGTGTGTGTTTATGTGTGTCTTGAAATTGGCTTCACCTATGATCTGTGTCTCTCTGCTCTCAATTGTATAGCTGCCACTTCCCAGCTTTTGGCACTACTTCTTTCATCACATGCTAAGATGACTCAGTTCACTAACTGAGCAAAAATACGTGTGTGTTTAGCTTGAATAAGTTCACAAGGTAAGCAGACAAGTGCCAGTGTTAATAGAAGGTGAAAACGGTGTTTGATTAGACAAGGAAAATGGAGGAAAGAGGAAGTGGGATCTTGCCTTTCGAGTGCTGTAAAAATATTAATTTGGCTCCCTATAATAAAACCCCATATTTAGCTATACAAGTGGACTGCAAGCACAGGGGTTTTTCTGCAGAGACAAGAGAGAACATGCTCTAATGCATGTTTCTCATTTCTTTAACTTGCATGCTTGAGAATTCATAAAACAAATTTGCAGAATGGCACCATCATTATTAAGAACAGGCCAGTTTGAATGCAGTTCTTCTAATGGAGGAAAGTTAGACATAACTGTTCAGTTGTTATGGTTAAAATAATATATTTTCATCTACATCTACTTTATATAGCTTTGCACTCACCAACACAATTGGTAATGAAAACAGGCATGAATTAAATGCTGCATCTTGCTAAACTCTGTTTCTAAAGAGTAAATAAAGTTTGCCAGAAAAAAAAAAAGGAAAAATATCTACTGGAGTTCCAGTTTTCTAAAAATTATCTCCATAACTTTTTTTTAAATTATTTTTTACAAATAATTTTCATGTCTGAAGGGGACAAATATGTTGACCTTTCTTAGAGTCGCCCTTCCACTGATGGCAGAATAATGATCAGAAAATTCTGCCTAAATAGAATGTGACTGTTAGCTCAAATCTTGCTGAAATTTTGATTGTCACACAGGCCATGCTAAGGCCATGCTGAGAGCAGTGCCATTGGCTCAAAATGAGGGCAACACGCAGGCAGGGTATGATCGGGCAGAAATAGCTAAAGGTGATTGTGCAGCCTATAACGCACAGCTTGTGATCTCCTGCAAATCCTTGCATTAGCAACTTTCTGGAAGTTTCCTCACAATCCAGTAAAAATGAGTGGAAATAGACCAGACTTGCAAATTGGAAGATATAAATACATCAGCTTACCCCCAAGAAATCTGAGGTGGATCTAGCAGCAACTGGGTTCCCAAAGTTTTCATGCTTTTTGGTGGAATATAGGGAGTGCCTGCATCATGGGTAAGGAGGAAGGATGAGCATTCTCACCATCAACTAGGTAACTACTTTGTCATAGGTGCATGAGTTACAAGTTTATGATTTATAGAACATCTGAGTTAGAAACTTCATGCATTAAATAATGAGTTAGTGAATTCCTGTGTTGGACTGTTCTATACAAATGGGACTAAGCTCTTGTTGGTCATGTTTATTGGTTTTCTTTCATGATGAGCTTATAAGATAATGTTTGTTTTATAGGATATATTTTCCCCTTATATGTGAGAGATCTGGACAGACAGTGACAGATGAACTAAGTAGAACTCAGGGACATTTGGGCTTACTTCAGAAAAATGACTAGCAAGTGAGGAAGAGCAGGCAGATGTTACAGAGGGATGTAAATTTATGTCAAAATGTGCTGGACAGATGTGTTTGAGCCTGACCAAGTCCCACTGTGTACTGGTGTGATCTTGTACCCTGTAGGTCAGATAGCCAGGTAACACTCAATGGAACACTGCTGTTTCCATTGGTGGAATTACAGATCAAATTCCAATACTTCCAGGTAAATTCCTTTAGGGACAGCATAAAAATAAAATATAGAAATAAAAGTTTAGCAAAGAATTTTTTAAAGTCATCTTGTCTTTAAAACACTAAGATGCACCTCATCCTAGTCTGATTTCACTTTCTGTGTGAGCCCAGATTCTTAGTATTTTACATTAGGAAAAGATTTCCTGCCAGCAAGACTTTACTTCCTTTATCACCACTTTAATTTGCCATCCCACTGCTTCTCAAGCATAGTCCTTCATGGAGACATCAAGTTTCCCTGCAATGTGAAAATTATGGCATGGTAATTATTGCAGACAACCTAATGCATACATTCAGCATAAAATACAAACTGGTATTTATAATTTTATTCAGTCTTTTCCTCCCTCTGGCCTAACCTCTCCTACTCCAACCTCCTTTTCATAGTTTAAGTGTAGCTATAAGTGCTTCCCCAAAGCACTATATTCTGTCAATTCAGAACACTCAGTGTTGAATTTTCCTTCTTTTTCTTCTTCTTCTCCAAAGTTATGTACTTCATGTATTTAAACTTAACCACCCACCCCCACCAAAAACAAAACAAAACAAAACAAAACAAAACAAAACAAAACAAAACAAAACAAAACAAAGCAAAGCAACCCAAACAGTAGAGTAATTATAGCCTGTCAATATACCTCTATAAGAGAGAAGGTTTAATGCAGAACAATAATGCTTGGAGTTTGAATCTGCTCATCTCAAGATGGCAAATGAATAAAGAAATTTCTGTCTTACTGGAATTTGAACTAGGATATGATGATTTACCTAATGGAAGAATCTTTTGGCTTCAAGGTTACCAGTCCATTGTGTGCTATCAGATCAGGCAAAGTTTAATATAGTACTTCCTGTCATGCACCAAGTCTGGTATGGGGAAAGAATTTAGGTGCTTGTAGAAAGACAAATAAATATAAGAACATTGCACTCATCCAACTGTACTTTTGGTATTTAGATTTATACCTGGAGTGAATTAGACACCAAAATAAAGACTATTTTGTACTTTTTTCTGGTCACTGATATGAGCATATTAAAAGTAGTGCTAGTGAATCCAGATGAGGGTCATGAAGATGATCAGAGGGCTGGAGCAGCTCTACTAAAAAGATGGGCTGAGAGAAAGGGGGTTGTTGAGCCCTGAGAAATCTCCAGAGAGAGCTTGGATCAGCCTTTCATTATGTGAAGGGGTCTACAAAAAAGCTGGAGAGGCACTCTTTCCCCATATTAGAAAGAAATTATTTCCTGTAAGGATGATGAGGCACAGAAATACATTGCCCAGTAAAGCTGTGGTTGCCTCATCTCTGGAAATTGGGTTGGATGGGGCTCTGAGCAATCTGGTCTAGTGAAAGGTGTCCCTGCCTGTGGCAGGGGGTTGGAACAAGGTGATTTTTAAGGTCCCCTCCAACCCAAACCATTCTATGATTCTATATTGCACATGAATTACAATATTAATGTATTGTATACATTTTGCATTCATAAAGAGGTCATATGCCCATGTTTTACTTGAGAAATTCAAAAGCTCCAGAACTGGATAAATTAAAGATGCATTTCTTAAGCATGGTCCTACTCCAGCAATGCCCAGGCTTGTAAGTTCTCCCACTTCATCTAAATTGGTAAGTTCTTGAAAACATATAACAAAAGGCGGCCTTCCTTTGTTATTAATGGAGGTCAACAGTCTACAGAAAAGTTTAAAAAAACCTCAACATTTTAAATTATCTAATTATAAAGCCTGTCCTCACCTATTGGTTACAAATCACTTTCATAACTATTATATATATATATATATATATATATATATATATACATATATATATATATACATATATATATATATATATATACATAACTTTCCATAACTAATGTAGTGCCATAATTTTACTGGTTATCCAGTTGCCATGAAGTCTGTATGACAGGTAAGACAGCAGGTTGAATCAGTCTAAAGTGTATTTTGTTGTGGTACAAACACGAACATATATGTTACTAAATGAAGGCAAATTTATACCACTTTATTCATTTTATAGATTTAGGAGGAAATTAAATCGTAATATCAGACCATATATTTTTTCCATGTATTGTTAGGTTAAAGCTTTAACACATTCTGCCATATCATACTTGAGATTTCATGTCCCCTCTGCATTATTTAGCTCATCAGCTTTTTTCAAGTTTCTAAGGATAAAAACAAGATAAGGAAGAGAATGAAAAGGATCAAAAGAAAGAAGAAAGAAGGCCTAAATCCTTCTGTATAATTGTGAGAGTGAGTGAACACAGTGCATCTTGAAGGGAGCCACACCTAGATGAGACAAGACCAGTATTCCAAAATTTCAGAAACTACTTGGGTTTTAAAAAGAATCATAGAATAATCTGGGTTGGAGATGACCTTGAGAATCATCTAGTTCCACCTCCCTGCTATCAACAGGGACACCTTTTACTAACCAGGTTGCCTAGAACACTTCCAGAGATGTTTGGAATTTTTCTGGACAACCTATTCCAGTGCTTTACAACCCTTCACAGCAAAGAATTTATTTCTAATATCCAATCTGGATCTACCTTCCTTCAGTTCAAAGCCACCACCCCATGTCCTATCATTATGCCCTTGTAAAAAGTCCCTTTCCAGATTTCTTGTAGGCCCTGGTTAGGGACTGGAAGGCTGCAACAAACTCTCCCCAAAAGCTTCTCTTCTACAGGTTGAACAGCTCAAATACTCTCAGCCTTTTCTCAATGGAGGTGTTCTGTCCCCATGGTCATCCTTGTGGCCTTCCCCTGGACCCACTCCAATATATCCATGTCTTTTCTCTTCTGAGGGCCCCAGAGCTGAAGGCAGTACTCCAAGTGGCATATCACAAGAGACTAGAAGCAATGATAGTTTTGAATCCCATTGTATTTGGGCCAAATTTTGCCCAGGAACATATTCTGCAAGACTGTAAAGGAATTGCAGTTCTGGAGAATGAGAAACTCTAAAACTAGTGGCAGGTGTAGAGTTCTATCATAACTTATTGTAGCAGGAGTAAGTCAGAGAAGCCAGTTATTTAGCTTAGTTTGACCCTGTCAATCAGTAAAACATGATAGAAAAGGAGTCTAAAGTCCTCTTTTTCTTAAAGGAAAAGGGAAATTGGTGTATATCTGTAAGACTTCTTTGCCCTATGACTTTATTGAATGGTTTTGCTTTCCCCTTCAAATTAGTTTAAACCTTTACCTTAAAGATGGTTATGTCAGTGGACAACTGCAAATTTAATAAAAAAAAAAAAAATCAGGTTTAATAGAAAGAATTAAAGTGCCTGCACTGTCTTTTGTCTTTTTGGTAAAATAGAAGCAAGGTTTTCTTCATGGCAGGAGAATTTTTATGGGTTGATGAGTTTCAAAGCATAAACCAAGCAAGGAACCAACAAAACAAAACTAAGGCAAATTTCTAGGTGCTAAGGTATTTGGTTAAGTTTGCGAAAAACCTTAGCTAAATCAATACTTTTAGGATTCCAACTATTTCATGAGTTCTAGTGGAATATGCAACCTTTAATAAGCTTTCTCTTTTATTTTTCAATAATTATTTCTTCCTAAGATATTGCAAACTATTTTTTTACTATTTTTGCATATAATGAAATAAAGTCCAGCATATAAATTATTTTGAGGTTATTTATATGAAAGAAATAAAATGAGCAGAGCAAGTATGCTTTTCTTCTCTCCAAGCCTTATTTTTCCAGGGTGTAAGTACTACTTTCTATTCTTTTGCCTACAGCTAGGTAAAATAAGGAATTACAAATAAGTAGTAAATATAAATTATATAGAAAATATTAATAAAAACCATAAGGAAATGCCAGGTCTTGTGGAGAATGTCTATACAAATTCAGTTGGAGATTCAGTTCTCTGCTGGCTTATCTGGACCAGACACCTACAAAAGTAATTGCGGAAGGAAGACCATCTCTTACACACTTCCATTCCTTTCTGTGCGCAGGCAATCTTCCATGGCAACATTCACAACCTTCTCAGAGCTTGGGGACAGACAGAAAACATGAAAGAGAAGCAGTCCAAGCCTCGCACCACACAGGCTACAAGGTGATGGGCAATGCTACTGATTGAGTAGTAAATTATTATCCCCCTGAAGCAATGAGGAAACAGTTTGGCCCCTGAGGTGTGGCTCCGGGACATATTACCTGCTGTGACTCCTTCTGGAAGGTTAAATACCAACCTTTGCTTAGGGCTGTGCCCAAGGGCATCTTTTGGGAGCAAATTCAGGCTTTTATTTCTGTGCTTAGCTGTATGCAGTCAGCCAAGAAATTAAGTGCTAGCCCTGTCTTCCTCTGTAAGGGTGCAAAGCAAAGCCTGACCAGCATTCAGATATTCCTGAATCAATTTTGCATCATTGTACTTGGTTGTAGGTGAAATGCTGTGGCTTATGGAGCTCTAGTTTTGTAAAGATGCAGATGACATTTAGTTTCACTGCATATTTTTTTGGCTGCTTTAGCTTTCCCAGAGCTTTGAATATCGGAGGTAGATAACTGGATGCAAAATGATGGTGGTAACCTGGGCTGCAGAAAACCTTCCTTTTATAAGACACCTTCTCATGATTTGGGTGATGGGCTTTTGATTCTGCTCTGCTTCCAGTATGTATGTGGTTGTGAAGACTAAATATAATTTGGTATCTTGACTTTTCCAATATTTTCTCAGATTTGAATTTGGCTGCTAATGTGGATGCTGTAATATATCTTAGTGCCATTATATAGTGCTGTTAATTAATACATCACATATGGGGGAAATCCTAAGAATTTTTTATTGACTCTATATGTGGTCAAATAAAGCTCAAAAATAATGTGAATGCATTCTTGTCATGCTATTTGTTACCTAGAGTATTCAGTAATAATTACTTCTTTGCCATAATTTTCTACGAGGTTTCTGTGGGGCATTTCTATGTAATAGGAATTTTACTGTGTGAAATAAGTCTGCCTGAAACTAGGAAGCACAGATCAGTTTCTGACTTGCTTCAGCACTAGTTTTGTCCTGTTTATTCCGTATTTCAAAGCTACTGTATGGCTTTGGGCGAGCCTTAAGAAGTCCTAGCTCTTAATACCTGCAGTATCACAGGCAGTTTGCTGGATGTCCTAAAGTGATGGTCGCTGAAAGCAGTGGAGTGAATATCCTGTATTTTTCAGTTTGCATATCTCTACCAGATGTAGTTGTTAAGCTTTGGGGCACGTCCTAAGCTTTTTTCTTGAGAAGTAGGCTGGAGAGGATTTCACACAATGTCCTGTCTTCTGATACTAAAAATTAAGGAACTTACAGGATACAAATAGATATAGTCAATATGAACATTAGCATCCCAGAAATTCCCAGAAGTCATTACTGAATCTCCACATGTATTGCTTCAGTTAGTTTATCCATAGAGAAATTCCCAGGTAGGAGCCAAAGGTCATTAAATGACCCTTTGTTCTCCCTGGTTAATGGTAGTCTACGGCCAATAGAACTCCCTGATTCATTGGAAGCACTAATATTCCAGTGTCCTGAAATACCGAAGATAATGAAGTAGTAAACAACTTTGCACAGTGGTAGGTGATAATACACAAACAGAGACATGTTCCTAACAGGAATATCCATGCGCTGGTCTTTTACAGTTGCTGGAGAGCAATTTCTTATCCTTTTGTCTCGTTTTGACGTCAGAATAATTATTAAACAATTGAGTACCCTCATTTGGCAAACGGTCTTTATAGGAAATCTGCCCACAAATATAAAAGGGTGAGAGTGAATGACAGATATGTATATTTTGTACCAGTTTGTGCAGATGTGCTAAAATATCAGCAGAAGACCACACGAAAAGAGAGTGTAAATTGCCTGTTAACAATCCTGTCACAAGGAAGAATGTGTGTATGTGTCTACAAAATGGGAGTAATTTTTAGAAGTGACTCACTCCACAGGAGTCTTCAAAACAGATAAATGTGGTTTAACAACAGAGACACTATGGTTTAATGTCCTCCTTTGGTAAGTTACTGACCAGTTACTAATGGGTACTGAAAGAACACATTGCATCTGCCAATCTTTATTCAAGGGTCTGGGTACTAACTTTAAGAAACGCAGTAATGTGTTTTGTCTGGTTTATGTGTACTTCTGTCCCTGTAGGAATAATTCACTGAAGTGTTTTCCTCCTGGGCACAGTAAAAATACAATAGATGTTCACAAGTAATTCCCACTTGTTTGTTAATGAGTGGTTCACAGGAGTAAGATACATGGGCACCAGAGATAAAATGTACCACAGGACCCAAATAAATAGACTCTGCTTGTGCCAGAGTACAGTTCTGCTCTCTGCACCCAACATTGCTGGAAGCAGATGTGTTGAGCAGCACAGTGCAGGGATGCAGGGAGAGTTCTGACAGCATTAACTCACCCAGTTTGCTTAGCCTTGTAAGCCAGAAAGTGACAGCAGCAGCCCTGGAGCAGTGCGAGGTGAAGCCTCATTTCAGAAAGCTGATCCCAGTGAGATGCAGAACCCTGGCAGTCACTTTCCTGTGCCACAAACAGATTCAGAAACCACAGGCTGAAACTGTACTGGTATTACCTGATGTTCCAAAGCAAGCAGACTGTGTGGTTTGTCTCTCTGACAGTAATGATTTTTTTGCTTTTTCTTTTTGCAAATATAAAAACGCTCATCAGAATTTCTCTGTTCTGCAGCTTGAGAAAATGTTTCTCTTTCTCAGTTGCAGATTCTCCCAGCACACCCACATATGTAAAGACACTTTTACACACTTTTTTAAAGTAAAGGTTAGAGTGTAATAAATACCAACACCAATGTGCTTTGATTTGTCTAGGCTTATTGGAGTGATTTGAAGTAATTCACTCAAAATCTCAATCCAGTCAGAACATTTCCATAATATTCATCTAAAGTTGCTTTAAAAGATAGATTGACTTAGGCTGTGGTTATTGAGCTCTCAATCTGTTACAAAAACACGTGGGAAATATTACCAATGAAAAAGGTTTAAGTGAATGGTTCTTAGTGCTATTTCATTTCTCTTGTAGCAGACCATGTACACACCTCTCTTCAGTGACAGTAATTTCTTTATCTAGTGCTATTTTTCAAAATTCTGACTTGACTATGATGAATTGGAGATGTCAGTAGGAGGAGTCTCAGAAGTAGCAAAGTTTGCTTGTGGAAAAGCAAAAACATAGTGCAGGCCTTGCCTAAGTAAATTTAAGCTAGTTTTTAACAGAAAAGCCATTAGACTGAAATGGACGGGTGAATAGTGACTGGCAAATATCTGATTTTCAGTTTTACATTTTTTAATAATCCTATAAAATTCATCCTTTCATTGTCTTGATGCCTTTATAATTGATGCTGTCTTGGTTTTTGTGGGTTTTTTTCTTTGTTCTTCTCGAGAAATTATTTGCTCATGTAATTTTTTCTGCCCAAAAAATGTCTACCTGACAAAATCAGATTCGTGGATAGCTATGATACTCAGATATGCAGTTTGAACTGTTCTGGGAGTGGCAGCTAAAAGGAGTTTGAACAACAGTACTTGCTAAAGATGTGTTCTCATAGCTATGAGTAAACCAGCTGAGAAATCCCAAATGCAATTAAACCATTCACAAAATACAATGAAGTGTGTGAATAGGATGGCTGAGCCATCTTGCTTTGATTAATAGCTGCTCTTAATGGGCTTCTGAACTACCTTAGATATGAACCACAGCTGTAGAAGAAACAGTCAGCAAAGCCTACTTGTCTAATGCAAACAGAAGCAATTCAGTTCCAGGAGGATGTTAAACAGGTGAGAAAGACTGGATGGAAATTGTATCAGCTATTGCTGTTAAGAAATCAAGGACTGGAAAATTCAGTAAAAAAAGCCATTTTCCCATAACATAAAACAGCATGTTGATCCAGCCTCTTGAAAATAACAAAGTTAAAGAAAGCTCAAATTAATATAAAAAATAAAGAATCAAATATGTATGTATTGACTTTTGAAGAAGACTTTTTTCCTGTAGAGTATCAGAAGTAGTATACAATTTTTCCTAATAAAAACTAGTTTTGGATTACTGAATCCTTCTTGCACCTTTAAAAGGAAGTATGATTTCTTGGGTCTGAAGAGAGTTTGCATAGATAGCATGATTCATCAAATCTGCCATGATATTCACCTCCTCATTTACATTCATGAGAAAGTAAAAATCGACCAAAAAAGAGATTATTTGTTCTCTACCCTATCCAAGTCTGATAATGTGATATCCTTCTTCAGCTGTAATAACTAGACAACAGTATCACAAATCTTACAGTGAAAGGAAGGGAATGGCAAAAACCATTTCTTCCTGTTGTGTCTGCCTCTCTTCTCAGCTTCAGTCTCCAGCATTGCTAAATCTACCATCAGTGACCTACTGAGATGCTAGAGATCCATTCCAGGTACAAAAATTGGTATAAAGCTGCTTCCCAGTGAGATCAAATTATGGACAGTCATCAGGATATGAGGTGTGTGCCAGAACCATGGTCCCTAGGCCACCACACACACCTCTTCCATTTTCTTGCTGTCCCAAGCAAGTATTTTTCTTTTACCCTGTGTTCATTTTGTCCCTGTTTTTCATCTCAGGTTTTTTCAATTTTCTTTGCTACTCACACTTCTTATACTGTACCTGCCCTTATACCTGAAAATCAGGTTTCTG
Organism: Catharus ustulatus; assembly: GCF_009819885.2. NCBI lineage: Eukaryota > Metazoa > Chordata > Aves > Passeriformes > Turdidae > Catharus > Catharus ustulatus. The sequence continues at coordinate 60,942,171 of NC_046221.1, read as the reverse complement.
ACTTTCTCTCATTTGTATTTCTTCTCATTCTTAGAAGTTTTGTAAATGAGCATGCTGTGGCTACATCTTGACAGAAGAAGCCAGGGTCGTTCATGCTAAGAGCTACTCCTAAAACCTGGGATGCATGAAATTGAGAATAATTATATTCACCATTATTCCCAGATATCCAGGCTGACAAAACCTGAAATGCCAGCAAAGCCTTGCCAGCTCTTACTGTACCATGTAGTTATTTAATTGTTAAAGAATGCCACTGTGATAATTCCTGCATTCCTATCTCATAGAGGTATCTCACTATTCATAGGTGATGTGCTGTGGTCTTTCTGTGTGTGAAGAGATGCAAAAGATAAAGCTTACACCTCAACTTTCCTTAGAAGAGTGGACGGATCTCTTGAGGAAGATTCATAGACACTTCTCACTCACTGGCAAATCCTCTTCATACTGCAGTTAGTAATAAACTTTACAGTGAAACAAAAATCTGTCAGAAAATACTGATTTCTTGACGAAGAACATCAGTTGGCTTTTTTTTTCTTTTGGTGTGGAAAATCCTGGGAGCCTAATCTCCCTCTCCATCTGGGGGTCATGAACAGTTAGTGTGGCTTTCATGGCTCTGTGGCTTCTGGGCAGCCTGCAGATGGGGTCCACCCTGAGGACAGGTTTTGATGCCCACACAGGTTGCCCAGAGAAATTGTTGCTCCTGTCAATTCTGATTATTAATTTGTTAGAAGAAAACCGATAGCTGCTGAACTTTAAATTCCTTGAACAGCTGCAAGGCACCTGGGGCACTTTCCTTGCAGCTTCAGGTTGTGAGAATACAAGTAATTCCCTGAAGAGAATGTCAGACCTTTTCCAGCCAAATGTAAATGAGAATAAGCAAACTCTGCTTTTCAGGGAACTTGACAACTCCTTGTACTTTTAGTAGTCTGGGCAGCAACATTTTGAAACTAACTCATTCTCTACTATGCTAAATCTTAGCTCACTTATATTTTCGTGTCGTACTGTACCAGAATGACAAGCTGTACTTAGTTAGAGACCTATCATAAATTGTAACATTTATGTGATATGTGTTGGGGGATCAACATTTGGAATTAATATAGCAGAAGTTTGTTTTCCAAATATCATTGTTCCTATTGATCAGTGCAATTTCATTTCTTTAACTGTGTATTGCAATCAATAACAGGAAAATTTTGTTTTCTACTATATCCACTAGAATAATCCTGGAGCACTTTGATTCTTAATCAATTTTAATTGCCAAAAATGAACTCAGTACGGAGCAATCAGCTTCAGACCTAGTTATCCCACAATGTTTACAAACAGCTGGTAAAAATGAAAATGGAGTCTGGTTCCTACTCAGGTGTAAGTTTATAATCAGAATCTGTCTTATTAATAGAGAGACACCAAAAAGATAACACTCATGGCAGGAAAATAATAAAAACAAATTAATTCTGTTTTCAAAATTTTTGGGGGCAAATCAAGACAATGACTACTTCATATATGCTTATCATTTCCATCTTTGTTATTTATAGTTAAATATGACATAGGTTATTTTTAAAGGGAAATTCAAAGAGAAAAGTCAAAATTTCTAGATATATTTATGATCCCAGGTGAAAGATTGCCAAAGGCTACAAGCAAAAATACTGCTGTCTGCTTTCAGAGTCCCAGGTGCAGAATTTACTTGCCTGCCGTGAGCTATTAATCTGATTTCACATGTATTTTCTATAAAATGTATTTTAATGGTCATCATGGAATATATATGTGTGTGTATATATATAAAATATAAAATTAAGTGCAATAAAACACTTTTTCTGAGGAAAAGTCTTATTTTCTCTTGATGGGAATCTTTCAGTTTCTGCTTAAACATATCAAATATGCCAGGTAACAATATAGCTACAAAAGGATAACATGGAGGAGGAAAAAGAAGTCCCACAAGTAAACGCATCTTTTTGCCTAGTGTGTATTCCCCACTCCTCTGTGATATCTTTGGTGTGGTAGTCACTGTATTCAATTTCCTAAAGCAATACAATTTACAAAGACCCCCAAGAGGGAGAAAAATGACCAAGATTATATTAGGCTTTGTGTTTGATATATGGGAAGTTACTCAAAGCTGCAAGGAAGAACAACATGTAGAAATGGCTTTGTTGTTGTTGCATTTGTTACATTGCCAAAATTTGAGTTTACTGAGGACTATAGTTCAGTTTGCAAACTAAAGCAATGTCTTATTTGATCTAAAATAGGATCATACTCTCATCAGCTCAAAAGAAAATACAAGTAATTTTTTATATAACTATGAAAATGCAAAGAGATTTTAGCTTTTCAAATATGTAATTTTTTCAAAGAAACCATATCAACTGATATGGTTTTCTTTGTAGCAATTGCTTAAGAACTTTTGAAATGGTAGGCAATTAGCTTATTGAAATCAATTACTCCTTGGTTAAAGATGCTTTAAGTTCAAAAATCCTGAAGTAAATCTTGTCATCTTCTGGACAGGTCATATGTAAATCTTTTCTTGGAAATTCAACCTGGCAAGCATGTATCAGAAATTAGAGTTACTTTAAAAAATAGGAAAAGGAAAAGAGAAATGACAATCTTACTTGTAATATTTTGTTCACTATCTTTAATTTCAGTCTTCATTCTTCTCACGTAATAAAAGTATCATTTAGATAGTTGAATTATGAAAATAGGACCACTTAATGCTACTTTAACAGTAAGAGGCATCTCCAGAAAGAAGTTAATTTTTATTTTGGAATATCCTGAGTTTCCCTATGGACTGCCTGTGTCATTCCAGTAATTAGGGAATGCTGAAATGAGTATGGTCCTAACTTTAGTGAGGTATATCATGTAAGGTTAAATTAAGTTGTATCCCACTCCAAAATATTGATGTAGTAATTCTAAATGAAGCCACACTGAGGAATCTGGGAAGCATGGCAAAAATGCCTCTAAAGAAAAGGTTCAAAGCATTATATGGTTTAAAAGAAAAGTGAATAAGATTGTATATGCTAAATATACATGGTAGAATAACACAGGAAACAGGTTGCGGAATTTTTTGCTCTTCCTATCAGGAACAAGGAAATATTCTGTGACATTGTAGGATAATAAACTCAAAACTCATGAACACGAAAAAAAAAGTCACTGAGTCCATAATTACAATCCTAATAATTACAGGTAGGAGTGGCAAAGTTCTCGTGGGCATAAGTCACATGACTTCAAGTAAATAATGAATCAGTTTCAAGTAAATCACTGAATGCTCTGGTCTGTAAATAAAAATCTTGTCTTTTATTTTTTTTGCAACACTGCAGGCTTTAATGTCTCCTAATTTTTTTTACAAAATCTTGCTTAAATAAAGTCTAATAAGTCAAAATATTGCCTAGACTCAATCCCCATTAATGATTTTATTTTTTTTAAACTGTATTGCTCATATACTACTGCTTTTCAGAAACTTTCTGACCTTTCATAAACCTTTCCTATAATGAGAAGCTGGCACTGTTTAGCTTCTTTTTCCTTTGTTAGATTATTTTCTAGGTCATGAAGCTTCACGTTAAGCGTTACTGTTAAGCACACTGCTAGAGCTAAATGAGATATGAACATAAGAGTGTAAGAAAGGTCACCCTGATTCAGACCAGTCACCTAGATCTCTTACAGAGGCAAGTACCTGTTGCTTAGTAAGGAGTTCAAAACAGGATAATTATGCCCCTGGTGTTTCTTGTTGGAAGGAAACTGTGTGTTTATTCCTAGAGTTTTGTTTGTACATTGTTTTCCAACTCCTCTTAGAATTTTGAGCAGCCTGCAGGTTTTGAAGCTGCTTTGGTAGTAGTTGACTGGGATTGACTTCTTTTTCTGCAACTTGTTGTCTACAGAGTATTAAAAGAATTTCAATCACATACTTCCGCTGAAATACATTTGGGCCTCTTCCTCTTTCCTCTCTCCCACCGCCTAGAAGTCATTATAAACATGCTTCCATTGATATAAATAAAAAGTAAATATGATTTTAGGAATAGTGCCCCATATTAATACCATCAGCTAAACTGTGATAAACCTATTATATATAAGAAAGCAAAATTTAATCTACCATAATTTATTATTGTTCAAGACAAAAATAAGTAACGGAGATGTTTACTAATATTTCTTCTAGATCTACCACCACTGATAAGCCAGAGTATTCAATCTTATCTCAAGACTATATATACCAGAATAAATAAAGAGATGATATGACAAGCAGTTTCATTCATCCTTGGATTTGGTGATCAACCTATCATAGTCAAGGATGTCTTGACATAGTGCCTTTATGGACTATGTTTCATAGTTAGTAATTAATCCATATTAACACATATTCTTTGATGTAGAAGACAGATACATTTTTATCTTACGCTACTTACATTTTGATATCTACTTTTTAATGCCATTAAAGTTGCACATAAGGACTCTCCCAAAGTAACACAACATACACATTGGGACATAATTTCCCTTAGCAATTTGAGGTGTCTGTGTATGTGGGGCCAGAAAATTAAATAGTGTCCTTTGATTAACAAATATGCCATGTTTGAGGTTCAAAGAGATTTAGAAGAGTGAGAACTTTAATATGCAGCTGGCATGCACATCTGTATGGGATGACAGTTTACAGGGCATTAAAGGTCCTGAGCTTGCTTACTTGATTGCTTTAGAATGTCTTTGTTTCCTCAACATGGTTATTTTCACCCCTGCTCTGACATGGGAGGAATGGGATAAAGATAGTTGTTGCAAGGTCAGTGACACAGAACATGATGATGCAAGGTGATGCAGACTGATTTAGAATAAACCAAGATTTATTGCCTGACCTAATAAATGGACTGTCATAGTTGTACAAGGCAATAGGGAAGTAAAAGCTTGTAGCTTGTCTGGTTTCTTCATATACAGAATACTGCAATGTTGAAGCAGCATTCTCCCTGTCTCTCTGCCTCTCTTAAACAAGTAGTTAAAAAAGAAAGTAAAACTCGACACATAAAAATAGAATAAAAAAATAAGCAAAGGACATAGAACATTGAGATCGTAGTTTTAAATATTTTAAAATTATTTTACTGTATCTCAGTAAGGAATGTTAGTTGTACTTCTCAATGATTCCTCTTTTCACAGTAAAAGTTAAGTGAAATATAAATAAGCAGAAGTAAAAATGAAAAGTTTATTTTGCACCGTTTCCTACTCTGTCTTTATAATAATATCAAGAACAGTAGGTCTATAAATTTATCTGGATCTGTAAAATAATGGTTGATGCTGGCCTTGATAGACACTTAAGAGCTCTAGGATTCAGAGAAGGAAAAATTAAGAGACATTTATGAGACAGGAGGCACAGGGAAAAGTAGAATTCTCTTGATGCCCAGGTGTGACCCTGGTTTCCCACTGTCCTAGTTTGGAGGACTAAGAAAGGCAGGTGCCTCTCTTTTAAAATGGAGAATGCAAACCCCCTGCCTCCAAATTATTGTAATTTTGAAATCAAACGGCTCTCAGGCAAAGATGTGGGAATTAGGAATAACAGTTCTTTACTAGGGAGATTAAAACAGAAATACAATACTACAAAGAAACAAACTCCAAACCCTGACAAAGTCAGAGTACAACCTGACACCCCATCAGGCAGGGTGTTGGTAGCAGTCCCATTAAATGATGGCTGCATCCTCCTGCAGTGACAGATGTGATTCAGTTGGAGCAGTGCTCCTGTACAAGGTGCATTTTCCCTGTGGAGGTCCAGTGGTGATGTGGAGAAATCCAGTTTTCCTCTGGAGTCCAGTGGAGAAAGGGGCTCCCTTAGTGTCCCAAAACCTCTGTTTTTATCTTGGTAAGAAATGTTGGGCCCTTCCCCCTGGCTGGAGCAACTTCCAGTGGGATGAAGTAATTTTATCAGTCACACAGTGGGACTCAATGGGCCATTAGCAGAAGATACCTCCGTGGAGGAAGGATGGGTTGTGAAAAGATAAAGAACAATGCCCTGCCTGGTTTCAATGGATGGCCCATCAGCAGAACATCTCCCATGGAGATAAGGATCACTGCCCCCACCCTCAACAGATGGTGATAGAATAGACCTTTTATTGCACCCTCTATTGTAACCCAAGACACCCACTCTTGCAGGGAATATGCTTAGGACATGGGAATATTTACCTCAGCTTGATGTAGGTACACCACATTCGTGGTGCTCATCTTGTCAAGGTGCTAAGCTATTTTTTGTAGACTGCAAGGATCTGTGGGGACAACAGCTATTGAATAAGCAGAGGGAGAATCAGGGTGGAAGAAGGCCAAAAGAAAGATACCTCAACCCTACACTTTGCCGCCCATCTTTTTTCATATTTTCATTCATGTTTTTGGCACACACAACTGATTGCTGATAATGCAAAGTTTGGAGTCACCATCTATATAGAGGATGTGTTGAAAGGACATGGTGATACTGAGGACTCAGGAAGTTTTAATATAATGAAATGAAGATATACAATAGCAATACAATAATCAGCTATAGGTTCATTCATTGGGATCCATGGAAAAGAGTAGGACTTGGGTATATTACTGGATTTCAGGGTGAGCATTGTGATAATTTCTGGGATGTAGCCATTGAAAACAAATACTATTCACTTGTGCTTCAGTCTGTATTTTTGTGATGAGGAAGTATTGTTGCCAGTCTACAAAGCTTAGCCAAACTTCACTTGTGTGTGTCCTGGTTGGCTCTTTTCAAGAAGGATTAATTAAAACTTCTTTTCAAGTGTATGATTTCTTGTAAAGGGTAAAAAAACAGCAGCAGAAGAAACAGTGTTGAAGGACAATGCTTACATAAAAATAAATAGGTTGTGAACTTTCTGATTAAATTTAGTCTAGAAATGATGTGAGTATGCTTAGCCAGTAGAAAGTGGTTTTCAAGACAATGTGTGGCAAATGTATGCAGAAAGTGTGCAACCCAGTGCCTGTAGTCCCAGGGGACTGGATTTAATGACCAGGGCAGACCTCATAGTCTCATCTGATTGTATCTCTCTTCAGTATTACCTGCGTATCCATTTTTTGTTCCCCCCACATTTTAAGATGAGAGTACAGTCCATAAAGCTTGCTGATGTCATGAATCAAGATTAAGCTAGAGAGGGCCTTTCAGAATAATTATCTCTGATTTTAGTGTCACCTCACTTCAGCACTGCAGTGAAAAATGGTCCAGCAAGGAAATAGAAGGAAAGCTGTAGAAATGTGCACCCAGGGGCCAAGTGATAGGATTGAATCTTTAGTTCCAGGAACAAAATTTCCAGCAGCTCCCAAAACGGAATGCATGCCTGGGTCATGATATCAGAGTCAACAAGGTGGTACAACAGTTAAAATTCAGAAAGGTTTCCCAAATTACATGTTTACTATCTGGATTCTTATTTTCATGTAGGAGATGAAATTAATACTTCTAATCTGCAATGGTTCAGCTTATTTTTCTGTATTTCCAGTGGCGAGACTTCGTAGGAGACAGTAGTTTAAAATACATTAGTCTGACAAAACCTGGATCCACTGCTTAATTTTATTTGGAGCTTCACAAGAGTAATGTTCTCATAATTTCCTTTCTTGTTTTCCCTTTAAAGTTATCATGTTCTGATTCTAAATTGTATTCTTGAAAATTCACTAATAATGTTTCTGATCAAGGCTTCCAGATGCAAAAAAAATTTTCAAAGCAGAGTGATTTAGTTAGTTATAGAATATAATAGTGTCAAAATATTTTGCATATTTGGACAACATCCCTCTTCCTGTTTGTTTACTTATTCATTTACTGGTCTTAGTCAGTTAGTTTATGGCTGCTATTTTGGTAATGTGGAAGTGCATGCTGTGTATACTCTGCACCCTGTGGCCTTTGGAACTTCAGTGAGATAAGCAGCAATGCAGTTCAGATTCTCTCAATTCAAAGTGGAGTGCCCTTCGACTTCAAAGAATCTCTGTCACCTTTCACACCAGCAGTGGCAGACAGAGCGTCTCTTCCCATTCCGCTCCACTACTGTCCAATGCACTGCAGTACAAGTACAGCATTGCTTCTAAATCAACATTTGAAATACCACTCGCAAACTTCTCCACATTGGTTGTCACCTTTAGTGAAGATTTATGTTATAATATAATAACTGTTTTTAATAAACCAAACTGGAGGAAAAGTAGTTCTCTTGTTTTTTAATTTTCTTTTTCCTCACAAATTGAAGTTTCAGCTATTGCTTTGGCTTCAATGCAGAATAAAATAAAATCAGAACCATGTTAATATCTTCTGAGTCATGATCAGGACATTCATCTGAAACATATGTGATTCAAGGTTATGTCTTTGCATTAAAGGCAGATTCTTGACGCTGTCAGTTCTGAAGTTTCTCCTTCCTCTGTGACTTTAGGCAGGAATCCCATTCTGATCATGTGAAGACTTCCAAACAAAAGATTTATAAAAATATGTATGTTCCACCTGAATGTTTGGATTTTAGTAAACTGGAATTAACTAACAAAAATCCCCACTACACCTAACGCATTGTTCTTAAATAGCAACGTGTTTTAAAGCACACGTCAGCAAGGAAGTAGTATCGCCTGCCATTTATGTCTTTGGTTGCTGATAAAATTGCCATAATGACTACCTCAAGCCATAGACTGGGTTGGCAGATTTTTTTTTTGCATCAATTAATTTCATTATTAGACTTTTCAAATTATGTGATTTAAGTTCAAAGGAATTGGTAATTATTAAAAGATTATTGCTGCTCCTCAGCCAAGGTTCACTTTTTCCTTTATCACAATTTAGATAAAGAAAGAACACATGAAATTTTGCACTCACAAAATCTCAACTGCCTTGTAGAAATATTTTAGAGGAAAATTCTTTTATGTACAATGACAGAGGGGAGGCTTAGGTTGGGCATTTTGATGTTGGGAAGCATCTTAAAGGTCGGAATAGCTTTAAACTATCATCAGATCCAAGGTGCTTTAAAAAGCCCTGTTCTCACAGGTTACTGAGTGGTGCCCTCAAACCCAGGCAGACCACCTTCTGCTGGAATTCGCTTTGGATTGCAAGAGAGAGACAAATTTCTTCATGTGGCTGGGTTTTCACATAGTGGTTAAAGTGCCACGTCCACCCCATGGCCTGCCAGTGGAAACAAGAATGAATCACTGCAGGGCAGTGGCTGCTGCCAGATGAGCAGACCTCAGCAATGCAATTCATGGAGGGCAGGGACAGCAGGACACACTTTGAGGATGCTCCACCAGCAGGTGTCACAGGCGATTTTGAACAACCAATCTACGTGACTGCCAAACAGAAGCACTGGGGATGGTGCTTTGAATCTGGAGTGGTTTTGGGTGAAATCAGCCGAACTTTCTCACGTGTGCACGCTAAACAGGGGAGGCATGAATGGTGGATTTCACAGAGGCACGGTATATGGAGAACCAGGAAAAAGAAAGATTCCCTCTCCATAGATCAGCTGAAAATTAAGACCAAGAAACATCAGAGCCTACTTATAAACATAAGAAATAAGTGTAAAATTATCGTGCTAGCAATTGAAATCATTCTACTCAGCTGCCTTTGTTATTTAAGAGTCTTTCTGTTTTTCCTAAGAAATTAATCTGTTTTGTTTTTTCTTTCAGGTTAAGCTGCAGGAACTCTCTGTACACAGAAACAATGCCGAGATGCACCTTTATTTTCCTTTTTTCCCCTATGGATCTCTGAAATCTGTGGTTATAACTTCTGTCCCAATCTTCCTCCAGCATTTTTAGCATAAAACAAAATGATGATTTTTAAAGATCAGCAAATACAATCTCCATTATGGCTAGAGAAACCAGTAATCACTTGTGTCTGCTATGAACATTTGTGTTGGTCAGGCTGAAGTGAGTACCCAGGAGTATATGTGGTGGAAATTGACTGACAAAGCTGCATTGGAAGGGATAGAGAGAGAAAATCTTATCTTAGGTATTGGGTTTAAACATCATATAAAAATTGCATTTTAAGTGTTGTTAGGTCTCACTACTAGGGATTTTTGGTGAGTACTGACAGAAGGCATGCATGAAAAGGAAAGAGAAGAGAGCCATGGAGAACAAACAACAGAGAAATATGAGAGGGATGCCAATAACATGGGAATGAGGTGAGTACAAGATGGAACATGTGGAAGATGCAGACTGTCAGAGGTGGAAGTCTCTGTGGCCACCTTTGAGTAGTAGCAAGACCAGAAGAGTCCTCATAAACAGAAGAATTTTCCTTGAAACTGGAACTGAAATTAAGTGTACTTTTAATACACATGACATTTTATAAAAATATGTGGGGTTTTTTTTCCTGAACATAAATGATAAAAAGTGTCACATGTCTGGTGACATGTAAGAACTTATTTTTCTGTACAATTCCCTTTTCACTGTTCATGGCACTGAGAGTTCACACAGATATAATCCCTTATGGGGGGACTCTCCTTAATGAAGGCTGTGCCAATGTTTGTCTTTCATACTGTCTCACTGCTACTAGACTAGCTTGTAATCTAAATGTGGATGTTCATTAAAACAAAACAGTAATAGCAACAACAACATCTCACAATCTGCCCAAGGTATCAGCCAATTTCAAAAATATTTGACGCTAAAAAGGAAGGTTCTGGTAAGAATCCCCTTCACTTGCTATCCATAAAGTGAGTCTTGTCTTGAAATGTATCATGAAGAATTCAGCTAATTTCCTCTTCCACCCTACCTCCCAGACAAATCTATTTCCAACTCCCTCTCTGGTTAATTAATTCTCACTGTAGTCTTCATCTTATTCACTTTAACTGGTAGTAGTGTGTGTGGGCTGCATTAATATACTTTCTAATGTAATTTCAGAGGTTCATATTTGTAATGTTGTAACACAGTGCTCTGCAACATCACTTAGTCCAGCAGCTTTTGTCCAACTCCTTGCAGCATCAATTTGCACAGCAACACTCATTTCACTTGGAGAGTGGTTGGCAAAATGTCAGCTGTTGAATCAATTCACTATAAATTCCTGTGGTTCTGTATTAATCTGCATATAAACCACATTAACTTTCACCAAATTGTGCAGTTTTATTAGTACAATGCCATTCACAATAATTACTGTTCTATTTAACTTTGTATCCAGTTAGCATTATGGCATAAAAATATATACTGGAACTATATTCCATTCAAATCTTAGCCTGCTTATGCACTTAATAGATATTAATACAAAAAGAATGCATTTCCTTGAGGAAAGACAAGAGAGATAATAAGTGATTTATGATGGTTTATGTTGCATCAGGAGATTTTTCACGCTTCACTTGCCAAATATTTTCTATTTTTAAATTTATTTTTCCTTTCATGAGAGTTCTCAGTTTGACAGGGATGTGCTTCTTGATTTCATATCACCTTAAACAGCTTTGTGGCAAATGATAGTATTAAAAGTTAATTGTAGCTTCTACATCTTAATTAGCATAACTGAAATACTGTGTGTGCTTTCTGGAGAAAACAGATACAATTTTAGGGATTTTTTTTTTTTAACTGAAATTGTCTATTACCTCAGCTTTGAAAAAATTGCCAAAAAATAATCTTTACAGGTCACAGGTTATGTGAAGGGTATGTAAGATACTTATGTAACAATTATGCTAAGATAATAATAATTCTTTTCTTTAAGCCGTTATGTACACAATGTTTCCAGAAATGACAATGCTGGAGTTCAATCAACTGCTTAAAAAAAAAATACTCAGGACACAACACCATTATTTTTACAGTAAGTAGAAATTTTCCTTGTGCAATCTTTCTGGAAGCCAGGAAATATCAGCTGTTGTGTGATATGATATCTTTATTGCATGCATAATACTCAACCAATATTTTTTGTTACTGATACAGAGTGAGGTTATAGGAAAACATGTAAGGACTTCCATAAAGAACATACAAGTAAATGGACTCTGATAAAAAATACGTGTGTGCAAATGTATTCTTGTATAAGTACATATTTTGTACAGGAGTTCATGTATACTCAGTGAACTCCTGGTTTAGCATGTGTCTGTAGGATATTCACAATTGTCAGTCCCTTCCTCTGTCCTCTCTGTGTCCTGCTGAAATATTAATGAATTACACAACAATTCCCTGATATCTAGAGTCATTTGATACCCTGCCAACTTAAAGAAATTCCATAAGCAGTCACAAATACACTTTGAACTATTAACTTCTTGTTGTTAAGAGAGTTGGCATATTAACAGTGTTGTAAACCTTATTTTTAGAAGATGGTACTGGTAACTTTTTTTCCCTAATACTGGTTTCCTCCACCAGCTAGCTCAGAATTGGCATGTAACTTTGGTTACTGTTGTCATGGGTAGAACATTGCCTGTGGGCAATCAGAGGCTCGATCTCAACTGCTGCTCCTCCAAGCCTTTGCTTATCTCTAGAAAAGATCCACGGAGAAGGCTTTCTCATTTTTCTAGCTCTGCTGCAGGTATTCTTGATCTATGACACATTTAATTGTGACTGTCTGGACAACATGGCTAGCTTCAGCACTTTCACTAGAAACATGTTTCCTAACCCAGTCAGCGCTTTTTGGAACTAGATTTGGGAAGAATCATGAATGTAAGACGGAACATTGGCAATTGTGGTGCCCTTTTATTAGCTGCAGCTGAAATATTTAATTGGGGTATGAGGATACTTGGAATAACTTGTGGCAGTAAAAACAGTGCTGACAGCTTGTGCCTACTGAACTTTGTGGTTCTCCTAATAGCAGCAAACAGAATTAATGTTAATGCCTAGGAACTACTACAGTAATTTCACAATTATAAGCCGCACCATTTTGACTAAAATTTTGGTCCGAACCCAAAGTGCAGCTTATAATCAGGTGCGGTTTATATATGGACAAAGAACAAAAAGTTGCTGTTTTAGTTTGGAGGACAGGTGTCTGCTGAGAAAGGCAGGAGTTTCTCTTTGAAATGGAGAATGCAAACCCCCTCTCTCCAAATTATTATAATTTTGAAATCAAGGGGCTTTCAGGCAAAAATATGGGAATTAGGAATAACAGTTCTTTTCTAGGGAAATTAAAATAGAAATACAGTACTACAAAGAAACAAACTCCAAACCCTGACACAGTCAGAGTACAACCTGACACCGTCAGGCAGGGTGTTGGTAGCAGTCCCATTAAATGGTGATTGCAGTCCCCTCGCAGTGACAGATGTGGCTCAGTTGGAGCAGTGCTCCTGCAGAAGGTGCAGTTTCCCTCTGGAGGTCCAGTGGTGATGTGGAGAAATCCGGTTTTCCTCTGGAGTCCAGTGGAGAAAGGGGCTACCTTATTGTCCCAAAACCTCTGTTTTTATCTTGGTAAGAAATGTTGGGCTCTTCCCCCTGGCTGGAGCAACTTTCAATGGGATGCAGTAATTTTATCAGTCACGCAGTGGGACTCAATGGGCCATTAGCAGACAATGACTGGCTGGAGGAAAGATGGGGTGTGAAAAGATAAAGAACAATGCCTTGCCTGGTTTCAATGGATGGCCCATTAGCAAATTATCTGCCATTGAGATAAGGATCACTGTCCCCACCCTCAACAGATGGTGATAGAACAGATACCTTTTATCACACTCTGTATTGTAACATGCGGCTTATAATCAGGTGCGGCTTATGTATGGACAAAAACCAAAAAGTTGCTGAAACCCAGAAGTGCGGCTTATAATCAGTGCGGCTTATAATCGTGAAATTACTGTACTCTCCACAGGGTTCAGCAACAGGTTACACAGATGAGCATCCACCTACTTCCAGCTGCAGTTTTCTCTCTCAGCCGGCAATCCACAAAAATGTTACTCAGTCATTGGCTACAGTCATTTGTAGAATAGTTACAGAACTTAGGAGCAAATTCTAAACAACATTCGGGTGCCCAAGTCATGCTCTGAAAAAGATGTAAATAATGTAGATAGCACTTGTTAGACACTGAAGAATTCTTTAGATGTTTCGTCTACAACATGTACTGAATGCGAAAGAGATATTTTGCTGTCTGTCATGCTTCCTAAAAAGAGTTGCCAATTCTGTCTTCAGATTCTCTCCTACTTAAGTAATTCCCACATAATTTCCTTTCCCTTAAATAATGAAGAAGGAAACAAAGCCCCAAAGATGTTTCATTGTTTGAAGACAGTTGGTCCAATTTGAGGCCTTCACTTGCTTTGAGGTAATAATGACAATAACATTCCATGGAAATTTATAGAAATTTAATTAACTAGCTAATTGATTTATAGAGTGTCTGTGCAGGACAGATGACTATGAAAGTACAGAGATTTTTCTCCTTGGTGATTGAAATAATAAAAATAATTTCTCTGTCTTCCGATAATTTTAAAGGAGAGCTTTATCCTGTTCTTTTTTTACCTCCTAATAAAACCAGCAGTCATGTTAGGAAAGCAAAAAGGTAGTGTTTTTCCAGAGCAAGTCACACGAGGAACGGAGGGCACACATTGTTTTAGAGCACGCAAGAGCGGAGAGGAGCTGCTGCTGCTGCTACTGCTGCCGAGGTGTGTGGGAGGGCGCCCAGAGCTCTGCCCGTCGGGAACAGGATGCTCGGCTGCCCTTTTACTGCAGGGTGATCATTATCATGGGTCCGTCCGCCTGCAGCACCACGGACCCACGGCGACACGGACCAGCCGGGAGAGCAGGCAGATGCTATCAGCAGGAGAGCAGGCTTTAGGGGGAGACTAAGTACAACCTCCCGAGAGGACGTATCACGGTGTAAGAATGAAAAAAAAAAAAAAAAAAGCAAAAAAAAAAAAAAAAGCCAGATAGCGTTTTTAATATAGCACATCTTAACAAGGAGCTGCAAGCCGACCTAAGTGGAAAGCCGAATGTTGCCTGCTGGCGCCTTTCCCCGAGCACCGTGGGAAGAGGTGCTCCCTGGCGGACAGAAGGAAAAGCTGGTCTGAGGAACATGCTGCCCTGAGCTAGATGGAGCCCAGGAGGGGACTCGAGGCTGAGGAGCGGAAAGCAGCGCGTTTCCTCTGAGACAACCTGCCGGGAGAGTGGGGTTGAGGGAGGCAGGCTGACACAAAAGCATCCAAAGCGCCAGAGAGCGCAGACCTGTGGATGTCCCGCGCTCCCGGCTGCGGTGTGGGCGCGGATCCCGGGCTCCCCTAGGACATGCCCGCGGGAGGGCCCCAGCCCCGGCTCCGAGCTCCTGCAGCTCCGGGCCGCTGCCGCTCGCTGCCCGCCGACCCCCGGGCGTTCCGTCGCTCAGTGTCACTCAGTGTCCCTCAGTGTCGCTCAGTGTCCCTCAGCCCGGGCATCGCCGGCCCCGCACGCCGGGCGCTGCGGGAGCGGCGGGAGGCTCCGCCTCCGCCCCATCGGGAACCGCCTGATAAAGGCAGGTGCGGGCGAGCAGCGGGACCCCAGTTCGAAGCATCCGCTCGTGCACGGAGCCCCTGACCCGCCCTTTGGCACCACCAGGGCCAGCCGGTGCGGGACAGGACGGGACAAGAGGGACCAGGAGGGACCCTGCCGCCGCCGGCCGGGCGCGCCGCTGTCCTGCCGTCCTCTGCCGTCGGGCGCGTCTCCGCCAAGGGACAAGGACCTCGCCCCCAAGGACCTCCGGAGAGGCGGGATCTCTCCGGGAAGGGGAAGCAGGATTTTGTTGTGTGGCTTGAAGATGAGGCAGGCATCTGGAGTGGCGCTCCTCCTGGGGCTGATGGTTCTCCCAGCGGCGCTGGGACAGAGAAGCTCAGAAAGCCATAAAAATAGCAGCCAAAGCTTTGCCATCGTCTCTTTCAAATGGGATCACGTCAAGGAGCCGTATATCATTGCACTCTGGATACTTGTGGCCAGCTTGGCCAAAATCGGTGAGTCCGGAGTTACATATTAATACATGTCCTCTCCCTTTCCCTTCCCCCTTGCCCTTCTTCCACCCAACGTAAATGAAGAAAGCTTATCCTAGGTCCGCTGACCCGTTTTCAGGGGGTTTACTGTACTCTGTCCTGATTTCATAATACTGCCCTACACGGTGCTTAGCGGTGTGATTTTCAGCAGCCTCGAGGGTTACCTAGTTCATTTTCACCGCCCACGACTGCGGCTTCCGCATCGGACTCCTTGTAAACCCTTTCAAGTCCTTGAGACCTTGCATTCCTCTTGTTCCCAGGAAAAACTTTTTTGCAAAAGTGAAACAGAAATCGGGCCTTATTGGTTGCACAATATCTATTCCACTTTATGATATTCTTTTCTCCTGATTGCGATTGTTAGCTACATCAGTTGATAACATCAAAAATAAACACTGCAAACTACACATATGAACTTAGCCTTCTCTGCTTTGAAGTGCATTGCTGAATTATTGAAAGAGCATAGTTTATAGAGAAAGGTAACATGTATTAACAGACCATCTGATGTAGCTGAAAAAATACAAACTTTAGAGCACGCAGAATTTTCTTCAAGAAATTGGAATAAGTGAAAAGCCAGGACTTAGCCTAACTTCATTGTAGTCTAAATGAATTTATATGAACGCTGCACTTCTTGTGTTCTGAACTTTGTGACTTTTCCAAAAGCAATCTTGTATCAATAATGTAGTTTGCTGAACTAGAAAAGTCACTGTTTAATTGGAATGCACTTTACTTGATTGATGCGATTACTTTCAGACCTTTTGCCTTTGGGTCTAAAAACAGACCTCCAGTTTGGATGACACTGTAAATGCCATTTGCATTTAAAAGAAATATTTCCTATAATCAGTCTCACCTAAGAAGGTCAGCTGAAAATGCTACTGAAGATTTTCCTGAACTTGTACTGTTAATATTAATTTGGTATACCAGAATCACATTCCATGGATTTTTCCTGCCACAGAGAATGAAAGATGTAAAAAGGTGTACTTAGGTATATTCTATCTAGCACATAAGATAAGCATAGTAAGACCTGGAAGGAAAATGCTGTCTCCAAACCCAAAACAGCGTTTTAAAAAGAAGTCGTGTGTTACAGTTGGGGGTGATAGTGTATATAATTTTCCAGCAATATTTCCATCTTGGATTTTACTTGATTAACCATAGATATATAGCTAACCTGTTTTACTACACTATGCAAATAGTTTGTCTTTAGACAGTTGCTGAATCACCGAGTTTACATAAAAGACAATTATGCTTTAATTGACTTTCATTGATGAATTATAGCAATTAGAGAACTGGGGAAACCATATACAGGAAACAACTGACAACACTGAGTACCTATAAAATTGTGCTGAATAAAGTAATAAACAGGCTGCTCGTTTGAACCTTCTTTTTGAGATACTCTTCTAAGTAAGTATAGTTATTAAGACCTTGTGCTATTTAGACTTTGCTGTTCTGTACACGTGGCCTAGTTGTACAGTGCAATATTAGTGGTGCACAACTATATCAGTCTGTGTCCAAAGCCATTGAACCCAAGAACAGGACAGTTAGATTGTACTATACTTTAATTGCAATGGCCTGGATTGAGATTAGTTGAGATTAATATGAGCCATTTTACCGTGAAGTCCTTGATATAAACTCTTGATAAAGCACTTACTGTCAAGAGCTGAGTGGTGCTGATTCTGTTTTTAAATTCTTTGTACTTCTTTCACAGCTGCACAGAGCATGTCACTTATTAGCAGACTATACCTTAGCCACATCACTTTTCTTCTCCAAAGCTCTCAAGCTTTGTTTTTTTTCTCTCTTAACATTTGTATTTTTGATCCTATGCTACTCTAGACATGGTTTCTGAAGAAGCAATGGATAACTACTGTATTCCCCTGAGAGCCTATGAATGTTTCTGTTTTCCCCACCAGTCACAAACAACACACAGAAAAGCAAGAATGTACACTCACTGTTCATTTCTTCTTAATGAAGAAATCATGAAGGTGTTCATGTAAGTCTGTGAGAAAGGGAACTGAAAGAAAAAGCTTTTCAGCCTTTTGTCTGCCTTGGTGTGTCAAGGGTTCTGGAAAGTAGGTCAGATGATAATATTTTGATAATATTTTGAATTGTCCTATGTCCTAAAAAGTCCTATGCTGGATCAAAGAAGGCTTACATACTCCAAAAGCAGACAGAAAAGAACTGAGACCGAAACTATAGAACATCTGTCCTTGGGTTTCTTTATACCTGAAGCAGGTCAGTTGTAGTGGAGTGAAAGTGCTGTTTTTGCTGTGGTTTTTTCATCAGGGGAGGAGCTGTTCTTACTCATGCAAACTCACTTCTTCATGGCTACTGGAGTTGGGAGTTATTTTACTGATAGATGATAGACAATTGGGTCAGCAGAAAGTGTTCTAGGAATTGCAGTTGGCATCTGGAGATAAAGGTGTGTGAGAATACTTTGCTTTCTCTTGAATTAGAATAGCATTAGTGGTTTTGTGTTTATTTGGGTTTTTGTTCTTTTTAGGGTTTTTTTAGATTTTTTTTGTGTGGAAGTTCATTTTTTTAATAAAAAGTTTCAGTTCATGATGTTTTATGTCTGAGGGAAGCATTTTTGTATTAGGAGATTTTTGCAGATTTTCTGAGGCTTGATATTCATGTTGTATTGAAGGTATTCTGCAATATAAACTATTGTATGTTAAATCTCATAAGTATCCTAAATACATGGGGAAGTGCCTAGTGTTTGGGGCTTTTGGAGAAGCAAACTGCTCTTTTAGTTTTAGTTATTGGTTAACTCTAAATATTGCTACAAATGAAACTGGAAAAGAGTCTTCATACAATTGGATTTCATGCTTTATAGAAAACAAAAAATTTGTGCCTTCCATGAAATTTCTAAAGCATCTTGGTCTACTGTTTTACATACTGTAATTGATTTGATTTGACCCTCTTAATCTGAAATATTCCAACTCTTCATTCTTCCACTTCAAGTGGAACATTCTTAAGGTTCACAATGTTCTACTTTGGCTAATGATCATTATTTCCTCTTTTGATAGGCTATGTCTTATCACTACAGAAGAGTATCCTTGTGGGCTAGGGCCAATAAACTACTCACATTTGTAAATCTAAGCCAGAAAATCATCTTATCTACATGAAGAAGGTACATTAGGTACAGCTGGTAGTGGACTTCAGGTGTCCATGTCTTGGTATCTCAGTGCTCCACATGAAATAAGCACTACCACTGAAAAAGAGTAACCTCCAAACGCATACATTTATAGCTACAGACAGTACAGACATTTCCTGCTGTAGGTAAAGGATGTACCATTTTTAAACAACATGCTTACACAATATAGCTCTGGTTTAAGATGAAAGACACTTGTACGCAGACCAGAGTCTCATGTTCTTTCTAAGTTCACTTGGCCATGTGCTCTCCTTCTTTTTGTGTCTGTCACAGATAACACCTTGAAAATAAACTTTGGAAAACAATATTTTGGCAGGAAAGTCTCTGCAGGTAGAAAGACAGGTAGAAACAGGTGAAAAATCAGAAAACTTAGCAAACAAATAGAAAAAAGAAAGGAATAATGAGCTCAGAAGCTAAAAATAGCTAAGAGAAGAATTTTTTTAACACTAGGCATTGTATACAATTTTTTGGAGGGTATTTCTTAGGCCGTATCAATGCAAAAAAAAGGGAAAAAGTATGCTTTCTACTTGGGGGTTATCTAGTACATGCTTCTATACTTGTTCAAAATCCTAGGGAACAGAGAGGCTGTATTTGTATCTTCATTGGCAGTTTTGCTAGGGAAATTGTGAAATTCCTTCTTGCAGTTTAAATCCTTTTCTGCACTATAATATTTTTTCAACATTTTTACAGAAGAATGGGTAATTGTCCCAAAGTAAAAAAAAAAAGCCCTACAAAGCAGTCTTTTTGTCTGTCTGGTTCTCTGGATTTGCTCAGTGAGTGCAGATAAGCAACTGGAAGAAATGGTGGGAGAGTGACTATGAACAGGAATGAGGAAGGGTACACAGCCTTATCATTATCTGAGTCAAACCTCTTGCCAAATGTTTTTGTTGGGTATAGATTATGCTGAGTCTAAGAATGTCACAAAAGCTTTTTTTTTTTTTTTAATATGTATTTCTGTATAGTTGCAAACAAATTCTAAAGGCTTTTATATAAGAAATTATAAAACAGAGTGAAATTTGAATCCGAGGCAGGTGGTAAATCTGTCTTCAGGATTGCCACAATGCTTTGGAGGAGGGGGAAGAAATGATTCAATAACAGTGAACAAACACTCAGGAGAAGGCTGGTGAAGATACTATCAGATGGACTTGGTGAGTCCATCAGCTCTTGAGACCCCAGGAGGACATGAGATGCAGAGCACAATGCATCTCTAAGCTCAGAGATATAGGTCCCCACAAACAGTCTAGTTTCTGCATGCCTGGGCTCTTTCACATTGTCTCAAACTACCCTGAGAAAGGAGTTCTTTAGAGTATTTTGTTAACACAAACAATTGCTTTAGAGAATTTTAAGCATGTTAGGGATGGGCTAGGGAAGGAACTGTGAAATGCAGGTCTAACCACCCATCTAATTTAGACTCCCGGGGCAATATTTTCTTTGAAGAAATCAATAACCCTCCCTCCAAAGCAAACTGTCAAAACAAAAGCTCATTTGACTCCAAAGTTTCTCCTCCTGGCACTCTAGCTACTGAAAAGTATTAGTTACATAGAGAAAGTGATTTAGGGTATTGTTTTAATAAAATAAAACATGTGAGACTACCTCTTCTGTTGGCAATTCTTCAGTAAATGACATCATTTGGAAGAAATGTTGAAGGATGCTTAGCAGAAATTTACTGGGTATTTAACTGAAAATGGAATCAGAGATTCAAAGGTGATAATATCACCATATCCTGTAAAGTTTAAACTACCAGCCTCCTCATCATTGTCGATCTTGTTAAAAGCTGCTCTCATTAGCAAGTGATAATGTGAAAAAAGTCTTTACATTGTGACTTAAGAAGTCGGGACTTGGCTATGTTCCCCCATATCCTTACAAAGATAAGAAGGGGAAAATGCTTCTTTTACCTTTATTGTGAAGAAGTAGAAGCTGAAACAGGTTAGCACACTAAGAACAGAGGCACATGCATTTCCTCCCCAGACATGCATAGAACCACTATAAAATTGGCTGGCACACAATTTGTAAGATACTGTATTAGCATCTAAGCAGCAAAGTGCTGCTTAGAATAACCTGCGAGCTAGGAGTGTTAAGTACTGTAAAATCTCTATCTTTTGAAGAATTATCTTTTGTATCTAACATTTTATTTATAAGTTTTAGGCATCTGAAAAGAGTATTTCCAAAACTGAATAATAGGTTTGCATTTCCAGTAGTAGGAACAACTATGTGAGCCATCTTTTTATTAAATTTATCATTTGTGACTGCCTATTCCACATTTTATTTCCATTTGACTCTTGTGCCTTACTCATCCTTTTCCTGTACTTCCTATCTCCCTGTAACACATCTATCTTCTTCCCCCTCCCCCTCCAAGTCTTGCAAATCTCAAGCCTTAATTATTTAGAGCAGGGAAGAAGATATCAGGATAGTATAATTTGACAAGATTCAGATTACATGCCCTGGCAAATAGCAAATGTACAATGGCAACTTGTGTGAATTACATAAGAAAACAATGGTATTTTGAGAATGGCCCTGAATTGAGTACAGTTCAGGCATGCATACCTAAGGAAGGATCTCTGCCATCAATTACTTTCAGGCACCTGTGTGCAAAGTGCTCAGCGTTCTCTGCAGAACAATGGAATCCTTTTAATACTGTAGTCTTAGGATTGTTGAAACCATTGATTTACTGTCTTCAGAGCTAAAGCCACTTATTACCAAAAACCTCCCCGAAGTGACTGTAAATCTCTCATGGGGTAATGCAGCAGACCATAGCCCCATAAGAAATAAAAGCAAGCAGCAAACCCTTCTAGAGGTTCTTCAAGTGAAAGGCTGTGAGGTCCCCCTGTGTTTTTGTGGACCTTTGTGTGTTAGAGATGCTTAGCAGGGAAGCTGGTACTGGAAATCCTGAAGTAGTACATGTACAACCAGAAGCCTGTCAAAAATCAGTAGCTTTACACAAGTTTGCTTTAAGAAATGTTCAGAATTCAACTAAAAAGAGTTCTTTCGCCCCTGTTAACCAGAGTTTTAATTGCTCTGAATTAAAGAGGTAATGATTACTCAGTTCTTCTGTATCTTTCGTAGGGCTTGCTCTATTCCAAGATGAAATGTTGAGTCCAAAGTCACAGAAGAATATTTCTTATCTGAGTATTAAATTTTTCCTTTCAGGAAAATGCCTCTGATTTTTCTGTTCTCTCTGCAGCAATGCATTTAAACTAATGGCCTGAAGAACTAGAGGCTTTAATTGTTATTCAGTTTGTTGATAAGTGGCAACCATTTAAAACTAGAGACCCTTAAAACAGTCTTGGTAAACCACAGAGCACGGTGGATTGTCTGTGATGCAATATTTTGTTTCCTTTTGTAAAGCAACTTGCAGAGTATTTACCCCTGTGGAAGGATTGACTTGATACCCAATTGGCTGCTATGTAAAGCACTGTAAGGTCATAAATACTGAAACTAAGGGCTGACAAGGAAGAGCTGACCAAGATGGAATGTAAGACATCAAGTGGAAACACTTTTAATTAAGGCACGAATATTTAATGTTCATTCATGGAAGAAGAAAACTGAAAGGTATTCTGAAAGGCCTGCACAATAACAGGGGGTTTAAATAGTTGGATCGGGAGAGTTTTCTCCTTCCATTAGCTGAAAATAGAAGCAGTAATTCTGGATTCACTAAAATGTGCCTAGGAGAGAAATTCCGCTTTTATCTATTGAAGGAAAAAATGCCTTGGTTTTTGTCAAAGCCAGATGTTAAAACAGCAGTAGTCACACACCAGGGAAGAAAATCTCAGTGTAAACTGTAGACTGATTTTCAAAAACATGTGGCTATGATTCTTTCTGATTCAATTACATTTTTTTAAAAATGGGGAAAATGTTTGAACTAGCTTTATGGATTCAGCCAGTTTCATAAGTTGAGCTTTGGGGAAAATATTAAATATTAAGAAATGTGAAAAATCTTGAGACAGTGAAATTTCATAATGAAAATCTCCAGGTGAAAACAGATGGAGAGACTTGCTAGCTCCTTCATTAAAATTGTTATATTGGTTTGATGATATAATAATATTCCAGGGAGTAGGTGATACCAGTTTGTATAACATGACCTAATGTTATGTTATGTTAGTGTTGATGCTGATACACTAACAGTTGCACTGGAGGTAGACTTATTATGTGATTCTACAGAAAACTAAACATAGGTATAGTATAGAGATATTACAATCCTACTCCAGTGAAATACGAAAAAACTGGTGAATATCTAGATGCAGATTTTCAGACCTTGTCAGCTTAGATACATGCTTAGGAAATTCAGTTAACAAATGCTACTTACAGGTTTAAGTGGTCAAAATATTCCAGAATGCCTGAATTAGTCTTTGAATGCTTGCTCTTGTGTCCATGCACAGCCTAGAGTTTAAAGTGCTCTAAGACCTGGTTTGAATTAAATATCCAGATTTTCCACTGAAATAGTTCTGGCCCTAAGCTTTTCAAGCCTATTTAGTTCTCAGAATGAATTTGGGACAGTAGCAAACTGGGGAAAACCATTGGATACTGAGTCTCCTTACAGAGTTCACAGAATCATAAAATAACAGTATCACAGGCTTGTTGAGGCTGGAAGGTGCAACATCTGGTTGGTCCTGTGCTCCAGCTCACCCAGGGTGACCTACAGCTCATCACCCACGATCATGTCCACATGACTTTTGATTATTTTCGAGGATGGAGACTCCACAAACTCTCTGGGTAGGTAACTTGTGACACGGTTTGGCCACCCTCTCACCTCTGCCCAGCTGCTCTCCAGCTGGTGACCCCCTGCATAAACTGGTGTGGGGGGCTGATCCTCATCAGGTGCAGGACTCTGCATTTCTCTTTGCCAAACTTTACAAGGTTCCTGTCAGCTCATTTCTCCAGCCTGTCAAGGTCCCTCTGTATAGCAGCCTGACCCTCTGGCTTATCAGTCACTCCTCCCAAATTTGTGTCATCAGCCAAATTGCTGCCCCATCATTCAGATCATTAATAAAGGTGTTAAACAGGACTGACTCAGTACAGACCTCCGGGGTTCACCTCTAGTTACCAGCCTCCACCTATACTTTGGACCACTGATCATCACCCTTAAGGTCTGTTCATTCATCCACTTTTCAACTCACCTCATTGTCTGCCCATCCAACCCCTACAGCAATAGCCTGAGGCTGTTCTGGGAGGCAGCATCAAAGGCCTTATTGACGGTTCATTAGAAACTCATCTTCCAGGTGCATCACTTCATTGTAAGTCAAGCACTTTCATATAGTGTACCATGCTGACTCCTCCTGAGAAATTTCTGAGAAATTAGTTGCTCTATCACTTAGATTTGTAGAATTTTGGATTAGCAGTGGTCATACATGGATGGGCCTTTATTTACTCTTACCTGGTCAAAGAAAGCAACATTTCTGTATGCAGTTGGTATACTTTGGTTAACTGATACAACATTGCACACTGCAGAGGAGAGAAGAATACAAGGTGGCCATATACTGGCCACAATGGTCATGCTATCATGAATTAAAGGAAAGAATAACAAAGTTTATCTCTCATCTAAGTTAGATGCTCTCTGACCAGAGTGGCTTCAATTTTCTGTTATGAATGGTTTTCACTCATATGTCACTCACCTTTTCTGCCTTCTCTTACCTGACACAGTATGAATTTCATCTCTGATTTTAGCTAAAGCTTTTTCCTGGATGAACTGATATTCTAATGAACAATATGCTACTTGATGGGATCTTGCAGTGAGATCTCTTAACTGGTAGTACCAAGCTCAAGCAGCAGCTAAATGAGCCAGCAGGAACATGTGTAAAATCAGAGGTGATATTTGTAGTGCACCCAATTTCCTACAACTCTCTCTCCTGTGCACAAGGTATATGCCAGAAAAGCACAACTCTGATTTTCCTCTACTAGGCAGCTATTACTTCTGCATCTTCCACTTGCAACACTGGCACTTTGCAACCTTGTCTCAGTTTGTCCATTTTTAATGGGCTTTTCTCAAGAAGACTGCCTTTGTCCTTCTAAAAATAGAACCCTAAAAGTTATGACCATAATAGTCTTCTATTCCTTCCCAAAATGATACTCATTTGGCTAACTTAATTTCACTTCACAAAAGACTGTGAAAACTGACTCTGGATAGGAGGACATTTCAACTATTGAACCGTATTTTGTCAAGAAACATTACTGAATTGAAAATAAAGATTCTGAACACAGTTACCTGCTCAGATCAGCTGTGGTGGATGATCATTAGTGTAGGACAGCATATTTTCTTTCTAAGTAGAGCTATTGCTTAAATACTGTGTTTATTGTCATGTTTCTCCATTGTTTTACTTGCTACCACAAGCAACACAAATAACTTTATAGGCAAAAAACTAATTGAAGTTGCATAAACAATCTTTCTGGTGTAAAGAGCTGAGAAAGATAGTCTATATCTAGAAAAATGAACACTTTTGAACTGAGAAGTGCCCTGATCGGTAATGAAAAAGTACAATGACATGTATGAGAATAAAGGCAGGATGGAAGCTACAGATGAGGGTGCTGTTACCTAAGCATACAAACCATGGAATTAGATTGTTAACGAACAATAAAAAGAGCAGAAAGAATCTCCATATTTGCTTTCAAAGCCTAACAAACAGATAAATTTATCAATTAATTTCTCAATTTCTGTTGCTTATCACAAAGATAATAATTTGAGTGTCATTAAAGGTTTTCTGTTAAAATATCTTGTATTCATTGAGAGGATTTTGTCATAAACTACCGCATGATAGATTCTATCAAGACGTCTGTTAATCATAATGTCTTATCAGGAGTTAGCAATGTAAGATTTTTGGGACTTTGCTCTATAAAGCTTTGAGAGGATTGCTTTCACTCTTGGGCAATCTGTCCTCAGGAGGACTTATCCAGTAACTCTCCATGTTATCCCGTGGAGTACAGTGTATCTGCTGTACAGGCAGCATTTCTTATTCAAGATAATAGGCAGCATCAATTTTTTCAGTTCAGTGTCATGCTAAGTATCCCTTCAGATGAGGGAGCCACCCTTCTACCTGCTCCCAGAGATTCTATAAAGCTTCTGGGCTATTTGAAGTTGGATCTGCCAACTGCTGCATGGAGCAAAGTCTTATGATTCAAGGCAAGAATAAAAGATAGGTTAGTAGCTCAGTCAGGCCAGATATCAAAATGGTTGTGTACCAGCTGTATTAGAGACTGAAACTTGTACCAGTGAAAACTTACATTGCTTATGCAGTAGAAGTGTCTGGAAAAGGAAGGCTGGTTTCGTTACTTTCTTCTTGACAGACTTTAGAGAAAAAATCAACATTCCTCCAAAATTTTTGCTAGAAATAAGGAAAATAACAAGTTCAGAAACTTTGACTTACTTTTTTTTCAGAGCACTGGAGTCAGCGAAAAATAAAGTTTTGTAATTCACCTTCCATCTCTGCTGCTCAAGTTAATTCAATCAATTTTCAGACATTCTCTGATCTCAGGGTGAGGTTATTACAATTTACATGAGCTTAAAAAAAAAGGACTGTCACATTTACCATGGACTTAAGGAGAGCAGTAATTCCATAGTACATAATACCTTAATCTTATTTGAACCTCATGTTCTCTAGCCTTTCAGTAAACAGAAGAACATCTTGTTTCCATGTCTTGAATACCTGTACTGAAGAAAATGGTAATTAAGAGAAAAGCTAAAATTTTTTTTTTAACCAAAATTATTACTTTCGAGCACTCAGTAAAACATCTTAATTCTTCAGCCTTTCTTAGGGAATATAGCCCAGTTGACCTTACTAAAAACCATAATTTTTAAGGCATGTCCACTTGAATAATGGTGTTCGGTGTTTGAAAGTATGAGGATGTAAAAACAGCAGGAGGAAGTATGAAGTTCCCTTCTGTTTATTGTGATTTATGAGTAAAGATTAAAAGCAGTCCTAGACAAACCTGCCACTGCAAGTGGAAATTCAGCTTGTGTGTGGGTACTGAAGCACTTGTGGCAGGAAAGACCTATGCAAATGTAAAGGAGGATGGTCTTACATTTTCCTCGTTCAGCCTGGTGTAGCATGTGCTGTCTGCATTTTGGAGGACCCCAATGTGTTGAAAGTCAGTAGAATCTTGTCAATATGCAATATGTGATAAAATCCTTTTGGATTATAGGGAGGTGAAGAAGTACTATTGCCAATGGTAAGGTTTCTGCTGTAGTGCCTAAAAGACAGAATCCTGGATCCAGCCAGGACAGGGCTAATTTTTGCAGTAGCTAGGAGGAGCATGGCTATATCTCTCAAGTCAGTTTCTGGGGAGGGTGGGAGGGTTCCCACTCTGTTGGGTTGTGAGGAAGAGGCAGGGTCAGGGAAGTGCTGGGGGTTTTCTGTGAGGGGTGGACAACAATGTGAATCAGTCACCTTTTTTCTTGTACTGCTCTGGAGTTGGTATTGCTCCTTGTTTTATTTTATTGTTGCTTCCTGGGTGCATCAAAAGCAGCATGGCCAGCAGGTCAAAGTGGGGTGATTCTCCCTCTGCTCTGGCCTGGTGAGAGCCTGCCTGGAGTACTGTGTCTAGCTCTGGGGTCCTCACACAGGAAGGAAAAGGACCTGTTGGAGCAGGTCCAGAGGAGGCCACCCAGATGACCAGAAGGTTGGAGCACGTCTCCTATCAAGACAAGCTGAGAGCATTCAGGTTGTTCAGTTGGAGAAGGTTCTGGGGAAACCTCATTGTTGTCTTTCACTACTTAAAGGGTGCCTGTAACAAAGACTGCGACAGACTATTTAGCAGAGCCTGCTGCGATAGGAGTAGGACTAATGGTTAGTCCTTCAGGAATCTTTCAGGCTACATAGAAGGAAGAAATTTTTTATTATCGGGGTGATGAAACACTGGAGCAGGTTACACAGAGAGGTAATAGATGCCCAGTCTCTGGAAATATTCAAAGCCAGGACAGGTCTTTGAGCAGCCTGGTCTAGTTGACCAGGCTCGTTGCAGGGGGTCAGAATAGATGACCTTCAAAGGCCTCTTCAAACCCTAACCACTTTAGGATTCAACTGAAATTTAATTCCTATATACGTGCTAATAAAAGTAAAAAAGAGGCACAGCTGTGGATAGTTTAGTAGTATTTGGTTCATATTGAATTCTTACTGCTCCCAAAGTTCAATTTCTGCACAGATATTTTTAGGAATATATGCAAAATCTTTTCCCCATATTGGAAGGGATCTGACTATATAAGGTACATTCTTGTACAAAGAAAAGGATCCTATGTTGATGTGACTTTGTACTTTATATCATACAACAGAATCATGCTTAGTCTATACGTGTGGCATTCTGGATTTTTTTTTACTTAGGAAGGGATTTGTGTCTGGTTTCTACCTTTCTTTTTCCTTGAAATAAGCAGCCGTCTTAAGTACCCAAACTGTTTGAGTCGTGAGCTGGGTGTCATACACAGGTTTAGTCAGTTGTTTTGTTCCCTTCCTTTTTACTTCTCCACTGTGGAAAATAATGTTAAACTAATCTCCTTGTGAACTTCTTTTTGCACTCTATCCTTTCTCATTTTGCCTGTGTGTGCACTACAAAACACAAATGCATAACTGAAATAAAAAGCTGTCTTACCACCTTCCTACTGCATTTCAAAACATCAAAGCTATTTTCCACGCACTACATTTTACAGTATAAAGACACTAACTAAACCACAGTTCTATCTACTGCTACCATTGTGTACATCACCTCTCAAATGAGATAATGAAGGTATGAGAGTTAACGTGTTGCTTAACTGGAGAAACTGTAGGGATCGAAAATCAAAAGTCGTGCTAAAGCACATTGAATGATAGCAATATCTCAGAGCCATTTGCAGGAAAAAATTGGAGTGATATAAACTAAAATGCACCTTGCTCTTAAGTCTGAGAGAAAATAAATAACGTCTGGATTTCTAAGCAAATTTACTTTCTTACGGGCAGGAATGGGTGCATTCAGTAACAAAGCATGTCACATCTTCTGTTTTCTGTTGCCTAACTCAAACTCACAGGCTTGATTGGTGAAAATGGTGTTTTCTTAATAGACAGAGTACTGTGTAACTATGGTAACGTGAGAATTGTTGCCTCTTTCTTTCCCACATACCACCTTGCTCAGTTCTTTACCATATTCTTTCTGACTAGCACCACTAATGTTAAAAGAGCTATTCTGTCATGAAGTAAATTCCATAAGCTATTTTCCACAATAGTATACGGAGAAACAGGTAAGTGACAAGTAATGTCTAGAGCATTCTCAAAGACAGAAGTTTTTACTTGCTTCTCCATTTTCTGACAAAGCCCTGGGATCATAAACCATTCACTGAGATGCTTCCACAGCCCTATAAAATTAGAGAATCATGGAATCATAGAATGGTTTGGGTTGGAAGGGATCTTAAAGACCTTAAAGTCCCAACTCCTCCCAACTGCATGGGCAAACACATCTTCCCCTAGACCAGGTTACCCACAGCCTCTCCAGTCTGGTATTGAACACCTCTAGGGATTGGGAGTCCACAGCCTCTCTGGAAACCTGTTCCAGTGCATCACCACCCTTATAGCAAAGAATTTCTTCCTAGTATCTACCCTCCTTCAGCTTAAGGCCATTTTCCTCTTGTTGTTTTACTGTGTGTCCATGGGAAAAGTTCCTCTCCAGCATTCTTGCAGTCCTCCTTTAGGTACTGGATGATGCTATAAAGTCTCCCTGGAGTCTTGAACAACTGAACTGAAGTCTCTGAACAACTCCAACCCTCACATTCTGTCTTCATAGCAGTTCTCCTGCCCTATGATCAACTTAGTTGTCTCCTCTGGACCTGTTCCAACAGGTCCATAGCTTTCCTCTGCTGGGGACCTCAGAGTTGGATGCAGAACTGCAGGTGGGGTCTCACCCAGGAGGAGAAGAAGGGCAGAATGTCCTCCCTTGCCCTGCTGCCCACGCTGCTTTGGATGCAGCCTGGGATACAAGTGGATTTCTAGGCTGTGAGCGAATACTGCTGAATTGTGTTCATCTTGGGAAGAGACTTCATCTGTTGTCATCCTGGGCACCTTATGTCTACAGGGAGTGTTTCTCTTTAAAGTATTTCTAACTTCTTGGTTAAAAATCTTACCTAGAAACTCTGAGATGACCAAATTTCTAGCACATGTGAACAATATACTTGAGTTTCTGAAATTATGTACAAGAGTTGTAGTCCACCATGAAACTCCTCTCTTACCAAGCTGTTGGAGACTCTCCTCCAACATATGACTGGCAAAACTTTGAAGCTTTTCAGGGGGTGCAGTAGTATTTACTTCCAATGGAAACTAGCCTGGCATATTTTGTTAATTCTCTCAAATTACATTTATTTTCAGTTTTAAGCAAGGTCTACTTGACGTGTGTTTGGTTAGGGTTTTTTTTTGTCTGTTGGCATCGCTAGTGAATTCGAATACCCTAATGCTTACTTAATTTACTGCTGTAATCGGGAGTACTTCCACTGTAATTCCATGCTATTCCACTTGTATTAATTAAAATCCTACTGGGGTGGAATGTAAGGGCTAGGAAGCAAGCCAATCTGCCAATGCCTGAAAAAAGTAGTTTCCTACCTCATGACTTGGAGCAGCCTTCATAGCTATTTGTCCTAGCCCTTAGGGTTTAATTATGTCCCTCATGCCCTTCCTAGCAGCAACAATCCTTACTATGCCTTGCTGGAAGCAGTACAGGGAAAGAAGAGAAAGTCCCTACCATATAAGAACAATTACAGAGTTTCAGGCTACTATTGGTATTCATTAAATTATTTTTTCCTCATCTTCTTTTTCTTTGTGTACAGCAGACCACAACCAGGGAGAACTGATTATTTCTTTTTATTCAGGCTTTGGTAATTCCTTACATAATTTTTCATACAACAGCAAAACTGCTTCCATATATTACTAATAATGCATTCCCATGCAGTTTTCATCTGTATGAGCAGATGCCAAAACATTCCCATGAGGATGTCTTTGTTCCAATTAATTTATCATTAAAACAGAGGTTGAAAGGGAAAAAAAAATTCAACAATTCATAGTGTAAAACTCAGTTCTTGGCATTTCTTTATTTAACCCAGGTTACTGGAAAATAATTTGGTGTTTTAAAAATAAAAAAATGCTTTCACTCTCTGTCGATAACTTTCAGTGAATCTTTGAAGACCATTTTAAAGCTGGAGCAGTTGCAATACATTGCAACTTAATTTTAATACCTTTATATAGCAAGTGAAGCAGTTTTATGATTCTTTTACTGTCCTGTTTTATATCCTCTACTATACTTCAAGGTGTTTCTAATGTGTACTTTGCTCTCATTTTGAAATATTATTTTTGACTGTTCCCATTATTTTTTCAGTGCCATTCAGTTCCATAAGGAACTGAATGGTACCACACTTGCACTGCAGTGGGACTGCTCCTTCAAAAAGGAACTATTTAGCATAATTATGATAAAATGTGCCTGTTTAAACTTCATTATGTCCTAAGTGCTTATAGAGGTAATAGTTGCTTACTCACACACTTCTTTGAATTTGACTTGAGGCTATTTTATTAGGCTATGACCTATCAGCTGAGAACCTTGACCTGTATGTTGGTTACATTTTTAATTGCTAACATATTTTGTTAATTGTTCACCTACAGAGAACAGCTACCTAAAATCTCCTCCTTAATGAGCTCATTAAAATGCTGTATGCTTTGTAAACGGTGACCATTACATGTGTGACAAATAAAGAGAGCTTTCTTGAGCTGGATTAAACCAAACTCAAACCAGTCCTTCCATATGAAGGACTTTTGAGCCTTGCTTAGGAAAAATGTCCAAGATTAAGTATATATAATATTAATAGGCATACTCATGTTGTATATTTTAAGGCAGTACCAAGATCCAATACCAAAAATGGCTTTTACCTCTTGTTGTACAATCTATGTCTCTTACATCTCTGAGTTTTTTCAGATATAAAATAACTCCAAGTTTTTTTCAATGAATCTCATTTTTTCTAGATTGGGTAAAAGCACAAGGTACTGATTAATAAAATAATTTTATGTTTGTCTAAGGAAATAGATAGACAAAATCTTTAAAGTCTGTTTTCTTAAGAGATTTTTGCTCATTGTATATAAACAAGTCAAAATGGCAACATCAATTCACAACACTTGTTGTTGCAAGGTCCACAGAACAGAATCCAAAGGACTATAAAATATGCTATCAGTCTCCTGAGCAGGAAAAAAAGAACTGAGCACACTGTTGATAAAGATTAGAAAGGCAAATATAGATAATAATGATCAGTTTCAGTTCTGACGAGTCTACCCAAACACTTCCTGGACAGACTAGAAATGCAGTCTCTAATGCTTTGAATCCTTGCCTCAACTGAACCTCTCTTAGAACACAATAGAAGATTTTTTTTTTTTCTTTGATTTAAGCCTAAATTAATCTGCAAATAAGACAGGGTAAAATAGTTTCTCTGTGGATAAAGAAAAGATGAGGTAAAAGTATGAAACTATAAGAGGATTATTTTTCAGTCACAGGAAGTCACTAGAGTTTAGTTTTTGGACTGGTATTATGCAGGGCTTTGGTTTTACTCTCTTTTTGATTTACCACTGCACAGAAGTGGGCCTCGCTACTGAAGGTTTCTGGTGACACATTTCTGCAGGCATTATCAGTATTCGTGCAGGTCTGGCTACTGTACAAGGAAAAATATATAATCCTGAGTACTATGAGAAGGGGTGTAATATAGTAATACCAAGGGCAGTTTCACTCAGAGGCCGTGACAAGAATTGACACGAGACTGGGAAGGGGAATACAGGGTGACTGTGAGTCACCAGTGTGATAAAGAATCCAGGATGTTGCTGAACTACAGATTGTGATAGGAAATTATTAATGCTGTTGGACCCATTTCTACTATGACTCATGCAGAATGTGGTCCATAT
The DNA here is from genome assembly GCF_009819885.2 of Catharus ustulatus. Classification (NCBI taxonomy): domain Eukaryota; kingdom Metazoa; phylum Chordata; class Aves; order Passeriformes; family Turdidae; genus Catharus; species Catharus ustulatus. The sequence continues at coordinate 60,909,382 of NC_046221.1, read as the reverse complement.
TTCTGGTGGCTCTGAATCCACAAAGGATTCAAATACATTGAAATAGGCAGAGTTGAAGACTGAAAAGAAGTACTTTACTTTAAAAAACAGAGACAAGAAACAATAAGACTGTGTGTTTTTCTCTCTGTTTATGTCATAGGAAATTAAGGAATTAATATTAGGGCAAACCAACCATTTAAGAAAATTTATATCACTCCCACAAAGGAAAATGGACATAAAATAGCTGTGGACAAGTTCAGGCTAGAAATCAGAATTAAGTCTCTAACTGTGATGAGGGCTAGTAGTGTACCTTCACATAGACTTAGCTGGAGCAATAATCCTCTCAAATGAGGATCATTAAATATGATGGTGTGATATATGAAGGTGTGGATAAACAGCCAATTAGCCCTTCTAATACTTATGGTTCTTGATGAGAATTCCCAGATATTCTGTGCAGGCTACTTAAGCAGCTGTAGTTAGTTGAAAGGCATGCCTATGGTTGTGCAGGCAAGAAATGCTGTGTTTGCTAAAGTAGGAAACTCACGAAGTCAAGTCATGAAAAGCATTTTAACAAAGAGATCCAGTACAACTGATGGCAATGTGCTGAAGGCTGCAAAACTGGTGCATCTGTGAGAATAATAAAAATTACAAGGATAGACCAGAAAATGAAAGACCTGAAAGTATTACGAAATCAAGGCACATGTTATAGCATGTGCAAGAAGTTTATTGGGGAACTAGAAGGTGGGCATAACGGTTGAGAAGTAAAGAGAGACATAATAAAAGATAAGAGAATTATAAACTAGTAAAACTTCATTAGACAGGAAATGGTATCAAAACCCTTCTCTTAGTAAAGAGTGGAGTAAGCAGAGATTAGCCTTATCAGCAAAATGTATAGAGAAAGTTGAGATTGAAGTGGCAGATGTATAAATAAATTTGCCTGATAAACAGAAGACAAAGTAACTGTAGCATTGAAGAGAGCTACTTATAAAAACCACCCACATGATTAGAAAGTGAAACACTAACAGTCATTATTGTTAAGGAATTTTCTAGGCCATTGCAATGGGGAAGTTTGCTAAGGATTCTGTGCTGTCCATTTTGTAAGAAAAAAATCAGTGTTATTCTGAACTATGTGATGCACAGACTGGGACGGACATACACTGCCCTCAGTATCATGAGAGATACGAGCACACACCAGAAGAAGACAATTAAGATCAGTGATCATATGAGACTCTTGGTAAACCAAGAGTGAGAAGAAATTTTAAAACACAGTGACTCCTCAACTTCTTTTTAGATGTCAGGGCTCCTACTTATACAGTTGAACGGGAAACAATCTCCAAATAATCTAATCTAATCTAATCTAATCTAATCTAATCTAATCTAATCTAATCTAATCTAATCTAATCTAATCTATCTACATTACTCTTCTAAAGCAGTTTGTAGATGAAAAAAAAAACCAAATAGGGGAAAAATAATAGAAAGTACACAATTGTCTCTGTCCCAGCATCCACACACAGTTCCTACACCATGAAAGCTGCAATCTCTCGCAGGGGCTTGTCTAGGCCATACAGCATACACATTTCTACAGCACTGCAGCATCTCTCCTGGTACGGCAGATGCAGCAGGTTAGTCTGAGCTGTGACCTGTTATGTAGCTGCAACTAAAGTGTGGGGCTATGGAAAGTGCCCAGGGATCCATACCTTTTAGGCATGGGAGAAGCAAAATGATCCTTTCTTGAAAATCCATGTTCTGTAATGTATTTTAGAGCCATGTGTAAGTCAGGCAGACCAACATAATAGTAATGGATTAGGGCTTTCCAGAATCTTTTGAGTTACATTACTAACTACAGTTGATACAATTTAGGTCACAAGCTGGTATTTAACTATACTTTGAGCTATTATACAGGCAAGATAAAGCAGATTTTTTTTCCAGGTATGCTATTCAATTTTTTTTTTTTTTGTGTTAAATAATAACACATATCTGCAGAAGGCACCACTGAAAAAATTGCAAAAAGAGTAGAACTAAACAGTTTTTGAATTAAATTCCTTTATAATGCTAAGGAGAATGTGAACAGGTAGATAAGGTAAGACACAAAAATTTCATGCTCGCCAGTCAGTGTCTGGAAGATTTTAGAGGACAGAGTTCCTTTTGGGCAGAATATTCTTCTGTGTAATTTATTATGCCTTCTCTTTAGAAGTTTCTTTGTTGTGGTATTAAAAAAATCTGATTGTGTGCTGCCTTGGAGATACTGTTACTTGCATTTCTGAAAAGTAAAGAAGCACAAAGGAGCTTGCAGCGTTTTGCTCTCACACTGGTCCAGGGTTTTCACCGGCTACAGGGAATCAACTCTTGGAGCTCCAATTCAGAAGCACCCATGGCTTGATGAGGTATAACTTCAATTTTATAAGTGAAAATAAAAAGTCAGAACTGGAAAACAGACTAATAAGGTAGTGTCAGTGCACATTTGAACCATCCCTAAAAATGCATATGGGAGACATCACACCTGCCATTAACCCTGATAGGAGGAGCTTAGAAATGTTTGGCTGATCATATTTTAATTTTCTAAATTATTTTTTTAGTCCTTGGATTTTATCCAAAGATACATGGAAAAAAGATCAGCAGAGAATTATCACCCTTATTGTAGGTCAATTCTTGATTTCTCTAAAACACACGTGTACTGTGCATGTGCAGTCAGTTTTGTGATTGACTGGAAATGTGATACTAGCTGCAAAAATTATTTCACTTTTTTCAGAGACTTGATTTTACACTATCAAAGTTAATGGAAATGTAATTATTCATTTGAAATAGTGTTGAAATGACTGCATAAATCCTGAAACTTAGCAGTATTTTAAATAGGTAGTTTCAGATTCTTGTTTTTGCAGTGCTGGATTTTCAAAAGGTTGTAAATCTATCTTAAATTGTTCATTTCAGCTGGAAATAATGCAAAAAATCTAACTCTATTCTAATCTAGATCTATTAAAATATTTCCTTTGATAAGAAAAATATTGTATTGATTAAAACCAGGTTTTGTTAGAGATCATTTAAAAAAATGAAAATCCTATTTCAGAAAATTTGTAGGTGTCTACAAATATTACAACTTGAAAATTAATTGTACAGTATCTTTTCTTTATTATGTTTAGTTTTTTTTTCTTTCTTTTAACCAGTCTTTCTGTCTTCATTTCTTTGACTAAGTGAGAAAGAACTTATTCTGCTAAACCACATCTTCCAAAGAAGTCGCAGATGGCCATTCCACCAAAGGATCTAATCTAAATTACTGCATTTCTAAAAGGCCATAAATCCCAACTTACTTCTTAAAGTGTATTTCATTCTTTGAGTTAAAAGAAAGTGGTTCCAGACATCACAGATTGCTAATTTGTTTTGTCTTTCTCATCAAATGGCTTAAATGCCACAACTCCTTTTCCTGGATTTCAAAGGAAGCATCTGAAAAAAATCACAGGATGTTTATACTTTGCAAATGTTTCTTAATTTTGTAGAAAGCTTCTAATTTGGTGATGCTCAGCTTGAATTTAAACACAGTTTAAATTCAGTTTACCTAGTAGCCAGTCCAAACCACTTCAAACCAGGTATAGGATGCACTCGAAGGGAGGCATATGTTTAACTTTTTCTTTAATACTGTATCTAGACTTAGGTAGAAGAATTCCAAATGCTAAATGTTAAAATGTCAAAAATTATAGATCACAAAATTGCCCTGTGCACAGTTATTCCTTTTATGCCATGAACTGTCTACAGGTGTTCTTCCTTTACCCTTACCCTCTCCTTACTAAAATAGATTAATGTACTTTTCCTTATTAACAGCAGTGAAAGTAGACAATTTCATCTCTGGATCCATCACATAGTAATTTATCTGAACAGCACTGCATGCTATCCTCCTTCCTGAGAGCTGAAATTTCTTTCACATCAGAATCAAACTAAACTCCTTGTCCATTAGGAGTTTACAAAAACTTGCTGGATTGTATTTTGCTCCTCAGTCGGGCAAAACACGCATGCTAGATATTCAGGTGTAATTAAAGCTTCCAGTTCTACTTTCTCATGGGGACGCAGTTCATTTTGTGGGACAGTTTTTGGATCTCTTTTAGACAAGTAAAGGCAAACTTTATGAAATGGAAGGGCTGTCGTTATGTGAGTTTGTAATTCTCTCAGAATATATCAGAGACATTGCTTCAGAATAATTAATTACAAAAATAAACATTAAGGAGTGAATTTGGAATTAATCCATATCAAATCCCACAAATGTAATAACTACTCATAATATACAATCTTGAATAACTATATTTTATACACATAGCCAGAAAAAAAATTGAGTAGGTTCAAATATGAGCTCAAACATTAAGTTCCAATTGCATCTCAGTCCAAAGCTATTTTATTGAATTTTTAATTGAATTTAATCAGTTGTGGTATTTTCCTTTTACATATTTCTATGCTTATAGACATTCCTGATAATCATATAGCATGCTCTCTGCCTGAAGAGTTAGCAAGGCAGTTATCCTAAAACCAATACAGTCTGTTTTTCAGATTTTGCTTGGGCCAAATACAAAAATGAAAAGAGGTTTCTCTAGAGCCCATTCAATTAAAAACTTTCCTGTCCATGGCCTGAATCCTTAGACTAACAGAGAAGAAGAATTTATTGCTGATAATACTAAAATCTGGTACAGATAATCAGTGGGTTGGAATTAAATGGGACAGAGACAGATAAGACAGAGCTGATTCACTGGGAAAATGTGGCTTTTAGGAGTAGACAATGTTATAACCAAAATCAGATTGACTTCCCAACATTCAAAACTGGTTTTGATTTTGAATATGAAATTTTAGCTGGACATTGTTTTTTCCCAAATGCCTAGTTTTAAAAAGCCTTCATAGGTTCATTTTAAATTTTTAACTTTAACTTCTTGCAGTCATGGCTTATCTGCTAATGTAAGAGTAGGAAAAACAGACTTTGGTTAGTAAGACTAGCTCAGCAACATTCATTTTCAGGGATAAGGAGATAATCTCCTCTCTGTGAGGTGATAAATTAGTTGATAATTCACTGACTGGAAATTCAAGGAATCAAGAATGACTGACTAGTAGGAAAGACTTTTGAGAAGGTAAATGCCACAATTTGTACACATGGAATAGTAGCTAGTTTATTTTTCTTGGTTTAATTTCCTCTCTCTTCTTCTTTTTTCATGCAAGTCCAAGGGATTTTATAACAAAGAGAGGAAACTAACAGAAAAATGAGAGTGTTTGTTTTTGTGAAGCGTTATTCATCTCTTGATTACATGACACGGATGACATAGAAAGCTGGCATGACTTATCTTCATTGAATGCAGTTTGTTTTTGTGTCCGATTGCTTTTGTATTAATCCCACGTTTTAGTTGTGTTCTAATATGTTTCCAAGTCTTGTCTAGAAACACTCAGGAACATCTATATTCATGCTCATTATTGGCATAGGGAGGCTGTGGTCACTTTTCCTTTCATGTTTTCTATTCTGATGAGACCAAGAAGGCTCTATAGCTTAAGGATTCACATTACTGTGGGGCTGCTTTAATGATGGATGGTGCCTCTGTAGATGCGGCCAAGGCAAAAGCCGACAGTTCAGGAGTGGGATCCTTAAAACACTCTAAAAGGTAACTAGTAAATGTTTGACAAGGACAAACATTTGGATGGGGAGAAAAACAATGGTCTTCCAGTAAAGTAACCTGGTCTAAGATCTTTGCATGGTCATAGGAAAGATTCTTCCACTATGGATTAAGAGTCTGGAATTCATAATGATGGGTTCTTGGTCCAAACTAGTTCTGAGCTAAATTGCATTAGCACTGTAACAGCTTCAACGCAGTTGATGTTCAAACCAGGACAAACTTAGTGGCTTGTACTTAAGTTTTCTTCCTGATGTGTATATCAAATTTTCAACACAAAACTATGTAAGTAAAGCCACATTTATTGGGTCAGTTTCACAAAGTACCAGGGTTCAGGCCATCTGGGACACATCATTACTTTAAACAAACTGAAGGACAAGCTTACAGAAATCCCTAGAAAGTCAATTAAATCACCTGTCCTTACTATCAAACACTTCTGCCTCTTCCTCCTATTTTATGTTTCATCTTTCTTTGAAAACTTGACTTCTCTCTGTTCTTATCTCTGTTTTTTTATTTTCTTTTATCTGATACCTAAGAAATGTATTATAAATATATGTTGCCATATGTATTTGCTGTCTTAGTTGTGTTTCTGTCACCTTGAACAGTCTTTTTTCTGTCTGGTGGTGCCATCTCTCCGTCTCTTTAGATTTGCTCATGGCACTCTGTAATTTTCCCTCATTATTTGCTAGTTCAATAGTTTTAAAACACCCTACCATTGCACGTTTTGCTGTGATAGATACCATATACTGCTTGTCTTTATTAACAGATTTTATAGACTATTGTAACATACAAATTTTATGTATGTACCTTATACAAAAGAAAGGAGCCTGTTGCAGAACCATTCCCTACAAATACATATTTGAAGGAACCACTAAGGCCTCCATTCCTTCAGAAAGCCTCTGAATTATGAGAAATCCTTATTAGGGACATCTTAAAGTAAAAGCTCAAAAGGGATGTCCCATGATATAAGCTTCATTCTGTTCCTGCTGCAGGCTACATTATCAGAATATTCTCTATAAATTTAAAAAGAGTTCTCTTGAAACTAGTTCTTCTTTCATCATCCTTATCACATCTTCCAATAAGCCTGCTAATAAACTTGTAATTTTTAAAGACAATCATGAGGAGGCTGGATGTGTAATTTTATTTACAGAAATAAACCATAATGTCATACAGTTCCAGGACTTCCCTTTTGCTTTTTTGCCTTGCATTTACTGCTTTGACAGAACATCATCTTTCCCTAAATAGATCTTGTTAAGAGAAGATAATCCAATGAAGGATATAAATGCCATGGAATACTGGTTTCCTATAAGTTAAAATATGCTGGATAAAATCTGAAGGTCTAAATTTTTATTTATTCATTTATTTATTTTTATTCTATAAGGGTCTGTATCCCAAGCATTCCATGCATGCTTTTGGGTCCAATCACAATTAAAGCAAAAAAGTTTGTGTGGACTCAAAATTGCCAGCTAACAACAGTTGTTGCTCAAATTGTTTGTCCGTTTCATTTCTGACTCACTGTTTTTGTGCTTCCTTGCAGTTTTCCACTTGTCCCACAAAGTCACTCGGGTGGTCCCAGAAAGTGCTCTGCTGATCGTCCTTGGTGTTTTCCTCGGTGGCATTGTATTGGCAGCAGATCACATTGCCTCCTTCTCCTTGACACCAACTGTATTTTTCTTCTACTTGCTGCCCCCCATTGTTTTGGATGCTGGATATTTCATGCCAAATAGATTGTTCTTTGGAAATCTTGGCTCCATCCTTTTGTATGCTGTCATTGGGACAATATGGAATGCTGCCACAACCGGTTTATCCCTCTACGGTGTCTATCTGACAGGAATAATGGGTAAGTTTGATCTGTGAAGGCACAATTATAAATGCCACTGCATATACTGTTAGATGGGTGATAAGTTACAATTTAACAACTCTTTCCAGCAGAAAAATTCAATTTTAATGGGAGAAGTTTGTAATATCTTTGTCAAATTTAAGAATGAAATGAAAAATCTTCCCTAAGGAAAGTATAAAAGCTACATGAATCCATTTCTCGTATATTGTCCTGCTCTAAAAGTGTGTGCACATTCTCAGGATAAAACTCAGGATTCCTTCTGCTAATGGAAATCTGGACAAAATGTACACTAAAGGGTTTGTTTCTTTCTGTAGTGACAGAAACCTTAAAAGTTACTCTGAAATGGAAGTGTCTTCCTGAAGCCAGGTTTAGCATTATGTATTATATTTAGTGTTATTTAATAATAAATTTAATGTTATTAGTGCAACTAAATGTTCTCTATAATAAGTGTTATCCAATATTAAGTGGCTACTGAGTGGGTATATACACATGACCCATCTAGATACCTCTTTTGCATTTTCTGAGTTTGGAAATCGTAACTGAAGAAGTTTTACAGAATGAAGTAGCAGATGTCTTACTACAATAAAAAAAGAAAAAAAAGAAATAAAAGAAGCCGTTTCAATGGGAGCAGACCAAAGGGGCTTGAAAGGATGGCTCATTCACAATTTCCTAGACTGCAAATCTAAAAAGTGAGGGTTTCCTACTGCTTGTTCTCTTCCCAGAGAAGCTGCAGATGCTCCATCTCTGGCAGTGTTCAAGGCCAGGTTGGGTGGGGCTCTGGGCAATCTGGTCTAGCAGAAAGTGCACCAGGCAGTGGAACTGGAGGGTGTAAGAAGTCCCTTCCAGCACAAACCATTTTGTGATTCTAAGACTCGCTTCTGTCTTAATTACACCACGATGTAAGGGCACAGGGGTGCTAGAAGAGGCACAGAACAGCAGTACTTAATCTCTACAGACTTTCATTTAAGATTCATGTCATGTAATTGCAGATGTTTGTAATATAGATATCTATGATAGATACATTTTAGATATTTACCTTATCATAACTCTTATTTTAGAAGGAACAATATTTTCTTAGAGGATACAAAGGTGACATCTCAGATGCAAAAATCTTTGGCTTCCTTAGGAAGATAAGAGGTTTACTGTGTATTAAGCAATATAATTCCATCTGCAATATCACATTTATAGTTAAAATCAGGTTTTCAGAAAGAAAATATATGACAAGGATATTGCTACTGTAAATTGGAAATGGATTTCTTTATTTAAATATCCAAGATGCTTGGAACAATTTAAAAAATATGACCAAACATGTTTTCTTAAAATCCTGTTCTGGGAAATATAATGTATGATAATTACTTTCAAAAATATGTTGCTATAAATCATTAGAGGGAAAGGATTGATTTCCTTAAAATACGTGAAATGGAGAACTTGACTGTTTTTCAAAAAATTTTTATTTTAGGTGAAAAATTCACCTAAACTATTCTTCTCCTCCCAATCTGCAAGCAACTCTTGACTAACTGAGAAGGCTGGATTTGATGGTTACATGTTCTGCTTCATCGGTTTAGTGACAATGTATACTAGAGCTCTGAGCTTACAGCTACACAGGAGAATCAGCTCCTACTACAGGTCACAGCTAAAGTGCTACAAGAGAAACATGGGGATGTTAATAAAGGCGAACAATAAACTGACATGTCTGTCAAAACTTCAGTGTTTAGAAAGAGCATTACTGGTGTACTGTGGGGACCTGTCTTTTCCACAAAGACCTACAAGAGTTCTAATTTCAGCTGTGAAAAAGGCCAGACAAGGCTGTCCCTGATTCAAACTATGTCATTCTCCAGCAAAGCTGACTAGGAGTCTAAAATATCTGCATGACAGAGACTTACTAATCCACTAAATCTATTGTGTTGACCTCCAAGAGGTCAACAAGATCTAACCACCACATTTTGTGAAAAATCTTGCTGTTGTTACTTGCTGAAGATAAGAGAATGCTGAGTTACTCTGTTTCTAGAATAGTTCATAGCACCTTCTGGTTGACGTTCTATGGCTTATATGTATTTATATCCCACTTGTTCTACAATTGAAGTGAATAATGCTAAGAGTAATATAATTAAAATGTAGAAATGCAAATTCACTACAGACTAAGACGAACTAAAACCAAATTACTTCCAGCTTTGCCATTCAATGGGCCTGTAGTACTGTCCACCAATATAGGAGTGCATAATCTAAACTGGATTGCATAGATTTCCTACATAAATAAACATAAAAACATCTCTTTGTTGGCATTCAGAACCCTTGCAGATATTATAATTTGCAGAAGGAAAATGGAGAAGGCGATAATGACAAAATCCTTCTTTAGAATTGAAATAAAAAGATCAGAACATTAACTGTTAACCATCAGTCATATCAGTCTGCTTCCACAGAACAGGAAGAATTGCGTAATATTAAATCCCCCACACATATTGCAGTGAACTGTTCACTGTCCATTGAAGAACTAACACTTGCACCTTTGTGGTTGTGACTAATGCTTAGAACAGTTTTTCCTTACAATCTAGGTCATAGCTGTAACATGCTGAATGTGTCTAAAAGTCTTAAACTGGGCCCAGTGAACTTATCTTGGTCAGGTATCACTGACAAGCTGGAGGAAGCCATGGTCGTGTACCAATTGAAAATAATTGCTGTTATTACTCTAAATGAAAGGCTGATTTAGAAACTCCAGGCCTCTTAACTGTGCTTTGTAGAAATTATAGATGTGTTCTAATCTCCCCATAAATATTTGCTTACTAGCTTTGCAAGTCTTCAAAGAATGTACCAATGATTATAATTGGTAACACATAAAAAAGATAAGCAATCTCAGTGAGCCAATTTATTTTCAAACCTTACGTTCTATTATACCCTATTATCTGATAGTTATTGTCATTGGGCTTGTTCTTTCCTTAGGTCCACCTGAGAAGGACAACATTTGATGGAACCATTGCTTAGATTTAGGTTCAAGGCTGTTCTCAGAATTTTTGGCATAGACTGAAGGTCACTGTCTCCACCCCACTCGCATGCTAAAACTGATAGACTCTGTCCTTGTTCAAAGCCCGATATGTCCAAGTGTGAACTTAGACTATTTACCTTCTTGAAAAAATAAGGTGGTTATACATCTGTGCAAGCTATGAATTTCTGTTTCAGGGCCATATCAAGACCCCTACAAACTGTATGAAAACATTGTAGATATTCTGATAGGCAGATAGCAGCTAAGAGAATATATACAGTAATTTCAGGAATACAAGCCGCACCATTTTGACTAAGATTTTTCTCCCAAACCGGAAATGCGGCTAATACTCAGGAGCGGCTAATATGTGAATAATTTTCTGACATTTACAACCTCAGAAGTGCCAGCCAGAGTGCCGAGCTGAGCAGCTGCAAAGCCAGCATTTTGCGATTGTTACAAATTGTTACTCTGTTGCGCCACGGGTGGAGCCTGGTTCCCTGCAGGCAGCACGGGGCGCGGGGAGAGAGGAGGGAGAGCTTTCTCCTTTCCTCCTCTGCCGCAGCCCGGGGGAGAGATGGGGGGGCCCCGCGCCATCATTGCCGTGGCTCAGGGAACCGGTGGGGTGCTCCGTCCCCGCCATTGCCACGGGAGTGGAGGGGGCTCCGTCCCTGCCTGCCACCATGGGGCAGCGCCGGGCGGTGGTGACCGAGCCCAGTGGCAGCGGTGGCCGGCCCCGAGCGGCCCCGCCGAGCGGCAGCGCCGGCCTGGGCCACCTGGCCCCGTCAGCAGCCCTGAGCGGGCCGAGCCTGCACAGCCCGAGCTGAGCCAGTAAACCCCGCCCTGCCGTGGTTATGTTACTATTTGGCAACTTTGTTGCACGTGGGTCCTCGCTGCGAACCACAGAGCGGCTTATATTCAGGTGCGGCTTATTTATGGACAAAGAACAAAATATTTGCCAACACCCAGAGATGCGGCTTATACTCAGTGCAGCTTGTATTTGTGAAATTACTGTACATCTGCAGGTCCATCAGAGTATTGGGCACTGTCACATGTAACAGGGTGTTGTCTACTCATTTCTCTGACTGCCCATATAAGCATTCTTTTCTTGAGTAAATAAGCCTGTGCCATTTTGTATCAAAAATATTTTGAATCTGATTTCTGTTTCAATTACATACAAGCACAAACAATTTTGAATTTGAAAAGTTTCCTTTTAGAGTGCTTTCTGGAGGGGTGGCCATATTGTTCTGGAAGTACCTTAGAGGCACTACTTGATCCTGTGGCTATGGCTATTGACAGTCATTGTCTGACTCATGCTTCAAAACAATTTAAATGGATGAATTCATTCTTTACCTCTAGAAATGAGCCTGATAATTTTGGGCATGAGCCTCTGCATTGTGTTTCAATAAATTAATTCTCAACCTGTTCCTTTTGTGCTCTTCCTCATATAATTTTTGGCACCATTACTTCTTAATGAACCTTGCTTCCTCCTCCATCTGTTAATGAACACAAAAGGAATTTTACCGCTCAGAAATCTTTTCCCCAGAAAAAATGACTGGGTTACCACTCCTGATTACATGAAGAAGGTAGATTTTTCAAGGTATTTAGGAAGTTGAGCAAAGTGTTTTTTTGTGGCTCTACTTTTTCTGCTACTTATAAAATGACAGCGAATGCTTGCCTGGGTCTGTTTGCATAACTGAACAAAATAACCTTAATAACTAAAAGAAAGTTAAAAAAAATACCAGGTTACACTGTCACCAGAGTTTTGCAGTTTCAAAACTTTTGAAATCATTGCCAAAATTCCTAAGGGCTACAACACAAACATGTTGAGGTACATTTTGGTCCTCCATCTATTTTTATGGTCCACTTGCAGACAATTTAGCAGCCTCATGAATCCTAATTTGGGAACAAGTGGTTTAACCACACCTATCAGTGAGTAAGGGGGCGACAATTGGTCTTCAGCTGTTCTGAGTGCAGTTGAACACAACTGTAGCAGTTTTTACTGACCAAAAGTCAAATTTGACCTATGACATGAAATATTTTGGAACATTTACCTCAGAAGCGCTGGTATGGTCCTCTTAACATCTTGTGAGTTCTCACATATCCTAGGAAAATTTAGTCAAGTTAGACAAACCATGCTACACTCAAATAAAAAGCCAGTTTAGATCTGGAACTATCTTGCTGTAAGAGGAGGCCAGTACTGGTCCTGCTTCCAGAAACAAGTTTGATCCACATGGGCCAATGTTGAATCCAACAAAACTTGTAAGACACAACAACTCAGTGCAGAACTTTTGAAGTAGTCACTGTAATGTGACTGATACCTTGGCATCTCTATTTTCCAATATTTGGCATTATCTGTAACATCTCAGTCTGTCATTATTATTGATAATACAGAGATTATTCTGCTTATAATTTGTTTGCTTTGTTTTTGAAGGTGAACTGCAATCTGGGCTGCTGGATTTCCTACTCTTTGGCAGCTTAATTGCCGCTGTGGATCCTGTAGCTGTTCTGGCAGTGTTTGAAGAAGTCCACGTCAATGAAGTTCTATTCATCATTGTTTTTGGAGAATCACTTCTGAATGATGCTGTAACTGTGGTAAGTAAATTATATATCCCAAAGTCAACCTAACTCAAGGGGATTTTTTCAGAAGTGCATTTTCCCCTTTAAAGAAACGCTGTACTCTTTTTGTGTGTCTACTAATGGGTTATTGTGGTGCAACTCATGGTGTTTTCTGTCTTGCTTAAAAACATTAGATGTTTGAGCATGAAAGTTTTTTGGAGCTGGTAAGTGACATAAAACACACGGTCCTGGGTCGGACACTTCAAATGAAGTTTCAGGGGTGCATGTTTTATTTGCTTTTTCTGCTTAAGTAGGGTTTTCATGACTTAATGAAATTATTTCCAGGGATTTTAAGCTAACTTCCTTTGCTGTTATTTTTTAATGTGCATACATTTTTCTCCATATTTGTCCTATGCCCATAATTTATATGCATACCTCAGCCAGTGAGAGAGACAGAGAGAATACACTTCAAAGTGTTTATGCCCACTCCCTCAGTTTTATTTTGATTAGATATTTGTCAAGTAGACACATAACCAAGAGCCAATTTGGGGAAAAAAATTGTGTGACATTTTAGAAAGTTTCTGTTATTTTTTTTTTAAAACAATTTTTAATTTAGAAAGTCTTTAATAGACTTAAAAGAATCCCAGATTTCTACTGATATTTTTATTTTGATTGAGACACCTTTTCACACATTTTTTTCCCCAGAATAAAATTGTCAATAGTTTTGTAAGGCAGTGCTAGTGGTCAGGGACCAGGAACTCCTAAGGCAGAAAGATGCCATGCAACCATGTTGCTGTGCAGCTCCAGTTCACTTTTGGATATTTTTCTGTTCCTGCCCCTGCCTATCTTCAAGGGAGGATAAGATATATTCATGAGGCTCAGTGACTCAACTTTTTGCAGACAAGGAAGCAAAGCATTCCAAGGTCATTGGCAGCAGCCTAACTGTTCACATGAGTTTAAAAATTATAGTCTGGCTTCCAGAGAAACCTAATTGCCCTTGGATATCTGTATCATTAGTCTTCCTGGGGCATTGCCAGAAACAAATATTAAGATAAAGCTCTGAATTCAAGTATAAACATCAGTGACTTTCAGCAGGAAAGGAGTTCTTGTTACTGTGAAATGAACACAGTCTACAAATAAAAGAAAGTTTGATTGTTCATTGACAAGAAAACAGAAGAGCAAGTATGATCCAGAGCTAGAAAGCACAGCCTGTGAGGAACTTTGAAAGAGTGGAGTTACTACCTTGAAAAGGAAAGACTGGAAGACAGAAGAAAGTGGATGGTATAGCATTCTTTAAACATAAATATGTAAAAGACTACAGTTACAGGAAAAAACATAACCTGTATACCATGACTGGGTGAATATGATAAGAATTTTCAAGTTTAGATACAACAAGAAAAGCTGAGAAAGCCATAGTAAAGTCCTCCTTCTACACTGGAGGAACTAAGTGCGGATTAAATTGGCATGTTTGAAAAATTATGCTCATATAAAGCTCCTCAGGCATAGGTCTGGATAAGGTGAATTCTTTATTTTCAACTCAATCACTGTTATCAATTATTTAAAATGTTTTAGCACAATTATTACAAATTATTACATTCTCTTTGACATTCAACTTATGTATGCTCAACATATTTCAATTCAGTGTCTTATTAGAATCTCACTATTTTCTTATTAAGTATCTTATTTATCTTATACATGTGAGTAAACGAATCTTTCAAATACTTGGATTTTACAGTGAGAAGTGCCTTAGAAAACACGCCTATATGTAATAATGCTTCTTGTACATAGGGGACATATTGAAGTGAGAAATGTAATGTGTATATTGTGTGAAGTTGTTGTTGTTTTTCTGGGTTTTTTTGTTTTGTTTTGTTTTTGTTTTTGTTTTTTAATTTTTGTTTTTTCTTCACCCACTGCATTTCTTTAACAGGCTCAATTCAGGAGCAATTATTAAATTATTACTTTTCTTTCCAGGTGCTGTACAATGTGTTTGACTCTTTCGTTGGAATAGGTGCAGAGAATGTGACAGGGATTGAATGTCTCAAAGGCATAGGTGCGTAGAAGTGAGTTCTGTATCACACAATTGGTATATGTATGCAGTATTTAAAAAAAATATTCTTATTATGCTACTGGCAACTTTCCATTATTACTCATATTTACACACTTGTGACATAAGCAAATGTATTAAGGAAATAAAGAAATAAATAATATTCCTGAATATTTGGGAAACTTAATCAGATCTGTTTTCTTTTGAGGAGACTCAACAGATGTGGAGTTCTTTTGTTGTGACCACCAAATCTGACAGCAATATATCTTTTCTAGCATATCCTTAATTTCAGCCTATACTCTCCCTTTGTTGTAGGAAGGTGGAGATTGCATACAGGCATTGCCACTCCTCATCACTTATCACCATCAAGTAATGTTTGCCAGTAATTATCAAGAAATTTTGTTTGAAAATTTAGTTACTATTTCCCATTCCAAGCATTGCATGAAACACAATTATGTTATGAATAAATGTTTAATAGTGACTTTGTCTTATTCTATGACATGCTTTTGTAAAAACATTTGTTTACAGAAAATGGGAAAAAATAGTACAAAGAAATGTAGTGAGTTTGAATAAAAGTAAGATGGTGAGGCTTAACAGAAGTAGCCTTGTTTTCCTACACAATGCTACACTCATATACCAAGTGCTCACAAGTCTCGATTCTAGGAATGAATTTGACATGTCCTCCAAATTTTTCTGTGATTTACTGGCCATTTGCTGTTCTCTCTCTGGAAGAGAACTAGTCCAAACCATTATATTTCTGTGGTTTAAGCTGTGTTAGGTGTTTTGTTTTTCAGTGTCATTCTTTGTGGTGAGCCTCGGTGGGACATTGGTTGGCATTTTCTTTGCGTTCCTGCTGTCATTGGTCAGTCGTTTCACCAAGCACGTGAGGATCATTGAACCTGGATTTGTGTTTGTCATTTCCTACCTGTCCTACCTCACAGCGGAGATGCTTTCTCTTTCCGCCATCTTAGCGTAAGTCTCTTTTTATTACTGCCTAGGAAGGGGAAGAGAAGGGAATATGTTTTTTAAAAACATTGAAAGGAAAACCTAAATTATATGAGACTATAATATGATATATGGGAGCTATAGAATACAACATTCATGACGTTTATGCTGGATAATACTATATTCACACTAAACTAGATTATAGTTTGCAAATAGTGTCATTCTGCCTTAAAAGGGAATGCAGGTTTTCCAGTATCTGCTAAGCAACATGAGAACTCCTTTGCAAAACACTGACATCACTCCTTCCTCTCTGTTATTAATAATACTTTAAACTTAACAGTTGTCCATTTGTGCTGACATCTTTCCCTATACTTTGAAACTAAAGCAATATTTTTCTAGGGCACTGTCTGAATGTCACTACTCTCTGTTTTCTCTCTCTCAGTCTTGGCTGGCCATTAAGTTTTGCCTAAATGTCGCTTGTTTTGGCTTGAGTACCTCTGTGATCTTTCTTCTCTTAGTCCCCATTGATTCCTGGCATACCTTTCTTAGTTTTGTTTGTCATGTTTGTAGATGATACAATAAGTGTATTCAGGTTCTGAAAATCTTTCTGCAAATAGATAGTTAGTTTAGGATAATGTGTAATGTAAACAAGGTGTAAAAATTTGCATTGAAAGCAGTATGGTAATCTGAAGAGAATTGCAGTGTATTATGTTCTAATGAAATGCTGTCTTCAGGCCTCTTGAGTCACATCAGCATGTATGTTTGAGATATGCTTTTTACCCAGGGTACACTCCACAAGTGCTTGTGAGTGTACCTTTTCTTAGGAATTAATGGCGGGTTTTTATCACTATGTGACAGGCAGATGGAAATAATAATAAATGTTGCAACAGATATTTTCTGAACAATTGCTTCTTTTTCTAGGATAACCTTCTGTGGCATTTGCTGTCAGAAATATGTCAAGGCTAACATATCTGAACAGTCTTCCACAACTGTAAGATATACTATGAAAATGCTAGCCAGTGGAGCAGAAACTATTATCTTCATGTTCCTGGGTATTTCAGCTGTGGATCCAAAGATCTGGAGATGGAATACAGCTTTTATTCTGTTGACTCTGGTCTTCATCTCAGTATACAGAGTTATTGGTAAGTGGGTGACATTCCTGTTCTTGCATTGTATTGCTGATGCAATCACATATTATTTAGCCCTCTCCCCAAAAAGAATTTGGAGTTCTAAGTTTGTTCCATTTAAAACACTCCATTTATTTTAGTTGAATTTATTGTTGAGTTTGGGTTAGAGTAGTGGAGTAAGCTCTACCGTAAGTTCCATCATATGCTAAAAATATAGCAGGATTTAATTTTTGATGTGTGGGCATATGAGTAGCCCAGCAGTTAAGACAAATCATTCTGTGTCTAACCTTTATTGACCCAGCAAATGGAACTGGCAAAATCTCCCAGTAAAATGGACTTTGTTCTTTAACTTGCAGCCTAACAAAAGATGTGACTCTTGTCAGCCATATCTTTCCTTCATCTCTTTCAGTTTGGCACTGAAGAGATTGTCTTAAGCTAATGTTATGGTTGACTTCAGGTTTTAGGCACACAGTGATATCAGACCATACGTAATTACACTGCAGGTTCTCTGGCTTAAGAAATAATTCTCAGGGACTGATGAAAAACTGAGTAAATAAGGCTGTGGCAGGTAGGGCTTACCTACTGTCAATTTACTGGGTTCATATAAGTTTGCAAACATTTCAAAATACCAATGATGATTTGCCCAGCTATGTAGTTCTGCTGCAGTTTTGCTAAAACAGCAAAAAGGGTGTAGAATGAAGTACTTGTAGAGAGCAACACACACAGCAATTTGGTGTATGCACTTACACCTGGGAATAAGTTAAACTAGCTTATTTTCCCATTTGTCTTGACTGAAATTCAAATGACAGGTCACACATCTATCTAGCTGGCAATTTTCCTAGATTCTGTGTTCTTATTCTGTCTAGAAGCTCCTGATCTGAATGAAGTGCCTAGCTGCTAGTCCTCCTTTTCTAAATAGTCTGCAAGCATTGTTCATTTAGCTGCCTCTCTAACTGCTAATGTGCCTGAGGTATTTAAAAAAGTTTTCCATGTCTTGTCTTTGTCACTTTTTGTATTCCTCGAATGAGTGGTTAACAATCCCATAATAGATATGATGATAAAAAGTAAATATTCAGCAATAACAACAAGCACCCACCCAAAGTACTTGATCTTAGACATTGACAAATTACTAAATACCTGATGATATTGGGCCTTGCAGTTCTCATTCCCTGGAGGAGTGAGATTGGTACCATTTCCAAATTCCCCTCCTCCAGAGGCCCTCCTTACAGTGACAAGACATTTCTCTTGGCACAAGTTCAAAGTTCTTTAAAAAGAGAAGAATCTGTTTTGCACCGTTAACAGCCCTGGCCTGCTGTAGTGGGACGCACCTGCTGTGCCAGTCACAGGAGTGGTGAAGCTGCTTTCCCTCTGTATGGTGGAAGTCCTGGGACACACTGAGACAGCTACAGCCTTAAGTCTCCTGGAGCAGCGAGCATCTCACCTGTAGGTCTGAAGACAGTGTTAGCATAACTAAACAACCCTTCAGAAGACAATGACTTAAATGTCATTTTCAGTGACACACACTTGCTCCCTAAATCAGTGCTGTTTTAACCCATTTCTGTTAACTGACCCTTTGCATATAACCTGTTATGGTGCTAGAAAATCTATTATTCCTTAACAAATTTCCAAGGTCAGCACATGGCAGAACTTTCCCTGGAGTGCCTGTCCCAGAGGGCAGCACTGTCAGAAGAGCTGCTGGCTCACAGAAGCAGATTCACCTAATTCCTTTGGCTCAATGTAAAGAGAAGGTACCAAGATGGTAACACAGCGATAAGAGGCAGAAGTAGATGGTGTAGATTGTTGTAAAGGCAGTCTGGTGGCACCATTTCTGTTACACACAGCTGGGATATTAATGTCCATAAGGGTATTTCTAGACATGCTGATATTTGTTTGTTACAGGTGTCATTATACAGACATGGATTCTTAACCGCTACAGAACTGTCCAGCTGGAGATAATAGACCAGGTGGTGATGTCCTATGGTGGACTACGAGGAGCAGTTGCTTTTGCTCTTGTTGCACTTCTGGATAAGGATAAAGTGAAAGACAGAGACCTGTTCGTCAGCACAACTATCATTGTTGTGTTTTTTACTGTTATATTCCAGGTAATTTAACTTCTTAAACATGCTTCCTGCAAGGAGAAGGAGTCCCACAAAAGTACTGAAGGTTGCATATTGTCTCACTGAACTGAAAGCATAATTGAATTTGTAATTTTAGTAACAAAGATCCTATTTTATGTTTTCATTTGGGACCACACGGGACAAAACACAATTTCCTCTGTGCTAAAAATTGTTCAGTCTTAGCTGCTTGGTATTAATAGTGCCAAGTTAATATCTGATTAAACATCCTTCACCTCATGTGAATAACTACAGGGAACAGTGCTTTTAATGGGCAGATACAGTCATTAAGCTGATGCCTGACCTCACCTGAGCCTCAGCCCTTGTTTTAAAATACAGCAGCAAGCAATGGGACAAGAAAGTATCTAACATACAAACAAAATAGCACTCTCTGGATGAAAAAACCAGTAACTAAATGAAAATTTGTCAGTAGATAGCAGCTTGCACTATTTTCTGAAGTGTATTACAAAAGTTTAGTTGTGTTCACAAATTCCTGATTTGTGAAGAAAATACCACATTCAGTGGCATAGGAAACACTTCTATTTATCTCCTACCATATTTTTCCTATAGATTGTATATTTTTTCATTGGTGTTTTTTCAAAGCATTGTAATAGGAGCTGAGGATACTGCATTATTTTATCTTCTAGAAGGAATAAAAATCAACTTAGAAAGTATGAGAACCATCAAAAAACACACAAATGTGCTTTATTTCTGTTTAACCAGCTGGAGGAAAGTCTGAAAGTATTTATTGTCATGTTTCTATCCTTAGGGACTGACTATCAAACCTTTGGTACAGTGGCTGAAAGTAAAGAAAACT
Organism: Catharus ustulatus; assembly: GCF_009819885.2. NCBI lineage: Eukaryota > Metazoa > Chordata > Aves > Passeriformes > Turdidae > Catharus > Catharus ustulatus. The sequence continues at coordinate 60,889,353 of NC_046221.1, read as the reverse complement.
GAACACAGAGAGCCAAAACTGAATGAGAAACTCCACGGCAGAGTAAGATATTTTTAAAATATCTTTAAAGTATCTTTTGGATTTTTAAAGATCACCTTAAGAGAAAAAAATTGTTAGTGAAAATGTCTTTTTTTTTGTAAGGGAGTGGGCTATCACATTTAAAGAGTAAAATCGTTCAGACATTTCAAAAATTATTTCTAAGTAGGTGTTTCTCTTTCGTTTGAGTCCTGTAACAGGATATTCATATGAAAGTTCTGGTCTTTCACTTGAGAATTCAATGTGGCTGAGAGTACTGGGGAAACAGCACAGATGGAATATGCTTCCTTCTCTTCATCTAAAAGAGGAGAATGATTGATGGTTGCTAGGGCAAAGCATGTAAATAAATAAATAATTTTCTCAAAAACTGTTAATTTTTGGAAAAGGTATGAAAGCAGGCTTTGTAGCTTGCATATTACACAGAAAGATAGTATGCTGCCCAGAACAGAATAATTATATACTGAAATTCCAGATTAATGACAATAGTTTTAATTCAGTGTGAATATTGTGTATCCCTGGATTTCTTTACCCTTTTAGCATATTTTGAAAATTCACTTTCACAACACTCTATAAAGTTTTCATTTGGTAAAAGAAAACATAACTGTTCAATATAAATATAGGTTAAAGGATGAAAGACTATAAGACATCACAGAATCATAAAGGTTGGAAGAGATCTTCAAGATCATCAACACCACCATAATCACCCCTAAATCATATCCCCAGGTGCCACAACCAGATAGCTCTTGAACACTTCCAGAAAGTGATTCTACCACCTTCCTGGGCAAATTATTCCAGAGCCTAATCACATTTTCAGTTAAAACTTCTTTTCTGATATCTAATCTGAGCCTCTATTGGCACAACTGAGGGCCATTTCCTCTTGTCCTTTCACTTGAGACATGGCAGAAGAAGGTGACCTCCACTTCACTGCACCCTCCTTCCAGGCACTTACAGAGAGCAATAAGGTCCCCCCTAAGCCTCCTTTTCTCCAGGTTAAACATCCCCAGCTCCTCCCTCAACCACTCCTCACAGGTTTTGTGTTCCAGACACTCCCCCAGCTCTGTTTCCCTTCTCTGGACATGCTCCAGTTCCTCAATGTCCTTTCTGAAGTGAGGGGCCCAGAATAGGACACAGGACTAGAGATACAGCCTCACCAGTGCCAAATGTCAGCTGTACTGTTCCAAACCTAACTCCTGTATATTCTGCAGTAATCATTCCAATGTTCAGAGTGAAATGTTAATAACCATACACAGAAAAAGGCCAAATTGTACCTGCAGTTGCTTTGGTTTGAATCAAGAATTATAAGCCTCCAAATTTCTATCAACCATGTAATACACTCAGTTTGAAATTTTGCCCTAGATGTTAAAAACCAATGGTGCCTACTTCTACTCTGAGGGGCGTACGAACTCCTGAAACATCTAAAAAGAATCACTGGGGAAACTATTCAACTGAAATAATCACCTACACTAATAGTGGCAGATGTACTTCATAGGGCAGAAATGGAAATAATAAAATGAGGCCACAAACGTTTTAAAATTGAATGGTAGAATGGGGGTTTCAGTACATTCTCATTGAGACCCTTGTAATTTAAGAATACTTCGTGAATTTATAAAGAATGGGTTAAAAAGTTCAGGAGCTTTGCAGAAAAGCTTTTAGTAGTTAGAACTTCTGTAAATTGGAAAAAAAAAATTAACATCCATAAAATTATTCTGCATAGTTACCTGGTCTAACTTGAAATAGATTGAGCTACTTTCTAACGATGCTTTTTTATTTCTATAAAGATATTAATTCCACTCTCACTTTCCTAGGCCTTTGATCACATTCTTTCTGCTATAGAAGACATTTCTGGACAAATAGGGCATCATTATCTGAGAGACAAGTAAGTAATAATAAACAATTTAGAATCTTGAAACACGGCTAAGAAATATTAACCGTACATCATGACTTTTTAAGTCTGTGAGCTTAAGCAAGCAAGGATGCTAAATAGTTAAACAGGTTACATACTGAAAATACTGGGAATATAGCAAATGCCAAAACAGTGTATTTTTGTCCCCTTAAAAACAGAATCTTTCCCTTCTCTTCCACAGTTCAAATTATGCCTTTGCAGGTGCCTCAGTGCACATACAAGGCTTGTTCTCTCAAGATTAGAGAACTGACTATTTGCAGAAGTCTTCACATAGAATGTTAATGTTGGTTTTTCTTTCATACTACATTTCATGAACACCACTCATGTGGAGGCATTAAAAACCCTCAGCTACAACTATGCTAACTGTTGATCCTATCCCTACAAGGATGTGCTCAACACCTCTGAAAGTTATGGCAGAGGGTGCTCTGAAATTGCTCTGACAGTTTCAGCTTGTTAGTCTGAAACCAATAATGAACCATCCCCTCTATTTATAGTTGATTCATCTTGAGAGATGCAGAATTACTCAGCTGAAAGACACATCATTTCCTTCAAAGTACATGTGCAGTGTTACCCTTGGGATGGACACATTTCCATACCTAGATGAATAAATGTGGAAGAAAGGACATTAAATCTGGACATCCTTAAAAGTGTTATTTCAAGTTAGGTCATTCTCTCCATGGAGTCAGGTCATTTCACAGGCGCAAACAGTCACAGTTTTGTCCTGCTGACCTCTTGCTGACTCAACATGCCAATTCCAATCCAAAAGCCATGTGGCTGTGTTAGCTTTCTGCAGAGCACACCCCTAATGCTTTCTGAGAAGCTGAGTCTGTTAGCTTAGGTTTAGCATTATCATGTAAAACAATAAAATTCCTAGGCTGAAGCTAGCTTGTATTGGAACTCAAGCAGAATTGTTCACCTGCATCCAGTTATAGAGACGATCTCCTTCCTTTCCTTTTCCTCTTCATTCATTTATGCAGTGAAGAATTTTCCTGAGGCACTCCAGACAGAATATCTTTCTTTTGGTTTAAGTTTATAGTTCATCTTTTGGGAATAAATTCCAGTAGGCTTTATATAATATAGGCAAATACATCTCCGATTTGGATGTATTGCCACTAAGATGGAGCTGTATTTTTGAAATGGCAAATTAGCATGGGACTTCTTGCATGTCAGAAAGTAATCCTCTTGAGTAAGAGCAGAAGGAATAGCTTAATGTAGATTCGTGGTTGAGTGTGTGGTTTGATAACTAATGTATTTTGAATGAGACCATCTTAAATCTGCCTTTTGGATTCTATGTACATGAAAGTGCTGCTTCCATAAAGAAATGGCAACCCCTAGCATTTTCACTGATGGGTTCAGGTGTGGCAGCCTGAATTAGAGCCTGCTAGTCAGATGTTCTGGCCAGAGAAGAGGAATAGTTATCAATTATGTGAATAATATTCAACACAAAAAGGTTCAAGGAATCTGAATCAAAAGCTGTAAACTCAAAATAGCCATTAGGCGAGATGTATAGAGTCATTCTGAGCAATAGTCTCCAAAGATGCCTCATGCTCTTCAGATTAAGTGTTGAGGAAATTAGAAGAAAGTACAACAGCCTTTTATCTTTTGGACTCTAAACATGACAGATATGTTACTATCAGACAATCTTGGAAGTGTAAATAATTTAAAATATACATGACCACTATCCCCAGAGCAGAGTATGTTGGTGGCATGAATAAGGCCCTGGTAGAGCTTCTGGAAGGGCACTGTTATTCTTAACTGATTTTCTGATCTGGCTGTCCTACAATACACCTGGGGAAAAGCAGATTACTTTCCCAACAAGGGAAGAAAATTAAACAATCAAAAATGGAAAAATAAGGTAGCATGATCTCCCAAAGTATAAAATGTGTTACTGACTCTGAAATGGGGCACTGTAATCATAGCACTCTTGTAGCAGTGTTGGGTGAGTGAACTGATTAAATGCTTTGTGACAGCTGCATAAGTCTGTAGCAGGCTTTTCCTTGACTTTCTTTACATGTTAATTGAAAAGCTTCAAGACACAAATCCCTCACATTCCACTCTTCACCGTTTTTTGACAAAAAATACCATTTATGCTAAATTGAAAATGCTTTGAAACTAAAAATGCTTGTTGCCATTAACACAGTTTGTTTAAATTATCAGGTGGACCAATTTTGATAGGAAATTCCTCAGAAAATTACTGATGAGAAAGTCTGCTCAAAAATCAAGAGACCAAATCCTTAATGTTTTCCATGAGCTCAACCTGAAGGATGCAATTAGCTATGTGGCTGAGGTACTTATGAACATTTGTTGACATATTATAGCATCATTTGGAATTAGATTTTTAAAAATTTATACTATAACCTAAAGTTGATATATTGCAGGAGATGCCTAAAGGAAAACTATTTCTATGTTAGCTCTGCTTTTTGCTTTTTTTCTCTCCTTTTATTTTTTAAATTTTAATTTTATTTAAATTATGTGTTTTGAGTGTTGGTATTGCTGGTTTGAGAAGCTGTAGCTCTCAATATTGTGCTCAATCGCCAAATACTAGTATATTGTACTTACTTCAGTGTACATTTCTTTGGCATTTAACTGAATGTCTTTGTTTCTATATTCATTACATGAAAAAAATACTGTAATTCTGGAGGGGTATTGTCTTTCTAAATGTGTTAACAGGGTCTGGCTTCCACAGGATAGTGGTTCTATGTGATGACAAATCTGAAAATCCGATTTGAAGAAGCTCACTTTCAAATGATGTGCATATAATCTGCTAATCTCAATCTGTCAGATTACTGTAACGTGCACCAAAAAAAAAGGGTAACTTTAATTCAGTGAAATCATAACCCTCACTATTCAATAATTAGAGTTAAATATACTACAAGTATAAATTGCAATCAAAGAATTGTGAAGGTAGGGAAATTTAAGACTTGCAACAGGAGATTTAAAGAAAGTTTCTGACCTTCTACAGGAGTACTGCAGCAGTGTTACCTGACTTTGTAAGAATTCCTAATTTTCCTCAGTATGAAACTACAAACAGCCACGAATGCACAGTATCTGTACAGTGTAGTTTTAAATGGAATATTTTTAAAAGTGGTCTATAAAATCATAATCTATCCATACTCATAATCTCCAATTGAATTTGGTGATATATCAGCTACTACTACTGTTAAGCTCTTTTTTTTGGTTTTTTTTTTTTGAAAATGAGGTACAGCCAGGCTGTCTTCTTCCATTGAAACATATAATTTTGGAGAGACTGAATGCAGAAAACAAGATGAAATTCAGAAATTTTGTTAGTATGGGAAATGGAGAATAGTTCACACGACAAGCAAATTCTTCCTTTTGAGATTTTGTAAATTATCCATTTGCTTTTTAGACCATCTGAGCTCAAGAACTAATTTTCTTTATTGAGACACTTTCTGGGTCACACCTCAGAGGAAGAAAGTTGGATAATGACTTTGAGATTGGTGACCATGAAACTCATGTTCAGATTAATTCCTGAGTCTGTTCAGTAGATTCATTACAGTGTTTCTTCACTTTAACAGATGCAAAGGGTTTTGTAGACCATTCACACATGCAGATTTAGGACCAGAATTTTTACCCAATAATGTCTTTTGATCCCATACACTAAAGACAGATTACTAAAAGTTAGATTAATATTTTTTAGGAGACAAAACACAAGGGAATTGCTTTTTGCAACCTTCGTCCAAATGCTATTTGTGTATATTGTTTCTTGCAGACAAGTTCTATTGGGCAAACATCTACTGATCTGGTAATAATAGAAAAAGAAATAGAAAGTTCTACAAGTTCTACAGAAGTTTTGCAACACATTTTCTTCCAGCAGAAATTAATCATGAGTTGTGAACCCTAAAGTCATTTTGTCTTTCTCACTTTAATCATACACGGCTTTAACAACTTTTTCTTTACTTTTCAAATATATCTTTGAACAAAATATCTATGAATTACAAGCTGACATTGAAATTGAAGCCATTTCTTACAGGACAAGTAAAGACCTGCCTCCCCCAGCTACTCTCTTCTTACTTGCAAGAAATGGAGGAGTTTAAAAATTTAAAAATTATTTTATATGTTTTTCTTTGTTCAACTCTGCTGCTATGCTACATCAATATAATAAATAAGAGTTGAGAGAGTTCAGTCTCAATCTAAGTAAATTCCTTATAGTTGAGAGGAGAACCTAAGCCAAGAAAAATGAAAATAATCCAGAGCAACTGAAGGGAAGTGACTTAAAATACTCATGGTTCATAACATATTCTAAGATTCTTTCATTGATGTTAGTGTCTGATGTATATACAGACTATTAAACTTGATTTGAAAAGAAAGTCAGATTAGCTTAAGAAAATGGATGGGATGATGTTCTCCCAGAATGCAATCTTATTAATCTCAAGATTTCTGCGTGCAGAGGCCAGAGTATATTTCTTCATGCCATTGGTAACCCACATACTGTGATACATATTTGGGCTACCACAGCAAAAAAACCATTACAGTAATTTCACGATTACAAGCTGCACTGACTTATTAGCCGCAACTCCAGATGTCAGCAACATTTTGTTCTTTGTCCATAAATTAGCCACACCTGATTATAAGCCGCTCTGTCATTCGCAGCGAGGACCCGCGTGCAACAAAGTTGCCAAATAGTAACAGAATTGCGGGATGGCAGGGTTTACTGGCTCAGCTAAGGCTGTGCAGGCTCGGCCCGCTCGGGGCTGCTGACGGGGCCAGGTGGCCCAGCCCGGCAGGGCCACTCGGGGCCGGCCATCACTGCCGGGCTCACTCACCCCGGCCCAGCACTGCCCCGCGGTGGGAGGCGGCAACGAAGCCTGCCCGCTCCTGCAGCGGCAGGCAGGGGAGGGAGCCTCTGCCTCCCCCCCTAGCCACGGGGATGGCAGCACGGAGACCCCTCTCTCTCCTCCGGGCTGCGCTGCCTGAAGGAGGGAACCCCTGCCTCCCTCCTCTCCCGCACTGCCGGCACGGAGCCCGCCTGCACCTGCCGTGCAACAGAGTAAGCAGTTTGTAACAATCGCATAATGCCGGGTTTTACTGACAGGTGCTTGGCTCGGCACCTCAGCCGCACTTCTGGGTTTGGAAATTTCAGTGTAAGCCGCATTTCTGGGGTGGGAGCAAAATTTTAGTCTAAATGGTGCGGCTTAAAATCATAAAATTACTGTATTTGTTTTGCTACATAAATATGAAAATGTAAAGGGAATACAATGCAGTTAAAGTGGGAGAAATGCAGATAAAATCTCTGTTCTGCAAAGGAGATGATTTTTCATGATTCTTACTGTTTAAAATCTAGGGACCTGCTATGTGATTTCTCTCTGCTGTGATACACAACTGTAGATGGTTTCAGCCAGTGTAACCACAATGTCACTCAACAGATACCTTTTGGCTAAGCAAGAGATTACTTAAGGTGTAGGGGAAAGTATGAACATGTAAAACTGAGCTTTTCCAGCACTTCATTTCTGTGACACTAGTTTTAAAACTGGAAAAAAATCTCATCTCTTCAATACCTCATCTTGTCATGCCATAAACTAATAGTCTTGTAGATTTCTATCACCATTTAATATTTGCTGCTTCCAGTCTGGTAGAGAAGAGAAAACTTAGTATTGAGTCTTTGAACATGCTACTGATAGTGTGGTGGTGTGTTGATACATGAACATCTGTGTGTATATTCCTATGCTCTTGGCTGGCAACATTGTGCAAAGTAAAACTGAATCTATTGAAGCACAGGAAATCATTCACCTCTTCAAAATCAATTTCTGAGAGTGGAATACAATTTCTCATTGCTTTGTTTGTCAGAATAGTGTCACTCAACGTAAATAAACCATAAAACCAAAAAATGTTTTTTATTTGTTATGTAGATACAACTCCTCCCATGCTTCTTATGCCATTTGCATAAATAGAGTCTCACAAATTATCTGTGTTCTGATGCACATATTGTCCTAGGTTTTTTACAGCTGTAATATGTCTTGTTTCTTTCCATGACCAGGGAGAACGTAGAGGTTCGCTGGCATTTATACGTTCTCCAAGTACAGACAACATGGTAAATGTGGATTTCAGCGCTCCACTCCCAAGCACTATGGAAAGCTCCGTCTCTTATTTATTGTAAGTAATATGGACTGACTGGGTGGTATATGAGAGGAAATTGAAACACTGCTAAAAAAATTGAAAAATGCAAATTACAGGGACTTCAGTCACTACTTTTTTGAACTTTAATTAATGTTTTCTCCCACAGAAAATGGGTATATATGGATTTATAATGTTGTATTTTACACACAGGTTTTTCAGTAAAGGCTGATAAGATGAAGCAGACATTCACAATAGAGTTATTTCATTTGCCTTTGGTTCACCAACTGCTATATACAGGGCTAGCTCTTATTTCTGTGTTGGCTCCAGAAAAAGTAAGGAGAGAGGCAAGGAAAAAAAAATGCCACTTCCTAAATTTTTTGATGAATCTGTCACTGAACAGACCATGTGTCATGTCAACTGTGAAATTAATTAATGCTACATCCCCCTGAAAGACATAAAACAATGATCTTTTCACACTTCCCGTTAGGCATTTACTCACCCATTGTCATTTAGCCAGTTCTTACTCTTCCTTTTTTTAAATTTAAACTTCATCTTGTTTTTCTTATTTTCATTTCTCATCTTCCTGCTTTTTCTTCCTCTTCAGCAATCACTGATTTTAAAAACTGTTTTTCTTCAGGAGAGAAAAAACTGGACCAGTTTGCCTTGACATGCAAGCTTTAGAGCAGAGGAGGAAAAGTATCCGGGATACAGAAGATAGCCTCGCTCATCACACCCTACAACAATACCTGTATAAACCCAGGCAAGAGGTGAGAGCAAGAGGCTAGAATTGGACTGTTTTCCAATCTAAAACTATGAGGAAATAGGAACCAAAACTTGAGAGTGAAACCCAAAAGGAGAGAACCCACTGCAAAATCTGTACCCTTGAGGAAGACTGGCTCTTTGTGTGATTTCTCATTTAAAAACATAAATTTTTTAAAGAACCAGTGCCTTTGAAATCACTAGGGCCAGTGGAATACAGAACTGTGTCCAGCAAAGGTTCTGATGATGACTAACTGAAGTGTATCAACTGAAGTGATTCAGACACTTAAAGGGAGAGGCTTACTTTGAATGACATTCCACTCTTACACACTTAAAATTCCTAGACTTGTTTCAGGAAGAAAAAAGTAAAATGGGAATTTCATTAATGCCTTCAG